>NC_138757.1:2810627-4180941 GCF_965113315.1 Podarcis vaucheri | reverse complement strand
CTCGTCCTGTCATCTCCTTCTCCTTGTACCCTCAATCCTTCCCAGCATCAGGGTCTTTTCCAGGGAGCCTTCTCTTCTCATGAGGTGGCCAAAGTATTGGAGCCTCAGCTTCAGGATCTGTCCTTCCAGTGAGCACTCAGGGCTGATTTCCTTCAGAATGGATAAGTTTGATCTTCTTGCAGTCCATGGGACTCTCAAGAGTCTCCTCCAGCACCATAATTCAAAAGCATCAATTCTTCGGCAATCAGCCTTCTTTATGGTCCAGCTCTCACTTCCATTCATCACTACTGGGAAAGCCATAGCTTTAAATATACAGACCTTTGTTGGCAAGGTGATGTCTCTACTTTTTAAGATGCTGTCTAGGTTTGTCATTGCTTGTCTGTGTGTTGCCACTGTGCAGTGCTTTGGAGTCACAAGACTCTGTTTTGCATTTCAGAGATTCCAGGCTGTTGGAAGTCTCACAGAAGACAGGAGACGGATGTGATGTTTACTGGTTTCCTGTTCCTTTGTGTTTGAGCTACTCTCTGCCTTTCACAGAGAGAGGATGATTTCTTTTCTGTCTGCGTAGTAAGAAATAAAACCTAGCCATGTAGCTCATATTTCTTGTCACTTCTGCTGCTTTGATCCTTTGCGGAATGGGGAACGTGCCTGGAGGCTCATCAGAGGCTCGGGTCGTTAATTATCGTCGGAGGCGATTCTGAAGGACTCGGCCGGAGGAGGATGAGCTTTATCAGCTCGGTCGTAGCGGAGGCTCCGACACTACACACCAGACATTTAAAGCCTATTCAACATACATGACCAAAGAATTCTGGGAAATTTGGTTTTCCCCTCACTGAGAGTTACAGTTCCCGGCACCTTTTACAAACTGCAGTTCTCAGGTGCTTTAGTTGTGCTTTCAATATGCTTCAGATGGATGTTGTGGATCTGCCAGAAGAGTCCTGCCATTGGCCATGGTGAGCTTTGGTGCCATGCCAGAGCCCCCTGTGGTAATATCTTAATGGCAGAGTGTCTGCTTTGCATGAAGGAGGTCCCAGGCCGAGTCCCCAATGGTGTGTCCAGACAGAGAGGACGAGAAAAGACTGGAACCCTGGAGAGCCATTGCTGCCAGCCAGTGCAGACACAACTGAGCTGGGTGGACCAATGGACTGACTCTGTATAAGGCAGCTTAGGTGGTCCCTATTCTAGTTAATTTTTTAAATCAGGAGAAGCAGTGGCTGAGAGCAAACAATAAGCACCTTTGGAAGAAAAGATGGAAGAATCCCAAATGCATGAGGAGAGGCCTTGCCTGGCCTTACCAATAGGCAAAGGGAGGCATCAGCATACAGCAGCAGGTGCTGGAGCAGCGGCAAGGAGTGAGATGCTGGAAGGACCATGCGCAGCCTGCTCTGCAGTCCTTAAACTACTTTGCTGCTGCCAATGTGGCTGGTTTCTGTTTGTGGAATTGGGAGGTGGGGGGGGGGGAACCATATTGCACTTCACTCCAGGCAGCAAATTGCATTGGACCAGCCCCAGGAATGCTCCCACAACCAGCCTTGGCTCTTGATATTAACTAGTTAAATCGGAACCAGCGAAGGCAGTGAATCTGCTGTGTGAGTGCCTGGAAGCGGTTGGAGAGTGGATGGCGGCTAACTGATTGAGGTTGAATCCTGACAAGACAGAAGTACAGTTTGAGGGGGACAGGGGGAGGGTGGGGGACTCCTGGGTCCTGAATGGGGTCAGGGGTGGAGGAAGGGAGGCAGTGGGGGCAGGCCACCCCAGGTATCACCACAGAGGGCGGCACTCACCATGGGGCCTGCAACACACCTAAGCCAAACATCTCTCCTGGGAGAGACATGGTGGCTTGGGCGCGCGCAGGCTCCGCACTGCCCCAAACGGTCCACCCACCACCTCCCCCTCAGCTGTAGGGCGGTTGAGTGGGAGGAGGCAGGCACACTCACAGAGTGTCCTGCCCCAGCTTGCCCCATCCCACGGGCAGCTGGCCCCGCCCCTGGGTACAGGGCACGCGTGCCACCCCAGGCACCCAATCCGCTTTGCTCCACCGCTGAATGGGGTAACTGTGCCCCTGAAGTGCGTAGCCTGGGAACCATTTGGACTCACAGCTGTCCTTGGAGGCGCAGGTCAATTCTGTGTCCAGGCCAGCTGCCTATCAGCTCCATCTGGTATGCAGGATGTGACCCTACCTGCCCGCAGACTGTCTTGCCAGAGTGGTGCATGCTCTGGTTATCTCCCGCTTGGACTACTGCAACAAGCTCTACTTAGGGCTACCTTTGAAGGTGACCTGGAAACTACAACTAATCCAGAATGCGGCAGCTAGACTGGTGACTGGGAGCGGCCACCGAGACCACATAACACCGGTCTTGAAAGACCTACATTGGCTCCCAGTACGTTTCCAAGCACAATTCAAAGTGTTGGTGCTGACCTTTAAAGCCCTAAACCATGGTTAGGCAAACTAAGGCCCAATCAACTCCTAAGTCTGGCCCGTGGATGGTTCAGGAATCAGCGTGTTTTTACATGAGTAGATTGTGTCCTTTTATTTAAAATGCATCTCTGGGTTATTTGTGGGGCCTGCCTGGTGTTTTTACATGAGTATAGAATCATAGAATCCTAGAGTTGGAAGAGACCACAAGGGCCATCGAGTCCAACCCCCTGCCAAGCAGGAAACACCATCAGAGCACTCCTGACATATGGTTGTCAAGCCTCTGCTTAAAGACCTCCAAAGTAGGAGACTCCACCACACTCCTTGGCAGCAAATTCCACTGTCGAACAGCTCTTACTGTCAGGAAGTTCTTCCTAATGTTTAGGTGGAATCTTCTTTCTTGTAGTTTGGATCCATTGCTCCGTGTCCGCTTCTCTGGAGCAGCAGAAAACAACCTTTCTCCCTCCTCTATGTGACATCCTTTTATATATTTGAACATGGCTATCATATCACCCCTTAACCTCCTCTTCTCCAGGCTAAACATGCCCAGCTCCCTTAGCTGTTCCTCATAAGGCATCGTTTCCAGGCCTTTGACCATTTTGGTTGCCCTCCTCTGGACACGTTCCAGTTTGTCAGTGTCCTTCTTGAATTGTGGTGCCCAGAACTGGACACAGTACTCCAGGTGAGGTCTGACCAGAGCAGAATACAGTGGCACTATTACTTCCCTTGATCTAGATGCTATACTCCTATTGATGCAGCCCAGAATTGCATTGGCTTTTTTAGCTGCCGCGTCACACTGTTGGCTCATGTCAAGTTTGTGGTCAACCAAGACTCCTAGATCCTTTTCACATGTACTGCTCTCAAGCCAGGTGTCACCCATCTTGCATTTGTGCCTCTCATTTTTTTTTGCCCAAGTGCAATACTTTACATTTCTCCCTGTTAAAATTCATCTTGTTTGTTTTGGCCCAGTTCTCTAATCTGTCCAGGTCGTTTTGAAGTGTGATACTGTCCTCTGGGGTGTTAGCCACCCCTCCCAGTTTGGTGTCATCTGCAAATTTGATCAGGATGCCCTTGAGTCCATCATCCAAGTCGTTGATAAAGATGTTGAATAAGACCGGGCCCAAGACAGAACCCTGTGGCACCCCACTAGTCACTCTTCTCCAGGATGAAGAGGAACCATTGATGAGCACCCTTTGGGTTCGGGCAGTCAGCCAGTTACAAATCCACTGAGTGGTAGCCTAGTCAAGACCGCATTTTACCAGATTCTTTACAACAGCTTTTCGGAGTCGTGGTTTAAGGAAGCAGGAAGTCTCCCATACCTTAGTCCAGCTCCTAAACCCATGCCTCCCCCACTTGTGGGCAAAACCCACCGACGCTTGGCAGACCCAGGTTTTGCCTCTCAAGTTGGCCCCTCATCCCAACTCTTGATAAAGTTTGACTCGCCCTCCAAGAGTCCCCCGCTGAGGAGTGTAACTCAGAGTTCCTTCCACCAAAACAATTCCTTACCATCCAATCCATCAATGCCGGAACTGGAGTCCTCATACTCCCCTGAGCGGCATAGACCCGACATACAAATGGTACCAGTACGCCGAACATCCCCTGTACCTTTGCCAGCATCAGGTCAGGGGAGTGTTCCACCTACATCAAAAAATGGCCCGGATTTGATTGAAGACCCGCCCGGACATATAAACCAAATGGTTTCATCGGCGACCTTTAGACCTTGCGGTGGGGCAGTCTCAGCAAATCCTGTGGAGTTTCCCACTGAAGTGTCCGCTCTTGGGTTAGCCAGCGGGAGACCCGTTTTGTCGCCCCAGTCAGAATACCTCACTACCAACCTTAAGACTAGGTACCTTCAGCAGGTGCCTGCTATGCAAAGTAAAATAACTGACTTTTTCGTGGGGTCTGCCTTGCCTCCAAAGGACTCACATCCCTCCCTGAAATGACAGTGAATTGGTTACAACAGGAACTCCCCCCTATCAGTCCTCAGCTGGAACATTGCGGGCTGGAGGAGGAAAAAACTTGACCCAGAATTCCTGGAGTATATTAACCTGTTTCATATCATCTTGTTCCAAGAATCGTGGGAAGTAGAGAGAATTGATCTAAATGGCTTTGAGCTTCTAGAACTCCCTGCCTGCCCCTCCCTGAAAGGAGGCCGCCCCAAAGGGGGCCTAATAATAGGCATCTCCCTCAACCTACATTCTAAACTTACTCTAGTACAGGCCTTGCCTCCTTACGCCCTTACCGGGCTGATTGCGGGGGAAAAGATCTCACTTCTAGTTACAAATGTTTACTTGCCACCCGGGGGTTCTTCCTCCGAACTGGGCTCTAAATGGGGCTCGCTAGAAGAGCATTTGCTCTCATGCTATGTCAAGTTTCCTAACACCCCGGCCATAATAGGTGGCGATTTTAATGCCCGCACAGCAGCAAATTGGGACTCGCTAACCAAAGCCAAATGGTGGGTTACCCCAAACCTTGATAATTATGATCTGGAACATATCATGAGGAGAACTTCTAAAGACCAACGAGTTAATGAGGCTGGAGTATTCCTCTACCAAATGGCCATCCGTTTAAATCTGGTCCCCCTAAATGGCACATGCCTCCCTGATATTCCAGGGGATTTCACTCACCTGAGTGTTAAATCAAACAGCGTCCTCGATTACCTGCTGGTCTCCAGTGATCTACTTAAGTGTATTTCCACCTTTAAGATCGAGAATGTACAATCTAGTGACCATCTTCCCCTTGTAGCCAAGCTTTTCCTGAATTGGCAGTCGGAGGCCTATAGACATGCGACCCAGATGGTAACCAACGTATCTCTCCAAGTAAGAGGAATCAAATGGTCGGAGACCCAGGGTCAAAGGTATCAGGAATTCTTTCAAAAAGAAATCCTCGGGCCCCATCCCTACATAGGCTCTGCCTCAGACGAGCATAGCATAGTGTTGAAACGCTTCCACCATCATACGACTGATCTTAGGTTCTTCTTCAGGTTACCACCCAAAATATTAAATCGAAACGAGTATACTTACGGTGCCCCCTGGTATAACTCTCAGTGCAAACAAGCAAGACAGCGCCTTCGTGCTATATATAATGTATATAAGACCTCCGATGCATCTACTCTACCAGCTAGTTATGCACAAGCCAAGCAAGTTTACAAACGCACGCAGAAAATTGCCAAATGTGAGTGGCAACATAATCGCTGGCAGGCCTTGATTACTGCTTCAAAATCACATAGATCCAGGGAATTCTGGTCTCTGATTAACAGAAGGGTGAGGAAATACCCAAGGGCAGTCATCCCTGCACCGACATGGGAATTGTTCCTGAAGAAATGTTTCTCACAGGCAGATGCTCCCTCCGACCATCTGATGCATCTGTTTTCCCACCTACCTATTTGGCCTCCCACCGATCCGGACGAAATAGCCAAGCTAATAGCCCAGCTGAAACCGGGCAAAGCCCCAGGGCCCGACCTGATCCCTGCTGAAGCCATCAAACTTCACCCAAAATGGTGGGCTGACATCTTGGCCAAAACCTTCGACGCAATCAACGCTTCTGGTCTCATCCCCAAAATATGGAAGGAGGCCATTATAGTACCAATTCATAAAAAAGGTTCTCCAATGGAGCCGGAAAATTACCGTAACATCAGCCTCCTTTCGATCATAGGGAAAATTTATGCCAGCTTTTTACTGACGAAACTATTGCGATGGGTAGATGAGACTAACCAGATTGGTCACGAACAAGCAGGGTTCAGAATTAAACGTTCTACAACTGATCATGCGATAGTTCTTTACCATCTGGCATGGAAGTACTCCTCCCCTCCCCGGGGCTACCTGTGTGCTGCCTTCTTAGATCTAAAGGCAGCCTTTGACAGCATTCCTAGAAATATTCTTTGGGAGAAACTTGCGAAACAGGGCATTGATAGAAGACTCTTATGGCTTATACCGTATTTTTCGCACTATAGGACGCACTTTTTCCCCTCCAAAAATGAAGGGGAAATGTGTGTGCGTCCTATGGTGCGAATGCAGGCTTTCGCTGAAGCCTGGAGAGCGAGAGGGGTCGGTGCGCACCGACCCCTCTCGCTCTCCAGGCTTCAGGAGAGCCCCACCGCCAGCCCCACAAGCTCGGGGGACAGCGGGAGAGGCGCAACGCGCCCTTCCCGCTGTCCCCCGACTTGGTTAGAAGGCTGGCGGGGGGGGGAGCCTGCTCCTCCCCGTCGCCAGCCCCGCAAACTCGGGGGACAGCGGGAGAGGCGCAGCGCGCCTTTGCCGCTGTCCCCCGACTTGTCTAGAAGGCTGGCGGGGGGAGAAGCCTGCTCCTCCCCGTCGCCAGCCCCGCAAACTCGGGGGACAGCGGCAGGGGCGCAGCCCGCCTTTGCCGCTGTCCCCCGACTTGTCTAGAAGGCTGGCGGGGGGAGAAGCCTGCTCCTCCCCGTCGCCAGCCCCGCAAACTCGGGGGACAGCGGCAGGGGCGCAGCGTGCCTTTGCCGCTGTCCCCCGACTTGTCTAGAAGGCTGGCGGGGGGAGAAGCCTGCTCCTCCCCGTCGCCAGCCCCGCAAACTCGGGGGACAGCGGCAGGGGCGCGGCGCGCCTTTGCCGCTGTCCCCCGACTTGTCTAGAAGGCTGGCGGGGGGAGAAGCCTGCTCCTCCCCGTCGCCAGCCCCGCAAACTCGGGGGACAGCGGCAGGGGCGCGGCGCGCCTTTGCCGCTGTCCCCCGACTTGTCTAGAAGGCTGGCGGGGGGAGAAGCCTGCTCCTCCCCGTCGCCAGCCCCGCAAACTCGGGGGACAGCGGCAGGGGCGCAGCGCGCCTTTGCCGCTGTCCCCCGACTTGTCTAGAAGGCTGGCGGGGGGAGAAGCCTGCTCCTCCCCGTCGCCAGCCCCGCAAACTCGGGGGACAGCGGCAGGGGCGCAGCGCGCCTTTGCCGCTGTCCCCCGACTTGTCTAGAAGGCTGGCGGGGGGAGAAGCCTGCTCCTCCCCGTCGCCAGCCCCGCAAACTCGGGGGACAGCGGCAGGGGCGCAGCATGCCTTTGCCGCTGTCCCCCGACTTGTCTAGAAGGCTGGCGGGGGGGGGAGCCTGGTTTTGCGGGAGGCGGGGGAATTCCCCCGCCTCCCAGGAAAGCCAGGAGAAGCCGTGCAGCCCTTTTAAAAGGCGTGTGGCTTCTGCCGGTTTTGCGGGAGGTGGGGGAATCCCCCCGCCTCCCAGGAAAGCCAGGAGAAGCCGTGCAGCCCTTTTAAAAGGCCCGTGGCTTCTGCCGGTTTTGCGGGAGGTGGGGGAATCCCCCCACCTCCCAGTAAAGCCAGGAAAGCCCTGTGCAGCCCCTCCGCCAAGGAGAGGCTGCACGGGGCTAAAGGGGAAGCCAAAACAGCGAGCGGGATCCATCCCGCTCGCTGCCTTGGCTTCCTCCATAGCTGCGCGCAACCCCTCTGCCAAGGAGAGGCTGCACGGGGCTATGGATTCTTTAGCCCCACGCAGCCTCTCCCGGGAGGGAGAGGCTGCACGGGGCTAGGGGAAGCCAAAACAGCGAGCGGGATCCATCCCGCTCGCTGCCTTGGCTTGATCCATAGCTGCACGCAACCCCTCGGGCAGGGAGAGGTTGTGTGCAGCCTGTACGCTGCTCTTTGGGGCTGCGGGGGGTAAAAAGATTTTTTTTCTTGAATTCCCCCCCTAAAAACTGGGTGCGCCCTATGGTCCGGTGCGCCCTATGGTGCGAAAAATTCGGTAAGTCAGCTCCACGAAGGTACCCTTGCCAGAGTGAGACTTACTCCTGCGGGCGACCTCACAAATTCGATACCAATAAACAAGGGAGTGCGCCAAGCAGCGGCGTAGCGTGAGTTGTCAGCACCCGGGGCAACACAAGTAATTTGCGCCCCCTAACCCGGGGCAAGGCAAGTAATTTGCGCCCCCCTAACCCCTAACCTGCGAGTTGCCGCTGGCGCTGCCGCCCAAACGACGCCGCTTGCCCGGAGGAGGAGGGGGGCAGAGAGGCGAGGAAAATGCAACGGCCCAGCAGCTGCAGCAGCACCGGCGGAGGCGGGGCTGTGAGGAGGGGCTGCCTGGCGCGTCCTCCGCGGCGAGCGCTGAGAGCCGCTGCCTGCCGGGCGCCTTCAGCCTGGACGCGCGCACAGCTCGTCGGTTCCGCGAGACATGCGGCTCCGCTACAGCCTGCGCCCGAGGCTCTTCGGCGACTCCGGAGGCAGCGAGCGCGCCCCCCCAGATGTTGCGCCCGGTGCGGCCGGCACCCCTGGCACCCCCCACGCTACGCCACTGGGCCCCCCTGCACCCCCCACGCTACGCCACTGCTCCCACCACAAGTCTTCAGGACAGCCATCCGAAGGCTGGCGCGGGGAGAAGGTCTCTCCGCCCCACCGCAGGCTTCGGAGCAGCCTTCCGAAGGCTGGCGTGGGGAGAAGGTCTCTCCGCCCCACCGCCAGGCTTTGGAGCAGCCTTCCGAAGGATGGCGGCGGGAGGAGGTCTCTCTGCCCCACCGCCAGCCTTCGGAGGAGGTCCGAGGACAGTGGGGTTCCTGCTTCCTCGAGGAGGGCCGGCCAAACGCGCCCCCCCAAATGTTGCGCCCGGTGCGGCCGGCACCCCTGGCACCCCCCACGCTACGCCACTGGCGCCAAGGATGTATTTTGGCTCCCTGCCTATTCAATCTATTCATCAGCGATATGCGAGCACCCCTAGTCAACTCATCTCCAAGTACACACGCGCCTAGACTAGCGGACTACCGCTGTCCACTCCTTTTATATGCGGACGACGCGGTAATTCTATCTTATACACGTGTTGGACTAACCAGAGCTCTGAAGATCTTTGCCACGTATTGTCAACTCAACCAATTAACCATCAACCATGTTAAATCTAAGATTCTGATTTTCGCCAGAAGTCAGAGATTATATGAATGGAAGCTTGGTGGAGCAAAAATAGAGCAAGTCCTAAAATTTCAATACCTAGGAGTTATTTTTCAATACAATTTGGGGTGGAAAGCACAAATTCAACACCTACTTAACAAGGCCAAAACTTTGTCATATGCGCTCCTCCGATTTTTCTTTTCGGATGGAGCTTTGCATGTTCCCTCGGCCCTAAAGGTGTTCAAGGCAAAAGTGGTTACCGTGCTTGCTTATGCTGCCCTGCTCTGGGCCGTGATGACAGACCTTGCTCCTCTTGAGACTCTGCAAAACCAATTCCTACGTCGGCTCCTAATGCTCCCCCCGTGCCTAAGCAACGCAGCCATGCGACTAGAATTGAAGATTGCATCCTTAGAAACTTGCCTGTGGAAGCAAGTCTTCAATTATTGGTTATCATTGTGGCATAGATTACCAGACCATTACCTTGTCCAATGCTTATGGCGAGATGAATTCTCCAGCCTTTGGACTAGTAGAATTCATGCCAAACTCCTGAGTTATGGAATCTCTTCTTTAGATTCCTTAAAACTAGATCAAATCACTGCTCAAAGACTGATCCGCCAAAGACTGGATGACATCGATTTACAGCGAAATTATACGTATACGCTGGGGGGAGGTGTTTGTTCGCCCCAGAACATTGGTATCACTTTAACTTATTGCGTTCCATCATACCTCTCCTCCCTTTCGACTGTTGCCCATAGGCTGGCCTTCACCAAAGCGAGGTTTAACGTTTTTCCCTCCAATGTCCTGAGACATAGATTCTCAAAGGGCCAAGCCTCCGCTATGTGCGAATGTGATAAGGAGACGCCGGAGTCGCTTCAGCACATTATGTTCACTTGCCCCTTATTCAATGTGCCACGGGCAAATTTGTTGGGATCAATCATACAGAAACTAGAGGGTACCCCACCAAAATTCCACCTTGCCCAAATCTTGCAGGATAAGGATACCCATACGACCCTGAAAGTGGCTAGGTTCCTGGTCGCTGTCCTTACCCAAAAGCGTTGCCAAGGAGCACCACAAGCTAATTAAGGCGTAGTATGCCATTCCACCTTATAGTATTTTATTGTTATAGTAGTGTTTCAGCGGCCGTTTTTTCCCACGTGCACAAGCTGTTATCTATGTCTTGTTTTTATCTGTATGGGCCTACGGCCGTAATAAATTCTTCTTCTTCTTCTTTACAAGAATATCATGGGGCACCTTGTCAAATGCCTTGCTGAAATCAAGGTAGGCTACATCCACTGCGTTCCCTTCATCTACCAGGCTTGTAATTCTGTCAAAAAACGAGATCAGGTTAGTCTGACATGACTTATTTTTCAGAAATCCATGCTGACTATTGGTGATCACAGCATTCCTTTCTAGGTTCTCACAGACTGTTTGCTTAATGATCTGCTCCAGAATCTTCCCTGGTACTGATGTCAGACTGACTGGGCGGTAATTATTTGGGTCCTCTCTTTCCCCCTTTTTGAAAATAGGGACAACATTTGCCCTCCTCCAGTCTGCCGGGACTTCGCCTGTTCTCCAGGAATTCTCAAAGATGACTGCCAGTGGTTCTGAGATCACATCTGCCAGTTCTTTTAATACTCTTGGATGCAGTTCATCTGGCCCTGGAGACTTGAATACATCTAAACTAGCCAAGTATTCTTGTACTATCTCCTTAGTTATTCTGGGCTGTGTTTCCTTTGCTGAATTCATTTGCTCCAAATTCTTCAGGTCGGGCATTGTTTTCTTTATCGGAGAAGACTGAGGCAAAGAAGGCATTGAGGAGTTCAACCCTTTCTGTGTCCCCTGTTTGCATTTCACCATCTTCTCCTCTGAGTGACCCCACTGTTTCTTTGTTCTTCCTTTTGCTACGAACATACCCATAAAAGCCTTTTTTGTTGCTTTTAACCTCTCTAGCAAGCCTGAGTTCATTCTGTGCTTTAGCTTTTCTGACTTTGTGTCTACACGTGCTGGCTATTTGTTTGAATTCCTCTTTGGTGGTTTCCCCCCTTTTCCATTTTTTGTACACATCCTTTTTTAATCTTAACTCAGTTAAAAGTTCTTTAGATAGCCACCCTGGCTTCTTTAGGCACCTTCCATGTTTCCGTCTCATTGGTATTGCCTGACATTGTGCTTTTACTATCTCCCTCTTAACAAACTCCCAGCCATCATGAACTCCCTTTCCCTTTAGTATTACTGTCCATGGGATCTCACCCAGCACTTCCCTAAGTTTTATGAAGTCGGCTTTCTTAAAGTCAAGAAATTGAGTCCTAGTATGCTTGGCTGCTCCTTTCCGCTGTATAGTAAATTTCAGAAGAGCATGATCACTCGCGCCTAATGATCCTTCCACTTCTACCCCACTAACCAGGTCATCAACATTGGTTAGGACCAGATCTAAAATGGCTGTTCCTCTTGTTGCTTCTCCCACTTTCTGGACGATGAAGTTGTCTGCAAGGCCAGTGAGGAATCTGTTTGACCTTATGCTCTTGGCTGAGTTTGACATCCAACAAATATCCGGGTAATTGAAGTCCCCCATTACTACTATCTCCCTTCCTTTTGCATGCTTGGCCATCTGTTCCAGGAAGGCATCATCTATGTCCTCCGTTTGGCTTGGGGATCTATAGTAAACTCCCACAATGAGGTCTCTGTTATTCTTCTCTCCCTTAATTTTGACCCAAATGCTCTCACTTTGGCTTTGAGGTTCTAAATCTTGGATCTCTTCACAGGTATACACATCCCTGACATATAATGCCACTCCTCCTCCTTTCTTGTCTGGTCTGTTTCTCTGAAATAGATTGTATCCCCCCATTATTACATTCCAATCGTGGGACTTATCCCACCAGGTTTCAGTGATGCCTATTATGTCATATTTAGTTTGCTGTACCAAGAGCTCAAGCTCATCTTGTTTATTTCCCATGTTTTGCGCATTAGTGTACAGACATTGAAGTCCATTAATCATTCCCCCATGTCTCTTATTTAAGGATTTTTTCCTCCCACCACTAGGTCTGCGTGCTGTTTGCTCCATTTGGTCTATGGCATTTGGATGATCATCTTCATCAATTGATAGACTCCTACCTTCAGGAGCACTGTCTCCCTCCCCCACATTAGTCAGTTTAAAGCCCTCCTGATGAGGTTTCTGAGATTTTTGGCAAAAACATTTCTCCCAACCGTTGTGAGGTGCAGCCCATCACTTGCCAGAAGTCCATCTTCAAGAAACTGCAGTCCGTGATCTAAGAATCCAAACCGTTCCTGTTTACACCATTTGCGAAGCCAGCTGTTCACTTCCACTATTTTTCCCTCTCTCCCTGGGCCACGTCGTTCAACTGGGAGGACAGATGAGATGACAATTTGTGCATTTAGTTGCTTCAATTTCCTGCCGAGAGCCTCGTAGTCCCTTTTGATCTTCTGGAGGCTATTGCTTGCAGTGTCATTGGTTCCCACATGAACCAAGAGGAAGGGGTATTTGTCAGTGGGTTTTATGATTTCTTGCAGTCGTTCAGTTACATCTTGGATCTTAGCCCCGGGGAGACAGCACACTTCCCGAGACATAATAGAATAGTAGAATGTGTGCTTTTATTTAAAACGCATCTCTGGGGTATTTGTGCGGCATAGGAATTTGTTCATTTATTTTCTTCAAAATATAGTCCAGCCGCCCACAAGGTCTGAGGGACAGTAAACCGCACCCCTGTTGAAAAAGTTTGCTGACCCCTGCCCTAAACATCCTCAGCCCAGTGTACCTGAAGGAGCATCTCCACCCCCACTGAGGTCCAGCTCTGAGGGCCTTCTGGTGGTTCCCTCACTGTGAGAAGTGAGTACTGTAACAGGGAATCAGGCAGAGGGCCTTCTCGGTGGTGGTGCCCGCCATGTGGAACACCCTCCCTTCAGATGTCAAGGAAATAGAGAACTACACAACTATTAGTAGACATCTGAAGGCAGCCCTGTATTGGGAAGTTTTTAATGTTTGGTGTTTGGTGGAAGTTTTTATGTCTTGGAAACCACCCAGAGTGGCTGGGGCAACCCAGTCAGATGGGCAGGGTACAAATAACAACAACAACTATTATTATTATTATTATTATTATTATTATTATTATTATTATTATTATTATTATTATTATTATCTCTCCCCCTCCTTGCTTTATATTTTTATTGCAAAAGTCTTAAGCTTAAAGAAGAATCACACATAAAATTGTGATGCATCGCTATAGCTATAATAAGATGCACAACTAACACTTAAAGATAAGTCAAGCACGAAAGAGCCCCACCCAAGGAGATTCACTTGGTGTCTGGATTTACAGCATTTTGAGCCATTCTCCTCTCCCTTTGAGGCACTAACTTCCTAAACTGAAACATGGTGGCCCTACAGGCATCAAGGTATGAGAAGGCTGTGGTTATATATAAGGCACTATTGTTTAACCACAAAGAAACCTCCTCCTTTCACACGTAAGTTCCAGAACAGAGCTTTTGGCCTAAAGGGGGGGGGGGCTGCTTATGGACTCATGTTAAGTCCAGGTTGGAGCTGAGACGGATCCTGCAAAAACTGTCCTGAATTGTAGCTTGGTGTCCAACCTGCACACTGGGGAAGAGAGTAGCACTGGCCCTCCTTGGGTGGGGAGCAAGCAGGCAGGCAGCTCAGCCTCCCCCGCCCCACATCCCACTTGCCACCTCCTGGTCTGACAGGCACAGATTTGCTGGAGTTGCAAAGGCAACACCAAGAAAAAGAGGATCTGTGCAGGAAGCAGGAAGCTAATGCAGAAACCTAGGCCCAGTTCAGTACCTTACTGGGGTTTCAATCTTCCAAGCGACCAATGCACAGAGAATACAGGATGGACAGTTCAGCTGGTGGTGCCAGCCCACCTCACCCCATGACATAGGAGAGGGATCGTTTCAGGAGTGGAGGAGTTGTAGCTGTTGCAAATGGCCTTGGCATGGCCTGCTTTAAATCACTTACTTGGGAAATCCTTCTTGCTCTGTGTTGTCTGCTGAGCTGGAGAAGCCAAGGGCCCTCACATGAGTCTCCAGGAGTGTAAACAGCCAGATCCTTGGGCTTAGGTTTTAATCCAGACATGCCTGCTTGCAAAGGATTGACTGGGGTTCCCCTCACCCTCACAACGTGGGCACCCCCGTGTCAGGAGTCCCAGCCACTACTGGACCTTCATCCAATTCACTTCCCACCTCCAAATGGTGGCCAAGGTGGACACAGATTAGTTGCCTCCTTGGCTTTCTCCATGGCCACGTGACAATGTTAAAAAAAGAAAAGAAATTGTGATATGAAATACAGCTCATAAACCAGCATCAGAATGTGGCAGCAAGGGAAATAAACTGGGACCTTTGCCATAGCTAAAGCAGGAGGGGAAAGGAAGTTGCTAAAGGATGCTTGTGGGAGCTTTCATGGCCAGAGAAGAAGCTCATTAAAAAAAATGAGGGAGGAAGAGGAACTCAGCCTGATTTATTGCTCAGCCCTGCTGGGCCTTAGCAAGGTCTCCCCCGGGGAAGAGAGATGCCCTGCCAAGCCAGGCACTCTGCTGAGATGGAGGTTGGTGCCATGAGAACCTAAGAAGAGCCTGCAGGATCAGGCCAAAGGAGCCCGTTTAGCCCAGTGGCCAACCACATGCTTCAATGGGAAGCCCTCAATCACAACCTGAACGCAGGAGCCCTCTCCCCTCCTGCGGCTTCAGAAGCACTTCTGCCTCCAACTGTGGACGCAGAGCACAGCCATTGTGGCCAAGAGCCTCCCATAGCCCTCTCCTCCTGTGGGAGGGAGTTCCCTAGTTTAACTGCGCACTGTGGTCTGGCTTCTTCTGCACTGGTCAAACCACAGCAGTTGGCCCACAGCGGACCATCACGGTTCCTTTTCACAGACACAAACTGCCTTCTTATGGTTTTTTGATACAGCTCTTTTTACAAATATGTATGAAAGGTACTTGACATTCTGGGTTGATTTGTAGGGGCCAGTTTGGATGCTGTGAAGGTACCACCAGGTGAGGGTGACTCAGATGGCTAGTTTAAGACATGCTGAGACCCTAAGCTATGTTAAGCTTAAAAGGTCCGACAGAATCGCTAAATAAATAATAAACTTTTATATTTGCATATGTATGCGAGGATGCAACTAAAAACTAACAGAAGCTAAACCCAAAAGCCATACGGCTTAGGTGTGCTTAAAAGACCACATGACCTCAAAAGAACCTGCCCAGGCTCTGAGGTCTTCAGGACCTTCTCTTGGCCCCCACAACCTTTGGTGGGGATGCAGGAGAGGGCCTTCTCAGTGGTGGCTCCTCCCAGGCAACTTTGGAATTCCCTCCCTGGAGAAGCCAGGATGGCTCCTTCCTTGCTGTCTTTCTGCTGGCAGACTGTTTCATTCCAACAGACTTTTGGCTGACTGTTTTTAAGGAAAGGACTGGTGCTGTGCTGTTTTTAGTGTATTATCTGTATGTTTTTAACACACACAAATATATGGCCCACATGGTCCTTTCCAACTCTACAATTCTATGAAGATATAGATAGATAGATATATAACATATAATTTTTTTATCAATGTTTGTTTTTTTAATTATTGTTTTCTATGTTCTCAGCTATTCTTATTTTAATAATAATAATAATAATAATAATAATAATAATAATAATAATTATACCCTGCCCATCTGGCAAAACATAATAAAACATTAAAAACTCCCTGTACAGAGCTGCCTTCAGATGTCTTCTAAAAGTTGCATAGTTAGGTTTTGCTAAGTTTTCCTGAAAGTTTGCCAGAGAGACCTCTGAGAGAGCCACTCACTCTGAGCCCTGACAGCGGAAGGGTGTAGCCATAGGAAACCTCCACACCTGGCTGGTCTCTTCCTCTGGGCTCTTTTTGGCCTCTCTTCACTCTTACTTCTTCATCTCATCACCAAGCCAGAAAGGTGAGAACTGCAATCACGGAGCCAGGAATTCTAACAAGAAGAACCTGCATGTCTGAGCTCCATTGCTCAGACTCCCATCTTAAGCGGGATTTAAGTATGTCTTTGTAACTGAATTGCCATGTTAAGCCTGAACAAATCTGCTGTATGTGTTACTCTTCAACAAGTATCCTGAGTGAGTAAATGTTATTTTTATCTTTTACAAGACTGCTTGTGTGATTATTGTTTTAAGTGGGAGAAAAGGAGGAAATACCAGGAAAATTCAGCCTGCTTTAAAGCATCCTTGATTACTTAAAGTAAAAGGCTAAAACTGGCCTATGATATCTAGGCTTCCCTTTTAAGATGCAAAGGGATGCACTCTACTGAACTCACAAACATGAGGAAGGAAGGATAAGATCTAATAAATACACATTCCTACCATACGGTACATGGAAAGGCAGGATATAAATTTAACAAATAATCAATGTGGCTGATCAAACCTGTGGCCCTCTGAATGTGGATCGTGTGCCCTGTGTCGGAAATCAAGCCTTTATCAGGATATCAGGAGAAACTGGCAACTCTCTCAGGCACCTGGTCTCCTGTTGACCTCCCTGTCTGCTTTCCTGGCAAGATCTAGGCAGAGGTCACGATAGGCGATCCTTCTCAGCGTGAGAAGAACACACCACTCTTTCCTGCCCCCCCCCCCGCGGCAGGGGAAAGAGATAGACAGAAACGTATTTACATGCCTTTATTTCTGTCTTTGCAGCGTTACAGAAAACATGACTGCTCTCTTCATACTCCTGCAGTCGAGAGAGAACAAACACTTCCTGTCCAGCTCATATTACACTCTGAGCTAATTCCGGTGCCCTCTGCACTGTGAATTGACTGCCCCTCTGTTTCCCACGGAACAGTCCCAACATTCCCATTATGTTTTGTTTTCAAGCTACCAGCAGCTCGCGGCTGCATTGCTTCAATATCGTAACATATTCCCCCATATGAATCAATGTGCGCTGCGAGCAAAGCGTGATCCAGAGAAGAAAGCAAACAGTTGTTATACATATAACACTCCCCTGCTGTTTCAGTTCCACCCTTGGAACTACCCGCCACTGGTTTCCCCAGTGTACGTCTCTGGTTGTCTGTCTTCCAAGGAATGAGTTCATCTGCATTACCTTTGCTAGGGAATGTAGCGTTACGCTTAGCAACTCTCTGTTGTGTCTTTGTCTCTGACTTTGACACAGCTTCAACCTGTCTTGAGTTGTCAACAATAGTAACACATGCAACAGCTGAGTTAGCAAACTCTTTTGAATACCTCTTGGGTGGTACACCCTTTGTAACTCTCTCAGACCTACGTATGAGGTGCTGATCCTCTCTGCTCACTGGTTCAGTCTCAGGACTCTTTGGAGAACCAGTTCCAATGGTAAACAGTGGTTTATCCTTCATCTGCGAAGGTCAAGCCATTGTGTGAGATTTCCTCTCAATGACTGTGTCAACTGAGCTCTCCGAGCTATCACTGTTACTCTCAGTACCACTGTAATCAGTAAATTCATCATCATCATCTGAATTGTCCTCTGTGGGAAATGTGTGAACAATTACTCTCTCCTGTTCAGGAGCACTCTCTAGAAATTTCGTGAGAATCACCTGACCAGATTCAGACAAAATTACTCTGTAGAGACCCTTTTCATAACCCACAAAAATGCCTCTAGCATTCTTTACTCCACCTGGAGCTTCAGTCTTCACATGAGACCCAAAAACCTTAAAATGGGCAACAGAAAGTTTTCTGTGGAATAGCTTTTCAAAAGGAGAACTTCCCAAATCTTTTGAAACCTTTCTCATCCAACTGTAACAAAAACACATTAATGACTCCGCCCAATACTCATGTGGCAAATGTGAACTCAGCAATTGCGCCTTCATCCCATTTTGCAATTCTCTGTTCACTTTTACACAAATACTTTTGTTCTATGCTTCTGCAGAAACAGCAGTCTTGTGCCTTATCCCTTTCTTATCCAGGAAATCCTGAAAATCCTGTAAAAGAAAAACTGGCTTTTCATCTGTGAAAAGACAATCAATGTTAGCATTATGAACATTCTTAACCTTGTCACAAAACTCTTTAAACCTTTCTAAGGCTTCTTGTGGTTTCTGCAATATATATACCCACACATAATGAGAGAAATAATCCACACACACAAGATAATATCTTGCATTGCCTCTAGAGGGTGCTAGAGGACCAATCACATCAGCATACACTCTCTGAAATGCCCTGTCAACCTTGGTCGCCTTCTTGACGTCCTTCGTCATACCTGCAAGAGAAATCATGTTAGATTCAGATGCATTACAATTTATGCAATCACTTTGATCAAAAGTCAACAAATACAGTCCATCTTTCTCTCTGGCTGAAAGATATACCTCTCCATCTTTGAAGATTTTGCAGCTTTCTCTATCATAGGACAAAGTCAGTCCTTTCTTTGTGATCTGCGAAACACTCAGCAGACTGAACTTTAAATCAGGAACCAAATACACATTGTTAATAGTCAAGTTCAGACTCTCAAGATACACAGTTCCAAACCCGGTCACTTCCAGCTCCTGGCCATTGGCCTGTTTCACAGTGAAGCTTTGCTTCTTAAACGTTGAAAACAGATCTCTGTGCGACGTCATGTGTTGCGTGCATCCCGTGTCAAGAACAAAAGCGTTCTCTGTTGAAAATGCAGCTTTTGTTGACAGCAATGCCTTTGCAGGTTTCACCTGGGACTTGGTACGACTTTTGCCTGATGCCTCAGGCTTTGCAGAGCTCCCCTTAGCTCCTTTCTGTTGACGTGGCTTCTTACAATTCCGCTGAAGTTGCCCAGTCTGTCCACAATTGAAACAACGGACAACATTCAAAGCAACAGCCTGTTCTTCACTCGCAGTAGCAGTTGGGGTGCCAGAACTCCGAGCTTCTCTCCCCCTGTCTTTGACATCTATTGCAGAAAGTCTGTCTCTCTCACTGAGAATCACTGAACAAATTCTCTCCGTCGTAAGATCTGCGGCAGGTAGAGAACCAAGCTGACTTGCAACCGTTTTATAAGTCCGATTAAGGCTGTTAATAATCATGAAGCAGAATATCTCTTCCTGTAGGAAGAGAAATTGCGTTGCGCCATCTGCTGGCATAAGAATTTCATCTCTGTCAGATGCACTTGTACATCTCCATCAGGCGCTAGCCTTAGATTGGTCAGTTTCTCAAAATGCAGCAACGCTGAAGAACCAGCATCTCTTTGATGTATTCTATGCAGTGTTTGCCAAATCTCACGCGCGTATTCCAAATCCTGAATATACACGAGTTGATCATCTGAGATACACAGAATTATGGCCGTCCTGGCTCTCACATTCTGTGAATTCCAACCTGGCATTGGTGCAGCAGGGATGGGGTTATCAATCACCCCAAAAATCCTCTGACTCTGAAGCAGGGCTTTCATCTTTACAGACCATGAGGAATAATTGTCATTAGTCAGTGGAGGTGGGTAAGGTAAGCCTCCCCCCTTCTTGGTATCCATTTTGAATCCAAGCCTCAGCTCTCACTCTCAAGCCTGCACCTGGCAGTTAAACGCAGGCAGCTCCGGAAAGTCCCTCCAAGAGCATTGAGACTATAGACAAAACAAACACTGGAATTTTTACCAGTGTTTTCCCAGCCTTTTTGCAGTCCCAGCCCCTCTTCCGTTGGCTAGTAAATTTCCACTTCACTGACATTTCGTTGCTTAGCAACTGGACATTCCAGGTTTGAGCAGCAACCCTTATCAGGCCCAGGAATGCGAAATATGCAGGCTGTTTTACCGTGCTGTTTTCACCCAAAAACAGACACTCAGTGAACCGAAGAATGCTTCAATTCGCGTTCACTCTCACAGCCATAAAATCACCATACCTTGAGGGAATCCGTTGCTCAGCAAAAACACCTTCTCCAGTGCTCAGCCGTCCTTGTAGCTTCCATCCGCCCGCTACCACATTCTTTCTTTATCTCCTTGCAGAGGATGAAGTACGATCCATCAACCTCTCTAGCTGCTTTCATGGATCGAAACCATCGGCTCCGTGCTACCAGATGTCAGAAATCAAGCCTTTATCAGGAGAAACTGGCAACTCTCTCAGGCACCCGGCTTGGTCTCCTGTTGACCTCCCTGTCTGCTTTCCCGGCAAGATCCAGGCAGAGGTCGCGATAGGCGATCCTTCTCAGCATGAGAAGAACACACCCCTCTTTCCTGCCCCCCTGGCAGGGGAAAGAGATAGACAGAAACGTATTTACATGCCTTTATTTCTGTCTTTGCAGCGTTACAGAAAACATGACTGCTCTCTTCATACTCCTGCAGTCGAGAGAGAACAAACACTTCCTGTCCAGCTCATATTACACTCTGAGCTAATTCCGGTGCCCTCTGCACTGTGAATTGATTGTCCCTCTGTTGCCCATAGAACAGTCCCAACATTCCCATTATGCTTTGTTTTCAAGCTACCAGCAGCTCGCGGCTGCATTGCTTCAATATCGTAACACCCTGTTGAGCTGTGGCTCTAACTTACCTGTCCTGGGCCACTGTCCTGGGCCCACTTGCTCGGGAATAAGCTGTTGGATAAAAGCAGCAATGCAAAAGCCAGCTCCAGATGGCTGGAATGCAAAACAGGATGTTGTGGTTTGCAACTGTACTGTTGGCAAAAAGGAGGAGTCTATTCTCTGTACTGAGCACCGGATGTTAGCTCAGAGTGTCATCTGACCTGTACTGGAAGTGCAGGGGTGGAGCTGTGACTCTTCTGATGGAGTCTGAAGGGTGCAGTCACGTTTTCTATGTACTGCTGAATGACAGGAATAAAACATGTAAATAGGACTCCTGTCTGTCTCATTTCCCCTCCCTGGGGAGAATGCAGGGAGGGAGAGAAACAGTGAAGCAGAGGGTGTGTTCTTCTCACGTCTGACTGATGAGGAGAATCGCCGGTTTACGACCTAGCCTGCCGGGAGTAGCAGACGGAAGGTAAACAAGTATCTAGCTCAATTGCCCAGGGGAGGCCAGTTTACCTCTGACTGTGAGCTGAGATACTGACATAAGCATCCTTGAAGTATCTGGGGCTCATTTCTGAGTAGACATATGAGATAGCACTTCAAGTAACATTAAGGAGACACAGCCCACTGAGAAGAAAGGTTTGTTTTCCCAAAAATATATACAATGAGCTAAAGAAGATCTTTAGATATACGTGTTTGAAAAAGCCAGAGGCATTCTTGTTAGGAATGGTAGGAGAAGATATAGTTAAGAATGATCAGAAACTGTTTTTATATGCAACAGCAGCAGCAGCAAGGCTACTGCTAGCCCAGGTTTGGAAACAGCAGCAATTACCAACAGTAGAAGAATGGCAACAGAAGGTAATGGAATATGCAGAAATAGCCAAACTAACAGGGGAAATTCGACAACAGGGCGAGGAAACATTTCAAAAAGAATGGGAAAAAATTATGTTGTATATAGGAAAGATGAGATGAAATAGTAAAACCAGTAGAATTGGAAACAAACCTCATAACGGGAAAGATTAAGAACAGTGATGGATAATGAAAATAATAAGAAGCAAAATGTATAAGGAAACTAATATAACTAACAGTAGTGGTAAATGAATACAGACAGACAAGAAGAATTGTATAAACATGAGGACTTATTTGTTTATGGATACACTATGGACAAATATGAAATATGAATCACAATATATAAAATGGAAGAAAATAATGCGATAAAATTGTATGTGATATAAAAAACCAGAAGAAGGAAGGAGGGAAGTCAGCTCTGAAGAGCAAATATAAATGTAAAATGTAATACAATATGTGTATGTGGAGTATCTAACTGAAAAAACTAATAAAGATTATTTGGGGGGGGAGAGAAGAAAGGTTTGTTTTAGGGTGGTGGCTTACACATTGCCAAAGAGAGAGAGAGAATCATAGGGTTGGAAGGGTCCCTGAGGATCATCTAGTCCAACCCCCTGCAATGTAGGAATATGCAGCTGCTCCTTTTGGGGATCAAATCTGCAACCTTGGTGTTATCTGCACCAGAAGGAAGGAGAAAGAGGTCTGCATAAAATTTGCAAATGTCAATTGATAGCATAAATGCAAATTTAGAAATAATGACTGCAACTTCAACAGAAGTATAATAAATATCATGAAAGGGGGTGGCCTGTGTGCCTGCCTGCTCAGTTTGTTGATCAGCAGCTGCAAAGGTTCTGCAAAAGTGCCTTCTGGTCATTCTTTATTAGGACTTGGAGCCAGTGGCCCTTCAGAATAGAGGGCTGTCCTTCAAAACAGAGCTCTCTCCTCTGTAAAGTAGGACACATGGCTACCCTCATTAGTTTTTATGAATGTTGTTAACTGAGTTTTGTTAAGAGATTGGATTTACAGTATTTATGCAAGCCCTAAGGAAGAGTCAAAGACATGAATGTTTTGGGTTAATAAATCTTTCCACCTTAAAAAAAACAACAAATATTTTTGGACTTCCGGTCCGCTGCGGAGAAAATGGTGGTGAACCCCGTGTCGTCCACTTAAGGGACGGCGCGGTTTAAGGCAAATAGAGCCTGAGGGTGATTGCCAGGGCTCAGTGCACCCCCGACCCCCCCCACGGAAGAGTGGGGATCCCAGGGGTCCATCAGAAGTGGAGAAACTCACCCCCCGAACCCCCCCCGCTCGCCAGTTTGCACACGGGGGGAAGGGAAGAGGCTTGAGTCCGCTCACGGCTCCAACACACTCTATTGCCGAAGCCACATTCCGTCACCAGACACAGTGAATTTTCTAATCAAAGGTTAAAGACATCATCAGGAGAAACTGGCCACTCTCTTTTTTAAAAAAAAATCATATTTATTAAAGTTTCCAAAATTATAGAAATACAGAAAAGAAAAAAAGATAGAATATACTCAAAACCTTACTTTCATTGCCTACTTTCAGGGACTCCCCCCTCCCCCTCCCGACTGTGTTCCCCTTTCATTAATTTGGTTCTACAAGCTCTCACTCCCAATTTAAAACTTAATTTGTTTAACCCATTATCCAATTTAAATTATACAATCTTACCACCATCCCACATCATTAACAGAAAAAGAAAAAAGATTTTCCCCAAGATCCACCCCGGTTTCCTTCCACGAATTCCCTTTTTTTTTAAACACGTCCAATCAAAATACAATGATTTACAAAAGTTATATAAAGAAATAGAAGATAAAAGATATAAAAAGATTCAAGATATGGTTACACAGCCTTTGGATTCCAAATCTCCCCCCCCCCCTTCCCCGGTTTGAATTCCCCATGTCCATCAGTCTATATGTTATCAGCCTGGAGGTCTCAAGTCCATGGCCAAATTTCTCCCCAATTCCACCTTGCCGGTTTTCTTTTAATTCATTTATTTTAATAATGTTTAGCTTCAAACGTCCAATCTAACAGAGGCCTTTGATTTCCTTGGTCTTTGCCGCTCCTCCCATTGTTCTTTCCGTGTCGTAATCAGTCCTTTGTTCTTTTTATTCCTCACTTTCTCAGGTTTCTTGTCCTGTTCAGCTGCTAAAACGTTCTAATTCAGAAATTTGGTATCTCTACAGAGGTTTGTTGTTCAGGAACAAAAACTTACGTCCAGTCCCTTCCTTTCTTCAATAGAAAATTCTATTGTCTCCTTTAGTGTAAACACCTCTGTAGACAAAATACTATTTCAGTTTTGCAGCTTTCCCAGAAGATAGCAAGTCCTGTACGAATCCAAGAGTATTTTTCCACTTACGACCGTTCTTGTAATGTCCCGAAACCCCTCTCTGGGGATTGTAATAACTTTGTATCCTCTAATCCAAAAGTCAAATTGTTGTTCCTTGTTTTCCAACAGTTTATGTCCATATTGTAGCCAATTGTAACAAAATTAACCAGCAAAGTCCTCATAACAAAGTCCTCTTTATATTCTCCAGCTTTGACAGCTACTTTGACAGCTGTCAAAGTCTCCGTCTCTCTTCACCAGGCTCTGCGAATCGCCCCGGTTCCCAGGGGGGGGTTGCATTTTCCTTCTCCCCCTCCACTCTTCTCCTCCAGCACAGTTCTTATAATTTCCCATCGTGGAATTAATGATTTTTATCAAAAATATACTTCTCTTTGGACCTTGGTTACCCAGTCCTTGTTTTAGAATGTTTACAATAGGGGGGGGGGCTGACTTCCTTTTTAGATCACCCCCGCTCGTACCAAATCCGAAAAAAAATCATTTTTTTTCCTCCTTTTGAACCCGATTTCCCAGTTACTCACGGGTTGTTGTTAATAGTCCGAATTTCCAATGGAAGAAGTCAGCGCTCTCCGTCGAATGGCATGCGGCTGCGCTCGGCAGGGAAAGCAGAGGACTCAAAGCACCACGCCGCTCCCCGGCACCCGATCCGAAGCCTTTAAAAAGGCTCCTTCACGAGTCGGGAGGGCGCTAGCGGTGCCAGCCGAGTCACCCATGTCCACGGGCTCCGTGCCCGTGGTTTTTAAGGGTCCCCGCGTCGCCGGCGTGGTAGGACCCAACCCCTGCCGAGCAGACTCCCTCCGGAGCTCGGAGGGAGTCCGCCATTCGGCGATGGTGCCAACCCGGAAGTCGAAACTGGCCACTCTCCAGGCACCTGGCTTGATCTCCGGTTGACCTCCCTGTCTGCATTCTCCGGCAGGATCCAGGCTAGGTCGCTATCGGCGATCCTCCTCAGCGTGAGAAGAACACACCCCTCTTTCCTGCCCCCCAGGCAGGGGAAAGAGATAGACAGAAACGTATTTACATGTCTTTATTTCTGTCTTTGCAGCGTTACAGAAAAACACGTCTGCTCTCTTCAAACTCCAACAGCAGAGAGACAAACTCCTCCTGTACTTCCTGTACAGCTCATATTACACTCTGAGCTAATTCCGGTGCTTCGCACTGTGAATAGACTGTCCCTCTGTTTCCCACGGAACAGTCCCAACATTCCCATTATGTTTTGCTTTCAAGCTACCAGCTCGCGGCCGCATTGCTTCTATATCATAACACCCAGGGGTCCATCAGAAGTGGAGAAACTCACCCCCCGAACCCCCCCCCCCGCTCGCCAGTTTGCACGCGGGGGGGAGGGAAGAGGCTTGAGTCCGCTCACGGCTCCAACACACTCTATTGCCGAAGCCACATTCCATCACCAGAAGCAGTGAATTTTCCAATCAAAGGTTAAAGACAAATAAAGTTTTTAAAAGAAAGAAATTAGGCTTAAATTAATCAATTTGGTGAAACGGAAGCCAAACAGGAAGTCAGCTTCCGATTTCTGTGGATCAGCTATGCAAGAGACATTTTTGTGAATGAGAGACAGTGAACTGCCTACAGCCACAGAGACTTAGTTACAAATTGGCTCTGACTTTGGGAAACTGTTTCCTTCTTTGGAATACAAGTTAGAAACTATTGTATCAAGCTGTCCTTTGGATTAAAAGGACATGTAAACTGGAGGAATTTGAACAGTCTGAACAGTCTTTTGGAAATTGGTGGTGCAGAAGAAAAGGGGAAAGGAAAAACCCCAGACTTTGGGGTTTGGAGATATAAGAGGGAGCTAGCAGGGAACTTTTGGCACTATTGAGGGGAATCCTCAGGAAGTGTAAAAGAGCCTGGAATAGCTCTTAAAGCAATCTCATTGCCCCATAGCAAGTGCCTGCAAAGAAAGTCTTACCAACTGGAACTCCAGCATGCTTGTGATTTAAATATCAAATTAAACTTGCCATGGGATTACAGTAAGAATTAAAGCGGAGATACAGTTTTTGGATATATCATACCTTTTGGACCTATTGAGGCATCTGATCAAGGCCTGTATTTTAAAATGAGCTTAAAGATATATTTGCAAATGTTTGTATGTTTCATGCCAGGCAGAAACCAGCTGGCTAAGTACTTTGGCAGTTGTTTATCTTCCTGCTCTCCTGAACAAGGGCCCCCCTGATTTATAGCAGTAGCAGGAGACAAGTTTCTCAAAGTTGTAAAAGGAAATTACAGGCTGGGAGCAAATGTTACACTGACCCTACATATTACAGAATATAATCAAGCTGCAAAAACACTAATTAAGAGTTGGTAAATAGTAAAGATTTATTGTTTAACAGAAAATAATACTATGTGCCTCCCATCAGACTCTAGCCATATTTTCCTAAGGTTTAAGGCAGTGTTCCCCAACCTTGGGTCACCAGCTGTTTTTGGACTACAATTCCCATCATTCTTGACCACTGGTCTTGCTAGCGAGGGATGATGGGAGTTGTAGTCCAAAAACAGCTGGAGGCCCAAGGTTGGGGAACACTGGTTTAAGGTATACTGAGAGAGTTAAAGGGCAATAAATTTTGGGAAGAGCTAATGGGAAAAGCAGCTGGCTGGGAAAGGGGGGTGTAAACTGAAGAGGCTTCTTTTGAGGCTGTTTTTACTGAGTTCCTTTTTTACTTTGCAAAGGCCTTTTCTTCTAAAAAGCTATCTATGTTATGTATGAGATTTGTTGGCTTAATGTAATTATGCAAAGGATTTAGAAAGTAAGAAATGTTAGATTCTTATGTTAGATTCTTATTTCATTGATGGTGTGTGAGAATGTGAACCCAAGATCTCTGTTTAGATAGAATTTAATACCATGAGAACAGGCGAAGTCCCGGCAGACTGGAGGAGGGCAAATGTTGTCCCTATTTTCAAAAAGGGGAAAAGAGAGGACCCAAATAATTACCGCCCAGTCAGTCTGACATCAATACCAGGGAAGATTCTGGAACAGATCATTAAGCAAACAGTCTGTGAGCACCTAGAAAGGAATGCTGTGATCACCAATAGTCAGCATGGATTTCTGAAAAATAAGTCATGTCAGACTAACCTGATCTCGTTTTTTGACAGAATTACAAGCCTGGTAGATGAAGGGAACGCAGTGGATGTAGCCTACCTTGATTTCAGCAAGGCATTTGACAAGGTGCCCCATGATATTCTTGTAAAGAAGCTGGTAAAATGCGGTCTTGACTATGCTACCACTCGGTGGATTTGTAACTGGCTGACTGCCCGAACCCAAAGGGTGCTCATCAATGGTTCCTCTTCATCCTGGAGAAGAGTGACTAGTGGGGTGCCACAGGGTTCTGTCTTGGGCCCGGTCTTATTCAACATCTTTATCAACGACTTGGATGATGGACTCAAGGGCATCCTGATCAAATTTGCAGATGACACCAAACTGGGAGGGGTGGCTAACACCCCAGAGGACAGGATCACACTTCAAAACGACCTTGACAGATTAGAGAACTGGGCCAAAACAAACAAGATGAATTTTAACAGGGAGAAATGTAAAGTATTGCACTTGGGCAAAAAAAATGAGAGGCACAAATACAAGATGGGTGACACCTGGCTTGAGAGCAGTACATGTGAAAAGGATCTAGGAGTCTTGGTTGACCACAAACTTGACATGAGCCAACAGTGTGACGCGGCAGCTAAAAAAGCCAATGCAATTCTGGGCTGCATCAATAGGAGTATAGCATCTAGATCAAGGGAAGTAATAGTGCCACTGTATTCTGCTCTGGTCAGACCACACCTGGAGTACTGTGTCCAGTTCTGGGCACCACAATTCAAGAAGGACACTGACAAACTGGAACGTGTCCAGAGGAGGGCAACCAAAATGGTCAAAGGCCTGGAAACGATGCCTTATGAGGAACGGCTAAGGGAGCTGGGCATGTTTAGCCCGGAGAAGAGGAGGTTAAGGGGTGATATGATAGCCATGTTCAAATATATAAAAGGATGTCACATAGAGGAGGGAGAAAGGTTGTTTTCTGCTGCTCCAGAGAAGCGGACACGGAGCAATGGATCCAAACTACAAGAAAGAAGATTCCACCTAAACATTCGGAAGAACTTCCTGACAGTAAGAGCTGTTCGACAGTGGAATTTGCTGCCAAGGAGTGTGGTGGAGTCTCCTACTTTGGAGGTCTTTAAGCAGAGGCTTGACAACCATATGTCAGGAGTGCTCTGATGGTGTTTCCTGCTTGGCAGGGGGTTGGACTCGATGGCCCTTGTGGTCTCTTCCAACTCTATGATTCTATGATTCTATGATTCTATGATTTGTTTTAGCCATTTGTTTTGGAATGCAGGGGCAACAGGGGCAAAAGGTGATCTGGTAATTAAGGTGCCTTGTTGAGGCAAATGTAAGATATATGGCTACTTGTCTGCCATTTATGGATAGAAGGAAATATAGCTCTTTTCTCCCATAAAAGGTAATAGGAAATGGGTGTATCTTTTATGATTGGTTCTAGCAAACAGCCAATAGGAATTTCAACCAGGCTGATTGGACAGAGGCAGCCAAAGGAGGAGCAAGGGGGCTGGGCTGAGGAAATATAAGTGCTGGCCATCAGGGCTGGAGGGGGCAGAGCTTTGGTAACCATATACCACTGTGCCTATCATTTATTTGTCTGACAAATAAATTATTATTTTAATTTCTCTATTGCTGCGTTGGATATTTCATTCCAGCTAAGCGTTAACTACAAGCAGGGTGCTACACTATTGCAAACCATCACTGTTTGAGACAATATAAGCAGATAAGTACAAACTAAGTATAATTTTGCCCTTAAAGACATAAGAACTGAAACAGTATTGCACTGACATTTTTTTTTATTGGACTTCTTAATTTTGTTTTTTTCTCTCTCTCTTCATTATATTGTACATTTTATGTTTCTCAACATTATTGGATGTTCCGTTTCCTCTTTGCTATTTTTTTGGTGATATTGTATGATTGTAATATTTGCTGCAGTGGGGAGGGAGAAGGTAGACAAAAGAGAAACTGGGAAACAAGCTTGAAAGGGGAGAAACAATCTCACGGTCAGACAGAGTTGGAACTTGCAGGTGTGACATTGAACAGTTTATTTATTTATTTTAGGAGACATCAGGCGTTTTATTGCGCCGTGTTCTTGAATTGCAGTAGGGATCCTGACTTAAGCTGTAACAACAGAGGCTAATTTGTTTGTTTGTTTGTTTTTTCCTTAGCAAACAATAAAACATATATTGGTATTAACACTAAAGACCCAACCTCCCGTCTATTCCATATTTCAATTTCATATTACTTATTGCCAATAGACACTTTTATCATAATTAAACTTATTCTTAATATATCTAATTTCTTATATCTACCTTGCAACTATTACTGAAGTTCCTCGAATGCTGCAACAGAATTTAAACTACTATATTTATTTTTCAGATATTCTTTGAAAACTTCCCATTTTGAAACAAATTCCTGTTTTGATTTATTCTTTATTTTTTCTAATAGACCATCTAATTCGGCATATTCTGTCAGCTTCTGGATCCAATCTTGTATAGAGGGGATTTCATTACTCTTCCATTTTGCTGCGATCAAAACTCTTGCTGCCACCATTGCATATAAAAAGATACCCTTCGTCTTTTGTGGAATATCCAAATCTGTTATTCCCAGGAGGTAGGCTTCTGGTTTTTTATTGAAAGAGATCTTTAGCATTTTTTGCAGTTCTGCATGGATACTCTCCCAGAATACCTGTATTTTCCTACATATCCACCACATATGGTAGAATGTTCCTGAGTCTCCGCATCTCCAACAATTACTTGACACATTTTTATACATTTTTGATGTAGCCTTATTGGAGTTCACTGATTGGGTCTGCGTTGCTCCGGGACAGGAGGAAGGAAGTCAAAATGACACCAAGTTGGTTCAAAGAAAGAGTTTATTCTGCTCTCCGGATAGCAGAAGGCACTTGCGTGATTAGTCCACAGCAAGTCCAAAGAAATGACAAGTTTCATGCAGTATTTATATCCTCCAGGCACCCTCTCCCTCCTTCCAACCACGTCAGCCTATGTATGCAGGTTGACATCACATATGTTCCTGCTCTGGTACTCTCAACCATAAAAGGGATTTCCTTCCTGCACTCCTGACCATAAAAGGATATTCCTGTTCCTACTCCTATCTTGGAGCAAAAGGTCACTACTTCCGAGAACATGCTCTGGCGTTAGTCCCAGACTTGGGTCTCCCCGTCATTTGTGGTCAGAACATAAGATATGTCTGTGTCTGTTCTGCTCGTAAAGTCAAGGCCAGTCTTGCCGTCAAACTGATAAGGGAGAGAGCTGTGTTCTTGTTTTGCATTTGCTCAACGGCTAAAGTTTATGCATTTTAGCTAAGGAGAAATGGGGATTTTGGTGCAGTTTAAAAATGCCTGCACAGTCAGTTTTGGGTTTGGGAAACCCATTCCTTCATTCCCTCCTCTTCTTTTGGACAGCCTTTCGGCTCGTCCCAAGGTACTGGCTGGTATTCTCGTGTCACTGCTATAATCTGGGGCCGAATCATTCGTGACATCATTTTACGCATCATATTTTGCAAGCATTGCATTAAGCAGTGTATACAGGAGCAGAAAAGAAGCAAGATTAGTCCATTAACATCATTACAAGTCCTCTAAGCCACCCAAGGTTTGGAAGCCACTCAGTCAACCAAGACATGTCCCATCCCTTCCTGGTTGGGACAGGAGCATGGGCTACTTTCTCTCTTTCTGTTGCCAGGTGTCGAATAGCTGCACCATGGTCAGAGATGTTAAAGCCACAGGCTCCTTCTGTCAAATTTAATGCAGCCCAAAATCCGGCGGAGCCCAAATTCGGGGCTGTAACTGAGGACTCATTCCAAGGCACAGGGAGGAGGGGTACTCCTCCCAAAGCATCTGTAGGTCACAGAGTGCGAGAGGTTCCGGGTGCAGACCGTGCAATTGGTTTGGTTTTGCAGAATAGGCTTCCATTTCTGCGTGTTGCGGGCACCCCATTCTCTCATTAGCCACTGGATTACCTTAAGTGGTGTGGGCGCAGTGATGGCCAGAAATAAGAAGATCACCATCCCGGCCAAAACCATGTCCCCCCTCAGCCCTACCTGCATCATTTGGGCACAGGGATATATATCTATTTCCTAATACCTTTCTTCTTCTAATACCTGGGGTACCTCCCACAAAGCAATATACAAAGCTACATATTCATTCAAGGGGAAAGAAAAGAAAATGTCCTCTTTTAGTCCACACTGGAATTTTCTCTTGCCGTGCGTAGAGATGCCAGTTTCCAGGGGTGGCACCAGCAGGGCGGTTGTCTGGTGGGCGCCAAGCCGATGCAGTGAGGAGAAGCGTGAGGCGGTGTCTGTAGGGCACCGAGAGATGGTGAGTTGAAGGGGTTGGTGTAGGTCAATCGTAGCAGTCCAATCTCATACTGCCTGGGGTTTGCTTCATCCTTCAAATCAGGCCTGCTGGAATATATGCAGTCAGGTGTTGGAGGCCCATCCTCTCCCATAGGTAACCAGGTTAAGAGTCTCAGTAATTCGCAGCTGCAACCACGGGTGCATGGGCAGTATAAGTCAGCTGCTAGGCGCTTCATCATCTCTGCTTGGGATAGAAAAATAAGTTCCTTTCATGTCCACCAATGCTGGCACAGCATGAGGAGTGACGCACGTAGTTTCTTGTCCAAAGGTGAACCTGTCAATTCTCTTTTAGTCAGTGGCAGCCGCCACTACTGCTCACATGCAGGGAGGCAAACCTTGTTCCGTAGTGGTTAATTTTCCAGACAAATAGGCTATGGGTTGGTCATCAACAGGGTCTAAAAATTACCTTGATAAAATTACCTTGATAAAAACATATTTCACCATGTGCAAATGGCTTTAGATACCTACTAGGTCCACAAATCACCATATAGCATATATTCAACACACACAAAAAACAACAATTTGAGCCCAACAAAGGACTACTGGACATCCAAAGGGCCCCATTACCCCCTTAATGACTTCTGTTCCTTCAGCCAATTCCCATCCCTGTACTCTGCTGCCCTCAGAACCAAAGGCGCTACGCCCACTTTATCGCTATATGATCTTATATACTGAAACACCCCCTTTTTTACTGTCCTTTTGTCTACTTCACCTCCTTTTCTTAAGTCCTTTCTAAATTATTCAATCCCAACATCATTCCCCCCTCTCATCCTCTCTCTCTCTCTCTCTCTCTCTCTCTCTCTCGGTGTGTGTGTGTGTGTGTGTGTGTGTGTGTGTGTGTGTGTGTGTGTGTAACACTGACACAAAGAGGAAGTACGTTAACAAGGTAACACAGGTGATGATCTGGCATCTGAAATCATTCACACAAACAGAAAGCTTAAAAGCACATACAAAACATGTACCAGATGCTGGCTCTTCTGCAGGGATAAATGTGATTGTAGAATACACACACACAAATTGCAAGCAGAGATTAAATCACAAAAGAATGAGATCCTCTTGGAAGGTAGCATATTACCCTGATTATCCTACCTTTGCCTTTTAAGATATGCTTCTGTTTTAAATTCTTTCTGCAGAATATTTACTGCGAAAGGGTGTTCTGTTGGGCTGCATTTGAAAGTTGATTGACCTTTTGAATAAACTGTAGGACAGTCCTTCCCAGTTTTCCCTATTATTATCTATTATTTATCTGCAAATGATTTAATCTTGATATACATATTCACGTACTTAATTGACTTGGGACAGTGGTTCAGTTAGAATTATGGTACAACAATAAGTTAAGTGCTACCTGCTGTATGGCTGAATTTTCTTATATGAAAACATATGATGACAGTCAGAAAGGGTATTCCTATTAAACAGGAGGAATAAGCAACTCATGCTGACTAAATATAAACTCATTTCTGCATCTGTATATTACACACAGAAGGAGACAGAGTGCAACTCAACTCTTTAACACCAACTTTTTTCTTTCTTTTTTCTTTTTGCATATATATTTAATTCAATCCTATGTAGAGCAGATGGGGGGGGGTGAAAGAGCAGGTACCAAGACACCGTTTAAGGGAAAGGTTCCTGCTTGTTCCTTTTCATAATGTGAAACTATATATCTGACCTAGAGCACTAGGAACATTTTAGGGAACACCACCATGTCGGAGAAGGCTATGAAAGCATATGACATCAGCAGCCCTGATAAGAAGAAGTGCCTGATAACTTCCATATTTGAAACCACAAAGAAGGGCACAAACCACAAACGAATAAACACAGACAGTGGGGCCTCTTGCTTGGTGTGTGTTATTTGCGTTATGAATTAAGGTCCCAGTTTCCCAATACACACATTTGCTATTCAAAGCAGCATTTCTTTTCCTTCAAAGGAACCGAACATAAGGTAACTTTGTTCAATATTGCCTTTCACCCAAGAGAAACCTAGGAGGAATCACCTTATCAATAAGCATTGGGGTATTTTGTCTATCAACATCTTGATTCTGCTGTTACTAATGCATTTGACACCTTTTGATTCTGGCAACTACCCTGAGTATATGTGTGTCTCAGAGCAGGAAAATTTCAAAGCATTGGACACTTTTCACAGCCTAATGTGAACAGGGAAATAAAAGTTATTTTGCCTAAGACCTCTCCTGGCATGTACACTTAGAAATCAAAAAGGCCCATCTCAATTTTCAATTAATAGATATCCAAGGAGTATCTTTCATGGGAGGGACATACTAAAAAGAGCACAAACAATATTCCAGGTCCCTACTCTTGCTGTTAATTTATGGATGGTTAGCTGTCCAGCCAGCCAAAAAGAGGGCTGCTCCATAATATATTATATTCTTAATTCTTAATTCAGAATTCATTAAAAGCTGTTTTTTACTCATGAAAACCTCAACCAATAATCTGAGTGCATTTTAACAGCACATGCAAGACTTTGACTAAGTGTGTCGCTGGTCACACACAGCCTTTATGCAATTCAGCTTTTACTATATTTAGTAAACTGTCTCTCAATAATAGCATTTTAATATATTAATTTCATTAATACTAATCAGCATAAACACTCTCACCTTCTTTTCTACTTCCCTCTACCTTCTCCAGCCCAGACCACTACTTCACCTTCTGCAAACAATTGTTCATCCCTTTTACAAATAAAAATTATACGCATTTCAAAAATATATCAGAAGAAAGGTAGTGCAAAAATCAATTTTGGTATCAAATAGTGTGCTATTCCTTATTTTAAACTGAGCTGAGATTTATAATAAAATCTAACTTGCACGCCCCTTTAAGTTTTAAAACACAGGTCTGCAAGTATTGCAAATTCCCTTTTGCTGCTACCTGCAAGATGTAAAGGTGTGTCAAATTTACAGAACCACCTCTATGATAACAAAAGAGGCCATATGTTTAAATGACACAGGTACTCTTGCTCTGGGGGGTTGGCCTGCTATGCAATATTTGGTAATTTGTAATTTTCCTGAGTGTTCTCTGGCCCCATTTTAACCTGGTTTCCAGACTCCACCAAGGGCTGCATAGCGTCTTTGTTTCTGTGTTAAACACAGACACTGCAAGGGGATGATTTACTGCTTTGTCCCCGTAACCCTCTCACTTCTCTTCTCATCTGTCTGAACATGGGATGGGGGGGTTAAAACCCCATCCCTTTTGACAACACTACCTTTTTCCATACATTTGTACATTTTTACTTTTGATCAACATTTAACAAGTGGTTTCTAAATCCACCAGGGTACCTTATGCAACAGATTCAATAAGAAATAATCTTATTAACAAAAACATCTTAACATACCAAGTAGCTCAAAGCACAGTAAATTGATGACATTCAAATTCTGAAACCAGTACATGATTGTATTAGTAATTGAAACCTTCCCACCTTTATCATGAAAATATAAAATTTGACCTCATTAGCAACTCATGTCACTTTTAATGTTAAAGACCAAAGAATCCTTTTATATATATATATATACTTGTACTCTGCAAGATTCTAGGTGTTTTAAGGTCTGTTTCCCAACCCCCTAAGATGCAGCACAGTAGGTGGATTTCCGGAGGCGGTGCGAAACGGCAATGGCGGTCTCCTTCGCGCTGTGAAGGGGAAGCTCCGCAGAAACGGGTCGTCCGTTACGGCGAAGCGGAGACCCACACCGGAAAACCACAGGCAGAGTGAGCCTGTGGCCGTGGGACTCGGCGGGCACCAGAAGCGCCCCCTGAAACGAAGAAGGAACCTCGTAAGGGGCTCCAGAACGTGGAAGGGCTGGCGCGGTGCTGTGAGTCGATCGCTCTTTCTGTGGAGTGAAGCCGCATAGCTGCTGCCGATGAGCGCTGACCTTTTTTCCTGGAACATCCGATTTGAAAAGTACCAACCCGTGAGTAAGAGGGACTGAAGGAATTGGGGACCAAATTGATTTAAAATTCGGCCAAAGCGGGAGACGCAACCAGGAAGTCCGTCTCCCGGTTCTGCTTAAGGATCTAAAGCAAAAGAGTTTGATCTGCCTGAAGTCTTTGAAGTGGCACCAAAAGTTTTTAACTCGTGCATTATTTGAATTGTTTTATAGAGACTAAGGATTTAAAATTTTTCTCTTTGGTTCTGGACTTGATTTTAGCTCTCCCCGTGGATTTACAAATGCATTAAGAAACCCAAATATTCGGGCTGCCAGATTAAATAGAGCTGTCAAATTGCGGACTTCGTTTTTGTTATTGGGAACTGCTACATTTGAGCGTTACTTGACTGGATACATTGAAATACTGTTTCTGGCACTCTTTAGAGACATTGTTTCATATTAAGGATTTATTCTGCTTACTACAAGAGAGCTGAAGGTTTTCTTTTGGAAATTTATGGCTGTTTGGACATTATTAAGAGTAACAAATTCATTCTTTCCCTCAAGATACTTTTAAACTCCCCCTAGAGGATTTTGGATTTACAGCTGTCTGGGACTTGCTTTTTGTTTCTCTTCTCTCCTGTCTTGTTGTTTACTCTCTGGACTTGTGGATTCCCATGGGATCATACACGGTTTGACCTTGGCACGTAGACAGGAGTGGAATGAGTGGCTTTGGGAAAACAAGATCGGCTAAAGCTAAACAATTAACGCAAACAACTTTGACTCCACAGCCGCGCAGATCATCTGTTCCTGCTATTTTGGTGACACAAGAGGAAGAAACTGAGCAGACTTTGCTAGAAGGTATGGCTGCAGGAGGATCTGCCTCAGTATTAGATAAAATTTTGGAAAAATTGGAAAGTTTGGACAAAAAGGCAGATGAGCATTCGGCTAAGATTGATCAAACTACAGCCAGCATTAATAAATTAACTGAACAAGTTGCTCAGCACGCACAATCAATTGGGAACCTCTTTGAAGTCACCACAGAAAATTGCAAACTAGCTGTGGAAGCTAACCAAAAAGCTGAAGCATTAAAGGAAGAGGTAAAACCATTGCATAAACAGATTGGTGAACAGCAGGCCTACCTGTCTATGATTGAACTACGTAATAGGGAAAATAACCTGAGACTGAGGGCAATTCCAGAACTTGAACAAGGGGACTTAATTGACTATTTGACAAAAGAATTTTCTAAGTTCTGGCCTTTAGAGGAAGATAAGGATTTTAAAATCGTGAGTGCCTTCAGACTGGGAAGAGTAGCAAGGAAAGATTGACCCAGAGACTGTTTGATCATTTTGAGATCCAAGCAAGAAAGAGACAAAATATTAAGCCTACACTACGAAAAGTCACTTGTAATTCAAGATAGGAGAGCAGAAATTTACAAAGACATCCCAAAACAACTTTTGGATCTTAGACCCACCTATTCAGAGTTAGCAAAACTACTGAGGAGCAACTCAATTCCCTTTAGGTGGGAATTTCCCCAAGGACTATCTTTTACTTTTAGAGGGAAGAAGGTGAAAATTAAAACAGCCGAGGATAAAGAAAAGTTCTTGAACGACTACGGAGAAGACCTTCAGAAAGGGATTACAGGAATCCCAGGGCCTGGACCTTTGTCCATACCTACACCTTTGGGGCCTGAAGACCAGAAGAAAGAGACGCCCCCACCAAAGGAATAACAGATTTGTCCAGGATGTCTCTGCAGCTCTCCAGTTGGAATATTAATGGCTGCAACTCCCCGGAAAAAAGGAGAAGGATATTTCATATATTAAAGAAAGAACAATTGGACATTATTTGCTTGCAGGAAACTCATGTGACTAGGCTCCACAGAAAAGTGTTAATTAACAAGAGATGAGGCCAAGAATTCATCTCATCGGACCGAGTTAAGAAGAGAGGAGTGGTGTTATATGCAAAGGAGAGCCTATTACCAAAATTTCTATTTAAAGATGAGCAAGGAAGAATCTTAGCAATTGAGATACAAACTCAAGGCGAAAAGTTTTTGATATTGGGAATTTATGCACCGAACAAGGGGAAATCAGAATTTTATAAGAAACTGCATGAGACAATGCTGGACTATCTGGACTATAGTAACATCATAATGATGGGAGACATGAATGGGGTGGTCTCTACAAACATGGATAAGTCACAAAACCAAAGCTTGACAAAAGGTGGCAGACTACCTAAAACCTTTTTTGAACTTACTGACAATATGGACCTGATTGATATTTGGAGGACAGAGAATCCCCTAGGAAGAGAAGGAACATTCTTTTCTGAAGCCCAACTGACATGGACAAGAATCGACCAAATTTGGATAACTAGAGGCCTGGCCCCCAAGACTAGGAAGGTGGAAATCTGCCCAAAAACCTGCTCCGACCATAACGCAATGAAAATTGATATGAGACTAACTACAACCGGCTCCTTCAGATGGAAGATGAATGACACCTTGCTAAGAGATCAGGAGATCATTAAGAAGGCCCAAAAGACCTTAAGAGACTATTTTGAAATAAATTTGAATGCAACAGTGGAAAAAAGAGTAACCTGGGATGCAAGTAAAGCTGTCATGAGGGGTTTTTTGATACAACAGAATGTGTTAAAGAAAAGAACACAGAATGAGAAAAAGGATAAGATTCTGGAAAAAATAAAGGAAGGTGAGAAAAAACTAAGATCGAAACCTAAGTCACAGGAGATTCTGAGAGAAATTAAACTTTACCAAGCACAATACTCTAAACTGATAAATCAGGAAGTTGAGTGGAAAATTAAGTTATTGAAACAAAGGACTTTTGAATCAGCAAATAAATGTGGGAAACTGCTAGCATGGCAGTTGAAAAAGAGGCAAAAATTGAACACGGTTACTAATTTAGAGATTGAAGGAAGAAACGTTCAGAACCCTGAGGAAATTAGAAGGTGCTTCCAGAGATACTTTAAACAACTTTATACGCAAGGGCTGCAGAAAGAGACTGAGATAGACCAATTTTTAAGAAGAAATGGATTACCAAAACTGTCTCAAGAAAACAGGATAATTTTGAGCTACAAAATAACACAACAAGAAATTGAAGGTGCCATTCAGAATATGCAACTGGGCAAATCTCCAGGGCCAGACGGGCTTACCTCCAAGTACTACAAGATACTGAAAGACTATTTGATCCAACCGCTAATGGAGGTTTGCAACGAGATTATGGAGGGGAAGAAGGCACCGGATTCGTGGAAAGAAGCTTTCATCACATTGATACCTAAATTGGAAACCGAAAAGACACAACTTAAGAACTACCGTCCCATCTCTCTCCTGAATGTGGATTACAAAATCTTTGCAGACATTTTGGCAAGTAGACTTAAAAAAGAAGAAGAAGAGTTTGGATTTGATATCCCGCCTTTCACTCCCCTTCAGGAGTCTCAAGGCGGCTAACATTCTCCTTTCCCTTCCTCCCCCACAACAAACACTCTGTGAGGTGAGTGGGGCTGAGAGACTTCACAGAAGTGTGACTGGCCCAAGGTCACCCAGCAGCTGCATGTGGAGGAGCGGAGACACGAACCCGGTTTCCCAGATTACGTGACTACCGCTCTTAACCACTACACCACACTGGCTACAAAATAACACAATAACACAGTGTTAAATGAAGTAATTCATAAAGACCAGGCAGGCTTTCTCCCAGGTAGACATTTGTTTAACAATACTAGGAACATTATTGATATTTTGGAACTTTTACAAACAAATATGAATACAAAAGCTGTTTTGATTTTTATAGATGCGGAGAAGGCCTTTGATAATATTTCATGGATGTTTATGAAGAAAAACCTGGAAGGGATGGGAGTGGGACGGGGGTTTGAGAATGGTATAGAGGCAATTTATTCAGAACAGAAAGCTAAATTGATAGTTAACAATGTGGTGACAGAAGAGTTTAAAATTGAGAAAGGAACACGACAAGGTTGTCCTATCTCCCCTTTGTTATTTATTTCGGTCCTGGAGGTGCTCTTGAATATGATTAGAGGGGACCGGTTGGTTGAAAGGGTTCAGGTCGGAGCCAAACAGTACAAACTTAAAGCTTATGCAGATGACTTGGTTTTGACACTACAGGAGCCAGAATCTAGTACGAAAAGGGTCTTAGAACTGATTCATGAGTTTGGTCGGGTGGCGGGATTTAAATTAAACAAGCAAAAAACAAAGGTTTTAGAAAAAAAATGACATCTTTGGAATCAGAAAGGTTTCAGAAAGAGACAGATTTAAATGTGGTTAAAAAGGTGAAATACCTAGGGGTTAATATGACTGCTAAAAATCTGAATTTATTCAAGGATAATTATGAAAGGTGTTGGACAGAAATCAAAAAGGATTTAGAAAGCTGGTCAAGATTGAAACTTTCCTTGTTGGGCCGAATTGCTGCTATAAAAATGAATGTATTGCCAAAAATGCTGTTTTTGTTTCAGACCCTACAGATTGTGGACAAGGTGGAATGTTTTAGAAAGTGGCAGAGAGATATTTCTAAATTTGTCTGGCAGGGTAAAAAGCCCAGAATAAAATTTAAAATACTAACCGACACTAAGGAAAGAGGGGGGTTTGCCCTGCCAGACTTAAGGCTGTATTATGAATCTGCAGCTCTCTGCTGGCTGAAAGAGTGGTTGCTTTTGGAGAACACTGATGTCCTGGATCTGGAAGGGTTTAACAACGCTTTTGGATGGCATGCTTATTTGTGGTACGACAAGGTAAAAGTCCATAAGGCTTTCAAGAACCATATTGTCAGGAAAGCAATATTTAATGTCTGGATAAAATACAAAGACTTACTGGAAAACAAGACCCCAAGGTGGCTGTCACCTATGGAAACTAAGGCTCAGAAAAGACTCAATATGGAGGCCAAAAGGCCGAAGTATTGGGAAATACTAGAAAAAGATGGAGACAACTGAAGATTGCAGAGCTTTGAGAAACTGAAGGATAAAGTGCGAGATTGGTTACATTATGCTCAGATCAGGGAGGTTTTTAATATGGATAAAAAAACAGGCTTCCAGGTGGAAAAATCGAAATTAGAAACAGAATTGTTAGAATCTAAAACTAAGGTACTTTCCAAAATGTATAACTTGCTGTTAAAATGGAACACTCAGGATGAAACGGTTAAATCAGCTATGATAAAATGGGCACAGGACATTGGTTATAACATTATGTTTGCTGACTGGGAAAGGTTATTGTCAGGGAACTGCCATCGGAGGAACAGGTGGGGAAAGGGCTCACGGAGGCTGGGAGGGACTCAACAGCTGAAGCAGGGACCAGCAGGGGGAGAGGTGGGTCTCTGGAGGGAAGTCTCACGGAGGCTGAGAGAGACGCAGCAGCTAAAGCAGGAACTAGCAGGGAAAGGGGAGGATCTCTGAGGGAAAGCGAGCAAGAGGGAGGGCTCAGGGACACGTCCAGCGAGAACAGTGGGGAGGTGTCTGAAGCTCCCATAGGGAGACCCATTCCTCGCCGGAAGCTGTCACGCCGCGAGTCCCGAAGACGTGTTTCCGTTAAGGAGCTTTTATGCTGGAAGCGCTTCCGAAAAAAACCACTGTCGGAATCTGCAAGTGACTAGAGCAGACATGTCTGAGGAGCTCTGTCACAGACAGAGGTTTGTGGAGTTGCACAAATAATAATAATAATAATAATAATAATAAATTTTATTTATATCCCGCCCTCCCCAGCCGAAGCTGGGCTCAGGGCGGCTAACAACACTCAAAATAACTCAACATTCTAAAACATTCATTATAAAATTAATTAAATCAAATTAAAATCAAATTAATGGCAACCATCAAGCAAAATTTTGTGCAGATTGCCAGAGGAGGGGGTCAGGCTGCGCCCTGACAAAAGGCCTGGTGGAACAGCTCTGTCTTGCAGGCCCTGCGGAAGGATGTCAAGTCCTGCAGGGCCCTAGTCTCTTGTGACAGAGCGTTCCACCAGATTGGAGCCACGGCCGAGAAGGCCCTGGCTCTAGTTGAGGCCAGCCTAACCTCTCTGAGGCCTGGGATCTTTAGGGTGTTTTTATTTGCAGACCGTAAATTTCTCTGTGGGACATACCAGGAGAGGCGGTCCCGTAGGTACGAGGGTCCTAGGCCGTATAGGGCTTTAAAGGTTAAAACCAGCACCTTAAACCTGATCCTGTACTCCACTGGGAGCCAGTGCAGCTGGTACAGCACTGGATGGATATGATCTCGCAGCGAAGACCCCGTAAGGAGTCTCGCCGCGGCATTCTGCACCCGCTGGAGCTTCTGGGTCAGTCTCAAGGGCAGCCCCACGTAGAGCGAGTTACAATAATCCAGTCTGGAGGTGACCGTCGCATGGATCACAGTGGCTAGGTCAGGGCGAGAGAGATAAGGAGCCAACTGCTTAGCTTGGCGGAGATGAAAAAATGCCGCCTTTGTTATAGCTGTAATCTGCGCCTCCATAGAGAGGGAGGTATCGAAGATTACACCCAAACTCTTCACGGATGATGCTGGCACTAATTGCACCCCCGCAAGAGACGGGAGTTGCCCCCTCAATCCCATATCGCTCCGTCCCAGCCAGAGGACCTCTGTCTTCGAAGGATTTAACTTCAACCGGCTCCCACGTAACCATCCAGCCACAGCTTTCAAACATCTGGTCAGTGTATCTGGGGCCGAGTCAGGATGGCCATCCATCAACAGATAGAGTTGGGTGTCATCGGCATACTGATGGCAACCCAGCCCAAAACTCCGGACAAGCTGGGCGAGGGGGCGCATAAAGATGTTAAAAAGCATCGGGGAGAGAATCGCACCCTGAGGCACTCCACACACCAAGGAGTGGCGCGATGACAATTCCCCCCCAAGCGCCACCCTCTGTCCCCGACTGGAGAGAAACGAGCGCAGCCATTGAAGGACTGTGCCCTGGATCCCCACGTCGGCAAGGCGGCGGTCCAGGAGTTCGTGATCGACCATGTCGAAGGCTGCTGACAGGTCTAGAAGAATCAGCAGCCCCGACCCGCCTCGATCCAGCTGCCTGCGGAGATCATCTGTTAGGGCGACCAAAGCTGTCTCGGTCCCATGGCCAGCGCGGAAGCCGGACTGGAATGGGTCGAGAGCAGATGTTTCATCCAGAAACCTACCAAGCTGTTCAGCAACCGCTCTCTCAATCACCTTACCCAGGAATGGAAGATTCGAAACTGGGCGGTAATTGGATAGATCTAAAGGATCTAATGATGTTTTCTTTAAGAGCGGACGCACCACTGCCTCCTTCAGTTCCCCTGGGAATATCCCAGTGCCAAGGGACAAATTGATGATATCACCCAGGGGGGCCCGCACCTCGTCTGGACACGCTCTAATCAGCCAGGACGGGCACGGGTCAAGAGGACAAGTGGTGGGCTTTCCAGCTTGGAGGAGTCTGTCCACATCGGCTGGGGATATCCGGTCAAAGTGGTCCAATACTGGACCCGAGGACAGTCGAGGGGCCTCCAGTTCCTTCATTGTATCCAAATTGGCAGGGAGGTCATGGCGGAGCAACAGGACCTTCTCCGCAAAAGAGCTCGCAAATGCCTCGCAGCTGTGTGTCGAATTGTTATTTAAATTTGGCTGTCCTTCAAGGGACGTTAAAGACCTAATTATACTAAATAATTGCGCCGGGCGAGAGCTAGCGGAGGCAATGGATGCCGAGAAGTAGGACTTCTTAGCGGCCTTCACTGCCATCTCGTAGGTTTTCATAAAAACCCTATAAGATGTTCTTGAAGCTCCGTCACGGGCACCCCGCCATACTCGCTCTAGTCGTCTGAGGTCCCGCTTCATTTTCCGAAGCTCCTCGGTAAACCAGGGAGCCCGGTTTCTGCGGGGTCGCAGAGGGCGCCTAGGTGCGATCTCATCGATGGCTGCCAGGAGCTGGATATTCCAGCCCTCAACAAGCTCAGTCAATGAGTCGCCAGGGGGAGCAAGGTCCCGCAAGGCCTGACGGAATCTATCAGGGTCCATCAGCCTCCGCGGGCGAGCCCAAATTGGCTCGCCACCTAAGCAGGGTGGGGGTGGAAAATCAATCCTGGCTTTCAGTGCATAGTGATCAGACCATGGCACCTTCATCGAGGGAGACATGATCACATCTATACCGGCGCCAAAGATCAAATCCAGCGTGTGGCCTGCTTGATGTGTGGGGCCCGAAACAAACTGGGAGAGCCCTAGTGTCTGAGGGCTACGATTTTACGCACAAGCAGCTCATCATCCCATCACAGTTATGGACCACCGGTGTGAGATTCACGGCATGTAGTGCCTTGAAAGAAAATATTATGAAAATGATATATAGGTGGTACATGACACCAGTCAAGCTTGCAAAAATACACCATTTACATGACAATAAATGTTGGAAATGTAAGGAGACTGAAGGAACATTCTTTCACCTTTGGTGGACTTGCCCGAGGATTAAGGCCTTCTGGGAAATGATTTATAATGAGTTAAAAAAGGTATTTAAGTATACCTTCCCTAAGAAACCAGAGGCCTTCCTTTTGGGCATTGTTGGCCAGAGGGTGTTAAAGAAGGATCGAACCTTTTCTATGTATGCAACAACAGCAGCAAGAATACTTATCGCAAAACATTGGAAGACACAAGATTTGCCCACGCTGGAAGAATGGCAGACGCAACTGATAGACTACATGGAGTTGGCTGAAATGACTGGCAGAATTCGAGACTTGGGAGAAGAGACAGTGGAAGAGGACTGGGAAAAGTTTAAGGACTATTTACAAAAACACTATAAGTTGTATGAATGCTAAGAAAATGCACGATAGAAAACAACATGGCATCAGCAATTTTAGTTGAAAGAAATTATGAGAATAAGTGATGTTTAAGTAAAAGATGAATTATGAAACAATATTATGTTTAAACTAAGCAGTTAAGCACATGACAAAAATATTTAAAGTCTGAGACATAATATTTGAAAATTACAAAATAAGAATTGAAATAAGGCAATAAATTGCTGTTTATAACTTTATTATTGAGAATGCAGGAAAGGGAGATGTGAGGAAGTCCAAAGGCTATGGAAATATGATTTATGGATAGTGGTGGTTTTTTTGTATTTTCTCTATTCTATGCTTATCTTTTTGTTTGTTGCTGTTTTCTTTTGATTGTTATTTTTTGGTGATGGTATTTTATATGTTTGGTGACTTCTTTTTTGTTAAAAAATTTGTAATAAAAATCTTTTTTAAAAAATAATAATAATAAGATGCAGCACAGTAGATGTGGCAGAATTGAGAACCCCTTCATGCAGGGTTCTATTCCTGGCGCCTCTGCAGAGCACATATCCTTTTTTCCCCCGGACCCCACGTGTTGGCAATACAATACAAGCCAACTGGACGCACCTATGCTGGTCACTGCCAGAATACAGAAAGGAGCTTAAAGGGGTTTTGTTTTTTTTTTCAACTGTAGCTTGACATTTCCAATTGTCCAAAAAGAACAAACACTGCAAGGGGGTTGGTTTACTTTTTCCTTTTTTTCTTTTCTCTCCCTTAACCTCTGGGACACTCCGTCCACCTAACGTTGTTTCCCACTCAGTCACCTTTCTCCGTGTCCTGTCAGTGGCCTAGACGGACTCGCGTTGCTAGGAACCGCACCTTACAAGGACCACACTCCCAAAACAAGTCTCTTACTGCCAGGGAGTCTTTCTCCCACCTCAGTACATTCAGCAAGGCGAAAAACCTAGCATGGTACTGACGTACTGTAGCCTTCCCTTGCCTTAAACCATGCATCTTTCTGCGTGCTACATCCACATCCACGGTAGATTGGAAGCAAGCGTCCATGGCTTTGATAAATTCATCGGAGTCCCTCCGAGCAGGACAATCTTCACGCCACAGATTGCGCAGCCAAGCCCTCGCTTCCCCATGCAAGTGGGACACAATGAAACCCACCTTCTCCTCCTCATCCTTAAAGTCATCGCGAAGCAAATGCAACACATATTCGACGTCTGCTCGAAAACTGGGGTACTGCTTCAGGTTGCCATCAAAGTGGGCTACCAAGTTGCCTCCCCTTCTGCCCAGTCCTACGCCTGCAGATCTGGACCCCGGGAACCCCACTTGGCTTGCATGATCCCACCTGGCTTGCAGATCCTGGCATCGCTTTTCCGCCTCTTTCCCCTTCTTCTGGGAGACCACTACCGCAGTGGTGAGCTGGGAGACTGTGTTGCGTAGATCTGCTATCTGCTCCTCCATACTCATGGCCGCCCAACTTCGTGAGCTTCGCAAAAAAAAAAATTTGCGTTCTTTTGGGAGGGGACTTACTGTCAGGGCTGCCTCAGGTCTCAGCTCACAAAAGACCAATGCCAAGCTCTTCTTATATACAAGGAGGTTTATTGCAGTTCATTATTGGTTCCACAACCGAGGCGTGCAGCCCCGCGTCTCTTTCCCCTAGACATTTGAAGTCCCCTCTGAATCGGTCCCTCCCCTACACCAGTTTAATAAGCTAACGCTGCTCCACCTTTTTCTCTCTTTCCTTTTCCGCAGGGTCTTTCTGCCCGCCGGGGTTCCCCCCCTCCTGCCTTCTCCTGAAGCGGAGTCTCCAGACTGCTCCTGCCCCCTCCTGCGGGCTATGGGTCCTGGCCCCTCCTCCTCCGGGCTCCCTGTTCTCCCGCGCGCCTCCTCATTTGAACTTGGCGCGCGCGCCCAACTTCTGACCTTCCTTTTGACAGTTATGCTACTCTGCTCACTGCCTTCCTCCCCTTCCGGGAGAACGGCTTGCTCTGATCCCTCCCCTTTCTCTGTCGCCGGAGCTGCTCCCTCTGACACACTGGAACCTCACCCTCCCTCGCTGCGCTCTGGTGGGGAGGCTGGCCCTGATTCCCAGCTGCCGCTTTGGGGTCCCCTGCTGGCCCCCCGCTCCTGACACTTTCCACCCGGGGCTCCCCTTGCCCTTACCACAGGCGCCCCTTTCTGGGAATCCTCTGATTCGCTGGAGACACTCATGGAATCCCCTGCGTCATTGCTATCCTCTTCCTCGCTCTCCTGGGATTCCTCTCCATCGCTCTCCATTTCCTGCCTTCCCTGTGCCTCTGTCCCTGTACCCCTGACAGTAACATTAAATTTTTACCTATTAATAATCCATTTTTCATATTCCCTTATAGTATTACAGCTGAAAACCACTTACAGTGGTGCCACGCAAGACGAATGCCTCGCAAGACGGAAAACCCGCTAGACGAAAGGGTTTTCCGTTTCTCAATGCGCTTCGCAGGATAATAATAATAATAATAATAATAATAATAATAATAATAATAATAATAATAATAATAATAATTATTATTATTATTATTATTATTATTATTATTATTATTATTAATTTATTTATACCCCGCCCATCTGGCTGGGCCTCCCCAGCCACTCTGGGCGGCTTCCATAAAAACCAAAAATACAGTAAAATATCACACGTTAAAAACTTCCCTGAACAGGGCTGCCTTAAGATGTTTTCTGAATGTCAGGTAGTTGTTTATCGCTTTGACATCTGCTGGAAGGGCGTTCCACAGGGCGGGCGCCACTACCGAGAATGCCCTCTGCCTGGTTCCCTGTAGCTTTGCTTCTCGCAATGAGGGAACCGCCAGAAGGCCCTCGGTGCTGGACCTCAGCTTCCGGGGAGAATGATGGGGGTGGAGACGCTCCTTCAGGTATACTGGACTGAGGCCGTTTAGGGCTTTAAAGGTCAGCACCAACACTTTGAATTGTGCTCGGAAACGTACTGGGAGCCAATGTAGGTCTTTCAAGACCGGTGTTATATGGTCTCGGCGGCCGCCCCCAGTCACCAGTCTAGCTGCCGCATTCTGGATTAGTTGTAGTTTCCGAGTCACCTTCAAAGGTAGCCCCACGTAGAGTGCATTGCAGTAGTCCAAGCGGGAGATAACCAGAGCATGCACCACTCTGGCGAGACAGTCCGCAGGCAGATAGGGTCTCAGCCTACGTACCAGATGGAGCTGGTAAACAGCTGCCCTGGACACAGATTTGACCTGTGCCTCCATGGACAGCTGTGAGTCCAAAATGACTCCCAGGCTGCGCACCTGGTCCTTCAGGGGCACAGTTACCCCATTCAAGACCAGGGAATCCTCCACACCTGCCCGCCTCCTGTCCCCCCAAAACAGTACTTCTGTCTTGTCAGGATTCAACCTCAATCTGTTAGCCGCCATCCATCCTCCAACCGCCTCCAGACACTCACACAGGACCTTCACCGCCTTCACTGGTTCTGATTTAAAAGAGAGGTAGAGCTGGGTATCATCCGCATACTGATGAACACCCAGCCCAAACCTCCTGATGATCTCTCCCAGCGGCTGCATGTAAATGTTGAAAAGCATGGGGGAGAGGACAGAACCCTGAGGCACCCCACAAGTGAGAGCCCAGGGGTCTGAACACTCGTCCCCCCCCACCACTTTCTGAACACGGCCCAGGAGGAAGGAGCGGAACCACTGTATGACAGTGCCCCCAGCTCCCAGCCCCTCAAGACGGTGCAGAAGGATGCTATGGTCAATGGTATCAAACGCCGCTGAGAGATCGAGCAGAACTAGGAAACAGCTCTCACCTTTGTCCCTAGCCCGCCGGAGATCATCAACCAGTGCGACCAAGGCAGTTTCAGTCCCATGATGAGGCCTGAATCCCGACTGGAAGGGATCCAAATGGTCCGCTTCTTCCAGGCGTGCCTGGAGTTGTTCGGCAACCGCTCGCTCAATCACCTTGCCCAGGAATGGAAGATTTGAGACTGGGTGATAGTTGGCCATCGTGGCCGCATCTACAGATGGTTTTTTAAGAAGCGGTTTAATAACCGCCTCTTTCAGCGGGTCTGGGAAGGCTCCCTCACAGAGGGAGGCATTCACCACCCCACGAAGCCCATCGCCCAGTCCTTCCCGGCTAGCTTTTATAAGCCAGGATGGGCAAGGATCCAGGAGACAGGTGGTTGGTTTCACTCGTCCAAGCAGCCTGTCCACATCCTCGGAGGTAACAGATTGGAATTGATCCCACTCAACTTGACTAGACAGAACTCTAGCACTCTCCCGCCCCGGTCCTGCTCCCACGGTGGAGTCTACTTCTTCCCGAATCTGAGCGATTTTATCTGCAAAAAACTTTGCAAAATCATTGCAGGAGAACATGTGGCCCGTACTGGGCCCCGATGTTGCAGGTGGTTCCGCTAAATTGCGGACCACCTGAAAAAGTCTCCTGCTGCTGTTTTCTGCAGATGCAATAGAGGCGGTGAAGAAATTCTTCTTTGCCGTCGCTATCGCCACTTGGTAGGCTCGACGTTGAGCTCTAACCTGTGTCCGGTCAGATTCGGAATGAGTTATCCGCCACCGGCACTCTAGCCATCTCAACGATTGTTTCATTGCCCTCAGATCCGTGGAAAACCACGGGGCTGTCCGGGCTCCATGCAATCAGAGAGGGCGCTTCGGAGCCAAACAGTCAATAGCCCTGGTTAACTCCACATTCCAGCGGGCCACCAGGGAATCAGCTGAAAGGCCATCAACATGGGATAAAGCATCCCCTACCACTCTCTGGAAACCATTTGGATCCATTAAGTGGCGGGGCGGACCATCCGAATTGGTCCCACCTCCCTGCAGAGGGGAAGGGTCGCAGAGAAGTCCAGTTGCACCAGGAAGTGATCTGACCATGGCACTTCTTTCGTTTCACTTTTACTTAATGTCAGATCACCAACATCTATAGAGGTAAACACCAGGTCCAAGGCATGTCCATGGCTATGGGTTGGGCCAGACTTATTCAGGGACAGCCCCATGGAGGCCATGCTTTCCACAAAGTCCCGAGCGGCCCCTTGTAAGGTCGTGTCGGCATGGATGTTAAAATCTCCTAGGACGACCAAACTAGGTGTTTCCAGGAGAACATCCGCCACGACCTGAAGCAGCTCGGGCAGGGAATCCTTGGTGCAGCGGGGAGGTCGGTACACCAAAAGGAATCCTGCACTGCCCCTATTGCCCAACTTCCAGAACATGCGCTCAGAAAACTGGGTCTTCCCAATAGGACGCCTGGTGCAAACTAATGACTTCTTAAAAATCACTGCAACCCCCCCTCCCCGCCCACATGACCTGGGTTGCTGTGCGTAAGAGAAACCTGGTGGACAAGCAGCGGCAAGGACAGGCCCATCTGCTTCATCCAACCAAGTCTCTGTTACACATGCCAGGTCAAGTCCTCCATCCATGATCACGTCATGGATGGCAGTGGTCTTATGAATCATTGACCTGGCATTGCACAGCAGCACCTTCAGGTCATGTGGGTATCCCTTGCTAATTCTAGTATCCATCCGGTCAGGACCAGACCTGGAGGCAGGAATAGTCCTCAGACAACGACTAAACCTGCCTCCTCTGTAATGACATGGTCTGGTCTTAGCGTAACTCCTCCTCCTACCCGTGATCACTGAGATCAGTTGTCCCAGTGCATCCCCCCCTGTGGAACATGCCCCAGCCATTTTGTGGGCTGGGGCCCACTCCCCAGCAGCCCTGACCCCTCCCCCTAAGAACAAAATAACACTTTAAACAAACAAACAAAACCAATAAATCAATACAAACAAAGAATTGTAAGAATTACAAAAAACATCAAAATAATAATAATAATAATTCCCCAAACCCAACCAAACATCCATCCCACCCCCACCCCCCCACATACAAAAAATCCAAAGAAAATTTTAAAAAACATTTTAAAAACACTCTGTGCCCCCCCCCGGCAGTAACAACTGCCCTAGTGAGGCCTGTCAGGCCCCGCCCTGGGCCAGGTGGTAAGTGGCAAGAACAGGGCCCTCAGGCACTCACTCAGGGGAGTCCTCCTGGGCAGCAGGCAGCAAGCCACACGCAGTCCTTATGAGGCTTCAGGCCCCGCCCCAGGCCAGATGGTAAGTGGCAAGAGCAGGGCCCAGAGGAGTCTTCCCTATGGGCTTGCTTTGGAAGACGAAAATGTCTTGCGAGTCTTGAGATTTTTTTTCGCTTTCCCCCTTTTTCTAAGCCACTAAGCCTTTAATAGCCTTTTAGCAGCTAAGCCGCTAAGCCGCTAAGCCAATAATAGCCGCTAGACCGCTAATAGCGCTAATCCGCTAAGCCGCTAATAGGGTTGCTTCGCAAGACAAAAAAAACGCTAGACGAAGATACTCGCGGAACGGATTAATTTCGTCTTGCGAGGCACCACTGTAATTTCTATCCAACATCATTCTAACATTCATTAATTTCACAATATTTCTGTAGATAGTCTTTAAATTTCTTCCAATCTTCTTCCACCAACTCTACTCCCTGGTCTCGGATTCTGCCAGTCATTTCCACCAGTTCCATATAGTCCATCACCTTCATCTGCCATTCTTCCAGTGTGGGTAGATCTTGTGTCTTCCAATACTTTGCAATCAGTATTCTTGCTGCTGTTGTGGCATACATAAAAAAAGTTCTGTCCTTCTTTGGCACCAATTGGCCAACTATGCCTAGGAGAAAGGCCCCTGGTTTCTTCAAGAAGGTATATTTAAATACCTTTTTCAATTCATTATATATCATCTCCCAGAAAGCCTTAATCCTTGGGCACGTCCACCAAAGGTGAAAGAATGTACCTTCAGTTTCTTTACATTTCCAACATTTATTATCGGGCAAATGATAGATTTTTGCAAGCTTGACTGGGGTAATGTACCACCTGTATACCATTTTCATAATATTCTCTCTTAAGGCATTGCATGCCGTAAACTTCATACCTGTGGTCCATAGCTGTTCCCAGTCAGCCATCATTATGTTATGTCCAACATCTTGTGCCCATTTAATCATAGCAGATTTCACCGTTTCATCCTGAGTATTCTATTTCAACAGCAAGTTATACATCTTTGACAAAATCTTAGTTTTGGATTCTAATTTTGATTTTTCCACCTGGAAACCAATTTTCTTGTCCAAATTATATGCCTCCATTATCTGATAATAATGAAGCCAATCTCACACTTTGTTTTTTAGTTTCTCAAAACTCTGCAATTTCACTCTATCTCCCTCTTGTTCCAGAATTTCCCAATATTTCGGCCACTTGGCCTCCATATTGAGCTTTTTCTGTGCTTTTGCTTCCATCTGTGACAACCACCTTGGGGTTTTGTTTTCCAATAAATCCTTATATCTTATCCAGACATTAAACAATGCTTTCCTGACAATATGATTCTTGAATGCTTTATGTGCTTTGACCTTATCATATCACAGATATGCATGCCATCCAAATACGTTGTTAAAACCTTCTAAATCCAAATGTCTGTATTTTCAAGAAGCAGCCATTCTTTCAACCAGCAGAAAGTTGCTAATTCATAATAAAGTTTAAAGTCTGGCAGGGCAAATCCACCCCTTTCCTTTGCATCAGTTAATATCTTAAATTTTATTCTGGGCTTTTTGCCCTGCCAGACAAATCTAGAAATGTCTCTCTGCCACTTCTTGAAGCAATCCATTTTGTCCACAATTTGCAATGTTTGAAACAAAAACAACATTCTAGGCAATACATTCATTTTTATCGCAGCAATACGACCCAGCAGTGAAAGCTTCAAGTTTGACCAAATTTTTAAATCTTTTTTCACTTCGGCCCAGCATTTTTCATAGTTGTCTTTAAATAAATTCCCATTTTTTGCTGTCATATTAATCCCCAGGTATTTCACTTTCTTAACCACTGTCAAACCTGTCTCATTCTGAAACCTCTCTCTCTCAATCGGTGTTAATTTTTTCTCTAAAACCTTGGTTTTTAACTTATTCAGTTTAAATCCTTCAGCCTGACCAAATTCTTGAATCAGTTCTAAAACTCTTTTAGTACTAGATTCTGGCTCCTGTAACGTCAATACTAAGTCATCTGCAAATGCTCTCAATTTGTACTGTTTAGCTCCGACTTGTATACCTTTAACCAACTGGTCCCTTCTAATCATATTCAGCAAAACCTCCAGGACCAATATAAAAAGCAATGGGGAAATTGGGCAACCTTGTCGTGTCCCTTTTTCTATCTTAAATTATTCCGTCACTACACTATTTACAATTAGTTTAGCCTTTTGTTCTGAATAAATTGCACTTATACCGTTTTCAAAGCCTTGGCCTACCCCCATCCCCTGTAGGTTCTTCTTCATAAAACTCCAAGAGATATTATCAAAAGCTTTCTCCGCGTCCACAAATATCAAAACTGCTTTAGTATTTATATTCACTTCTAGTTTTTCCAAAATATCAATTATATTCCTCAAATTGTCAGACAAATGTCTTCTCGGGAGAAAGCCCGCTTGGTCTTTATGAATCTCTTCCATCAACACTTTTTTCAATCTCTTGGCCAAAATGTCTGCAAAAATTTTGTAATCCACATTAAGTAATGATATGGGGCGGTAGTTCTTAAGCTGAGTCTTTTCAGTCTCTGTTTTCGGTATAAGTGTAATATACGCTTCTTTCCACGACTCTGGTGCCCTTTTCCCTTCCAATATTTCATTGCAGACTTCCTTTAAATGTTGTACTAACCACTCTTTCAAGGATCTATAATATCTAGAAGTCACCCCAGCCGGTCCTGGAGATTTGCCTAATTGCATATTTTGAATGGCACCTTCTACTTCCTGTTCAGATATTTTATAATTCAACATTAATTTACTTTCTTGAGAGATTTTTTGTAATCCATTTATCTTCAGGAATCAATCTATGTCCATTTCTTTCTGTGGCCCTTGTGTATATAATTGTTTAAAGTACCTCTGGAAACAGTTTCTGATCTCAGTTGGGTTGTGTATGTTTTTTCCTTCCACTTCTAAATTTGTAATAGTATTTAATTTTTGTCTTTTTTTCATTTGCCAAGCCAGCAATTTCCCACATTTATTAGCTGATTCAAATGTTTTTGTCTCATTTGTTTAATTTTCCATTCTATTTCCTGATTCATCATTTCCATATATTGTACTTGATATAACTTTATTTCTCTCAAAATCTCCTGCGACTTTGGTTTTGCTCTCAATTTCTTCTCACTTTCTTTTATTTTCTCCAAAATTTTATCTTTCTTCTCATTTTGGCTTCTCTTCTTTATTGCATTCTGTTGTATCAGAAACCCTCTCATGACCGCTTTGCTTGCATCCCAGATTACTCTTTTTTCCACACTGGTGTTCATATTTATCTCAAAATAGTCTCTCAAGGTTTTTTGGGCCTTTTTATACACTTCTTCATCTCTGAATAAGGTGTCATTCATCCTCCATCTGAAGGAGCCAGTTGATATTAGTTTCATCTCCATCCTTACAGCATTGTGGTCGGAGCAGGTTTTTGGACAAATTTCCGCAAAAGGTGCCCGCCGAGTCCCCACGTTCACAGGCTTCACCCGCCTGTGATTTTTGAAGGGTCAGACCCGATCCCGCAGAGCTGGTCCCTCAGAAACTCTCAGGGAATCCGCCATTACCAATGGCGCCAACCCGGAAGATAAAGAGTTCACTTGTTACAGCCATGTACATGACAGTAGTTCGAGAATAGACTCTGTGTGGATTTCTAAAGAATTGGAAACAAGAGTCAAAAAAATTGAAATTAATCCCAGAACCTTCTCAGATCATAACTCCTTGATAATGGAATTGCAAAAAGAAAGTCAAATTTCATTTAGGTGGAGAGTAAATGATGACTTATTAAATGATCAATTATTTTTTTGGAAAAAACATAAAATGTCTTGACTGATTATTTTGAAATAAACAGATTATAGAAAAGATCCAGAATTTTGGGGAAGTGGCAGGATTTAAATTAAACAGGAATAAAACAAAATTATTAGTTAAAAATTTGAAGGATGAAGAAAAAAATGAATTAGAGCAAAACATTGAGATAGAAGTCCATAAAAAGGTTAAATGTTTAGGGATATGGTTAACATCGAGAAACATAAATATATACAAAGATAATTATGAAAAAATCTGGCCAGGGATAAAAAGAAATTTAAAAATATGGAGCAGAATGAATCTCTCATTGTTAGGAAAAATAGCAGCAATTAAAATAAATGTGCTACCAAAAGTGTGATTCCTTTTTCAATCAGTCCCAGTAATTGTGAAAGATGAATGTTTTAAAAAATGGCAGAGAGAAATCTCTAAGTTTATTGGGGGGGGGGGCAAAAGGCCAAGGATAAAACCTAAGATACTTAATGATATAAAAGACAGAGGCGCTTTTGCTCTCCCAGATCTTAAATTATATTATGAAGCTGCCTGCCTGGTATGGATCAGGGACTGGATGAAGTTGGAAAAGCAAGAAGCATTAGAATTGGAAGGCCATGATAACAGATTTGGCTGGCACGCATACTTATGGTATGGAAAAGGGAAGGTACATAAAAGTTTCTATAACCATATAATTAGGAAGTCACTAATAAGAGTATGGGAGAAATATAAAGATTTGTTAGAACAGAAGACGCCTTGGTGGCTCTCACCACATGAAGCTTTACTTCTCAAACCACTTGGAAAGAAAGGAAAGTGGCTTACATATGCCAATTTGCTAAAGGATCAAGAAGGCAAATTAAGAGCTTATGAGGAAATAAAAGACCATTTTCAGAGTTGGTTACATTATTGGCAACTACATGAAATATACAAAGACGACAATAAGAAAGGATTCAGTTACACGACTTCCAGATTTCAAAAAGAAGTCGTAGAAAGGAAGGTGAAGCTGCTGAAAGGTGCATATAATATCCTGCAAGAATGGGAAACAAAAGACGAAGAGGGGAAATCAGTCATGATCAAATGGGCACAAGATATATGTCACAATATAATGTTTGAAGACTGGGAAAGGTCCGTGACGTATGTATTTCAGTGCAATGCCACCTGTGTCCCTAGAATCCCGCATGCCCTCCCAGTGTTTGGGACCGAGAGAACTTGGCACATGAGAATGAGGGCTCTGTGCCCATCTGAGGCCTCCACTCTGCTCTGCCAGATTCCCCATGCAAGCCTTGGACTACTTAAGTCACACGCAGCATAAACGGTGCTATTCTCCAGGGTGTTATGACCAGCAGTTACAAGCAAAATGGTGACAGAAAGTCTTGGTGCCTATTAAAAAGGATGTTAAACCGGCTGCTCCCTCCCACTAGAGCTGCTCACACAGCTCTCGAATCCACTGCTGAGGAAGGGCAGCCATGGAATGTGCACAAGGATGGGAGCTTTGTGGGGGCAGGACCTGGAAGAGCACTGGGGAGCCTGGAAGTGAATGCGTCTAGGAGAAGATTAGAGAGCAAATCAGGAATGGGGAACCCATAGCATTAGAGGCTGCAACTCCCACCAGCCCTGGCCAGCCTGCAGCTGGAGCCCACCAACATCTGGTATGCACTAGGGAGAGAAGCAGTGCTTTGCATGGTGTGCGTGTGAATTGTGGAACTGCAGGAAGAAATGTCTCAAGAGGAGGCTCTGCTGATAAAAGAGCTGTGAATGATGGGGTGAGTGGTCAGGGGAGGAGGGGGGAATACAGCCCCCTGGGGAGTCAAAACTTCACCTCCAGGATGTCACTGGTGGTTCTTAGCAGTGCCGCCTTTGTGATGGTGGGGTGGTGGTGGTGCTGCAGGCAGGAATGGACGGGGGCACTAAGACACCCCCGGGGACCTTCCTTCTACCCCAACTCCAGCAGCCCAGGAAATGAATTTGTTGCTAAGCAACCAATACGTAGCATCCATGTTCCTGGGCGACAGTTCAAGGTTCAAACAGTAACACCATCTGGGGAAGCAGCTTCTATCTTTCCTCCGTGAGGCTACAGACACAGGAGGGGGGGGGGTGGTCATGATTTTCCTTCTGCACAAAATGTAGAGCAGCACTTGACTGCCCTCAGCATCCCTTTTGGACTGGGGTGCCATTACTGTATCCCTGGGACACCCCACCCACCCAAAAAATCCCTGTGTCCTGGCTTGGTGGCCCCAACAGCAGGTGATGATTTTGTCAAGATTTTGTGAACTTGCTTCTCCTGCAGGATTTTATTTGGGAACTTTGGGGCTGCAGCTCCCCGTTTTACAAGAATTGAAGATACGAACATTCTGGCCTGGAGTTTTTTTGTGTGTTTTATTGCTTTGCTTTGCATCTCCATGCTGGCTGGGATGCAGGGTGCCTCTGAGGGCGTGCAGAGTGCTGCAGCCAGTTCCCACCAGAGCAAAGCTGAGATGTTTTTGCACACCAGCCAGAAAGCCTACCCTGCCTGGAGGCTTCTCACTTGCTGCCCCGCTGAGAAGAGCGCAGAAAAGGGAAAGTGTTGCTTCCGGCTGCACCGCAGGCCATTATCAGCTGAATGACAGATGTTCGGAGTTGATGCCAATGTTGTGGCAAATAAATCTTGAGCAGGTTCAAGGCCTTGGCTGGGTGGGCAGGGCTGCCTCTGCTGCTCAGCAGAGCATAGAAGCAGGGCTGCTCCTGGGCAAAGTGGCTACTTCCTTGGGCAGGCCACTAAGTGGCAGGCTATTTTGGGCAAGGAGGGGCTTTGCAGGGAGGGGGGCATCAACATCCTTGGGTGCTTTCTCCTCTTCCCAAGGACTTGGCTGGTGATGAAGATATAGTGAAAAAGTCCCCTCTGCCTACTGGGACAAAGGGGGGAAATAATAGGTAGGGGGGCTCAAGCCTATCCCTGGGAGCCACATCCTCCACCTGGAGAGTGGCTCCCAATGTTGTGAGGAGCTGCTTTTGATCAGTTGCTTGAGTGTTGGGAGAATGACAGTCTGCCCATGCTCAAAGACTAAGCTCCATAGGTCCCAAATCTGAATGCCATGGTTCTGGGATTTGCTTGTTTATTTTAATGCCTAAGCAGCAGTACCTTCACTGTACAGTGGTACCTTGGTTTTAGAACAGCTTAGTTTATGAACAACTTGGAAATAGAACGCTGCAAACCCGGAAGTAGATGTTCCGGTTTGTGAACTTCGCCTTGGAAGCGGAACATGTTCCACTTCCTGTTGAGTGTGTTCCGTTTGTAAATTGAGTCCCCTGCTGCACCAGAGGAAGCTGCACTGGCAAAAAGACAGTTGAAAAAAGATCTATATACAAATAAAGCTATATTTGATTGATGAAAGGATATATGATGTCTGGCATGACTGAGAATCGCAGAGCCGGAGACAGAGAATTTTAAAGCGTTAAAATCGAGATGTGGAAAATATGGAAACAACGAGGAGAGGCAGGATTGAGATTTGGAGATATGCTTCAAGGTCCAGACTATGGGAAATCCCCAAAAAATAATAATTATAATCTGGATTATAATTTGGTCTTTTTTATTTTTTTATTTTAATTGGATTATGATTTGATATGTTAATTGGATGTTTTTTATTGGAAAATTAATAAAAATGATTTAACCAAGTAAATTGAGTCCCCCGCTGCTAATCAGAGGCTTCCTGTTGAGTCTGCTGGCTGTTGAGTCCCGAGCACCCACACAACACAGAGGTGATCTTTGGAGCTTTTGTTTGGCTTTTCTGTGTGTGTTTTTGTTTGTGTGGCTTTTTCATTTTTTTGACTGTGGCTTGTTTTTGTGACGGTGTGGAACCCAGTTCAGCTACTGATTGATTGATTGTGTGACTGCAAAAATGAATAAAAAAACCCCCATCCAAACAATGACTATCATCAGAGCACGTAAGAAATTTTATTTTTTATTTTTTATCATCTACAATACTGTCTTATTTATTTTATAGTACAGTACATTGATTATTGCTTTCATTTTATGGATCAATGGTCTCGTTAGATAGTAAAATTCATGTTAAATTGCTGTTTTAGGGGTTGTTTTTAAAAGTCTGGAACGGATTAATCCATTTTGCATTACTTTCTAAGGGAAAGCACACCTTGGTTTTAGAATGCTTGGATTTTGGAACAGACTTCCGGAATGGATTAAGTTTTGGAACCAAGGGACCACTGTACTTGAGAGCCTGCTGGATGGCTTGTGAAGCCCTCATTCTCCAGGTGTCATTTGCATTCCCACACCTGCACATCACCTGGCTGGCTAGCTGGAGCTCCTGGGGGTACCGCTTCTGTGGCTTCCAGCAACTGGTAGTCAGATGCATCCTGCCTCCAACAGAGGGTGTAGAACATAAGAAGAGTCGTAGAATGAAGCATAGAATGGTAGAATTGGGAGGGAGGCTGAGGATCATCTAGTCCATGGGTAGGCAAACTAAGGCCTTCTCAGTCCGGCCTGCAGACGGTCCGGGAATCAGTGTTTTTACATGAGTAGAATGTGTCCTTTTATTTAAAATGCATCTCTGGGTTCTTTGTGGGGCATAGGAATTCGTTCTCCCCCCCAAAAAAAATAGTCTGGCCCCCACAAGGTCTGAGGGACAGTGGACCGGCCCCCTGCTGAAAAAGTTTGCTGATCCCTGATCTAGTCCAACCCCCTACAATGCAGGAATATGCAGCTGTCCCATATGGGGATTGCTATCAGTACCGTGTTCTAATCAACTGAGCTATCCAGTCCTGCTGGATCAGGCTATCTAGTGCAGCATCCTGTTCTCACAGTGGCCAAGCAGAAGTCTCCAAGGGAACATAAGGATACAAAGAGAGCCTGCTGGATTAGGCCAATGGCTCATCTAGTCCAGCATTCTGTCTTTGCAGTGGCCAGATGCCCATTACAGGAAGCCCATAAACAGGACCTGGGCATGAGGGCACCTCTGCCCACCCATAGTTCCCAGCAATATGACTGTTTTGGTTAGCAGCCATTGACAGCATTATCAGCCATGAATTTGTCCCATCCTCTTTTAAAGCCCTCCAAGTTGGTGACCATCATTGCCTCCTGGGGAGAAAAATCCATGGTTTAATGCTGTGCTGCAGGAGTATTTTCTCTTGTCTGTTCGGACTCTTCAGCTTGCCAACCTGCCTGAAAAGCTGCCCTTCTAGTGTAAGGAAGCTGCTTATGCAAAGCGGGAGGGGACTGCATTCTGGCAGTGGGTGGGGCCATATGAAAAGTGGGTGGGGCAACCCAAAGTGGGTGGGGCCACCCTTATTTCTGTCTGCTTTCCTTGACACTCCCTCAGTGGACTGTTAGAGGAGCAGCAGATTTCTCTTGCCAGGACTCTGAACTGATAGGCTCAGTGAGAGAGCATCTGTTTTGCTTGCAGAAGATCCCAGGCTCAATTCTCAGTGTCTCCAGGTTCTGAAACCCTGGGGAGCCATTGCTGTCAGTCAGGGTAGAAAGCAATGAGAAAGCAGATGGACCAGTGGTGTAATGTGGCCCTCTTCATTTCTAGAGCGCTTTTTGAAACTGGGCCAAGGGCTGAAGGTTGCAACCTCTAGTGTTACTAATATTTATTCATTGCTTTCAACAAAAAAAATGCCCAAAGCTACTTACAAATCCATAAAAAATATAAAACAGCTTGGCATTCAGTAAAACCAAATATATGGGGGGGGGGGGACGATGATGACACAGCACAACAAAATTCCTGAAAGTTTTCACACAACAATTACTGTTAAAAGGGGAAGGAATCCTACATACGCAGAGATGAACCCCACAAAACACACAAGAAATCTCCCACACACACACCCAGTACAACCCCAGTTAATGACCCAAAGCCTGAGCAACGAGGGATGCTTCCGCCTGTAACCCAAAAGCAATGAAGGTGCCAGTTGTGCTTCCAAGGACTGAACCATAGAATTGTGGATGGAAAGCTCTACTGCTGAGCTGCATCCCTCAATTGGGCCCTTAGAAGTGGGAGGGAAGCACGCTCTGCACATGCCCCAATGCACTGAGAATCCCTCAGCTGAGCTCAAATGCAGCTCAGCAGCCACCACATTCATCAAGTGCTTTACCAACTGCACTGGCCCCCGGTGGAGTCCAGGGTCAGGTTTAAGGTGCTGGTTTTGACCTTTAAAGCCCTATGAGGCCTAGGACCCACGTACCTACGGGACCGTCTCTCCTGGTATGCCCTGCGGAGGACTGAAAGGTCCAGAAATAACAACATTTTGGAGGTCCCAGGTCGCAAGGTGGTTAGATTGGTCTCAACTAGGGCCAGGGCCTTTTCAGTACTGGCCCCGACTTGGTGGAACGCTCTGTCACAAGAGACTAGGGCCCTGCGGGACTTGACATATTTCCGCAGGGCCTGCAAGACAGAGCTGTTCGCCTGGCCTTTGGTTTGGACTCAGTCTGACCCTTATGTTTTCCCTCCCCTTATGGTTTTGATCTATGGGCTACTTTTAAAATGAGGCTGCACTTTAAATTGCATTTTAACCTGTATTTTAAATTGTTTTTTTCCCCTTATTATGTTTTTACTGTAATTTTACTTGTGTTTTTTAAAAAAATCATTGTCAGATGGGAGTGTGGTTACTCACGAAGATAAGAGCCAGGACTCCAGCCTGTCTTTTCAGCTTTTATTGAGTGCAAAACTTATGTACAGTGCAGAAGTTTCAAAACCATGTCTGCCTCAATCGCTAGCAGAATCCGGAAGTGCCTTCTTCCTATTTCCCCTCCAGCATAGAAACCCGGGAAAAAACCCCTCCGCCTTTTTTCCTTACGTGGAAAACTATGTGACGGAAGCTGCACATTCCCTTCCCTGGTAGCAGTGTTTTGGCTCCTCCTTTTCTTGTCTTCCGTGTCTCCTGAAAGCTCCCCCTCCCCAGACTCTGACGAAATGCAGCTGCTCAATAGAGGAGGAGACTCTCTGTACGTTCCTGTCTCTCCCCCCTCCCCTGCAAGCAGGTCCCTGACATCCACCCCCCTCAAAACCCCCCTCCCCGTCGGCAGGATTGAGAGCTACCTCTTCTTCACTGGTCTCATGTGGAGAGGGAGGGAATCCTAGGAAGACGCCGTTGTCCTCTTCTGTGTCCTCAAAAACTGCCTCCCAGCCCTCCCACAGCCCAGTTAGCTTAGGATAATCGTTGGGGTGTCTTTCTGCATCAAAGCTCTTGGAGATCCCCTCAGGTGCCCAGTCATCCCTTTCCAAGGGTGGGAAACCTTCAAAATCCCCCTCATCCTCTGTTGGACCAAACACTTCCCTAAAGAACCTCCCCGGGGGTTTTGGCTTATCTGGGAAGAGAGCGTGGAACTCCTCCACAAGAAACTCCTCTGTGATACCACTCTCTGGAATCCAAGCGTTTTCTGAGCTGGGCGCCCCCTCCCAGGCCACTAGATACTCTAGTTGCTGCCCGTTCTACCGGGAGTCCAGTATCTCCGTGACCTTGTTGCATTTCTCCCTCTCCACTACGTCTGGCATTGTGGGCACCACCTGCCCCCTCCCCGGGCAGCCGCCCCCTCCCTGTAGGGCAATAACAGTGACCTGTGGAAGACTGGGTGGATCCTCATGTTGTTCAGCAGCTTCAACTTAAACGCCACGGGATTGACCTGTTGGATGACCTCAAAGGGCCCCACCCTCCTAGGTTTCAGCTTCTTGCACCTACCCCTCCAGGGCAGCCCCTGAGTTGACAACCACACCTTATCCCGCACCCGGATGACCTCCCCTGGTCTTTGATGCTTGTCTGCCTCCCTTTTGTACACATCTTTGGCCCTCTCCAGGTTCAACTTGAGCTGTTGGTGTATGGCCTCCATCTCTTCCGCAATTTGTTCTGCAGCTGGCACACTCCATGTCTCCTCTCCCCGCCCTGGAAAAGCCCTGGGGTGACATCCGTAGTTGGCAAGGAAGGGGCTCATCCCTGTGGACACGTTTTCAGCGTTGTTGTAGGCGAATTCTGCCAGTGCTAACCTCTCCACCCAATTATTCTGTCTCTGACTGACATAATAGCTCAGGTACTGCTGCAAAATGGCATTTGCTCTCTCGGCTTGTCCGTTGGTTTCGGGGTGCCTCGCTGTTGAGAAGCTCACCTCTACCTGCAACAAACTCAGGAGCTTGTGCCAAAAACGCAAGGTGAACTGCTTCCCCCGATCAGAAATTACCCTTGAAGGAACTCCATGCAGTTGAAAAACGTGCTCCATGAACAACTTGGCAGTTTCCTCCGCTGTCACTCCATGAGAACATGCCACAAAGTGGCACATCTTGGTCAGGAGATCCACCACCACCATGACTGCCATCTTACCTCTGGATGCGGGCAGGTCCATCATGAAATCTATGGACACCACCTCCCATGGCCTCCCGGGTGTGGGCAAAGGTTCTAGTAACCCTGCTGGAGGGGCCCTCTCTCCCTTAGCCCTCTGACATGTGTCACAACCTCGCACATATTCCCGCACGTCCTCCCTCACTTTGGGCCACCAAAAGTCCCTCGTAACCAACAGCATGGTCTTGTGTTGCCCAAAATGCCCCGCAGTAGGTTTGTCATGGAGCTGTTTGAGAACTTTGGCCCTTAGGGACTCTCCTGGCACATACAGTGACCCTCGGTAGAACAACAGCCCCCCTTTCTCCTCAAAGCCCCCCTCTGCTCCCACTCCCTCCTTGAGTTTACTCAGCTTCCTCTGAGCAAAGGCATTGTGTCTAGTCAGTCACACTAGTTCATCTTCCTCTGCTAGTGCCCCTCCACAAGTCATTTTTGTCCTCTGGGAACATGAGCCTGGCCATGGGAGGTCCCTCTTCCTCCAAGTTTTCTGGTTTGTGAGATAGTGCATCCACCCTCACGTTCTGCTCTCCCGGAACGTACTGGATACTAAAGTTAAAGCTGGCAAAAAACTCCACCCAGCGTATTTGTCTTTGGCAAAGCATGTGAGCGGTCCGCCAGAACTCCAGCTTCTTGTGATACGTGCACACCTGAATCTGGAGCTTCGCCCCAATCAGGAAGTGCCTTGACTGCTTAAAAGCCGCAAAAATAGCCAGCAATTCTTTGTCATTGTAGTGATCAGGTGGGATTGCTATGAGGAATTATAACAAATATAGAATCATAGAATCATAGAGTTGGAAGAGACCACAAGGGCCATCGAGTCCAACCCCCTGCCAAGCAGGAAACACCATCAGAGCACTCCTGACATATGATTGTCAAGCCTCTGCTTAAAAACCTCCAAAGTAGGAGAGTCCACCACACGCCTTGGCAGCAAATTCCACTGTCGAACAGCTCTTACTGTCAGGAAGTTCTTCCTAATGTTTAGGTGGAATCTTCTTTCTTGTAGTTTGGATCCATTGCTCCGTGTCCGCTTCTCTGGAGCAGCAGAAAACAACCTTTCTCCCTCCTCTATGTGACATCCTTTTATATATTTGAACATGGCTATCATATCACCCCTTAACCTCCTCTTCTCCAGGCTAAACATGCCCAGCTCCCTTAGCCGTTCCTCATAAGGCATCGTTTCCAGGCCTTTGACCATTTTGGTTGCCCTCCTCTGGACACGTTCCAGTTTGTCAGTGTCCTTCTTGAATTGTGGTGCCCAGAACTGGACACAGTACTCCAGGTGAGGTCTGACCAGAGCAGAATACAGTGGCACTATTACTTCCCTTGATCTAGATGCTATACTCCTATTGATGCAGCCCAGAATTGCATTGGCTTTTTTAGCTGCCACATCACACTGTTGGCTCATGTCAAGTTTGTGGTCAACCAAGACTCCTAGATCCTTTTCACATGTACTGCTCTCAAGCCAGGTGTCACCCATCTTGTATTTGTGCCTCTCATATTTTTTTGCCCAAGTGCAATACTTTACATTTCTCCCTGTTAAAATTCATCTTGTTTGTTTTTGCCCAGTTCTCTAATCTGTCCAGGTCGTTTTGAAGTGTGATCCTGTCCTCTGGGGTGTTAGCCACCCCTCCCAGTTTGGTGTCATCTGCAAATTTGATCAGGATGCCCTTGAGTCCATCATCCAAGTCGTTGATAAAGATGTTGAATAAGACCGGGCCCAAGACAGAACCCTGTGGCACCCCACTAGTCACTCTTCTCCAGGATGAAGAGGAACCATTGATGAGCACCCTTTGGGTTCGGTCAGTCAGCCAGTTACAAATCCACTGAGTGGTAGCATAGTCAAGACCGCATTTTACCAGCTTCTTTACAAGAATATCATGGGGCACCTTGTCAAATGCCTTGCTGAAATCAAGGTAGGCTACATCCACTGTGTTCCCTTCATCTACCAGGCTTGTAAGTCTGTCAAAAAACGAGATCAGGTTAGTCTGACATGACTTATTTTTCAGAAATCCATGCTGACTATTGGTGATCACAGCATTCCTTTCTAGGTGCTCACAGACTGTTTGCTTAATGATCTGCTCCAGAATCTTCCCTGGTATTGATGTCAGACTGAATGGGCGATAATTATTTGGGTCCTCTCTTTTCCCCTTTTTGAAAATAGGGACAACATTTGCCCGCCTCCAGTCTGCCAGGACTTCGCCTGTTCTCCAGGAATTCTCAAAGATGACTGCCAGTGGTTCTGAGATCACATCTGCCAGTTCTTTTAATACTCTTGGATGCAGTTCATCTGGCCCTGGAGACTTGAATACATCTAAACTAGCCAAGTATTCTTGTACTATCTCCTTAGTTATTCTGGGCTGTGTTTCCTTTGCTGAATCATTTGCTCCAAATTCTTCAGGTTGGGCATTGTTTTCTTTATCGGAGAAGACTGAGGCAAAGAAGGCATTGAGGAGTTCAGCCCTTTCTGTGTCCCCTGTTTGCATTTCACCATCTTCTCCTGTGAGTGACCCCACTGTTTCTTTGTTCTTCCTTTTGCTACAAACATACCCATAAAAGCCTTTTTTGTTGCTTTTAACCTCTCTAGCAAGCCTGAGTTCATTCTGTGCTTTAGCTTTTCTGACTTTGTGTCTACACGTGCTGGCTATTTGTTTGAATTCCTCTTTGGTGGTTTCCCCCCTTTTCCATTTTTTGTACACATCCTTTTTTAATCTTAACTCAGTTAAAAGTTCTTTAGATAGCCACCCTGGCTTCTTTAGGCACCTTCCATGTTTCCGTCTCATTGGTATTGCCTGACATTGTGCTTTTACTATCTCCCTCTTAACAAACTCCCAGCTATCATGAACTCCCTTTCCCTTTAGTATTACTGTCCATGGGATCTCACCCAGCACTTCCCTAAGTTTTATGAAGTCGGCTTTCTTAAAGTCAAGAAATTGAGTCCTAGTATGCTTGGCTGCTCCTTTCCGCTGTATAGTAAACTTCAGAAGAGCATGATCACTCGCGCCTAATGATCCTTCCACTTTTACCCAACTAACCAGGTCATCAACATTGGTTAGGACCAGATCTAAAATGGCTGTTCCTCTTGTTGCTTCTCCCACTTTCTGGACAATGAAGTTGTCTGCAAGGCCAGTGAGGAATCTGTTTGACCTTATGCTCTTGGCTGAGTTTGACATCCAACAAATATCCGGGTAATTGAAGTCCCCCATTACTACTATCTCCCTTCCTTTTGCATGCTTGGCCATCTGTTCCAGGAAGGCATCATCTATGTCCTCCGTTTGGCTTGGGGATCTATAGTAAACTCCCACAATGAGGTCTCTGTTATTCTTCTTTCCCTTAATTTTGACCCAAATGCTCTCACTTTGGCTTTGAGGTTCTAAATCTTGGATCTCTTCACAGGTATACACATCCCTGACATATAACGCCACTCCTCCTCCTTTCTTGTCTGGTCTGTTTCTCTGAAATAGATTGTATCCCCCCATTATTACATTCCAATCGTGGGACTTATCCCACCAGGTTTCTTTTTTTATATATATATAAAATTTTTATTGGTTTTACAAAGTTTTTTTAAAAACAAACAAACACTTAAAAAGACATACAAACACGTATAATTTCATAACATTTTTTCATAAACCTCTTTTCCGGGACTCCCCCATACCCCCCCCTTTCTGCATCCCAATGTCCATAATTTTATAGCAACTCCCAATTGTTCCTTTCCACCCTCTGTCATCTTAGTCTTTTCTGTATTCTGACCTTATATCACTGTATCCCTTTACTCCTGAAAACCACAACATTCTAACATTCATCAAGTTTATAATAGTCCTTAAGATAGCTTTTAAATTTTCTCCATTCTTCTTCCGCCGTCTCTTTTCCCTGATCACGGATTCTGCCTGTCATCTCAGCCAGTGTCATATAGTCCATCACCTTCGTCTGCCATTCTTCCAGAGTGGGTAGATCTTGTGTCTTCCAATACTTTGCGATGAGTATTCTTGCTGCTGTTGTAGCATACATAAAGAAAGTTCTGTCCCTTTTTGACACCAAATGGCCGGCAATGCCCAAGAGAAAGGCCTCTGGTTTTTTCAAGAAAGTACATTTAAGTACCTTTTTCATTTCATTATAAATCATTTCCCAGAAGGCCTTAATCTTCGGGCATGTCCACCAAAGGTGATAAAAGGTACCTTCAGTCTCTTTACATTTCCAACACTTATTATCAGGCAAATGATAAATTTTTGCCAGCTTGACTGGGGTCATGTACCACCTGTAAACCATTTTCATAATGTTTTCCTTTAAGGCATTACATGCCGTAAATTTGATACCAGTGTTCCATAACCATTCCCAGTCAGCAGACATAATGTTATGACCAATGTCCTGTGCCCATTTAATCATAGCCGATTTAACTGTTTCATCTTGTGTATTCCATTTCAGCAGCAAGTTATACATTCTTGATAAGTTCTTAGTATTGGGTTCTAACAATTCAGTCTCTAATTTTGATTTTTCCACCTGAAAGCCAATTTTCCTATCCTGTTTGAAAAACTCCATTATTTGATGATATTGAAGCCAATTTTGTACTTTATGTTTCATTTTCTCATAACTTTGCAATCTCAATTTGTCTCCCTCCTGTTCCAAGATTTCCCAATACTTTGGCCATCCGACCTCCATATTGAGTTTCTTCACTGCTTTGGCTTCCACTGGAGACACCCATCTAGGGGTTTTGTTTTCCAACAGATCTTTATACCTTATCCAAACATTAAACAATGCTTTTCTAACAATATGATTTTTAAAGGCACTATGCAGCTTAATTTTATCATACCATAAATATGCATGCCAACCAAATGCATTATTAAAGCCTTCCAGATCCAAAATGTCTGTGTTTTCGAGGAGCATCCACTCTTTCAGCCAGCAAAACGCTGCTGCCTCATAGTACAGTTTTAGGTCCGGCAGGGCAAAGCCCCCTCTTTCTTTAGCGTCTGTCAATATTTTAAATTTGATTCTGGGTTTTTTGCCCTGCCAGACAAACTTCAAGATATCTTTCTGCCACCTCTTAAAACATTCCATCTTGTCAAGAATCTGCAAGGTCTGAAACAAGAATAACATTCTAGGCAATACGTTCATCTTAATCACTGCAATTCGGCCTAACATTGACAATTTCAAATTTGACCATATTTCTAGATCTTTTTTGATTTCTGACCAGCATTTTTCATAATTATCCTTATACAAATTCAAATTTTTAGTTGTCAGATAAACCCCTAGATATTTCACCTTCTTGACCACCGTCAACCCTGTCTCCTCTTGGAATTTCTCCTTCTCCATATCTGTTAAATTTTTTCCTAAAACTTTAGTTTTTTGTTTATTCAACTTAAATCCAGCTACCTGGCCAAACTGTTGGATTATTTCTAACACCTTTTTCGTACTAGTGTTTGGCTCTTGCAAAGTCAATACTAGGTCATCTGCAAATGCTCTTAGCTTGTAATGTTTAGCTCCGACCTGTACACCATTCCGGTCGGCGCCGGCGCTAATGGCGGTCCTTTTTCCGAGCTCCGGAAAAGGACTGCCCTGCGAGCTCGGGTCTGTCCCGCTACGGCAAGCGGGGGACCCCTAAAATCACAGGCGCGGAAGCCTGTGAACGAGGAGATTCGGTGGGCACCAGAAGCGCCCCCCCTTTACCGCAGAAAGAGCCTTTTTAAAGGCTCTGGAACGACATCGGGGGAGCGCGGTGCTGAGAATCGCTACCCAGCCCGCAGGGTGAAGCCGCGTCGCTATTAGTGGAGAGCGCCGATTCCTTCCTGTAAATTTCAGACAGAAAGAACCCGTGAGTAAAACGGAGCGTTTATTTGGAATTAAAACCTGGAAATTTGGCTGAAAACGGGGAGGTTAAAATTAAGGAAGTCTGCCTTCCCCCGACTGCATGAAAGTGAAAGCAACGGAACTGTAAAGCTGCATCCGTCAAAGACTTTGCTTTTGATTAATTAAACCTGACATTTGGACTTTAGATCTCCCCTCCAGCTAGCAGGGCAGAGGGGAGGCAAGAGAGACATTAGCAACTGCATGATTTATTTAAAAGAAAAACTCTCTGCTGTCTCAAGAACCTGAAACGGTCTGCCTAATAAGACAATAGGACACTGAACTGACTTCTGCCTGTGAAAGTTACATGATGATACAAAGTTTTTGTATTGCTTGGCTACAGTATACCAGAGCAGGCTGAGACAGTATCTATTGGGAAACTGACAATTTGCAGTTACAAGCCTCCTGCTATACTTGTTTTAAATCTTTCCTTTTGTCTTTTTCCTACGTATTTGGATATTCTCTTTGCCTTTGTATTCGGACATTTTGATTTGCTCCCCCTAGAGGGTAAAGTAAAGTAAAGGCCGACATAGCTCAAGACAGTGGAACTTTCCATCGGGAAATAGCTCCCGTGGGAAATGACCTTGACATGAGTGGCTCACAAGAAGAGATAGTCACAAGAGCCAAGACTAAACAACAACAACAGCACCAGCAGCAGCAACAGCAACTAAAGAAAAGAGGCTCGATCACAGGTGCAACTCCTGCAGGACCTACAGGAACAATAGGACAAGAAAAAGTGACAGCTGTCTCCATGGATGCTGTGACACAAGCCTTACTTAAGATAAACCAATCCCTGGAGTCTCTAACAAAACAGACTACAGAAAATACACAAAAATTAACAGAAATATCAGCAAGATTAGACCAGAATACAGAATCTATAAATAAATTGGTCGAGGAAAATTCTGCCACACGTAAAATTGCTGAAGAAGCTAGAGCCATTGCTGGAGAGACCCAAGAGAACTTAGAACCGATTGTCAAAAAGGTGCATGAGCATGATGCAACTCTGGCTCTGTGGGAATTACAGAGAAAAGAGAGAAATTTGAAATTAAGATTGATTCCAGAGAACGAAGGTGACAATCTCGTGGAGTTTTTAACACAAGAGTTCGCTGACTGTTGGGAAGATCTGGAGGAAGACGAATTTAAAATCACAACAGCGTTTAGACTGGGTAAAAAGCAGAACAGAAAGATCCCGAGAGATTGTTTGATTACACTTAGATCCAAGGAAGAAAGAGACAAAATATTAAGACTACATTTTGAAAAGGCTTTGCAAATTGGAAATTCAGCTGTACAGATTTTTAAAGACATTCCTAAACACATCCTGGATTTGAGAGCTTTTTATAAGGATCTGGTTTATCTGCTAAAGAAGAACACTATACTTTTCAGGTGGGAATTTCCACAGGGATTGTCCTTCGATTACAAGGGGAAGAAGGTGAAAATAAAGACTATTTAAGATAAAGAGAAATTTTTGGAAAGAAATCGAGAGGCCTTACAGAAGGGAACTGTGGACCCACTTGCAGAACAGAGGAGAGCATTAGACATTCTGAATCTTTCGTTTGGACACAAACCACCACCATCAGAGGAAGAGCAACAACTTGGAGCTGTTGGAGGAGTGTCAGAAAAATAACAAGATGGCCCTGCAATTCCTTAGTTGGAATTGTAATGGGCTCAACATGCCTTTGAGGAGACGACAAGTTTTTCATATTTTGAACAGAGAACAACTGGATTTGATATGCTTACAAGAGACCCATATAACCAGAGCTCACAGGAGATTACTTATAAATAAAAGATTAGGACAAGAATTTATATCATCAGACAAAGTTAAAAAAAGAGGAGTTGTCATATATGTAAAAGAGAAGTGGGCTCCAAAAATGATGTTTAAAGATGAACAAGGGAGATACTTGGCAGTTGAGATCCAAGTACAAGGAGAAAAATTTTTGATAGTTGGAATTTATGCACCAAATGATGGCAAAGCTGAGTTCTTTAAGAAACTTCATGAAACTTTGATGGACTATCTGGATTACAATATGATAATTATGGGAGACATGAATGGTGTGGTCTCCACTAACATGGATAAGGCACAAAGACTGACAGTTACCAAGGAAGGGAGACTTCCTAAGACTTTTTTTGAAATGACGGAAAAAATGGACTTAATAGATATATGGAGAACAAGAAACCCTCTTGAGAGAGAGGGAACCTTTTTCTCCCAAGCAATGATGACCTGGACCAGAATTGACCAAATTTGGATTACTAGTGGGATGGCTCCAAAGATTAAAAAGGTAGAAATCTGCCCAAAAACCTGCTCCGACCATAACGCTGTGAAGATGGAAATGAAACTTACAACAACTGGTCAATTTAGATGGAGAATGAATGACACCCTCTTTCGAGATAACGAGATCCTCACGAAGGCCCAAAAAACTTTAAAGGACTATTTTGAAATAAACTTAAGGGCCGATGTGGAGAAAAGAGTGATCTGGGACGCAAGCAAAGCTGTGATGCGAGGTTTTCTGATTCAACAAGAGGAAGAAACAGAATGAGAAGAAGGAAAAGATTTTGGAAAAGATAAAGGAAGGAGAGAAAAAATTAAGAGTAAAACCAAAGTCCCAGGAGATATTAAGAGAGATTAAGTTATATCAAGTACAATATATGGAATTGATGAACCAACAGATTGAATGGAAGATAAAGCAAATGAAACAAAAGACATTTGAATCGGCAGATAAATGTGGTAAACTTGTGGCATGGCAACTGAAGAAAAGGCAGAAATTAAATACAGTCACAAGTTTGGAAGTGGATGGAAAGAATATATCTAAACCTAATGAAATTAGAAATTGTTTTTTAAGTTATTTTAAAAAACTTTATACTCAAGGACCGCAAAATGAAGAAGACATAGACAAATTCCTCGACAAATATGGATTACAAAAAATCTCTCATCAGAGTAAGTTGGATCTGAATCAGAGAATAACAGAACAAGAGATAGAGGCTGCCATTCAGAAAATGCAATTGGGCAAATCTCCAGGACCAGATGGACTGACTTCTAGATACTACAAATCTTTGAAGGAGTGGTTGATTCAACCGTTAAAAGAAGTCTGTAATGAGATCTTAGAGGGGGAAAAGGCACCTGAATCGTGGAAAGAAGCGTATATCTCACTCATACCAAAGACAGAGACTGAAAAGACTCAACTTAAGAACTACCGCCCAATATCATTACTCAATGTGGATTACAAAATTTTTGCAGACATTTTGGCAAAAAGATTTAAAAGAGTGTTGATGGAGAAGATTCATAAGGACCAAGCAGGCTTTCTCCCAAAAAGACACCTATCAGACAATGTAAGGAATATAATAGACATTTTGGAAAAGTTAGAAGTGAATATAAATACTAAAGCAGTATTGATTTTTGTGGACGCGGAGAAAGCCTTTGACAATATTTCTTGGAGTTTTATGATAAAGAATCTTCATGGGATGGGGGTAGGCCAAGGTTTTGAGAATGGTATGGGTGCAATATACTCTGAACAAAAAGCTAAGTTGATTGTAAACAATGTAATAACTGAGGAACTTAAGATAGAAAAAGGAACACGACAGGGGTGCCCAATTTCCCCATTGCTTTTTATTTCCGTTCTGGAGGTGTTGCTGAATATGATTAGAAATGACCAGCAGGTTAAAGGTATCCCACCAGGTTTCAGTGATGCCTATTATGTCATATTTAGTTTGCTGTACCAAGAGCTCAAGCTCATCTTGTTTATTTCCCATGCTTTGCGCATTAGTGTACAGACACTGAAGTCCATTAATCATTCCCCCGTGTCTCTTATTTAAGGATTTTTTCCTCCCACCACTAGGTCTGCATGCTGTTTGCTCCATTTGGTCTATGACATTTGGATGATCATCTTCATCAATTGATAGACTCCTACCTTCAGGAGCACTGTCTCCCTCCCCCACATTAGTCAGTTTAAAGCCCTCCTGATGAAGTTTCTGAGATTTTTGGCAAAAACATTCCTCCCAACCGTTGTGAGGTGCAGCCCATCGCTTGTCAGAAGTCCATCTTCAAGAAACTGCAGTCCGTGATCTAAGAATCCAAACCGTTCCTGTTTACACCATTTGCGAAGCCAGCTGTTCACTTCCACTATTTTTCCCTCTCTCCCTGGGCCACGTCGTTCAACTGGGAGGACAGATGAGATGACAATTTGTGCATTTAGTTGCTTCAATTTCCTGCCGAGAGCCTCGTAGTCTCTTTTGATCTTCTGGAGGCTATTGCTTGCAGTGTCATTGGTTCCCACATGAACCAAGAGGAAGGGGTATTTGTCAGTGGGTTTTATGATTCCTTGCAGTCGTTCAGTTACATCTTGGATCTTAGCCCCGGGGAGACAGTACACTTCCCGAGACATCTTGTCAGGCCCACAGATCACAGCTTCTGTTCCCCTCAGTAGGGAATCTCCTATCACCACTACACGCCTCCTCTTAGGTTTGGTCGGGGTTCTTCCGTGAGCTGTCCGTTCCAAGGTCGCCTGCACATTCCCTGAGGACTGACTTTGCTGCTCGTCTTCATATACCTGATCGACTGTAATGAGGGAGAGATCCTCAAATGGAGTCTGCTCTTCATCTTCCATGCTAGGGGAGAGGACCTCAAAGCGATTGTGTATTTCTAAACAATCAGAGCGAACCCTGGGCCTCCTACTTCTTTGAGTCACGTTTCTCCATATATCTGGCTCCTGTGTTGGTGAACTAGCCTCCTTCTCAGGGGAGTCCCCTGTCTCCGCCTTGGTGGAGACGGTGTGCTCTGTTGCTTCCAAGAAGAGCTCCAGCTCTCTAATTCTTTGGAGCGTAGCTACACGTTCCTCCAGTTGCTGGACTTTGTCTTTTAAGAGGGCAATCAACATGCAATTGCTGCAGGTAAAGCTGCCTGCAACCTTTGGCAAGATGGCAAACATTGCGCAGGAACCGCAGGCGACTGCAGCTGTTCCCTCCCCCTCCATCTTGAGAACGTGTTGTTGGGGGTGGCTACAGCGGTCCTCCATCATAAAAAGCGTGAAGACAGGACAAATAACTCCCCCCCACACAAAAAAAACCTAGGTCTCCCCCAACAAACGTTTGAGACTAGCTCCCCTAAATCTAAAAGATGGATCAAACTGCGAGCGCCGGAGAGCAGCTAATCAGCCACAAAGAAACACACACACACAAGAAAACCCTTTTTGCTCCTTCAACTGCTGCCCTGCTAGCTCTGATAAGCTCTTCCCACAGCTAATCACCTGCCTCAACAGAAACCCTGCCCCCTCTGACCTTTGCACAGGGAGAACAGCTAATCAGCCACAAAGAAAAACACACACACAAGAAAACCCTTTTTGCTCCATCTTCAACTGCTGCCCTGCTAGCTCTGATAAGCTCCTCCCACAGCTAATCCCCTGCCTCAACAGAAACCCTGCCCCCTCTGACCTTTGCACAGGAAGAACAGCTAATCAGCCAGAAAGAAACACACACACACACACACACAAGAAAACCCTTTTTGCTCCTTCTTCAACTGCTGCCCTGCTAGCTCTGAAGAGTAAGAGTAAGCTATCTGTGTCAGCAATGAAAACATTGTGTTTACTGGGTTTAAACTATTTTGATATGATTCTTGATCAATCCACACCTCTGCATCCCTGTTTCATTTCTCTTTCTTGACCAGTCACGTACACTGCCAGTTGCTTCTACAGGCAGGCGTCCTGGGCCATAAAGATAGTGGGCAAGCTTCTTTGAAGTAGCCTTTCCAATATGTTAATCTCAGGATGTTGATCTTAGGGCCAGGAAATAGTTTCACAGGAAGGTGATAAAGATGCCTATCTCCTTGCCATCCTTCCATCCTCTCTCGTTTACTCCTGTTTGTGATCTCCGGAGTTTCTCTAGTCCTCTTTTATTTACTCTAAGATTATATATGCATACTCAGAGTAGTCTTTGTAGTTAAAAGAATTTCATTTGATCTAACTTTGTCCCCACGTGGGATTTGTTGAAATGCTCAGAAGAAATCTGATTGGTTCTTTCGAACAATCTGTAAAAGTTCTTTGGTGAATAAAACGACCTGGGCCAGGGGCTGTGGAGGGACAGGCACAGAGACACTATTATACGCACCCTTCCCATAGTCTTGCTGGTTCAAGCCTCTGTGTGCATTATTATTAATCAGAGTTCAATCCTTCCTTTACTTTGTGAACGCCTCAGTCGTAGATACTGTAGTTTTTCTCCGATTTGTTCAGTTTCCTGGAGAAAAAAGCTCACGGCCTCCAATCTCCCCCAGCGTCTCGCTGCAGCAGGACCGCTCCGATGGCCCGATCAGAGGCGTCATTTTCCACTCCCAATAGCTGCCCCTCCGATGCAATAATCTTTAGTTCCGCAAATCCCCTTTGCACCTCCTCAGTCCACAGAAACTTCTTCTTCCCACTGAGACAATCAGTTATGGGTGCAGTCACGTGGGCAAAGTTCTTGATAAACTTTCTGTAGAAATTGCTGAAGCCTAAGAACCACTGCGCATCCTTCTTTGTCTTGGGACTTTTTCATTTTCATTTTTCTTGATTTTCTAATAAAAAACATCCAGTTAATATATCCAATCATAATACTCCAATTAAAATAAAAAAACGAAAATAAAAAAGACCAAATTATAGTCCAAATTATATTTATTAATTTTTCGGAGCTCCCCACGGTCAGGATCTCTCAAGCAAATCTCCACATCTTAGTTCTGCTTCTCCTCGTGGTTTCCATATTTTCCACATCTTGATTTTAACGCTTTATAATTCTTTGTCCCTGAGTCTACGATTCTCAATCATGTCAAACATCATATACTTTCATCCGTCGAATACAGTTTTGTTAATACATATTTTTCCAACTGTCTTTTTATCAGCACAGCTTCTTCTGAGTCCTTTCCAATCTGGGATGTTGTCCCAAGTCTGTTATCTGCAGTTTGATGGCACAGCAACTCATTAATTGTCCAAACCTTCCTTTTGAGCTTTATTAAACCAGTACCTTCCAAATTAAGTTGTTAGGCAAAACTGTATGCAATATTAAACTGTGTTCCACAAATATCAGTGATTTGGAAATTGATCAGCCTTTGGAGACACTCTCCCCCCTCCAGGCCCTAGAGGGGGCGGGCTGCTAGACATCCCTTAGCCTTATCTCTCGGTCATAATGAATATAAAATGCTTCTGCAAGCAGCTGCACTGTATATTATTCCAAGTTGTTGTCTCAAATCATTATGAAATCAATCAGCACATCACTCCTGCTTGCCTTGAAAAAAGGGAGGAATATATTCTTTCATGCTGTGTCATTAGCGAAAGCCATCTTGCCTCCTCTTCCATCTTTATCAAATCTTTCAAGTCTTAAGTAAAGCTGCACAATTAAACACCTAATTATAAATAGAAGTCTGTCTGTAGTCTTTTTTTAAAAAAAAAAATGAGGTCTTAATCAGGCTTGGCATAGAAAACCAATTGTAATTGTTAAGTAGAGGGGGGGGGGCATACCAAACACCTCACTAATCCAAACACCATGATGAAAATCTCTTTGAAGTCCGAACTTAACCCCCAGGGACTGTACACTTCTGCAGGTTTTTTCTTAAGCTTCTTTGATCCAGTCCATGTCTGTTTATTGTCCAAATCTATTCATTTTTTCAAACAGATGTTCCCGCCTATGAGAATGACATTGGAGAGTGCCAGCCGTCCCGTGCTCTGTGACCCAGTGCCCTACCGCCTGCACCTTGATGCAGGTCAGGAATCTCGGACAATCCACGGGACTGCCAGACAGTCCTCCCCCACCCTGGGGAGGCTGCCAGGGTTAATTACCCCCATATCAGCCTTGAATTACCGGCACGGCTGGGGTTCGGTCATGTGGGAGTCAGCCATTTCCCACCACCGGAAATTTTACTGGTGTTAGCCACCCTGAGCTCTGACCGGGGAGGGTGGGGTATAAATAAAAAATATTATTATTAGTGAGCATTGAGGAAAAACTGCCAGGATCTCCTCCTTTATCCCTCTCCTTGATATTCCTCAATGTCCCAAGAGGGAGATATATATGGCCAGTCTCCATCCTCTCTTGGTTATCTGCAGCCTTGCTGAGCCTCTTCCCCCTGCCACGTTCCTGGAATGTGCTTGCTGCAGGTGTGGCCTACATGAGTGGTTGCAAAACCTCTCCACCCTTGCCTGCCAAAGCCTGGATCCCTGACTGCAAGACCTCCTAGCGATAAGGCAGGAGCTGCATGAAGCACTCCAGGTCTCACAAACGTGGGCCAAGAGGTCCCTCCACCACTTGGGCCCTGGGCCCACTTGATGCTTGTGGTCTTCCTCTCAGGGGCCTGTGGGCTGCATAGCTGAGCTCAGCTGGGGCTCAACCTCTCTTGGCACAAAGCTGCCTGCAGCCAGATCAACAGCCTCTTGTGTTCCAAGCTTTTTATGTAGCAGAACTGTGAACTTATCTCTAATGGGGGAGAGACTTATTCACACAGTGCATAGTTGAAATATGGAACTCACTCCCACTGGAGGCAGGGATGGCCACTAACCTAGATGGTTATAAAAGAGGATTGCACACATTTACGGCGGAGGAGAGGACTATTGATGGCTGCTAGCCATTGATGGAGACAGCAATCTTTTCCAAATACCAGTTGCTGGAAACAGCAGGAGGAGAGAGGGCTCTTGTGGTTGAATTCTGCTCATGGGTTTCCCATTGGGGCATCTATTTGCCCATTGTAAAAACAGGATGCATGACTAGAAGGACATTGGCCTGATCCAGCAGACCTCCCTTTATGTTCTTATTTCTAGGAGTGGGAAATCTGGTTCCTCCAGATAGTACTGGACTCTCAACTTTCACCAGAGCTGACCATTGGTCATGGTGGCTGCTGGGAGCTGGAGGAGTCCAAGGACACCTGGAGGGACAGAGGTTCCCCACCCAATTTACAAGATGGGCACAAAACTTCATGAGAAGTTGGTTATCTGTAGTATCCATGTGGTGAGATTTAACCTCTCCTGGGCATTTCCAACTGATTATGTGACCCGATCCTCTTTGCTGCTGCAGGTTGCTGCTGCAACTGATGCACTTCCAACATGAATAACTCCAGCATGTTGTTACATCTCACAATAGCAGCCTTCACCAACCAGGTGTCCTCCAGCTGTTTGGGACTACAATTCCCATCAGTCCCCGGCAGCACAGTTTGAAAGCCCAGGAGATTGATGCAGCTTAAGTGCCAAGATCCTTTTGACATAAGGGACTCCATGAGCTTGGAAGCAGGTAACTGATCTGGCTCAGTCCTCTTGGGAAGGGCCAGGATTTCGTAGCAAAGCACATGCTCTGCATCTATGTCAGGAATGAGAAACCTGAGGTCCCCCAGGGAGCCCCAACTAGCAGGACCAATGGTCAGGGAGAGTGAGAGTTGGGAGTCCAGCAGAATCTGGAAAGCCACAGATTAATCACCATGGTGTATAAAGTTTCGGGCTGAATTCTCTCCATTTACATGCCAAAAGATAGCAGGCAGCCGAACACCTTGGACAGCTGCTGCCAGTCAAGGGTTTCAAAATGTCGGGTTTAAGAAGGATGTTGACAAGCAGGAAGGTGTGCAAAGGAGGGCAGCTGAGATGATCAAGGTCCTGGAAACCAAGCCTGATTAGGAACTGTTGAGGGAGCTGGGTATGTTTAGCCTAGAGGAGACCGAGAAGTGACAGGATAATAATCTTCCACTATCTGAAAGGCTATCCCATGGAAGATGGAGCAAACTTCTTTTCTGCTGTTCCAGTGCAGGATCTACAGTGGCCATACGTCTGGAATTTTCTGGACATAGCTGGTAATTGGCCATTGGAAACAGTGTTGGCACTGGCTAAATATTAGGAAGAACGTTGTGATGATAAGAGCTGTTCAACAGTGGAATGGATTCCCTCGGAAGGTGGCAGACTCTCCTTCCTTGGAAATTTTAAAGCAGAGGTTGGAAGGCCACCTGGATGCTTCCTGGATGCTTCTCTTAGCATTCCTGCAATACAGGGGGGTTGAACTGGATTAAACTTGAGGTTCCCTTCCAACCCTGCAATCCTATGATTCTAAGGAGAGAGAATACCAGCTAGATGACCCAGTATTAGGTCTGACACTGTATATGATGTTTTAATGTGTTTTGATGTTTTAGTGTGTTTTTAATATTCTGTTGGGAGCCGCCCAGAGTGGTTAGGGAAACCCAGCCAAACAAACAAACAAAAAAACAAACAAACAAACAAACAAATATTATTATTATTATTATTATTATTATTATTATTATTATTATTATTATTATTTGTTGTTGTTGTTGTTGTTGTTGTTAGAGAGTGGGAGAGCATGTGCTTTCCATGCAGAAAGTCCCTGCGCCAACTCCCAACTGCCAGAAGTGTCCTGCCTTTGGTGCCCAGAACAGGGTGCCTCTCAGGCCTGAGCCCCCTGTGGTAATATCTCAGTGGCAGAGCATCTGCTTTGCATGAAGGAGGTCCCAGGCCGAGTCCCCAATGGTGTGTCCAGACAGAGAGGGCGAGAAAAGACTGGAACCCTGGAGAGCCATTGCTGCCAGCCAGTGCAGACACAACTGAGCTGGGTGGACCAATGGACTGACTCTGTATAGTGCAACTTGCTGTATAGAGCAGAGGTTTTCAACCTTTTTGGGTCCACAGCTCCCTTGACTAACTCCATTTTTTGGTGGCACCCCTGTGGGGCTCAGGAGCCCAGTTATGTCCCCCCTTGCCTGCAGAGTTGGCAGCCTCTCACCCTTTTTCAAACACCCACCCTTGTGGAGTGTTCCCTCAGCCTCCTCTCCTCTCCCCTCTCCCTGGGAGTCCTCTGGGCAGCTGCTGCTGCCGTCCCTGGTCTCTGAGCTGCCCGCCCTGCCCAAAGAAAGATGCCTCCTCACACTGCCCCACAGGGGCCTGAGAGGCACCCCCTGGCCAGCCCCAGAGGCACCATTTGCCTGGGGAGCTTGTAGCCTGGGCTGCTGCAACAAACAGCTGCTCAAGCCTTGGGGAGGCAGAGATGCAAGAGGGCATCAGACGAGAGCATTAGAGGAGGGAGGAAAGGAAGGAAAGATGGACAGAGGCCAGGGTTGCCCACCTGATCATCCTTCAAGGCACCCCAGGGTGCCACGGCACACTGGTTGAAAACCACTGGCATAGAGCAACCTCTTACATGTAGATTCCCTCTGGGATATAAACCGCTTTGGCTCGTACGTGACGTTGGTGCTGTCCCTGTGGAATTTTGTCCTCAAACAGCTTTCACAAGTGCTTCCACAGCTACCATGCCCCTGTTAGGATATTGATGTTCCGTTTCACCAAAACAGATGTGTGGAGCCGTTGTATGTCACATGTCTGTTTACATTCCAGCACAGCTTGCTGGGAACTTCCGTTTGTGTATAGCTTTTGCTTTATGCTGCTCTGAAGAAGAGCAGACATGTTTTTCTTTGTCCTGATCTATGCTGAATAAACTGCTTGTAAATATGCTTTACATATGTCTCTGTCCGCCCTTCCGTCGCGAGGAGTTTATCTCTGCTGGCTTGCGTGCTCAGCTTCTAAAAGGCTTCTGAAGCTCTGAGTCACAGTTTTTGATGCAGAACTGAGGACTGGAGTTCAACCGGCTGCCGGCCGGTGGGCTGGAGCCAGCTGGGGGCCTGCCAATTGCCCTGTTCCCTTGGACGCATCGCAACAGCCCCAACCCCCCCCAAAAAAAAACATTAGGAGGGAGGGAAGCTGCAATCTGAAGGGTGTGGGATCTCAAACCCATCATGGGGCTAATGGGTCAACCTAAGAACATCAGAAGAGCCTGCTGGATGAAGCCTGTCAGGTCCAGCTTCCTGTTCTCACAGTGCCTGACCAGATGTCCATTATGGGAATTCCACACACAGGACCCAGGCATGAGAGCCCTCTTCCCTCCTGCTGTTTTCAGCAACTGGTATTCAGAAGCATTACTTCCTGTGACAGTGGAGGCAGAGAACAGCCACCCTAGCTAGGAGCCACTTAGCCTTACTTTCCTCCATGAATTTGTCCAATCCTCTTTTAGAGCCATCTACATTGGTGGCCATCACTCCCATGGAAGTGAGTTTAACAGTGTGCTGTCTGAATGACATAGGAGCCAACTCCTAGGGGCTGGTGTCCCTTCAGCCCTCCCCCCAGCTGATGGGCATTGTCATTTAAACAATGTGTGTGCATCGTGCCTTGTGATCCATTATGTGGGGGCAGGGCTTACCTGCCCCCATCAACCTTTTATTCAAGTTGGCACCCTTGGTGAAGAACTTCCTTTTGGATCTTGATCTGTGCACACACGACTGGTGTTAGGAGCTACTTCAGGAAAGTTGATCCTGTGGGGCTTGTCTGTCCCTCATCTTGTCTCCCTCTCCTCCGACGAACAATGCTGAGGCTGTTAAGCTGGTGCAGAACAATTGCTGGTGGCGCTGTGTGTAACTGAGGCCTACACTTGTTGTTTCAATCCAGTCAACGTGGCATGGGGCACTAGCTAGAAATAGGGCCTGAATGTGAACAAATATGGCCAGGCTGTGTGAGGGTTGTGGGGGCAGGCTAGTGGGCAAACACCCCCCCCCCCAGGTTGCCTTTCCCTCTATGAAGGTCAGAGCCTGAGCCAGTGACAGAAATGCCTGACAAAATGCCTTGTGCCGAGCCCGATAATGGACATTTGGTGATCCACCAAAGATCAGGTTAATGAGGTTGATGCTGGTGACAGTGTGATTTGTTCACTGCCATCCTCCCCGGCCGAATCACAGACTATGCGGCCTTCAGCAGTAAACCATCATGCCAGGGCCCTCCAGCACAACAGCTGCTGTCACCGGCTAGATGAATCAAGCAAGGGAAACGTGGCAATTCAGACAAGTTGGTGCCTTCTCCACTTCTGTGCTGCCTCAAATGGGTCCAAAGATCAGGGAGGGGCAGCTCATGAAGATAGCACAGATCCCCAAAAGACCTTCGGATTAGTTAAAGATAGCCCCCCCCCTCAGTTACTCACACCCAGACACATGTACACTCCCACCCCACTCAGGGCACGGTGAATATACCCTTGGGAAAGGGGGATCCTGGCTGGGCTCAAGGAGAAAAGGTAACAAGAAAAATACAGGTTGTCAGTCTTCCTCCAACCCCCCACTTCCTCCAAAGGTTCCTACCTAAATTCCAATGCAGGGAGAGGATCTGGGATAAACCCACAGTCAATTTGAGTTATTTGGACTTGAGGCCATAGGAATTGCATTCAAAGGTTCCCTAAAGGGGCACTGCTACATTTTTAATATAGCTACAGCACTGTGACACAATGACTTTTAAAAAATGAGGCAAATACATGGAAAGGGTTATCAACAGTTACTTCCTGTGATGGCTCTGCTCTGGCTCCACAGTTGGAGGTAGTGACGCTCTTGAATCCCAGTTGCTGGAGGAGTTCCGGTTTACCACGGACATTGTGGAAGTGCAGAAAACCTCTCTGAGGCTTTCTGAGCGATGCGGGGGTTCGGGGGTGTAGCAGGAACCCCCCCACCCCAATCATTCTGTTTCCACAAACTTCACACACACTCACACTCACACACTACATACGCCACATTTCTGTTATAAATTCATAGAAAATCAACCATACATCGGATTTGCACTGTTCCATTTTTTACTCCATGTGACAAGGACTATCAAAGGGGGGTGCTTGGTTTCTGGTCAGCCATAATCCCTTCACCATCCCAGCACATCCACAGGAGCCCTGCCCAGTTGCTATGCCAACCCTGATAATCCCAGACAGAAGACAATCAAAATCACAAAGAACAGTGGATTCACCACAGGCTGAAACAAAGGACAATGATCAGATCTTCCCTCTGGGGGCAGGAAACTGCAAACTCCCCATTGTCACCTGGAAAGTACTCATGGGGAGGGGGAAAGGAGGAACCAGCCGGGTGACTGGACACTCAGGTTACCACCACAACTCCTCCCTCAACCCCTCCTTTCTGTAATGTATGCATGATGTCAACCCCTTCTGTAATGTATGCATGATGTCAACCCCTCCTTTCTGTAATGTATGCATGATGTTTCTGGGGGTGGGCTTGACCTAGAGGAGGGGAATTTCAAAAGTTTTTATAAGGTCTTGCAGCCCATTGTTCTGGGTCTTTCCTCTCTCTCGCTAGTGAGGGAAACACCCTGTTGCAACAGTTCAATAAAGGCCAAGCCTACAGGCTGCTGTTTTGCTCCAAGTTATCCTGGTTGGTGTCTTTACTTTTTGTCCAAGGGAGCCCTCAGATTTTTCCGTTAACAGTTGGCGACCAGACTCTGGGACACTTGGTTCTCCTGCAGAGGTGAGGAGGGAGATAGAGGGGATCAGGCGCCACTGGGCAACCTTAGCCCAGAGATCCTTCTTCCTCTCCCTGCCTCCTCTTTGTGGGCGGTAATCAATCGTCACCAAAAGCTCAACCAGGGGAGCAAAGGCGAGGTCAAGCCGGCTAAAAAGAAAAGGATCCTGAGATCTGCGGGGGGACATCTTCGAACGTGAGTATGGTTTGAAGTAAATACATTGGGAGGGGGGTGGAAAAGTAACGTCCCCACGACAGCCAGACTTTCCTTCTTTCATTTCTGACGTTACCCTTCGGAGTCGGCCGGGTACGTTCTCTCTCTCTCCTTTTCTCCCCCGATTCTCCCCCTCGGAGGGTGGCCAGGGAAATCGCGGAACTTTTCTGTCTGACGTTATCTCTCGGGGTCGTCTAGGAACGTCAAAACCTTTCCCTTTCTCTCCCCACAAATTCTTACGCGGTGCTGGGCCGGGGAAATTGTGGTACCTTTTGCTGTTTTCCGACGTTTCCCCCGGGGTCGTCCAGGAACGTCTTAATCTCTCTATCTCTTTTCTCCCCCGTTTTCCGTCTTGGAATTGAGTCCGGGAAAGCGTGGCTCTTTTACTGTTTCTCTGACATCCCTCTCTCGGAGTCGTCCAGAGGAGTCTTTCAAGTATTCTCTTACTCTCCACCTACCCTAACTCTGCAAATGAAGCTGCCCCTCCTGCCTGGTGACCTTTGTTAGGGATGACCCGGGTACGTGAGAACGCAAGGTCATTTGCTTCCTTTCAAAACTTTGTTTTCTCGGGTCCTGATCTGGCACTGCACTGTGCAGGCGTTTAGTAAGGAATCCGAACTTAGTCCGAAGGCTAGGCAGGAGGCTGTTGTGGAAGGTAGAGGGGAGGTTCACAATTGGGGCCCCACACTAGGGTTAGTCTTGAAACAGTACTGTGGTTTAGGTTTCCGGGCAGCGACCCGTGGTTTAGGTTTCCGGGCAGCGACCCGTGGTTTAGGTTTCCGGGCAGCGACCCGTGGTTTAGGCTTCCGTTCAGGCTTGAGGTTTTTAGCAAATAGCTCGTGGTTAAGAAACAAGTAGGGATTGCGCTAAGTCAAGGATATTCCAAATACTGAAAGAATCTTTCTTCTACCCCTTTCTTTCCCATTGCCCCTCCTCCCTTGTGTGTGTGTTTCCACTCTTTATGTCTTTAGCGTACTTCGTTAACAAAAAAAAAAAACCAATAATAACATATGAGAGAATGGGAGCTCACTAAACACCCTAGCTGGACTCCTCCTGGCAACAAAGCTTCCATGAAGCCTTTTGCCCCAGAGAGGACTCTAATATGCCCCTCCAGCTTGTCATCTCCAATTAGAGAAAAAATAGAAATAAAATAAAGGGGCAAAATGGTCTTTCCAAGTACAAAGTACGAGACCGCTGTAACTTTTAGTGGGTGGCTTAGGCCCACCACCTAGAACCCAGGGCACAGTGGCCGCCTCAGGGATCCTTCAACAAAATCAGGGTGTGAACTCTTAGGGAGAGCTGAACACATCAAATTTGTGTTGTTAAACTATAACCTAAAGCTAGAACATGAAACTGTAAACTTAATGGTGCTCAGAGGCAAAAAAAAATAAAATAAATAAAAATGAATAAGAGATGTACTCAAAGATTTAGAAATATTTCAAGGGTTTGTATTTACATTGGCCTTGGCATCCACAGACTGTTCTTAAATGCACATAGTTTTAAATTGCAAGCTTGCTTCAAAATTTTAAATCTAAGGAAGCCATGTTGCGCCTATCGATCTTAAAACAAAACAAAATGGAGAATGGAGTGTGCAAATGTTTGTTATTTGAGAGAGGCTCTAAAAGAGAGTTTCCCTCCCAAGTGGTGAAATCCTGTATACGTGCTACTTGTGTTCTGAAAGGGGGATTACCCCACTCCTTCCTCTAGTTTAAGTGAGGAGGGCGATTTTAAGTGTAATGGTAAATGATGTTGTGTTGTAACTTTTGAGTTTGCTCCAGTCTATTTTGGAAGGAGAAGTTAACCTAATGTTTCTGCTGCAAAAGCCTAGTTGAGCACAACTGCTCTCTCAAGCTAAAATGCAGTGTATGTATTTCATTAAGCGTATGCCTATAAAAGTATGGTGTTCATTCTAAGAAAAAACATTTGAGTCCAGTTTTAACTTTGATTTGGTTGGACAGAAGAGTTATTGTAAGGCTCCTGATATCAGTCTCTATAAGACTTCATGGCCTCTTTTGTTAGAAAATGCCCCCCCTCCCCCTTGTTTCACTCTGCCTCTTTCAGTTGTTTTCTCCCTTCTTACTTCTGTGCCAGGTAAATTTACTCCCGAGTAAGCTTCCTTTAAAGGAAACTGCAAAGAGGGGAGGGGGCAACACTTGTGTATTCCCTAAAAAAAAAAAAAATCAAATCTAGGGCTGCTTTAACTGTGCTTTATAAGAGATCCTCTCAGGAGTATAGATGTTTCCTTTCCCAGCTGTAAATCTGTACTTAAATGTGTATGCCTCTTTGGTAGTACAAATCTTGCTGCGAAATCTTGCTGTGAACCCTATATTTTGGAGGGTTGGACTAGATGACCCCAGGGTCCCTTTCAACTCTCCCAATTTGTGGCTGTGTGGAAGACCATGTGTCTGCAAGCATTGGAGGGTAATTCTTAAATTCTGGTGTGGTAATGGAGTTGAAATTCAGCCTAGCTTTGCTCTTTAGTTTTAAAAGGTGAGAGGTGAAGCCCAACTGGTAATATCAAGCATTTGAGTGATTACAGTGTTTATCATTTTGTCTACTATTTAAAAATTAGATTTAAAAGTCTACTCAAAGTTTAAGCACATACAAATGAATAATCAAGTAGAATTAGCCTTGACCATTCCTGTAAATAAAGGGCAGTAAATAATAATATTAATAATAATATTTTTTGTCTGCAAATGGTAAGGCTGAAATGGCTGAGAATGTTTAAAAATAAATAAATAAATAAATAAATAAATAAATAAATAAATAAATAAATCCTATGAATTCTGACCCTCTGGAAATTGCTAGCTTTGGTGAATACTTAAATTGCTGAGTTTCTTTTTTTTGTTTAAAATCAAACCCTGTTTTCAAATCTACTCCTTACCCTTCCCTTCCCTTATTCAAATGGTAATTTAGCCAAAGGATGCAACATTTTCTTTTAATATAGATATTTATTAGTTTTCCAAAAAGAAGAAAAGAAAAATAAAAAGAAAAAAAGACCACAACAACAGACATAAGAAAAAAAGAAAAATAGCAACAAAGCACAAAACAAGTGTACAATATACACAATAAAAAAGAATTTTTTACCTATCAAATTAACATTGTCATCTCTGTCATCTCTTTCTGGACTTCCTTCAGCTCGCCCGTAAATCTTCCATAGTCAAAATCAAAATTACACATTGCCTGGTTTGTACTGTCATTACGCATTCCTCTTCCTCTATTTTCCTTAAACAATACCTCTTAGTCTTTCACAGTGCTTCTCTAAATCCCCTTAACGTTATTTGACCTTTACTAATATATTCCAGATAGTCTACATATTTCCCCCAATCCTTAATGAACTTTTGGTCTCTTAGGTGTCTGATCTTCCCTGTTAATCTATCTAAATCCGCGTAGTCTAATAACTTCAATCTCCACTCCTCTATTGTTGGCATTTCCTTTTTTTTCCACTTCTGGGCAAGAACTATCCTTGCTGCTGTGACTGCGTAATAAACAAATTTATGGTCTTTCTTTTTTATTTCATTCCCTAACATCCCTAACAGAAAGATTTCAGGTTTTTTAATAAACGTATACTTTAGCACCTTCTTTAATTCGACATAGACTTCTTCCCAGAATTCTCTCACCCTCCCACACTCCCACCACATGTGGTAAAAGGAGCCCTCCTTCTTTTCACATTTCCAACATTTGCTGTCTACTTTGTACATTTTCGATAGTTTCGCAGGTGTTATGTACCACCTGTAAAACATCTTCATGACGTTCTCTTTAACCGTCATACACGCAGTAAAATCCAGACCTTCTTTCCATAAATTCTCCCAGTCCTCGAATTGTATAGCATGGCCTACATCACTAACCCATCGAATCATTACTGTCTTAACTTCTTCATCTGCCAAATTCCAATCCAGCAACATCTTATACATTTTAGATATTGTTTTCACCTCATTATTTATAATTTCCGTCTGAAATTTTGAGTCTTTATCTGCATACCCTCTGTCTTTGGCCTCTTTTCTGAACATCTCACTAACTTGAAAGTGATGTAGCCAGTCATACACATACTCCTTAACTTGCTCATAAGGTTTTACTTTCCATTTCCCATCTTCTTTCATTAACAATTGGCCATATGTTGCCCAGTCACTTCTCATATTAATTTTCTTAACACTCATCACTTCAAGAGGTGAGAGCCAATGCGGGATTTTAGGTTCTAAGATGTTTTTATACCTTTCCCATATTTCAATAAGTGGGCCTCTAAAAATATGATTTCCAAACTCCTTGTGTGTTTTGCTCTTGCCACACCATAGATAGGCGTGCCAACCGAATCTGTTGTCGAAGCCCTCTAAATCGAGTAGCTCCTTATTCTCTAATTTGGCCCAGTCTTTTATCCAACAGAGGCATGATGCCTCATAGTATAGTCTCAGGTCCGGCAGAGCAAACCCTCCCCTTTCCCTTCTGTCTGTCAACAGTTTAAATTTTATTCGAGGTTTTTTGCCCTGCCAGATAAATCTTGATAGCACTCTTTGCCATTCTTTAAACGTTCGACTCCCCTTAATTATGGGGATAGTCTGGAATAGAAATAGTACCCTCGGTAGCACGTTCATCTTAATAGTATTAATCCTTCCCCAAAGGGACAATCTCAGTCCTCCCCATACTTCCAGATCTTTTCTTATTTCATTCCACATTGGCTCGTAGTTGTTTTTAAATAGATCTATATTTTTAGGCGTGAGCCAAATCCCCAGATATTTCACTTTCTTGACCGCCTGTATCTGTGACTGGTTTTGGATTATTTCTATTGCACTTTGGTCCATATTCTTTACCATCATCTTTGTTTTCCTTTTATTTAATTTGAAGCCTGCTATTTCCCCAAATTGGTCTATTTCCTTTAGGATTTCTTCTATTGTAATTATTGGATCCTCCGTCATTATTACTAGGTCGTCTGCAAATGCTTTGGTCTTATAAGCATGTTGTCCAATTGTTATTCCTTTAATTTTCCCATTTTGCCTGATTGAATTCAAGAGAACTTCTAATACCATTATGAATAGCAGCGGGGAGAGTGGGCATCCCTGTCTTGTGCCTTTCTGTATCTTTATTTCTTCCGTCACGATGTTGTTTATAATCAATTTAGCTTTTTGTTCTCTATATATTGCATTCACACCATTAAAGAAATTTCTACCCACTTCCATGTGTTCCAAGTTCTTCAACATAAAGTCCCACGCCACATTATCAAATGCTTTTTCCGCATCTACGAACATCATTATTGCTTGCTTGTCAATCCTGGTCGATAGGAATTCTAGCATATTAATTATATATCTTATGTTGTCCCTCATATATCTGCCCGGGAGGAACCCGGCCTGGTCTTTGTGGATAATTTCTGTCAATAGGGATTTCAGTCTTCTCGCCAGAATTCCTGCAAAGATTTTGTAGTCCGTATTCAATAGCGAGATTGGCCTATAATTTTTAACCTGGGTTAAATCTGCATCCTGTTTAGGAATAAAGGTAATATACGCCTCTTTCCAGGTCTCCGGGATTTCCCCTTTTCTTAAGATGTTATTCATAATTTCCTTTAAAGGATTCACAAGTACAGATTTCATCTCTTTATAGTAACCCGCTGTGAATCCATCAGGTCCCGGAGCCTTCCCTCTTTTTAAGTCTTTAATTGCCTCCTCTATCTCTTCTATTTCGATTGGCTCATTTAATCGTTGTTTCTTATCCATTGGAATTTTCTGCACCATTTTGTCTTTCAAAAATCTTTCTATCCTCCTTGAGTTGTTTCTTTCTTTGTTTTTATAGAGGCCTCTATAATACTCTAGAAACTCTTTCCTAATTCCTTTTGGGTCAGTAACCTCTTCTCCTTCTATTATAATTCTATTTATTGTACCTTGTTCCTTCCTCTTCTTAATCTGCCACGCAAGCCACTTGCCAGATTTATTTGAGAATTCGAAATTTTTTTGTCTTAGTTTTTTAATATTCCACTCCACTTCTCTATTTAATATTGCAACGAATTGAGCCTGCAGAATTTTGATGTTTTCTTTCGTTTTCTGACAGTTAGGTTTCCGAATTAATTTTTGTTCATTGTCCATAATCTGCCTTAGAATTTCTTCTTTTCCTTTCTCTCTATTCTTATTTTTAATCGCATTCTGTTGGATAAAATATCCTCTTATTACGGCTTTGCTTGCGTCCCAGACTATGTTAATGTTTGTACCTTTATCACAATTATCCGTAAAGTATTCTGTTAATTTTTTGTGTGCGTTTTCTACGATTCCCTGGTCATTTAAGAGATATTCTTTCAGTCTCCATCTAAAAGTTCTTCTCTCGTAACTCTCCAGTTCCCATTCTATCGGACTGTGATCAGAGATTACTCTTGGTTTTATTTCGATTTGTTTAACCCTCGGACATAGTTCGCTTGATATCCAGACCTGATCTATCCGTGACATCGACTGGTGTGGTTCAGAGTGAAATGTATATTGTTTATCCAATGGGTGCCTAAGACGCCAAATGTCTATCAAATTGCAGTTTTTCACCATTGAGAAAAATGATTTTGGCAATTTCCCTTCTTTACTTACTCCTTCTCTGAGTCTATCTGCTTCAAGGGAGACCACACCATTCATGTCCCCCATTAAAATGATTTTCTGATCCATATAATCCGAGATTTTCCCCTCAAGGTATTTAAAGAAATCAGTCTTATTGCTATTTGGTGCATAGATCCCAATCACAACCATACTCTCCCCTTGCCAATTAATCCGAACAGCTACCATCCTTCCCTCTTCATCTTTAAATATTTGTTTAGCTTCAATCTTTTTTTTAATATACAACACAACCCCTTTTTTCTTTTCTCTGTCGGAGGATTCGAATTCAATTCCCAATCTTTTGTTAATTAGCAATTTTTTGTGTTTTTTAGCTACATGCGTCTCTTGGAGGCAAATAATATCCAGGTTTTTCTTTTTCAAGAATTGCTCAATTTTATTCCTCTTTTTTCTCTCGTTCATTCCATTAATATTCCAACTCAAAATTTTTAACCCCATAATGCCTGACATTCACCTAACTTTTCTCTTTCTTTTTCTCCCCCCCTTTTTCCCCTCTCTTTTTCCTCTCTTTTCCCCTTGTTAGTTTTCTGTGTTTTCTTCCTCCTCCTCTTCTTCTTCCTCCTCTTCCGATCCGCCTCCGTTCGCTTCTTGTTCGTCCTCTGTTCTTATGTCTCTAGGTGATCCTCCCTCTGCTTCTCTTGTTCCACCTTCCTCTGATTTCAGCTCCTTATATTTCCTCAAGAATTTCCCAGTTTCTTCTGGATTTGATAATCTGTGTCTTTTACCTCTGTATTCAAATGATATTCCTTCAGGGAACTCCCATCTGAATTCAATTCTGTTCCTCTTCAGAGTCTGCGCTAGTGGTTTATAAAAGTCTCTTCGTTTAAGTAATCTAATTGGAACATCTTTGAAGATGATTATATAATTTCCCCCTATATTCAGTCTTTTTTCTCTATTCATTTGTAGTATCCTATTTCTTACTTCCTTATCCCTAAAGGTAATCAGACAGTCTCCTGGAAATTTTTTCATTTTTGTTGTTTTTACACGCATTCTAAATGCACTCTGAACATTTCTGGCCATTTCTTCTATTGGTACATCCATCCAGGCCGCAAGCTCTTTTATCAGTCTTTCCTTAATATTTTCATTTTGCAATTCCGGGATGGCTCTCAGCCTAAGGTTCGTCTCTCTCTGCCGGAGTTCATTCATGGCTATAACATCTTTTATCTCCTCTTGTGCTTTGTTTAAGTCCGACACTTCAGCTTTAATCCTTTCCTTATCCCGTTTAATATCCTTTAATTCTAATCTTGTCTTCTTCATCCCTTCCTCTACATTTTGCGTTCTTCTAAATACCTCTTTTATCTAGCCTTTAAGTTCGTTTACTGTTTCCTCAATCTTTTTATCCATATTTCCGATTTTGTTATCTACTTGTTCTAACTTATGCTCTAAATTATTCTGACTTTGTTTTATTTCCACTAGCATCTTCATAATATCTGCCTTAGAATCTGTTTCTTGTTTCGATCCCCTCCTTTCTACAGGGGTCCCCCCGTTCGTGCCTTTCTTTACCGTATGCGACATCTTATATTCTTATATTCTTATATTTTCCCCGTTCACCCCGTTTCTATATAGCACCTTCACTTATACCTCCCTCCTCCTTACCTCCCTTTTTTGTTGTTTAATCTGTATAGGGTCGCTATTCCCCGCTCAAGTATTTAACAGTCATATAATACTCCCCAGCGGGACCTTTTTCCATTCAGAACACCCCCAGTCAGATACACAGATAATCCACAATTAGTTGGGAGAAAGGTAGGGTGTCATAAGAAAAAAAAGAGAAGAAACAGAGGAACAGGGGGGGGGAGAGGGTAAGTTGTAAGTCAATTAATTTTAGTCTCGCCACTAGAGGTCACCAAGTCTCTTCCAATTAGCTCCCCGAGGTGTAGCAATAGCGAGGTATAGCAATATCCTGTCCCAAAAGCATACAGTCTCTCCACATGTCAAACCGTCTCAGAGAGCAAAAAAAAGAGGGGGGGGAAGTATTTGCAGTAAGTCCAATGTATATATATATTTCCCCGCCACAGGAGTGAATGTAGTTGTGTTCCTTTCTTTCTTCCTTCCACCTTAGACTTTTTCTCAGTCTGCCACGCTCCGAAAATTTTAATGGCGATGGAGCCTTCTCTTCCGGTTTCCCTTCTTTCTACATTTCTGAGTTCAAAAAAAAGGGAGAAGTGCTCCTCTCGTCTACTTCAACCGCCGTTTCCTCAAGGACTCTCTGCAGCAACAATTTGTTCCTGGTCTCCACTTTCCTCCCCCATGTCTTTTGATATTAAGTCTCTAAGCGAAAGTCACTTTATAGAAGGGAGATAAATAAGGAGAAACAAAGTATCCGCCAAGGCAACTCACTTTCGCTTTCCCAGTACTGGAGTCGCGCTGTGTCTGGCAGATCCCGTTTTCGGGCTGAACTCCGTTTATATCTTGGTTTACTTCCCGACTTCCTTGTTGATATTGTCACAGAGATTAAAGTTGTTTAAGCCGGAGTTCTTTGATGTGAGAGCGCAACGCTTTCCAGACAAGCTCGGGGCTTCGCTAAGTGGAGGTCGGCAATGGCTTCCCTCGACCGCTGAACAACACCGCCGTACTCTTCGCTCCGTTTTTGGAGCTACCTGACAGCTGAGCCGCTCGCTTTTGATCGCTACGGGAACCAGCTCCTCTGGACACCCTCCAGAGGTGTTTTTGGGGGGCTTCCGCGCCCTGAAGCACCCCCTATTCCTCCAAAATAGCCCGGGGTTTCCCTCTCGGTAAAACCCCCGCTTGTAGCGAGATCGCGCAGCACCGGAAGTCCCAAAGGATGCAACATTTTCAATAGTATAAAAGGTTTGCTGAGACATGAACTCTGCACATGCACAGAGGCTAGATCAGCTAAAGAAGAGAGAGAGAGGAAGGGGGGAACTGTAAGGGGGGAGAGGAGGTTTCTTCCAAATGTAAAAGAAAACTTGGAACCATTGAGGAACCATTGAGGGAAATCACCCTTAATCTGTCTTTGCTCCAGGGGCTACTTAAGACAAAAGGCTAAAAAACAAAACAAAACAAAACAAAGCAACAACTAGCCCATCAAAAGTCAAGAGCTTTCCAAGTTCCAAATCTTAACATGCCAAATTCTTTTCACAGGTAAATATCAAAGCATTCCCCCCTCAATGGGAATTTTAGGAACAGCATTTCCTGACAGGCTTCTCACATGAAATAATTTTCCCTTTTAACAGGATATGTGAACCCCGATAACAAAGTGTTTGTCCCTTTTTCCTCCCACAGCAACTTTCTTTCTGTTCTGTGAAACAAGTCTGAATCCCTGCTATATTAATGACTTCCATCTCTTTATGGCTTTGACACTTTTTTTAAAGTTACAAATAATCTGTTTTCATTTATTTAATCTGTTTCCCCATGATGTCTATGAAGTTAATCGAAGCACAACCAAACATTGTTTGTGGAATGGTATTTTTTTACCTTTTTGCCTGAGCATTTCTTATTAATTCTGTCATCTTGGCTAGTGCAAGGTACTTGCACAACTTTAAATTGCCATTCATTTTTTTCCTTGGTATTAAGTCATTTTCCAGTATTGTCCTATAGCCGATGTTGTCACTTCAAGAAACACTCTTTTATTTTCATTGTTACTTCAGATTTCTTAAAATTGTGTGTCTTAGCATTTATTTATTTTTCGTTCCTCATAAGTCATTGTGTGTGTTTCATTATTATTTTAACCTTGTATTTTTTACAGTTCTCTTTCTCTCCAAAGTGAAGGAAAGCAAACGAACTTGGCAGATAATAACAGTAGTTATAGGAAAATGTGATAATAATATTGGAATGAATGAAACGCTTAATTCGCTAAGATTTTTATTATTTGCAGCTTCCAACAGAAACCGAAGGACATCCTTTTTGCCTTTTGCCCCCTCCCTTTTCTAACTGTCTTTAAGCCCCAAAACCCTGCCCCTTACAGGATATCACCTATACAGATGTGCAATGATGAAAAGCAGCAACAACCCCTCAACTCAGTTCTTCCGTCATCACAAGACACCAGAGTTTTCAAGTGCCCACAGCTATCTCTTTCAAAGGATATAGACTGCCAGGGGAGTGGGCCTGACAAAGGGGGGTGGAGTTGACTTGCAAGGACATCTTTTCACTTGAACCTCAAGCCTCTGTGCTCCAGGATTCAAAAGATACATGCGTAAAAGATCACAATTGTGTCAAGATATGCAACTGATATTTAATTAGTTTGTTTTGTATTAAGTGTTATTATGTAGGAATGTTGAAATGTGTCTGACAGTGTGTTATTTCCACAAGGGGGGGTATTTTTGTGTGTAATTTTTATGTTTAATGTCTTATTGCTTGCACACCAATTCTCATGCATTTTATACTTTCTGATAGCTCACACTATTGTGTAGTCCAATGTTTAGATAACCACATTTCATTGTCCCACCTGGCACTCTGCCAACTTTCCCTATCCATTTTAAAATGTGCTAAAACTTGCTTTACCAAGGAGAAGCTTATAAGATACATAAAGGTGCACATGCTTTGGTTTAGCAGGAATGATCCCTTATAGAGTTAAATTGACTTATTTGGACAAAATGCCCTTTTAAGAACGGTTTTCCTTTAACAGACTGGTTTGAAAGGTTGAGAACCATGGGCACATAAATTCAAATTGGACTCAGTTTGAATTGGGCAAGTGTATCCAGGCTGCAATTAGCTTTTTGGTCCTTAAAGTGCAAGTGATCAACTTCCCAGGACTACAAGACCAGAGCCTGTAATAATAATAATAATAAATCCCATGGATTTTGGCCAAGGCGAAGACATTTCTCTCAGGACGTGTCCGAAACCTGTGCCAGCTGTGGTGGGTGCCAGGCTACATGAAAGCCCTAAGTGGATTCACCAGGGATTGCCACTACTGCGACACCGTGCCGATGTGAGACCACAGAAGAGCTACCTTGACACCTGAGAACACACAAATGGCGGGGGGGGGGGGGAAAGCAAACTGCACTTTTCAGTCATTAGTGGACCTTCCTGCCTAAATGCAAAGCATAGATCACTATTGAGAAAATATTTCTTCCAAGGTGCTAGAATACCACAAGTAACTGAGCAGTGCACTGTTACACCATTATATTTCCATGCAAATATCCTTAAAGTAGCATGATATCCAAGTCCCTTTCAGGTTCACATGGACAGACATCTGAGACGGAGAATACCAGGTTATTATTTACCACCTTAAATTGTGCGGAGAAAAGGATTGCAAAGTAGCCACCTTTGCAATCTTATCTCCGAAGGGGGGAACTGTAGAAGGAACCCCCCCACCCCAATCATTCTGTTTCCACAAACTTCACACACACTCACACTCACACACTACATACGCCACATTTCTGTTATAAATTCATAGAAAATCAACCATACATCGGATTTGCACTGTTCCATTTTTTACTCCATGTGACAAGGACTATCAAAGGGGGGTGCTTGGTTTCTGGTCAGCCATAATCCCTTCACCATCCCAGCACATCCACAGGAGCCCTGCCCAGTTGCTATGCCAACCCTGATAATCCCAGACAGAAGACAATCAAAATCACAAAGAACAGTGGATTCACCACAGGCTGAAACAAAGGACAATGATCAGATCTTCCCTCTGGGGGCAGGAAACTGCAAACTCCCCATTGTCACCTGGAAAGTACTCATGGGGAGGGGGAAAGGAGGAACCAGCCGGGTGACTGGACACTCAGGTTACCACCACAACTCCTCCCTCAACCCCTCCTTTCTGTAATGTATGCATGATGTCAACCCCTTCTGTAATGTATGCATGATGTCAACCCCTCCTTTCTGTAATGTATGCATGATGTTTCTGGGGGTGGGCTTGACCTAGAGGAGGGGAATTTCAAAAGTTTTTATAAGGTCTTGCAGCCCATTGTTCTGGGTCTTTCCTCTCTCTCGCTAGTGAGGGAAACACCCTGTTGCAACAGTTCAATAAAGGCCAAGCCTACAGGCTGCTGTTTTGCTCCAAGTTATCCTGGTTGGTGTCTTTACTTTTTGTCCAAGGGAGCCCTCAGATTTTTCCGTTAACAGGGGTGGCGCAAGGGCACTGCACACCCCCAAACCTCAAGGGAGCAGCCTTGGGGGACAGGGCACCCAGCGGCGTCAAAGCGGCTTCTCCGCTTCTCCGCTTTTTTTTTTTAAGGCTTGAGAGCGAACGGAGCTGCAGACGCGACAGGGAGGCACCACCACCCCCGCGTTGCGATGTCTCTAACTTCTACTGAAAAGTGGTAAATTTCCAAAGCTATAAGAACAGAACCCTCAGTGTGCACAGCTGGCTTTAAAGATAAGACTTGAAAAGAATACACTGAGGGAGTTCTGGACGTCGAAGGATTGATTTAAGGAGTCCATCCCAGTAGCGGAGAGAAAATGGCGCAGAGAGAGAAAGTTGCAAGAAAAAAGGAAGGAGGCTGACGACCCTGCTGAATGAGTACAAAGTGAAAGTCCTCTGCAACTTTGTGCTGAGGCAGTGGATTAATTTGAACTAAAGAGCTGCAAAAAGAGTTATATTGGAACTTTGCTTTACCCTCTTGGTTGTGAAAAGAATGCGTAAGAGGCTTTTTTTGAAGGAGAGAGAGATTAATGACTTAAAGGACTTATGAACTGTGCTTGATTAATGGCGGCCAAGAAGAGGAAAAGCAGAAATAAGAGCTGAGATCTAGGAGCTGGGATTTAAGAGCTGCATTTTAAGAACATCAACACTATCATTTTTTGTTTCAGGGGGTTTTTTTATACCCAAATTGACTTTAAGTACATGGATAACCCTCCCAGCCTAATTATTATGCTATTTCAGTACATTCCCTCGGTTTATTATATATTTTTTTATTTTTTCTGGGTAAGGAAAAAAGAGTGGAGAGGGGAAAATAAATAAACTTCCTCTTTTTTGGCTCTTCACCTTTCTCTTCCCCTCTCTCTTCATATTCTCTTCATATTAATAACTAATAAGTCGGCAAGAGGTGAAGAAAAAATATAAGAACTTTAATATTGAACTTTGGAAACTTCCCCTTTGGATTTTTATATATTGGATTTCCAGTGACTCGAGATTTTGGGACTATTTCTTTCTTTATCTCCCTCCCGGGTTGTAGGTTTTGGATATAATTTGTTATAATATTAAACTATACCAGTAAGAGGACAAGAAGAGAAGGAAGTCATTCTGTGTGATGGGATGATGAGCTGCTTGTGCGTAAAATCGTAGTCCCTCAGAGTCTGTGCAAGTTCACAAACCTCTGTCTGTGACGGAGCCCCTCAGACATGGCTGCTCTAGTCACTTGCAGATTCCGACAGTGGTTGCTTTCGGAATCGCTTCCAGCATAAAAGCTCCTTAACGGAAACACGTCTTCTGGACTCGCGGCGTGACAGTTTCCGGCGAGGAGTGGGTCTCCCTATGGGAGGTCCAGAAACCTCCCCACTGTTCTCGCTGGACGTGTCCCTGAGCCCTCCCTCTTGCTCGCTTTCCCTCAGAGATCCACCTCTCCCCCTGCTGGTTCCTGCTTCAGCTGCTGAGTCTCTCCCAGCCTCCGTGAGCCCTTCCACCAGAGACCCACCTCTCCCCCTGCTGGTTCCTGCTTCAGCTGCTGAGTCTCTCCCAGCCTCCGTGAGCCCTTCCACCACCTGTTCCTCCGATGGCAGTTCCCTGACATCCACCTCCCCTCCAGGACCCCCTTCACCCCCTCCCGTTCCCTCTCCTCTAGGCGGTGAGGAGGTAAAACCCCGAAAAGAATCCTCTTCATCTTCAGACGTCTCGAACATTTCCCTCCATCGGTCGCCGTTCCGGCTCGCTGAATCCTCCTCCTCCTCGGAATCTGTGAATCCCTCCAACTCCTCTTCCTCATCGGTGGTAGCAAAGTATTCCCTCTGGAACCTCGCTACAGGCTGAGGTTTACGTGGGAACCTCTGATGGAAAGTTTCTATTAAAACCTCGTCATTGACGTCCTCTGCCATGACCCAGGTGTTTTCCGACTCCGGTTCCCCTTCCCACATTACCAAATACTCTACTTGATCTCCCTTCCACCTGGAATCGAGGATCTCCGCCACATGGTTGCTGTGTTCCCTGTCCTCCATTGCTGGTCCCCGAGTAACCCTCCCTTCTCTGTCCCCTTTATACGGTGACAGCAACGACCTGTGGAAAACTGGGTGCAGCTTCATGTGGTTAGGAAACCGGAGTCTGAAAGCCACTGGGTTGACCTGTTGCGTGACTTCAAATGGGCCCAATCTTTTGGGTCTTAACTTCTTACAACCCCCTTTGAATGGTAACCCTTGGGTTGACAGCCACACCTGGTCCCCCACCCTAATGGTTTCACCTTCCCTTCTGTTTTTGTCTGCCTGCTTCTTATATTCCTCCTTGGCCCTGTCTAAGTTAAGTTGGAGCTGACGATGGATCGCTTCCATTTCTTCCACGAACTGTTCGGCAGCTGGAACGCTCCATCTCTCCCCTTCCCCCCCTGGGAAAGCCCTGGGATGGCACCCGTAATTAGCCAAAAAGGGGCTCATCCCTGTGGACACGTTCTCCGCATTGTTGTAGGCAAATTCCGCCAACGCCAGCTTCTCCACCCAATCATTCTCTCTGTCATTGACATAACACCTCAAATATTGCTGGAGGATGCCATTGGCTCTTTCCGCCTGCCCGTTGGTTTCAGGATGCCGGGCAGTCGAAAAATTGACCTCTACATGCAGCAAGCTCATGAGCTTCCTCCAGAACCTGGAAGTAAATTGTTTCCCTCGGTCTGAAACCACCCTCAAGGGGGCGCCATGCAACCTAAACACATTTTCTACAAACAATTTAGCTGTTTCTTCTGCCGTGACAGCATGTGAGCAGGCTAAAAAGTGGGCCATTTTGGTTAACAGGTCTACCACAACCATGATGGCTGTTTTCCCTCTGGCCTTTGGCAGATCAGTCATGAAATCTATTGCCACTGCTTCCCATGGTCTTTCAGGTGTGGGTAGCGGTTCTAATAACCCTGCCGGCGCCCGCCTCTCCCCTTTGGCTCGCTGGCATTGGTCACAACCTCTCACATACTCCCGCACATCTTCCCTGACCTTGGGCCACCAAAATTCCCTGGTAACCAGCCACATGGTTTTGTGTTGCCCAAAATGCCCTGCTGTGGGGCTATCGTGCAGCTGCTTGAGTACCTTCCCCCTCAACTCTCCTTCAAGTATATATAACGCTCCCTTGTAATACAACGCCCCGTTTCTCTCCTCAAAACCTCCGGGTTTATCTCCCTCCCTCCTGAGACCCCTGAGTTTGTCCTGGGCGTATTCATCATTCTCCGTTCCCTCTACCAGTTCTCTTTGCCCCACCAATGCCGCCCCACACACCCAGCGGTCCTCTGGAATGACATGTCTTTCTTCGGGTGCTCCCTCCCCCTCCAAATATTCAGGTTTGCGTGAGAGAGCGTCCGCCCTAATGTTCTCTGGGCCTGGCACGTAACAAATCTCAAAGTTAAATTTGGAGAACTCCTGAGCCCATCTCAACTGCCGTTGGTTGAGCACTCGTGCCGTTCTCCAATACTCTAGGTTCTTGTGGTCAGTGCACACTTGCACCTTATGTTGTGCTCCAATTAGCAGGTGCCTCCATCTCCGGAAAGCCTCATGAATGGCAAGTAGTTCTCGGTCATACACCGTGTAGTTCCTCTCGGATTTGTTCAGCTTTCGCGAAAAAAAGGCACACGGTCTCCACTCTGACTCCTCCTTTCCTGGCTGCAGAAGAAGCACCGCCCCTATGGCTCTGTCTGATGCGTCTGTTTCGACTCTCATCTTTTTTTGTAAATCCACATGCAGAAGTTGTTCTTCAGAGGCGAAGGCCCTTTTTAGTTCCTCAAATGCTCGCTCCGCCTCCTCAGTCCAAACAAATTTCTTCTTACTGCTGAGACAGTCCGTAATGGGCGCCGTCAGGTGAGCAAAGTTTCGGATGAACTTACGATAAAAGTTCCCAAACCCTAGGAACCTCTGCACATCCTTCTTTGTTTTGGGTGTTTTCCATTCCAGCACTGCCTGGACCTTTCCGGGATCCATGGCCAATCCCTTGTCTGACAGGCGGTACCCCAGGAATTCCACCTCCTTGGTATGAAACTGACACTTCTCCAGTTTCACCCACAGCCGGTTGGCTTGCAGCCTGCTCAACACTTCTCTGACGTCTCTCACATGCTGCTCCTCATTCTCAGAATACACCAACACGTTATCTAGGAAGGCCACGCAATTCTTGTAGAGCAAAGACCTCAGTACGTGGTTCATAAACGATTGGAAGCACGCCGAGCCTGCTTGTAGACCGAAGGGCATTACTAAATATTCAAATGCCCCCAAAGGGGTGAACATGGTGGTTTTCCATTCATCCCCTTTCCTTATACGTATCAGGTTGTACGCCCCCCTTAGGTCCAGCTTTGTAAAAATCTTTCCCTTCCGCACCCTGGTCAAAATGTCGTCAATCCTGGGCATAGGGAAGGACACTGGTTCTGACACTGCGTTTAAAGCCCTGAAGTCACACACAAGTCTCGGCTTGTCCGTGTTTTTTTTATCCACAAAAAACACTGGGCTACCTCCCACCGCTCTTGACTCTCTGATGAAACCTCTCTTCATGTTCTTGTCAATGAACTCTCTTAGCTCCTGCATCTCTCTGTCTGACATGGCATACAACTTGCCTACAGGGAGCTGTGCCCCAGAGAGTAAATTGATTTGACAATCAAAGGGTCTATGCGGGGGTAGTTGGTCAGCTTCCCTTTCGCTGAACACGTCGCTGAGATCTGCGTATTGTCGTGGTACCTTCACTTTCTCCGTTACTTCCGTCCCTGCTAGGGTAGCTTGGGCTCCTACTGAACCCTTTCCCTCCTTGCAGTGTTCTAAGCAATGTGCGGAACCAAAGGAAACCACTCTCTGATGCCAGCCCACCAGCGGATCATGTAACGCCAGCCAACTCATCCCCAAAATAATGGGAGCCCCTCCCAAGGTGGCCACATTAAACGCTATCAGTTCGGTGTGCCTTGCCACCTTCATTATCATTGGGACGGTCTGCAAGCTGACTTCTCCTCCCAACAGCTCCCTGCCATCGATCGTGGTCACCTGCAGGGGGTTGCTTAAAGGGATCGTCTGTATCTGGTGTTCAGCTGCAAACTCTTTGCTCATGATCGCTGGAAAACATGAGATCCATTGCACGAAAGAACTTCATGGTGTCCTTTAGGACGTCATTATTCGTTGCCATCAGGGGTCTAACCCAGTCCCTCGCCCCCCTTTCAAGATGCCCAATCACGAAAGCCACTCGCGATTCCTCGTCAGGGAATTCATCAAACTGCACATTGAGGGCATATTGCATCTCTGTTCTAAAGGCATGGTAGTCCTTGGGGTCCCCCCGAAAGTTCTGCACCAATCCTGGTACCTTTCTGGTGAACTGGGTGGCTTTCCCCTTTTTGTCTGCATCCTGAGCCCTTCTCTCCTCAAGCCTCGCCGTCTGCAGCGCCAGTTGGATCTCCAACGCCCGGTACCTTTCTTCCAAGCTTGGACCAGCTCCAACTCCTGCTTCTCCGGTTCCGGCTGGGTCACTCATGATGCCTTCTCCTGCACAAACAGCTTACAGGGACTGTCGGAATGCTGTGATGGGATGATGAGCTGCTTGTGCGTAAAATCGTAGTCCCTCAGAGTCTGTGCAAGTTCACAAACCTCTGTCTGTGACGGAGCCCCTCAGACATGGCTGCTCTAGTCACTTGCAGATTCCGACAGTGGTTGCTTTCGGAATCGCTTCCAGCATAAAAGCTCCTTAACGGAAACACGTCTTCTGGACTCGCGGCGTGACAGTTTCCGGCGAGGAGTGGGTCTCCCTATGGGAGGTCCAGAAACCTCCCCACTGTTCTCGCTGGACGTGTCCCTGAGCCCTCCCTCTTGCTCGCTTTCCCTCAGAGATCCACCTCTCCCCCTGCTGGTTCCTGCTTCAGCTGCTGAGTCTCTCCCAGCCTCCGTGAGCCCTTCCACCAGAGACCCACCTCTCCCCCTGCTGGTTCCTGCTTCAGCTGCTGAGTCTCTCCCAGCCTCCGTGAGCCCTTCCACCACCTGTTCCTCCGATGGCAGTTCCCTGACATTCTGGATTATAAATATTCCATTTTTGGTTCTTTAAAGCTGTTTAACATTCAAGTTGACCTGCCCTGATTTGGATTAGGCCTGCAAGTGGCTGAAGAGCATTTAAGTCGAGTGGATTTAGGCCTACAAGTGGCTGAAAATTATTGCTTAACTGAATTAAAACTTCAAAAGATAAGAAAACAGGGGGCTAAAAGAGGATCTCAGCTAAATCAGTTATAAGTGAATTAACTTAAGTAGACCTTTTAAACCCCTATTGTTGAAAATTATTAATTGTATTAATTGGAGTGAGAGTACTGAAACTGATTTATTTGATTTATTTGATTAACTGATTTGCTGGTTTCCAAAAATGTGTTAATACAAGTGTATTAATCTGTATTAATCTGTATCAATTTGCTTAATCACAAGAATTGGTTAATTGGTGGAGATATTGAAGGAAATTGAGAAAAAAGTGATAAAATATATGAATATTGTGTTGGGGAAAGAAGTTGAAGAGAGACATCTTGTGGTATAATAGACAATAGGTTTCTTTCATATATAAAAGGCATTAGAGGGGGATTGTACACCCCCTGGGGTGAAATTCAGTATTGCATTAGAAAAATTTTGAAATTTGATTTAAAATAGCAGGAAAGAATGGCAAAAAGATAGGGGGAACACCGGGGGAAAGGAAAATATCCCAACAAGAAGAAATTAAAGATTTGGACATTTTGTGGCTGAAGATGAAGGAAGAATTTAAGCAAAGCGAACAACATATGGAGAAGTTAGGAGAAGTGAAGGAAATGCTAGATTAAAAAATAGAAGGGGCAGTAGGAGAACTCTCAAACAAAATCAAAGACTTGACAGTTAGATCAAAGACAATAGAAGAGTCAACTAAAAGAATCCAAAAGGAAGTGAAAGAGAACAAGAGAGAGACAGATAAGTTTAAAGAGGAGTTAGGAGACCTGAATAAAAGTCAGGACCAAGTATGGGACAGTCTAGCCATGTTGGAGATGAGGCAGAAGCAAATGAATTTGAAATTTAGAGAAGTAGGAGAAGAGATGAATGAGAACATCAAAGTTAAAATGATCAAAGAGCTGGCAAGATGGCTGGACATGAAAGAAGAAGTTGAATATACAGTGGAAAACACATTTAGAATAAAAGTAAGATCTTTACAAGCTAAATCAAAGAAACTACCAGGAGATTGTCTAGTGATATTTAACTCGTTAGACATGAGGAATACGATATTGAAAATGAGTTACCAAAAAAAGTTGATAATTGATGGCAGGCCGATTATTATCTTCAAAGAAACTCCTACCAGATTTTTACGTAAGAGAGATGGCTATAAACAACTAGTGAGTGTTTTGAAAAGAAACGGCATACAACACAGGTGGCAGTTCCCGGAAGGGATCTCCTTCTATTATAAAAATAAAAGATTCAGGTTGACGGACATTCAAGAAGTGAGGAAATTTTCAAGGAGATACGAGAAGGAGCTTGGAAAGGTAGAGGATAAATTTGGAAAAAGGGAGTCAGATTTAGAGGAGAGAAGAAGGAAAAGGGACAGAGAAGAAGAGAAAGAAAGAAGAGGAAAAGAAGAAGAGGAGGAGGAAACAGAAGAAAGAGAAGTGGGAGAAGAAGAAGAAGAGGAGGACACAGACGACAAAACTACTTGAATTTAATTTTAATTTGTTACTACGGTTAATTTGGTTAAATAATAATGATGTTGAAATTAATAACCTGGAATGTGAATGGTTTAAACGAGAAATCTAAGAGGAATAAAATTGAGAATGTATTGAAGAAAAAAAATCTTGACATAATTTGTTTACAAGAAACTCATATTGCCAAAAAACACAAATATATTTTGAAAAATAAAAGGTTAGGGGTGGAATTTATTAATTCTGATGTGAGTAAAAAAAGAGGGGTGGTACTCTATGTCAAAGAAAAATGGGAACCTAAATTAATTTGTAAGGATGAGGAAGGGAGAATATTGGGGGTACAAATCAATCATCAGGGTGAAAAGCTTAATGTGGTTGCTATTTACGTGCCAAATACAAATAAGGCGGAGTTTTATAGGAAATTGGAAGAGAGATTGATTGAAACAGAGGATCAAAAAATAATTTTATTAGGAGATTTCAGTGGAGTGGTACAGTCAGAATTGGACAGGCTAACAAAAAAGAAGAAAGGTACAGTGGTGCCCCACAAGACGAATGCCTCGCAAGACGAAAAACTCGCTAGACGAAAGGGTTTTGTGGTTTTTGAGCTGCTTCACAAGACGAATTTCCCTATGGGCTTGCTTCGCAAGACGAAAACGTCTTGCGTTTTTTGCAAGTTTGTTTCCTTTTTCTTAACACCGTTAATACAGTTGCGACTTGACTTCGAGGAGCAGCTCATAGAACGCAGTGTGGTAGCCTTTTTTTAGCTTTTTGCTGATTTTTGAAGCTTTTCCAAAACTTTTCCGACACCGTGCTTCGCAAGACGAAAAATTCGCTAGACGAAAAAACTTGCGGAATGAATTAATTTCATCTTGCGAGGCACCACTGTAATCAAGGGAAATTACCAAGGTCCTTGTTCAATTTGGTGGAAAATCTGGACTTAATAGATGTTTGGAGAGATAAACATCCAAGTACAAAGCAATTTACATTCTTTTCGGAACCTCACCAGAGTTGGGCGAGGATAGATCAGGTCTGGACCTCAAGGTACCTAACTCCAAGTATTTCGAAATGTGAAATACAGCCAAGAACTCTATCAGACCATAACCCCATAGTCTTAGAAATAAAAGGTAAAGTGCAAAGTATATATAGATGGAGGATGAATGAAAATCCTTTTGAGAACTCTAAAGTAATTGAAAAAGCTAAAGACACCCTGAAAGAATATCTTAAATGGAATTTAAATAATGATATCAATATTGACATAGTCTGGGATGCAAGCAAAGCCGTCGTGAGGGGTCACCTAATACAGCAAAACAGCTATAGAAGAAAATTAAGAGAAAAGAAGAAAGAAGATATTCTAACGCAATTAAGAGAACGTGAGAAGAATTTAATGATAAAACCCAAAGACGAGCAGAATAAACAAGTAATTAAAATGTTACAAACCCAATATTCAATGCTGGTAAATCAGGAGGTAGAATGGAAAATAAAATCAATGAAGCAGAGATTTTTTGAATCAGCCAACAGAACAGGAAATTTTTTGGCATGGCAGTTACGGAAAAGACAAAAACAAAGTGTAATAAATAAGATAATAGTTGAAGGACGTAAAATAGAAGATTCGAATGAAATAAAGAGATCATTCCATAAATATTACGAAAAACTATATAAAAGAGAAAATGAAGAAACAAACAAAATAGGAAAATATTTAGAAGATTACAAAGGAAAATACATAACAGAAGAAGAAAAGGCAAAATTAAATAAACCAATTACGAAAGAAGAAATACAAGAAGCGATAAAAAAGATGAAATTAGGTAAAGCCCCAGGTCCGGGCGGATTACCGGCCAAATATTATAAAACCTTGGTGGACCAACTGTGTTATGTGATGTGATGAACAACATTTTGCAAGGAGGGAATATACCAGGTACCTGGAAGGAAGCGCATATAACCCTGATTCCCAAACCAGACACTGATAGACTGAATATAAAAAATTACAGACCTATTTCATTGTTAAACAATGATTATAATTTTTTTGCAGAAATACTGGCAAACAGACTTAAAAATTGTTTAAAGGATTTTATACATAAAGACCAAGCTGGATTTCTCCCAAATAGACAACTTAAGGACAACATCAGGCATATCATAATTATTACAGAATATTTGGAAGTAAAAAATGAAATACCCTAATATTTATAGATGCCGAAAAAGCGTTTGATAACGTATCATGGCAGTTTCTGTTAAAGAGCATGGAGACAATGGGGATAGAGGGCACTTTCATGAAAGGCATAAAAGCGATTTACTCTAATCAAACAGCTAAATTGAATGTTAACAATAATTTGACAGATTCATTTAATATTATGAAGGGAACAAGACAAGGCTGCCCTCTATCCCCTTTACTATTCATAATGGTGTTAGAGGTAATAGCAAACAGGATGAGAACTACCCCAGAGATACGGGGGGTTAAAATTGGTACCAAGGAGTACAAGTTGAAGGCTGCTGCTGCATCGTGAGTGTTGGAGAAGGCCTCTCCCTCCTCAGGCTAATTCCATCCGGCCTAGGGGGCGGGGTCCAGGCTCACCTTCGCCACAGCTTTAAGAGCCTCATTGAGGCCTGGGACATCACTGCTGCTGCATCGTGAGTGTTGGAGAAGGCCTCTCCCTCCTCAGGCTAATTCCATCCGGCCTAGGGGGCGGGGTCCAGGCTCACCTTCGCCACAGCTTTAAGAGGCCTCATTGAGGCCTGGGACATCGCTGCTGCTGCATCGTGAGAGTTGGAGAAGGCCTCTCCCTCCTCAGGCTAATTCCATCCGGCCTAGGGGGCGGGGTCCAGGCTCACCTTCGCCACAGCTTTAAGAGGCTCATTGAGGCCTGGGACATCGCTGCTGCTGCATCGTGAGTGTCGGAGAAGGCCTCTCCCTCCTCAGGCTCATTCCATCCAGCCTAGGCGGCGGGGTCCAGGCTCACCTTCGCCACAGCTTTAAGAGGCCTCATTGAGGCCTGGGACATCGCTGCTGCTGCATCGTGAGTGTTGGAGAAGGCCTCTCCCTCCTCAGGCTAATTCCATCCGGCCTAGGGGGCGGGGCCCAGGCTCACCTCCGTAATAGCTTTAAGGACACTAGTGCTGCTGCAGCAAATGTTAAAGATGTTTATATATATTTTAAGGTGTTTTAAAGGTGTTTTTATTGTTTACTTTGTTATACCACCGTGAATGGTGGTTTTTATGTATTTTTGTTTTGTTCCGTTTTGTTTTGTTTTGGGGTCGGACATTGAGTGGGGTGGGGATTGGTTTTGTTTGGGCATAATTGTTTTTGGTTGTTGTGTTTTCTATTTTGTAAATGGAGGTTAGTATGAGGCTTGGGATTGCTACCGTGGAGGGGCGAGGGAGGTATGGCAGTGGGGGCAGATGTTATAGGCGAAGGGGGTCGAGATACGGATACGCTCATACCCCTTCCAATCTGCGCCCCATCCCGAGAGACGAGGGTAGGGTGAGCAAGGATTACTCACCTCCTTCACTGGTGTTGTGCAATGCCAGGTCTATAGGCAACAAAACCGCTACCCTGCGAGATTTCTTTATCTCGCAGGGGGTCGACCTGGCTTGTGTGACGGAGACCTGGGTGTGCGAAGGGGTAACTGTTACCTTACGAGAGATGGCGCCCCCGGGTTTCTCCGTCCTTCACCAGTCACGGACTGTGGGCCGGGGGGAGGGGTGGCAGTATTAATCCGGGAAGATTGTTCTTTCAGGGCTCTACCATCGCCATCGATCCCCGGCATTGAATGTGTTGGCCTAGTGTGGGGCTCCGAGGAGAGCTTGGCTGTCTGGCTGGTGTACCGGCCACCTAGCGCACCAGCAGCCACCCTGTCAGGCCTGCTGGAGGCGGTGGCCGGCTGGGCCTTGGAGTTCCTTAACCTATTGGTATTGGGAGACTTCAACTTCCATGCTGATGCCACTCCCTCCTCACAGGCTCTGGACCTGGTGTCTTCCATGGCGACACTAGGGCTCTCCCAGTTTGTTTCGGGCCCCACACATCAAGCAGGCCACACGCTGGATTTGATCTTTGGCGCCGGTATAGATGTGATCATGTCCCCTTCGATGAAGGTGCCATGGTCTGATCACTACGCTCTGAAAGCCAGGATTGACTTCCACCCCCATCCCTGCTTAGGTGGCGAGCCGATTTGGGCTCACCCGCAGAGGCTGATGGACCCTGATAGATTCCGTCAAGCCTTGCGGGACCTTGTTCCCCCTGAGCTTGTTGAGGGCTGGAATACCCAGCTCCTGGCAGCCATCGATGAGATCGCACCTAAGCGCCCTCTGCGACCCCGCAGAAACCGGGCTCCCTGGTTTACCGAGGAGCTTCAGAAAATGAAGCGGGACCTCAGACGGCTAGAGCGAGTATGGCGGGGTGCCCGTGATGGAGCCTCAAGAACATCTTATAGGGTTTTTATGAAAACTGATGAGATGGCAGTGAAGGCCGCTAATAAGTCCTACTTCTCGGCCTCCATTGCATCCGCTAGCTCTCGCCCGGCGCAATTATTTAGTATAATTCGGTCTTTAACGTCCCTTGAAGGACAGCCAAATTTAAATAACAATCTGACACACAGCTGTGAGGCATTTGCGAGCTTTTTTGCGGAGAAGGTCCTGTTGCTCCACCATGACCTCCCTGCCAATTTGGATACAATAAAGGAACTGGAGGCCCCTCGACTGTCCTCGGGTCCAGTATTGGACCACTTTGACCGGATATCTCCAGCAGATGTGGACAGATTCCTCCAAGCTGGAAAGCCCACCACCTGTCCTCTTGACCCGTGCCCGTCATGGCTGATTAGAGTGTGTCCAGACGAGGTGCGGGCCCCCCTGGGGGATATCATCAATTTGTCCCTTGGCACCGGGATATTCCCAGGGGAACTGAAGGAGGCGGTGGTGCGTCCGCTCTTACAGAAAACATCATTAGATCCCTTAGATCTATCCAATTACCGCCCGGTCTCGAATCTTCCATTCCTGGGTAAGATGATTGAGAGAGCGGTTGCTGAAAAGCTTGGTAGGTTTCTGGATGAAACATCTGCTTTGGATCCATTCCAGTCCGGCTTCCGCGCTGGTCATGGGACCGAGACGGCTCTGGTCGCCCTAACAGATGATCTCCGCAGGCAGCTGCATCGAGGTGGGTCGGGGCTGCTGATTCTTCTAAATCTGTCAGCAGCCTTTGACGTGGTCGATCACGAACTCCTGGACCACCGCCTTGCTGACGTGGGGATCCAGGGCACAGTCCTTCAATGGCTGCGCTCGTTTCTCTCTGGTCGGGGACAGAGGGTGGCGCTTGGGAGGAATTGTCATCGCGCCACTCCTTGGTGTGTGGAGTGCCTCAGGGTGCGATTCTCTCCCCGATGCTTTTTAACATCTTTATGCACCCCCTCGCCCAGCTTGTCCGGAGTTTTGGGCTGGGTTGCCATCAGTATGCTGATGACACCCAACTCTATCTGTTGATGGATGGCCATCCTGACTCGGCCCCAGACACACTGACCAGATGTCTGGAAGCTGTGGCTGGATGGTTACGTGGGAGCCGGTTGAAGCTAAATCCTTCGAAAACAGAGGTCCTCTGGCTGGGGCGGGACGATATGGGATCGAGGGGGCAACTCCCATCTCTTGCGGGGGTGCAATTAGTGCCAGCACCGTCCGTTAAGAGTTTGGGTGTAATCTTTGATACCTCCCTCTCTATGGAGGCGCAGATTACAGCTATAACAAAGGCGGCATTTTTTCATCTCTGCCAAGCTAAGCAGTTGGCCCCTTATCTCTCTCGCCCTGACCTAGCCACTGTGATCCATGCGACGGTCACCTCCAGACTGGATTATTGTAACTCGCTCTACGTGGGGCTGCCCTTGAGACTGACCCAGAAACTCCAGTGGGTGCAGAATGCCGCGGCGAGACTCCTTATGGGGTCTTCGCTGTGAGATCACATTCATCCGGTACTATACCAGCTGCACTGGCTCCCGGTGGAGTACAGGATCAGGTTTAAGGTGCTGGTTTTAACCTTTAAAGCCCTATACGGCTTAGGACCCTCGTACCTACGGGACCGCCTCTCCTGGTATGCCCCACAGAGAAACCTACAGTCTGCAAATAATAACATCCTCAAGGTCCCAGGCCTCAGAGAGGTTAGGCTGGCCTCAACTAGAGCCAGGGCCTTCTCGGCTGCGGCTCCAATCTGGTGGAATGCTCTGTCACAAGAGACTAGGGCCCTGCGGGACCTGACATCTTTCCGCAGGGCCTGCAAGACAGAGTTGTTCCGCCAGGCCTTTGGTCAGGGCGCAACCTGACTCCCTCCTCTGGCAACCTGCACAGAATTTTGCTTAATTGGTTGCCATCAATTTGATTTTAATTAATTTTTATAATGAAATATTTTTAGATTGTGTGACTATTTGACTGTTTGATTATCTGATTGTTGTTAGCCGCCCTGAGCCCGGCTTCAGCTGGGGAGGGCGGGATATAAATAAAATTTATTATTATTATTATTATTATTATTATTATTATTATTATTATTATTATATGCGGATGACTTGGTGTTATCCTTAGAAGAACCGCAAACAAGCGTCGGTAAGGTTTTGGAACAATTAGAGGAATTCGGCAAATTATCTGGTTTCAAATTAAACAAAATAAAGACTAAAATGCTGGTTAAAAATATGGATAGGAATATAAGAGAGCAATTAGAACAAAAATATGGAATTAAAGTCGTAAAAAAGTAAAGTATCTAGGTATCTGGTTGACATCGAAAAATATCAACTTAATCAGTGATAATTATATACCTACATGGAAAGAGATTAAAAAGGATTTGGATATATGGAATAGGTTAAAGCTTTCATGGTCCAGAAGAATGGCGGCAATCAAGATGAATATTCTCCCGAAAATGTTGTTCCTATTTCAGACTATTCTGATAATCAGGGGGCCTTCAATATTTAAGGAATGGCAAAAAATTCTTTCAAAATTCATATGGCAGGGAAAGAGGCCGAGAATTAAATACCAACTACTTACGGACCAGAGAGAAAGAGGCGGGTTTTCCGTGCCAAATCTAAGATTATACTATGAAGCTTCCTGTTTATGTTGGCTTAAAGAGTGGATTGTTTTAGAAAATTCGGACTTGTTGGACTTAGAAGGCTTTAATAATAGATATGGCTGGCATGCTTACTTGTGGCTCAACAAAGAAAAGGTTCACAAAGGTTTTTCAAATCATATTTTTAGAGGAGCCCTGTACGAAGTTTGGGAGAAAAACAAAAAACTTCTAGAAAGAAACACCCCCTGGTGGTTATCCCCGGTAGATATTTTAACAATAAAAAAATTGAACATGGAGGGGAAAAGGTTAACATACGAAGATTTATTGATAAAAACAGAAAAAGGTTGGAAGATTAGAACTTATGAGGAACTGAAAGATAGATTGACAGGTTGGCTACAATACCACCAGATAAATGCACTTTGGAATGAAGATAAAAAAATTGGGGATGAATGAGAAAAAATCTAAATATCTGATATAAATTCTAGAAGGAAAAACCAAACTTTTATCTAAGATGTATATTTTTTTGTTAGAATGGGATACAAAAGATGAGTTGATAAAGGAGGTGATGGTAAAATGGGCAATTGATTTTGGATATAACATAGAGTACGACAAGTGGGTGAGGCTATGGAATAAAGAAATGAAGTTCACGGCATGCGTCACATTAAGGGAAAACCTGGAGAAAATGATGTACCAATGGTACATCACACCTGTAAAATTGGGGGAAATGTATAAAATTGGAAACAAAGCATGCTGGAAATGTAAGCAGAAGGATGGGGACCTTTACCATATGTGGTGGGTTTGTGAGGAAATGAAAAAAAAATTGGGAGCTTATATATAACGAATTACAGAAAATTTTCATATATACTTTTTTTAAAAAAAACGGAGGCATTTTTGTTAGGAATAATAGGTGACGAAATTAAAAGGGAAGATCAGAGATTGTTTCAATATGCAACGGTGGCGGCCAGGGTATTGATAGCTCAAAAATGGAAATCAGCAGAGATCCCTACGGTTATGGATTGGCAAGTACAATTATTTGAATACGTAGAATTAGCAAGAATGACACATAAAATTAGACACCAAGAAGGTACAAAGTTTATTGAAGAATGGAGTAAATTTGTGACATATATTGAAAGTAATTGTAGAAATTTAAAAACTACAGTAGGCTTAACATAAACCTTGTGATGTGTACATAATTGGAACAGAAACTGTAAGAGTAGAAGTATACCAAGAAAACCGCAACGGGATAGGAAGGAAGTCGAGGCGTGGTCCAACGCAATGTAAATAAGATGATGGTACCAAAGAATGATTGTTAAGAGTGTTTGTTTTAGTTTTTGATTGTTTGTTCTGGTTTGTTTTCTGTTTAACTGAAAATCTCAATAAAAATAATTTTATTTTTATTTTTTTTTAAAGAATCCCAGTTGCTGGAAACCACAGGAGGAGAGAGTTTATCTGTTCTTGAATCGTGCAGGGCCTGAGGCAGGCGAAGAAGGGATGGGGGGGTGGATGTGGGCTGAGGCGTAGGGAGGGGTTGGCAAGGTTGCGATGGAGGCAGAAGCTTTGGGTAAGGTGGGGGATTGTCTGCTTCGGCTAAAAGAGCAGGGGCCGACGGAGATGCCTGTGGTCCTAATCTAGCAACGGCATCTGCACATTTCTGCCAAGTGAGCAGGCAATGAATCGGTGCCCTCGGTTCTGTGAAGAGGGTTTTTCCGATCTTTTGCCAAGCTTCTGATCCCAGAGAGCCGGACTCTGGGTACCAGGGGCACTGGCAAGCAATCTCACAAAACAATTGATCAATTTCTTTCAAAGAAATATGAGCACCCGCCACCCGCTGTCTAACGAGATGAAGCAGCTCTCTGGCATGCTCCTGTTGGAACTTTGTCAGTCCCCCCCCCCCATACTCACGAGGTAGTATGAGACTTTTCCAGTCGAGTGAAGTACAGGGGTGGCTGCGTAAAGGGATCTGGCACGTCGGAGTCACCAGATGTTGGGTTGAAATAAACGACAGACGAATGACAAGTGTCATATGGGAGGCATCTCTCGAGCATGTCTCGGGGAGTCCCTTTTATTGAATATTTGAGCATTGCCACATATGTGCTTGTTGCTGATTGGTTAACGCAAATACAATGCAAGGGTTGCATATATGCATTAATCATCAATAGATTAAAGGTTGGGAAAGGGAACACAGAATTGGACAGGTATGAAAACCTCCTTATTAAACTATTACTAGTGATTGATATAGCAAAACTTAAAAGAGCATAACTATCGCATTCCGTAGATGTGGTCAACCATGCATTAAGAACAGGTCAGGGTACGATGTTTCATGAACTCAATGTGAACTAAACATTCTAGGGTGGGTGAGGAAGGAATGCTTCAGCTTAGAGCGGTTTGTCAGAGTCATGTGCAGAAGCAAAACTTCCCATCAATTTGGGCTGATAACAAATATGTCACTCTGCGATTTTTCGGTGAATGTGCATTCTAACCCCAAAAACACGAATTTGAAATAAGCCCAATCAGAGCTTTATCATCTTCTTTTTATGTAGATGGAACCCAAAACACCCTTTTGCTTTGGTTGGGGGTGATTCTGGTGCACACGCAAAAAACACCATGCGAATTGAAATAAGACCGATCAAAGCTTATTCGTCGTCTTTCTACGCATATGGAACAAAAAAGACGCTGTTGTGTTATTTTGGTCTCACTACACACACTTTGCGATTTCTGGGTCAATGTGCATTAACACCAAAGAAAACGACTTGAAATAAGCGAAATACAAGATTCTTCTTTCTATGTAGCTGGAACCCAAAACAACCTTTTTGGCTGTGTTTAGGCTTATTATACTTCGCTTTGCTAGGGTTAGGGTTAGGGTGAATGAACACCGAAAGAACAATCCAAGCTTATTCGTTCTCTATCTATTGAGATGGAACCAAAACACCTATGCTTGATTTGGGCTGATAACAAACATTTCACTCTGCGATTTTTGGGTGAATGTGCATTCTAACCCCCAAAACACCAATTTGAAATAAACCGAATCAGAGCTTTATCATCTTCTTTTTATGTAGATGGAACCCAAAACAACTTTTTGCTTTCGTTGGGGGTGATTCTGGTGCACACCTAAAAACACCATGCGAATTGAAATAAGCCCAATCAAAGCTTATTCGTCTTCTTTCTACGCATATGGAAGCGAAAAGACGGTGTTGTGTTATTTTGGTTTCATTACACACACTTTGCGATTTCTGAGTCAATGTGTATTAACACCAAAGAACTTGAAATCCAAGATTCTTCTTTCTATGTAGCTGGAACCCAAAACAACCTGTTTGGCTTTGTTTAGGCTTATTACACTTCGCTTTGCTAGGGTTTAGGGTTTCTGCGATTTTTGGGTGAATGTGCATTCTAACCCCCAAAACACCAATTTGAAATAAGCCAAATCAGAGCTTTATCATCTTCTTTTTATGAAGATGGAACCCAAAACACCTTTTGATTCTGGTGCACACCCAAAAAACACCATGCGAATTGAAATAAGCCCAATCAAAGCTTATTGGTCGGCTTTCTACGCATATGGAAGCTCAAAGACGGTGTTGTGTTATTTTGGTCTCACTACACCAGGGGTCTGCAACCTTTAATACAAAAAGAGCCACTTGGACCCGTTTCTGAAGAAAAAACAACAACTGGGAGCCGCAAAACCATTGCGACATTTAAAACAAATATATCTCCGGAGCCACGATCTGACAGCGGGCAGGAAGGTGACGTTGGGACGGTGCGTGACTAACGCACGCACCGCCCCCATGCGACGTCACAGCCAGTACAGCGCCCGCCACAGTGAGGAGTGTCGGGGCGCACAATGCGCCTCCTCCCCTCGCTAGTATCCGCCCCGGAGCCGCAGCAAAGATGTAAAAGAGCCACATGCGGCTCCGGAGCCGCGGGTTGCAGACCCCTGCACTACACACACTGCGATTTCTGGGTCTCACCGGACCATAGGGCACACCTTGTTTTTAGACGGGGAAATCAATAAAAAAAACCTCCCCCCCCCAGCCCCAAAGAGCAGCCCCAAAGAGCAGGCTGCGCACAACCTCTCCTTGCCGGAGGGGTTGTGCGCAGCTCTGGCACAAGCCAAGGCATCGAGTGGGATGGATCCCGCTCGCTGCTTTGGCTTCCTCTTTAACCCTGCGCAACCTCCCCCTACCAGAGGGGTTGCGCGCGGATATGGAACAAGCCAAGGCAGCCAGCGGGATGGATCTCGCTTGCTGCTTTGGCTTCCTCTTTAGCCCCACGCAATCTCTCCCTGCTGGGAGAGTCTGTGTGGAGCTAAAGAAGCCATAGCCCCGTGCAGCCTCTCCCTGCCGGAGGGGTTGCGAGCGGCTATGGCACAAGCCTGCATTCGCGCCATAGGACGCACACACATTTCCCCTCAATTTTTGGAGGGGAAAAACTGTGTCCAATAGAGCAAAAAATCCGGTAGTCATTTATAGATTACTGACAGGAGGTGGAGGGGATAATGTTGAATTTAGAAGACTTCTCCTGCTGGTCACCTGATTTTCTTACCCACCATAAGGGAGTAGTCAGGCGTGAACCTGTTTCAAAGGAAGATGAAATTTGCTCTTTGTTAACAGTTTTTGTGCCAGTGGCAAACTGCTTCTCTTGCAGTGGGAATTGGAGAAGTTGCCAACTTTGCTGGATATGCTTTTGCCCCAGCAACACTGGTCACTCCTCTAGGAGCATTAAGTGTTTTAATCAGGTAAGCACAACATGATCAGATGTTTCCCAATCCGTAAGCCCTGTTCTGGAGATAAACATGCCAGTCTCAGGTCCTTTCTTAACACAGTTGTATCTTCCTATAGTGCAGTTTTAGCCTCCTACTTCCTGAACGAGCACCTAAACATCCATGGGAAGATCGGCTGTATCCTTAGCATTTTAGGCTCCACTGTGATGGTCATCCATGCCCCACAGGAGGAAGAGGTCACCAGCCTGGAGTCAATGGCGGAGAAACTAAAGGATCCAGGTATTAACTGCCCCTCTTCATTTACCTATTGTACACCAACAGAATACCATTTTGGGGGAGGGGGACTTGACAGAAATTGAGTGTTTTTCTTAATTTCATTGAATGAAAACTCATGTTGATAATCAGTAACCTGTGAGTGAATAATTTTTATAGCACCTATTTTATTCTCTTCATTCCCCCACTGATGACATTTAGTTGGCTTTGAACCATAACAGTGAGATAAGAATTCTAAAGCACACTGCTCTGAAAAACTGTACAAGCAACTGAAGGAGGAAGGTCTTAGTTCTAGTCAAACCCAGTGCAAAAAAAAATTATAAGCTGGGGGCTTTGTGTCTTATCTTTTGAGCCACTGTCTAAGCTCTGCTGCTTATACTTTTTCCTCTATGTATTTTACTCACCAGATTCTACGAATTGAATCTAGCTTGTGCACTCATTGATCTGAACAAAACTGTCTACATCCTGCAGAAGTAAGCTACACCTAAAAGATTCAGATTGTCCTTAACAATTTCTCCTCTATCCTCCTCCACAGGATTTATAGCGTTTGCTGTGTGCATGCTGATGAGTTCAGCTCTTCTCATCTTTGTGGCTGGGCCTCGCTATGGACAATACAATGTCTTAGTGTATGTTTTGATCTGCTCTGTCATTGGTTCGCTCTCTGTCTCCTCTGCAAAAGGCTTGGGTATTGCCCTGAAAGAACTGTTTGCTGGGAAGCCTGTCTGGAAGGAACCATTGAGCTATTTGCTTTTTATTTGCCTTGTGATCTCCATCAGCATCCAGATCAACTACCTGAACAAGGCCTTGGATGTCTTCAACACATCTGTAGTCACCCCCATCTATTACGTCCTCTTCACCACAGCAGTTATGACTTGCTCGGCCATTCTGTTCAAGGAGTGGCAGCATTTGGTTCTGATGCACATCATTGGCACCATCAATGGCTTCCTCACCACTGACCTTGGCATCTTCCTACTGCATGCTTTCAGAGACATCCCCTTCACTGCCGACCTGCTGCCTCTTATCCTGAAGGATAACCAAACAAATGTGCAAGCAGCTTCTTGGAGAAAGGGGGGCAAGCATCAGTCCTGTCTTCACCAGCCCCTTTTGGATTCTGAGGATACCCACAAAGAGGGGGCAAAGAAAGCAGAGGAGCAATATGGCCAAAGTTTATGAAAGCTTACACATTATACATAGCCTTTGGGCTTAAAAAAAGATATATCCCAATCCATTTTTAAGCTGTTCTAAAGAGCTTCTTAAGACGGCTGCTGTTTTCCACTAGACAAGAATCAGATTCTAAATAAGCAACACTGAACTATTTGAAATGCTTTTATGTGCAAGTCCTTTCACTGGTAACATACTTGAACCAAATTAGAGACCCAATCAGGTCAAGCTAGAGCTCAGCATGTGGCAGCCCTAGAGCTGAACTTGCTGTCTCCTGCATTCCCTCCCATGCAGCTAGAAGTGATGTGGAGGACAAGAAAGAAAACCAGGGACAAAAATCTGTGCACCCGAGGGTTTTTTGGACCAGCCTCTACACAAAAAACGAGTTTCAAATGTAATGGGTGATGTGGCTTTGGTAAGGAGGGTGTGAATTGCTCAGGGAGTGTTGCAAAGTAAGCAGAAGCAACGTAAGCAGAAGCAAAATACTTCAGTCAGAGGCAGGAATGCACAGCAGAATTCCTCTTTCTCTTGTAATCTGCTGAAGGTAACTCAAATCTCGGGGAATGGGAGAAGTAGAGAAATACAGGTGAAACTCGGAAAATTATAATATCATGGAAAATCAACACAGACTGTGGAAACTTCACACTGGACTTCAAGCATCTGGCATTGTGTGCCTCCCCGTTCTTCCTCCAGACTCTGGGTCCTTGGTTTCCAAATGAGATCCAAAAGCTGCTCTCATCAGAAAAGAGATTTGGGGAGCCATGTCATCAGCTTGTGTCGGTCCACTGTGCTTCATTAAGTCCAGGGTCAACGCAGCCGTCTACCAGGAGATTTTGGAGCACTTCATGCTTCCTTCCGCAGACAAACTTTATGGGGATGCTGACTTCATTTTCCAGCAGGACTTGGCACCTGCCCACACTGCCAAAAGTACCAAAACCTGGTTCAATGCCCATGGGATTACTGTGCTTGATCGGCCAGCAAACTCACCTGACCTGAACCCCGTAGAGAATCTATGGGGCATTGCCAAGAGAAAGATGAGAGACATGAGACCGAATAATGCAGAAGAGCTGAAGGCTGCTATTGAAGCATCCTGGTCTTCCATAACACCTCAGCAGTGCCACAGGCTGATTGCATCCATGCCACGCTGCATTGAGGCAGTAATTGATGCAAAAGGGGCCCAGACCAAGTACTGAGTACATATGCATGCTTCTAATTCTCAGAGGTCCAATATTAATCTATTTGCAGTCCTTGTTTTGCTGATTTCATTTAATATTCTAATTTTCTGAGATTATTACTTGGGGGTTTTCACCAGCTGTACACCATGATCATCACAATTATAACAAATAAAGGCTTGACATATCTCGCTTTGCATGTCTTTTTTTTTTTTAAAAAAAAGATATTTATTAAAAGTTTAATAGTTACAGAAAAAAGAAGAAAGACACAATAAAAAGTTCACAATACATCTGTCAGGGCTGCCTCAGGTCTCAGCTCACAAAAGACCAACGCCAGGCTCTTCTTATATACAAGGATGTTTATTGCAGTTCATTATTGGTTCCACAACCGAGGCGCGCAGCCCCGCGTCTCTTAGCCTAGACATTTGAAGTCCCCTCTGAATCGGTCCCGCCTCTACACCAGTTTAAGAGGCTTGTGCTAGACCACCTCTTCCTGTCCTTTCTTTTCCGCAGGGTCTTTCTGCCCCCCTGGGTTCCTTCCCTCCTGCTCTCTCCTGAAGCGGATTCCTCAGATGCCTGTTCCCCCCTCCTTCGTGCTTTGGGGCCAGGCTCCTCCTCCGGGCTCTCTCCATTTCCGCGCGCCTCCACATTTGAACTTGGCGCGCGTTCGCTACCCCTGACCTTCCTCTTGACACTTACACTACTCCCTGTACTACTCTCCGCCTCTTCCGGCAGGACGTCCTGCCCCGATCTCCTTCCCCTGTCTCCATCCTGCTCTGCTCCGTGTGTCACACTGGGAACTCCACTCTCTTCACTTCGTTCCTGCTGGGAAGCCGGCCCCGATCTCCCACTCCTACTCGGGGTTTCCCTGCTGCTTCCCTGCTCCTGGCAGGTCCCCCCTGTGACCCCCCTTGGCCTGACTAGGGGCGCCCCCTTCTGGGAATCCTCCGATTCACTTGAGAGACTCATGGAAGACCTCAAGTCATTGTCATCCTCTTCCTCACTGTCCTGGGATTCTTCCCCATCGCTCTCCGTCTCCCCCCTCACCTGTGCCTCTGTCTCTGAACCCCTGACATCCATCCCCCCCTCGAAGCCCCCCTTCCCCCCTCCCGCTGCTCGGGCGCAGGTTCCGGGGGCTCCGTCATTGCGGAGGTCGCTGCCGGACACAGGTCGTCGACGTCGATCTCCTCTGCTTCCAGTTCATTGTTTGTGTGCTCGAACCCATGGTCCTCTCCCAACATGTTCACGTCCTCCCCTCCCCCTGTTGCCTGGGTGGGGTCTGCTTGCCAAGGACCCATCCGCCACCTCGTGCGCCAGTCCTCTTCTGGTTGGTCGTCCCACCAGTAAGAAGGGTCGGTGTCCACCCCCGAACACGATCCCCTTGGAGGGCTCGACTCTGGCGTCGTCTCCTCTGCAGAGGAGAACCCTCGGAAGGTGCTGGCGGAAAGTGTGGGCGTAAAAAGCCAATCGTCGAAAAACTGTGCTGGCATGGGCCTGTGTGGGAAAAGGGCATGGAACTCGTCCTTGAGGAGGGGTTCGTCCAAAGCGTAGTCCGGCACCCAACTGTTGGCGCTGGCCGGGGCGCCCTCCCTGGCGAGAAAATATTCTACTCCCTCTTCCCCCCATCTCGAGTCCAGAATCTCTGTGACCTCGTTGATTGGTTCGTCCCTAGGTGACCTCCCCCTCTTGGGCGACTCTCTGCTCGGTTCTGGTGCCGTCCCTGACTCCTGAAATCTGTGTGGGGCCCTGTAAGGGGTGAGCACCGACCTATGAAAGACCGGGTGCATTCTGGAACCTTCGGGGAGGGCCAGTCGAAACGCTACGGGATTGATCCTGGCCTCAACTTGGTACGGCCCTAGTTGCCTGTGTCCTAGCTTCTTTTTAGCTAACGACTTGGCCGGCATTGCTTGGGCCGCTAACCATACCCAGTCTCCCACCTGGATGTCTTCCCCCTCCCTCCTGTGTTTGCCTGCCTGCACCTTATAGGCCTGTTTGGCTAGCTCCAAATGTCTTCGTAGCTCGTCGTGGACCTCTTGCAATTCTGCTGCGAAATGGTCGGCTTCCTGTGGCGCCCCCTCCCCCGTCGTTACGAGCCCCGGGAAGGTTCTGGGATGCCGTCCATTGTTAGCGAAGAACGGCGTCACCCCCGTCGACGCGTGCTTCGTGTTGTTGTAGGCAAACTCAGCCATCGGCAGGTAATCCACCCAAGCCGCGGGTCGCTGATTGGCGTAACATCTCAGGTACTGCTGCATGATCGCGTTGACCCTCTCCGCTTGGCCGTTGGTCTGCGGATGTCTCGCCGACGACAGGTTGATTTTGACGTGCAGAATCCCTAGGAGCTTCTGCCAGAAGCTGGACACAAGCTGGCGCCCCCTGTCGGACAGAATGGACCGTGGCAAGCCATGCACCTTGAACACGTGGTCGATGAACAGTTTGGCGGTCTGCTCCGCTGTCGCCACCTTCGCGCAAGGAATGAAATGCGCCATCTTGGTGAACAGGTCTACAACCACAAGCACCGCCGTCTTGCCTCGCGAACTGGGCAGGTCAGTGACAAAGTCCAGCGCCACCCTCTCCCACGGTTGCAGTGGCGTCTCCAGCGGTTCCAGCAGTCCCGCTGGCTTCTGGTGCACTGGCTTGGACCTTTGGCATGTGTCACACCTGGCGACGTACTCCGCGACCTCCCCTCGCATCTGGGGCCACCAAAAGTCTCTGGCCACTAATTCCGTCTTTTCCTTGCCGAAGTGGCCAGCGCTGGGTGCGTCGTGCAACTGCTGCAGAACCTTCGCGCGGAGATCGTCTCCCGGAACGTAGAGAGCACCCTTACGGGTCAGCAGGCCGTCGCATATCTGGAACTCGTCGTCCTTCGCCGTGCCTCTCCGCACCTCTTCCATTTTGGACTGTGCGAATGGATCCGCCTGCAACGCGCGCCGCACCGCCTCCAGGTCCACGGCGGCTGAAGCGCACGCCCACGCCTGTGGTGCAAAAATGTGCTTGGCTGCCGCCGGTGCCGCTTCCTCGAGATACTGCGGTTTCCTGGAGAGCGCATCTGCTATGACATTGTTGTCGCCTGGGATGTACTCTATCCTGAAATCGAAATCCGCAAAGAACTCCGCCCAGCGTATGTGCCTCTGGCTCAGTAGCTTCGCCGTGCGCCAGTACTCTAGGTTCTTGTGGTCCGTGCAGACCTGCACGGTGTGCTTGGCTCTGATGAGAAAGTGCCTCCATGCCTTGAAAGCTGCGTGGATGGCCAGCAACTCCCTGTCCCAGATGGTGTAGTTCTGTTCCGACTTGCTGAGCTTCCGGGAGTAGAAAGCACAGGGCCTCCAGTACCCCTGCGGGTCTTCCTGCAAGAGGACGGCCCCCACCGCTCTGTCAGATGCGTCAGTTTCCACCCTCATGGGCCTGCCGGGATTCACGTGTAACAGCTGTTCTTCGGACGCAAAGAGACTCTTAAGTCTCCTGAAGGACTGCTCCGCCTGGTCCGTCCAGGTGAACTTCTTCTTCTTGGAGCTGAGAGTGTCCGTGATAGCTGCCGTCTCCCTGGCGAAACCCCTGATGAACTTGCGGTAAAAGTTGGCGAAACCGACGAACCTCTGGACCTCCTTCCGCGTTCGCGGGCTCTTCCAGTCCAACACCGCGCGGACCTTGGCGCTGTCCATGGCTAGTCCCCTGTCGGACAGCCTATAGCCCAGAAAATCCACCTCCGTCACGTCGAATTGGCACTTCTCCAGTTTGGCGTAGAGCCTGTGTTCCCGTAGCCTCTGCAGGACTTCCTTAACGTCGCTCTCGTGAGCCTCCGGCGATTCCGAGAAGATAAGAATGTCGTCGAGGAAACATACGCACTTCTTGTAGAGGAGTCCCGCTAGCACGTGATGCATAAAAGCTTGGAAAAAGTGGGAGCCATTTTGGAGACCAAACGGCATAACTCTGTATTCGTAGGTGCCCAACGGTGTGAACATGGCCGTCTTCCACTCATCACCCTCTCGCACGCGTATGAGATTGTATGCGCCGCGGAGATCCAACTTGGTGAAGATCTTCCCTTTCCGCACCGTCCCGAGCAGGTCGTCAATCTTGGGCATGGGGAAGGCTGCAGGCTTTGTTTTCGAGTTTATGAAGCGATAGTCTACGATCAGCCTTTTTTGGGGCGTGTCCTTCTTCTTCACGAAAAACACAGGACTGCCCCCTACAGCCTTCGATTCTCGGATGAATCCCCGCTGCAGGTTGTGAGCTATGAATTCCTTGAGCTCCTGCAGCTCGTCCTCGGACATGGAATACAGCTTCGCAGTCGGTAGTGTTGTCCCTAGCAAGAGGTCAATTGCGCAGTCGTAGGGCCGGTGGGGTGGCAACTGGTCAGCCGCCTCCTCGCAGAAGACCTCCAAAAACCCCTTGTACTTGAGGGGTACAGCTTGCGCCATGCTGAGTCTCAGCTGCTGCCCTTCCTCCGGGCCCTCCTCCTCTTGACCGGTCTGGATGCAATGCTGCGCGCAGTATGACGAGCCGAAGGTGAGCTGCCGCTGGTACCACGCCATGGTTGGGCTGTGCCTATCCAGCCAACTCATGCCTAACACTATAGGCGTGTCTGACAGGCGGGTGACGTTGAAACTGATGATTTCTCGGTGATTGCCAATCTGCATCACCATGGGTGGCGTCTGTTGCACCACCTGCCCACCCAGCAACTTCCTGCCATCCACCGTGACGACGTTCAAAGGCAGCGTGGCTGGTAGGAGCTCTATGCGATGCTGCTTGACGAAGTGCACCCCCACGAAGTCTGCGTTGCTCCCACTGTCAATTGTAATGGGGACTTCTAGGGTGCGTCCATTAGGTAGTTGGAGAGTTGCAGTGAGCTGCACCACTGGCTTAGGTGGCAGGGGGTCTGTAGGCTGCAAAAGCGCTGGGGACTGCCCTACTGACTTGCCTGGCTGTGCCCCAGCATTTCTGCTTCCAGCCAGGCATTGCCGTTTCCCTGAAATCGCTCTTCATGTTGTGCTGCTGCAGTTACTGTTGCTAAGGCTGCAGTGTGCTGCCGGAGCCTCTGGGGACATTCTTTGGCCATGTGCGTCCCACTGTCACAGATGTAACACTTCCTGTTCCCTCTAGGAGGCTTTGTCTTGACTGCTCCGGACGCTGGGGCTCCAGCCGCTGACTGAGCCTTTGCACTCCCCAGTTCCATCGGTTCCTCCCCTGCCTGCAGCTGAGGTGAGGGACGCGTACGTCCTGGATCTCTGGGAAAGAAAGGAGGCACTCTAGACGGTGCGTGAAGCTGGCTACCCCCCACATCGCGCCAAGGGCGTTCTTCATGGCGTACTCCAATGGCAAGCGCCCGCTGCACCACGTCTGCCAGGGTTTTAGGTCTGTCCCCCCTTGCCAGTTCGTCTTTCACAGGGCCAGAGAGCCCCTCCCAAAACACGTCTCTGACTGCCAGAGAATCTTTCTCCCAGCGCAGCACATTCAGCAAGGCGAAAAAGCGAGCATGGTACTGACGTACTGAAGCCTTGCCTTGCCTTAAACCATGCATCTGCTGGCGTGCCACATCCACATCCACGCTAGACTGAAAGCAAGCGTCCATGCATTTGATAAATTCATCAGAGTTCCTTCGAGCAGGGCAATCCTCGCGCCACAGATTGCGCAGCCAAGCCCTCGCTTCCCCATGCAAGTGGGACACAATGAAACCCACCTTCTCCTCCTCATCTTTAAAGTCGTCGCGAAGCAAATGCAACACATATTCTACGTCTGTTTTAAAACTGGGGTACTGCTTCAGGTTCCCATCGAAGTGGGCTACCAAGTTGCCTCCTCTTCTGCCCAGTGCTACTCCAGCAGCTTTGGCCCCCGGGAACCCCACCTGGCATGCATGATCCCACCTGGCTTGCAGATCTTGGCACCGCTTTTCCGCCTCTTCCCCCCTCTTCTGGGAGACCACTACCTCAGTGGTAAGCTGGGAGACTGCGTTGCGTAGCTCAGCTATCTGCTGCTCCATACTCATGGCTGCCAAACTTCGTGAGCTTTGCAAAAAAAAAATTTGCGTATCTTTGTGAGGGGACTTTCTGTCAGGGCTGCCTCAGGTCTCAGCTCACAAAAGACCAACGCCAGGCTCTTCTTATATACAAGGATGTTTATTGCAGTTCATTATCGGTTCCACAACCGAGGCGCGCAGCCCCGCGTCTCTTAGGCTAGACGTTTGAAGTCCCCTCTGAATCAGTCCCGCCCCTACACCAGCTTAAGAGGCTTGTGCTAGTCCACCTCTTCCTGTCTTTCCTTTTCCGCAGGGTCTTTCTGCCCCCCTGGGTTCCTTCCCTCCTGCTCTCTCCTGAAGCGGATTCCTCAGATGCCTGTTCCCCCCTCCTTCGTGCTTTGGGGCCAGGCTCCTCCTCCGGGCTCTCTCCATTTCCGCGCGCCTCCACATTTGAACTTGGCGCGCGTTCGCTACCCCTGACCTTCCTCTTGACACTTACACTACTCCCTGTACTACTCTCCGCCTCTTCCGGCAGGACGTCCTGCCCCGATCTCCTTCCCCTGTCTCCATCCTGCTCCGCTCCGTGTGTCACACTGGGAACTCCACTCTCTTCACTTCGTTCCTGCTGGGAAGCCGGCCCCGATCTCCCACTCCTACTCGGGGTTTCCCTGCTGCTTCCCTGCTCCTGGCAGGTCCCCCCTGTGACCCCCCTTGGCCTGACTAGGGGTGCCCCCTTCTGGGAATCCTCCGATTCACTTGAGAGACTCATGGAAGACCTCAAGTCATTGTCATCCTCTTCCTCACTGTCCTGGGATTCTTCCCCATCGCTCTCCGTCTCCCCCCTCACCTGTGCCTCTGTCTCTGAACCCCTGACAACATCAAAAATAAAGAAGAAGAAAAAACAAAAAACCATACAAGAAAACAACAAGAAAAGCAAAAACATTTAAAAAAAACACATCCAATATCTCTATATCTCTACCTTTCATTTACTTGTATCATCGACCTCCTCACACCTCCCTTTTTTGTATTCTTGTTCAATTAGCTATTTCAGCAAATCCTTTCCATCTTTCTCAATTTTTGTTCTATAATTTATCTTAACACAATCTAACCTTAAATTTCCACTTTGACCCATTAACAATCTATTTTTACTTAATTCTTTATAACATTTCTGCTAAGGCCATATAATGCTTTGCATGTCATGAGTCTGTCTCATATATTAGTTTCACCTTTTAAGTTGAATTACTGAAATAAATGAACTTGTCCCTGATATTCTAATTTTCCGAGTTTCACCTGTAGATCAGCACAGGAAGACCGACCTGAAAATCATTTTTGCTTCCCCAACTGGCCAAATGTTTTCTCTGCAAGGAGGGAGGGGGTCAGGGAGCCTTCCCATTGTCTCAGGAATTGAGTAATCAGCATTTTAATGGGTGACAATCAGGAAAGGCTATCAGAAAACCTGGCAGACAGGAAAAACAACATTCAAATTTCTTTTTTAGACCACCTTTTCTGTGATGTAGGTATGTGTGTGGGGGGGGGGTCCTTGGGTTACACCCTTTCTGTGATGTATGTATGATGTATGGAGGGGTGGTCTTGAGCTCCAGGGCAGGGAATTTAAAATTTCTATATAAGGGCAGGCACACCTTTGTTCTGGGTTCCTCTTCCTTTCCTGCTTGTGAGGGGAGCACCCTGTTGTAACAGATCAATAAAGATCAGGTTTACTAGCTGCTTTGCTTCTCAATATTCTCTGGTTGGCCTCTGTTATTTTCTCCTACCAATAGGGAACCTACGTAAGGACTCTGTATGGGCTGTTGGACACCCCATAAGGGGGAAAGGGCACATTTTGTTTACAACAGATGGCAACGCACGAAGGGACATTTAGTTGCCCGGATTCTGGGAGCAAGGAAGGACAGGTGATCCAGCGCACACCAGGCAGTTTGCCAGGAGGAATAACCAGTCCTCCAGCAATCCCAGGGTCTGGAAATAACTGGAGGTCAAACGGGGTTAACCAGAGGAAGCAAAGCTCGATCAGACCGGCCTTAAACAACTAGTCAAGAGATCCCAGGATCGCCAGAACAGTGAATGCGGAAGTGAGTATAAGTAGGAAACACGGGTAGTGGGTTGGGATACTGTAACCACAGCAACCTATAATTCTCTAAATCTTACTTCCTTCCCTTCCTCAAAACCCTGAACCCCTTTCCCTTCCAGACCTTTCGGAGTTTATCCAGGTCCTCCCCCTTCAGAGCTTGTCCAGATTTCCCCCTTATGGGACCCTTCGGAGTTTGCCCAGGTCCTTTCCCCCTTTTCAGAGATTGTCCAGGTTTTCCCCCTTTCGGAAATTGTCCAGGTTTTCCCCCTTTCGTTTTTTTTAAATAATTTTTTTTATTGGTTTTTCACAGTTTTTATAAACACAAACAATACACAATACAAACAAATAAACAAACATGTATAATTTCATATCTCTTTTTCTTAAACCTTACTTCGCCGACTTCCCCATACCTCCCCTTTCTACATCCCAATTTCAAAAATTATTTCAGCAAATCCTCACACTTGATTTTATCAAATTTTTCCTTTGTTCTTTTCTTTTACTGCTGATTCATAGTAAAGTTTTAAGTCCGGCAGGGCAAATCCCCCTCTTTCCTTTGCATCCGTTAAAATCTTAAATTTTATTCTGGGTTTTTTGCCCTGCCAGACAAATTTCGAAATGTCTTTCTGCCACCTCTTGAAACAGTCCATCTTGTCAAGGATTTGCAATGCTTGAAACAAAAATAACATTCTAGGCAATACATTCATCTTTATAACTGCAATTCGGCCTAACAAGGAAAGCTTCAAATTTGACCATATTTCTAAATCTTTTTTTAACTTCTGACCAACATTTCTCGTAATTATCTTTAAACAGATTCACATTCTTGGCTGTCATATTGACCCCTAGACATTTCACCTTCTTAACCACTGTCAAACCTGTTTCATTCTGGAACCTCTCCCTTTCCATGGCTGTTAAGTTTTTTTCCAATACTTTAGTTTTTTGTTTATTCAACTTGAATCCTGCAACTTGACCAAATTCTTGAATTAGCTCTAAAACTCTTTTCGTACTAGTGTCTGGCTCTTGTAAAGTAAGCACTAAGTCATCTGCAAAGGCCCTTAACTTATACTGTTTAGCTCCGACCTGAACCCCTTTAACCAGCTGGTCACTTCTAATCATGTTTAACAAAACCTCCAGGACTGATATAAAAAGTAGTGGGGAAATTGGGCACCCCTGTCGTGTCCCTTTTTCTATTTTAAATTCTTCCATTATCACATTATTTACAATTAATTTAGCCTTTTGTTCTGAATATATTGCACCCATACCATTCTCGAATCTTTGCCCTACCCCCATCCCATGAAGATTCTTCTTCATAAAACTCCAAGAAATATTGTCAAAGGCTTTCTCTGCGTCCACAAATATCAGAACTGCTTTGGTATTTATGTTCACCTCTAATAATTCCAAAATGTCTATTATGTTCCTCACATTGTCTGATAGATGCCTTCTTGGGAGAAAGCCTGCTTCCACCAATACTCTTTTCAGTCTTTTTGCCAAAATGTCTGCAAAAATTTTGTAATCCACATTAAGTAAAGATATAGGGTGGTAGTTCTTAAGCTGAGTCTTTTCAGTCTCTGTTTTCGGTATGAGTGTAATATACGCTTCTTTCCACGATTCTGGAGCCCTTTCCCCCTCCAAAATCTCATTGCAGACTTCCTTCAAAGGTTGTAGCAACCACTCCTTCAAAGCTTTGTAGTATCTGGAAGTCAACCCATCTGGTCCTGGAGATTTGCCCAATTGCATATTTTGAATGGCACCTTCTATCTCTTGTTCAGTTATTTTCTGATTTAGGTCTATTTTACTTTGATGGGAGATTTTTTGCAAACCAAATTTCTTGAGAAACTCATCTATGTCCCTTTCATTCTGCGGCCCTTGTGAATATAATTTTTTAAAATAACTCTGAAAACAGTTTCTAATCTCATTTGGCTTATAAATGTTCTTTCCTTCTACCTCTAGGCTTGTAACCGTATTTAGTTTTTGCCTTTTCTTCAATTGCCAAGCCAGAAGTTTACCACATTTATCCGCAGATTCAAATGTCTTTTGTCTCATTTGTCTAATCTTCCATTCTATTTCTTGGTTCATCAATTCCATATATTATGTCTGATATAACTTAATCTCTCTCAAGATCTCTTGGGACTTTGGTTTAGATCTCAGTTTCTTTTCTCCTTCTTTTATCTTTTCCATGATCTTATCCTTTTTCTCATTTTGGTTTCTCTTCTTTATTGAGTTTTATTGTATTAAAAATCCTCACATAACAGTTTTACTTGCGTCCCAGATTACTCTTTTTTGCACATCTGTTTTTAAGTTTATTTCAAAATAGTCTCTCAAAGTTTTTTGGGCCTTTTTATAGACCTCCTCATCTCTGAATAAGGTGTCATTTATCCTCCATCTAAAAGAGCCAGCTGTTGTTAGCTTCATCTCCATCTTTATGGCGTTATGGTCGGAGCAGGTTTTTGGGCAGATTTCCACTTTCTTTATCTTTGGAGCCATCCCACTAGTGATCCATATTTGGTCAATTCTGGTCCATGTCATCATAGCTTCTGAAAAGAAAGTTCCCTCTCTCTCGAGAGGGTTCTTTGTTCTCCAAATATCAATCAAGTCCATGTTTTCAGTCATTTCAAAAAAGGTCTTTGGTAGTCTCCCATCTTTGGAGACTACCAATCTTTGTGATTTGTCCATATTTGTAGATACTACTCCATTCATGTCTCCCAGCATAATTAAATTGTAATCCATATAGTCTAGTAATATCTCGTGCAACTTCTTGAAAAATTCCAACTTCCCTTCATTTGGTGCATAAATCCCTAATATCAAAAAAAATTCACCTTGGGCTTGAATTTCAATTGCCAAAAATCTCCCTTGTTCATCTTTAAACATAAATTTTGGAGAAAGTTTTTCCTTTGCATAGATAACCACTCCTCTTTTCTTAACTTTATCAGATGAAATAAATTCTTGTCCTAATCTCTTATTGACGAGTAATTTTCTATGCAGTCTTGTCACATGGGTTTCTTGAAGACAAATCAGGTCCAAATGTTCTTTTTTCAGTAAATGAAACACACTTCTCCTCTTGCGAGGAAGGTTCAAGCCATTACAATTCCAGCTTAGAAGTTGCATAAAGATATAGTATGTAGTTATTTATGCTATATGTATTTTTTGTTTGTATGTACTTTGTTGTTCTGTTATGTTTGTGGATTAGTTTTAATACTTGTTGGAAAATAATAATAAAAAGATTTTTTTAAAAAAAGAAAAAGAAGTTGCAGAGCCATCTTGTTGCTATTAACTTTTGCCTCCTGTCGCTCCGAATAGTTGTTCGTCTACTGTTGGTGATTTCAGTCCAAATGTTAGATTCAAAATGTCTGTAGTTTCTTTTGTCACTTGTGTTGGATCCACTCCCACCACTCCTTTCAGGAGGTCTTCCCCGTTGTCTCGTAAAAATTGATCTTTATCTTGCGCAGATCTTATTCTGATTTTCCTACCTTTATATTTAAAAGATAGGCCTTGGGGGAATTCCCACCTGAAAAGTATTTCGTTCTTTCTCAGTAATTCAACCAACTCTTTGTATTGGGCTCTTGCATCCAAAATGTGTTTTGGTATATCTTTAAAAATCTCCACAAAAGAATCTTCAATCTCCAGAGTTCTTTGAAAATGCAGATTCAGTATTTTATCTCTTTCCTCTTTTGATCTTAAAGTTATCAGGCAGTCCCTTGGCTTCTTTCTACCTTGTCTTTTTCCCAGTCTAAACGCAGACACTATCTTGAATTCTTCCTTCTCCAAGTCTTGTTGCCAAAAATCCGAAAATTCCTTAGAAAGGAAGTCCACTAAGTTGTCGTTCTCACTTTCAGGCACTGCTCTCAGTCTTAAGTTCCTCTCCTTCCTTTGCATTTCGAGCATGGACAAAGCCAGCTCATGGTCTTCTAACTTTTTACAGACTGGTATTATCTTTTCCTGAGTGGCATCAGCAGAAACTTTAGCTTCTTCTGCAATTTTACATGTAGTAACAGAGTCCTCTAAAAGTTTGTTAATAGACTCTGTATTAGAGGTCACCCTCTTCCCTAGATCATTGACACTTTGCGTATTCTGATCAAGCTTTGTAGAGAGCTGTCAATTTTTTACTGTTTTCTGCACCTTGCTTTGTCAGAGATTCCAAAGACTCATTTATTTTAACTAGAGCTTGTGTCACAGGGTCTATTGACATTGTGGTTTTTGTCTGCCCAGTTGCAGCTGGTGTCACTGGGATGCCTGAGACCAAAACTCTTCACTGTTGTAAAGTTTTTGCCTTGTATGTTTTGCCAGATCTAGTTGTTGTCTCTTCTTCTGCACCACTCATGTCCCAGTCAAGGTCGTTCTCACGCCTGTAGATTGTTTTAAAGAGGAAAATTCCACTAACTTAAAAGTTATAGTCCACTTTGCAGCAATTTCAACAGAGTCCTCTAGGGGGGAAAAGTTTCCAGAACTTCTGCAACAAAATGTCTTTTAATCCAACCCCCCCAGATCTTCCCAAGAGTCAATTGCAACAGTTCCCAATGTATTTTCAAAATTTTAGAGTCCAGTAATTTAGTATTGTCAGGGGATGATTAGCTGCTTGTGCTTAAAATTGTGCCCCCTCAGAGTTTGTGCGGCTCCACAAACCTCTGTGTGTGACAGAGCTCCTCAGACATGTCTGCTCTAGTCACTAGTAGAGTCTGACAGTGGCTGCCTGCGGAAGCGTTTCCAGCAAAGAAGCTCCTTAACGGAAACGCGTCTCCTGGACTCACGACGTGGCAGCTTCCGGCGAAGTATGGGTCTCCCTACAGTTGCTTCTGACACCTCCCCGCTATTTTCGCTGGACGTGTCTCTCACCCCTTTCTCTCCCCTGCTGTTTCCTGCCTGGGCTGCTGCGTCTCTCTCAGCATTACTGAGATCCTCCTCCAGAGACCCCTCGCTCCCCCTGCTGGTCCCTGCTTTGGCTGCTGACTCTCTCCCAGTCTCTGGGAGCCCTACCAACTCCCTTTCCTCTGATGTCAGTTCCCTGACATCCACCTCCCCTCCAGGGCCCCCTTCCCCCCCGCCCCTACTCTCTCCTCTGGGCGGTGAGGAGCTAAAACCCCGAAAAGAATCCTCTTCATCTTCAGACGTCTCGAACATTTCCCTCCATCGGTCTTCGTTCCGGCTCGCTGAATCCTCCTCCGCCTCGGAATCAGAGAACCCCTCCAACTCTTCTTCTTCGTCGGTGGTGGCGAAGTATTCCCTCCGGAACCTCGCCACTGGCTGAGGTTTACGAGGGAATCTCTGATGAAAAGTTTCTATCAAAACCTCGTCATCTACATCCTCTGCCATGACCCAGGTGTTTTCCGACTCCGGCTCCCCTTCCCACATTACCAAATACTCTACTTGATCTCCCTTCCACCTGGAATCGAGAATCTCCGCTACATGGTAGCTGTGTTCTTTTTCCTCCATAGCTGGTCCCCTATTGACCCTCCCTTCTCTGTCCCCTTTATACGGTGACAGCAACGACCTGTGGAACACTGGGTGCAGCTTCATGTGGTTCGGTAACCGGAGTCTGAAAGCCACTGGGTTGACCTGCTGCGTGACTTCAAATGGGCCCAGCCTTTTGGGTCTTAACTTCTTACAACCCCCTTTGAATGGTAACCCTTGGGTGGACAGCCACACCTGGTCCCCCACCCTAATGCTTTCCCCTTCCCTTCTGGTTTTGTCTGCCTGCCTCTTATATTCCTCCTTAGCCCTGTTTAAGTTAAGTTGGAGCTGGCGATGGATCGCTACAATTTCTTCAACGAACTGTTCTGCAGCTGGAACGCTCCAGTTCTCCCCTTCCCCCCCTGGGAAGGCTCGGGGATGACACCCGTGATTAGCCAAAAAGGGGCTCATCCCCGTGGACACGTTCTCTGCATTGTTGTAGGCAAATTCTGCCAACGCCAGCTTCTCCACCCAATCATTCTCTCTGTCATTCACATAACACCTCAAATATTGCTGGAGGACACCATTAGCTCTTTCCGCCTGCCCGTTGGTTTCTGGATGACGGGCAGTTGAGAAATTCACCTCTACATGCAATAAGCTCATGAGCTTCCTCCAGAACCTGGAAGTAAATTGTTTCCCTTGGTCAGAAACCACCCTCAAGGGGGCGCCATGCAGCCTAAACACATTTTCCACAAACAATTTAGCGGTTTCTTCCGCTGTGACCGCATGTGAGCAGGCTATAAAGTGGGCCATCTTGGTTAACAGGTCTACCACAACCATGATGGCTGTTTTCCCTCTGGACCTTGGCAGATCAGTCATGAAATCTATTGCCACTGCCTCCCATGGCCTTTCCGGCGTGGGTAGTGGTTCTAATAAACCTGCCGGTGCCCGCCTCTCCCCCTTGGCTCGTTGGCATTGGTCACACCCTCTCACATACTCCCGCACATCTTCCCTGACCTTGGGCCACCAGAATTCCCTGGTAACCAGCCACATGGTTTTGTGTTGCCCAAAATGCCCTGCTGTGGGGCTATCGTGCAGTTGCTTGAGTACCTTTTCCCTCAATTCCCCTTCAGGTATATATAACGCTCCCTTGTAGTACAACGCCCCGTTTCTCTCCTCAAAACCCCCGGGTTTGTCTCCCTCCCTCCTGAGACCCCTGAGTTTGTCCTGGGCGTATTCATCCTGCACTGTTCCCTCTACCAGTTCCCTTTGCCCCACCAATGCCGCCCCACACACCCAGCGGTCCTCTGGAATGACATGGGTCTCTTCGGGTGCACCCTCCCCCTCCAAATATTCAGGTTTGCGTGAGAGAGCGTCTGCCCTAACGTTCTCTGGGCCTGGCACGTAACAAATCTCAAAGTTAAATTTGGAGAACTCCTGGGCCCATCTCAACTGCCGTTGGTTGAGCACTCGCGCAGTTCTCCAATACTCTAGATTCTTATGGTCCGTGCACACTTGCACCTTATGTTGTGCACCAATTAGCAGGTGCCTCCATCTCCGGAAAGCCTCATGAATCGCAAGAAGTTCCCGGTCGTACACCGTGTAGTTCCTCTCGGATTTGTTCAGCTTTCGCGAAAAGAAGGCACACGGTCGCCACTCTGACTCCTCCTTCCCCGGCTGCAGAAGAAGCACCGCCCCTATGGCTCTGTCAGAAGCGTCTGTTTCGACCCTCAGCTTTTTTTGTAAATCCACATGCAGAAGTTGTTCATCAGAGGCGAAGGCCCTTTTCAGTTCCTCAAACGCTCGCTCCGCCTCCGCCGTCCAAACAAACTTCTTTTTACTGCTGAGACAGTCCGTGATGGGCGCCGTCAGGTGGGCGAAGTTTCGGATGAACTTACGATAAAAGTTTCCAAACCCTAGGAACCTCTGCACATCCTTCTTGGTTTTGGGTGTTTTCCATTCCAGCACTGCTTGAACCTTGCCGGGGTCCATGGCCAACCCCTTGTCTGACAAGCGGTACCCCAGGAATTCCACCTCCTTGGTATGAAACTGACACTTCTCCAGTTTCACCCACAGCCTGTTGGCTTGCAGCCTGCTCAACACTTCTCTGACGTCTCTCACATGTTGCTCCTCATTCTCCGAATACACCAACACATCATCTAGGAAGGCCACGCAATTCTTGTAGAGCAAAGGCCCCAGTACGTGGTTCATGAAGGCTTGAAAACACGCGGAGCCTGTTTGTAATCCAAAAGGCATAACGAGGTATTCAAATGCCCCCAAAGGGGTGAACATGGTGGTTTTCCATTCATCCCCTTTCCTTATACGTATCAGGTTGTACGCCCCCCTTAGGTCCAGCTTTGTAAAAATCTTTCCTTTCCGCACCCTGGTCAAAATATCATCAATCCTGGGCATAGGAAAAGCCGCCGGCTCTGTCACTGCATTTAACCGCCTGAAATCACATACAAGTCTCGGCTTGTCCGTGTGCTTTTTATCCACAAAAAACACTGGGCTACCCCCCGCTGCCTTGGACTCTCTGATGAAGCCTCTCTTCAGGTTCTTGTCAATGAACTCTCGCAACTCCTGCATTTCCCTGTCTGACATGGCATACAACTTGCCTACAGGAAGCTGTGCTCCAGGGAGTAAATTGATCTGGCAATCAGAGGGCCTATGCGGGGGTAGTTGGTCAGCTTCCTTCTCGCTGAACACGTCGCTGAGATCAGCATACTGTGGTGGCACCTTCCCCTTCTCCATTACTTCAGTCCCTGCCAGGGTGGCTTGGGCCCCTGCTGACCCCTTTTCCCCCCTGCAGTGTTCTAAGCAATGTGCTGAACCGAAGGAAACCACTCTTTGATGCCAGCCCACCAGCGGATCATGTAGGGCTAGCCAGCTCATTCCCAAAATAATGGGAGCGCCTCCCAAGGTGGCCACATTAAACGCTATCAGTTCTGTGTGCCTTGCCACCCTCATTATCATTGGGACGGTCTGCAAGCTGACTCCTCCTCCCAACAGTTCCCTGCCATCGATCGTGGTCACCTGAAGGGGGTTGCTTAAAGGGATCGTCTGTATCTGGTGTTCAGCAGCAAACTCCTTGCTCATAAAATTGCAGGAGCTGCCTGAGTCCAACAGCGCCTTTATTTTTAGGGGGTGTCCATTTTGCAGCTCTAGCGACACTTCAATCACTAGAGCAGGTCGAGGAGCTTCTGGCACGGGCACTTTCACTGCTCTTTGGCCTGGCTGCAGTGCCCTGACGGTGGCAACCAGGCGTTGGCTTTTACCTGCTCCGTTTCTCCCTGCTCTCCCCCCTCAACAGCTCCCACCATTCCTTCCTCTGGGGGCAGACTCTGGCAAAGTGGCCTGGCTGTTGGCAGAGATAGCATTTCCGGGCTCCTTTTCCCTCCTTCTTAGCCCCCTCACTGGGCTTTGAAACTGCGCGCGCGCGGGCTGTTCCGATTTCCATCGGCTCTGCCGGCGGGAAAGCTGGCTCAGGAATGTCTGGAATGCGGAACTCCTTCCAACGTTCCCCTCTCCCTTCCCGCCTCTCCAAGGCTCTTGCCTCCTGGCGCGCTCCAATGGTCAGCGCAGATTTGGTCAGCTGATCCATAGACACCGCCCTGGGGCTCCGGGACAGCTCGTCTTTCACAGCCGAAGAAAGACCTTCTTCAAATAGCATCTGAATGGGGGCTGCCGATAAATCCCACCCCAATCTGTGAATCAGCATGGTAAATTCAGTCCAGTACTCACGGACAGATCTGCTTCCCTGCTTGCAAGCCATTAGCTGTCTGCGCACCACCCCTTCCTCAATATCGCTGGAAAACATGATATCCATTGCACGAAAGAACTTCATAGTGTCCTTTAGGATATCATTGTGCGTTGCCATCAGGGGTCGAACCCAGTCTCGCGCCCCCTTCTCAAGATGCCCAATTACGAAAGCAACTCGCGATTCCTCATCAGGGAACTCATCAAACTGCACATTAAGGGCATATTGCATCTCTGTCCTAAAGGCATGGTAATCCTTGGGGTCCCCCCCAAACTTCTGCACCAATCCTGGTACCTTTCTGGGGAACTGAGTGGTTCTCCCCTTTTTGTCTGCATCCTGAGCCCTTCTCTCCTCGAGCCTCGCCGTCTGCAGCGCAAGTTGGACCTCCAGAGCTTGATACCTTTCTTCCAAGCTTGGACCAGCTCCAACCCCTGCCTCTCCGGTTCCGGCTGGGTTGCTCATGATGCTTTCTCCTGCACAGGCAGCGTACAGAGACTGTCAGACTGCTGTCAGGGGATGATTAGCTGCTTGTGCTTAAAATTGTGCCCCCTCAGAGTTTGTGCGGCTCCACAAACCTCTGTGTGTGACAGAGCTCCTCAGACATGTCTGCTCTAGTCACTAGTAGAGTCTGACAGTGGCTGCCTGCGGAAGCGTTTCCAGCAAAGAAGCTCCTTAACGGAAACGCGTCTCCTGGACTCACGACGTGGCAGCTTCCGGCGAAGTATGGGTCTCCCTACAGTTGCTTCTGACACCTCCCCGCTATTTTCGCTGGACGTGTCTCTCACCCCTTTCTCTCCCCTGCTGTTTCCTGCCTGGGCTGCTGCGTCTCTCTCAGCATTACTGAGATCCTCCTCCAGAGACCCCTCGCTCCCCCTGCTGGTCCCTGCTTTGGCTGCTGACTCTCTCCCAGTCTCTGGGAGCCCTACCAACTCCCTTTCCTCTGATGTCAGTTCCCTGACAAGTATCTTTCCAGAGAACAGTAACTCAGAACAAAGTAACTTTCCAAGTAACAGTTTGACAGTTCTCTTACCGGCATCCTTATTTCACGCAGTCCGTTTCAGGGGGGTTTGACACAGAGGGAGAAACTTTTATAAACCCCTGCTAAAAAGGTTCTGTATAAAGTTGGGTACTTTTATTTTCCTTTTCCTTAGTACACGTGTGTGCTTGCATGATAGGGGCATGGCTTGTGTTTCCTTCCCCAGTTGTGTCTGTGTGCATAAGTATGTGTCTCTCTCTCTGGTAGTACAAATCTTGCTATGAACCCTGTATTTCAGAGGGTTGGACTAGGTGACCCCTGGGTCCCTTCCAACTCTCCCAGTTTTATGGCTGTGTGGAAGGCAATGTGTCTGCAAGCATTGGAGGGTAATTTTAAAATTCTGGTGTATGGTGATGGGTTGAAGTTCAGCCCAGCTTTGCTTTTTGGTACAGAAAGATGGAAAGATTGGTTTTTAGAGTTTAGAATAAAGTTTTAAAAGGTGAGAGGTGAAAGCCGTGATGTTTTTCATAGAATCATAGAGTTGGAAGAGACCACAAGGGCCATCGAGTCCAACCCCCTGCCAAGCAGGAAAGACCATCAGAGCACTCCTGACATATGATTGTCAAGCCTCTGCTTAAAGACCTCCAAAGTAGGAGACTCCACCACACTCCTTGGCAGCAAATTCCACTGTCAAACAGCTCTTACTGTCAGGAAGTTCTTCCTAATGTTTAGGTGGAATCTTCTTTCTTGTAGTTTGGATCCATTGCTCCGTGTCCGCTTCTCTGGAGCAGCAGAAAACAACCTTTCTCCCTCCTCTATGTGACATCCTTTTATATATTTGAACATGGCTATCATATCACCCCTTAACCTCCTCTTCTCCAGGCTAAACATGCCCAGCTCCCTTAGCCGTTCCTCATAAGGCATCGTTTCCAGGCCTTTGACCATTTTGGTTGCCCTTTTTGAAGCAGAACTGGTGATAACAAGCATTTGCGTGATTGTCTAACAGTTTTTACCATTTTGTCTATTATTTAAAAAATCAGACTTAAAAGTCTATTCAAAGTTTAAGCACGTACAAATTCATAATCAAGCAGACTGAGCCTTGACCATCCCTGCAAAATAAAGGACAGAAATTTTGTCTGCAAATGGTAGGGCTGAAATGACTGAGAATGTTAAAGATCTTATGAATTCTGACTCTCTGGCCATTTTTACCCATACATAAGGGAGCAGGTGATTGTTCCGCAAATGACCAGACAGGGAGCACACAAAATAATGATAGCCCACATTTTTAAATAGAGGCGTGCACCCCAATTTCCTGTACATAAAGGAGGTGGTACTCCCAAATTCCCTTTGCCTGGGTGCAGGTATATTTATTTGGTGAAGGAAGCATGATCCCTTATGTCAGGGAACTGACATCGGAGGAAAGGGAAGTGGTAAGGCTCCCAGAGACTGGGAGAGAGTCAACAGCCAAAGCAGGGACCAGCAGGGGGAGTGCGGGGTCTCTGGAGGAGGATCTCAGTAATGCTGAGAGAGACGCAGCAGCCCAGGCAGGAAGCAGCAGGGGAGAGAAAGGGGTGAGAGACACTTCGAGCGAAAATAGCGGGGAGGTGTCAGAAGCAACTGCAGGGAGACCCATGCTTCGCCGGAAGCTGCCACGTCGTGAGTCCAGGAGACGCGTTTCCGTTAAGGAACTTCTTTGCTGGAAGCGCTTCCGCAGACAGCCACTGTCAGACTCTACTAGTGACTAGAGCAGACATGTCTGAGGAGCTCTGTCGCACACAGAGGTTTGTGGGGTCGCACAAACTCTGAAGGGGCACAATTTTAAGCACAAGCAGCTAACCATCCCCTGACAGCAGTCTGACAGTCTCTGTACGCTGCCTGTGCAGGAGAAAGCATCATGAGCAACCCAGTCGGAACCGGAGACGCAGGGGTTGGAGCTGGTCCAAGCTTGGAAGAAAGGTATCAAGCTCTGGAGGTCCAACTTGCGCTGCAGACGGCGAGGCTCGAGGAGAGAAGGGCTCAGGATGCTGACAAAAAGGGGAGAACCACTCAGTTCCCCAGAAAGGTACCAGGATTGGTGCAGAAGTTTGGGGGGGACCCCAAGGATTACCATGCCTTTAGGACTGAGATGCAATATGCTCTGAATGTGCAGTTTGATGAGTTCCCTGATGAGGAATCGCGAGTTGCGTTCGTAATTGGGCATCTTGAGAAGGGGGCGCGGGACTGGGTTCGACCCCTGATGGCAACGCACAACGATATCCTAAAGGACACTATGAAATTCTTTCGTGCAATGGATATCATGTTTTCCAGCGATATTGAGGAAGGGGTGGTGCGCAGACAGCTAATGGCTTGCAAGCAGGGAAGCAGATCTGTCCGTGAGTACTGGACTGAATTTACCATGCTGATTCACAGATTGGGGTGGGATTTATCGGCAGCACCCATTCAGATGCTATTTGAAGAAGGTCTTTCTTCAGCTGTGAAAGACGAGCTGGCCAGGAGCCCCAGGGCGGTGTCTATGGATCAGCTGACCAAATCTGCGCTGACCATTGGAGCGTGCCAGGAGGCAAGAGCCTTGGAGAGGCGGGAAGGGAGAGGGGAACGTTGGAAGGAGTTACGCATTCCAGACATTCCTGAGCCAGCTTTCCCGCCGGCAGAGCCGATGGAAATCGGAACAGCCCGCGCGCGCGCAGTTTCAAAGCCCAGTGAGGGGGCGAAGAAGGAGGGAAAGGGAGCCCGGAAATGCTATCTCTGCCAACAGCCAGGCCACTTTGCCAGAGTCTGCCCCCAGAGGAAGGAATGGCAAGGGATGGTGGGAGCTGTTGAGGGGGAAGAGCAGGGAGAAACGGAGCAGGTAAAAGCCAACGCCTGGTTGCCAGCAGGGCACTGCAGCCAGGCCAAAGAGCAGTGAAAGTGCCCCTTCCCCAAGTGCCAGTGCCAGAAGCCCCTAGACCTGCTCTAGTGATTGAAGTGTCGCTAGAGCTGCAAAATGGACACCCCCTAAAAATAAAGGCGCTGTTGGACTCAGGCAGCTCCTGCAATTTCATGAGCAAGGAGTTTGCTGCTGAGCACCAGATACAGACTATCCCTTTAAGCAACCCCCTGCAGGTGACCACGATCGATGGCAGGGAACTGTTGGGAGGAGGCGTCAGCTTGCAGACCGTCCCAATGATAATGAGGGTGGCAAGGCACACAGAACTGATAGCGTTTAATGTGGCCACCTTGGGAGGCGCTCCCATTATTTTGGGAATGAGCTGGCTAGCCCTACATGATCCGCTGGTGGGCTGGCATCAAAGAGTGGTTTCCTTCGGTTCCGCACACTGCTTAGAACACTGCAGGGCGGAAAAGGGGTCAGCAGGGGCCCAAGCCACCCTAGCAGGGACGGAAGTAATGGAGAAGGGGAAGGTGCCACCACAGTATGCTGATCTCAGCGACGTGTTCAGCGAGAAGGAAGCTGACCAACTACCCCCGCATAGGCCCTTTGATTGCCAGATCAATTTACTCCCTGGAGCACAGCTTCCTGTAGGCAAGTTGTATGCCATGTCAGACAGGGAGATGCAGGAGTTGCGAGCGTTCATTGACAAGAACCTGAAGAGAGGCTTCATCAGAGAGTCCAAGGCAGCGGGGGGTAGCCCAGTGTTTTTTGTGGATAAAAAAAACACGGACAAGCCGAGGCTGGTATGTGACTTTCGGGCCCTAAATGCAGTGACAGAGCCGGCGGCTTTTCCTATGCCCAGGATTGATGATATTTTGACCAGGGTGCGAAAAGGAAAGATTTTTACAAAGCTGGACCTAAGGGGGGCGTACAACCTGATACGTATAAGGAAAGGGGATGAATGGAAGACCACCATGTTCACCCCTTTGGGGGCATTTGAATACCTCGTTATGCCTTTTGGATTACAAACAGGCTCCGCGTGTTTTCAAGCCTTTATGAACCATGTACTGGGGCCTTTGCTCTACAAGAATTGCGTGGCCTTCTTAGATGACGTGTTGGTGTATTCGGAGAATGAGGAGCAACATGTGAGAGACGTCAGAGAAGTGTTGAGCAGGCTGCAAGCCAACAGACTGTGGGTGAAACTGGAGAAGTGTCAGTTTCATACCAAGGAGGTGGAATTCCTGGGGTACCGCTTGTCAGACAAGGGGTTGGCCATGGACCCCGGCAAGGTTCAAGCGGTGCTGGAATGGAAAACACCCAAGACCAAGAAGGATGTGCAGAGGTTCCTAGGGTTTGGAAACTTTTATCGTAAGTTCATCCGAAACTTCGCCCACCTGACGGCGCCCATCACGGACTGTCTCAGCAGCAAAAAGAAGTTTGTTTGGACGGGGGAGGCGGAGCGAGCGTTTGAGGAACTGAAAAGGGCCTTCGCCTCTGACGAACAACTTCTACATGTGGATTTACAAAAAAAGCTGAGGGTCGAAACAGACGCTTCTGACAGAGCCATAGGGGCGGTGCTTCTTCTGCAGCCGGGGAAGGAGGGGTCAGAGTGGCGACCGTGTGCCTTCTTTTCGCGAAAGCTGAACAAATCTGAGAGAAACTACACGGTGTACGACCGGGAACTTCTTGCGATTTATGAGGCCTTCCGGAGATGGAGGCACCTACTAATTGGTGCACAACAGAAGGTGCAAGTGTGCACGGACCATAAGAATCTAGAGTATTGGAGAACTGCGCGAGTGCTCAACCAAAGGCAGTTGAGATGGGCCCAGGAGTTCTCCAAATTTAACTTTGAGATTTGTTACGTACCAGGCCCGGAGAACGTTAGGGCGGACGCTCTCTCACGCAAACCTGAATATTTGGAGGGAGAGGGTGCACCCGAAGAGACCCATGTCATTCCCGAGGACCGCTGGGTGTGTGGGGCGGCTTTGGTGGGGCAAAGGGAACTGGTAGAGGGAACGGTGCAGGATGAATACGCCCAGGACAAACTCAGGGGTCTCAGGAGGGAGGGAGACAAACCCGGGGGTTTTGAGGAGAGAAACGGGGCGTTGTACTACAAGGGAGCGTTATACATACCTGAAGGGGAATTGAGGGAAAAGGTACTCAAGCAACTGCACGATAGCCCCACAGCAGGGCATTTTGGGCAACACAAAACCATGTGGCTGGTTACCAGGGAATTCTGGTGGCCCAAGGTCAGGGAAGATGTGCGTGAATATGTGAGAGGGTGTGACCGATGTCAACGAGCCAAGGGGGAGAGGCGGGCACCGGCAGGTTTATTAGAACCACTACCCACGCCGGAAAGACCATGGGAGGCAGTGGCAATAGATTTCATGACTGATCTGCCCAGGTCCAAAGGGAAGACAGCCATTATGGTTGTGGTAGACCTGTTAACCAAGATGGCCCACTTTATAGCCTGCTCACATGCGGTCACAGCAGAAGAAACCGCTAAATTGTTTGTGGAAAATGTGTTTCGGTTGCATGGTGCCCCCTTGAGGGTGGTTTCGGACCGAGGGAAACAATTTACTTCCAGGTTCTGGAGGAAGCTCATGAGCTTATTGCATGTAGAGGTGAATTTCTCAACTGCCCGTCATCCAGAAACCAATGGGCAGGCGGAAAGAGCTAATGGTGTCCTCCAGCAATATTTGAGGTGTTATGTGAATGACAGAGAGAATGATTGGGTGGAGAAGCTGGCGTTGGCAGAATTTGCCTATAACAATGCAGAGAACGTGTCCACGGGGATGAGCCCTTTTTTGGCCAATCACGGGTGTCATCCCCGAGCCTTCCCAGGGGGGGAGGGGGAGAACTGGAGCGTTCCTGCCGCAGAACAGTTCGTTGAAGAAATGGAAGCGATCCATCGCCAGCTCCAACTTAATTTAAACAGGGCGAAGGAGGAATATAAGAGGCAGGCAGACAAAACCAGAAGGGAAGGGGAAAGCATTAGGGTGGGGGACCAGGTGTGGCTGTCCACCCAAGGGTTACCATTTAAAGGAGGTTGTAAGAAGTTAAGACCCAAAAGACTGGGCCCATTTGAAGTCACGCAACAGGTCAACCCAGTGGCTTTCAGACTCCGGTTACCGAACCACATGAAGTTGCACCCAGTGTTCCACAGATCATTGCTGTCACCGTATATAGGGGACAGAGAGGGGAGGGTCAATAGGGGACCAGCTATGGAGGAAAAAGAACACAGCTACCATGTAGCGGAGATTCTCGATTCCAGGTGGAGGGGAGAGCAAGTAGAGTATTTGGTAATGTGGGAAGGGGAGCCGGAGTCGGAAAACACCTGGGTCAGGGCAGAGGATGTAGATGACGAGGTTTTGATTGAAACTTTTCATCAGAGATTCCCTAGAAAACCCCAGCCAGTGGCGAGGTTCCGGAGGGAATACTTCGCCACCACCGACGACGAAGAAGAGTTGGAGGGGTTCGCTGATTCCGAGGTGGAGGAGGATTCAGCGAGTCGGAACGAAGACCGATGGAGGGAATTGTTCGAGACGTCTGAAGATGAAGAGGATTCTTTTAGGGGTTTCAGCTCCTCACCGCCCAGAGGAGAGAGTAGGGGCGGGGGAGAGGGGGGCCCTGGAGGGGAGGTGGATGTCAGGGAACTGACATCGGAGGAAAGGGAAGTGGTAAGGCTCCCAGAGACTGGGAGAGAGTCAACAGCCAAAGCAGGGACCAGCAGGGGGAGTGCGGGGTCTCTGGAGGAGGATCTCAGTAATGCTGAGAGAGACGCAGCAGCCCAGGCAGGAAGCAGCAGGGGAGAGAAAGGGGTGAGAGACACTTCGAGCGAAAATAGCGGGGAGGTGTCAGAAGCAACTGCAGGGAGACCCATGCTTCGCCGGAAGCTGCCACGTCGTGAGTCCAGGAGACGCGTTTCCGTTAAGGAACTTCTTTGCTGGAAGCGCTTCCGCAGACAGCCACTGTCAGACTCTACTAGTGACTAGAGCAGACATGTCTGAGGAGCTCTGTCACACACAGAGGTTTGTGGGGTCGCACAAACTCTGAAGGGGCACAATTTTAAGCACAAGCAGCTAACCATCCCCTGACACCTTAGAACTGAGTTAACAGAAATTTAATTTGACCAGCTTCTATTGCTAGCTTTGGTGAAAACTTGAATTGCTGAGTTTCTCTTTTCGTTTTAAATCTAACCCTATTTTAAAATATACTCCTTACCCTTCCCTTCCTTTATTCAAATTGTAATTTAGCCAAAAGATGCAACACTTTTAATGGTATAAAAGATTTGCTGAAACTTGAACTCTGCACATGCACAGAGGCTATGTCAGCTTGAGAAAGAGAGAGAGAAGAAAAGGGAGGTTTTAACTAAGAGGTGACAAAGTTATGCTCTGCACATGAAACTTAAATTCAAATTTCTTTCTGTAAAATTGGGAACCATTAAGGGAAATGCAATGAGAATTACCCCTTTTCTGTATGTTGCCCAAAATCCTTGCCCTAGTACAGAACCATTAAGAACCATTGAGAACCATCAACTGTTAAGAGGCTGTCAAGTTCCAATCTAACATGCAAAATTCTTTTCACAGCTTTCCCGCTGAGTTTGTCTTCTGAGTACTGTAGTTGTTTTTTGTTTTTGTTTTAAATGGATTTTAATGGATTTTATCAGGTTTTGTTTTGCGAGTACTATATACCTATGCATTATAGGAACAGCATTCCTGACAGAGATTTTCACAGGAAATAAAAATTTCCCTTTCAAACAGGATACATGAACCTCTAAGAGAATTCAGACCCGCATAAGCAAAATGTTTAATAACTTGCCAATTGTGTTCAAATTAACAAAGGTTTTGTCCCTTCATTTCTTCCACAGCCAAACTAAAATTAAACAGACTGAGCAGTAAATAACAGTAGTAATTAAATGTAAATGATAATAATATTTAAATGAATAAAATGCTTAACTATGATTTTGTATTATTTACAGCTTCCCAAGAAGAAATTTCTAGAATATTCTCCCCTTTCTTGACTATTATCTTCCTCCTTTTTAAAAACTAATTATGTCTTCAGACCCCAACCCCCTGCAGGCCTATTTTCAAAGGATGTTTTACGGGAGACCAAATGTTAAGACCATTTCCTCACCAGCTAAGCAGCCTGCCAATGCATCTCAGTGGCCACAACAATTTCTTCCCATAAAAGACTTGAGGAACTGAATAATTGAATTATGAAGGACATTTTATTTCTTTGACCACAACCTAAGAAGGAAAGAACCTAGAAAGCTATAACATTTCAGCAAGGTTTGGAAGTGCTGTTAACTTCCTCCCAGTGACTCAAAGGCAGGCAAGAAATGCCCTTGTGCCCAAGGTTGGAAATACATGTAAAAGCAGCAAGAATTGTCTCAAGATCACGATTGCCTCAAGATATGCAACTGGTATAGAATTAATAATTTGTATGTTTTGTGTATTATGTGTTATTATGTAGAAATGCTGAAATGTGTCTGATAGTGTGTTGCTTCTTCAAAGGGGGGGAACCAATTTCTGTGTGTAATTGTTTCTGAATAATGTAGGGTGCATAACTATGAACAACAGAAGGGTTTGACCTACACCCCAAGTTTTTCCATGGAAGATTCTCATATACTACATGCTTTCCGATAGATCAGGCTATTGTGTAGTCCAATATTTAGAAAAGAAAGTCAACTGATGACCACATTTCCTTGTCCCACCTGGCACTCTGCAGTGTGCCAACCTTCTCTACCCATTTTAAATTGTTCTAAATTCACTTCACCAAGAAAAAGCTTCAGGATCCATGAAACAGCAGATACATGAAGGTGTATATGCTTTGATGTAGCAGGAATGATCCCTTATAGAGTTAAATTGACTAATTTGGACAAGTGCCCTTTTTAAGAATGGTTTAGAATGTTTTAACCATGGGGCTAAATAAATTCTAATTGGGCTCAGTTCTGATTGGGCATGTATCCCAGGTGCACTGAACTTTCTCTGGTCCCCTTAGGACAAATGAGCAACTTTCCTAGAGTGCAAGACCAACGCCAATAAATAATAATGCAATCCCATAGAAAGGCAAAGGCAAAGACACCTGTCTCACGACATGTCCAAACCTATGCCAGGGACAAGGCGACTGTTGGGAAACTGCCAGGGAGATATAGTCCATCATGGCCCCAAGCCGGCTGCCGGACGTCCATCGATCTCCCGTAGACAGGCAGATCCAGCAGTTAGCGACACGAAGCCTCAGAAATAGATTGGCTGCATTCCGGGGCTTGTGCAAACTGTTTATCAGCAGAAAACACAGCCAGAAAGCTTGCACCGCAGAAGAGCATAATTTACAGACTTTATTTAGCGTTGAACAGAACAAAGGAAAACATGACCGTTCTGAGTCAGCGTCTCTGACCGACTTGGAATCGAAAGGAACAGCAGAACATAAACATCCTGTGAACAGGACATGCGCAGACTCTGTGACTCACAAAGCCTGCTCCCTTTTAAGGTGGAACGGAAATATCCCAACATCCTCCCCCTTTCCGTGTAACCTGTAGCACCTGTGGTTCAACCCAATTGCAACCTTTGTACATAAACCTTAAGTTGTTCTCTGTTAACAACCTTAGACAACAGATCAGCAGGAATTTCATTTCCTGGCATGTAGGACACCTGAATCAGTCCTTTCTGAATACACTCTCTTGCACGATGTAGCTTAATCTGCAGGTACTTGGTTCTCTGCTTGCAACTCTCGGAGTTCAGCAAAGCCAAACACGATCTATTGTCTTGATACACTTGTACAGGACATTTCACAGACACTCTGATGTCCTTAAACAGTTGCATCAACCATTCACAATCCATGAGTGAAAATGACAGAGCATTGAGTTCTGCTTCACAGGAACTTAGGCTCACTGTTGTCTGCTTCCTGCACAACCAGTCAAACAGGCAGTGGTTGTACATGTAGCATACTCCAGAAGTGCTTGTACCATCTGTGGTGTCACTTCCAAAACTTGCATCTGCAAAGATTTCAAGACCTCCAGTCTTCTGACTGGTGAACCTTAGCCTGTAGTGCATAGTCCCTTTCAAATAGCGGGCTATGCGCTTCAGAGCTTTCCAATCCTGAACCATAGGATTGTTGGCATGTCTGCTAAGCAGATTACAGCTTACAGCTATGTCAGGTCTTGAACATCTGGCAATGAAATTCAGCTTGCCTAGAATGCATCTGTATAGCGTTGTGTCAGAAAACGCTTCAGCAGTACTGTCTACCTGGTAATCTGTCACCATCGGTGTGTCTGCTGGGTTTGCATCAACCAAATTCAACCTGGTTAACACATCAGCAATTTTCTGTGTTTGGTGTACCAGAAAATTACCTGCTTGGTCTCTCTCCACCTGCAGAGAAAGATAGTTGGATACCTCACCAAGATCCTTCATGTCAAAGTGCTCCTTCAGCTGAGCTAGGGTGCTTTGGTAGAAAGCCTGATTCTTCCAAAACATCAGAAGATCATCAACAAAACATAAACAATACAGTTTGTTTTGCCCCTCCTCCTTGACAAACACACATGGATCAGCTTTGCCCTGGTGAAAACCTAGAGAAAGCAATGTCTCAGTGAGTTTTGTGTTCCAACACCTGGCACTCTGCTTGAGACCATATAAGGATTTCCGCAGTTTACAGACCATTCCCTTCTGTATCTCCATCCCATCAGGTGGAAGCATGAACAGCTCCTCGTTCAAAATCCCGTACAAAAAAGCTGTATTAATGTCATGATGGGAAACATGCAGTTTCTCCTCCGCAGCGATCTTGAGCATCAGCTGAATGCTCTCATATTTGACTGTGGGTGAGTAGGTCTCGTGGTAATCCTGTCCTGGTACCTGTGAAAAACCTCTGGCAACCAATCTGGCTTTGTGTCTGACTACCTTGCCATTCTGGTCTGTCTTGGCCTTGAAGACCCATTTGCTGCCAACCAGTCTCATTCCTGGGACTACCGGTACCAGTTCCCAAGTTTGGTTCCTGTTCAAGGAATCAACTTCAGCCTTCATGGCATTAAGCCAAGGCTCAGCATCTTTAGAGGTTAACTCCTGAACCTCTTTGAAGCTTGAAGGTTCCCACACCTTCTCTGAGCTACTAAGAACAGCAGTTGCTGTCTTAGCAAACTCATCAGCATACCTCTTTGGAGGTCTGCCCTTCGTGGCTCTCTCAGATCTGCGTACTAGACGCAAGTCTTCTTGACTCATCTCCTCTTTCTTAGGAGAAAAATGACCAATGGTAAACAGTGGTTCTTCCAGTTCATTGTCAGACGCATCAGATGGTCTGACTGAGGCCTTTGCGCTCTTGTATTCTGCTGTGTCATCACTGTCACTGACACCAGCAGCAGCGCCGCCCACTGAACTGGAATCCGAACTCTGATCATCATCCTCCTCCTCATCATCATCCTCATCCTCATCATCTTCAGCAGCTTCCTCAGCTTTAGCTGCTTGCTTGACATCACCTTCATCCTCCTCTGGGTAACTCTGGAAAATTCCCACATTCCCCCCCCCCCACTTAGGATTGTACTCAACACTCCTTGTGAACTTAATGGACTTAGAGTTAGTCATCCATACCCTGTATGCACCTTTTTCGTACCCCATGAACAAACCATGTGCCCCACGCTTCCCAAGCTTGTTGGTTTGTGGGGTGTGTACCCACATGTCAGAACCAAAGATTTTCATGTGCTTGATGTTGGGCTTCTTGCCAAACATCTTCTCATAGGGGGTACAGCCAATGGGTGATGACAATCTGCGATTAAAGGAGTAAACAAAATTCCCCAAAGCTTCCCCCCAAAACTTATCAGGGAGATTGGCATCATGCAACAAGGTTTTGATTCCTTGCAGCAGTGTCTGATTAGCTCGCTCCGCAAGCCCATTCATCCATGGCGATCTGGGCATTGACATGTCATGCTGGATTCCCTTCTTAGTCAGGAAAGCTTCAAACTGCTGAGAAGTGAATTCCCCGCCCCGATCGGTAAACAAAGAGCCAATACGTTTACCGTGCACATTCTCCAACCAAGCACAGAATGCCTTAAACTTCGGAAACGCTTGCGATTTCTGTTCGAGCAAAAACACATGAATGTACCTGGAAAAAGAATCAATTAGAACCATGAAGTACCTTGCTCCTCCTAAAGAGGGCGCAAGTGGCCCAACCAGGTCTGCATGCACTAGCTGGTAGGGTTTGGAAGCCTGCCTGCTAGACTCCTTGCCTTTTGGAGCAACCTTCACCTTGTTCTCTGCACAAGATACACATTTCATGTGAAATTTACAGGGTTTGATGTTCAAACCCTCAACCACCTCTGGCATCTTGGCCAGTGCCTTCCAAGAGAGGTGACAAAACCTTCGATGCGCATCGTGAATGCAACCTGCATGAAGAACTTTGTTAGTTTGTGCAACACAACAAGAATCAGCATTAGATACAACAGCAGTGTCGTCATAAGTTATATGGAACAAACCACCCATAAACTTTGCATGCAAATAGTCCTCTTTGCCTTTACTGATGACACAGACGCTCCTCTTGAAGGAAATCTGAAAACCACGACCAGTAAGCTGTGGGACACTGAGCAAGTTGCTTGCAGCTCCTGGAACAAAAAGTACATTACTGATGGTAGTGTGCAGACTTGCAAGTTTCACAGTCCCTTCTCCTGCAATTTGCAACGTCCTTCCATCAGCCAGGTGGATCTCACCTTCTTGAGGTGTGAAGGAGATAAACAGGTGGCGATCCTTCGAAATATGGCGGCTGGCACCTGAATCAACAATAAATCTGCCTTTGGCTGTTGGAGCAGTCTTTACAGCAAGCAAACCCTTGTTTTCCACCGGCGTGGGCTTTTGCAGCTTGCCCCCCTGCTCCTGGCCAGCAGACTTGCCTTTAGCCTTTGGTGAAGCTGTGCCAGCAAACATAGCCTTGTTTTCCGCTGGCGTGGGCTCTTCACCCTCCCTCTGCTCCTGGCCATCTGCAGGCGTCTGCCTCTGTTTACCTTTGCCTTTCCAGCCTCTGCAAAGGCGATGACCTTGGTTCTCACAAGAAACAGAGCTCTCAGCTGCCGACTCCTTGGCTCCCCCTGGAGGCTGGAATGCTGCCTGGGATGACGTGACGGTCAGCTCCCCCTGCAGCTTGCAACCGGTGCCCTCAGCATCCCTGCATTCACTCGCATTCTGGGAAACAGCTAGGACCTCCGATGCAGTCAAACTCTGGGCTGGGATGACTGGCTGGTGAGCAGCTTTCAAAGCATTCCACATCCCACGTGCAGTGGTGTTGCCAGCAAGCGTCTTAATTTCCTCAAGAGAGACGGATAAGACTATTACGTCAATGGCCTTCGAATTCTGGCCTTTCCATTTCTCTGTCAGAGGAACCGGGGGGGGCCTCAAATACGGTATGCCACACCCCAAACTGACGCAGCAAACTTTCACACCATTTTGCCCAGGTTTCATAATTCTGCCCATCCAACTTTGGGCACATAGTGGCCTCAGAAGCTTGGAAAAACTCCATTTCCGGGACTTCCGGAGGCGGCGCGAAACGGCAATGGCGGTCCTCTTCAGCTGCTGAAGAGGGGCTCCGCGGAAAAGGGTCGTGCGCTGCGGCACAGTGACGACCCAGTTAGACAAACCACGGGTAGAGTGAGCCCGTGGCCGTGGGGTTCGGCGGGCACCAGGAGCGACCTCGGAAACGAAGAAGGGACCCCGTAAGGGGCTCCGGAACGTGGAGGGGGTAGCGGTGCTGTGAATCCATCGCTCTTTCCGCGGAAGTGAAGCCGCGCGGCTGCTGCCGATGAGCGCTGACCTTTCTTCTTCAAACATCCGATTAGAAAACAACATACCCGTGAGTAAGAAAAGAAATTCGAGATCTTATTGGAACTTTAATTTGTGCAATTCGGCTGAAAGCGGGAGACGCTAAAAAGGAAGTCAGTCTTCCGGCTCTGTTATAAGTATTAAGCAAAGACTCTCTAAAGCGGAAGCATTGAAAGGAGTGCGAAAAAAGTTGGAATATACCTTGCAAATTCGGTTTCAACTGTTTAAAAGTTAAGAAAAGTTAAAAACTGTATTATATATGGACAGAGACTGTGATTTCTCTTTCTACCCTTTGTGGATTACAAAGTAACGAAACCCAGCTCTCGGGCTGCCTGAAATAAAGTAACATCAGACTGCGGCAACTGTATATAAAATTACAAAGTTACACTGGGCTATTTTGGAAGTTACAAAAAGGGAACTGTTGCATGCACCTTTGTAAAAGACTCTTATTCTCTGCAGTTAAAAAGTGAACTTAGAGGGTTTTCCCCTTTTTTACTTTGGATTTTTCTGGGAACTTAATGGCGGAAAGTCTTCATCCCGTTTCTTCTTCTTAATTTTGGGGGAGCTCCCCCTGCTGGATTGAGGATCTATTAGTCTCTGAGAACTGCTGGTTGCTTTGGAATTGTTTTAAGTTTGGATGTTTACTTTCTGGATTGCTTTTCCCATGGGATTTACAATTTGACCTTGATACATGGACAGCTGTGGAATGAGTGGTGCAGCAAAAACAAGGGCTGGAAAGAAAGCAAAACAAACTGAGCTGCTGCAATCAACTTTGCCTGTGCAGCCACGTAGATCATCTGTCCCAATTGTGACAGGTCTGCAAGAAGGGCAATCCATACAGCCAGCTCTTGGGGAGATGGCTGCTGGAGGGTTAGATCCTGTCTCTAAAGAAATACTGGACCAGCTGGCAGCATTGAATAAGAAAGCTGATGAACAAGCAGCTAGATTTGATGAACAAGCTGCTAAATTTGACCAGGTGACAGCTACAATTAATAAATTGACAGACCAAGTCACTAAAAATACACAGGCAATAGGTAACATTGAAAAGACTACAACAGAAAATCGAAAGTTAGTCGAGGAAGTAAACACAAAAGCAGACGAAAATAAAAAGAGGATAGAGGAATTAAGAGGGGAAGTAAGACCACTGAGTAGACAGGTTACTGAACAGCAAGCGTACCTGTCCCTGGCGGAACTGAAAAACAGGGAAAGCAATCTCAGGCTTAGAAACATCCCAGAATCAGAAAAAGAGGACTTGATTGGCTTTTTGACAACAGAAATATCCAAGTTCTGGGGTTTGGCAGAAGAGAAGGACTTTAAAATCGTCACCGCTTTTAGATTGGGAAGAGTGGCCAAGAAGGACAAACCAAGAGATTGCTTGATCATTTTGAGATCTAAGCAAGAAAAAGATACTATACTCGGCCTGCATTTTAAAAACTCATTGGTGATTCAGGGAAAGACAGCAGAAATCTTCAGAGACAACCCAAAACAGCTATTGGACTTAAGAGTTACATATAAAGATTTAGCAAGTCTATTGAGAAACAACACAATCCCTTACAGGTGGGAATTCCCTCAAGGATTATCTTTTACTTGGAAAGGGAAGAAGGTAAGAATCAGAACAGCAGAGGAGCAAGAAAAGTTCCTAAACGACCACGGGGAGGACCTTCGGAAAGGAGTAGCAGGAGCCTGGCCACCTCCTTCGTTTGGCCTCAACCCGGTTCCACCTCCAGATAAAGAAGACAAAGGAGACACTCCCACTGACAAATAAATCGATCCAGGATGTCTCTGCAGTTTCTTAGTTGGAATATTCATGGTGCAAATTCTCCCGAAAAAAGGAAAAAGATTTTTCATATATTGAGAAAAGAACAATTGGACGTCATTTGCCTTCAAGAAACACACGTGACTAGGCTCCACAGGAGAGTGTTAATTAACAAGAGACTAGGCCAAGAATTTATTTCATCAGACAAGGTCAAAAAAAGAGGAGTAGTGATTTATGCAAAGGAGAGCCTAGCACCAAAATTGGTGTTTAAAGATGAACAAGGAAGAATTTTGGCGATTGAAATACAATCACAAGGAGAAAAATTTTTGATAGTAGGAATATATGCACCAAACGACGGGAAGTCGGAATTCTATAAGAGGCTGCATGAGATAATGCTGGACCATATTGACTATACCAACATCATTCTGATGGGAGATATGAATGGGGTTGTCTCCACTTACATGGATAAGTCACAAAATCAAAATTTGAACAAAGATGTCAGACTTCCAAAGACTTTCCTCGAACTTACAGACAATATGGACCTGATTGATATCTGGAGGACAAAGAACCCTCTAGGTAAGGAGGGAACATTCTTTTCTGAGGCCCACCTATCTTGGACAAGAATCGACCAAATCTGGACATCTAGAGGACTGGCACCTAAGACAAAAAAAATAGAGATCTGCCCTAAAACTTGCTCCGACCATAACGCCTTGAAAATAGACTTGAGACTTACACCAGCTGGATCCTTCAGATGGAGAATGAATGACTACTTGTTTAGAGATCAGGAGATTGTGAAGAAGGCCCAAAAAACGTTGAAAGACTATTTTGAAATAAATTTGAATACTTCGGTGGAAAAGAAAATAATCTGGGACGCGAGCAAAGCTGTTATGAGAGGGTTTCTGATACAACAGAACACTATCAAGAAGAAACTCTGGAATGGTAAAAAGGACAAGATTTTGGACAAAATAAGAGATGGAGAGAAAAAGCTGAGATTAAACCCAAAATCAAAAGAAGTTTTAAGAGAAATAAAATTTCATCAAGCACAATACACGAAATTGATAAACCAAGAAATTGAATGGAAAATTAAACAGATGAAACAAAGATCATTTGAATCGGCAAACAAATGTGGGAAGCTGCTGGCATGGCAGCTGAAAAAGAGACAAAAATTGAACTTTGTTACCAATCTGGAGGTCGAAGGAGAATGTATTCAGAAACCAGAAGAAATTAGAAAGTGTTTCCAGAGATATTTTAAAAAATTGTATACCCAAGGACCCCAAGCAGAGATTGAGATAAACAATTTCTTAAAAAGTTATGGCCTGCAAAAGTTAACACAAGATAAACAAACAGCCCTGAACTATAAAATAACACAACAGGAAATTGAAAGTGCCATTCAGAACATGCAACCAGGCAAATCTCCAGGCCCAGACGGACTTACCTCCAAATATTATAAGACATTGAAGGAATATTTGACCCAGCCATTAATGGAGGTATGCAATCAGATTATGGAAGGGAAGGGGGCACCAGAATCGTGGAAAGAGGCATTCATTACTTTGATACCAAAATTGGAATCCGAAAAGACTCAACTTAAGAATTATCGTCCCATCTCACTCCTAAATGTGGATTACAAAATTTTTGCTGATATCTTAGCAAACAGACTGAAAAAAGTTTTGAATGAAGTAATTCATAAGGACCAAGCAGGCTTTCTCCCGGGTAGGCATTTGTCTGATAACACCAGGAATATTATTGATGTTTTGGAGTTACTACAGACAAATATGAATACGAAAGCAGCTTTGATTTTCATAGACGCGGAGAAGGCCTTTGACAATATATCTTGGAAATTTATGAAGAAAAATTTGGAAGGGATGGGAGTGGGAAGGGCGTTCCAAAATGGTATCGAAGCAATTTATTCAGAACAAAAGGCTAAATTGATAGTAAACAGTGTGGTGACAGAGGAGTTTAAAATTGAAAAAGGGACACGACAGGGGTGCCCCCTATCACCCCTGCTATTTATTTCTGTCCTGGAGGTGTTGCTGAACTTGATTAGGAAGGACCAGCGGGTGGAAGGAATACAGGTCGGAGAAAAACAATATAAACTGAAGGCTTTTGCAGACGATTTGGTTTTGACACTACAGGAGCCAGAAACTAGTACAAAAAGAGCTTTAGAACTAATCTCGGAGTTTGGTCGGGTGGCGGGATTCAAGCTGAACAAACAAAAAACTAAGGTTTTATCAAAAAACTTGACACCTTCAGAAATAGACGGGTTTCAGAAGGAAACAGAATTAACTGTGGTTACAAAAGTGAAATACCTGGGGGTTAATTTGACTGGGAGAAATCTGAATTTGTTCAAAGATAATTATGAAAAATGTTGGTCTGAAATTAAAAAGTACCTAGAAATTTGGTCAAGATTGAAACTTTCCTTGTTGGGAAGAATTGCAGCTGTTAAGATGAATGTATTGCCAAGAATGTTGTTCCTGTTTCAAACCCTTCAGATCGTGGACAGAGTGGAATGTTTTGGAAAGTGGCAGAGGGACATTACAAGGTTTGTCTGGCAGGGCAAAAAGCCCCAAATAAAATTTAAGATATTAACAGATGCAAAGGAAAGAGGGGGATTTGCCCTGCCGGACTTAAGACTGTATTATGAAGCTGCATCCTTCTGCTGGATGAAAGATTGGTTCTTGTTAGAAAACACTGATGTCCTAGATCTGGAAGGGTTTAGCAATGCTTTTGGGTGGCATGCATACCTATGGTACGACAAGATAAAGTTTCATAAATTGTTTAAAAACCATATTGTCAGGAAAGCTTTATTCATTGTCTGGACTAAATACAAAGACTTACTTGAAAGTAAGACCCCGAGGTGGCTATCACCGACGGAGGCCAAGGCTATAAAACTACGTAACATGGAGAGTGGCTGGGTAAAATACTGTGAGATAATAGAAAGAGTTGGTGATACCTGGAGGTTGCAGAGCTTTGAAAAATTGAAAGGAAAGGTGCGAGACTGGTTTCATTATGCCCAAATTTTTGAGATTTTTAAAAAGGATAAAAAAATTGGTTTCCAGGTGGAAAAATCAAAATTAGAGACAGAACTACTCGAACCTAAGACGAAAGTGCTTTCAAGAATGTATAACTTGTTGCTTAAATGGAACACTCAAGATGAGACAGTTAAATCAGCTACGATAAAATGGGCACAGGACATTGGGTACAGCATTAGGTTAGAAGACTGGGAAAGGTTATGGACCACCGGTATGAAATTCACAGCATGCAGCACATTAAAAGAAAACATTATGAAAATGGTATACAGGTGGTACATGACCCCAGTCAAACTTGCAAAGATTTATCATCTGTCTGACAATAAATGTTGGAAATGTAAGGAGGCTGAAGGAACATTCTTTCACCTCTGGTGGACATGCCCGAGGGTGAAGGCTTTTTGGGAAATGATTTATAATGAGTTGAAAAAGGTTCTTAGGTATACCTTTCACAAGAAACCGGAGGCCTTCCTCCTGGGCATTGTGGGCCAGAGAGTGTCAAAGAAAGATAGAACTTTTTTTTTATATGCAACTACAGCAGCAAGAATCCTTATAGCTAAACATTGGAAGACACAGGAGTTACACACGCTGGAAGAGTGGCATTCGCAACTGATGGACTACATGGAACTAGCCGAAATGACCGGCAGAATCCGAGACCTGGGAGAAGAGGCAGTGGAAGAGGATTGGAAAAAATTTAAGGACTATCTACAAAAATATTATAAGTTATATGAATGTTGAGAATTTGTAAAGTTTTGGAAAAAATATGCTTCAGTATTGAGACGTGAAAATGAAGGAAATTAAGTTATGACTTTGAAAAGTTTAATTTATAGATTATATAACCAAATGAAAACACAAAAACATATGAAATAAGGTATCAATTTGCTGTTTATTTTATTGTAAAGAAAGCAGGGGATGGAGGATGTGGGGAAGTCCAGTGGATTATGAAAAAAGATCTGGAAAAGTGATTATTTTCTTCTTTTTCTTTATTTAATTTCTTCTTTTTTCTGTAAAACTGCTTTTGTTGTATCACTGGTGATGTATTCTGACCTTGGAAAAAAGCAATAAAAATTATTTAAAAAAAAAAGAAAAAGGAAAAACTCCATTTCCAGCTTTTTGCTTTAGCCGTGAGTCTTTTTGCCTTCAAAGACTTCTAATCTTAGCAGCCATTAATCACGAACTCTCTGGCTCGGCTCCCAGGCCAATTAAGCCTTCCGGAGTTCAAAGGCTCCTTGCTGAGGTAAATAGAAAAGCCTCCCTCTTTTCTTTCGCTTTCCCCCCCCGTACCTCTCAGTCTGTTGCAGCTTTACTCTCCTGTAGGTGCTGTGAATCTGGGCCCGAAACCTTGTTGTTGGGAAACTGCCATGGAGATATAGTCCATCATGGCCCCAAGCCGGCTGCCGGACGTCCATCGATCTCCCGTAGACAGGCAGATCCAGCAGTTAGCGACACGAAGCCTCAGAAATAGATTGGCTGCATTCCGGGGCTTGTGCACACTGTTTATCAGCAGAAAACACAGCCAGAAAGCTTGCACCGCAGAAGAGCATAATTTACAGACTTTATTTAGCGTTGAACAGAACAAAGGAAAACATGGCCGTTCTGAGTCAGCGTCTCTGACCGACTGTGAAATCGAAAGGAACAGCAAACATAAACATCCTGTGAACAGGACATGCGCAGACTCTGTGACTCACAAAGCCTGCTCCCTTTTAAGGTGGAACGGAAATATCCCAACAGCGACATGGTCAAAATGAAAGTCCTAAGGGATTCGCCAGGAGTTGTTGCTGTGGGTATGTTGGAGGTGTGAGACCAGAGAACTAACTTTAACACCTGAGAACACACAAAAAGGCAGAAACAAAATAAACTGCATTTTTCAGTCATTAGTGGACCTTCCTGCTAAGTGTAAAGCATAGACCACTATTGAGTAAATGTTTCTCCCAAAGTGCTAGAATGCCACAAGTAATTTAGTAACAAAATGCATCGTGTGTTCTTTTTATGTGATATCCTATATTTACACAAAGGCATCCATTTACAACATACCATGTTATTATTTGTGGGGCAAAATGTTTAAAGAAAAATTCTAGCCCCAAAGGGGAGATTGTGATAAGAATTTTAAAGTCTTAGATATATAATAAATGTTCATAAATGTACCAACCAAGCACATACATAGATCAGCACAGGAAGACTGACCTGAAAACCATTTTTGATTCCCAAACTGACCAAATGTTTTCTCTGCAAGGAGGGAGGGGGTCAGGGAGCCTTCCCATTGTCTCAGGAATTGAGTAATCAGCATTTTAATGGGTGACAATCAGGAAAGGCAATCAGATAACCTGGCAGACAGGAAAAACAACATTCAAATTTCTGTTTTAGACCACCTTTTCCTTTCCCTATATACAGAAGGGAAGAAGGAAAAGAAGGAAGAAAATATAGGAAAACAATGTAGTAAATGTTTATGCGCCAAATATAAATAAAGCAGAGTTCTTTAAAAAATTGGAGCAAATGTTACTAGATCTGGAGAATCATAAGTTGATTCTACTTGGAGACTTGAATGCTGTGCCAATACCGGAATTAGACAGAAGCGCGAAAAGAAGAAAATTGAAACAAGGGAAACTACCAAGAACCTTTAATAATCTCGTGGAAAATCTAGATTTGATAGACATCTGGAGACATAAAAATCCAATAACGAAACAATTCACACACTTCTCAGAACCACACCAAAGCTGGGCGAGATTGGATCAAATATGGGCTTCAAGAGAATTAACAAGAGCAGTAAAATGTGAAATCCAACCTAGAACCCTTTCTGACCATAGTTCAGTAATTCTGGAGTTAAAAAATAGAATACAGGGAACATATAGATGGAGAATTAACGACTACCTTTTTGAAAATGATGAGATAATTGAGAAGGCGAAAAGAACCTTAAAAGATTATTTTGACATGAATATAAATAAAGAAACAAATATCGACATAGTTTGGGATGCCAGCAAGGCAGTGTTAAGAGGATTCCTAATTAATCAGAATAGCTATAGGAAAAAGTTAAGAGAACAAAAAAAGAAGGAATACTCAATTAAGAGAATGTGAAAAAAACTGGTAATAAATCCAAGTGAGGAGCAGACCAAACAAACCTATAGAATATTACAATCACAATATTCAATTCTAATAGGCCAAGAAGTGGAATGGAGAACTAAGGCATGGAAGCAAAAATACTTTGAATCAGCAAACAAAACCAGGAAATTACTGGCATGGCAACTAAGAAAAAGCAAAAAAAAAAAAATGTGATTAATAAAATAAAAATAGAAGAGCAAACAGTGGAAGACCCCAAGAAAATAAAGGAAAATTTCATTAAGTTCTATGAAAAATTATACAAAAGAGAAAAAGAAGATACAACAGGAATAAAAAAATATTTAGAAGAAAATAGAATAAAAGGATTAACAGAAGAGGAGAAAACACAATTAAATAAACCTATAAAAATTGAAGAAATCCAGTAGGCGATAAAAAAGATGAAATTGGGAAAAACCCCAGGGCCCGAAGGGTTATCCGCCAAATATTATAAAGTTTTAGAGGAATACTTAGCCCTGGTGTTATGCAAAGTAGCAAATAATATTTTAAGAGGAGGAAAGACACCTGACTCCTGGAAAGAAGCTTATATTACATTGATACCTAAGCCAGATACGGACAAGTTAGACATGAAAAACTATAGATCAATATCACTATTAAATAACGACTATAAAATCTTTGCAGAAGTTATGGCCAACCGTCTCAAGAAATGTCTAACAAATTTTATTCACACAGATCAAACTGGATTTCTACCCAACAGACAATTAAAAGATAATATAAGACAAATAATTAACATCATTGAATATTTAGACTGCAAGAATGAAATCCCTGTGGCATTAATCTTTATTGATGCTGAAAAGGCTTTCGATAATGTATCCTGGCAATTTCTATTAGGATGCACGGAAACAGCAGGGATAGAGGGCACCTTTTTGGAGGGAATAAAAGCTCAAGCCAGAGAGCAAAATTGATTATTAATAATGATTTAACCGACTCTTTTGAAATCTCAAAAGGCACAAGACAGGGCTGCCCTCTGTCACCTCTTTTATTTATAATGGTATTAGAAATTATTGCAAACAAGATAAGAGTAACACCAGAAATACGTGGAATCAAAATTGGGAAAAAAGAATATAAATTGAAAGCATACGCTGATGATTTGATGTTATCATTGGAAGATCCTCAAAAAAGTGTCTGCAGGGTAATAGTGTTGGCTATTTGCAGTTTAGTAGCGCTGCAGAGAGCTTGCTGGGGATACCATGCATTAAAAAGGGACTTAAAAATAACTTAAACAAGGTTTTAATAACAAAACAAAAACTCCTTATACACTAAATACATCAACAAACCAAATCCCTTCCAAGTTTTTCTTCATAAATTTCCAAGAAATGTTGTCAAAGGCCTTCTCCGCATCAATAAAAATTAACACTGCTTTAGTGTTAATATTTGTTTGTAAAAGTTCCAGAATATCGATAATATTCCTGGTGTTATCAAACAAATGTCTACCTGGGAGAAAGCCTGCTTGGTCCTTATGAATTACTTCATTTAGTACTTTTTTAAATCTATTTGCCAAAATATCTGCAAATATTTTGTAATCCACATTTAGGAGTGAGATGGGACGGTAGTTCTTAAGTTGAGTCTTTTCAGTTTCCACTTTAGGTATCAGTGTGATAAATGCTTCTTTCCACGTTTCTGGTGCCCTCCCTCCCCCCATAATCTGGTTGCAAACCTCCATTAATGGTTGTATCAAGTAGTCTTTTAACATCCTGTAATACTTGGAGGTAAGTCCATCAGGGCCTGGAGATTTGCCTAGCTGCATATTCTGAATGGCATCCTCGATTTCCTGTTGTGTTATTTTACAATTCAAGATTGATCTCTTCTCTTGAGATAGTTCTGGTAGGCCATTGTCTTTCAAAAATTGTTCTATCTCAGTTACTTCCTCGGACCCTTGTGTATACAGTTTTTTAAAATATTTCTGGAAGCACTTTCTAATTTCTCCCGGTTTCTGAATATTTTTCCCTTCAACTTCTAGGTTGGTAACATAATTTAGTTTTTGTCTCTTTTTCAACTGCCAAGCTAGCAGTTTCCCACATTTATTCGCGGATTCAAAAGATCTTTGTTTCATTTGTTTGATTTTCCATTCCACTTCTTGGTTGATCAATTTCGTATATTGTGACTGGTGGAATTTAATTTCTCTTAAAGTCTCTTTTGATTTTGGATTCAATCTTAATTTTTTCTCTCCATCTCTTATCTTCTCTAGTATCTTATCCTTTTTCCCATTCCAAAATTTTTTCTTAATCGTATTCTGTTGTATCAGAAACCCTCTCATAACAGCTTTACTTGCGTCCCAGATTATTCTTTTTTCCACCGAGGTGTTCAAGTTAATTTCAGAATAGTCCTTTAAAGCTTTTTGGGCCTTCTTTACAATCTCTTGATCTCTTAGCAGGTTGTCATTCATTTTCCATCTGAAGGAATCGGCAGTAGTAAATCTCATTTCCATTTTCAGAGCGTTGTGGTCGGAGCAGGTCTTTGGGCAGATTTCTACTCTTGTAGTCTTAGGTGCCAGCCCTCTAGTTGTCCAAATTTGGTCGATTCTTGTCCATGACAGGTGGGCCTCAGAGAAGAAAGTTCCTTCTTTACCTAAGGGGTTTCTCGTCCTCCATAAATCAATCAAATCCATATTGTCAGTTAGCTCGAAAAAAGTTTTTGGTAGTCTTCCATCCTTGGTCAGGTTCTGGTTCTGTGACTTATCCATATAGGTAGAGACGACCCCATTCATGTCTCCCATCATAATGATGTTAGAATAGTCCAGATAGTCCAGTAATGTCTCATGTAGCTTCTTGTAAAATTCTGATTTCCCCTCATTTGGTGCGTAGATTCCTAGTATCAAAACTTTTTCTCCTTGGGTTTGTATTTCAATTGCCAGGATTCTTCCTTGTTCATCTTTAAACAAAAATTTTGGTGATAAATTCTCCTTTGCGTAGATCACCACGCCTCTCTTTTTAACTCTGTCTGATGAAATAAATTCTTGGCCTAATCTTTTGTTTATTAACACTTTCCTATGGAGCCTGGTCACGTGAGTTTCTTGCAGACAGATTATATCCAAATGTTCTTTCTTCAAAATATGGAAAATCCTTTTGCGTTTTTCCGGGGAATTTGCGCCATTAATATTCCAACTATACAGCTGTAGAGACATCCTGTATCAATCTGTTGTTGCTCTTTATGGGGCGTCTTCTTTTTTGTCCAAATCCGAGGGTGCTGGCTCTTTTCCAGACTCTGGTGGAGGCCAAAGGGCTGCTACTCCCTTCTGCAGGTCTTCTCCGTGGTCGTGTAGAAACTTCTGGCTGTCCTCTTTCGTTTTGATTTTAATCTTCTTTCCTTTGTAGTTGAATGATAGGCCTTGTGGAAACTCCCACCTGTAAGGTATTCCGCTACTTCTCAGAAGTCCAGCTAGATCAGTGTAGTTGGATCTGAGGTCCAGTAATTGTTTAGGGATATCCTTGTAAATTTCTGCTCTTCTGTCCTGGATTTCAAGTGCTTTATTGAAGTGTAGGTCAAGTAATTTGTCTCTCTCCTGTTTGGTCCTTAAGATGATCAGACAATCTCTGGGCCTGTCCTTCCTGGCAATTCTTCCCAGTCTGAATGCAGTTGTTATTTTAAAGTCTGTGTCTTCCTTTATACCCCAGAATTTAGAGAATTCTGTTGTCAAAAAGCCGGTCAAATCCTCTTTCTCAATCTCTGGGATGGAGCGTAATCTTAAATTATTTTCCCTGTTTCTCAGTTCCACCATAGACAGATAGGCCTGCTGGTCACTGATATGTTTATGTAGTGGCCTTACCTCTCCTTTCAATTCATCCACTTTCTGAATTGCCTGATCAGCTTTTTCGTTTGCAGCCTCGGCCAATTTCCGACTCTCGGATGTGGCGTCTTTTAGATTCCCAATTTCTTGTGAATGCTTAGCCACTTGTTCAGATAGTTTAGTGATTGAAGATGTGGCTAAGTCAATTTTTGCTGTTTGGTCATCAACCTTCTTATTCAAAATTGCAAATTGTTGTAGCATTTCCTCTAGAAGAGTGCCAGATCCTCCTGCTGCCATATCCTCAGTTGTTGGCTGTTCAGCTTCCTTGGATGGAGCTGTTGTTGAGGGTGCAGCTCCCTGTAAAACAGCAGGGACTGAAGATCTGCGAGCCTGAGAAATCAGAGTTGTTTGTACAAGTTGGCCTTTCCCTGCTTTCGACGCAGCTCTTGTTTTTGGAGGGCCACTCATTCCACACCTGTCTTTGGATTCAAGGTCAAACTGTCAAATGTTCCATGGGAAAGACAGGCCTCAAAGTAGATAACCAAACCACAGAGAGTCAAAACAAAGTTAGTTCTCAGGAATTTGTAAATCCCAAACTCCACTAGAGGGAGTATTGTTGCAGTTCAGGAAAGAAGGAACAAAGTTTTGGCCGCCATTAAAGTTCCTGCAGTTGAATAAGTTAACAATAGTCTTTAAAGAAAACTTTTTTCCACTGGCAGAGCCCTTTCAATGTTGCCACAATAGTCTATCTGAAGGTGCAAGATACAGTTGTTTAATTGTATCTTCCAATGATGCCTCTATGTATCCGTTTCAACTTTGTATATGTATCCGCAAAACAACCCTTTTCCCCCTGCCAGCCCGGGACTGGGTTTTTTAAAGTTTTTAGAGTCCACAAAAGGAGAAGGTCTCCATGTTAAATCAACGCAATAGCAGAAAGAAAAAAGAAGGCTTGCCTTTCCCTTCAGTTGCTAGCTCCGCCAGACGCATGATACTTCCCGTTTTAAAATCCCTTTCTATTGCTTCCAGCTTGTCTGTTCCTTTGCCTTTGATCACTAGACACTACCGGGAGACGGACTTCCTTTTTCTCGTCTCCCGCTTTCAGCCAAATTTTCAATTTACAGTCCCGAATTAATACTCTTCTTACTCACAAGTAGATGATTTAGAGTCCAATACTTAAGGAAGAAAGGTCGGCGCTCATCAGCAACAGCCGCGCGGCTTCGCTCCCGCAGAAAGAGCGATGTACTCTCAGCACCGCTTCCCCTCCGCGCTTCCGGAGCCCCTTACGGGGTCCCTTCTTCGTTTTGGGGGTCGCTCCAGGTGCCCGCCGAGTCCCACGGCCACGAGCTCACTCTGCTCGTGGTTTTTCTTGATGGATCATCGCTGTGCCGTAGCGAACGATCCTTTCCTGCGGAGCCCCTCTTCAGAGACTGAAGAGGACCGCCATTACCCGTTTCGCGCCGCCTCCGGAAGTCTGGAAGTGCTTTTGTAAAAATGTCCGCAATTTGATTGTCACCTGGAACATATTGAAATACAATCATTTCATCAGCAATTAGTTTCTTTACAAATTGTAAGCGTAATCTTAAGACTCTAGTGTTTCACAGCTGTAAAGCTGGGTCTCGTTATTTTGCTCTGGCCCTTGCTCTGGCCCCTTAAAGACATACACATCGGGTGGAACAATGATGAACCTTTACATTTAAAGAAACCATTCAACAAATAGAGCTACTAGAAGAATTTGGAAAGTTATCGGGCTTTAAGTTTAATAAATTCAAAACTAAAATGATGACAAAGAATATGGAAGAAGTTTTAAAAAATCAGTTAGAGGCCCAAATTGGAATTAAGGCAGTAAAAAAAGTAAAATACTTGGGAATTTGGCTAGCTATGAAGAATATAAATTTAATGGCGGATAACTATTTTAATACCTGGAAAGAAATCAAAAAGGACGTAAAGATTTGGAACAGGATAAAATTATCTTGGTCAGGAAGAATGGCCACGATTAAGATGAATATACTTCCAAAGTTGCTATTTTTGTTCCAAAATATTCCAGTGATAAGGGGAACCACAGTATTCAAAGATTGGCAGAAAAATTTATCTAAATTTATTTGGCAGGGAAAAAGGCCTAGAATTAAATTTAAATTACTCACGGATAGAAGAGAAAGAGGAGGATTTGCGGTACCGAACTTGAAACTGTACTACAAGGCCGCGTGCCTCTGCTGGATTAAAGAATGGATCGTTATAAAAAATGCTGACCTGTTAGATTTAGAGGGCTTCAATATCAGATTCGGATGGCACGCATATTTGTGGCACAATAAAGCAAAAGTGCATAAAGGATTATCTAATCACATTATCAGAGGACCTCTGCTAGAGGTATGGGAAAGAAATAAAAACCTACTTGAAAGAAACACTCCCTGGTGGTTGTCACCAATAGATATTATAACAACCAAAAAAATAAACATGGAAGGTGAAAGATGGACATACGAAGATTTATTGGTCAGAACAGAAAAAGGTTGGAAAATCAAAACATATGAAGAGTTAGGAGACAAATTAACGAGTTGGCTACAATTTTATCAAATTAATGCTCTGTGGACAGAAGACAAAAAGATTGGGATGAATGAAAAAAAATCTAGATTTCAGACAGAAATATTGGAAGGAAATTCAAAACTCTTATCAAAAATGTATAACCAATTGTTAGAATGGGATACTAAGGATGAGGAGATTAAGGAAGTTATGGTGAAATGGGCGATGGATTTGGGATACAGTTTGGAATATAACAGTTGGATAAAGCTTTGGAACAAAGATATGTAGTTTACAGCATGTGTTGCACTAAGAGAAAACATGGAAAAGATGATGTACAGATGGTACATCACTCCTGTAAAATTAGAAAAAATCTTTAAGACTGGGGATAAGATGTGCTGGAAGTGCAAAAATAAGGAAGGAAGTTTCTACCACATGTGGTGGACTTGCGAAAAAATTAAAAAAAAATGGGAGCTTGTTTATAATGAGTTTTTAAAAAATGTTTAAATACACTTTTGTTAAAAAACCTGAAAATTTCCTTCTGGGGATGATGGGTAATGAAATCAAGAAAGAGGACCAGTCTTTATTCCAATATGCAACAACGGCTGCTAGAATATTAATAGCACAAAACTGGAAGTCAACTAATATCCCAACGATAAGAGAATGGCAAAGCAAGTTATTTGAATACATAGAATTGGCAAAAATGACACAAAAAATCAGAGACCAGAAAGAAACAAAGTTTATTAAGGAATGGAATAAATTTATAACATATATCGAAGCAGAATTAAAAAATGTTAAGATCACAGTAGGCTCAATATAACCCTACGACGTGCAGATATTTTAAAGAGAAACTGTGGGGGAAAATCCTTTGTTACATAACCCAAAACCGAGGTGGAGGGAAGTCAATTAGTAATATGTTGTTTTGGTCTTTTGTCTCTTTTCCTTTGTTAGTTTTGTTGTTTCTTTTGTTTTATTTGTGATAAATTTGTTCTGTGTGTATTTGTACGTAATAAAAATCAATAAAGAAAAAAAATAGACCACCTTTTCTGTGATGTAGGTATGTGGGGGTGGTGGTCTTGGGTTACACCCTTACTGTGATGTATGTATGATGTATGGAGGGGTGGTCTTGAGCTCCAGGGCAAGGAATTTAAAATTTCTATATAAGGGCAGGCACACCTTTGTTCTGGGTTCCTCCTCCTTTCCTGCGTGTGAGGGGAGCACCCTGTTGCAACAGATCAATAAAGATCAGGCTTACTAGCTGCTTTGCTTCTCAATATTCTCTGCTTGGCCTCTGTTATTTTCTCCTACCAATAGGGAACCTACGTAAGGACTCTGTATGGGCTGTTGGACACCCCATAAGGGGGAAAGGGCACATTTTGTTTACAACAGTATAAAACCAATGTAAGTTTGTGATGTATCTATGTATAGGTTAAACTTTGTACTGTTTAACTACATAAGCCCCTTGGTGCTATTTCCTTTGTGCATTTCTGCAGACCACACCCTTGGACACATGGCAATAACAACATTGTAACCAAGCAGCTTGCGGATGGTATTCGCAATTGCTGATGCTTTCACAATTCCTTTAAAATTAGCTGCAGTGTTTCAAGAATGCACTTGTGTCTTGGATTAGGGGTTCCAAGTCCTTCAATCATATTCCAGGTTTGCATTCTTTTCATTTGCTGCTTGGAAAGTGTAGACTACTAAATAACTTGGAACAGATGGTTCCCAAAGCTTTGGCTTTGCTGTGAACTCCTCCAACTACAAATGTATCCTTATGAGCCATGTCAGAGTTCCCAAAATCAGGTTATGGTGATTAAGGCAAACTGTACTGAATCTGGTCATTCTTTCATTTCACTTGCCACTTTGTCCTACAGCAGTCACAGGCAAGTGCTTCAATGTTTGGTTTTGGTTTGTTGATGTTGTAATAGCAGCACAAAGATTCTCTGTCACCGACTTCCGGTCGGCGCCAGCGTTAATGGCGGTCCTCTTTTCCGAGCTCCGGAGGAGGACTGCCCTGCGAGTTTGGGTCTGACCCGCTACGGCAAGCGGGGGACCCCTAAAATCACAGGCGCTGAAGCCTGTGAACAAGGAGACTCGGTGGGCACCAGAAGCGCGCCCCCCTTTACTGCAGAAAGAGCCTTTTTAAAGGCTCCGGAACGGCATCGGGAGAGCGCGGTGCTGAGAGTCATTACCCAGCCCGCAGGGTGAAGCCGCGTTGCCATTGACGGAGAGCGCCGATTCCTTCCTGTAAATCTGAAATCCAACAAGTAAAAATCTATAGGTATCTGGGAATCTTATTCCAGAGCAATTTAGGGTGGGCAAATCATCGCACAAACGCCATAAAACAGGCAAAGTGCACCTCATCAGCAGTTGCCCGTTTTTATTATCAGAAAGGTAATCAACTTATTCCTGCGGCCAATCAGATATTTCAAACAAAAGTGCAAGCCCAGATACTCTATGGAATCCCACTATGGGTCCAAGCATATAACAGTGATTTAAAAAAAGATTCACTCCAGCTTTCTGAGACGTATTCTTGGACTCCCAGCTGTGATCAAATATGAAACAATGTGTGCAGAAATAGGCACACACACAATGGAATACTGGGCCTGGTCCACCTCAATAAAGTACTGGTTACGCTGCCATTTTCGCTGCTCTCCATCAAGCCTGCTCGCTGATTTGCTCGAAGACTCCTATAAATCAAGATGGTATCAGTACCTTGAAAAAAAGATTGAATCTTTAGGCATCGAGCTGGAGCCCCTGTACAATTCTAATGAGCAATACATTTTCCATAATATCCTAACTAGACTAAAGGATGTCGAGAGACAAAATATTATGGCAGCTGTAAACAAAATTTGCTCCCCCATATTCTATGATTTAAATATCTTAGATAGCAGAGCCAATTACGTCACTAAATTAATAATCCCAGCCCAACGTAGGGCTTTTATGCTGGCCCGGCTGAATGTTTTTCCCTCAGCATTTGTCTGGGGAAGATATCAAAACATCCCTAGAAACAAGAGACTCTGCAGATGTTCTATGAATGTCCCGGACACTGTAGAGCATATTCTCTTTCATTGCCCATTGTACAGTACGCTCCGTCAACGCGTGCTGTCCCCTCTTTTGGGTGGCCTGGAACCCCAGCAAGGTGAATGTGTGGGATTCTGCCTATCCGACGTTGACCAAAGGGTAACGGCGGGGGTAGCTGAGTTTTTGGTAGCAGCCCTCCAAGGAGCAGGTTAACAAGGAAAACCACTGACTCTATATGTATATATATATATATGTATGTAGCCAACCGCTGCCTTTTTATATATATTTCATGTCACTTACATGTTATTTTCTCTTTTATGGTTTTATTTGTACAATGCCTAATAAAGGTTTGATTTCAAGTAAATCTGAAAACTGAAAAACCCGTGAGTAAGACTGAACGTTAATTCGGGACTTTATTAAAGAAAATTTGGCTGAAAACGGGGATGGCAAAAAGTAAGGAAGTCTGCCTTCCCCCGACTGCATGACAGCTAAAGCAACGGAAATTTCGAGCTGCATCCGTATGAGACATCTTCTGACTACTTAAACCTGACATTGGATTTAGATCTCCCCTCTTGCAAGCAGGGCAGAGGGGAGGAAAAAGGGGCATTAAGAACTGCATGATCTATCTAAAAAAGAAAAAAGCCTTCTGCTGCCTTAATGCCCTGAAGCGGACTGCCAAATAAGACACTAAGGCACTGAACTGTTTAAACTCCTGGGAAAGTTACATAGTTGAAGTTTTGTCTGACACAAAGTTTTTGGACTTGGTTGTTACATTATATTGGAGCATGCTGAAACAGTATCTACTGGAGAAAGTGTTGTAACAGATTTCCACAAGCCTCCTGATATATTCCCTTCTTTCTAACTTCTTTGTCTCTATACTTGAACATTTTGGTTTGCTCCCCCTAGAGGGCTAAAGTAACGGCTGTAACAGTCTAGGATAGTGGAATTTTCCACCAGGAGATTGTTTTCCTGGGAACGACCTTGGGACATGAGTGGCTCAGCGGAAGAAATAACCACAAGAGCTAAAGCTAAGCAACAACAATACCAGCAACAGCAACAAAAGAAAAGAGGCTCAATTACTGGAGTAACTCCTACAGGAACAACAGGACAAGAAAAAGTGACAGCTGCCTCTATGGAGTCTGTGACACAAGCGCTACTCAAGATAAATCAGTCTCTGGAGAATTTGACAAAGCAGAGTACAGAAAATACACAGAAATTAACAGAACTAACAGCAAGATTGGATTTGAATACAGAATCTATAAACAAGCTGGTCCAAGAAAATTCCGCAACATGCAAGATTGCAGAGGAAGCTAGAACTATTGCTGGAGAGACTCGAGAGAACTTGGAACCGATTGCTAAAAAGGTTTATGAGCATGATACAACTCTGGCTTTGTGGGAATTACAGAGAAAGGAAAGAAACCTGAAATTAAGATTGATTCCCGAGAGCGAAGGAGACAACCTAGTGGAGTTTTTAACACAAGAGTTTGCTGACTTCTGGGAAGACTTGGAGGAGGAAGAATTTAAAATAACAACAGCATTCAGACTGGGCAGAAGACAGAACAGAAAGACCCCGAGGGACTGCTTGATTACCCTTAGATCGAAGGAAGAAAGAGATAAAATATTAAAATTACATTATCAAAAGGCCTTACAAATTGAAAATTCATCCATACAGATTTTTAAAGACATCCCTAAGCATATCCTGGAGTTGAGAACCTTCTATAAGGATCTGGTTTATCTGTTGAAGAAGAACAATATCCCTTTCAGGTGGGAGTTCCGACAAGGACTATCTTTTGACTACAAGGGAAAGAAGGTGAAAATAAAGACCATACAAGATAAAGAAAGATTCTTGGAAAGAAACCAAGAGGACTTACAGAAGGGGACTGTGGATCCAATTGCAGAACAAAAGAGAGCACTAGACATTCTTAACCTATCGTACGGACTTGACCCAGCACCATCAGAGGAAGAGCAACAGCTTGGAGCGGTTGGAGGAGTAACAGGAAAATAACAAGATGGCCCTGCAATTCCTTAGCTGGAATTGTAATGGGCTGAACATGCCTTTGAAGAGACGCCAAGTATTTCATATTTTGAAAAGAGAACAATTGGACTTGATCTGCTTACAAGAAACCCATATAACCAGAGCACACAGGAAACTACTTATAAACAAAAGATTAGGACAAGAATTCATTTCATCGGATAAAGTCAAGAAAAGAGGAGTCGTGATTTATGTAAAAGAAAAATGGGCCCCAAAAATGATGTTTAAAGATGAGCAAGGAAGATATCTGGCAGTTGAAATACAAGTACAAGGAGAAAAACTTTTAATAGTTGGAATTTATGCGCCAAATGAAGGCAAGGCGGAATTCTTCAAGAAACTCCATGAAACTCTGATGGACTATTTGGATTATAATATGATAATGTTGGGAGACATGAATGGTGTAGTCTCTACAAATATGGATAAGGCACAAAGACTGACAATCTCCAAGGAAGGGAGACTTCCGAAGACCTTTTTTGAGATGACGGAAAATATGGACTTAATAGACATTTGGAGAACAAGGAACCCTCTGGAGAGAGAGGGAACTTTCTTCTCCCAAGCAATGATGACCTGGACCAGAATTGATAAAATTTGGATTACTAGTGGGATGGCTCCAAGGATAAGGAGGGTAGAAATCTGCCCAAAAACCTGCTCCGACCATAACGCCGTGAAGATGGAAATGAAACTTACTATAACTGGTCAATTTAGATGGAGGATGAATGACACCCTATTTTGAGATAAGGAGATCCACATGAAGGCCCAAAAAACCCTAAAGGACTATTTCGAAATAAATCTAAAGGCCAATGTGGAAAAAAGAGTGATCTGGGACGCAAGTAAAGCTGTGATGCGAGGATTTTTGATTCAGCAAAATTCAATAAAAAAAAGAAAGCAGAATGAGAAGAAGGAAAAGATTTTGGAAAAGATAAAAGAAGGAGAGAAAAAATTAAGATCAAAACCAAAGTCCCAAGAGATCTTGAGAGAGATTAAGTTATATCAAACACAATATATGGAATTGATGAACCAAGAGATTGAATGGAAGGTAAAGCAAATGAAACAAAAATCCTTCGAATCGGCAGACAAATGTGGCAAACCTTTGGCATGGCAATTAAAGAAAAGGCAGAAACTAAATACAGTTACAAGCCTAGAAGTGGATGGAAAGAACATATCTAAACCCAATGAGATTAGAAACTGTTTTGTGAGTTATTTTAAAAAAACTTTATTCTCAAGGGCCACAAAATGAAGAGGACATTGATAAATTCCTTAATAAATATGGACTACAAAAAATCTCTCATCAAAGCAAGGTGGATTTAAACCAGAGAATAACAGAACAAGAGATAGAGGGTGCCATTCAGGACATGCAACTGGGCAAATCTCCAGGACCAGATGGACTGACTTCCAGATATTATAAATCATTGAAGGAGTGGTTGGTTCAACCGTTAAAGGAAGTCTGCAACGAGATTTTAGAGGGAAAGAGGGCACCAGAATCGTGGAAAGAAGCATATATCTCACTCATACCAAAGACAGAGACTGAAAAGACTCAACTTAGGAACTACCGCCCAATATCATTACTTAATGTGGATTACAAAATCTTTGCAGACATTTTAGCAAAAAGATTTAAAAGAGTGTAGATGGAGAAGATTCATAAGGACCAAGCAGGCTTTCTCCCTAAAAGGCATTTATCAGACAATGTAAGGAATATAATAGACATTTTAGAATTGCTAGAGGTGAATATTAACACCAAAGCAGTGTTGATTTTTGTGGACGCGGAGAAAGCCTTTGACAATATTTCTTGGAGTTTTATGAAAAAAAATCTTCATGGGATGGGGGTAGGCCAAGGATTTGAGAATGGTATGGGTGCGATATATTCTGAACAAAAAGCTAAGCTGATTGTAAATAATGTGATAACGGAGGAACTTAGGATAGAAAAAGGATACACGACAGGGGTGCCCAATCTCCCCATTGCTTTTTATCTCGGTTCTGGAGGTGTTGCTGAACATGATCAGAAATGACCAGCAGGTTAAAGGTGTACAGGTCGGAGTTAAACATTACCATCTCAGAACTACAAAAATTCGCAAGGAGATATGAGAAGGACCTGGGGAAAATGATGGAAGAGGAGGAGGTGGGGAACCAGCAGGGGGAAGAAAATGGGGGGAGTGAAGAAGAAGAAAGAGAGGAGAGCTCAAAAGGAGAAGGAGAAGAACTAGAGAAAGGAGACAAAGAACAGTAGATTGCGCATAGGTTTGATAAGTTAACTTATATTACAGAACAGATGACGTTAAAAATACTAAACTGGAATGTGAATGGACTGAACAATAAAAACAAAAGGAACCAGATTACACATGTATTATTGAAAAAGAATTATGACTTAATATGCCTCCAAGAGACGCATATAATAAATAAGCATAAGAGACTATTATGTAATAAGAGACTGGGAGTAGACTTTGTGACATCAGATAGAGTGAAGAAAAGAGGGGTGGTATTATATATTAAGGAAAAATATGAGCCGCAACTATTATATAAAGATGATCAAGGGAGAGTAATCATTGTTCAGATGGTGTTTCAGGGAGAAAAAATAATTGTCGTTGGAATATATGCTCCAAACGATAAAAAATCTGCCTTCTATTCTGAATTAAGAGATAAATTGATGGAATGGATGGATCAAAAAATGATTTTAATGGGTGACTTTAATGGGGTGGTGTCTCCAAATTTAGATAAGCTAACAAAAAAACAAGAAAAGGAGGAAGGTAAATTACCGCGATCTTTTTTTGATATAGTAAATAATCTGGGATTAATTGATGCATGGAGACTCAAAAACCCCACTACAAAACAATACACTTTTTTCTCAAACCCAAATCAGAGCTGGGGGCGAATAGATAGCATTTGGATCTCGAAGGAATTAACTCAGAATTTAATTAAATCAGAAATTCTCCCAAGAATTATATCTGACCATAATGCGGTCTACAGTGAGCTGAAAGGCAAGGATAGTAAAACAACTAGATGGAGAATGAATGAATTTCTATTTAATGATCAGAAGATCGTAAATAAGGCAATAGAGACAATAGATGACTACCTTAAATGGAATCTAAACGGGGAAACTGCTATAGAGACGGTGTGGGACGCAGGAAAGGCAGTTATGAGGGGCTTTTTAATACAGAAAAATAGCCAAGTAAGAAAAGAAAAAGAGTCAAAGAAGGAACAGATCCTAACACAGATTATGGAAAATGAAAAAAAAATTAACCATCAACCCCAGTGAGGAGATTGCAAAACAGAATATAAAGATATTACAAGCTAAACTTTCTACAATAATTGATCAAGAGGTAGAATGGAAAATTAAAATGATGAACCAGAGGACATTTGAATCCGCAAACAAGATAGGCAAATATTTGGCGTGGCAAATAAGAGAAAGAAGAAAACAAAATACGATTAGTAAGATAAGGGAAGGAGAAAGGATTGTGGAAGAGCCAAAAGAAATAAGGAAGATATTTCAAAAATATTATAAGGACTTATATAAAAGAGGAAAGGAAACAAAACAAGAAATAGAGCAGTTTTTGCAAGAACATCATTTAAAACAAATCCCAAAAGAAGAAAAAGAGATATTAGACCAGGAAATTACCCAAGAAGAGATAAAGAAGGCTATTAAAAAGATGAAAAACGGGAAAGTGCCAGGCCCAGATGGGCTCTCAGCCAAATATTATAAAACACTAAGTAACCAAATATCCCCAGTGTTAGGTGAAGTGATGAATAATATACTAAAGGAAGGAAGGATCCCGAATACCTGGAAGGAAGCATATATTACTTTGATTCCCAAAAAAGAGGCAGATACTTTGGAAGTGAAAAACTATAGGCCAATTTCACTACTAAATAATGATTATAAGCTATTTGCAGATATAATGGCAGAAAGACTAAAAAAGGTTTTGAACAACAGAATACATAAAGATCAAACGGGCTTCCTCCCAGGGAGACAACTAAGGGACAATGTAAGGAACCTGATAGACATTATTGAATATTTGGATATGAGCATAGATAGACAAGCGGCCTTGGTATTCATAGATGCTGAGAAAGCGTTTGATAACATCTCGTGGGATTTCTTGAAGAAAAGTTTGGAAATGATGGGAATGGGAGAGAAATTTAGAAAAGGCATAGAAGCTATATATAAGGAACAGAAGGCAAAATTGGTAATAAACAACACCACAACAGAATATTTTAGTATATATAAAGGAACTAGACAAGGCTGCCCCCTGTCCCCTCTATTGTTTATAACAGTATTAGAAATACTAAACGAGAGACTGAGGGGGGCAACAGAAGTCACAGGAGTCAGGGTAGGAAAGAGGGAATACAAAATCAAGGCCTTCGCAGATGACATTGTACTAACCTTAGAAGACCCAAAAAACAGCGTAAAAGAAGCTTTACAAAAAATTGACGAATTTGGAGCCGTGGCAGGACTTAAGGTAAATAAAAACAAAACCAAAATGTTAGTTAAAAATTTAACAAAGGAAGAAGTGATAGATCTAGAAAGAAAGACCAAAATTGCGGTAGCTAAGAAAGTGAAATATCTTGGGATCTGGGTTACAGCTAAGAACATAAATTTATACAAGGATAATTACGATGCCACCTGGAGGAGTATAAAGAAAGACATGGAAATTTGGGGGAGGATGAAACTCTCCTTTTTGGGGAGGATAGCTGTTGTTAAAATGAACATTCTGCCTAGAATGTTATTTTTATTCCAAACCATCCCCATACTTAAAGGTCTAAAACAATGTAAAGAGTGGCAGAGAGCCTTGGCAAAGTATATTTGGCAGGGGAAAAGGCCACGGATAAAAATGAAAATTTTGATAGACAAAAAAGAAAGAGGGGGTTTTTCTCTCCCGGACCTAAGCTTATACTATGAAGCGGCTTGTATATATTGGGTAAAAGATTGGATAAAATTGGAGAATAGAGAGCTACTGGACCTGGAAGGTTTTAATAATTGGTACGGTTGGCATTCGTACCTTTGGTATGGGAAAGTGAAAGTTCACAAGAGTTTCTTAGACCATATTTTTAGGGGACCATTATTTCAAGCATGGGAAAGGAACAAAAACCTCCTTGAAAGAAAGACCCCATGGTGGATTTCACCAATAGAGGCCTTAACGATTAAGAAAATAAATATGGAGGAGATAAATGCCACCTATGAAGAAATGTTAAGAAAAACTGACCAAGGGCCCAAACTCAGACCCTATGAAGAAATAAAAAATTTATTCACTGGTTGGCTGCAATACCACCAGGTGAATGATTTGTTAAAAGAGGATAAGAGGAAGGCGGGTTTTGATGATAAAAAATCAAAATTTAATATAGAAGTAATAGAAGGCAAAAATAAAACCCTGTCCAGAATTTATGATATATTACTAGAGTGGTACACAAAAGATGAGGAGGTGAAGGAGGCAATGATTAAATGGGCAATTGACTTTGGTTATAATATTGATTTTGAAAGGTGGATAGAAGTTTGGAATTGTAACATAAAGTTCACAGCATGTATGGCATTGAGAGAAAATATCTGGAAGATGCTATATAGATGGTACCACACCCCTGTGAAATTGCCCAAAATGTATAGATTAAAGGATAAGAGATGCTGGAAATGTGGCGAGGTGGAGGGTGACCTATATCATTTATGGTGGACATGTAAAAAGGTGAAAGGCTTTTGGGAATTAATTTATAATGAACTTAAAAAAATATTTAAGTATACCTTTCCCAAGAGGCCTGAAGCCTTCCTGTTGGGAATGATGGATAAAGAAATTAAAAAGGAAGATAGGACGATATTCCTCTACGCCACCACAGCAGCGAGAATTATGTTGGCACAATATTGGAAAGTGGAAACCATCCCCAACATAAAGGACTGGCAGATTAGAATGGTAAACTATGCTGAGCTTGACAAACTAACAGGTAAAATAAGAGATCAGGATGAACAGAAATTTCTGAAAAATTGGAGTAAATTTTGGAAATATATTGGAATAAATGCTTAAAGTGAATTGACGGGGTTAGAACAATACGACCAGCGAGTGAATTTAAGACTATAGATTGAAAATCAAATACGTAATGGAAGGAGATATTTGATACTTATCAAAAGGACGGAGGGAAGTTCAGATTGTGTGTTGTTCTTTTTTCGGATGTGTGGTTTTTCTTTTTTTTCTTTTTTCTTTGTAATTTTTTCTCTGTATTTTCATATATGTCTGTTTTTTGAGTATAAATTCAATAAAAATGCATTTAAAAAAAAAAATAAACATTACAAGTTAAAGGCCTTTGCAGATGACCTAGTATTGACTCTACAGGAGCCAGACACTAGTACGAAAAGGGTGTTGGAAATAATCCAACAATTTGGCCAGGTAGCCGGATTTAAACTGAACAAACAAAAAACTAAAGTATTAGAAAAAAACTTAACAGATACGGAGAAGGAGAAATTTCAGGAAGAGACAGGTTTGACAGTGGTTAAGAAGGTGAAATACCTGGGGGTTCATTTGACATCTAAAAATTTGAATCTGTATAAGGACAACTATGAAAAATGCTGGTTAGAAATTAAAAAAGATCTACAAATATGGTCCAACTTAAAATTGTCAATGTTAGGCCGAATTGCAGTTATTAAGTTGAATGTATTGCCTAGAATGTTATTTTTGTTTCAAGCTTTGCAGATCCTTGACAAGATGGACTGTTTCAAGAGGTGGCAAAAAGACATTGCGAGATTTGTCTGGCAGGGCAAAAAGCCCAGAATAAAATTTAAAATACTTACAGATGCTAAAGAAAGAGGGGGATTTGCACTGCCGGACTTAAAACTTTATTATGAAGCAGCAGCGTTTTGCTGGCTGAAAGAGTGGATGCTCCTCGAGAACACAGATATCTTGGATTTGGAAGGTTTTAATAACACATTTGGTTGGCATGCATATCTATGGTATGATAAAATCAAAGTGCATAGGGCCTTTAAAAATCACATTGTTAGAAAAGCGTTGTTTAATGTTTGGATAAGATATAAAGACTTGTTGGAAAACAAAACCCCTAGATGGTTGTCACCCGTGGAGGCTAAGGCACTGAAGAAACTCAATATGGAGGCCGGATGGCCAAAGTATTGGAAAATTTTGGAACAGGATGGAGATAAACTGAAATTACAAAGTTATGAGAAATTGAAATCTAAAGTACAAGATTGGCTTCAATATTACCAAATAATGGAGGTTTATAAACAGGATAGGAAAATTGGCTTCCAGGTGGAAAAATCAAAATTAGAGACTGAACTGTTAGAACCCAATACTAAGAATCTGTCAAGAATGTATAATTTGCTGCTGAAATGGAATACACAAGATGAAACAGTTAAATCAGCTATGATTAAGTGGGCACAGGACATTGGCCATAACATTATGTTTGCTGACTGGGAATGGTTGTGGAACACCGGAATCAAATTCACGGCATGTAATGCCCTAAAGGAAAATATTATGAAAATGATTTATAGGTGGTACATGACCCCAGTCAAGCTAGCAAAAATTTACCATTTGCCTGATAATAAGTGTTGGAAATGTAAAGAAACTGAGGGTACTTTCTATCACCTTTGGTGGACATGCCCGAAGATTAAGGCTTTCTGGGAAATGATATATAATGAAATGAAAAAGGTACTTAAATGTACTTTCCCTAAGAAACCAGAGGCCTTCCTCTTGGGCATTGTCGGCCAATTGGTGTCAAAGAAAGATAGAACTTTTTTTATGTATGCTACAACAGCAGCAAGAATACTTATCGCAAAGTATTGGAAGACACAAGATCCACCCACCCTGGAAGAATGGCAGATGAAAGTGATGGACTACATGACATTGGCTGAGATGACTGGCAGAATCCGTGATCAGGGAAAGGAGACGGCGGAAGAAGAATGGAAGAAATTTAAAGTTTACCTTAAGGACTATTATAAACTTGATGAATGTTAGAAGGTCGAGGTTTTGAGAAAGAAAGGGTTACAGTGATATAAGATCAGATTGAAGGAAAGACTAAGAGGACAGAGGTTTGACAGAAATATTTAGAAGTTGCTAAAAAACTTTGGACATGGGGATGCAGATAGGGGAAGTATGGGGGAGTCTGAGAAACAAGGTTTATGAAAAAAAGGTTATGAAACTATACATGTTTGTATGTTTTTATATATGTTTGTATTGTCTTAAAAAAAATTGTAAAACCAATAAATTTTTTTATAAAATAAATAAATAAATAAATAAAAAGATTCTCTGTCACCACACCAAGTTGCGAGGGATTTCCTATTGCTGTTTTTGGCTGCTTAATTAACTCTTTAATCCCTACCCCTACTGAAGTTAAACTTTTGTGTGTGTAACTTTTGTGTGTGTAACTTCCCTACTGAAGTTAAACTTTTGTGTGTGTAACTCATCCAAATGTCATAGACCAAATGGAGCAAACAGCACGCAGACCTAGTGGTGGGAGGAAAAAATCCTTAAATAAGAGACACGGGGGAATGATTAATGGACTTCAACGTCTGTACACTAATGCGCAAAGCATGGGAAATAAACAAGATGAGCTTGAGCTCTTGGTACAGCAAACTAAATATGACATAATAGGCATCACTGAAACCTGGTGGGATAAGTCCCACGATTGGAATGTAATAATGGGGGGATACAATCTATTTCAGAGAAACAGACCAGACAAGAAAGGAGGAGGAGTGGCGTTATATGTCAGGGATGTGTATACCTGTGAAGAGATCCAAGATTTAGAACCTCAAAGCCAAAGTGAGAGCATTTGGGTCAAAATCAAGGGAGAGAAGAATAACAGTGACCTCGTTGTGGGAGTTTACTATAGATCCCCAAGCCAAACGGAGGACATAGATGCTGCCTTCCTGGAACAGATGGCCAAGCATGCAAAAGGAAGGGAGATAGTAGTAATGGGGGACTTCAATTACCCGGATATTTCTTGGATGTCAAACTCAGCCAAGAGCATAAGGTCAAACAGATTCCTCACTGGCCTTGCAGACAACTTCATTGTCCAGAAAGTGGGAGAAGCAACAAGAAGAACAGCCATTTTAGATCTGGTCCTAACCAATGTTGATGACCTGGTTAGTGGGGTAGAAGTGGAAGGATCATTAGGCGCGAGTGATCATGCTCTTCTGAAGTTTACTATACAGCGGAAAGGAGCAGCCAAGCATGCTAGGACTCAATTTCTTGACTTTAAGAAAGCCGACTTCATAAAACTTAGGGAAGTGCTGGGTGAGATCCCATGGAGAGTAATACTAAAAGGAAAGGGAGTTCATGATGGCTGGGAGTTTGTTAAGAGGGAGATAGTAAAAGCACAACGTCAGGCAATACCAATGAGACGGAAACATGGAAGGTGCCTAAAGAAGCCAGGGTGGCTATCTAAAGAACTTTTAACTGAGTTAAGATTAAAAAAAGGATGTGTACAAAAAAATGGAAAAGGGGGGAAACCACCAAAGAGGAATTAAAACAAATAGCCAGCACGTGTAGACACAAAGTCAGAAAAGCTAAAGCACAGAATGAACTCAGGCTTGCTAGAGAGGTTAAAAGCAACAAAAAAGGCTTTTATGGGTATGTTCGTAGCAAAAGGAAGAACAAAGAAACAGTGGGGTCACTCAGAGGAGAAGATGGTGAAATGCAAACAGGGGACACAGAAAGGGCTGAACTCCTCAATGCCTTCTTTGCCTCAGTCTTCTCTGATAAAGAAAACAATGCCCGACCTGAAGAATTTGGAGCAAATGATTCAGCAAAGGAATCACAGCCCAGAATAACTAAGGAGATATTACAAGAATACTTGGCTAGTTTAGATGTATTCAAGTCTCCAGGGCCAGATGAACTGCATCCAAGTGTATTAAAAGAACTGGCAGATGTGATGTCAGAACCACTGGCAGTCATCTTTGACATCAGTCTGACATCAATACCAGGGAAGATTCTGGAGCAGATCATTAAGCAAACAGTCTGTGAGCACCTAGAAAGGAATGCTGTGATCACCAATAGTCAGCATGGATTTCTGAAAAATAAGTCATGTCAGACTAACCTGATCTCGTTTTTTGACAGAATTACAAGCCTGGTAGATGAAGGGAACGCAGTGGATGTAGCCTACCTTGATTTCAGCAAAGCATTTGACAAGGTGCCCCATGATATTCTTGTAAAGAAGCTGGTAAAATGCGGTCTTGACTATGCTACCATTCAGTGGATTTGTAACTGGCTGACTGACCGAACCCAAAGGGTGCTCCTCAATGGTTCCTCTTCATCCTGGAGAAGAGTGACTAGTGGGGTGCCACAGGGTTCTGTCTTATTCAACATCTTTATCAACGACTTGGATGATGGACTCAAGGGCATCCTGATCAAATTTGCAGATGACACCAAACTGGGAGGGGTGGCTAACACCCCAGAGGACAGGATCACACTTCAAAACGACCTTGACAGATTAGAGAACTGGGCCAAAACAAACAAGATGAATTTTAACAGGGAGAAATGTAAAGTATTGCACTTGGGGGGGGGGGGAATGAGAGGCACAAATACAAGATGGGTGACACCTGGCTTGAGAGCAGTACATGTGAAAAGGATCTAGGAGTCTTGGTTGACCACAAACTTGACATGAGCCAACAGTGTGACGCGGCAGCTAAAAAAGCCAATGCAATTCTGGGCTGCATCAATAGGAGTATAGCAGCTAGATCAAGGGAAGTAATAGTGCCACTGTATTCTGCTCTGGTCAGACCTCACCTGGAGTACTGTGTCCAGTTCTGGGCACCACAGTTCAAGAAGGACACTGACAAACTGGAACGTGTCCAGAGGAGGGCAACCAAAATGGTCAAAGGCCTGGAAACGATGCCTTATGAGGAACGGCTAAGGGATCTGGGCATGTTTAGCCTGGAGAAGAGGAGGTTAAGGGGTGATATGATAGCCATGTTCAAATATATAAAAGGATGTCACATAGAGGAGGGAGAAAGGTTGTTTTCTGCTGCTCCAGAGAAGCGGACACGGAGCAATGGATCCAAACTACAAGAAAGAAGATTCCACCTAAACATTAGGAAGAACTTCCTGACAGTAAGAGCTGTCCGACAGTGGAATTTGCTGCCAAGGAGTGTGGTGGAGTCTCCTACTTTGGAGGTCTTTAAGCAGAGGCTTGACAACCATATGTCAGGAGTGCTCTGATGGTCTTTCCTGCCTGGCAGGGGGTTGGACTCGATGGCCCTTGTGGTCTCTTCCAACTCTATGATTCTATGATTCTATAACTCAGATGAGCACACACATATCCCCTCTTTATCCCCACCTCCCTTGCTTTATTTCCTGTGTTAAGTTATAGATGGTAAACTCCGCTGGGCCTCTCATATACCTCTGCAAAGTGACAGGCAGGTAGATGGTGCTATATAAATAATTAATTTACAAAAGGACCATATTGGAACCATCTCTGTAAGGGAGCTATAGGATTGGGCAGATTTGACTGTTTTGGTTCCCTGTCACTTTTGTATGTGTTCATTCATATGTCTGGCCTGGCCCATTTAAAAGCAGTGCTGGGGGAGGGAGGCTCACATTTCTGAATATATTACATATATTAAAACATTGTAATTTAAAACATGTTTTGGTAACTTTTTGCTTTAAAAATACCTTGCTAAATGTAAATAAGTGCAAATCCCAAAGGATAATTACCGGTATATTCTGATTTGCAACTTTGAGAAGTACAGATCAAGTTAGTTCATAGCAAAGAAATAATAATTTTCTCAAACATCTCTAGAAAGGTGGCTGAAAAAGAGGATCTTTCATTTAGCTCCTCTTGCTCCTGATGGAGCTAGGCTGGGAAGTATTCTCAAGGTCTTAGAAGATTGCTTTGGCTTAGATAGATTGAAGGAAGTGTAAGTGAGCTTGTGTATGCTCACATTGGACAGACTGGGTACAATCATTCTTTTATCTGGAAGGAGACTGGCTTCCTTCTCTTGGCCCTGGGAAGATTAAGTGGAGAGGAGAGAACCATGCTACCTCATGCTTCTTGGAGTATATGTGGTATATACCGTATTGGCCCGAATATAAGCTGCACCCGACTATAAGCCACTTCTTTAAAATTCAAGGGGGGGGGGACAAAGACGATACCCAAATATAAGCCACTCCCTTAAAATTCTACAGGCACTCACACCCATTCTGTTTTACCATATGTTTGTTTCAGCAGTGATGTCAGAGCTGCCCGAGGTCCCAGCTCACAAAGGACCAACGCCGGTACGTTGTTATATACAAAAGTCTTTATTGAAGTTCAGTTCTGCTTTCACAGCCGCAGCGCGCAGCTCTATGTCTGAAACTCTAGACCGCTGAAGCTCCGTCTGAATCTCCTCCCCCCAGACACCAGTTTAAGACTCTGGCCTTGCTCCACCTCTTCCTTTGCTCTTTCCTCCTCTGGTTCCGCCCGTCCGCTGGTGTCTTGCCACTCCTAGACTCTTCTGCCTCTGAGTCCCCTGAATCTTCCCCCTGCCTCCGGCGGGCTTTAGGACCTGGTTCCCAATCCGGGTTTTCTGCTGTCTCACACGCCTGTACATCCGAACTTGGCGCACGCGCCCAGCCGGCAACCTTCCTCCTGACCGTTACACTGCTCCTGTCACTGCTTCCCCCTTCGGGGGGGCTAGCTGGACCTGACCTCCCCTCCGTTCCCCCACTCTCCGACAGAGGCGTGGTCAGCCCTGACTCATCTTCTCTCCCTGCTGGAGGAGACGCTGGCCCTGACACATGGGACTCTTCCCCCCCACTACGCTCTGGTGGGGAAGCTGGTCCTGATCTCCCGCTGCTGCTTTGGGAGTCCCCGCTGGCCCCTTGTTTCTGGTGCGTCCCCCCTGGGATCCCCCTTGCCCTGACCATCGGCGCCTCCTTCTGGGAATCTTCCGATCCGCTGGAGAAGCTCATGGAATCTCTCGGGTCACTGTCATACTCCCCTACACTGCCCTCAGATTCTTCCCCTTCGCTCTCCATTTCCTTCCTCCCCTGTGCCTCTGTTCCTGAGCCCCTGACATCCATCCCCCCTCGAAGCCCCCCCTTCCCCCTCCCCCTCTTCGGGTGCGGGTTCCGGGTGCTCCATTGCTGTGGGGGTGAGTGCAGGATACCGTTCTTTCCCCCTGGTGTGCAGCCGGCCAGCTGGATCCAGCCAGCCTGTAATGGGCTCGTCGACGTCAATCTCCTCTGCTTCCATCTCTCTGCATTCGTGCTCGAACCCAGGATCCTCCCCCAACACGTCCATGTCCTTCCCTCCCCCTGTTACCTCGGGTGATGTTGCGTGTAAGGGCCCCCTCAGCAGTTCCCTGCACCACCCCACCTCCGGTTGATCGTCCCACCAATAGGAGCGGTCTGTGACAAACCCCGAGAGTGATCCCTCTGGGGAGCTTGTTTCTGGCGCCATTTCCTCAGCTGATGAGAACCCCTGGAACGTGCTGGCTGAAAGTGTGGGTGTGAAAAGACAGTCGTCGAAATAATCTGCCGGCATAGGTCTGTGTGGGAAGAGTGCATGGAACTCGTCTTTGAGGTAGTGCTCCTCCACGGCATAGTACGGTACCCACCTGTTGGCGCTGGCCGGGGTATCTTCCCTGGCGAGGAGATATTCAACTCCCTCTTCCCCCCATCTCGAATCTAAAATCTCCGTGACCTCGTTGAGTGGCACCGCCCTCGGTGACTCCTCCCCTGTTGGCGATTTTCTGAGTGGGTCTGGTGCGTTCCCTGGTGCCTGAAACCTGTGGGGTTCCTTGTAGGGTGTGAGCACTGACCTATGAAAGACCGGGTGCATTCTGGAGCCCTCCGGGAGTGTCAACCGGAATGCCACTGGGTTGATTTGTGCCTCGACTTGGTAAGGCCCTAGCTGCTTGTGTCTGAGTTTCTTCTTAGCTAACGTTCTGGCCGGCACTGCCTGGGCCGCTAACCAGACCCAGTCCCCCAACTGGATGTCTTCCCCTACTCTCCTGTGCCTGTCTGCCTGCATTTTGTAGGGGTGTTTTGCTAGTTCCAAGTGCCTTCGGAGTTGCTCGTGGACCTCCTGTAACTCTGCTGCCAAGTGCTCTGCTCCCCGTGGCTCCCCCTCCCCCTTCGTCTCTAACCCCGGGAAGGTTCTGGGATGCCGCCCATTGTTGGCGAAGAACGGTGTCACCCCTGTAGACCCGTGCTTCGTGTTGTTGTAGGCAAACTCGGCCAGCGGTAGGTAGTCCACCCAGGTCGAGGGCTGTTGATTCGCGTAGCATCTCAGGTACTGCTGCATGATGGCGTTGACCCTCTCCGCTTGTCCGTTGGTCTGCGGGTGTCGTGCCGACGCTAAGTTGATCTTGACGTTCAGGATGCCCAGTAGCTTCTGCCAGAAGCTCGAGATGAATTGGCGACCCCGGTCGGACAGGATGGACCGCGGTAAGCCGTGAACTTTGAACACGTGGTCTATGAACAGCTTGGCGGTCTGTTCCGCTGTGGCCACCTTCGCGCACGGAATGAAGTGCGCCATCTTGGTGAACAGGTCTACGACCACGAGTACCGCTGTTTTGCCTCGTGAGCTGGGCAGATCTGTGACAAAGTCCAGGGCCACTTTCTCCCACGGTTCAAGCGGCGTCTGTAGCGGTTCCAGCAGTTCCGCCGGCTTCCTGTGTACTGGTTTGGCCGTTTGGCATGTGTCACACCTAGAGACGTAATCCGCGACTTCTCCCCTCATCTTGGGCCACCAAAAGTCTCTGGCTACTAATTCCGCCGTCTTGTCCTTGCCGAAGTGCCCAGCGCTGGGCGCGTTGTGTAACTGCTGCAGGACTTTCGGGCGGAGGTCGTCTCCCGGCACGTAGAGAGCCCCTTTGCGGAGGAGCAGTCCGTCGCGTATCTGGAACTCGTTGTCCTTCGCTGTGCCCCTTCGCACCTCCTCCATCTTGGATTGTGCGAACGAATCCGTCTGCAGCACGTGACGCACCGCGTCCAGTTCCACGGTGACTGAAGCGCACGCCCACGCTTTCGGTTCGAAAATATGTTTGGCCGCCACCGGTGCCGCTTCCTCGAGATACTGCGGTTTCCTGGATAGTGCATCCGCCATGACGTTGTTGTCTCCCGGGATGTATTCTATCCGGAAGTCGAAATCCGCAAAGAACTCCGTCCAGCGGATGTGTCTCTGGTTCAGGAACCGCGCCGTGCGCCAGTACTCCAGGTTCTTATGGTCCGTGCGGACCTGCACTGTGTGTCTGGCTCCGATGAGGAAGTGCCGCCACGCCTTGAAGGCTGCATGAAAGGCCAGCAACTCCCTGTCCCAGATGGTGTAGTTCTGTTCCGACTTGCTGAGTTTCCTGGAGTAGAATGCGCAGGGCCTCCAGTTCCCTTGTGGATCTTGCTGCAACAGGACCGCCCCCACCGCTCTGTCCGAGGCGTCCGTTTCAACCCTCATTGGTTTGCTGGGGTTTACGTGTAGCAGCTGTTCTTCGGACGCGAAGAGACGCTTGATTCTCCGAAAGGACTGCTCCGCCTGGTCCGTCCAGGTGAACTTCTTCCTCTTGGAGCTGAGGGTGTCCGTGATGGCCGCCGTCTCCTTCGCGAACCCCTTGATGAACTTGCAATAAAAGTTGGCGAAACCGACGAACTTCTGGACCTCCTTCCGATTGCGCGGGCTCTTCCAGTCCAACACCGAGCGGACCTTGGTGCTGTCCATGGCGAGTCCCTTGTCGGACAGCTTGTAGCCCAGGAAACCCACCTCCGTCATGTCAAACTGGCACTTCTCCAGTTTGGCGTAAAGTCTGTGCTCCCGTAGTCTCTGCAGGACCTCCTTGACGTCTCCCTCGTGAGCCTCCTGCGATTCCGAGAAGATCAGGATGTCGTCTAGGAAGCATACGCACTTCTTGTAGAGGAGTCCCGCTAACACGTGGTGCATGAAGGCTTGGAAACAATGGGAGCCATTTTGCAGACCAAACGGCATAACTCGATATTCATAGGTGCCTAAAGGCGTAAACATGGCCGTCTTCCACTCATCGCCCTCCCGCATGCGTATAAGGTTGTACGCCCCTCGTAGATCCAACTTGGTGAAGATTCGTCCCTTCCTCACCGTCGCGAGCAGGTCGTCGATATTGGGCATGGGGAATGCTGTGGGCTTTGTCCTGGAATTGATGATTCTGTAATCAACTACCAGCCTCCGTTGGGGCGTGTCTTTCTTCACGAAAAACACGGGACTGCCCCCCACTGCTTTGGATTCTTGGATGAATCCCCGCTTCAAGTTGTGATCTATGAACTCCCTGAGTTCTTGCAGTTCGTCTTCCGACATGGAATACAGTTTTCCAGTCGGCAGCGTCGCCCCCGGCAGGAGGTCAATCATGCAGTCGTAGGGCCGGTGGGGAGGCAGCTTGTCCGCTTCCTTCTCACAGAAGACCTCCAAAAACGCCTTGTACTTGTTGGGTACCGCTTGCACCATGCCTAGGTGTAGCTGTGGTTCATCCTCTTGTCCCTCCTCTTCCTGGCTGGTCCGGATGCAGTGTTCTGCGCAGTAGGAGGAGCAGAAGGTTAATTGCCGCTGGTACCATGCTAAAGCTGGGCTGTGTCTATCCAGCCAACTCATGCCCAATACTATGGGCGTGTCCGACAGGTGGGTGACGTTGAAGCTGATGACTTCGCGGTGAGTTCCAATTTGCATTACCATAGGCGGTGTTTGCTGTACCACCTGTCCTCCCAGTAGCTCTCTGCCATCGACCGTGACGACGTTTAGGGGCATCGTGGCCGGTAGGAGCGCTATGCGATGTTGCCTGATGAAGTCCACTCCTACAAAGTCTGCATTACTACCAGAGTCAATGGTAATAGGGACTTCCAGGGCGAGTCCATTGGGCAGCTGGAGCGATGCGGTGAGTTGCACCACTGGTTTGGGTGGGAGGGGGTCTGTGGGCTGTAAAATCTCTGGGGACTGCTTCACTGACTCGCCTGGCTGGGCCCCAGTGCCTCTGCCTCCAACCAGGCTTCGTCGTTTCCCTGCAGCTGTTCCCCCTGCTGAACTGCTCCCCTTACTGTTGCTGAGGCTGCAGTGTGCCTCTGAATCCTCTGGGGACACTCTTTGGCCATGTGCTGTGCACTGTCGCAGATGTAACACTTCCTGTTCCCTCTAGGAGCCTTCGCCTTGACTGCTCCTGGTGTTTGGGTTCTGGTCGCTGTCTGAGCTCTGGCACCACCTATCTCCATCGGCTCTTCTCCCCCCCCCCCAGTGGAGGCGTGGATTGCGCGCGCCCTGTCTCTCTGGGTAGGAAGGGAGTTGTTCTGGCTGGTGTGCGTGCCATACGTCCCTCATCCCTGCTCCAAGGGCGTTCTTCCAGGCGCACCCCTATCGCCAGCGCTCTCTGGACGACTTCTGTGGTACTGTTAGGTCTCTCCCCCCTCGGCAGCTCATCTTTCACGGCCCCATTTAGTCCCTCCCAGAACAGATCCCTTACGGCAGCGGACTCCTTCTCCCAGCCCAGCACATTTACTAACGCAAAAAAGCGGGAGTGATATTGTCTCACAGTGGCTTTGCCCTGCTTCAGCCCGTGCATTTCCCTCCTGGCCACATCCACATCTACCGTTGATTTAAAACAATCGTCCATAGCCTTGATAAATGCTTTTGAATCTTGGAGGGTGGGATCATTTTCGCGCCATAAATTGCGCAGCCATGATTTAGCTTCCCCATGCAGATGAGTTATTATGAAGCCTACTTTCTCCTCCTCATCTCTAAAGTCTTTCCGAAGCAAATTGAGCGCGAAAACTATGTCTGCTCTGAAGTTAGGATACTGCTGCAGGTTCCTGTCGAAGTGGGCTACGATGCTGCCCCCCCTCTTCCCGAGGCCAACTCCCTCCAGCTTGGGTCCCGGCAGCCCCTCTTTGCCCAAACGTTCCCACCTGGTTTGCAGATCGCGGCAGAGCGCTACTGCTTCTTCTTCTCTCTTTTTGGATGCTGTTACTTCTGCGTAAAGCCTCATGACTGCTTCTTGCAGTTCTGTCATTTTCTCCTCTGTAGTCATCTTTGCCTATCTTTGTGAGCTCGCAAAACACCGAGTTTTGCCCCCTGCTGCGCCAACTCACGCTGCGAGGGTTCAATGCTATAATTGTGAGACGGAGCTTACTGTCAGAGCTGCCCGAGGTCCCAGCTCACAAAGGACCAACGCCGGTACGTTGTTATATACAAAAGTCTTTATTGAAGTTCAGTTCTGCTTTCACAGCCACAGCTCTACGTCTGAAACTCTAGACCGCTGAAGCTCCGTCTGAATCTCCTCCCCCCAGACACCAGTTTAAGACTCTGGCCTTGCTCCACCTCTTCCTTTGCTCTTTCCTCCTCTGGTTCCGCCCGTCCGCTGGTGTCTTGCCGCTCCTAGACTCTTCTGATGCTGAGTCCCCTGAATCTTCCCCCTGCCTCCGGCGGGCTTTAGGACCTGGTTCCCAATCCGGGTTTTCTGCTGTCTCACACGCCTCTACATTCGAACTTGGAGCGCGCGCCCAGCCGGCAACCTTCCTCCTGACCGTTACACTGCTCCTGTCACTGCTTCCCCCTTCGGGGGGGCTAGCTGGACCTGACCTCCCCTCCGTTCCCCCACTCTCCGATAGAGGCATGGTCAGCCCTGACTCATCTTCTCTCCCTGCTGGAGGAGACGCTGGCCCTGACACATGGGACTCTTCCCCCCCACTACGCTCTGGTGGGGAAGCTGGTCCTGATCTCCCGCTGCTGCTTTGGGAGTCCCCGCTGGCCCCTTGTTTCTGGTGCGTCCCCCCTGGGACCCCCCTTGCCCTGACCATCGGCGCCTCCTTCTGGGAATCTTCCGATCCGCTGGAGAAGCTCATGGAATCTCTCGGGTCACTGTCATACTCCCCTACGCTGCCCTCAAATTCTTCCCCTTCGCTCTCCATTTCCTTCCTCCCCTGTGCCTCTGTTCCTGAGCCCCTGACAAGTGATATCGTAAAAGCCAGTTTTTGTATGGTCGCGAATTTAAGCCGCGCTCTAACTTTTCACGGTTGGAATTTGGGGAAAGAGTCAGGCTTATATTTGGGCCAATACAGTAAATGAAATGAAATAAAATTGAGAGGTGCTGTAACAGCATGTCCACTTCTGTCTCTCCTGTCTTGCCTTATTGTTAACATGTACATGAAGCTGCTGGGAGAAATAGTTTGGAAGTCTGGGCTAAAGCGTCATCAGTTTGTGGATGATGTACAACTCTGTTTATCATTTCCACCTTCTAGTTTTAGGGGTTTTAGGATGGATGAGGGCAAACAAGCTGAAGCTTATTCTGGATAAGACAGAGGCACTGTGGGTAGGAAACATGGTGCCCTGGACCATAGTGTGTGCCCAGAGTTTGATGAGGTTGCACTCCACCTGAAGGACCAGGCACACAGTCTGAGGGATTCTCCTGGACTTGCTGTTTTCTAGGAAGTTGCTGATGGAATCTGTTCCCAGAAATAACTGATACAAAGTGGAGCTGGCCACAGTAGTCCATGCCCTGATTGGATCCCAATTATGCTACTTTAACATGCTGTATGTGGGGCTGTCCTCATACACTGTTCAAAAGCTTCAGCTGGTACAGAATGCATTCCCCAGTTGCTTTGGGGGGCCAGATGACTAGAGCATATAACACCAATTCTACACTTGCCACTCTCATTACCAGTGAGTTTTCAGGCCCAGATAAAGTGTTGGCGGTTACTTTTTAAAACCTAAACGGTTTGGGACCAGGATATCTGAAGGGCTACCTATATTTTACATGAACCTGCCCAACCCTGATATTGGCCATAGAAGTCCTGTTTGTAGGTCTGCCTTTAAGATTCATCAGGTAGGAAGTGGGGGGAAACGGGGCCTTTTTACTGGTGGCTCTATCACTGTGGAACTTACTCTCCCAGGATGTTTGTCTTATACTCAGTCTGTTTGTATATAAGCAGGCCTTAAAACACACAATTGTTTTTTGCAGCTTTTAACTGAATAAGATTGTTGGTCTGTAATTTTAACTGTTGCTGTTTTTATCTACAGCATTGTGTTGGATGATTTAATTGGTATTTAAAATCTGATGTTTTAAATTGTGTTTATAATTTTAGTTGTGGGGCTTCATGAGAGAATCTAACTGAACGGAGGCTTGCTTTTAGAATGGAAAAATGTCCTGTTATTCTAGCTCATTTCACGCCAGGGATCCTGAGTTCTGGGATTTCTGTCACTTGTCACTTGATAGCCAGAAGTCAGTGAGTCACAGCTGTGTACGTGCTTGAGTCAGGATGAATCTGAATTGGGGGTTTATGTTTGTTGGTCTGGTTGATATGCAGTAGCAAAAACAAAGTACTTCTTATCCTTCCTTAGAAGACACCCTCACTGCCATAAAAAATTGGAATGAAACATGGACATTGCCATGATGATCTCAAAGTATAGGAAACACAAGCTAAGGAAAAGCATATATTTAACTGAGCCAGTGCAGGTTGATATAGAAATACGACTTGAATTTCACAAGCTAGGTAACTCCTTGTGTTGGATTAACAGCTCTGTGAAACTCAATAGCTTGTATGTTCCTTTACCAATTTTCATTGGCCCAATATAGATACAGTTGCACCCCCCCTAACTTCCAAGTGGTGTGAGATTCCAGGGATTCCAGGCACTTACCCAGGGTTCATGTTTCCTTTCGGGAATGAGGCACAGCTGAGACTTTAGGATTTATTTACACATATATACAACCTGAGCCTGCTATGCAGGGGTTCACGCTATTAATGGTCATTGTTTCTTCCATAGCTGCAGCACTGGATTCAAGCAAGATCCATCATGGCTCTTGGTCACCCTGCTTGCTATTTTGCTTCTCGGACACATCACTGCTCAATCTCAACTCTAGCTTTTGTCCTTCTCACTATCTATGAGTGGAGGGAGGGGCCCATTTGCCATCTCCCACAGAGCCCCTTAATCCCTCTTAATGGCTCATCACCCAGGATATCACCTCACAGAAACCTAGCTTGGATTTATTAGCTTTCAACACTTGCTGAATCCAGGGATTAGAGGGGTCTGGCACCCACAAACTCATAGCAATACCGTTTAACCTGCATGCAAAGATGTGGGATTGTTCTTATTTGGGGGATTCATGATAATCAAATGGAACCCGCTGAAAATAGTAAAGCCATCCAAAAGGAAATTAGAGCCCCAGACTACACATCAGGGTTGATGATTGTGCTAAAATGATACTGCATGAAGCAGAAAACTTCCTTACTCTTGATGAGCGCCCGCCCCAACAGAGCATTGGATGGGGAACCAGTGGCCCTCCAGATATTGTTGGATTCTAACTCTCATCTGCCACAGCCAGTATGGCCAGTGGCCAGGAAAGATAGGAGCTAATTGAATTACAAGTTCTTCAGGCAATTAAAGGAATGGGTCAGAGGATGTAAAGTACACCTGTTGCAGTGGAAATTGATCTGATGAGATGTGCAAGGGCCTGTTGGCTCATTCTAAGCATTGCATCCCCAGGGTTTTCCCTTCACTGTTGAGCTGGAATAGAGTAATCACAGGTACAAGGGGAGGAGCCAAATAATTATTTCAGACAGAGAAGGATAGATGAACTGTCATTATTATGCGAGGTGAGATTCCCTAGAAGCAGTTTTCGCCAGTCAGTTTTTTTCCTATTGTCCTGCTCAAACTTCAAGATGGGCTAGGGAGGTCCTCCTGGTAATTCCATTGCTTGTGTATTGCCCTGTTGTTTAGGGTTGCCATACGTCCGTAATTTTCCAGACATTCCTGGGATTCGGCCATCGGAAACAGTAGCCAGGTGGAAATTGCTGAAATGTACAGGCATCAACAGCTTTGGCCAAAACAACAGCTTTTGTGTCTGGATTTTCAGTTTTTGAACTATGGCAACTCTACTGCTGTTACTTGCCTTGAGATGAAGGGCTTCGTGATGAAGGGTGGGATATAAGTAAAAGAATAAACAAACAAATTTAAACTACTAGTACTCAGCATGAGATCTAAGATGGCATTGCGATGTACTAAGTTTTGTGTGTGACTTTGCCACTTGAAGCTGCTCTTATGCCAAATCTCTCCACTGTTTTTTTAAGCTTGGGGCAGATGGGAGAGAATTTGAAAATGTATTCAGGAGTTTGACAGTGGGATTTGGCCTTTGGACATGCAGATAACACATGGACTTTGCCCTGGATTATTAATAATAATAATAATAATTTATTATTTATACCCCGCCCATCTGGCTGGGCCTCCCCAGCCACTCTGGGCGGCTTCCATAAAAACCAAAAATACAGTAAAATATCACACGTTAAAAACTTCCCTGAACAGGGCTGCCTTAAGATGTCTCCTGAATGTCAGGTAGTTGTTTATCGCTTTGACATCTGCTGGAAGGGCGTTCCACAGGGCGGGCGCCACTACCGAGAAGGCCCTCTGCCTGGTTCCCTGTAGCTTTGCTTCTCGCAATGAGGGAACCGCCAGAAGGCCCTCGGCACTGGACCTCAGCATCCGGGCAGAATGATGGGGGTGGAGACGCTCCTTCAGGTATACTGGACCGAGGCCGTTTAGGGCTTTAAAGGTCAGCACCAACACTTTGAATTGTGCTCGGAAACGTACTGGGAGCCAATGCAGGTCTTTCAAGACTGGTGTTATATGGTCTCGGCGGCCGCTCCCAGTCACCAGTCTAGCTGCCGCATTCTGGATTAGTTGTAGTTTCCGAGTCACCTTCAAAGGTAGCCCCACGTAGAGTGCATTGCAGTAGTCCAAGCGGGAGATAACCAGAGCATGCACCACTCTGGCGAGACAGTCCGCAGGCAGATAGGGTCTCAGCCTACGTACCAGATGGAGCTGGTAAACAGCTGCCCTGGACACAGATTTGACCTGTGCCTCCATGGACAGCTGTGAGTCCAAAATGACTCCCAGGCTGCGCACCTGGTCCTTCAGGGGCACAGTTACCCCATTCAGGACCAGGGAATCCTCCACACCTGCCCGCCTCCTGTCCCCCAAAAACAGTACTTCTGTCTTGTCAGGATTCAACCTCAATCTGTTAGCCGCCATCCATCCTCCAACCGCCTCCAGACACTCACACAGGACCTTCACCGCCTTCACTGGTTCTGATTTAAAAGAGAGGTAGAGCTGGGTGTCATCCGCATACTGATGAACACCCAGCCCAAACCTCCTGATGATCTCTCCCAGCGGCCGCATGTAGATGTTGAAAAGCATGGGGGAGAGGACAGAACCCTGAGGCACCCCACAAGTGAGAGCCCAGGGGTCTGAACACTCATCCCCCACCACCACTTTCTGAACACGGCCCAGGAGGAAGGAGCGGAACCACTGTATAACAGTGCCCCCAGCTCCCAGCCCCTCAAGACGGTCCAGAAGGATGCTATGGTCGATGGTATCAAACGCCGCTGAGAGATCCAGCAGAACTAGGAAACAGCTCTCACCTTTGTCCCTAGCCCGCCGGAGATCATCAACCAGTGCGACCAAGGCAGTTTCAGTCCCATGATGAGGCCTGAATCCCGACTGGAAGGGATCCAAATGGTCCGCTTCTTCCAGGCGTGCCTGGAGTTGTTCGGCAACCGCTCGCTCAATCACCTTGCCCAGGAATGGAAGATTTGAGACTGGGCGATAGTTGGCCATCGTGGCCGCATCTAAAGATGGTTTTTTAAGAAGCGGTTTAATAACCGCCTCTTTCAGCGGGTCTGGGAAGGCTCCCTCACGGAGGGAAGCATTCACCACCCCACGAAGCCCATCGCCCAGTCCTTCCCGGCTAGCTTTTATAAGCCAGGATGGGCAAGGATCCAGGAGACAGGTGGTTGGTTTCACTCGTCCAAGCAGCCTGTCCACATCCTCGGAGGTAACAGATTGAAATTGATCCCACTCAACTTGACTAGACAGAGCTCTAGCACTCTCCCGCCCCGGCCCTGCTCCCACGGTGGAGTCTACTTCTTCCCAAATCTGGGCGATTTTATCTGCAAAAAACTTTGCAAAATCATTGCAGGAGAACATGTGGCCCGTACTGGGCCCCGATGTTGCAGGTGGTTCCGCTAAATTGTGAACCACCTGAAAAAGTCTCCTGCTGCTGTTTTCTGCAGATGCAATAGAGGCGGTGAAGAAATTCTTCTTCGCCGTCGCTATCGCCACTTGGTAGGCTCGACGTTGAGCTCTAACCTGTGTCCGGTCAGATTCGGAATGAGTTATCCGCCACCGGCGCTCTAGCCGTCTCAACGATTGTTTCATTGCCCTCAGATCCGTGGAAAACCACGGGGCTGTCCGGGCTCCATGCAATCGGAGAGGGCGCTTCGGAGCCAAACAGTCAATAGCCCTGGTTAACTCCACATTCCAGCGGGCCACCAGGGAATCAGCTGAAAGGCCATCAACATGGGATAAAGCATCCCCTACCACTCTCTGGAAACCATTTGGATCCATTAAGTGGCGGGGGCGGACCATCCGAATTGGTCCCACCTCCCTGCAGAGGGGATGGGTCGCAGAGAAGTCCAGTTGCACCAGGAAGTGATCTGACCATGGCACTTCTTTCGTTTCGCTTTTACTTAGTGTCAGATCACCAACATCCATAGAGGTAAACACCAGGTCCAAGGCATGTCCGTGGCTATGAGTTGGGCCAGACTTATTCAGGGACAGCCCCATGGAGGCCATGCTTTCCACGAAGTCCCGAGCGGCCCCTTGTAAGGTCGTGTCGGCATGGATGTTAAAATCCCCTAGGACGACCAGGCTAGGTGTCTCCAGGAGAACATCCGCCACGACCTGAAGCAGCTCGGGCAGGGAATCCTTGGCGCAGCGGGGAGGTCGGTACACCAAAAGGAATCCTGTACTGCCCCTATTGCCCAACTTCCAGAACATGCACTCAGAAAACTGGGTCTTCCCAATAGGACGCCTGGTGCAAACTAATGACTTCCTAAAAATCACTGCAACCCCCCCTCCCCGCCCACGTGACCTGGGTTGCTGTGCGTAAGAGAAACCTGGTGGACAAGCAGCGGCAAGGACAGGCCCATCTGCTTCATCCAACCAAGTCTCTGTTACACATGCCAGGTCAAATCCTCCATCCATGATCAAGTCATGGATGGCAGTGGTCTTATGAATCATTGACCTGGCATTGCACAGCAGCACCTTCAGGTCATGTGGGTATCCCTTGCTGATTCTAGTATCCATCCGGTCAGGACCAGATCCGGAGGCAGGGATAGTCCTCAGACAACGACTAAACCTGCCTCCTCTGTAATGACATGGTCTGGTCTTAGCGTAACTCCTCCTCCTGCCCGTGATCACTGAGATCGGTTGTCCCAGTGCATCCCCCCCTGTGGAACATGCCCCAGCCATTTTGTGGGCTGGGACCCACTCCCCGGCAGCCCTGACCCCTCCCCCTAAAAACAAAATAACACCTTAAACAAACAAACAAAACCAATAAAACAATACAAACAAAAAAATGTAAAAATTACAAAAACATCAAAATAAAAAAAATTATAATTCCCCAAGCCCAACCAAACATCCATCCCACCCCCACCCCCCACATACAAAAAATCCAAAGAAAATTTTTTTAAAAACATTTTAAAAACACTCTGTGCCTCTCCGGCAGTAACAACTGTCCTAGTGAGGGCTTTCAGGCCCCGCCCTGGGCCAGGTGGTAAGTGGCAGGGAGGAGCAGGGCCCTCAGGCACTCACTCAGGGGACTCCTCCTGGGCAGCAGGCAGCAAGCAGCACGCAGTCCTTGTGAGGCTTCAGGCCCCGCCCCAGGCCAGATGGTAAGTGGCAAAAGCAGGGCCCTCAAGCACTCACTCAGGGGAGTCCTCCTGGGCAGCAGGCAGCAAGCAGCACACAGTCCTTGTGAGGCCCCAGGCCCCGCCCCAAGCCAGATGGTAAGTGGCAAAAGCAGGGCCCTCAAGCACTCACTCAGGGGAGTCCTCCTGGGCAGCAGGCAGCAAGCAGCAGGCAGTCCTTGTGAGGCCCCAGGCCCCGCCCCAAGCCAGATGGTAAGTGGCAAAAGCAGGGCCCTCAAGCACTCACTCAGGGGAGTCCTCCTGGGCAGCAGGCAGCAAGCAGCAGGCAGTCCTTGTGAGGCCCCAGGCCCCGCCCCAAGCCAGATGGTAAGTGGCAAAAGCAGGGCCCTCAAGCACTCACTCAGGGGAGTCCTCCTGGGCAGCAGGCAGCAAGCAGCAGGCAGTCCTTGTGAGGCCCCAGGCCCCGCCCCAAGCCAGATGGTAAGTGGCAAAAGCAGGGCCCTCAAGCACTCACTCAGGGGAGTCCTCCTGGGCAGCAGGCAGCAAGCAGCAGGCAGTCCTTGTGAGGCCCCAGGCCCCGCCCCAAGCCAGATGGTAAGTGGCAAAAGCAGGGCCCTCAAGCACTCACTCAGGGGAGTCCTCCTGGGCAGCAGGCAGCAAGCAGCAGGCAGTCCTTATGAGGCCCCAGGCCCCGCCCCAAGCCAGATGGTAAGTGGCAAGAGCAGGGCCCTCAAGCACTCACTCAGGGAGTCCTCCTGGGCAGCAGGCAGCAAGCAGCACACAGTCCTTGTGAGGCCCCAGGCCCCGCCCCAAGCCAGATGGTAAGTGGCAGGAAGGAGCAGGGCCCTCAAGCACTCACTCAGGGGAGTCCTCCTGGGCAGCAGGCAGCAAGCAGCAGGCAGTCCTTATGAGGCCCCAGGCCCTGCCCCAAGCCAGATGGTAAGTGGCAAAAGCAGGGCCCTCAAGCACTCACTCAGGGGAGTCCTCCTGGGCAGCAGGCAGCAAGCAGTCCTTGTGAGGCCCCAGGCCCCGCCCCAAGCCAGATGGTAAGTGGCAAAAGCAGGGCCCTCAAGCACTCACTCAGGGGAGATTATGGCCTAGTGTTGTTTTTTTAGGGGTTATACTCTGCCATCAGAGGATCATTCTGGGGCCCTTGATAAGTGCTGGCTCAGATCTATTTTAAGACTTGTGCCTTTACAACTAGAGCTCTTATTTTGGAAAGAACAAGACGCTGGTACATGGGGGATGAGATGATACTCGGGAGGGGAGCACAGACAAATGTGGTTTGCATCAAATAGTTTGTGCCTAAAGCGATCATTTGTTGCATCCTACTCTCCCCTTAGAATTTATCCCATCATTTGCCAAGATATGCAGGGTGTCATTTTATAGGGGAGATTTATTTGGTTTCTATCACTTTCTCTTCCAGTTTTATCATTAGTAAAAAAAAAATATGGGGTAAGTGATGCTGATAATTAAAAAAAAAAGTACATTTGTTAACACGTTTGTCAATCATAATCCTTTCTGCAGACAGCATCAAATCAAATCTGAGTCTAGAGTCTCCTCCAATGGATTTGGGCATGTCAGACCCAACAGCCTGGACCACTGCAATGAATAACTTGGGGATGGCACCAATGGGAATAACAGGAGATCCTCTTTTGAAGTGAAGGACATGAGGTAGGAGTTGGTAATGCAGGTGAGCTGTGCACAAGCAAGCTGCCAGCTAGCTCTGTGGAGGCTCCTTTTATTGGCACAATATGCAAACCCAGGCAGATACATTTTGGACTGTGACCTTTACACATCTTCCAATCCCGAAATTGTGGGGTGGTACAAAGTTATTTTGGCACCTGTTTCCACCACATCATTTTCCCCTTGCACAATGTATGACAAAGGAGACAAAGGTCACAGACAGGGCACGGCAGACTACTAAGACCACAAAAGGTCGGACAGAGGGCAAGATGTTCAGACAGCTGTGGCTTTATCTGTGAGGGGGAGTGTGCTCCACACCCCAAGGTTACGCGTGCAGACAGCTGAGGCTGCCCGCGGGCCGGAGTGTGCTCCATAACCCAGCGATCATTCCTACACTCTTTTGCCTGGTAGGTTGTGCTCTTGGTTTGGTATTGCCGCTGCAAGCACACAATGCTTAATTTTTCCAGTGGAGTGATGAGGGGAGCAAATGTTCAGAGAACACACAAGATCTGTGGCCTAAAATGGGTGGGTAACCTCTGTCCTGGGTCTGATTAGGCCTGTTAGACCTCCTTATTTAGCCAACAAAGCCATTTTCAGGGAAGCCATGCCCATCTGTCCTACATCTGTCGGAAGTCATATATGATGTCAGATATGGGGTAGGTAAAAACTTGGATAATCTAAAAGGGAGTGTGCAGGTTTCACTAATCAGGTGATTGGCAGCACCTGCAAAGCACCCTGCAAAATAGCACTTTGAAATGGTCTTTGCAAGACTAGACAATCAGCTGAGTGCTCTATCTACTTGGCCCTTAGGAGTGGCTGCGATAATAAACAAAAAACAATTCTGCAACTTTAAAGCAGAATCTGGCTGTGATTGGCTCTTGTATGTTACCAAAAAACACCTCCACTCCATCTATGGAGCCGTTAAGCACTTTTTAAAAAGTTTCCTAAAAAAAAACCAAAGTAATTGTGGAAATGTAAAGAAACTGAAGGTACATTCTTTCACCTTTGGTGGACGTGCCCAAGGATTAAGGCTTTCTGGGAGATGATATATAATGAAATGAAAAAGGTATTTAAATATACCTTCTGTAGGAATGAAAAATCACGGGAGACGAGAGAGGCAGGTGTAACATGAGGTGTCTGTCAGGGCGGGCCTTGAGAGCCTCTTTTATTGAATATTAAAAGCATTGCCACAGGTGGGCCTGTGGCTGATTGGTTGATACATACACACAGAAACTTGTGATTGGTTAACATAAGTACTAAGGCGGGAATTACATGTGAGAGGTGGGGATTACATGTGATCATTTATCATTGATGGAGAGAAGGCTGAGAATCGGAGCTAGAACTAGACAGGCATGAAGCCTCCTAATTGAATTGTAACTAGGGATTAATTGGCACAAACAATATAACAATCGGGTTCTATAGTTATGGTCAGCTAGGCATGGAGAGCAAGTACAGTTTGTTTTCCATGAGCTTAGGATGTCTGTTACTAATGATTGATTATATCATGTAACAATGTAATCAGGTTCTGTAGTTGTGGTCAGCTAGGCGTGAAGAGCAGGTTCGTACAGTGTGTGCAAAAGCAGGGAAAAACCTACGAGCAAGACTTCTCAGAAAGCAAGAGAAAAGAGGAGCAAGGCTTCCCCAAAATGGAGCAGTTTTGTGCAGAAAGAAGACTTCCCTTTAACCTTCCTGAAGAAACCAGAGGCCTTTCTCCTGGGCATAGTCAGCCAATTGTTGTCAAAGAAGGATAGAACTTTCTTTATGTACGCCACAACAGCAGCATGAATACTTATTGCAAAGTACTGGAAGACACAAGATTTACCCACTCTGGAAGAATGGCAGATGAAGGTGATGGACTATATGGAGTTGGCGGAAATGACTGGCAGAATCCGAGACCAGGGAGAAGAGTTGGTGGAAGAAGATTGGAAAAAGTTTAAAGACTATTTACAGAAATATTGTAAAATTAATGAATGTTAGAATGATGTTGGATAGAAATTAAGTAGTTTTTAGCTGTAATTCTATAAGGGAATATGAAAAATGGATTACTAATAGGTAAAAATTTAATGTTACAATATTTTAAGATTAAAGACTAGGATAAATAAAGAGGGGAAGGATTTGCTGAACTAACAAACTGAATTGGAATACAAAAAAGGGAGGCGTGAGGAGGTCCGGGAAACAAGCTAATGAAAAATAAGTAATGGAAAGATTGAGTTGTTTTTAACTGTTTTTGTATTTTTCTTTCTTTTTTCTTTTTTCATTTTGTAATATCTTGAAAATTTTAATAAATATCTTCTTAAAAAAAACAACAAAAAAAAGTAATTGACTGAATGAATGGATTTATGCGTAAGCACTCATGCAGCACTTCTAAAATTAAAAGAAGGCAAGGCAGCCTGCGGTGGAAGAGGCAAAACAGATGCCTGAGCCAGCTTTCAATGTGGTGGTATGTATGGCTGTCATTTCAGTTACAGAACCAGAAGGAAGTGAGGCTAATCTCCCAGTATTAGGATGTACTGTGGGCTCTCTTTTTCTTCAATCCTGCCTGTCCGTATCTTTGTCCTCCCACGCATGAGAACTGGCTTTTGTGGGATTATGTGGGCTGTCAAATGGCTCTACTTCTCCAGACTCATTTCTTTATGTATCTCTCAGGTCCTTTAAGTTTTGATTTTACTGATGGAAAAAATCTGCTTTCCTAATTAGAATTATTGTGCAGTTGCAGCTGAAACAATCTAGCTTGATGGCCTCTCTGTTTCAGACTTCGACCCTGCCCTTGGAATGATGACTTGGGATCCCACCAATCAGTCCCTTGATGTCTGGCTTAGAAATAGTGCCACCACCAGTGATTAAGGAGATCATTCATTGCAAAAGTTGCACACGCTTCCCACCTAGCTCAAGTAATCCTTGCCATTCTTGCAGTTGTACTGGGATCAATTGGGAAATATTGTTTGGTTAAGAAAGTGAAATATTTAGGGGTTAACATGAATGCCAAAAATGTGAATTTATTTAAGGATAATTATGAAAAATGTTGGAGTGAAGTGAAAAAGGATTTAGAAGTATGGACAAATTTGAAGTTATCATTGTTAGGCCGAATTGCTGTGATAAAAATGAATGTGTTGCCAAGGATGTTGTTTTTGTTTCAAACATTGCAAATTTTGGATAAGATGGATTGTTTCAAGAAGTGGCAGAAAGATATTTCCAGATTTGTTTGGCAGGGCAAGAAGCCTCGAATAAAATTTAAGATATTAACTGATGCCAAAGAAAGAGGTGGATTTGCCCTGCCAGACCTTAAACTTTATTATGAATCAGCTGCTTTTTGCTGGCTGAGAGAATGGCTGCTTCTTGAAAACACTGAAGTGTTGGATCTAGAAGGCTTTAATAATGCATTTGGCTGGCATGCATATTTGTGGTACGAAAAGGTAAAAGCACATAAAGCGTTTAAAAATCATATTGTTAGAAAAGCATTGTTTAATGTTTGGATAAGATATAAGGATTTGTTAGAAAAGAAAACCCCAAGATGGTTGTCACCAATGGAAGCGAAGGCACAGAAAAAACTCAATATGGAGGCCAAATGGCCGAAATTTTGGGAAATTCTGGAACAAGATGGAGACAGAATAAAATTGCAGAGCTTTGAAAAATTGAAAAACAAAGTGCGAGATTGGCTCCATTATTACCAAATAATGGAGGCATACAATTTGGACAAAAAAGTTGGTTTCCAGGTGGAAAAATCAAAATTGGAAACAGAATTGTTAGATCCAAAAATAAAGAATTTGTCACTTCGGGGTTGGTGCCTCCGGCAATGGCGGAGTTCCTCTGATCGGGAGGAACTTGCCCCGTGGGAATTTGGGTCTGTACTGCCACGGCGAAGGCGGAGACCCGTAAAAATCACAGGCGGGAGAAGCCTGTGAACGTGGGATTCGGCGGGCACCTTTTGTGCCTCCCCTACTCACGGGGGAACCCGATTTCGGGGACCCGGAGCGACGTGAGGTGAGTCGCGCAGTGCTTCGAATCGTCTGCTTCTTCCACGGAGCGAAGCCGCATAGCTGTTGCCAGAGAGCACTGACTATTTCCTGTGGACAATTTGACTCCAAAGTAATTACCCGTGAGTAGAGCTGATACGGGAGAATCGGATTTTAGACGTTTAATTGGGCATTGAAACGGGGCGGTTCAAAACAGGAAGTCCACCTTCCCTATTTGTAAATAGACTGAGGCAAGGAGTCTGTAAGTTGAAGTCTTGGAAAGCCTTTTGTAAAAGATTAAATTTCCATTGGCAAAGAGTATAAAATCCCCCTTGGAGGCAGGAGAAGGGGGGGGAGTTGTGGACTGAGTATGCCTGCAGGAGATAGTAAAGAGAGTTAAAATACTGCCGCTCTGACCCTGGAAACGGGCTGCTAGTAGGACTGACATTTTGGAATGTCCATTGATAGCACTTAGAATGTTCCTTGACAGCTAGCAAAATAAGAGAGAGATATTGTTTCTACTGTCTCCGGCTGCTTCTAAAAAGGAGTAATAAAGTAACTGAAAACTGAAACTAACTTTGGATTGTACGAGTTGCGCTTAAAGGTGACATTCTTGACTATTATAAATAGAAACTGTTTCCCCCAGTGGAAGTTTCTGAAATTGGTTACTCTATAAGAGCTGGGCTAGGGGAGTTTCCAGCTGCAAGATAAAAACTGTGTGACTCTGGGATTGACCTTGAATCTTTTAAGTGTTATGGCAAATGGAAAGGAAAGAACAGATGAAATGTCAACAGAAGAGGCCTTAGTGGTCGCATTATTGAAAATAAATGACTCGCTGGAACAGCTTCACAAGAAAACAGAGGTGATGAATGTGAAAGCGGACGCTGCAAATAATAAAATTGATTTACTTGTAGAAAGTTTAAATAATCTGGGACAAAAGGTGAACACCAACACAGAAACCACACAGAAATTGACACAGGAATCTACTTTAATACGGCAAATTGCGGATGAAGTCAGGGAGAAAACCTTTGCTGCTGAATGTAAAACAACACAATTGGAGTGTGAGAGAGCCCCATACATTCAAAAGCAACTTGACATTTATAAGCTGACATTTGTTATGATGGAGCTTAAAGAAAAACAGATGAATTTGAGGATCAGAACCCCACCAGAACTGGGAAAGGAAAGTTTGACAGAGCTTCAGGAGGAGACAGTATCAACATCGGCTGAGAAAGAGAGATTTTTGGGGGTCAGTAAGACCGCCAAAAATGTGAATTTACTTAAGGGTAACTGTGAAGGACGTTGGATTGAAGAGAAGGGGGATTGGGAAATATGGACAAATCTGAAGTTGTTATGGTTGGGCCGAGCTGTTGTGGTGGGGATGAGGGTTGCTGTGTTGCCGGGGATGTTGCTTTTGTGTCAAAAAGTGCAAGTTTTGGATGGGAGCGATTGTTTCAGGAGGTGGCAGAGGGATGTTCCTGGATTGGTTTGGCAGGGCAGGAAGCCTCAAGTAAAACTTAAGATATTGACGGATGCTAAAGAAGGAGGTGGACCTGCCCTGCCAGACACCTAAATTTTGTTGTGAATCATCTGCTTTTTGCTGGCTGAGAGAATGGCTGTCTCGGACTTCCGGGTTAGCGCGATCGGCAAATGGCGGATTCCCTCCGAGCTCCGGAGGGAATCGGCTTCGTAGAAGATGGGTCCTGCCACCACGGCGACGCGGGGACCCTCAGAAACCACAGGCGCGGAAGCCTGTGGACCTGGTAACTCGGCGGGCACCATTTGCGCCCTCCCCGACCGGCGAAGAAGCCTTTTTAAAGGCTTCAGAGCCGGTGACGGAGAGTGGTGTGGTGCTGTGAGTGGATCGCTTCTTCTACGGAGTGAAGCCGCGAGCCATGGCCGGAGAGTGCTGACTTCTTCCTTGAACATTTGGGCTGCAAAAGTAACAACCCGTGAGTAATACGGAAATTGGACTTAAAATTTATATTTTAAATTCGGCACGACCGGGGGATGCGTTAAAAGGAAGTCTGCGCCCCCCATTTTGTAGACAATTTAAAGCAAGAACTGGATAACTAAGGTCGAGAGACCATTTCTCTCTTTGTGAGATAAAAGTCATTAATTCCACGATTTGGCACTATAAGTATTTTGCTGGAGGATAAGAACTGATTTTAAGGAGCTGAGGCACAACCCCCCGGGATCCGGGAGTGATCCGCGAGAGAGCCTGTTGAGGAGGTATAAAGAGTTTGACAGCTGTCAAACGAGCTGTCAAAGTTACAAGAACTTGCCTTTTGTTATTTCTGCTGGTTATTTTTGATACATTTAACTTGAAACTGTTGAAAATAAAGAAAAAATAAGAACAAAGTAATCAGACTGTTGGAGAAAGAATATTAAGTAACCAGAACCCCTCTAGAGGGGGTTCTGAGACATTACAATGGCTGCAGATGGAAAATTACAGGCTGAGTTGGAAAGAATGTTCTTTCTCGTGGGAAAATTACAAGACCAGAGTGCAGCTATGGCTACAGATGTTTTGACTCTGAAATTGAAAGTAAATAATCTGGTTGATGATTCCAAGGACTTGATTCAAGAAAATTCTGCAGCCGAACAAAAAGAGATATGCACAGACTCAGAGGAGTGGGAAGGAGAAGCTGAAATGTTGCAGGTGAAAAAGGACAACCAGTGGCCTGTAAAAATGGATTACAAAGACAACAAGACCTGGATGATGAAAATTTGGTTCGAACTTGAGAATGAAGATTGGAGGAATCTCCCCATGGGGAGATCGGAAGATCTATGGATTATAAATTTGATTAAGGCGAAAATTGGAGCTTTTGGGACATTTGGGACATTTGGATTTAAAAGGATCAGGAAACATGATTTGAGCTCCACTTTTGAATACAGAGGTCTGGTTGGAAGAAATCTAGACCCCATTGGGACAGAGCTTCTCCGAGATTCGATGTTTACTATAAAAGACTATCAACAAAACCGGCAGAGAGGGACTGAAAGAGACTTAAGGGCCTCGGATGTGAGAGAGTCTATAGATTGATGGATACTTGTTGAGGATCGAGACTGGGAAAGGGGGGGGGCGAGAGTTTGGGAATCCAAAGGGTGTACAATTATATGTTGTTTTCTGTTATTTTGGGACATGAGTGAACCAGCAGAAGAGATAACCACAAGAGCCAAAGCTAAGCAACAACAACACCAGCAACAGCAACAAAAGAAAAGAGGCTCGATTACAGGCGTAACTCCTACAGGAACAACAGGACAAGAAAAAGTGACAGCTGCCTCCATGGAGTCAGTGACACAAGCGTTACTCAAGATAAACCAATCCTTGGAGACCCTGACAAAGCAGAGTACAGAAAATACACAGAAATTAACAGAACTAACAGCAAGATTGGACTTGAACACAGAATCTATAAACAGGCTGGTTCAAGGAAATTCTGTAACACGTAAAATTGCAGAGGAAGCTAGAACTATTGCTGGGGAGACTCAAGAGAACTTAGAACCGATTGCTAAAAAGGTTCATGAACATGATGTAACTCTGGCTTTGTGGGAATTACAGAGAAAGGAAAGAAATCTGAAATTGAGACTGATTCCCGAGAGCGAAGGAGATAGCCTCGTGGAGTTTTTAACACAAGAGTTTGCTGGCTTCTGGGAAGACTTGGAGGAGGAAGAATTTAAGATTACAACAGCATTCAGACTGGGCAGAAGACAGAACAGAAAGACCCCGAGGGATTGCTTGATTACCCTTAGATCTAAGGAAGAAAGAGATAAAATACTAAAATTACACTACCAAAAGGCCTTGCAAATTGAAAATTCATCTATACAGATTTTTAAAGACATCCCTAAACATATTTTGGAGTTGAGAACCTTCTACAAGGATTTGGTTTATCTGCTGAAGAAGAACATCATTCCTTTCAGGTGGGAGTTCCCACAAGGACTGTCTTTTGACTACAAGGGAAAGAATGTGAAAATAAGGACAATACAAGATAAAGAGAGATTTTTGGAAAGAAACCAAGAGGACCTACAGAAGGGAACTGTGGATCCAATTGCAGAACAAGGGAGAGCACTAGACATCCTCAACCTATCGTTCGGACTCAAGCCACCACCATCAGAGGAAGAGCAACAACTTGGAGCGGTTGGAGGAGTAACAGAAAAATAACAAGATGGCCCTGCAATTCCTCAGTTGGAATTGTAATGGGCTCAATATGCCTTCGAAGAGACGACAAGTTTTTCATATTTTGAAAAGAGAACAACTGGATTTGATATGTCTACAAGAAACCCATGTAACAAGAGCACACAGGAAATTACTCATAAATAAAAGATTAGGACAAGAATTCATTTCATCGGACAAAGTTAAGAAAAGAGGAGTCGTGATTTATGTAAAAGAGAAATGGGTTCCAAAAATGATGTTTAAAGATGAACAAGGAAGATATCTGGCAGTTGAGATACAAGTCCAAGGAGAAAAATTCTTAATAGTTGGAATTTATGCACCAAATGAAGGCAAGGCGGAATTTTTCAAGAAACTCCATGAAACTCTGATGGACTATTTGGATTATAATATGATAATTATGGGAGATATGAATGGTGTGGTTTCTACAAATATGGACAAGGCACAAAGACTGACAATCTCCAAGGAAGGGAGACTTCCGAAGACCTTCTTTGAAATGACGGAAAATATGGACCTAATAGACATATGGAGAACAAGGAACCCTCTTGAGAGAGAGGGAACTTTTTTCTCTCAAGCAATGATGACCTGGACCAGAATTGATCAAATCTGGATCACTAGTGGGATGGCTCCAAAGATTAAGAAGGTAGAAATCTGCCCAAAAACTTGCTCCGACCATAACGCCGTGAAGATGGAAATGAAACTTACAACAACCGGTCAATTTAGATGGAGGATGAATGACAACCTGTTTCGAGATAAGGAGATCCACATGAAGGCCCAAAAAACTTTAAAGGACTATTTTGAAATAAATCTAAAGGCCGATGTGGAAAAAAGAGTGATCTGGGACGCAAGTAAAGCTGTGATGCGAGGATTTTTGATTCAACAAAATTCAATAAAGAAGAGAAAGCAGAATGAGAAAAAGGAAAAGATTCTGGAAAAGATAAAAGAAGGAGAGAAAAAATTAAGATCAAAACCAAAGTCCCAGGAGATTTTGAGAGAGATTAAGTTATATCAAACACAATATATGGAATTGATGAATCAAGAGATTGAATGGAAGATAAAGCAAATGAAACAAAAGACATTCGAATCGGCAGATAAATGTGGCAAACTTCTGGCATGGCAATTGAAGAAAAGGCAGAAACTAAATACAGTTACAAGCCTAGAAGTGGATGGAAAGAACATATCTAAACCTAATGAGATTAGAAACTGCTTTCTGAGTTATTTTAAAAAACTTTATTCTCAAGAACCACAAAATGAAGAGGACATAGATAAATTTCTTAATAAATATGGATTACAAAAAATCTCTCATCAAAGCAAGGTGGATTTAAACCAGAGAATAACAGAACAAGAGATAGAGGGTGCCATTCAGGACATGCAATTGGGCAAATCTCCAGGGCCAGACGGACTGACTTCCAGATATTATAAATCTTTGAAGGAGTGGTTGGTTCAACCGTTAAAGGAAGTCTGCAACGAGATCCTAGAGGGAAAAAAGGCACCAGAATCGTGGAAAGAAGCGTATATTTCACTCATACCAAAGACAGAGACTGAAAAGACTCAACTGAAGAACTACCGCCCAATATCATTACTTAATGTGGATTACAAAATATTTGCAGACATTTTGGCAAAAAGATTTAAAAGAGTGTTGATGGAGAAGATTCATAAGGACCAAGCAGGCTTTCTTCCAAAAAGGCACCTATCAGACAATGTAAGAAATATAATAGACATTTTGGAATTGCTAGAGGTGAATATAAACACCAAAGCAGTGTTGATTTTCGTGGACGCGGAGAAAGCCTTTGACAATATTTCTTGGAGTTTTATGAAAAAGAATCTTCATGGGATGGGGGTAGGCCAAGGATTTGAGAACGGTATGGGTGCGATATATTCTGAACAAAAAGCCAAGCTGATTGTAAATAATGTGATAACTGAGGAACTTAAGATAGAAAAAGGAACACGACAGGGGTGCCCAATTTCCCCATTGCTTTTCATTTCTGTTCTGGAGGTGTTGCTGAATATGATTAGAAATGACCAGCAGGTTAAAGGTGTACAGGTCGGAGCTAAACATTACAAGTTAAGGGCATTTGCAGATGACCTAGTATTGACTTTACAAGAGCCAAACACTAGTACGAAAAGGGTGTTGGAGATAATTCAACAATTTGGCCAGGTAGCTGGATTTAAACTGAACAAACAAAAAACTAAAGTTTTAGGAAAAAATTTAACAGTTATGGAGAAGGAGGAATTTCAAGAAGAGACAGGTTTGACAGTGGCTAAGAAGGTGAAATACCTAGGGGTTCATTTGACATCTAAAAATTTGAACTTGTATAAGGACAACTATGAAAAATGTTGGTCAGAAATTAAAAAAAAGATCTAGAAATATGGTCAAATTTGAAATTGTCAATGTTAGGTCGAATTGCAGTTATCAAGATGAATGTATTGCCTAGAATGCTATTTTTGTTTCAAACTTTGCAGATTCTTGACAAGATGGACTGTTTCAAGAGGTGGCAGAAAGACATTGCGAAATTTGTCTGGCAGGGCAAAAAGCCCAGAATAAAATTTAAAGTACTTACAGATGCAAAAGAAAGAGGGGGATTTGCCCTGCCGGACTTAAAACTGTACTATGAAGCAGCAGCGTTTTGCTGGCTGAAAGAGTGGATGCTCCTCGAGAATACAGATATCTTGGATTTAGAAGGTTTTAATAATACATTTGGTTGGCATGCATATTTATGGTATGATAAAATCAAAGTGCATAGGGCCTTTAAAAATCACATTGTTAGAAAAGCATTGTTTAATGTTTGGATAAGATATAAAGACTTGTTGGAAAACAAAACCCCTAGATGGTTGTCACCCTTGGAGGCTAAGGCACTGAAGAAACTCAATATGGAGGCCGGATGGCCAAAGTATTGGGAAATTTTGGAACAAGATGGAGATAAATTGAAATTACAGAGTCATGAGAAAATGAAACCTAAAGTACGAGATTGGCTCCATTATTATCAAATAATGGAGGTTAACAAACAAGACAGGAAAATTGGCTTCCAGGTGGAAAAATCAAAATTAGAGACTGAACTGTTAGAACCCAATACTAAGAATTTGTCAAGAATGTATAATTTGCTGCTGAAATGGAATACACAAGATGAAACAGTTAAATCAGCTATGATTAAGTGGGCACAGGACATTGGCCATAACATTATGTTTGCTGACTGGGAATGGTTGTGGAACACCGGTATTAAATTCACGGCATGTAATGTCTTAAAGGAAAATATTATGAAAATGATTTACAGGTGGTACATGACCCCAGTCAAGCTAGCAAAAATTTACCATTTGCCTGATAATAAGTGTTGGAAATGTAAAGAAACTGAAGGTACTTTCTATCATCTTTGGTGGACGTGCCCGAAGAGTAAGGCTTTCTGGGAAATGATATATAATGAAATGAAAAAGGTACTTAAATGTACTTTCCCTAAGAAACCAGAGGCCTTTCTCTTGGGCATTGTCGGCCAATTGGTGTCAAAGAAGGACAGAACTTTTTTTATGTATGCTACAACAGCAGCAAGAATACTTATCGCAAAGTATTGGAAGACACAAGATCCACCCACCCTGGAAGAATGGCAGATGAAGGTGATGGACTACATGACATTGGCTGAGATGACTGGCAGAATCCGCGACCAGGGGAAAGAGACGGCGGAAGAAGAATGGAAGAAATTTAAAATCTACCTTAAGGACTACTATAAACTTGATGAATGTTAGAATGTCGAGGTTTTGAGAAAGAAAGGGTTACAGTGATATAAGATTAGACTGAAGGAAAGATTAAGAGGACAGAGGCTTGACAGAAATATTTAGAAGTTGCTAAAAAACTTTGGACATGGGGATGCAAAAAGGGGAGGTATGGGGGAGTCTGAGAAACAAGGTTTATGAAAAAAAGGTTATGAAACTATACATGTTTGTATGTCTTTTTATATGTTTGTATTGTTTTAAAAAAAAATTGTAAAACCAATAAATTTTTTTTATAAAAAACAAAACAAAACTAGGTGCGTCCTATGGGCCGGAGCGTCCTATGGGGCGCAAAATACGGTAATATTACTTGCAAAATGCACCAGTGCTTTGTACCTGAACAGTGTTTCTCTCTTGGGTCAGATGATTCAAAGTGTTTGGAAGCGGTGCAGACACTGCTGGCCTGGATAGAGCGTGGGGAAGTGAACAGACGGACTGCAAACAACTTCTACTCAATGATCCAGTCAGTCAACAGCCACATCTGCTGACTTACAAATGAGAAAGCAGCCCATGAAAAGGAAATGGAAGAAGCAAAGGAAAAGTTCAAGCTTCCACTCTCAGGAATTCTTGCTCAGTGTAAGTGTTTGGGGCTTGCAACCTTGATGGAAATGTACCATTTTTTTTTTTCTTTTTTTCCAGTTGAAGGTTGAACAAGAGAGAGAGACACAGATCCGGAACATACATTCCCTTTATTAGGAAACATATTTAGGTTTATTTCTTACAAATTTCTAAACCACCATGCTGCATTCGTACAAATGTCAAAGAAAACCAGAAAAAAGATAACAAACCATTTAACAGACAAAATGCTGGATATTAAAATTAATTTTAAATGAATGAAATGTTACCAGGTCATTAATGCTCAGTGGAAACAAGAAAATCTTACAAAGCTTCTGGAAAACTATCAAAATCTTATTCTGATAGGTTTCTGGAGAAAAAATGGTCCCCAGACACAACAAACAAAAAAGCCCACAAAACTCCTACTGTGCACATTCTCTTTGGTAAACTAATGGTACAGTCTGGAGAGCATTCTTGGGTGATTATTAATGGGATGGGACACAGGAAAGAACATGGTAGTGAGCCTTAGTAGATGCCATGTGCTTGCAGCATACATATACTGCATCAGGAGACAGACCACCTATTTCTGCACCAGCTGAAGCTTCTGAATCTTCATTGAAGTGTCTTCTTAATTTCTGTTCATACTTGGGATGTGCAGGTATTTTCTGCCTTAGTGATGTTCCTACCCACAGGCTGCTCCTGTGTTAACCACAGCCTTGTAATGTTGGCGATTGCTGAGCGGCTTCGGCAACAAAGGTAGGTGTATAGCCAAATCCCTTATCTTCCTGTTCATTTGAGGAGCTACAGATCATCTTACTAAATGGGAGATTTAAGCCTTCAAGGTAATGTAATATCGCTGCATTTTTCCTTTTTCGCTTCACTTTAAACTTTATGTACAAAACATTTGATGCTCTTCTGAGCCCTGGGAGTGTTCTGCAGTTTTCATTGCCCTGTTGTTAACCAGGATCCATTTCCAACCAGGAGATTCTATTCCTAATGAATGTCCTGCAGAGCTTTCTCTCCTTCATTCTCTGGAACTGAATAATTAGCCAACCAAGTCCCTGGCAGGCAGCAATGCTGCAGTGCCTCACAGCTGGGGAAGCCGACACCTTAGCAGCCTCCTGGCCTTGATAATCTGATTTTAAGGTCACCTTGTTGTGGATCACAGCACAATGTGACCATTCATCTCCTGAGTGTACCAAGAGGATTCTGAAGTCCTTTACAGTTTGCTTAGTGTTTGTTTTTGAATTGTTTTATTCTGTTAACCTTAAAAAAATATATTGGTCCCGGATTCCAGAAGGAGGTACAGTAAGTAGCAACTGGGGGGAACCTCAGACCTGAATCCTGCCATGATGTTGGTGTTGGTCAATCTTTAGCCAGGGCAAGAGCAATTCAGTAGCCTCTCCAGTGTTCAAGCCAATCACCTGTGGCTATGGGATGGACTTTTAGCTCCTTTCAGGGAAGATAATCTTTCACATCTAAACCTTTTGGCTAAAAATTTGCAGGAATATGTTTTGGGAAAGGACCTGTATTACTTTACTGAATGTGGGGCAGCATATCATACTTTTCACATCACCAGCAGGGCCCTACTCTGGTGTTTAAAATAACATTCCATCCTGAGGAAAACTATGCATTGTAACTTCTCATATAAGCTGTGCAAATATGTACATGTGGTGATTTTTAAAAATAATCTAGTCATAAAACTGGTTCTCATGTAATGCTAAGCCAAATGCTCAGCACAAATGCATGAATGTGAGGCTTTTCAGAGAGGATATCTGTCAGGGAACTGGGGGCTGAGAAGGGGGAAATGATGGGAAAATACAGATAAGCCTCCGATTGTAAGTAGTTGCACCTCATCAGAGGGGGAGGATGGTGAAGGGTTGTCAGGAAGCAATGAATCAGGGAGGGGGGAACAATTTCTGGGGCTTAGCTCTTCACGTAAAAGAGGAAGGAAAAGAGGAGGGCTCCGGAAGTGGTTATGCTGGAGAAAACGAAAGGAACAGTCAGTCTCTGCAACTAATACCGAATGAGCCGGACGTGCTCTGGGAGCTCTGTGTGTAAATAGGAAAATGGACCTGTGATTTCCTCTCTGGGAGCCCATGCTAAACCATACGAGCAAACCAACCCATTGGGAATATTAAAGCTCCACTGGAAGTTACACTCCATTTCTTTTTGGCTTCTGAGATTTTTCCAAGCCTATCACTGTGGTAGTAGGGACTAGAAACAGAATTAAAAACCAAAGGTAAGATTCAGTGTGCAGGATTTTGGGTCCAGTACTTATTTGCCGTTACAGATTTACGGAATACACCCAGCCCTATTTATGGCCCAATGTTTGTGAAGTGTGTGTGGGGGGGGATTCTCTCTCTCTTTCTCTTTCTCTCTCTCTCTCTGGCCAAGCATCTGTTTCTTTTTACACGAGTGTTTTTCTTCCTCTTGAGTTTTTAAAGAAACTCCATTTTTTTAGAGCCAGTGTGGTGTAGTGGTTAAGAGCGGTAGACTCGTAATCTGGGGAACTGGGTTCGCGTCTCCGCTCCTCCACCTGCAGCTGCTGGGTGACCTTGGGCTAGTCACACTTCTCTGAAGTCTCTCAGCCCCGCTCACCTCAAAGAGTGTTTGTTGTGGGGGAGGAAGGGAAAGGAGAATGTTGGCCGCTTTGAGACTCCTTCGGGTAGTGATAAAGCGGGATATCAAATCCAAACTCTTCTTCTTCTTTTGAGTGTTTAGTGTCACCCTCCTCATCAAGACAGCTTACTCTGTTAACTTGGCTTCTGCCTGATTGGACATACAAACAGATCTTGCCTGTTGTACTGCTTTGATCTCCAAGTTCTGTGGCTCTAGTTTCTTCCTGAGCACCATCTTTCTCAGCTATAATTCCACCCAGCAAAGCATCATAAGAAAAAGATTCACTGGACCACCTGCCTGATCCCGCTCTCTTACTCCTTTCTCTTACCCTCTCTGGATGATATTGTGGTCTGGTTTTGCCTGCTGATTTTGAAACTGCAGTTGAGCAGATAGTGGCCGTGTACCATTCCGCATCCAAACAAAAGGCTTGGGACCATTTCATGAAAGCACAACGTAAGAACATCAGCGTATGGTGCAAGCAAGCTGAGGTTGGTACTTCCTTTTACTTTTTGTTAGCTCTTTTTGGCCTATAGGCTTGCTTATAAAAGGATGGATTTTTCCAGCCTTGCCCTGGAAGGTAAGTAGCAACGCACATGGAGCTAAGTTCATAGCAAAACACAGCACGAGGAAGTTCAGGAGAGGAAGAGAACAGCCATTGGTGAACACTATTAAGACGAAGGACAGAATTATAGTGGGATATGAATGAAGCTCCTTAGAATTAGTTTTACTTACATTTTTGGGCAGCATTATGCCCATGACCTAAAGATAGTGGCTCTGCTCTCTTCAGTTCTGAGGGCAGCCCTGTATAGGGAAGCTTTTTAATGTTTAACATTTTATTATGTTTTATATATGTTAAAAACCACCCAGAGAGGCTAGGGCGACCCAGTCAGATGGGTGCGGTATAATAATAATAATAATAATAATAATAATAATAATAATAATAATAAATAAATAAATAAATTACTATTATACTAGGGTGGATTCAGGTGCTTTAAGACACACACAATAGTCATATAAAAACTTAGGTAGCTAGAACCATGGCAAGGAGGTCATCATCTGTAGCCTCCAATCATCTGAATGTCAGCTGTTTGGGAACATGGGGGGGGGGTCTTGCTGGTGGGCTTCCCATAAGCTTCTGGTTGACCACTGTGGGGACAGAATGTTGTTCTAGGTGGGCCTTCAATCTGATCTGCCAGGGCTCTTCTTGGGTTAAATGGCTGGAAAGATGTGGCAGTGCTAGCATTAGCCATGAGGCTGTAACAAGGCTACAAATGTCCCACGTGGGACAGACACTATGGAGAAAAGAGCAGTTGCACTGGGTTCAAGTTGCAGATGAGATTGGGTTCATGTGAATAAGTATTCTTAGCTGTAATAGTTGAACAAAGGAGTATGGATTCTCTCCACACATTTGATGAGACCAGATGAACTACTATCAGGTATGATTTAAAGAAGTTCTGCTATTGTAAGGATTTGACTCTTTGACCTATTCTGACTCTAAATTCTGGGCAACCATGCAGTCTGTCTGCTACTGAAGCCCACAGCAGAAACGGTGAATGTGCCAGGCATAATTTGAAGGAAGCTCTTAAGTGGTGGTGCAGTATAGAATTATGAAGAGGCTGAGTATTCTATATGGTTTAGAAAGGGCTGGAGATTGACAGGTTTGTTTAAGAAGACCCAAAGAAGCTTTAAAAATGTTCAGTCATGCATTCAGTTGTCAGGCATGCAGAACTGAGAACATAGGAAACATGGAAATGAAGACAGTCCAAGTTCTTCCCCAGAAACTTCTGGTGTTGGACTCAAACTCCTATCAGCACCAGCCAGCATGGCCAATGGTCAGAAATGATAGGAGTTTTCATCCAACAACAACTGGAGGGCCATAACTTTGCCATACTGCCTTACAGTAAGACATACTTGCAAATGATTTAAGGATTCACATGAGACTGTGATATAGCTTAGTACTCAAACAGGCCATAACCAGTATTGATATTGTCAGGTGCTGGTGGTGGTTGCTCGTGAGTAACCAGGCAGGACTCCGACCTGTCTTTTACAGGTTTTATTGGTGCAAACTATTTACAGTGCAGAACCCCAAAGTTCATGTCCATCTTAGTCGCTTGCAGATTCCAAGAGTGCCCCCTTCCGGTTTCTCCCCCAGCATAAGAACTTAGACATCCCAAATCTCCACCTCCCCTCCTTACGTTTCACCCCTCTGCGCAAGCAGGGCGACGGGAGAGGCATGTGTGCCTCCTGGCCAGCCAGGCTAGTTGAGGCGCTTGGGCTCTCCGTAGCATCTTCGATCCTTCCCTTCACCCTGCTACCCCCGGGAGGAGAAGGTGGGAAGCCGAGAAAGAAATTGTCGTCCTCTTCTGTGTCCTCAAAATCTGCTTCCCAACCCCCCCATCCCAGCTCTGGCAGGGAGTCCTTGGAAAGTTCCTCCTCATCAGAGATCTCGGCAACTTCACCCCCAATTCCCTCCCCCTCCCCGAGGGTAGGAATCCCTCGAAGTCCCCCTCATCCTTTGTGGGTCCGAACACTTCTTCAAAAAACCTCCTGGGGGAGGGGGTTGGGGCTTGTGTGGGAAGAGAGCGTGGAACTCCTCTACGAGATACTCCTCTGTCACGTGCCCTGCAGGAATCCACACGTTTTCCGAACTGGGAGCCCCCTCCCAGGCAACTAGATATTCTAGTTGAAGTCCGTTCCACCTGGAGTCCAGTATCTCTGTCACTTCATTACATCGTTCCCTTTCTTCTACGTTTGGTGAGGCGGGCACCTCCTGCTCCCTTCCCGGGAAGCTGTGCCCCTCCCTGTAAGGCAACAGCACTGACCTGTGAAACACCGGGTGCATCCTCATGTTATCTGGCAACTTCAGCCTAAATGCTACTGGGTTGACCTGCTGGGTCACCTCAAAGGGACCCAGTCTCCTGGGCTGCAGTTTCTTGCACCCCCCCCCTTTCAGGGGCAGCCCCTGAGATGACAACCACACCTTTTCCCCCACCCGGATGACTTCCCCTGGCCTCCTATGTTTGTCTGCCTCTCTCTTGTAAGCCTCTTTGGCTCTCTCCAGATTCATCTTGAGCTGTTGGTGTTATGGCCTCCATCTCTTCTGCAAATTGTTCCATTCCTCCTCCCCTGGCCCTGGAAAGGCCCTGGGATGACACCCGTAATTGGCAAGAAAGGGACTCATCCCCGTGGACACGTGTTCAGCATTATTGTATGCAAACTCTGCCAGTGCTAGCTTTTCCACCCAATCATTCTGCCTCTGATTGACGTAACAGTGCAAGTACTGCTGCAAAATGGCATTTGCTCTCTCCGCCTGCCCATTAGTTTGTGGGTGCCTTGCTGTCGAGAAGCTCACCTCCACCTGCAACAAACTAATGAGCTTGTGCCAGAAACGCAAGGGGAACTGTCTTCCACGATCAGAAATTACCCTAGAAGGGACCCCATGCAGCCGAAAGATGTGATCCACGAACAACTTGGAGGCTTCCTCTGCTGTCGCCGCATGAGAACATGCCACAAAGTGACACATCTTGGTCAGCAGATCCTCCACCACCATGACCGCCGTCTTACCTCTGGACATGAGCAGGTCTGTCATGAAGTCTATGGACACCACCTCCCATGGCCTCCCGGGTGTCGGCAAGGGTTCTAGCAACGCCGCTGGAGCCTCTTTGCCCTCTGACACATGTCGCATCCTCGTACATAGTCCAGCACATCCTCCCTTACCTTGGGCCACCAAAAATCCGCATAACTAACAACATAGTCTTGTGTGGCCCAAAGTGCCCAGCTTTAGGGTTGTCATGGAGCTGCTTGAGGACTCTGACCCTTAAGGGCTCCCCAGTACATACAGTGCCCCTTTGTAGAACAACAGCCCCCCTTTCTCCTCAAAGCCCCCATCTACTCCCAGCCCCTCCCTGAGCTCACCAAATTTCCTTTGAGCAAAGTCATTGTCTCTGGTGAGTCTCACCAGTTCTGCCTCCCCTGCCAGTGCTCCCCCAAAGGTCCATTTGTCCTCCTGGAACATATGTCCGGCCACAGGGGACCCTTCATCTTCCATGTACTCAGGCTTCCGGGATAGCGCATCTGCTCTCATGTTCTGTGCATTTATCGGTGCCCATAACTGATTGTCTGATTGGGACGTATTGAATCTTAAAGTTAAAATTGGGGAAAAACTGCACCCAACAGATATGCCTCTGGCAGATCACATGCGCAGTGCGCCAATATTCCAAGTTCTTATGGTCTGTACGCACCTGTATCTGCTGCTGCGCCCCAATCAGGAAGTGTCTCCACAGCTTAAAAGCCACATAAATGGCCAGCAAATACAGTGGTGCCTCACAAGACGAAATTAATTCGTTCCGCAAGTCTCTTCGTCTTGCGAGTTTTTCGTCTTGCGATGCACGGTTTCCCATAGGAATGCATTGAAAATCAATTAATGCGTTCCTAGGGAAACCGCCTTCAGACCAGGTCCGGGGACAGTCTGTCCCTGGACCTCTTCTGAAGGCTGGGGGGGGGGACAAGGGCTTTTCTTCCCACCCCCAGCATTTTAAAAAACCCCGGGACAGCGGAGGACTTCTCCGCTGTCCGGGCGATCTTAAAATGCTGGCGGGCGGCATTTTAAAATCGCCCCGGACAGCGGAGGACTTCTCCGCTGTCCAGGGCGATTTAAAAGCCCCTGGGAAGGCAGGCAGGGGGGACAAAGACTTTCGCCCCCTGCCCGCCTTCAGAAGGTGTTCCCGCCCCCCGCCCCTCTTCGGAACAGCGTTCCGAAGTGGGGCGGCTGGGGCAGGTGTTCCCGCCCCCCGCCCCTCTTCGGAACAGCGTTCCGAAGTGGGGCGGCTGGGGCAGGTGTTCCCACCCCCCCTCCCCGCTTCGGAACAGCGTTCCGAAGTGGGGCGGCTGGGGCAGGTCTTCCCGCCCCCCCTCCCCGCTTCGGAACAGCGTTCCGAAGTGGGGCGGCTGGGGCAGGTGTTCCCGCCCCCCCTCCCCGCTTCGGGACACGGGGAGATTTTAAAATGCTGGGGGTCGGCAGCGAACGCTTCGCTCCCGACCCCCAGCATTTTAAAATCTCTCCGGGACACGGGGAGATTTTAAAATGCTGGGGGGTCGGCAGCGAATGCTTCGCTCCCGCCCGCCAGCATTTTAAGATCGCCCGGGGCAGGCGGGGGGGGAAGGCAGGCGGGGGGGAGCAAAGACTTTTGCCCCCCGCCGGCCTTCAGAAGAGGTCCTCTTCTGAAGGCCGGCTGTGGGCGAAAGTCTTTGCTCCCGACCGCCAGCATTTCCCTATGGGCTTTCGTCTTGCGATGCAAGCCCATAGGGAAATTCGTCTCCAAAACAGAAAACCCTTTCGTCTTGCGGGTTTTCCGTCTTGCGAGGCATTCGTCTTGCGGGGTACCACTGTACCTTCTTTAAGCTTTCAAAGCCCTTCTGCACCTCCTTAGTCCACAGAAACCTTTTATTCCCACTGAGACAATCAGTTATGGGCACCGATAAATGTGCAAAGTTCTTGATAAACTTTCTGTAGAAGTCGCTGAAGCCCAGGAATCTCTACACATCCTTCTTCATCTTGGGGCTTTCCCAGTCTAATACAGCCTTCACCTTCTCCTGATCCATGGCAAGTCCCCTATCCGACAGCCAGTACCCCAGGAATTCAATCTCATGAGCATGAAACTGGCCTTTCTCCAGTTTCACCCATAACTGATGCTCTTTTAGATTCTCCAACACTTGCCAGACGTCCTTCACATGCTGCTCCTCATTCTCTGAAAAGACCAAGATGTCATACAAGAAGCAGACACAGTTCCAGTACAGTAGGGAGCCCAGCACATGATGCATGAAGGCCTGGAAATAGGGACTTCCCCTTTGTAGTCTGAAGGCATAACGAGATACTCAAATGCCCCTAACGGCGTAAACATGGTCGTCTTCTATTCGTCTCCTTCCCGCACCCTGTTCTGGTTGTAAAACGTTTGGTAAAAATTCTGCCCTGCCGTACTCTCGCCAATACGTCGTTGATGTGAGGCATGGGGAACGTAAGAGGTTCCGTCAAGGAGTTGACAATCCTAAAGTGCACCACTAGGCGGTGCTCTTTTGTCCCCTTTTTGCCCACAAAGAACACTGGGCTTCCCCCCCACCTCCTTAGATTCTTGCATGAAACCTCTTCTCAAGTGCTTGTCAATAAACTCCTTCAGATCCAGATCTCTTGCCCGCCGGCAGTCTGGCCCCTGGGACTAAATTGATCTGGCAATCGTACGGCCTGTGTGGGGGTAACTTGTCAGCCTCCCACTCACTGAAAACTTCCTCAAAATCCGCATACTGCTGAGGAATTCCCTTCTTTTCCCCCAGACCGCCGTAGCGATCTTGGCTTTCCTTTTTTTAAAAAAATAATATTTATTGAGATTTTACAAGCATTAAAAAGTTTCAAAGTTTAGACTTAACGAGTAAGAACAAAGAATAACCCTAAGAAAAAAGAACTACAAAAATACAAAAACAGAACACATGAAAAATACAAAATAGAGAACAGTTAACGAAAAGAAAAAAAGAAAAGAAAAAGATCAATAATTTCATATCTTATACTTCATTTACTAATTTCCTGACCTCCTCACACCTCCCTTTTTGTATTCCAGTTCAGATATTTAATTCAGCAAATCCTTACCCTCTGTCATTTATCTTTACTCAGTATCTTAACCTATTATAACCATGTGTTTATAACCATTATCAATCCATATTTACATATTCTTGATAATCTTTTTACCAATACCACTTATTTTCCATCCGACATCATTTTAACATTCTTTAATTTTACAGTATTTCTGCAAATAGTCTTTAAATTTCTTCCAGTCTTCTTCCACTGACTCTTTGTCAGGAAAAAGCAGCAATGCAAGAGCGAGCTGCAGCTGCCTGGAATGCAAAACAGGATGTTGATGTCTGGGACTGTACTATTGGTAAAAAGGGGCAGTCTATTCACTGTACTGAGCACCGGATGTTAGCTCAGAGTGTCATCTGACCTGTACTGGAAGTACAGGGGTGGAGTTTCTAACTCTACTGTTGGAGTCTGGAGAGTGCAGACACGTTTCTCTGTACTGCTGGAATGACAGAAATAAAGCAATGTAAATAGATTTCTGTCTGTCTCTTTTCCCCTCCCTGAGGGAAGCAGGGAGGAGGGGGAGAGGTGTGTCCCTCTCACACTGTGTGGGATCGCCGATTGGTGACCTTGCCTGTATCCTGCTGGGAGACGCAGACGGGGAGGTCAACAAGGATCTCAAGCCGAATTCCTGGAGTGAGGCCAGTTTCCTCTGACTGCGGCTGAGAATCCGACATCTGGTAGCAGTGCCGGTGGTTTTGATCCATCGTAAATCTGCATGAGAGGTTGATGGATCGTTTGTCATCCTCTGCACCAAGGGAGGAGATAAGCCTGTGTGCAGCTAATTAGCTAAACAGACGGCCGGGCATCGAGACGGAGTGAAAGCCAAGCAACGAAGCCCCAAGGTATGGAGATTTTATGGCTGTACAGTGAACGCGTTAAGAAGCAATCTTCGGTTCGCTAATGTGGCTGAGTTTGGGAAAGACCAGCATGGGGAAAACAGCCGGAAATACCTTGCATACCTCAGATAAGATAGCACTGGTATGCACAGTTGCTAGGCAACGGGAAGTCAGTAAAAGTGGAAACTTACTGGCTGGAGAGTGTTTTGAATATCTCCCTGTCCTGTGCAAGGACATCTTATGCAGCTTGCGGTTTATCTGCCAAGTGAAGAGAAGGCAGAAAACAACTGTTGGATTTTACAGGCTAGAGAGTGAAAGCTGCAGCTTGGATTCAAAATGGATGCCAAGAAGGGGGGAGGCTTACCTTATCCACCTCCCCTGACCAATGACAATTATTCATCTTGGTCTATAAAGATGAAAGCTCTGCTGCAGAATCAGAGGCTTTTTGGAGTGATTGAAAACCCCATTCCTGCAGCACCAGCGCGAGGTTGGAATTCACAGAATCTGAAAGCCAGGATGGCTATAATTCTGTGTGTCTCAGTTCCGCAGCTCGTGCATATCCAGGGTTTAGATAACGCGAGAGAGATTTGGGAAACGCTACGTAGAACACATCAGAGGGATGCTGGTTCTTCAGCGTTGCTGTATTTTGAAAAGCTGACCAATCTGAGACTTGCGCCTGATGGAGATGTACAAGCGCATTTGACTGAGATGAAGTTCCTGCGTCAGCAGATGGCGGAGCGCAATTTCCGTCTACAAGAAGAGGTTTTTTGCTTCATGGTTATCAACAGCCTTAATCGGACTTACAAAACCGTTGCCAGTCAGCTTGGTTCCCTACCGGCGGCGGACCTGACCGCGGAGAGAGTGTGTGCGGTGGTCCTCAATGAACATGATCGCCTTGCTGCACTGGATGTGAAAGACAGGGGGAGAGTAGCAGAGAGTTCTGACTCCCCCACTGCTGAAGCTACTGAGGAGCGAGCTGTAGCTTTGAGCGCTGTCCAATGTTACAATTGTGGACAGACTGGGCATCTTCAGCGAAACTGCAAGAAGCCACGTCAACAGAAAGGAGCCAAGGGGAGCTCTGCGAAACCTGAGGCGTCAGGCAAATGTCGTACCAAGTCCCAGGTGAAACCTGCAAAGGCTTTGATGTCGAAAGGAACCACACCAGAGGTGGAGAACACGTTTGTCATTGACACAGGTTGCTCAAATCACATGACGTCACACAGAGAACTGTTTTCGACGTTTAAGAAGCAAAGCTTCACTGTGAAGCAGGCCAACGGTCAGGAGCTGGAAGCGACCGGCATTGGAACTGTGTATCTTGAGAGTCTGAACTTGACTATTAACAATGTGTACCTGGTTCCTGAATTGAAGTTCAATCTGCTGAGTGTTTCGCAGATTGCAAAGAAAGGACTGAAACTGTCCTATGATGATAAGAGCTGCAAGATCTTCAAATATGGAGAGCTGTATCTTTCTGCCAAAGAGAAAGATGGACTGTATTTGTTGACTTTTGATCAAAGTGATTACATGAAATGTAATGCATTTGATACTAACGAAATATCTCTTGCAGGTGTGACCAAGAGCGCCCGGAAGGTGGCCAGGGTCGACAGAGCATTTCAGCGGGTGTATGCTGATGTGATTGGTCCTCTAGCACCGTCTAGAGGCAATGCAAGATATTATCTTGTGTGTGTGGATCATTTCTCTCAATATGTGTGGGTAAATACGTTAGAGAGACCAAAAGAAGCCTTAGAGAGGTTTAAAGAGTTTTGTGACAAGGTTAAAAATGTGCATGATGCTAACAGAGATTGTCTCTTCACAGATGAGAAGCCAATTTTTCTGTTACAGGATTTTCAGAAGTTCCTGGATGAGAAAGGGATTGACCACAAGGTTGCTGTTTCAGCGGAAGCGTGGAACAGGGGTGTTTGTGTACGGGTGAACAAAGAATTGCAAAAGGGGATGCATGCGCAATTGCTTAGTTCACATTTGCCACATGAGTATTGGGCGGAGTCGTTAATGTCCTATGTTCACGTGTGGTTGAGAAAGGTCTCAAAAGAGTTGGGAAATTCTCCTTTTGAGAAGCTGTTCCATAGAAAACCTTCTGTTGCCTATTTTAAGGTTTTTGGGTCTCAAGTGAGAACAGAAGCTCCAGGTGGAGTGAAGAATGCCAGAGGCATTTTTGTGGGATATGAAAAGGGTCTCTACAGAGTAATTTTGTCTGAATCTGGTCAGGTGATTCTCACAAAGTTTCTAGAGAGTGCTCCTGAACAGGAGAGAGTAATTGTTCACACATTTCCCACTGAGGGCAATTCAGATGATGATGATGATGATTTTACTGATTACAGTGGTAATGATGACAGTGATAGCTCACAGAGCTCAGTTGACACAGTCATTGAGAGGAAGTCTTACACAATGGATAGACCTTCACAGATGAAGGAAGAACCACTGTTTACTATTGGATCTGGTTCTCCTAAGAGTCCAGAGGCTGAACCAGTGAGCAGAGAGGATCAGCACCTCATACGCAGGTCTGAGAGAAGTACAAAGGGAGTACCACCCAAGAGGTATTCAAAAGAGTTTGCTAACTTAGCTGTTGCATGTGTTGCTATTGTTAACAACTCAAGACAGGTTGAAGCTGTGTCTAAGTCAGAGACAAAGACACAACAGAGAGTTGCTAGCCAAGGTAATGCAGATGCACTCATTCCTTGGAAGCCAGACAACCAGAGAGGTACACTGGGGAAACCAGTGGCGGGGAGTTCCAAGGGTGGAACTGAAACAACAGGGGACTGTTATATGTATAACAAATGTTTGTTTTCTCCTCTGGATCGTGTTTTGCTCGCAACGCCCATTGATGCTTTTGGGGGAGGATGTCAGGAAAAAGCAGCAATGCGAAAGCCAGCTGCAGGTGTCTGGAATGCAAAACAGGATGTTGATGTCTGGGACTGTACTATTGGTAAAAAGGGGCAGTCTATTCACTGTACTGAGCACCGGATGTTAGCTCAGAGTGTCATCTGACCTGTACTGGAAGTACAGGGGTGGAGTTTCTAACTCTACTGTTGGAGTCTGGAGAGTGCAGACACGTTTCTCTGTACTGCTGGAATGACAGAAATAAAGCAATGTAAATAGATTTCTGTCTGTCTCTTTTCCCCTCCCTGAGGGAAGCAGGGAGGAGGGGGAGAGGTGTGTCCCTCTCACACTGAGTGGGATCGCCGATTGGTGACTATGCCCAGGAGGAAGGCCTCTGGTTTCTTCAGAAAGGTTTATTTAAATACCTTTTTCATTTCATTATAGATCATCTCCCAGAAGGCCTTAATCTTTGGGCACGTCCACCAAAGGTGAAAGAATGTACCTTCAGTTTCTTTACATTTCCAGCATTTATTGTCGGGCAAATGATAGATTTTTGCAAACTTGACTGGTGTCATGTACCACCTGTATATCATTTTCATAATATTCTCTCTTAAGGCATTACATGCCGTAAATTTCATACCTGTGGTCCACAACTGTTCCCAGTCAGCAAACATAATGTTATGTCCAACTTCCTGTTCCCATTTAATCATAGCGGATTTAACCGTTTCATCCTGAGTGTTCCATTTTAACAGCAAGTTATACATTCTTGAAAGTATCTTTGTATTGGGATCTTTCAATTCTGTCTCCAACTTTGATTTTTCCACCTGGAAGCCATTTTTTTTGTCCAAATTATATACCTCTCTTATTTGATAATAATGAAGCCAATCTCGCACTCTATCTTTTAATTTCTCAAAAGTCTGCAATTTCAATTTATCTCCTTCTTGCTCCAAGATCTCCCAATATTTTGGCCACTTGGCCTCCATATTGAGCCTTTTCTGAGCTTTTGCCTCCATCGGTGACAACCACCTTGGGGTTTTATTTTCAAGTAAGACTTTATATCGTATCCAGACATTAAACAGTGCTTTCCTGACAATATGGTTTTTAAATGCCTTATGTGCTTTAACCTTGTCGTACCACAAATATGCATGCCACCCAAAAACATTGTTGAAACCTCCTAAGTCCAAAATGTCTGTGTTCTCAAGAAGCACCCAGTCCTTCAACCAGCAGAAAGCTGCTGATTCATAATAAAGTATCCCCCTCTTTCTTTTGCATCCGTTAATATTTTAAATTTTATTCTGGGCTTCTTGCCCTGCCAGACGAATTTAGAAATGTCTCTCTGCCACTTCTTGAAACAGTCCATTTTATCTAAAATTTGTAACGATCGGAACAAAAACAGCATTCTTGGCAATACATTCATCTTTATAACAGCGATTCGGCCCAACAAGGAAAGCTTCAATTTTGACCATATTTCTAGATCCTTTTTAACATCCGACCAACATTTTTCATAATTGTCCTTAAATAAGTTCCCATTTTTAGCTGTCATGTTAATCCCCAAGTATTTCACCTTCTTAACCACTGTTAAACCTGTCTCATTCTGAAACCTCTCTCTTTTGATCATTGTTAAGTTTTTCTCAAGAACTTTGGTTTTTAACTTATTCAACTTAAATCCTGCCACATGACCAAACTCTTGGATCAGTTCTAATACTCTTTTAGTGCTAGATTCTGGCTCCTGTAATGTCAGTACTAGGTCATCTGCAAAAGCTTTCAATTTATATTGTTTAGCTCCGACCGTTATACCTTTAATCAGATGGTCCCTTCTTATCATGTTTAACAAAACCTCCAGGACGGAAATAAAGAGTAATGGGGAAATTGGGCAACCTTGTCGTGTCCCTTTCTCTATCTTAAATTCCTCTGTTACCATGTTATTAACTATTAATTTAGCCTTTTGTTCTGAATAAATTGCACTTATACCATTTTCAAACCCTTGACCGACCCCCATCCCCTGAAGATTTTTCTTCATAAAACTCCAAGAAATATTGTCAAAGGCTTTCTCGGCATCCACAAAAATTAAAACTGCTTTAGTATTGATGTCCTCTTGCAACTTCTCCAAAATGTTAATTATATTCCTCGTATTATCAGACAGGTGTCTGCCTGGAAGAAAGCCAGCTTGGTCCTTATGTATCTCTTCCTTTAATACTTTTTTTAACCTCTTAGCCAAAATATCAGCAAAAATTTTGTAATCCACAATTAATAGGGATATGGGTCGGTAGTTCTTAAGGTGTGTCTTTTCAGACTCAGTTTTCGGTATAGGTGTAATATATGCTTCTTTCCACGACTCTGGCGCTTTCCCCCCCTCCAAGATTTCATTACACACCTCCTTTAGTGGTTATCCAGTCCTTCAAAGTTCTATAGTATTTTGAGGTTAGGCCGTCTGGCCCTGGAGATTTTCCCAACTGCATATTCTGAATGGCACCTTCTACCTCCTGTTCCGTAATTTTGTAGTTCAACATTGTCTTATTTTCTTGTGAGATTTTTTGTAATCCATTTGTTTTCAAAAACCGGTCTATATCAAACTCTTTCTGGGGCCCTTGTGTATATAGTTGTTTAAAATACCTCTGGAAGCATTTTCTAATTTCCACTGGATTCTGGATGTTTTTTCCTTCCACTTCCAAATTAGTAATGGTATTAAGTTTCTGTCTTTTCTTCATTTGCCAAGCTAGCAGTTTCCCACATTTATTTGCCGATTCAAAAGTCCTTTGTCTCATTTGTTTAATTTTCCATTCAATTTCCTGGTTCATCATCTTCATGTATTGCACTTGATGTAACTTTATTTTTCTCAGAATCTCTTGTGAATTGGGTTTCACTCTCAATTTTTTCTCGCCCTCTTTTATTTTTCCCAGAATTTTTTCTTTTTTCGCATTTTGAGCTCTCTTCTTTAGTGAATTCTGTTGAATCAGAAACCCCCTCATAACTGCTTTACTTGCATCCCAGATTACTCTTTTTTCCACGGTAGTGTTCAAATTTATCTCAAAATAGTCTCTCAGGGTTTTTTGGGCCTTCTTAGTCACCTCTTTGTCTCTAAACAAGGTGTCATTCATCCTCCATCTGAAGGAACCGGTTGTTGTTAGTTTCATCTCCATTTTCACGGCATTATGGTCGGAGCACGTCTTAGGGCAGATCTCTACCTTCCTGATCTTGGGTGCCAGTCCTCTGGTTATCCTTGGCTTTCCTCTCCCGTGGCTCCTCCCCCCCCAGACAGTGTTCCACACAGTGTGTCAACCCGAAGGTGAAGGATCGCTGGGGCCATGACACCACCGGATCATGGAGAGCCAGCCAACTCATTCCCAGAATGATGGGAATGCCAAGGTGCCAAGGTGGCACACCCTGCCAAGGTGGCCACATGAAAAGCAATGGTCTCAGTGTGTTTGGAGACCCTCATTCTCATGGGGGGTGTCTGGTGTGTCACTCCCATCAATGGTGGTGACTTGCAAGGGAAAGTCTAGTGGGAGTAGGTGCAACCGGTGCTCCAAGGCAAAGTCTCTGCTGAAGAAATTCGCACTGGCTCCTGAATCAACCAAGGCCTGCAGTTCCACTGGGTGGCCATTAGGGAGCTCCAGCACTACCTTGACTACTATGCCCGCCTGGGAAGGGCACGGGCGGGGCCCTTCTACTACGCGCCTGCCTGGTTGCTGCCCATGTTTACTAGCAGCCAGGCACTGTCATTTCCCTGCTGCTTGGGCTCTCCTCCTTCCTCCTTAGCCGCTGCCCCAATCATTCCTTACCAGCCTTTGCTCTGCGGGCAAGCCTTGGCAAAGTGTCCCAGCCGTTGGCAGAGGAAGCACTTCTTGGCTGACTTACAACCCCTTCCCTCCTTTTTGCTTGGAACCTGGCGTCTCAGGAATGCGGTTGCCATAGAAACGGTCCCCTCTGGCCTCTCGCCTTTCTTGTGTGCGTGCCTCCTGCCGAACACCAATAGCTAACACTGCTTTGGTCAGCTCATCCATCGATTTCAGCAGGCGTCCCCTGGAGAGCTCATCTTTCAAGTATGAATTTAAGCCCGCCTTAAAAAGCGCTTGCATGGGTTTGGACAACAAATCCCAGCCCAGCTTATGCACCAGCATCACGAAACGGGACCAGTAGCTACAGTCAGGGATCCCTGTTTGAGTGTAAGAAGCTCCTGCTGCATGACATCCCCCTGAATTTTGCTGGTAATAATAATAATAATAATAATAAATTTTATTTATATCCCGCCCTCCCCAGCCGAAGCCGGGCTCAGGGCGGCTAACAACAATCAAATAAACAATCAAATAATCATACATTCTAAAAATATTTCATTATAAAATTAGTTAAAATCAAATTGATGGCAACCGATTAAGCAAGATTTTGTGCAGGTTGCCAGAGGAGGGGGTCAGGCTGCGCCCTGACCAAAGGCCTGGCGGAACAACTCTGTCTTGCAGGCCCTGCGGAAAGATGTCAGGTCCCGCAGGGCCCTAGTCTCTTGTGACAGAGCATTCCACCAGGTTGGAGCCGCAGCCGAGAAGGCCCTGGCTCTAGTTGAGGCCAGCCTAACCTCTCTGAGGCCTGGGACCTTGAGGATGTTATTATTTGCTGACCGTAGGTTTCTCTGTGGGACATACCAGGAGAGGCGGTCCCGTAGGTACGAGGGTCCTAGGCCGTATAGGGCTTTAAAGGTTAAAACCAGCACCTTAAACCTGATCCTGTACTCCACCGGGAGCCAGTGCAGCTGGTATAATACTGGATGAATGTGCTCTCGCAGCGAAGACCCCATAAGGAGTCTCGCCGCGGCATTCTGCACCCGCTGGAGTTTCTGGGTCAGTCTCAAGGGCAGCCCCACGTAGAGCGAGTTACAATAATCCAGTCTGGAGGTGACCGTCGCATGGATCACAGTGGCTAGGTCAGGACGAGAGAGATAAGGGGCCAACTGCTTAGCTTGGCGGAGATGAAAAAATGCCGCCTTTGTTATAGCTGTAATCTGCGCCTCCATAGAGAGGGAGGTATCGAAGATTACACCCAAACTCTTAACGGCCGGTGCTGGCACTAATTGCACCCCCGCAAGAGATGGGAGTTGCCCCCTCAATCCCATATCGTCCCGCCCCAGCCAGAGGACCTCCGTCTTCGAAGGATTTAACTTCAACCGGCTCCCACGTAACCATCCAGCCACAGCTTCCAGACATCTGGTCAGTGTGTCTGGGGCCGAGTCAGGATGGCCATCCATCAACAGATAGAGTTGGGTGTCATCGGCATACTGATGGCAACCCAGCCCAAAATTCCTGACAAGCTGGGCGAGGGGGCGCATAAAGATGTTAAAAAGCATCGGGGAGAGAATTGCACCCTGAGGCACTCCACACACCAAGGAGTGGCGTGATGACAATTCCCCCCCAAGTGCCACCCTCTGTCCCCGACCAGAGAGAAACGAGCGCAGCCATTGAAGGACTGTGCCCTGGATCCCCACGTCGGCAAGGCGGTGGTCCAGGAGTTCGTGATCGACCATGTCAAAGGCTGCTGACAGATCTAGAAGAATCAGCAGCCCCGACCCGCCTCGATCCAGCTGCCTGCGGAGATCATCTGTTAGGGCGACCAGAGCCGTCTCGGTCCCATGACCAGCGCGGAAGCCGGACTGGAATGGATCCAAAGCCGATGTTTCATCCAGAAACCTACCAAGCTGTTCAGCAACCGCTCTCTCAATCACCTTACCCAGGAATGGAAGATTAGAGACCGGGCGGTAATTGGATAGATCTGAGGGATCTAATGATGTTTTCTTTAAGAGCGGACGCACCACCGCCTCCTTCAGTTCCCCTGGGAATATCCCGGTGCCAAGGGACAAATTGATGATATCCCCCAGGGGGCCCCGCACCTCGTCTGGACACGCTCTAATCAGCCAGGACGGGCACGGGTCAAGAGGACAGGTGGTGGGCTTTCCAGCTTGGAGGAATCTGTCCACATCGGCTGGAGATATCCGGTCAAAGTGGTCCAATACTGGACCCGAGGACAGTCGAGGGGCCTCCAGTTCCTTTATTGTATCCAAATTGGCAGGGAGGTCATGGCGGAGCAACAGGACCTTCTCCGCAAAAAAGCTCGCAAATGCCTCACAGCTGTGTGTCAAATTGTTGTTTAAATTTGGCTGTCCTTCAAGGGACGTTAAAGACCGAATTATATTAAATAATTGTGCCGGGCGAGAGCTAGCGGATGCAATGGAGGCCGAGAAGTAAGATTTCTTAGCGGCCTTCACTGCCATCTCATAGGTTTTCATAAAAACCCTATAAGATGTTCTTGAGGCTCCGTCACGGGCACCCCGCCATACTCGCTCTAGCCGTCTGAGGTCCCGCTTCATTTTCCGAAGCTCCTCGGTAAACCAGGGAGCCCGGTTTCTGCGGGGTCGCAGAGGGCGCTTAGGTGCGATCTCATCGATGGCTGCCAGGAGCTGGGTATTCCAGCCCTCAACAAGCTCAGTCAATGAGTCGCCAGGGGGAGTAAGGTCCCGCAAGGCTTGACGGAATCTATCCGGGTCCATCAGCCTCTGCGGGCGAGCCCAAATCGGCTCGCCACCTAAGCAGGGTGGGGGTGGAAAGTCAATCCTGGCTTTCAGAGCGTAGTGATCAGACCATGGCACCTTCATTGAAGGACACATGATCACATCTATACCGGCGCCAAAGATCAAATCCAGCGTGTGGCCTGCTTGATGTGTGGGGCCCGAAACAAACTGGGAGAGCCCTAGTGTCGCCATGGAAGACACCAGGTCCAGAGCCTGTGAGGAGGGAGTGGCATCAGCATGGAAGTTGAAGTCTCCCAATACCAATAGGTTAGGGAACTCCAAGGCCCAGCCGGCCACCGCCTCCAGCAGGCCTGACAGGGTGGCTGCTGGTGCGCTAGGTGGCCGGTACACCAGCCAGACAGCCAAGCTCTCCTCGGAGCCCCACACTAGGCCAACACATTCAATGCCGGGGATCGATGGCGATGGTAGAGCCCTGAAAGAACAATCTTCCCGGATTAATACTGCCACCCCTCCCCCCCGGCCCACAGTCCGTGACTGGTGGAGGACGGAGAAACCCGGGGGCGCCATCTCTCGTAAGGTAACAGTTACCCCTTCGCGCACCCAGGTCTCCGTCACACAAGCCAGGTCGACTCCCTGCGAGATAAAGAAATCACGCAGGGTAGCGGTTTTGTTGCCTATAGACCTGGCATTGCACAACACCAGTGAAGGAGGTGAGTAATCCTTGCTCACCCTACCCTCGTCTCTCGGGATGGGGCGCAGATTGGAAGGGGTACGAGCATATCCGTATCTCGATCCCCTTCGCCTATAACATCTGCCCCCACCGCCATACCTCCCTCGCCCCTCCACGGTAGCAATCCCAGGCCTCATACTAACCTCCATTTACAAAATAATAAACAAAACAACCAAAAACAATTATGCCCAAACAAAACCAATCCCCACCCCACTGAATGTTCAACCCAAAAAACAAAACAAGACAGAACAAACAAAAATACATAGATAAAAACCACCATTCACGGTGGTACAACAAAGTAAACAATAAAAGCACCTTTAAACACCTTAAAATATATATAAACATCTTTAACATTTGCAGCAGATAATGAAATAATATAATATTATAAAAAACAACAACCCCCACTTAAGGTGCTGCAAATTAAAAGCAATTAAAACATTTAAAACTATTTTGTCCATTGCTGCCGGTAGCTGCTCTGTCCTCTAAACTGTAGTGGTAGTGCAGGCCCCGCCCCCCTAGGCCGGATGGAGTTGGCAGGAGAGGGAGCGGTCCTCCCAGCACTCGCAAAGCAGCAACAGCAGCCGTGTCCCGGAAGCCTCTCTCTGGCCTCTTATGCTGTGGCGATGAGTGCAGGCCCCGCCCCCCTAGGCCGGATGGAGTTGGCAGGAGAGGGAGCGGTCCTCCCAGCACTCGCAAAGCAGCAACAGCAGCCGTGTCCCGGAAGCCTCTCTCTGGCCTCTTATGCTGTGGCGATGAGTGCAGGCCCCGCCCCCCTAGGCCGGATGGAGTTGGCAGGAGAGGGAGCGGTCTTCCCAGCACTCGCAAAGCAGCAACAGCAGCCGTGTCCCGGAAGCCTCTCTCTGGCCTCTTATGCTGTGGCGATGAGTGCAGGCCCCGCCCCCCTAGGCCGGATGGAGTTGGCAGGAGAGGGAGCGGTCTTCCCAGCACTCGCAAAGCAGCAACAGCAGCCGTGTCCCGGAAGCCTCTCTCTGGCCTCTTATGCTGTGGCGATGAGTGCAGGCCCCGCCCCCCTAGGCCGGATGGAGTTGGCAGGAGAGGGAGCGGTCCTCCCAGCACTCACAAAGCAGCAACAGCAGCCGTGTCCCGGAAGCCTCTCCCAGGCCTATTATGCTGTGGCGATGAGTGCAGGCCCCGCCCCCCTAGGCCGGATGGAATTGGCAGGAGAGGGAGCGGTCTTCCCAGCACTCGCAAAGCAGCAACAGCAGCCGTGTCCCGGAAGCCTCTCTCTGGCCTCTTATGCTGTGGCGATGAGTGCAGGCCCCGCCCCCCTAGGCCGGATGGAATTGGCAGGAGAGGGAGCGGTCTTCCCAGCACTCGCAAAGCAGCAACAGCAGCCGTAAACATTGCATCCATCGCCTCATAAAATTTCCTGGAGGGCATTGTTCCCCACCGCTATTAGGGGCCTCATCCATTCCCGAGCTGCGCCTTCAAAGTGGGAAACTACGAATGCCACCCTCTCCTCATCATTGGCAAATTCCCTCTGCAAGTCCAAGGCGTATTTAATCTCAGTCTTAAAGGCAAGGTATTATTGAGGGTTCCCACCAAAATTGCTCACCAGTGATGGTACTTTTCTCCCCAACAGAATGGCTGTGATCTGCTGGTCCTGCACTCTCCGCTCCTTCAGCCTCGCTGCGAGCTAAGCCACGTGCGCTTCCAGCTCCGCGTTCCTCTGCCTCAGGACCTCCACAATCCGAGCCGCCTCTTCCCCAGTGCCTCTGCCTGCAGCCCCTCTGCTCTTTGCTCCTCCCGCTTTCCTGTATCCTCTTGATCCATCGTACCGCTCTTTACCGCTACACACGAGCAACCGCAAAGACTCCCGGATTGCTGTCAGATGAGGGTGGTGGTTGCTCGTGAGTAACCAGGCAGGACTCTGACCTGTTTTCAACAGCTTTTATTGGTGCAAACTATTTGCAGTGCAGAGCCACAAAGTTCATGTCCATCTTAGTCACTTGCCAAATCCGAGAGTGGCCTCTTCCGGCTTCTCCCCCAACATAGGAACTTAGACACCCCAAATCTCTGCCTCCCCTCCTTGCGTTTCACCCCTCTGCACAGGCTGGGCGATGGAAGTGGCGTGTGCACCTCCTGGCCAGCCAGGTTAGGTGAGGCGCTTGGGCTCTCAGCAGCATCTTCGAGCCCTCTCCTCGTTTGGCTGCCCCTTCCCTTGTTGGATAATGCTCAAGGTAAAGGTCCGGCAGGCTTCCGATGCGTATCTCTGCTTCTTTGGACCTCTGAGCACAGCAGAGTAAACACAGTGAATTGGCCTTCTGCCCTCTGTGCATGCATAGTGTGCATAAATCAAAGACTCCACTCAGCTTCTTTCTAAGATAGAAGCATTTATTTACAGCAGTATAAATCAGCCAGTGTCCGGCAGGATTAACATCCTCCGTCTCGGACAAAAACAGAATACAGAACAAAGAAAGAGATCCCGGATGTGGATCTGTCCGCCCTCTCAGAGGCAGGACGAAGGAACTGAGCTGTTTAACCCTGTAAGCTCTGGTTCCCCTCACACTCCCTCTCGTTCTGCTCTGCGGGGGGATTGTAAGTATCACCACTTACCCAAAATCAAACCTTCACAGAACTCCCCATGATGCTGGAAGCTCAAAGGTTTCATGAACCCATCTGCCAGGCTCTTGTGGCTTGGACAGTACTGCAATTTCACCAAGCCTGATTGGACACTCTGACACACATTCTGAAAACGTATGTCTAGATGTTTGGTTCTGGCCTTAAATTGCCCAGACTCTGCCAACTTCAGACAGGGTTGATTGTCCTCCCAGTGATGGGCAAGCAACAATCCCCATAGATTTCTTGAACCAGACATCTATAGAATTCCAGTTCTCGGCACAGCTCCAACAGTGCGCTGAACTCACCCTCAGTAGAGGACAGTGCAATGAGACTTTGCTTCCAGGACTTCCACCCAACTAGAGATTCCCCAAACTTTATTACCATTCCAGACACGGACTTCCTGTCATCCAGATTTGCCCAGTCGCTATCTGTCAAACAAGTGAGCTTGGCGTCACCTGCAGCTGACAGTTTGAGGTGGAAGTCTTTGGTATCCTGCAGGTAACGCAGCACCTGCTTAATACCATTCCAGGGACTCACACTGAGCTTTGTAGTTTCCCTACTGAGCAGATTGGTAGCAAAAGCAATGTGTGGTCTGCTCCATTGGGACAGATACAACAGACTACCCAGATCTGACTGAAAGATCTCAGCGTTCTTGAACTCAGCGCATTCTGCTAGCTGACTGTCTTTCTCGTAGCTTATCTCCATGGGTGTCCTAACCCCTGCACAATCAGACATTCTGAACTTCTCAAGCAACTGCTCAATCTTGCATTTCTGACTGAGCAAGAAGCTTCCATCTTCAGACCTGTCTATCTGTACACCTAGGTAGACCACTGAACCCAGGTTCTTGAGTTGGAAACGCTTTCCAAGCTCTTTGGCAAACCTCTGCACCTGTTTGTTTGCCCTTGAGACGTGAATGATGTCGTTTACAAAAATCAAGACCATTTCTTGTGACTCTCCTGACCCTTTGAAGTACAGGCAGCTGTCAGCAAGATTCTTCTTGAAACCTAATTTCTCTAAGGCTTCATTCAGGCACAAGTTCCAATTTCTGGCTGACTGTTTCAAGCCATAAATGGACTTGTGAAGTTTCCACACAGCATCTGGCCTTTTGCCCTCAAACCCTTGAGGAGGAAGCATGTACAGATCCGACTTCCGGTTGGCTCGCCTGATTATGGCGGACAGGAGCTCTTTCGCAGAAAGGGCGCCGGTGCTTTGAAGGCAGGGGAGAACCGCTAGAGCGCTGCAGTACCCCGAAAAACCCTCAGATCGAGCATTCTGAGGACCTGGTGTTCCTGCGGGTGCCTGGGAATTGACTAGCTTCCTTCAATGCACGAAGCTCTGAGTCCGGCGATCGTGAGTGGCCAATTTCGCCAAAGAAAATTTTATTTGAAACTCGTGAGTAAAAGGATACAAATTTGATCTGTCAATTGGGAAGGAAAGGGGTTAAAAAACGGAGGTCGATCCCTTCCGCTGAATGAAAACTGAAAGCAGCTAACATAACCAAAAGCCGCAACTTTAAACTCCTTGCTTTTGAAAACTTTCAAGTAAACTCAGATCCCCCCTTCTGGCAGGGGGAAGGGGGTAAAAAGATTAAAAATTAATTTCCCTGCAGAAGACTATCTGAACTGTTTGAACTGTTGTATCTTCTTTGTGGAAGCGGACCACCCGGTGGAGGAAGGCTAGACTCCATTGTGACGTCATAAAGGAATCGGATACTTTCAACTTTCGTTTTCCCCTTTGGGAAAAACAAAATAACTCCAGCTGCCAGAACTCTAAAAACTATTATTAACTGTATCTTTATCCTGGGACACAAATTATATCTTTGAAACTAAACTCTTGGTAATTTAGCTAGAGGAGTAAAAAGAAAGGATTACAAGATCAAAAAATTGAGGAAAGGAGAGACTGCTATTTTGTTGTGGGGACTTTTGGAGGCTGGGAAGAGAATTTGTTTGCTTCACTATCTCCCCCTTGTGACTGAGGTTGACCTGGGGGGGGGGAGCATGGATGGGGGAGACAAAGGAGAAAAGGCAGAAAGACCAGAGAAAGCAAAAATTAAGGCAAGAAGGGACTCTAGGTCACCAACATTTGAGGAGTCTGTGATGCAACTTCTTCAGGAAATTAAAGCAGAAGTAAGAGCTAATCAAAAATCTATTCAAGATCTAAAAAATTACTTTGTTGAATTGAAGCAAGATTTGAAAGTGGTTAAGACAGATGTAACTGCACATGAAGCAAGACTGTCACAATTGGAAACTGTAAGAGTTCCGGATTTGGAAACAATTCAGCAGGAAACTCAGAATTCAATTGCGTTACTTCAAATGAGAGGGAGACCCATTTGAGATTGAGAGGAGCACCCCAGAAGGAGCAGGATAATTTGAAGGACTGGCTTATTGATGAATTTTCAGCCTATTGGGATCTTTCAAAAGAAGAACTAAATTCGTGGATTGACAAGGCATATAAATTTGGACCAAAAAAGGACTCTAAGATCATACATGATTGTATGGTGATCTTTAAAACAAAAGATCAAAGAGATATTATTTTAGGACATCACTACAAAAAAAGCTTAAAGATAGACGGGAAGGGGATAATTTTATTTAAAGAGGTCCCGTGATGATCCAAGTAGTATAAATAGTAAATAAATAATAGTATCCAAGCAGTATAAATTAAAAGCCTTTACGAAAAAGCTTAAATATCTGGGTGTGAATTTAACGGTGAAGAATTTGAATTGATATAAGGATAACTATGAAAAAGTATGGAATGAAATAAAAAGAGATTTAGAGATATGGTCAAATTTAAAATTTTCACTTATGGGCCGAATATCGGTGGTTAAGATGAATGTATTGCCGAAAATGTTGTTCTTGTTTCAAAATTTACCTATCATTGACAATGTTAAATGTTTTAAAGAATGGCAGAAGGCGCTGTCTAAATTTATCTGGCGGGGGGGGGAACCTAGAATTAAATATAAATTACTTACAGATGTAAAAGGAAGAGGGGGCTTTTCCCTGCCTGATTTGAAGATAGATTTTGAAGCTGCGGCCTTCTGCTGGATTAAAGATTGGATTAAATTAGATAATGAAGATATTTTGGATTTGGAGGGACTGGACAATCGATTTGGTTGGCATGCATATTTATAGTATGATAAGATAAAGGCCCATAGTGGCTTCAAGAAACATATAATTAGAAAAGCGCTTTATAATGTATGGAACAGATATAAGGATCTCCTGGTACGAAAAGCACCTAAATTGATTTTGCCAATTGAAGCACAGGCCCCCAAAAAGTTAAATATGGAAAACAAGTGGTTGAGGTACTCAGATTTATTATTAGAAGATTGTGAAGGATTTAAATTAAAACCGTTTGAACAAATTAAGGATAAAGTGAATTGGCTTCAATACTATCAAATTAATATTTGAGAATTACAAAATAAGAATTGAAACAAGGTAACAAATTGCTGTTCATAATTTTATTAGTAAGAATGCAGGAAAGGGAGATGTGAGGAAGTCCTAAAGATATGGAAATATGATTTATGGACTGTGGTTTACTTTTTTTGCTTTTGTTTCTTTTTTTCTGTTTTTCTCTGATTGTTATTGTTTGGTGATGGTACTTCATATGTTTGGTGATTTCTTCTTTGTTGAAAAATTTTGCAATAAACTTTTTATTAAATAAAAAAACACACAATACTATCAAATTAATGAACTATTTAAGATGGATAAGAGAAATGGTTTTGCAACAGAAAAAACCAAATTGGAAACGGAGTTGTTAGATACTAATGTTAAGAATATGTCTAAAATGTATAATCTGTTATTAGAGTGGCACACAAAAGATGTTAAATCGGTTATGATTGATTGGACACAAGATGTGGGACATAACATAATGATGGAAGATTGGGAGAGGCTATGGAAGAAAGGGGTTAGGTTTACTGCATGTATGATGTTAAAGGAAAATATTATGAAAATGATGTATAGGTGGTAATTGACCCCTGTTAAACTAGCCAAGATTTATCATAACTGTGAATAACTTATGCTGGAAATGTAAAGAAAAGGAAGGTACTTTTTATCATATGTGGTGGACTTGTCCCAAGGTAAAAGACTTCTGGGAAAAGATTTATAATGAATTTTTAAAAAATGATGAAATACACATTTATAAAGAAACCAGAGGCCTTTCTCCTTGGAATATTAGGTCCTGAACAGCCCAAGAAAGATGTAAAGGTATTTTTGTATGCCACAACTGCTGCACGAATTTTAATAACCAAAAAGTGGAAAACACAAGAATTACCAACTGTGGAAGAATGGCAGATGAAGATGATGGATTTTATGGAGCTAGCTGATCTCACTGGGAGAATCCACAACCAGAAAGAAGAGGAATATCAAGAAGACTGGAAGAAATTTAAAGATTATTTGAATACATATTGTAATATTAAAGATTAGTAGTTACTTGAAGGTACTAAATAGGCCTAGGACTAAATTAGGATTAAATAAATAAATATGACAGAGAATGTTAAGAAAAGTTAAGAAATTTGATTATAATCGGAATACTGTTTTTTGAATAATGATATTGGAAAACTGCTATATTCAGTTACAAGGAAATTCAGATGGAAGAGATTAGAGGAAGTCAAGTAATATGTTTATGTTGTAATTGCAGAGTCCTGTGCACAACGGAATGATGAGCAGTACGTGCCACATGCTTAATGTTGCTTTATTTTCAGTTCAAAGTGGAGAAATTACAACATGCATCTTGCCTCTGCGGGAGCAGAGAAGCAACCGTCCTTCTCCTCGGAATAACGAACACCGAGAGAACAGTGAAAAACAGGAAACCAGTGTACGTCACATCCAGCTTCCCATTCCCGTGGGAAAACCCAACAGTGCTCTGACTGTGGAATGTAAACATTGTCTTGTGACAAGCACTTCGCTGCACAGTGAAGAGAGCAGAAACCAACATCCTCCCCCTTTCTGTGAACATCACTGGGCAGCGTGTTCGTACAATATCAGTACAAACCCAACTTCTGTACATAGGTACAGTGTTGATCCCTTGATACAATCTTGGACAATACATCAGCAGGAATTTCATTACCTGGCATATAGGACACCGTTACGAGTCCCTTCTGAATATGTTCCCTAGCATGTTGCACCTTCAATTGCAAGTGCTTCGTGCTTTGCTTACGACCTTCCGAATTCAGCAAAGCCAAACATGCTTTGTTGTCCTGGTAAACCTGGATTGGACATTTGACAGGAATTTTCATGTCTTTGCACAATTGTAACAACCATTCACAATCCTTAAGTGAATAAGACAGTGCATTCAGTTCAGCTTCACAAGTACTTAAGCTAATTGTTGTTTGCTTCTTGCATGACCAATCAAATAGACCCTGATTGTACATGTAGCAAACTCCAGACGTACTTTTCCTGTCTGTAGTGTCACTTCCAAAACTTGCATCTGCAAAGATCTCAAGACCACCAGACTTCTGATTGTTAAATCTCATTCTGTAATGCATAGTGCCTTTCAAATAGCGTGCTATGCGCTTCAGAGCTTTCCAATCCTTAATAGTAGGGTTGTTAACTTGTCTGCTTAGCAAATTACAGCTAACAGCAATGTCAGGTCTTGAACATCTGGCAATGAAGTTTAGCTTACCTAGCACACTTCTGTACAATGTAGTGTCAGAAAATGCTTCTTCAGTGTCTTCTACCTGATAACCTGTTGTCATCGGTGTGTCTACAGGGTTAGCATCCATCAGGTTTAGTTTGCTTAACACATCAGCAATTTTCCTTGACTGGTGTACTAGAATGTTACCACTTTGATCTTTCTCTATTTCCAGAGATAGGTAGTTGTTTACCTCACCAAGATCTTTCATGTCAAAGTGCTCTTTCGGTTGAGCTAGGGCGTTATTGTACATTGTGACATCTTTCCAAAAGAATAAAATATCATCAACATAAAACAAACAATACAGTTTCTTTTGCCCTTCCTCTTTGACAAATACACATGGATCAGCTTTTCCTTGCTGAAAACCTAGAGAAAGCAATGCTTCAGTGAGTTTTGTGTGCCAACACCGTGCACTTTGTTTGAGACCATAAAGGGACTTTTTCAGAGCACAAACAAATCCCTGTTTTACCTGTACGCCATCAGGTGGAAGCATATAAAGGGATTCACCTAGAGATCCGTACAAAAACGCTGTATTCACATCGTGGTGACTAATGTGTAGATTCTCCTCTGCAGCTAGCTTGAGCATAAGCCTAATGCTCTCATATCTTACAGTGGGTGAGTAGGTCTCGTGATAGTCTTCACCTGGTACCTGTGCAAAACCTCTGGCTACCAATCTGGCTTTGTGTCTGACTATCTTGCCATTTTGATCAGTCTTCGCTTTGAAGACCCATTTGCTTCCAAGCAGTTTCATTCCTGGAACTACTGGAACTAGCTCCCAAGTTTTGTTCTTTTCTAAGGAATCAAGCTCAGCCTTCATGGCATTTAACCATGGCTCAGCTTCCTTAGAATCCATATCCTTGATTTCTTGGAAACTTGAAGGTTCAAATACCTTCTTGGAGCTTTTATCAGCTGCTACTGCTGTCTTAGCAAATTCATCAGCAAATCTCTTTGGAGGTCTGCCTTTTGTGGCTCTTTGTGACCTGCGAATTAGCCTTTGGTCTTCAACACTCTCCTCTTCCTTCTTAGGAGAAAAGTGGCCTATTGTGAACAATGGTTCTTCCAATTCCTGATCAGAGCTTTCAGAGGGTCGCATAGAGGCTTTCGCACTCTTGAAATCCTCTGAATTATCCGATTCAGTTTCAGACTCAGAATCAGAACCTTCATCAGTGGGTGTGGGTTGCTGTTTCTTATCCTCAGTCTCATCACTGTCACCAGGATAACATTGGAAAATTCCCACGTTCTCCCCCCACTTGGCATTGTACTCAACACTTCTTGTGAGCTTAATTGTCTTAGAGTCAGTCATCATTATTCTGTAAGAACCTTTCTGATAACCTAGAAAGATACCATGCAAACCACGCTTGCCTAACTTGGAGCTTTGTGGTGAGTGAATCCACATATCAGAACCAAAAATTTTCATGTGTTTGATGTACGGTTTCTTGCCAAACATCTTCTCATACGGGGTACAACCAATCGCTGAAGATAACCTGCGATTGTAACTGTAAACAAAACACGAGAGAGATTCGGCCCAATAACTCTCTGGAAGATTGGCATCATGCAGCAAGGTTTTTAACCCTTGAAGCAATGTCTGATTTGCCCTTTCGCAAAGCCCATTCTGCCATGGCGAGCGAGGACTGGACAAATCGTGCTGAATTCCTTTCTCAGTCAGAAAAGCTTCAAACTGCTGAGAAGTGAATTCTCCCCCGCGATCTGTGAAAAGAATTTTTATCTTCTTACCATGCACATTTTCCAACCAAGCACAGAATTCCTTGAACCTTGGAAAAGCCTCTGATTTCTGCTTGAGATTGTACACGTAAATATACCTGGAAAATGCATCAATGAGAACCATAAAGTACCTATTGCCACCCAAAGAGGGCGATAGTGGACCAACTAAATCAGCATGAACAATCTGGTATGGTTCAGTAGCTTGCCTACTAGACACCTTACCTTTCGCAGCCATTTTCACCTTGTTTGCTGCGCATGCCTTGCACTTCATGTGGTACCTGCAGGGTTTAATAGTCATACCTTCAACCAAGGCAGGCATTTTAGATACTGCTTCAAAATGCAAATGACCAAATTTCCTGTGAAAATCATGAATACATCCTGCATGCAAACTTTTGTTAGAACCTGCAATGCAACAAGTCTCATTCTGCACAACATCATCATAATACAAAACAAACAAACGATCAACACATTCAGCATGCAATACATAATCGTCTTTCTTTGTGATGGTGCATTTCTTGTTCTTGAAGGAAACGTCAATGTTCCGTTCATTCAGCTGCATCACACTTAGAAGATTGTGTGTGGCATCTGGAACATACAGTACATCCTGTATCGATAAGTCCAAACTGTGAAGAACAACAGTTCCGTAGCCTTGACTGGGGATCGTGTGGTCATCCGCCTGGTGAATCGCACCTTCCTGCGGTGTAAAAGACACGAACAGTCTCTTATCGTTGCACATGTGGTGGGTAGCTGCTGAATCAACAACGAAGAAAGATCTAGACGTCTTCTGGACCTTTGCCACCTTTGGATTGAAGCGTGAGACCATTGCCTTGTGCTGCGTTGTCCTGGACACCGGACCTTTGCCTTTGCTTTGGCCTTTTCCACGCGATGAGCTTCCGCTGCGCTGCTCTGTCTTGGCCCTGGGATATTTGCATTCCCTCTTCATATGGCCTAGACGTCCACACGAGTAGCATTTCACTGCCTTCAAAGCTTTGGTGCCCTCTGGTGGTTCCACTGCACTTTGGGATGACGTCTGTGAAGACTCCCCCATACCCATGCAGCTAGCACCCCGGCGATCTGCTTAATTCTGGATCACGGCAGTAACATAGGCTACTGTGAGCTGAGCAGTTGGTTGAACAGCAATCTGAGTGGCAACGGACTCCCAACTTGGACCCAAAGAATGTAGTATCATGAAGGAATACACAGCCTCTGGAAAGTTGAGTCCTCTCTGTTGCAACTCATGTCTCAGATTCTGCATCTCCATCAGGTGTGTACGCACATCTCCACCTTCAGCAAGAGCCATGCCATGCAGCTTGGCATAGTAGTACATTGAGGAACCAGCTTCTGTCCTCAAGTGAGCCTCTCTTAAAGTGTCCCAAAGTTCTCTGGCTGTGGTCTTTCCACGCAACAGACAGAGCTCTTCTGGGGATACTATCAATGTAAGTGTTCCCCGTGCTTTGGAATCCTTAGCAGTCCATTCATCTGTAATTGGAGCTGGGGGGTTGTCTGTAATAACATTAAACAGACCCTCTTTCCGCAGAACAGCCTCTGCATAAAGCACCCAGTCCGTATAATTTTTCTTATTGAGCTTAGGAATCCCAAAAGCATCAACCAGCTTTGCTTCAGCCATCTCTGCTACTTTAATCAAGCTGCGTCACAGTACAGCAGCTTCCAAAAGCACTTGTGAAAAGTACTTTCGCTTTCCCAGCCACCAAGCCTGTGAGCTTGTGCCTTTGCCTGTATCGCGGCAAAACGGCTTTAAAAGTTCAAAGTCCAGCCATAAAGCCATAAATTAGTAGCTGGCATGAGCACATACCTCCATCAATCAAACTCGACGCGCAGAGCAGATAACGCGATCCGTTTCTCTGTTCCTCTGCCGGCATTCCGACTCAGCCTTCTGGAGTCTCCATTCTTCAGTTTGATTTACGTCTTTCTGGGCCCGGAACCAATAATGTTGTAATTGCAGAGTCCTGTGCACAACGGAATGATGAGCAGTACGTGCCACATGCTTAATGTTGCTTTATTTTCAGTTCAAAGTGGAGAAATTACAACATGCATCTTGCCTCTGCGGGAGCAGAGAAGCAACCGTCCTTCTCCTCGGAATAACGAACACCGAGAGAACAGTGAAAAACAGGAAACCAGTGTACGTCACATCCAGCTTCCCATTCCCGTGGGAAAACCCAACAGTGCTCTGACTGTGGAATGTAAACATTGTCTTGTGACAAGCACTTCGCTGCACAGTGAAGAGAGCAGAAACCAACAGTTGGAAGTTAAATTAATTAATTAATTATTCTTCTTCTTTTATTTTTATTTCATTGATGTATAGTATGTGTTGCATTTGTATGAAGTTTAATAAATGTTATTGGGGGGAGCATGTACAGATCCTCCTGGAGTTCTGAGTTCAAACAGACCACATCCACATCAAAGTGATGCACCTGAAAACATCTTTGTGCAGCAATGGCTAAGAGCATGTGCAGAGTTTCACTTCTGGAAGTGGGAGCATATACCTCAGTGTAATGCAGCCCCTTCTGCTGCATGAAACCTCTGGCTACTAGCCTAGCCTTGTACTGTGGTTCCCCAGTTGCTGTGGGTTTAAGACAGTAAACCCAGCAACTGCTCATGGCCCGCTTGCCTGCTGGCAACGTCGTGAGGGAGAACACACCTAGAGACTCCATTGAGCTCATCTCCTTCTGCATTGCCTCATGCCATTTCCTGGCTTCTTCCTGAGGCAGTTTCTGAACATCCTCAAAACTCTCAGGTTCACACTGAGCCATACCAACCCACACGTTTGTGACTGCAAACCTGTTGGGAGGTTTACCTTTCATTGTGCGAGCTGAACGTTTCAGCACAGTTTTAGGTACCTCCTCTGACCCGCTAGGACCACCTAGAATGTCCTCGCTGTCAGAGAATTCCCCCTCTGACTTACTGCGCCTTCTGGACTTCTCAGCTGGACCTGTGGGTGAGGAAGGAGAACTTCTCTGCTCAAGCTTCACTGCTTTTAACAGCCTGCGGAGAAGCCCTTCCCTGTTCCTGCTCTGGGTCGGGACTCTGTGCCTCAGCAGCAGGTTTAGCCTCTACCTCTTCCTCACCAGCAGAGTCAAGCAGACTCTCTGAAAGAATGTCAGGGTTCCCATGTATGCGTGTCCACCCACTCTGTTCACAGAACTCAGCACTCCTGCTGATTAGAACCCTGGACTGATTGCCAGTTGGATAGGCAAATCTCCACCCCTTGGTTTCAGGATCATACCCACAGAAAATCATCTTTTGGGACCTAAGACCACCCTTTCTGTGCTTGGTCTTTGGCCTCGCAGCCAAACACATGGAAGAAATGCACCTTGGGCTTCTTGCCATGCAGCAGAAAATAGGGTGTGTCCCCTACAACAGAACAGAAAGAACGATTCAGACTGAACGAAGCATTTCGCCATGCTTCTCCCCGAAAGTCCTGGGGGAGCCCAGCATCAAAAAGCAAAGCTTCTGTCATCTCCTGAAGCATTCTGTTCCTGCGTTCTGCAATGCCATTCTGCTGGGGAGAGTGCGGAACCGTCAACCTGTGACATATTCCCTTCTGGCGGAAGAAACTCTACAGCGCAGACCCGGTGAACTCTCCTCCGTGATCTTTCTGAAAGCTCTTAACGTGCAATGAGTATTGCAACTCAACTGCCGCTATCCAGTCTCTTATTATTGATAAAGCCTCACTCTTGTGTTTGATTGTGAAAATCCAGCCATTCCGCGAAAAATCATCCACCAGAGAAAGAGCAAATTTGGCCCCGCCCAGACTGGCTACTGGGATAGGGCCACACAAATTTGTGTGACCAGTTCAAAGGGTTTGGTGGTTACCCTGTCAGACCTAGGATAAGAGCACGTTTTTACTTTTGCCTGTTTACAGGCTCTGCAATCAATCAATCTTTACTACAGTCCAGAAACCCAACAAATCGTTACAAAGCAATGCACAATTCAGACAGCCTACCTCCAGGTTAAACAAGCATTTTGTTCAGACTTAAAGATAGGGATCATTGGTTCTTGCAACAACTGATAAAAACTTTGCCACTGCCAATGTTCTAGCGTTTGTCTGGTCTTCCAATAGGAACCTGACATAGTGAGCCTCTGATTTTCCCGGGAAAGGTACTCTGCAATCAAGAAATTCGTCACATGACTTCATTTTGCACCCCGCAGTGCACTCTGGGATCTTCTTCACGTATCCCCAGTTCACGTGACTCATTATTCTGTGCCGTAGGTGGTGGCACGCATCATGGACTGGAACGCTGGCACATTGCGCTTGAGCTGCCTCAGTGGTACCTGGACCTGCAAGAGAGGTTTCTAGCACAAACAGCCTATCTTTGCATTCCACACTGATCAGCTGTCGCCCACCCCTGGAAATATAACACATGTTATTCTCAAAAAAAACTCTGAAGCTGTCAGCAACAAAAGCAGAAACAGATAACAGACAGCAGGACAATTCAGGGACGATGTAAGCCTCAATCAACGCCTGTAAGAAAGAACAAGACAGTGAGCCAGACAGTCAAAGCACGTCTGCTTCCATCTGCAAGACAAACTCTTTTTCCAGATTTTCCAGAGGTGCAGTTACGCAAAAAACTGCTGGAATGTAATGGAGCCCGGCACACTTCCCTGTGCCGATTGGAGCCTCAAGCTCTCTTCCTGGCTCTCAGCAGAGTATCGCAGCAGCAGAAAGGTGCCTTGTGTGGGTGATAAATCAAAGACTGTATGCAGACTTCTTGCTAATCTAAACAGTCTTTAATGAGTAGAAAAACATCATAAATCAACCCAGAGATCGAGCCGACATCTTCTCCGGCTGAACAGCCAAAACGAAAGTAACTCACACAAAGTCATTACAGTCGATCAGGTATATGAAGACGAGCAGCAAAGTCAGTCCTCAGGGAATGTGCAGGTGACCTTGGAACGGACAGCTCACGGAAGAACCCCGACCAAACCCAAGAGGAGGCGTGTAGTGGTGATAGGGGATTCCCTACTGAGGGGAACAGAAGCAGTGATCTGTGGGCCTGACAAGATGTCTCGGGAAGTGTGCTGTCTCCCCGGGGCTAAGATCCAAGATGTAACTGAACGACTGCAAGGAATCATAAAACCCACTGACGAATACCCCTTCCTCTTGGTTCATGTGGGAACCAATGACACTGCAAGCAATAGCCTCCAGAAGATCAAAAGAGACTACGAGGCTCTCGGCAGGAAATTGAAGCAACTAAATGCACAAATTGTCATCTCGTCTGTCCTCCCAGTTGAACGACGTGGCCCAGGGAGAGAGGGGAAAATAGTGGAAGTGAACAGCTGGCTTCGCAAATGGTGTAAACAGGAACGGTTTGGATTCTTAGATCACGGACTGCAGTTTCTTGAAGATGGACTTCTGGCAAGTGATGGGCTGCATCTCACAACGGTTGGGAGAAATGTTTTTGCCAAAAATCTCAGAAACCTCATCAGGAGGGCTTTAAACTGACTAATGTGGGGGAGGGAGACAGTGCTCCTGAAGGTAGGAGTCTATCAATTAATGAAGATGATCATCCAAATGTCATAGACCAAATGGAGCAAACAGCACGCGGACCTAGTGGTGGGAGGAAAAAATCCTTAAATAAGAGACACGGGGGAATGATTAATGGGCTTCAATGTCTCTACACTAATGCGCAAAGCATGGGAAATAAACAAGATGAGCTTGAGCTCTTGGTACAGCAAACTAAATATGACATAATAGGCATCACTGAAACCTGGTGGGATAAGTCCCACGATTGGAATGTAATAATGGGGGGATACAATCTATTTCAGAGAAACAGACCAGACAAGAAAGGAGGAGGAGTGGCGTTATATGTCAGGGATGTGTATACCTGTGAAGAGATCCAAGATTTAGAACCTCAAAGCCAAAGTGAGAGCATTTGGGTCAAAATTAAGGGAGAGAAGAATAACAGAGACCTCATTGTGGGAGTTTACTATAGATCCCCAAGCCAAACGGAGGACATAGATGATGCCTTCCTGGAACAGATGGCCAAGCATGCAAAAGGAAGGGAGATAGTAGTAATGGGGGACTTCAATTACCCGGATATTTGTTGGACGTCAAACTCAGCCAAGAGCATAAGGTCAAACAGATTCCTCACTGGCCTTGCAGACAACTTCATTGTCCAGAAAGTGGGAGAAGCAACAAGAGGAACAGCCATTTTAGATCTGGTCCTAACCAATGTTGATGACCTGGTTAGTGGGGTAGATGTGGAAGGATCATTAGGCGCGAGTGATCATGCTCTTCTGAAGTTTACTATACAGCGGAAAGGAGCAGCCAAGCATACTAGGACTCAATTTCTTGACTTTAAGAAAGCCGACTTCATAAAACTTAGGGAAGTGCTGGGTGAGATCCCATGGACAGCAATACTAAAAGGAAAGGGAGTTCATGACGGCTGGGAGTTTGTTAAGAGGGAGATAGTAAAAGCACAACGACAGGCAATACCAATGAGACGGAAACGTGGAAGGTGCCTAAAGAAGCCAGGGTGGCTATCTAAAGAACTTTTAACTGAATTAAGATTAAAAAAGGATGTGTACAAAAAATGGAAAAGGGGGGAAACCACCAAAGAGGAATTCAAACAAATAGCCAGCACGTGTAGACACAAAGTCAGAAAAGCTAAAGCACAGAATGAACTCAGGCTTGCTAGAGAGGTTAAAAGCAACAAAAAAGGCTTTTATGGGTATGTTCGTAGCAAAAGGAAGAACAAAGAAACAGTGGGGTCACTCAGAGGAGAAGATGGTGAAATGCAAACAGGGGACACAGAAAGGGCTGAACTCCTCAATGCCTTCTTTGCCTCAGTCTTCTCCGATAAAGAAAACAATGCCCGACCTGAAGAATTTGGAGCAAATGATTCAGCAAAGGAAACACAGCCCAGAATAACTAAGGAGATAGTACAAGAATATTTGGCTAGTTTAGATGTATTCAAGTCTCCAGGGCCAGATGAACTGCATCCAAGAGTATTAAAAGAACTGGCAGATGTGATCTCAGAACCACTGGCAGTCATCTTTGAGAATTCCTGGAGAACAGGCGAAGTCCCGGCAGACTGGAGGAGGGCAAATGTTGTCCCTATTTTCAAAAAGGGGAAAAGAGAGGACCCAAATAATTACCGCCCAGTCAGTCTGACATCAATACCAGGGAAGATTCTGGAACAGATCATTAAGCAAACAGTCTGTGAGCACCTAGAAAGGAATGCTGTGATCACCAATAGTCAGCATGGATTTCTGAAAAATAAGTCATGTCAGACTAACCTGATCTCGTTTTTTGACAGAATTACAAGCCTGGTAGATGAAGGGAACGCAGTGGATGTAGCCTACCTTGATTTCAGCAAGGCATTTGACAAGGTGCCCCATGATATTCTTGTAAAGAAGCTGGTAAAATGCGGTCTTGACTATGCTACCACTCAGTGGATTTGTAACTGGCTGACTGCCCGAACCCAAAGGGTGCTCATCAATGGTTCCTCTTCATCCTGGAGAAGAGTGACTAGTGGGGTGCCACAGGGTTCTGTCTTGGGCCCGGTCTTATTCAACATCTTTATCAACGACTTGGATGATGGACTCAAGGGCATCCTGATCAAATTTGCAGATGACACCAAACTGGGAGGGGTGGCTAACACCCCAGAGGACAGGATCACACTTCAAAACGACCTTGACAGATTAGAGAACTGGGCCAAAACAAACAAGATGAATTTTAACAGGGAGAAATGTAAAGTATTGCACTTGGGCAAAAAAAATGAGAGGCACAAATACAAGATGGGTGACACCTGGCTTGAGAGCAGTACATGTGAAAAGGATCTAGGAGTCTTGGTTGACCACAAACTTGACATGAGCCAACAGTGTGACGCGGCAGCTAAAAAAGCCAATGCAATTCTGGGCTGCATCAATAGGAGTATAGCATCTAGATCAAGGGAAGTAATAGTGCCACTGTATTCTGCTCTGGTCAGACCACACCTGGAGTACTGTGTCCAGTTCTGGGCACCACAATTCAAGAAGGACACTGACAAACTGGAACGTGTCCAGAGGAGGGCAACCAAAATGGTCAAAGGCCTGGAAACGATGCCTTATGAGGAACGGCTAAGGGAGCTGGGCATGTTTAGCCTGGAGAAGAGGAGGTTAAGGGGTGATATGATAGCCATGTTCAAATATATAAAAGGATGTCACATAGAGGAGGGAGAAAGGTTGTTTTCTGCTGCTCCAGAGAAGCGGACACGGAGCAATGGATCCAAACTACAAGAAAGAAGATTCCACCTAAACATTAGGAAGAACTTCCTGACAGTAAGAGCTGTTCGACAGTGGAATTTGCTGCCAAGGAGTGTGATGGAGTCTCCTTCTTTGGAGGTCTTTAAACAGAGGCTTGACAACCATATGTCAGGAGTGCTCTGATGGTGTTTCCTGCTTGGCAGGGGGTTGGACTCGATGGCCCTTGTGGTCTCTTCCAACTCTATGATTCTATGATTCTATGATTCTATGATTCTATAAAGCTAAAATTCCCAGATGGGAACAAAACCACGCCTCAGAATGTGAGACGTCACACAGAACTGTTTAACCCTGTAAGTTCTGATTCTCCTCACACCCCCTCTCGTCTCGCATCCTGAGGGAAACTGTAAATATAACCACTTACCCCAAACACAACCCTTCACAGAACTCCCCATGACGCTGGAAGCTCAAGGGTTTAGTAAATCCATCAGCTAGGTTCTCCCGGCTAGAACAGTACTTCAGCCGTATCAAACCTGCCTGGACACTCTGACATACATTCTGGAAATGTATGTCCAAATGTTTGGTTCTGGACTTAAACTGTCCAGACTCTGCCAACTTAAGACAGGGTTGATTGTCCTCCCAAACAGTTATGGGCAAGCAACAATCCCCACAGATCTCTTGGATCAAGCACCGGTAGAAGTCCAACTCCCAGCACAAATCAGACAACGCACTGAACTTGGCTTCAGTAGAGGAAACTGCAATAAGACTTTGCTTCCGGGACTTCCACCCAACCAGAGATTCCCCAAACTTTACTACCAGTCCAGACACAGATTTCCTGTCTCCAAGATTTGCCCAGTTGCTGTCAGTCCAGCACGTGAGTAGTGTGTCACCTTCAGCTGCCAACGTGAGGCAAAAATCTTTGGTATCCTGCAAATACCTCATCACTCTCTTGATGCCTAGCCAGGCATTCACACTGGGCTTTGTAGCCTCCCTGCTGAGCAGATTCACAGCAAACGCTATGTCTGGTCTGCTCCACTGAGAGAGATACAACAGACTCCCTAGCGCTGACTGAAACACCTCAGGGTTTTGGAACTCAGAACGCTCCCCAAGCTGACTGTCCTTCACGTAGCTTGTCTCCATGGGCGTTCTGACCCCTGCACAGTCAGACATCCTGAACTTCTCAAGCAGCTGATCAGTCTTGCCTTTCTGACTGAGCAAAGAGCTTCCGTTCTCAGACCTAGCAATTTTAACTCCCAGATAAACCTGAACGGGACTAAGGTTCTTGAGCTTAAACTGCTTACCAAGCTCTTTGGCAAAACCTTGCACCTGTCTACCTGTCTGTGCCGTGTACAGAAGGTCATCCACAAACACCAGGACAGCCTCCTGTGTCTCTCCTGACCCCTTCAGGTACAGGCAACTGTCTACAAGACTCCTCTGGAAACCCAAACTTTCCAAAGCTTCATTCAGACACATGTTCTAATTCTGGCCCATTGTTTCCAACCATAAATAGACTTGTGTAGTTTTCACACAACACCTGGCTCATTGCCCTCAAACCCTGAAGGAGGTAGCATGTACAGATCCTCCTTCAGATCTGAGTTCAAATAAGCCACATCCACATCAAAGTGGTGCACTTGGTGCCCTCTTTGAGCAGCTACTGCAGCACATACAGAGTTTCACTCTGGGAAGTACTAGCATACACCTCAGTGCAATGCAGCCCCTTCCACTGCGTGAACCCTGTGGCTACTAGCCTAGCCTTGTACTGTGGTTCTCCAGACACTGTGGGCTTAATCCTGTAAACCCAGCGACAGCTCACGGCCTGCTTGCCTGCTGGCAGCTTCGTCGTGGAGAACACACCTAAAAACATCATTGAGTTCAACTCCTTTCCCATTGCCTCTTGCCATTTCCTGGCTTCTGCTTCAGGCAACTGTTGAACTTCCTCAAAACTCTCTGGTTCACACTGCGCTAAACCAACCCACACACTAGTGACCTCAAACCTCTCGGGAGGTACCCCTTTCATTGTGCGTGTGGAACGTCTGAGTACTTCCACAGGTGCCCCCTCTGACCCACTGGGGCCAGTTAGTGTGTCCTTGTCATCAGAAGACTCCCCCTCTGACTTACTGCGTCTCTTGACCTTCTGCACCAGACTGATGGGAGATGAAGGTGCACTCTTTTGCTCTAGCTGAATAGCCTGTGGAGATGCCCTTCCGTGTTCCTGCTCCTGGTCAGAGACCTGATCCTCAGCATCAGGTTCAGCGTCTATCTCTCCCTCCTCAGCAGAATCAGACAGACACTCTGAGAGAACATCAGGATTCCCATGGATCCGTGTCCACCCACTCTGCTCACAGAACTCAGCACTCCTGCTGACTAGAATCCTGTACTGATCACCTTCTGGATAGGCAAACCTCCACCCCTTTGTCCCAGGCTCATACTCACAAAAGATCATTTTCCAGGACCTTGGGTCACCCTTCCTGCGTTGGGCCTTTGGCACAAGAACCCAAGCCTCACACCCAAACACACGGAAGAAATGCACCTTGGGCTTCTTACCGTGCAGCAGGAAATAGGGCGTATTCCCTACAACAGAGCTATAAGACCTGTTAATTGGAAGCTGGCAGCTTTCCAAGCTTCAGCCCAAAAGCACTGAGGCAGGCCAGCATCAAACAGTAGCGCTTCAGCTGCCTCTTGTAGCATTCTGTTCCTACGTTCTGCAATGTCATTCTCCTGGGGAGAATAAGCAACTGTCAACCTGTGACGTATCCCCTTCTGGCGGAAGAAATTCTGCAAAGCAGACCGGGTAAATTCCCCGCTTCAGTCACTTTGAAAGCACTGCACCCTTGTGGAAAACTGTAGTTCCACTGCCGCAACCCAGTCTTTGATCAGCAGCACTGCCTCACTCTTGTGTTTCAGCGAGAAGACCCACCCATTTCTAGAGAAATCATCTGTCAGCATGAGAGCAAACTTGGCTCCACCCAGACTGGCTACTGGCATGGGTCCACATAGGTCTGCATGTACCAGCTCAAAAGGTTTTGTGGTTACCCTCTCCGACCTCGGATAACTGCACCTTTTAACCTTCGCTCTTTTGCACACTCTGAAATCCAAGAACTTATCACATGCCTTTATTTTACACCCCTCAGTGCACTCTGGAAGCTTCTGGATGTATTTCCAGCAGCTGTGAGACATTATCCTGTGCCACAGATGTGCACACATATTGTGTGTGGGAATGTTAGCACATTGCGCCTGTGTTGCCTCAGCCTCCCCCTTACCTTCCAGAGGTGTCTCCAGAACATAGAGCCTGTTCTGACATTCAACACTGACCATATGCTTCCCACCCCTGGAAATGGAACAGACATCATTTTCAAAGCAAACCTTATAGCCATCTTTTACAAGAGCAGAAACAGATAAAAGACAACACTGCATTCCTGGCACTACGTAGGCTTCCAGCTCTGCCTGTAGAAATGAAACAAACACATTCCCAACAGTAGTTAACTGTCTCTGTGTTCCATCTGCAAGAGTGACTGCTTTTCCAGTTGAAACAGCCCTGAAATTCCACATTACGCCACTAGATGGCATCAGATGGTGACTGGCTCCTGAGTCTATAATCCAACGTAGCATGCTGCCTTCACTGGAGTTATCCTTAACCGTTGCCATGGAAGCAACAAGATGATAAGAAGTGCTGTCCTTCTCACTTCCTCTGTCACGTCCTCCCTTCGCTTTCCAACGCTGGCCTCTTCTCCTAGACTGGCTGCCATGGAAACCTGGCTGCCAGCCATGAGGACTTGGCTGGCTGCCATGAGAAGGGACCTTGGAGAAATCCTGCCCAGCTCTCCTCGGGCAGAAACAACGTAGGTGTTCAACAGAACCGCATACAAAACAAAGAAGAAAGGAAAACTTCTGCAGCTTGCCTTTGGTAGTCACTGCCCCCCCCAACCTTGCCAGCAGCTCTCCTTGAGGCTGAACTGCTTCTGGGGACATGGCTTTTGGCTTCTTCTGAGGTTCCTTGGTGAACCCTCTCCAGTGTTGGAATTCTGCCTGGGTCAGAGGAATGTGCCACAGCGTAGGCACCGGCAGATATTCCTGTCGACCTCCCCGCGTCTCCACTCTGCTGATAAGCAGGCGAGGTCCCGGCGATTCATCTCAGATGTGTGAGAGGAACACACCGTTCATCGTCTCTCCCCTTTGGTGTCCCCCAGGGAGGGGAAAGAAGCAGACAGAAAACTATTTACATCCTTTATTTCTGTCTCTCATATCAGTACAGAGAAACACGTCTGCACTCGACAACAGCAAGAAGAAACTCCACCCATGTACTTCCAGTACGGGTCATATGACACACACACTGAGCTAACATCCGGTGCTCAGTACAGAATGGACTGCCCCTTTGTTCCCATGGCAACAGTCACAAACATCCTGTTTGGCTTTCCAGCCACAAGCAGCTGACTGAGCTGCTGGAGCCTTTGCTGGCTGCAGCATTGGTGCTTTATGGTAACATCCAGCTCCTGCCAAACAGCCTGGGCATTTTCAAGACCCTCCACAAGTGGCAACTGTGAGCCCTCCAAACTGAGCACTATAGCTCCCAGGGCTTCCTGATCCTTCCTCTGTGAAGCATGGGCAGCTGCAACGATCGCTGCTGCAGCCCCAGCTGTTGCTTGCAATGGGGCTCCTTGCATGGCCTCCCACAGACCTTTGGCTACAAGCCAGGCCTTCACTTTCCTGGACCACTCCTCCCAGTTATGTCCATTTAATCTCTCGAAGGGAACTGTGAATGATTCCTGGCCATCTGCCATCTTCTCCCCCGGGGCTGAGCCTACTCACATTCCAGCAGCTCCTCTTGGCACCCGGTCCTGAAGATGATGTCTTCCCCAGCGAGATTTGCTGCCTCAAACGTTAGGCAGGAGCTCCAGCTGGTCCTGCTTCTCCCCCCCCCCCACAGGAAATCGAGCGGACATCTTCTCCGGCTGAACAGCCAAAACGAAAGTAACTCATACAAAGGAAAAATTCCCGGATGGGAACAAAACCACGCCTCAGAATATGAGACGTCACACAGAACTGTTTAACCCTGTAAGTTCTGATTCTCCTCACATGTAAGCCTCAATTGATGCCTGTAAGAAAGAACAAAACAGTGAGCCAGACATAGTCAAAGCACATCTGCTTCCATCTGCAAGACAAACTCTTTTTCCAGATTTTACAGAGGTGCAGTTATGCAAAAAACCACCAGAGGGCACTAGGTGGTGCGATGCTCCACTGTCAATCACAAAGATCAGCATGTTGCCCTGGTTACAGTCCTTGACTGTTGCCATGGAAGCTGCCAAGTGCGTTTGCTCCAAACCATCTCTGCCAGTTCCCCTTTTCTTCAGCTTCCCCTGCTTTGCAGATGTGTTAATCTGTTGGTTTCCACAGGAGATGACCTTGGATACTTCTGACACCTCTACAGGACAGTCTCATGAGATGGGAGAGGGACCTGCATCTGTAGCAACGTCTGGAGGAAAAAGCTCTTACATTGCCTCCACTCCTTCCTGCACCCCCACTCCTGGGTGCAGGACAGCCTGGGTCTGCAGCTTGAACCCCGGCTCTCTGTCTATGGGCCTCTTCATCACATAGCCTCCCCGAGACAAAAAAGCAGCCCCCAGCTGTGGTTTCAGGAACATGGCCTTCACCCCCCACGTGGCCCTCGGCTCCCGCTGTGGTGTCACAAACCCTCTCCAGAGTCTGCCAAGCAGCCTGGGCCATCTTGAGACCCTCAAGGGGGGTAACAGCAAAGCGTCCACGTTAGCCCTCAACATACACAGCACTCCCCGATCTCTTCCCAGAGCAGCCTCCACGTCTGCTGCAGCAGCTCCAGCAGCAGCCTGGATTGGTGGAGCTTGCCTGCAGTGCCAGAGCCCTTAGGCCAAAAGCCATGCCCTCGCTCTTCTGGACCAGTCCTCCCAGTTTTGCCCGTTGAGTCTTTCAAATGGGACATTAAAAGTCACCTGAAGCTCTGCCATCTCCTCCTCCCCCGGGGCTTAGTACTCACTCTTGCCAGCCGGCTTCCAAGGAGATGCTTCCTTCAGCCAGATCCTTTCTTCCCAGCGAGCTCTGCCTTGCTTTAAGCACGCAGCATAGCAGCAGCTCCAGCTGGCTTTCTCTGCAGCTCTTCAGGCACACAGGCACAGCACAGGCTTTGCAGAAAGCTTCCTTGCCTTTGAAGCGTGACTAGTCATCCATAACCTGTTGGATAATGCTCAGGGTAAAGGTCCGGCAGGCTTCCAATGCGTATCTCTGCTTCTTTGGACCGCTGAGCACAGCAGAGTAAACACAGCGAATTGGCCTTCTGCCCTCTGTGCATGCATAGTGTGCATAAATCAAAGACTCCACTCAGCTTCTTTCTAAGCCAGAAACATTTATTTACAGCAGTATAAATCAGCCAGTGTCCGGCAGGAAAAACATCCTCCGTCTCGGACGAAAATGAAAGCAGAATACAGAACAAAGAAAGAGATCCCGGATGTGGATCTGTCCGCCCCCTCAGAGGCAGGACGAAGGAACTGAGCTGTTTAACACTATAAGCTCTGGTTCCCCTCACATCCCTCTCTGCTCCACTGGAGGTGTGGCTTTCCCCACCGCTGGACGAGGAGCTGCTCCTCAGAAGCGTCGGAGGCTCTCTGTATTCCCCTGCCTCCCTCCCCTGTTCCGATGGCAGTCCCCTGACAATATGTTTCTAAATTCTGTTCTGCTTCTGAATCTGGTAGGCCTCGTATTCTCACTGTATTTTCCCTCTCTCTCAACTGCAAGAGGATTTGATCTTCCAAGTCATTTTTTCTCTCTTGTAGACCTCCCACCATCCCCATAACAGCTTTCTGTTCTTCCTTCAAATGTCCTAACTGTTAGGATATTTCCGTTCCACCTTAAAAGGGAGCAGGCTTTGGGAGTCACAGAGTCTGCGCATGTCCTAGTCACAGGATGTTTATGTTTGCTATTCCTTTCGTTTTCAGTCGGGTCGAAGACACTGACTCAGAACGGTCATGTTTTTCTTTGTTCTGTTCTACGCTAAATAAAGTCTGTAAATATGCTAAATATACTCTTCTGCGGTGCAGCTTTCTGCCTGTGTTTCTGCTGATAAACATTGTGCACAAGCCTGGAATGTGGCAATCTGTTTCGAGGCTTCGTGTCGCTAACTGCTGGATCTGCCTGTCTACGGGAGATCGATGGACATCCGACAGCCGGCTTGGGGCCATGATGGACAATATCTCCCTGGCAGTTTCCCAACAACAAGGTTTCGGGCCCAGATTCACAGCACCTACAGGAGAGTAAATGCTGCAACAGACTGCGTTTAAGAGGTACGTTGGAAAAGCGAAAGAAAAAAGGGAGGCTTTTGGCTTTTCTGTTTACCTCGGCAAGGAGCCTTTGGAACTCCGGCAGATTAATGGCCCTGGGAGCCGAGCCAGAGAGTTCTTGATTAATGGGCTGCCAAGATAAGGAGTCTTTGAAGGCATAAAAGGCTCACGGCTCAAGCAAAAAGCTGGAATGGAGTTTTTCCACGCTTTTGAAGCTTCTGAGGCCCCTGTGTGCCCGAAGTTGGATGGGCAGAATTATGAAACCTGGGCAAAGTGGTGTGAATCTTTGCTGCGTCAGTTTCGGGTGTGGCATACCATGAGTGAGCCCCCCCCCAGTTCCTCTGACAGAGAGATGGAAAGCCGATGATTCGAAGGCGATAGACATAATAGTCTTATCCGTATCTCTTGAGGAAATTAAGACGCTGGCTGGCAACAACACTGCACGTGGAATGTGGAATGCTTTGATGAAAGCTCACAAGCCAGTAATCCCAGCCCAGAGTTTGACTGCATCGGAGGTCCTAGCTGTTTCCCAGAATGCGAGTGAATGCAGGGATGCTGAGGGCACCGGTTGCAAGCTGCAGGGGGAGCTGACCGTCACGTCATCCCAGGCAGCATTCCAGCCTCCAGGGGGAGCCAAGGAGTCGGCAGCTGAGAGCTCTGTTTCTCATGAGAACCAAGGTCAACGCCTTTGCAGAGGCCGGAAAAGCAAAGGTAAACACAGGCAGGCGTCTGCAGATGGCCAGGAGCAGAGGGAGGGTGAAGAGCCCACGCCAGGGAAAAACAAAGTGTTGTTTGCTGGCACAGCTTCACCAAAGGCTAAAGGCACGTCTGCTGACCAGGAGCAGGGGGGGCAAGCTGCAAAAGCCCACGCCAGTGGAGAACAAGGGTTTGCTTGCTGTAAAGACTGCTCCAACAACCAAAGGCAGATTTATTATTGATTCAGGTGCGACCCGCCACGTCTCGAAGGATCGGCACCTCTTTATCTCCTTCAAGCCTCAGGAAGGTGAGATCCACCTGGCTGATGGAAGGACGTTGCAAATTGCAGGAGAAGGGACTGTGAAACTTGCAAGTCTGCACACTACTATCAGTAATGTACTTTTTGTTCCAGGCTCTGCAAGCAATTTGCTGAGCGTTCCACAGCTTACTGGGCGTGGTTTTCAGATTTCCTTCAAGAGGAGTGTCTGTGTCATCAGTAAAGGCAAAGAGGACTATTTGCATGCAAAGTTTATGGATGGTTTGTTCCATATAACTTATGACGACACTGCTGTTGTATCTAATGCTGATTCTTGTTGTGTTGCACAAACTAACAAAGTTCTTCATGCAGGTTGCATTCACGATGCGCATCGAAGATTTGGTCACCTCTCTTGGAAGGCACTGGCCAAGATGCCAGAGGTGGTTGAGGGTTTGAACATCAAACCCTGTAAATTTCACATGAAATGTGTATCTTGTGCAGAGAACAAGGTGAAGGTTGCTCCAAAAGGCAAGGAGTCTAGCAGGCAGGCTTCCAAACCCTACCAGCTAGTGCATGCGGACCTGGTTGGGCCACTTGCGCCCTCTTTAGGAGGAGCAAGGTACTTCATGATTCTGATTGATTCTTTTTCCAGGTACATTCATGTGTTTTTGCTCGAACAGAAATCGCAAGCGTTTCCGAAGTTTAAGGCATTCTGTGCTTGGTTGGAAAATGTGCACGGTAAACGTATTTCCTGTTTGTTTACTGATCGGGGCGGGGAGTTTACTTCTCAGCAGTTTGAAGCTTTCCTGACTGAGAAGGGAATCCAGCATGACATGTCAACGCCCAGATCGCCATGGATGAATGGGCTTGTGGAGAGAGCAAATCAGACATTGCTGCAAGGAATAAAAACCATGTTGCATGATGCCAATCTCCCTGATAAGTTTTGGGGGGAAGCTCTGGGGAATTTGGTTTATTCTTTTAATCACAGATTGTCATCACCCATTGGTTGTACCCCCTATGAGAAGATGTTTGGCAAGAAATCCAACACCAAACACATGAAAATCTTTGGTTCTGACATGTGGGTACACTCCCCACAAACCAACAAGCTTGGGAAGCGTGGGGCACATGGTTTGTTCATGGGGTACGAAAAAGGTGCATACAGGGTATGGATGACTAACTCTAAGTCCATTAAGTTCACAAGGAGTGTTGAGTACAATCCCAAGTGGGGGGAAAATGTGGGAATTTTCCAGAGTTACCCAGAGGAGGATGAAGGTGATGTCAAGGAAGCAGCTAAAGATGAGAAAGCTGCTGATGATGAGGATGAGGATGAGGATGATGATGAGGATGATGATGATGATGAGGATGATGATGATGATGATCAGAGTTCGGATTCCAGTTCAGTGAGCGGCGCTGCTGCTGGTGTCAGTGACAGTGACGACACAGCATACTACAAGAGCGCAAAGGCCTCAGTCAGACCATCTGATGCGTCTGACAATGAACTGGAAGAACCACTGTTCACCATTGGTCATTTTTCTCCTAAGAAAGAGGAGATGAGTCCAGAAAACTTGCGTCTAGTATGTAGGTCTGAAAGGGCGACCAAGGGCAGACCTCCAAAGAGGTATGCTGATGAGTTTGCTAAGACAGCAACTGCTGTTCTTAGTAGCTCAGAGAAGGTGTGGGAACCTTCAAGCTTCCAAGAGGTTCAGGAGTTAACCTCTAAAGATGCTGAGCCTTGGCTTAATGCCATGAAGGCTGAAGTTGATTCCTTGAACAGGAACCAAACTTGGGAACTGGTACCGGTAGTCCCAGGAATGAGACTGGTTGGCAGCAAATGGGTCTTCAAGGCCAAGACAGACCAGAATGGCAAGGTAGTCAGACACAAAGCCAGACTGGTTGCCAGAGGTTTTTCACAGGTACCAGGACAGGATTACCACGAGACCTACTCACCCACAGTCAAATATGAGAGCATTCGGCTGATGCTCAAGATCGCTGCGGAGGAGAAACTGCATGTTTCCCACCATGACATTAATACAGCTTTTTTGTACGGGATTTTGAACGAGGAGCTGTTTATGCTTCCACCTGATGGGATGGAGATACAGAAGGGAATGGTCTGTAAACTGCGGAAATCCTTATATGGTCTCAAGCAGAGTGCCAGGTGTTGGAACACAAAACTCACTGAGACATTGCTTTCTCTAGGTTTCACCAGGGCAAAGCTGATCCATGTGTGTTTGTCAAGGAGGAGGGGCAAAACAAACTGTATTGTTTATGTTTTGTTGATGATCTTCTGATGTTTTGGAAGAATCAGGCTTTTTATCAAAGCACCCTAGCTCAGCTGAAGGAGCACTTTGACATGAAGGATCTTGGTGAGGTATCCAACTATCTTTCTCTGCAGGTGGAGAGGGACCAAGCAGGTAATTTTCTGGTACACCAAACACAGAAAATTGCTGATGTATTAACCAGGTTGAATTTGGTTGATGCAAACCCAGCAGACACACCGATGGTGACAGGTTACCAGGTAGACAGTACTGCTGAAGCGTTTTCTGACACAACGCTGTATAGATGCATTCTAGGCAAGCTGAATTTCATTGCCAGATGTTCAAGACCTGACATAGCTGTAAGCTGTAATCTGCTTAGCAGACATGCCAACAATCCTACGGTTCAGGATTGGAAAGCTCTGAAGCGCATAGCCCGCTATTTGAAAGGGACTATGCACTACAGGCTGAGGTTCACCAGTCAGAAGACTGGAGGTCTTGAAATTTTTGCAGATGCAAGTTTTGGAAGTGACACCACGGGTGGTACAAGCACTTCTGGTATATGCTACATGTACAACCACTGCCTGTTTGACTGGTTGTGCAGGAAGCAGACAACAGTGAGCCTAAGTTCCTGTGAAGCAGAACTCAATGCTCTGTCATTTTCACTCATGGATTGTGAATGGTTCATGCAACTGTTTAAGGACATCGGGGTTTCTGTGAAATGTCCTGTACAAGTGTATCAAGACAATAGATCGTGTTTGGCTTTGCTGAACTCGGAGAGTTGCAAGCAGAGAACCAAGTACTTGCAGATTAAGCTACATCGTGCAAGAGAGTGTATTCAGAAAGGACTGATTCAGGTGTCCTACATGCCAGGAAATGAAATTCCTGCTGATCTGTTGTCTAAGGTTGTTAACAGAGAACAACTTAAGGTTTATGTACAAAGGTTGCAATTGGGGTGAACCACAGGTACTACAGGTTACACGGAAAGGGGGAGGATGTTAGGATATTTCCGTTCCACCTTAAAAGGGAGCAGGCTTTGGGAGTCACAGAGTCTGTGCATGTCCTAGTCACAGGATGTTTATGTTTGCTATTCCTTTCGTTTTCAGTCGGGTCGAAGACACTGACTCAGAACGGTCATGTTTTTCTTTGTTCTGTTCTACGCTAAATAAAGTCTGTAAATATGCTAAATATACTCTTCTGCGGTGCAGCTTTCTGCCTGTGTTTCTGCTGATAAACATTGTGCACAAGCCTGGAATGTGGCAATCTGTTTCGAGGCTTTGTGTCGCTAACTGCTGGATCTGCCTGTCTACGGGAGATCGATGGACGTCTGACAGCCGGCTTGGGGCCATGATGGACAATATCTCCCTGGCAGTTTCCTCACTGGTTTTTTTTCCAACTTATCAACTTTAGTTTCTCAATTATTGACTTTCTCACCTAATTTTCCAAATTGTTCTGTCAGTAATTTATTAGATTTTACCATATCCAAATGCACTTGCTGAGCCAAGCTTTTCATTGACTGAGCCATCTCCTATCTAAATTCCATAAGTTGCTGTGTGAGAAGGTCAGTATGTTCTATTTTCCCTATTTTTTCCATTGTCTCTTCCTACACACTTGCACGTCTCCTATCAATAGCAGATTTCCTTGTGGCAGTTCCTGTATCTTGTTTGCCAGCCATATCTGTGGGAATGTTCTGTGATGCAGGAGAGGATATATTGTGAGATTATATCCTTATCCAACTTGTGCTAACAAGTTCCCAAAAATATCAGCAGACAATCAACAGCTGAAACAGACCCCAATGCCAACATAAAAGACCTTATAATGGGGATGGAAAAGAGCCTGAATGATAGGCTGGACATACTAGCTGGCAATATCCAACAAAACTCAAAGCTAATAATAGACCTAACAACACAAATAAGTGACCTCTCACTCAAAAATAAAGAACTGGATAAATCTGTACAAGAACTTAAGAGTAAATCTACTAAACAAGCGGAAATGACGAAAAAATTGCAAATGGAAAATAAGGACATTAAAAAATTACAAGACTCAACGACGGAAGAAATAAACGACCTAAAGAGAGCCCATGAAGAGCTGCTAGATCAGTGTTTCCCAACCGGTGTTCCGCGGCACACTAGTGTGCCGTGAGACACCGGCTGGTGTGCCGTGGGAGGGAGTCGGGCGAGTTGGGCGGCGAGAGGCGGCGGCGGCGAGGATCCGCGTCGAGCCGGGGGCGGCTTCGCGGTGGTGGTGCCGAGCGGCGGGGCAGCGCGCGCAAAAGGGAGGAGCGCGAGACAGCGGAGGAGGAGGAGGCCGGCATGTCCGGGCAGCAGCAGCAACAGCAGCAGCAGCAACTCCCGGCGACGGCTCCTCCTCCGCCCGCTATCGCTGCCACCACCACAACAGCCGCCGCCGCCTCAGCTGCCGCCGTCCCTCAGTCCCTCGCTCTGCTGCCTCCTCCCACCCCGGCAAGGGGAAGGGAAAAAACGTTCACTTTTGTGCGTCCCTCCCGGTGTGACGCTGCGTGCTGACGTCACGGGGCGGGGCTTTAATGGTGGTGTGCCGCGAGATTTTTTTCCGGTAAACAGGTGTGCCGTTGCCCAAAAACGTTTGGGAAACACTGTGCTAGATGATATATCATTGATGGAGATGCGTCAGAAGGAGATGGTCCTCTGCTTCCGAGGCGTCCCACAAACCCATGATGAACAAATTCAAGAGAAACTATCACAGGAGATTGCAAACTGGTTGGGAGTAGAGGTAGAAGAGATGCTATTGGATATTGATAAAATTTTCAGGATCAAATCAGAAAGATCGGACACTTATAAAGGGCCAGGAGATTGCTTCATTTTTTTCAACTCAAGACTTTTAAAGGACAAAATATTACATCAAAAAGGACAAGTGAAGTTAGTAATAGATGATAGGCCTATCAAAATATTTAAGGAAATCCCAAAAAGAATTCTGAAGAAAAGGCAGAATTATAAGACAGTAACAGAAGCTCTCAAGAAGAATTTGATTAGATTCCGGTGGGAATTTCCTGAGGGCATCACCTTCACCTATAAGGACAGAAGAAAAACTTTTAGATCAGTAGACGAGCTGGGAAAATTCTGGAGGAAGTACAAAAAAGAATTAACTGGAGATCCAACATTGGAGCGAGAGGAAACAACGCAGACACCACAAGAAGCATAGAGAGACAAGAGCGCATTAGGGGGGGGGGAGTGACTGGAAGAAGCAGATTATCAAAATCCTAAAATTTCTGAGTTTTCTTTTTCTTTTTTTTCTTTTCTTTTATTTACTCAATGAAACTATTGTAGATAATAAATAAAAATTAATGAATCTAAAAATTATATCTTGGAATGTTAACGGTTTAAATGATAAGAGGAAGAGAAATAAAATAGAACATGTATTGAGGAAGGAACAATGGGATATTATATGCTTGCAGGAGATCCATGTGACTAGAAATCACAGAAGGGTTTTAGAAAACAAGAGACTGGGCCAAGAATTTATATCCTCAGATGTAAAAAAGAAAAGGGGAATTGTGATCTATGTGAACCCTAAACTAGATGCAAAAAAAATCTTTAAAGATGATGAGGGTAGATTACTAGGGGTAAAAATAACAAAAGGTAAAGAACATTTAATTATAGTAGGAGTTTACACACCGAATGGTAACAAAACAGAATTTTTCAGAAAAGTAGAAGCTAATTTACTGGAATTTATAGAAGAGGAAATTATTTTGATGGGAGACCTAAATGGTGTCACATCAATAGAATTAGACAGGACAGAGAGAGAAAGAAAATCAAAAAAAGGCAGACTCCCAGACACCTTCTTTCAGATGGTAGAAAACTTAAATTTGATTGATACATGGAGATATAAAAACCCAGGAGAAAGACAGTATACACATTTCTCGGAAGTTAAAAAATCAGCCAGCAGAATTGACAGCATATGGGTATCAAATAACTTAACAACTAAAATTAAAAAAGCAGAAATACAGACCAAAATTATTACAGATCACAACCCAGTCACATTAGAATTAAAGGAACACAAGAAAACTAATAAAAGATGGAGACTTAATGAAAGACTATTAAATGACAAAAAGATTGTGAAAAAAGCACAAGAACTACTGAGAGAATTTTTTGAATTAAATAAAGAACAGGATACAGACTTCAGGACAATATGGGATGCAAGTAAAGCTTTTATAAGAGGCTTTTACATACAACAAAGTGCAATAAGGAAAAGAAACAGAGAGCAAAAACTAGAACAAATTAGGAAAGAAATAGGAATAAATGAAAAATTATTAGCAAAACAACCAAAAAATGAATTAATAAACCAAAAATTAAAAATATTACAAACCCAGGCTTCAGCAATATTAAATAGCGAAATTGAGGACAATATCAAATGGATGAAACAAAGGTTGTTCGAATTTGCAAATAAACCCGGAAAGATGCTAGCCTGGCAACTGAAAAAGAGACAAAAGGAAAAACTGATTGATAAAATAGTGGAAGAGGGGATAACTTTAGATAACCCTGAGGAAATTAAAAAGTGCTTTACAAAATATTATAATAAGCTATATAAAGCAGGAAATGAGACAGAGGCTGAAATAAAAGAGTATTTATGTGGAAAGGATATACCTAAAATTAAGGAAAAAAAGATTCAAGAGCTAAACTCCCCAATAACCACGACAGAGCTTCATCAAACGATAATTAAGATGAAACTGGGAAAATCCCCAGGCCCAGATGGTCTTACCGCAATACATTACAAAAAATTAGAGGAACCACTATTATCACCTATGAAGACACTCTTAAATAGAATATTAGAAGACGGGAAGATTCCCAACACCTGGAAACAGGTGCACATAGTAGTAATCCCAAAACAAGAACGAAATAAAGAGTTTATAACCAACTATAGACCAATATCATTACTAAATAATGATTACAAGATTTATGCACAAATATTGGCAACAAGGTTAAAGACAGTTTTGCAGGATTGTATAAACAAAGAGCAGGCAGGGTTCTTGCCGGGCAGGAAAATGAGTGATAATATAAGAACAGTGATTGATATGATCGAGTATTTAGACATGAAACCAAGTAAGAAGGCAGCCTTTGTTTTTGTGGACGCGGAAAAGGCGTTTGACAAAGTATCATGGAAATTTCTAAAAATATTATTAGACCAGATGGACATGGGAGACCAAATTACAAGAGGGCTAAAAGCAATTTATGAACAACAAGAAGCAAATATAATAATAAATAATGACGCGACTGATTATTTTAAAATACAGAAGGGCACCAGACAAGGGTGCCCACTTTCACCTTTATTATTCATTTTGGTTTTGGAAATATTAAATCAAGAAATCAGATTGGATCAAGAAATAAATGGAATACCCCTAGGAGAGAAAATATACAAAATAAGGGCATTTGCAGATGATTTAGTTTTAATGGTGGAAAACCCCAAGGAAAGTTTAGCAAAGGCTCTAGAAAAAATGGGAAACTTTGGAAGGGTAACAGGTTTTGCCTTGAATAAAGAAAAAACGAAATTAATGGTAAAAAACATGGGAGATCAAGAGAAAAAGGAACTGGTAGAAAAATCTGGATTACAAATTGTAAAAAAAGTGAAATATTTAGGTATACAAACAACAATGAAAAATATAAATTTGTTTGAAGATAATTATAAAAAAAAATTGGGAAGAAACAAAAAGAGAAATGGAAACTTGGACAAGATTGAAATTAACACTTTGGGGTAGAATTTCGGCTATTAAAATGAATATCTTACCAAAATTTCTGTTCCTTTTTCAAATGATTCCCATAATAGGTAAAGATGATTGTTTTAAAAAATGGAAAACGGACCTAACAAAGTTTATATGGCAAGGCAAAAAGCCACGGATCAAACATAAATTATTAACTGACATAAAAGAGCGGGGAGGTTTTGGACTCCCAGACCTGAGATTATATTACGATGCAGCATGCTTTACTTGGATTAAGGATTGGATCAAATTGGATAACAGTGACATTCTGGATTTGGAGGGATGGAACAACAGATATGGTTGGCATGCCTATCTAATTTATAACAAAGTGGCAGTTCATAAAGAATTTCTAAGCCACGTAATTAGAAATGCATTATACAAGGTCTGGGTGAGACACAGAAGGTTGTTAGAACCAAAAACCCCATGGTGGGTCTCACCGCTAGAAGTAATATCGGTTAAAAGGATAAATACTATCGGAAGAATGGCAACATACCAGCAGCTCCTAAAGGAAGAACAGGGCCAATTAAAACTAAGACCATACGAAGAGGTGACCCAATACTGTACCACATGGTTACAATATCACCAAATTGCACAAATATTCAACCATGATAAAGTAATAGGATTTGAAAAAGAAGAATCAAAATTACAAAAAGTATTATTACAAAACTCAAAAAAAAATTATATCCAAAATGTATAATTTACTATTAGAATGGGAATTAAAGGATGAAGAAGTAAAAGAAGTCATGATTAAATGGGCATGTGATATAGGATATGTAATTCGGCTGGACCAATGGGAGAAATTATGGAAATATGATATTAAATTCATGGCATGTTATACAATAAGAGAAAATTTTATGAAAATGGTGCACCAATGGTATTTAACTCCGGTAAAATTGGCAAAAATTAACAAACTAAAATCGAATACCTGTTGGAGATGTAAAAAAGAAATAGGAACAATGTTTCACATGTGGTGGGAATGCCGACCTATTAAACAATTCTGGAATGAAATCTATGAAGAACTCAAAAAGATGTTTAAAATATCTTTCAGCAAAAAAACGGAGGCATTCCTTTTAGGTTTAATAACAAATGATATCCCCGAAAATCAAAGGAAAGTATTCCTTTATGCAACAACAGCTGCCAGGATGCTTATAGCTAAAAACTGGAAAGGCAGAAAAATTCCATCAGTGAAAGATTGGCAAATTAAATTATGTGAATACATAAATCTGGCAAGACTCACAGCTTACGTAAGAGGACAATCGGACCAGAAATTATTAAAAGAATGGGGTTGTGCTAAAGAGTATATGAAAAAACATTGTTCTGGAGTTAGTATATTGGTATGTAATGAATGATGCTTTACAGGGTTAAAGAAAAAGAAAAATGGTGTAAAAAAATAAAAAGTACCAAGGTGGAAGTAATCTAATTAGACACAACAATACAGTAAGAGTAAATTTTCTGAGGTCTTAGAACAAAGGAAGGAAGTCAATTTGTGTTTATGTACGTAATGATATGGTTTTTTTCTGTAGATGTGTGCTTTTTCATTTTTGTTTAGTTTAGTTTTGTTTCCTTTGTTTGTTTGTTTTCCCCTTTTCCTTTTCTGTTTTTTTCTTCTTCTATGTGTTCCGGGGATTTTTGTTTGTATAGTATTATTTTGGATTCAATGTTTGTAATCTTTGTTATGATTCTGCATTGGAAAAAAAAATATCAGCAGAGTTTATAACATTCCCCTTTAAGCTTCGCAACGGTAACGTGTGCTCTGGTTCGCTAGAACCTCTATAACAATTACTCTGGTAATTTCCCCTTTCGTTCCCTCTTAAAATACAAGACACGACACAGCCTTTATAAAAGTATAAAAGAGTTTACTCACGTTCTGTTCACAATATGTTCCCAGAAGGCAGACAGGCTTAAAAAGTAAAATACACTTGTTGTTGTTTAGTCGTTTAGTCGTGTCCGACTCTTCGTGACCCCATGGACCAGAGCACGCCAGGCACTTCTGTCCTCCACTGCCTCCCGCAGTTGATCAAACTCATGCTGGTAGCTTCAAAAACACCATCCAACCATCTCATCCTCTGTCGTCCCCTTCTCCTTGTGCCCTCCATCTTTCCCAACATCAGGGTCTTTTCCAAGGAGTCTTCTCTTCTCATGAGGTGGCCAAAGTATTGGAGCCTCAGCTTCACGATCTGTCCTTCCAGTGAGCACTCAGGGCTGATTTCCTTAAGAATGGATACGTTTGATCTTCTTGCAGTCCATGGGACTCTCAAGAGTCTCCTCCAGCACCATAATTCAAAAGCATCAATTCTTCGGCGATCAGCCTTCTTTATGGTCCAGCTCTCACTTCCATACATCACTACTGGGAAAACCATAGCTTTTACTATACGGACCTTTGTTGGCAAGGTGATGTCTCTACTTTTGAAGATGCTGTCTAGGTTTGTCATTGCTTTTCTCCCAATAAGCAGGCATCTTTTAATTTTGTGACTGCTGTCACCATCTGCAGTGATCATGGAGCCCAAGAAAGTAAAATCTCTCACTGCCTCCATTTCTTCCCCTTCTATTTGCCAGGAGGTGATAGGACCAGTGGCCTTGATCTTAGTTTTTTTGATGTTGAGCTTCAGACCATATTTTGCGCTCTCCTCTTTCACCCTAAATAAAAGGTTATTTAATTCCTCCTCACTTTCTGCCATCAAGGTTGTGTCATCTGCATATCTGAGGTTGTTGATATTTCTTCCGGCAATCTTAATTCCGGCTTGGGATTCATCCAGCCCAGCCTTTCACATGATGAATTCTGCATATAAGTTAAATAAGCAGGGAGACAATATGCAGCCTTGTCGTACTCCTTTCCCAAAAAATACATTTAGAATCTATCTTATAGGAAGATAGTCCTTTCCTCCTCTCTTGGCTGAGAGCCAAGAGGTCATCCTTAACACATGTTGCTCCTTTGGAAGATGAAGATGAGAGAGGCAAGAGGCAAGAGAGAGATGGCTGCCTGCCCTGTGCTTTTAGTATTACCTGCACAGGTGAGGCCAAACCCACCTCTGGTCACATGCGGAGGAAGTCTGTCCCAGGAAGATTACCTCCTTGCTGGACAGACATCCCTCCCCATGTCTTAACATGTACACTCTAGGAATGTTGTCATTGACTGCTCCTGTGTTTTACATCCCACAATATCTACATCAGGAAGTTTTCCCACAGTTGAGTGCTTTTATTTTGATCTGTTCAAGGTCACACCTGTGTTTCTTAGTTCAGCCCAGAAGTGAAAATATTTTCCCACTCCCAAGCTGAACCATAAAATTTTCCCTTTACCCTTTAAGCGTCCCCTCCCCTCCTACCAGTCCTTGCAAAAGAGTAAGAAAAAAGCAGACAGGAAAGAGCATAAAATACCCAATGGAATCTATAAAAAACTGAAAATGTTTTCACTCTCAGGCCCCTTACCTCCCAACCAAGTCAAAATTACATGTCATATATCAAATAGGACAGTTCCCCAAACAAACCGGCACAAACTGTATACTTCTCTTCAATGGTTCTTTTCCTTTTCAAGAAAGTGGTGGCAAATAAGAGTTAGTCCAACTTTATATTTGTAATCCAAGATGTAAATGCGAAATGTAAGTCCAAATGTACTGTTCTGCAATATATTGTAATCCAAATCTTCCAACTTTTAGGCTTAAAGTGTACGTCCAGAATGTCCAAATATATTAAAATTATTTATTGGCAGGTAGTGTTGCGTAAATCCCCTGGTCTTCAGTAAGCACTAAGTGTTAATTCCAAAACTATTCCAGGTTCTCCTTCCTTCTTGGGGAATTTCTCCCCCAATGTGATGGAGAGTTCTCCTGTTTAGCTTCAGTTTTCTGCCATCAAGTTCCAGGGTTTAAAATTAAGGCTTGTATTTCCACAGCACTTTTTAACAAGTCTTTTTACTTTCTACTCTGCCAAAGTATCCATCTGTCAAATTCTATCCTGCTGTCAATTTGTATCCTTCTTTTATCCAAAGGACAACTTGAAAGAGCTGTAACCAGTATGTATCCAAAAGAAAGAGTCTCTCAGAAATCCAAAGTCATATTGTTACTAAATCTCCATAGCTGCACTTACCATGCTCTGCTCCCCATTCACAAAAAGTCCCCTTACAGAGTCTGTCTACAGAAATCGGAAGCTGACTTCCTTTTTTGCTTCCGTTTCACTAAATCAGTCAATTTATGCCTAATTCTTCTTTAAATGCTTTATTTGGCTTTTACCTCTAATTGGAAAATCCGCTGCAAAATTGAGAAAATTGTGGCAAAATTGAGAGGGCTCTGCCAGAGGGAAAAGATCTTCTCTAAAGACACTGATTAATTTAACTAATTGTAGGAACTTTAATGGCGACTGAAACTTTGTTTCTTCTTTCATGAACTGAACAGCACTCCCCCTTGTGGAGTTTGGGATTTACAATTTCCTGAGAACTGACTTTGTTTTGTCTCTCTGTGGTCTGGTTACTCACTCTGAGGTCTGTCTTTCCCATGGAACTTTTGACAGCTTGACCTTGAATCCAAAGACAGGTGTGGAATGAGTGTGGAATGAGTGGTAAACCAAAAACAAGAGCTGCGTCGAAAGCAGGGAAAGGCAAATTGGTACAAACAACTTTGGTTTCCCAGGCCCGCAGATCTTCAGTCCCTGCGGTTCTACAGGCTGTACCATTACCAACAACCCCAGCTGAAGAATCAGAACAATCAACAAGTGAAGATATGGCAGCTGGGGGATCCAACATTCTCCTAGAGGAAATGCTACAACAATTTGCAATTTTGAACAAAAAAGTGGATGACCAAACTGCAAAAATTGACTTAGCCACATCCTCAATTACCAAACTCTCTGAACAGGTGGCTAAGCATTCACAAGATATTGGAAACCTAAAGGACGTTATATCCGAAAATCGAAAATTGGCCGAGGCTGCGAATGAAAAAGTAGAAGCAGTAACTAAAGAAGTGGAGGAATTGAAAGGAGAGGTAAGGCCGCTCCATAAACATATTACTGACCAGCAGGCCTATCTGTCTTTGGTGGAACTGCGAAACAGGGAAAATAATTTGAGATTACGCTCTATCCCAGAGATTGAGAAAGAGGACTTGATTGGCTTTTTAACAGCAGAATTTTCTAAATTCTGGGGTATAAACGAAGATATAGACTTCAAAATAACAACTGCATTCAGATTGGGAAGGGCTGCCGGGAAGGACAGACCTAGAGACTGTTTGATTATTTTAAGGACTAAGCAGGAGAGAGACAAGATACTTGACCTACATTTTAACAAAGCACTTGTGATCCAGGACAGAAGAGCACAAATTTACAAGGATATTCCTAAACAATTACTGGATCTAAGATCTAACTACACTGACCTAGCTGGACTTTTGAGAGGTAACGGAATACCTTACAGGTGGGAGTTCCCACAAGGTCTCTCATTCAAATACAAAGGAAAGAAGATAAAAATCAAAACGAAAGAGGATAGCCAGAAGTTCCTACACGACCACGGAGAAGACTTGCAGAAAGGAGCGGCAGCTATTTGGCCACCACCAGAGTTAGGAAAAGAGTTACCACCCTCGGATTTGGACAAAAAAGAAGACACCCAACAAGAGTAACAACAGATTGACACAGGATGTCTCTGCAGCTGTATAGTTGGAACATTAACGGCGCGAATTCCCCAGAAAAACGCAAAAGGATCTTCCATATCCTAAAGAAAGAGAATTTGGATATAATTTGCTTGCAAGAAACCCATGTGACCAGGTTACACAGGAAGGTGTTAACAAATAAAAGATTAGGCCAAGAATTTATTTCATCAGACAGAGTTAAGAAGAGAGGCGTGGTGATTTACGCCAAAGAGAATCTATCACCAAAATTTTTGTTTAAAGATGAACAAGGAAGAATCCTGGCTATTGAAATTTCGACCCAAGGAGAAAAAGTTTTGATATTAGGAATCTATGCACCAAATGAGGGGAAATCAGAATTTTACAAGAAGCTGCATGAGACACTACTGGACTATCTGGACTATTCCAACATCATTATGATGGGAGACATGAATGGGGTCGTCTCTACTTTGATGGATAAGTCACAGAACCAGAATCTGACTAAAGATGGAAGACTACCAAAAACTTTCTTTGAACTAACTGACAATATGGACCTAATTGATCTATGGAGGACGAGAAACCCCCTAGGTAAAGAAGGAACTTTCTTTTCTGAGGCCCACCTGTCATGGACAAGAATCGACCAAATCTGGGGAACTAGAGGGCTGGCACCTAAGACTACAAAAATAGAAATCTGCCCAAAGACTTGCTCCGACCATAACGCTTTGAAAATGGAAATGAGATTTACTACTGCCGACTCCTTCAGATGGAAAATGAATGACAACCTGTTAAGAGATCAAGAGATCGTAAAGAAGGCCCAAAAAACTTTAAAGGATTATTTTGAAATTAACCTGAATACCTCGGTGGAAAAAAGAATTATCTGGGACGCAAGCAAAGCTGTTATGAGAGGGTTTCTGATACAACAGAATACAATCAAGAAAAAACTTTGGAATAGTAAAAAAGACAAGATATTGGAGAAGATAAGTGATGGAGAGAAAAAATTAAGAGTGAATCCAAAATCAAAAGAGACTTTAAGAGAAATCAAATTTCACCAGTCACAATATGCGAAATTGATTAACCAAGAAGTGGAATGGAAAATCAAACAAATGAAACAAAGATCTTTTGAATCTGCGAACAAATGTGGGAAACTGCTCGCTTGGCAGTTGAAAAAGAGACAAAAATTAAATTATGTCACCAATTTAGAAGTTGAAGGGAAAAACATCCAGAAACCGGGAGAAATTAGAAGGTGTTTCCAGAAATACTTTAAAAAACTGTACACACAAGAATCCGAGGAAGCAACTGAGATAGAACAATTCTTGAAAGATAACGGCCTACCAAAATTATCTCAAGAGAAGAGATCAATCTTGAATTGTAAAATAACACAACAGGAAATCGAGGATGCCATTCAGAATATGCAACTAGGCAAATCTCCGGGCCCTGATGGACTCACCTCCAAGTACTACAGGATCTTAAAAGACTATTTGATACAACCATTAATGGAGGTTTGCAACCAGATTATGGGGGGAGGGAGGGCACCGGATACGTGGAAAGAAGCATTCATCACACTGATACCTAAAGTGGAAACCGAAAAGACTCAACTTAAGAACTACCGCCCCATCTCACTCCTAAACGTGGATTACAAAATATTTGCCGATGTTTTGGCTAACAGATTTAAAAAAGTACTAAATGAAGTAATCCATAAGGACCAAGCAGGCTTTCTCCCAGGTAGACATTTGTATGATAATACCAGGAACATTATCGATATTCTGGAACTTTTACAAACAAATATTAACACCAAAGCAGTGTTAATTTTTATTGACGCGGAGAAGGCCTTTGACAACATCTCTTGGAAATTTATGAAGAAAAACTTGGAAGGGATGGGAGTGGGAAAGGGGTTTGAGAATGGAATAGAGGCAATCTATTCAGAACAAAAAGCTAAGTTGATAGTGAACAATGTGGTGACAGAAGAACTTCATATTGAAAAAGGAACACGCCAGGGGTGCCCCCTATCCCCTCTGTTGTTTATTTCAGTCCTGGAGGTTTTGCTGAATATGATAAGGGAGGATCGGCAGGTACAAGGAATACGGGTCGGAGCGAAACAATATAAACTGAAAGCATTTGCAGATGACTTGGTTTTAACATTACAGGAGCCAGAACCCAGTACAAAAAGAGTTTTGGAATTGATTCAGAAATTTGGTCGGGTGGCGGGTTTTAAGCTGAACAAACAAAAAACTAAGGTGTTAGGGAAAAACTTGACGGTTACTGAAACAGAGGGGTTTCAGAAGGAAACAGAACTAAACATTGTTAAAAAAGTGAAATACCTGGGGGTCAATCTGTCCTCCAAGAATTTGAATTTATTTAAAGATAATTATGAAAAATGTTGGTCAGAAGTTAAAAAATATCTAGAAATTTGGTCAAGATTGAAACTATCCTTGTTAGGCCGAATTGCAGCTATAAAAATGAACGTTTTGCCAAAAATGTTGTTTTTGTTTCAGGCCTTGCAGATTGTGGACAGAGTGGATTGTTTTGGAAAGTGGCAGAAGGACATCTCTAAATTTGTCTGGCAGGGCAAAAAGCCCCGAATAAAGTTTAAAATACTAACTGATGCAAAGGAGAGAGGGGGGTTTGCCCTGCCGGACTTAAGGTTATACTATGAAGCTGCGGCCTTCTGCTGGATGAAAGATTGGATTTTATTGGAAAACACTGATGTCCTAGATCTGGAAGGCTTTAACAATTCGTTAGGTTGGCATGCGTATTTGTGGTATGACAAGGGGAAAACACATGGAATGTTTAAAAACCATATTGTCAGAAAACCAATATTTATGGTCTGGAAAAAATACAAAGACTTATTGGAAAGTAAAACCCCGAGGTGGATTTCACCAATAGAGGCCAAAGCTCGGAAAACATCCAATATGGAGGCATATTGGCCGAAATATTGGGAAATAATAGAAAACATTGGAGGTAATTGGAGGTTGCAGAGCTTTGAAAAATTAAAGGATAAGGTGCAAAATTGGCTACATTATGCCCAAATTAATGAGGTTTTTAAGCTAGATAAAAAAATAGGATTCCAGGTGGAAAAATCGAAACTTGAGACAGAGTTGCTAGAACCAAAGACTAAGGTAATATCGAGAATGTACAACTTGCTGCTTAAATGGAACACTCAGGATGAGACAGTTAAATCAGCCATGATAAAATGGGCTCAAGACATTGGTTACAATATTATGTCTGAGGACTGGGAAAGGTTATGGACCACCGGTATGAAGTTTACGGCATGTAATGCCTTGAAAGAAAACATTATGAAAATGGTATACAGGTGGTACATGACCCCAGTTAAGCTCGCTAAGATATACCATTTGTCTGATAATAAATGTTGGAAATGTAAGGAGGCTGAAGGGACATTCTTTCACCTCTGGTGGACTTGTCCAAGATTGAAGGCCTTTTGGGAAATGATCTATAACGAGTTAAAAAAGGTGTTTAAGTACACCTTTCCCAAGAAACCAGAGGCCTTCCTTCTGGGCATTGTCGGCCAGAAGGTGTTAAAAAAGGACAGAACTTTTTTTCTGTATGCGACAACTGCAGCAAGAATTCTTATCGCCAAGCATTGGAAGACCCAAGATTTGCCCACACTGGAGGAGTGGCAGACGCAATTGATGAACTACATGGAACTGGCCGAGATGACTGCAAGAATCCGAGACCTGGGAGAAGAGGCAATGGAGGAGGACTGGAAAAAATTTAAAGACTATTTGCAAAAGCATTATAAGTTGTATGAAACATAAGACGTCGTATGATTTGGAACGTTAGCCCCAGCAATGAAATTTAATTATTTATGAAATTGCTAACATTTGTGAAAGAATCAAAGTTTAAATGGGTAAAAATGATATCATGTTATATTTTTAGAGTAAATGGAGAATAAGAGATTTAAACTTAAATTGCAACTGAAAATATAAAGAAACACACGAAATAAGGGTATAATTTGCTGATGACTTTATTATCAAGAATGCATTATGCGGGAGATGTGGGGAAGTCCAATGGAAATCTGAAATAAGCTGTTGAAATGGATGTGATTTTCTGCTCTTTTTTCTTTTTTTTTCTTCTATTCTACTTTTTCTTCTGTTTTCTCTGTAATTTGGAAAAATGTAATAAAAATCATTATAAAAAAAAAAATAATTGGAAAATCCGCTGCTTGTGGTGGCGGTGTGTGGCTTCGGCAGCAGAGTGCGGTGGAGCTGTGAGGGACTCAAGCCTCTTCTTCTTCCCTGTGCAAAAACAGCAGCCGGGGGGCTCAGGAGGGTGAGTTCTCATGCTCTGCTGGACCGCTAGGACCCCCCACTCCTCCATGGTTTTTTTTGGGGGGAGCGCCTAGCCTCTAGCCACCAGAACCATGCCGTCCCTTAAGCGGACGACACGGAGTGCACTGCCATTGCCTCCGCAGCGAATCGGAAATCTAATTGGCAGTTTTTTTAAAGAAGTACATTTCAAGTTTCTTAAGAGCCGGTGTTTTGCAGCATTAAGAGTGTGAGCTGGGAAGTCTCCTTTCAAATTGCCTCTGATGTGAGCTTATAAGGGCGGCTGCTTTTATTTATTTTAGTTTAGTTATTTTTATTTTTTTGAATTTACATTTTATTGATTTGTTTACATTCTTATATTACATCGTTAAACGTTGTCATATTACATTACAGGACATACTATAATATAATTTCCAACATGTATACAAAAATTTTATAAAAAAATTATATACCTAGAAAGAAAATGAAACAAAAAAAGAACAAAGAGAAAAAACAAAAACAATTTCCCCCCAAAATCATATACATACCAACACACTAGACTTCCTGTCTTTCCCGCTGTATATTCCTTTTTTACAAATGAATGTACTCTTATTATTGTATATTTCTTTACATATTATCTAATACATTCCTATATCAATATGTGCTTTTAGTCTTTTTTTCAACTCCTCGTAAATTAAGCCCCAGAACAATTTGATCTTCCTACATGTCCACTGCATATGATACATGAAGCCATTACTCCCACCACACCTCCAACAAGTATTCGGTAAATTTTTATACATCTTCGATAGTCTTGAGGGAGTGAGATACCATCTGTGCTGCATCTTTAGCATATTTTCTTTGATGTTATAACTGAGGAGATGTCACCCCTCCCATTCCAAGAATCTGCTGATGTTCTCTGCTGAGTCTCCAGAGAGGAGGGGGGCGATTTCTGCTCATTACTTATTCCGCTCCAGCCTCACATCAAAGAGAGAGACTGAGTGTTAGAGAGAGAGAGTGTTATCTCTGTATAGATAAGGTTGCTGCTAAGAGCAGCTGCAGACACTCAGTGCAGTTCAGCTTCTCCATTTAGCTCTGTATATAGTTTGTATGATGGTTGTAGATAGAATAAAAGTAGTTATTCTACAGAGCTGTTCTCTGAGTGTTTTATGCTCTGCTGTACTCTGCTGTGCAACAACTGTCTTCGGAGTGAATCTGGTGCTCACAACTCTGAGTTGTGAGTCCACAGCACTTAGACCTGCTCCTGTGCAGAAGGTGGTCCCTGGAAGTGCTACCCCATCTCGCCTGGCCCAGTCAGGGCTAAAGTGGATGAGTCCAGTCGGTGGCACTGGCTCAAGGGCGATGCTGACATCGGTTATGGGCCCAGTCGTTGTTCCAGTTGTTTCTGCAGTCGTCCCAGTCGTCCCAGTTGCCTGAGGCTTCTGATGCTGATTGCCGGATGGCGGAACGGAGGCTGCATGCTGGACTGATTTGCGATGTCCAGAAGCAGAGCTGTTTCGGAGCAGAATTTTCAAGCTGCTGCTGCTGCTTCTGCTTGATTTATGGAGGTATGTTGCTGGCTGCCAAGGATAGAAGATAGCATCCCTGTTTGCCTGTTAATTGCGCTCTAAGTGGGAGAGAGAGTGGCTGAAGGAGTCCAAGGCTCTATCTGTGTTGCATGAGGGAAGTGTCTTGCTTTCCGTAATAGCAGACATGGCCTGTGCACATTCTGGCCAGATGGCTCTGTCCTTTTCTCTCCTCACGCCTGAGACTTCCGGGTTAGCGCCATCGGCGAATGGCGGAGTTCCTCCGACTGGAGGAACTGGCTCCGTGGAAACTGGGTCTTCCCGCCGCGGCGAAGGTGGGGACCCGCTAGAAATCCCAGGCGGAGGAAGCCTGGGAACGTGGGGTTCGGCAGGGCACCTACGCACCAGGAACCCCATTTTGGGCCTCCGGAGTGAAGTGGGGTGAGTGGCGCAGTGCTGCAAACTGATTGCTACTTTCACGGAGTGAAGCCACACAGCCATTGCCGGAGAGCGCTGACTTTTTCCTGTGGACAATTGGATTTAAAATAAGTACCCCTGAGTAGAAATGGAAAATTGGATCAAGAAATATCTTAATTTGGCACCGAAGCGGGAAGGTTCAAAACAGGAAGTCCGCCTTCCACTTTTTGTACATAGACTGAAGCAAAAACCTTGTAAGCTAAAGCCTGGAAAGTCGTTAAAAAAGTTTAAATTTCCTTCATTTATAATTACTGAAACCCCCTTGGAAGCAGGAGAAAGGGGGGGGGGACTTTGTTTAACGCCTGCAGGAGAGGGAGTGAAGAAAGATAAGTTTCCACCGTCTCTAACCTGGGAACGGGGTGTCAGAGACAGAAATTCTTGGAGAGGTTCATTGACTGTGAATGGAATACTCTGACAGATAGCTAAAGAAGAGAAATAAATTGATTCCAATGTTGCCTTCTGCTTTCTAAAGAAACAAAATATCTGAAAAATGAAAGTAATTTTCCTTTGTTGGACTTGCCTTAAAAAAAATGGATACAAATAGAAATTGTCTCCTCTAGAGGGAACTTGCTAAATTGTTGCTGCAGTCTACTTGAGGACTCTACAGCTGTCAGATTAAGATCGTGGGACCAGTCCTTTTTGACCTTGACTAAATATGAGCTGGGAGGAAGTTTTGGTGCTTGCTTTATGCAAGACAAGTGCCTTGCTGGAACAGATGCATGAGAAGATGGATTTGATGAATGAGAAAATGGATTTGATGACTGTTGTGGTTAATAACTGTGGACAAACAGGGAATATTGATACAGAAACTATTCAGGGACCAACTCAGGAACCTGTACTGATTGGGCAAGTGCAGAAGCTAATGGAGGAGGTTGCGGTTGCACCTCAAATAATACAAATGGAGAGACCCGAGGCCCTACAGGAGCATAAGCCGCTGTCTTTGAAGATTGAAATTGGAGTCGGCCAGGGGGGGTCTGGAGCTGAGGAGGTTCTTAACTTTGGAGAGACCTCGAAATATGTTTTTAAATATTTTTTGGACTATATTGATGACTGTGGGGAGTGGGACTCTGGGGAATGGGCTGGTTGGATGAAGGGAGACGAAGATAATTTTGGGTTGGAATCCCCCAGAGACCTACTCCCCAACGAGAAAGGAAAGAAACTAAGAAAGAGACCAACAAAAGACAAGGAAAAGTGCAAGTATAAACAAGAAGAAGAAGATCTGCAGAAGGGACATGGAAGGGAAGAGACTTAAGGGCCTCGGACATTAGATTACCAGGTTGATGGACTAGATGGAATGGACAGTAAGGACTGACATGACCCGAGACCAGGAAGAAGAGACGTTGGATGAAGATTGGAAGAAAATTTATAAAGAATTTATAAAGAATTTTTTCCCCCTGGGAATTAGCCTAAAATTAATGAACATTAGGGAAAATGTTGGAATGAAACTATATGACTCTAGTAGAAAAGATATCAGGAGTTATGTATAATCGAGTATTAAGCGTTAAGCTCTAAAGTATTTTTTTGGTAAGATAAGGTTAAATGACTTAAGGTAATTTGAATAACAGAATATGGGGAAAGGATGGAAAGGATTTGTTGTGTTAATTAATAGGTTAAATTGTTAAGATAAATTATTTAGTAAAAATTGAGAAAGATGGAAAGAATTTGCTGAAATAATCAATTAAACTAGAATACAAAAAGGGAGGTGTGAGGAGGTCAATGAAACAAGCAAATGGAAGTTAAAGATATGTAATATGGGATTTGTGTCTTCCCCCCTTCTTTTTTATCTTTTTGCTGTATTGTTGCATTGGTTTTTATGTCTTGTTTTTCCCCTATGTATTGTAGTGTTGTTTTTAATTTTTTTTCATTCTTTTCTGTAATTTTGAAATTATTAATAAATATTATTTTTAAAAAAGAGAGAATAAGGCAAGGCAAGCTCCCAAAGGTGCAGAATCTGGGAGAGAGGCCAAGAAACCATACGAAGTCATTCATGCAGACTTAGTGGGACCTCTAGCGCCCTCTAGAGGCAATTCACTTCATTAAATGGATTTTGCTTTTACTTTGCAGTGTTGGCCTTTCTGTGCATAACCCATACAAAATGTGGGGGCGAGGGGGGATAAGGGAATACAGAGGTTCCCTTAACATTTAAAAATAAAGATTCTGCCTGCATATACCTCATCACACAACAGTATCCTAGTAAAGTAGATAAACACCACCTGGTTTGTGAAACCTCAAAAAAAGAAAAATAGGCAAGGTAAGCTGTTCTGAGAATGTGTGGCAGGAGGAAACAGTTGCATGTTGTAGTAACACAGATAGCCAATCTACCTCATGGTGAAGTTGGTTGTTCTTGTGTCCTTGTAGTGTTTAGGGGGGTTGAGTTTCAAGTAGACTTCACTGTTATCTGAAGGATGTAATTTCTTCCCATTAGGAAAGCGGCAATATGATCGCAAGCAGAGTGGCTATGGTGGCCAAACAAAGCCCATCTTTCGCAAAAAGGTGAGCCTGACTGGAAGGCTATGGAAACTTGTATGGTGCAACTTGAAACTGAGTATGCTGGTGTGGAACTGGAGAACTCCTGTTGCGGGTTTATTTCAGGAATTAATATGAATGAATGAATGAATGAATGAATGAATGAATGAATGAAAAATCAGAACTTCTGGGACTGGATCTTCCTTTTTAGGATCTCAGCTTAATTGTGGTCACTTTTCATTTTCACAGAATACTAATTGACTGATTGCCTCACCTTTTCACTTTTCTGATTCCCTTTCTGCCTTGCCTTTTAAGTAGGTGTAGGGAAGGTAGAGGACAAATGTTGAGATAGGCCTTTGTCAGGGCCTGAATAGACTTTATTTTCTGTTTCAGGCAAAGACCACAAAGAAGATCATGTTGAGATTGGAATGTGTGGAGCCCAATTGCAGGTCAAAGAGGATGCTGGCCATTAAGAGGTGCAAGCACTTCGAGTTGGGAGGCGACAAGAAGAGAAAGGTACAATAATTTTGAAATTATTAATAAATATTATTTTTAAAAAAGAGAGAATAAGGCAAGGCAAGCTCCCAAAGGTGCAGAATCTGGGAGAGAGGCCAAGAAACCATACGAAGTCATTCATGCAGACTTAGTGGGACCTCTAGCGCCCTCTAGAGGCAATTCAAAGTTTTTCATGGTGTTAATAGACTCCTATTCGAGATATGTTTGGGTCTATGTGCTAGAGAAAAAGTGTGAGGCCTTTATCAAGTTTCGCCAGTTTTGTAAATGGCTCAGGGATGTACACAGCGAGAACGTACATTGTCTTTTCACTGACAGGGGTGGAGAGTTTTGTTCAGAAGAGTTTGAGAGTTATCTTACTGAACAGGGCATTGAGCATAGGACTGCCACACCCAAATCACTCTAGCAGAATGGTTTATGTGAGAGAGTAAACCAGACCCTGCAGCAAGGAATCAGAACACTGTTGCACGATTCGGGGCTGTCCAATCCCTTTTGGGCCGAAGCTCTTTCGTATTTCTGTCACGTATACAATCGGAGGTATCAGTTTGCCATAGATTGCACCCCATATGAGATGCTTCACAAAAGGAAGCCATATGTAAAGCACTTTTGGTTCGGAGGTATGGGTGCAGGGTAACAAACTGAGCAAGTGTGGTGAACATGGTGTTTTCCTAGGGTACCAGAAGGGGTCTTATCGTGTCTTAAACACAGACACGAAAACAATCAGGCTGACTATGAGGTCTTCACGCCTGTCCAATTCTGTGTTCCCTTTCCCAACCTTTAATCTATTGATGATTAATGCCTATATGCAACCCTTGCATTGTATTTGTGTTAACCAATCAGCAACAAGCACATATGTGGCAATGCTGTAATATTCAATAAAATGGACTCCCCGAGACTTGCTCGGTAGATGCCTCCCATATGGCACTTGTCACTCGTCTGTCGTTCATTTCAACCCAACATCTGGAGACCCTCGACGTGCCAGATCCCTTTACGCAGCCTCCGTGCTTCACTCGACTGGAAAAGTCTCAGCGCACTACTTCGTGAGTATGGGGGGGGGGACTGACAAAGTTCCAACAGGAGCATGCCAGGGAGCTGCTTCATCTCATTAGACAGCGGGTGGCGGGTGCTCATATTTCTTTGAAAGAAATTGAACAATTGTTATGTGAGATTGCTTGCCAGTGCCCCTGGTACCTGGAGTCAGGCTCTCTGGGTTCAGAAGCTTGGCAAAAGATCGTAAAAACCCTCTTCCCTGAACCGAGGGCTCCGATTCATTGTCTGCTCATTTGGCAGAAATGTGCAGATGCCGTCGCTAAGTTAGGACCACAGGCATCTCCGTCAGCCCCTGCTCTTTTGGCCGCAGCAGACAATCCCCCACCTTACCCAAAGCTTCTGCCTCCATCGCAACCTTGCCTACCCCTCCCTACGCCTCAGCCCACATCCACCCCCCCAACCCTCCTTCGCCTGCCTCAGCCCCTGCACACTCTCCCACAGGAGCTGTGCGCCCCACGCTTTCTCAAGATAGGCAGCAAGGGCTCCTCTCCTTAGAGGAAGAGGCTGGATGGGCCGGCGAAATGCCATCTGCTTTCCCTATCTCCTATGCGAACCCCGGCACTGCACAACAGCAGGTTATGTATGAGGCGCTTCCTTATTCTGTTCTGAGAGAATTAAGGAAAGCCATAACTGATTCTGGCCTCAAATCTTCTTATGTGCTAGGGATCATAGAATCATAGAATCATAGAGTTGGAAGAGACCACAAGGGCCATCCCCTGCCAGGCAGGAAAGACCATCAGAGCACTCCTGACATATGGTTGTCAAGCCTCTGCTTAAAGACCTCCAAAGTAGGAGACTCCACCACACTCCTTGGCAGCAAATTACACTGTCGAACAGCTCTTACTGTCAGGAAGTTCTTCCTAATGTTTAGGTGGAATCTTCTTTCTTGTAGTTTGGATCCATTGCTCCGTGTCCGCTTCTCTGGAGCAGCAGAAAACAACCTTTCTCCCTCCTCTATGTGACATCCTTTTATATATTTGAACATGGCTATCATATCACCCCTTAACCTCCTCTTCTCCAGGCTAAACATGCCCAGCTCCCTTAGCCGTTCCTCATAAGGCATCTTTTCCAGGCCTTTGACCATTTTGGTTGCCCTCCTCTGGACACGTTCCAGTTTGTCAGTGTCCTTCTTGAACTATGGTGCCCAGAACTGGACACAGTACTCCAGGTGAGGTCTGAACAGAGCAGAATACAGTGGCACTATTACTTCCCTTGAACTTGATGCTATACTCCTATTGATGCAGCCCAGAATTGCATTGGCTTTTTTAGCTGCCGCGTCACACTGTTGGCTCATGTCAAGTTTGTGGTCAACCAAGACTCCTAGATCCTTTTCACATGTACTGCTCTCAAGCCAGGTGTCCCCCATCTTGTATTTGTGCCTCTCATTTTTTTTGCCCAAGTGCAATACTTTACATTTCTCCCTGTTAAAATTCATCTTGTTTGTTTTGGCCCAGTTCTCTAATCTGTCAAGGTCGTTTTGAAGTGTGATCCTGTCCTCTGGGGTGTTAGCCACCCCTCCCAGTTTGGTGTCATCTGCAAATTTGATCAGGATGCCCTTGAGCCCATCATCCAAGTCGTTGATAAAGATGTTGAATAAGACCGGGCCCAAGACAGAACCCTGTGGCACCCCACTAGTCACTCTTCTCCAGGATGAAGAGGAACCATTGATGAGCACCCTTTGGGTTCGGTCAGTCAGCCAGTTACAAATCCACTGAGTGGTAGCATAGTCAAGACCGCATTTTACCAGCTTCTTTACAAGTATATCATGGGGCACCTTGTCAAATGCCTTGCTGAAATCAAGGTAGGCTACATCCACTGCGTTCCCTTCATCTACCAGGCTTGTAATTCTGTCAAAAAACGAGATCAGTTTAGTCTGACATGACTTATTTTTCAGAAATCCATGCTGACTATTGGTGATCACAGCATTCCTTTCTAGGTGCTCACAGACTGTTTGCTTAATGATCTGCTCCAGAATCTTCTTTTTTTAATAAATTTTTTATTAGATTTTCAAATTTTATATAAACACACAATACACAACACAGACACACAACCACAAACACAAACATGCATAATTTCAAATCCTTACTTTCTTAACCACTTTCCCTGACTTCCCCACACCTCCCCCTCATACATCCTAATTCCAATAGTTAACTCAGCAAGTTCTTATCTCCCACCTTTACCTTATTATTATTATTTATGTCAGACTGACTGGGCGGTAATTATTTGGGTCCTCTCTTTCCCCCTTTTTGAAAATAGGGACAACATTTGCCCTCCTCCAGTCTGCCGGGACTTCGCCTGTTCTCCAGGAATTCTCAAAGATGACTGCCAGTGGTTCTGAGATCACATCTGCCAGTTCTTTTAATACTCTTGGATGCAGTTCATCTGGCCCTGGAGACTTGAATACATCTAAACTAGCCAAATATTCTTGTACTATCTCCTTAGTTATTCCAGGCTGTGTTTCCTCTGCTGAATCATTTGTTCCAAATTCTTCAGGTCGGGCATTGTTTTCTTTATCGGAGAAGACTAAGGCAAAGAAGGCATTGAGGAGTTCAGCCCTTTCTGTGTCCCCTGTTTGCATTTCACCATCTTCTCCTCTGAGTGACCCCACTGTTTCTTTGTTCTTCCTTTTGCTACGAGCATACCCATAAAAGCCTTTTTTGTTGCTTTTAACCTCTCTAGCAAGCCTGAGTTCATTCTGTGCTTTAGCTTTTCTGACTTTGTGTCTACACGTGCTGGCTATTTGTTTGAATTCCTCTTTGGTGGTTTCCCCCTTTTCCATTTTTTGTACACATCCTTTTTTAATCTTAACTCAGTTAAAAGTTCTTTAGATAGCCACCCTGGCTTCTTTAGGCACCTTCCATGTTTCCGTCTCATTGGTATTGCCTGACGTTGTGCTTTTACTATCTCCCTCTTAACAAACTCCCAGCCATCATGAACTCCCTTTCCTTTTAGTATTACTGTCCATGGGATCTCACCCAGCACTTCCCTAAGTTTTATGAAGTCGGCTTTCTTAAAGTCAAGAAATTGAGCCCTAATATGCTTGGCTGCTCCTTTCCGCTGTATAGTAAACTTTAGAAGAGCATGATCACTCGCGCCTAATGATCCTTCCACTTCTACCCCACTAACCAGGTCATCAACATTGGTTAGGACCAGATCTAAAATGGCTGTTCCTCTTGTTGCTTCTCCCACTTTCTGGACAATGAAGTTGTCTGCAAGGCCAGTGAGGAATCTGTTTGACCTTATGCTCTTGGCTGAGTTTGACATCCAAGAAATATCCGGGTAATTGAAGTCCCCCATTACTACTATCTCCCTTCCTTTTGCATGCTTGGCCATCTGTTCCAGGAAGGCATCATCTATGTCCTCCGTTTGACTTGGGGATCTATAGTAAACTCCCACAATGATGCTGGAGGGGATCACAAATGATTTGATGCGCATGCTTTTATCTCCTGCTCAGTATGTGGCTTTTGAAAGTGTGTTTAAGCATAGCGCAGCAGCCCTGGCTGAGCCACAGCATTCAGCCAACCAACTCTTTGGCGCTGGTCTGTATGATAATATACCAGCCCGGGCGCAACTGACACCTTTACATTTCAGTCGCACCGCGACCTGTGTACAACGCACCTTTCGGAAAGTCCCCGTCTCAGGGCAACCACTGAGTTCCTTTGTTAATATTAAGCAACAACATTCGGAGCCTTACCATCAATTTATAGATAGATTGAAAGAATCAATCACCAGGCAGATTGATGACCCTACAGCTCAAAATGAATTGATGAAAAAATTGGCCTTTGAAAATGCAAACACCGATTTCAAGAAGGCTTTGCAGTCAATCATACATCGCCCCAAATATGACCTGGCCGATATGATTCAAACCTGTGCAGATGTTGTCATGCAATGTCTTTGCTTGCCGGTGCTATCCAGGCTGGCAATAAGCCCACGGGCAATTGCTTCAATTGCAAACGCCCAGGTCATTTTGCTAAACAATGCAGAGCCCCTGGCGGGGGAGCAAACAGGAATGGTGATGCCAATAAGGCTAAACCTTCCAAAAAATGCCCAAAATGCAGAAAAGGCTATCATTGGGCAAATCAGTGCAGGAGTTCGGGAAACTCCATAGGGGCCCCGCTCTCGGGCCAGGACAAATAGAGAGCCCTCCGCCGTTAGTTTCCACCATTGAAAATTTTTCTAACCCTCTGATTTCACCATTGATTTAATCAATCAAGAAACCAAAGACGCTGTTTTACCTGGTAAAATTGTGCTCATGCCCACCCAATTCACTACCACCTAAGGTTGCAGGCTTAATTTTACTCAAATTCTCTGCGGCCAAAGAAGGAATCCTGGTTATTCCAGGAGTCCTAGATCCTGACTATGTGGGCACAATCATGGTTCAACTTTGGAGCCATATGCCCATGAAGTTAAAAAAGGGTGAGTCTTGGGCGCATTTGGTAGTGCTCCCTTCTCATCCTACTGTTTCCATTATGGATAGTAATTTGCACAAGCTCTCTCCCCTCTCTCCACAGCTATTAGCTTTAATCCAGAGGATTGGTGAACAGAAACTTCTTCGTAAGTATAAAATCAATGGCAAAGTTCTGGAAGGCTTGATTGACACGGGCGCGGACATTTCTGTCATATCCAGTAATTGCTGGGACCCCACGTGGCCCCTTGAGTCTGCCTCTGCAGTTTGGGGTGTGGGTGGACCTCAAACCTCTTCCAAAAGCGTACAGTGGTTGCCTGTTTCTCTGCCTGATAGCTCTGAAACCATTGCATACATCCAGCCCTGTGTGCTGAAAACCCACCTCAATCTGTGGGGCAGAGACTTACTACAACAATTACAAGCTACCATTCAATTTAATGAGTAAGCTTGCACTCCCCCTCAACTGGAAATCCACCACCCCTGTATGGGTGGAACAATGGCCCATAACGAGGGAAAAGCTACTTGCTTTAAAACAATTGGTGAATGAACAATTATTGGCAGACCATATTGAGTCCTCTGTTAGCCCCTATAATACCCCCATCTTCGTCATAAAAAAGAGAAGTGGGAAATGGAGATTTCTCCAGGATTTAAGGAAGATTAATGATATCCTTGAACCCATGGGGCCCTTGCAGTGTGGTCTGCCTAATCCGAATGTGATCCCCCATTCTTATCAATTGGCTATCATAGATTTGCAAGATTGCTTCTTCTCCATCCCCTTACAGGAGAAGGATCGTAAATTCTTTGCTTTCACTATTCCTATGTTAAATAACAGCCAGCCCACGGAATGGTATCAATGGAAAGTCCTACCGCAAGGAATGCTGAATTCCCCTACCATGTGCCAATATTATGTGAATCAAGCCCTCCAGCCTTTCCGTCTTCAGGTTCCACACCAATAAATGTGTGGGAATCTTTTGCAAAAACCCTCAATGTTTCTTCCTTTTGCTTAACCCAGCAGGTATCAATAGGGGAGATCCTTGGCTCTTGCCTTATCCCTGTTTGTCATGACCCTTCTGATATGCAAAATGATACCTGGTTTTATTCATCTCTACCCCAAAATGATTCTCTCCGCACCCTTGGTTATTCCGGTTACCATAACTGGGATACCCAAGTGAGCCAACACCCACCTTTGGCCATTGATTTGTTGACCCCATACGTGGCTTCCTTTAATGTCACTTGTGCCCGTATGGTCAATTGCACAAAAACCAACTGTGTGAAGATGGGCAAGGATAATTTTAACTGCTCTAATTATGTAAATATTTCCTATGTATATAAATATACAGAGCTGCCTGAAGGCTGGTTTTGGTTGTGCCCAGGCTATACATTCAATTATATTCCAGCAAACATCAGCCATGGCACACCCTGCTGCTTAAGCTGCTTGTCCATCATTTTACCCCAAAAGCATCATTTGTCCCGCTCTCGAAATCGCCGCTCTGTGGAATTGACTAATGATTGTGACGATTCTGTCTCTCTTCCCAGTAGATCTGAATATATTTCCTTAGCTGTTTCTCTCTTAGGAGTCCCTGGATTGGCTGTACGGAATAGTATGAACATTAACTCTTTAGCTTGCTCCGCAGCAAAAGCTCTGAATTTTACTTCACAAGCTCTTCACCTTTTGAATAAAGAACAGAGTGAACTCCATCATGGACTTCTACAAAATTGTGCTGCTATTGACTATTTACTCATGCTTCATCATTATGGCTGTGAACAAGTGAATGACATGTGTTGTTTCAATATTATTGATAATTCCAAAGCCATTCAAAAGCAAATCTCTCATTTGCAAAATCTTACACACCACATTAAACAGGACGTTGGATTTTCTGGCCTCTGGGATTCGTTCGCCCAGTGGCTTACTGGTTGGTTGCCAAATCTGAATTGGCTTCGTAATCTTTTTCAATATGCTATTGTCATAATATGTATATTAATTTTGCTATGCTGCTTCATCCAATGCATTCCTGGTCTCATGCGTCTTTGGTCTCAGCTTCTTTCTCCTCCTCAGCCACCTAATAAAATCATTGCTGCCTACTTTGCGAAGTGGCACCACCAACAGTAAATAATAGGGGAGATTTGGGCAGACTTACTTTGGGCATGCGCTGGCAAACCACGTATCCCGAAGCATTTTTGTCCCATTCACCCTGCAGTACATAATAGGGGAGATGTGGGCGGACGTATTTCGGGCATGTGCTGGCATACCACGTATCCTGAAGTATTTTTGTCCCATTCACCCTGAAATCACATGGCAACATCTCGAAAAAAAGAAAGGGGGAGATGATGGGAAGTTTTCCTTCTGCACATGAGTCTGGCAAACTGCTCTAAGCTGAAACATTCCTTCCTAGAATGTTTAGTTCACACTGAGTTCATGAAACATTGTACCCTGACCTGTTCTTAATGCATGGTTGACCACATCTACGGAATGCGATTGTTATGCTCTTTTAAGTTTTGCTATATCAATCACTAGTTATAGTTTAAGTCTTGCTATATCAGTCACTAGTAATTGTTTACTATGAGGTCTTCATGCCTGTCCAATTCTGTGTTCCCTTTCCCAACCTTTAATCTATTGATGATTAATGCCTATATGCAACCCTTGCATTGTATTTGTGTTAACCAATCAGCAACAAGCACATATGTGGCAATGCTGTAATATTCAATAAAAGGGACTCCCCGAGACATGCTCGGTAGATGCCTCCCATATGACACTTGTCACTCGTCTGTCATTTATTTCAACCCAACAGCATCCCACAGTTCTGTTGTAGTTGGTGATAATTCTGATGCCGGTGTAAATCCTGATGATGGCACAGATTATCAGAGCCCAAAAGCCTCAGGTGAGTCTGACGCTGATTCAGACTTACCAGCTTCATATACTTTAGCTCCCCATTCTCCCAAAAAGGAGGAGGCACCAGAACAAGAGGATCAGAGAGTTCTGTGTAGATCCGAAAGAACTACAAAGGGTGTACCACCTAAAAGGTTTTCTGAAGAGTTCGCTAAGACTGCGGTCACAAGCAACTCTGGTGCGGTTTTAGAACCAGGCATAAAGTGTGCTGACAGTAGTAGCACAAAACGTTTCATTTATTTCCTTACCTGACCTTAAGTGGTTCCCATATAATACATTTGAAGGATAAGGATTGAAGGATTAAGCATGTATTTGAGTACTGAAAGTAGTTTGTTCAAATCTGTTTAATTAGCAATGTTAATTTGCATCTGAGACAGAGAAACTGTCGGATTCTCAGGCCGCAGTCAGAGGTAACTGGCCACACTCCAGGCATTCGGCTTGAGATCCTTGTTGACCTCCCCGTCTGCGTCTCCCGGCAGGATACAGGCAAGGTCACCAATCAGCGATCCCACTCAGCGTGAGAGGGACACACCTCTCCTCCCTCCTCCCTGCTTCCCTCAGGGAGGGGAAAAGAGACAGACAGAAATCTATTTACATGTCTTTATTTCTGTCATTGCAGCAGTACAGAGAAACGTGTCTGCACTCTCCAGTCTCCAACAGTAGAGAGAGAAAACTCCACCCCTGTACTTCCAGTACAGGTCAGATGACACTCTGAGCTAACATCCAGTGCTCAGTACAGTGAATAGACTGCCCCTTTGTTCCAATAGTACAGTCCCAAACATAAACATCCTGTTTTGCATTCCAGGCAGTTGCAGCTCGCTCTTGCATTGCTGCTTTTTCCTGACATCCTCCCCCAAAAGTATCAATGTGTGTTGCGAGCAAAGTGTTATCCAGAGAAGAATACAAACAGTTGTTATACATATAACAATCCCCTGTTGTTTCAGTTCCACCCTTGGAACTCCCCGCCACTGGTTTCCCCAGTGTACCTCTCTGGTTGTCTGGCTTCCAAGGAATGAGTGCATCTGCATTACCTTGGCTAGCAACTCTCTGTTGTGTCTTTGTCTCTGACTTAGACACAGCTTCAACCTGTCTTGAGTTGTTAACAATAGCAACACAGGCAACAGCTAAGTTAGCAAACTCTTTTGAATACCTCTTGGGTGGCACACCCTTTGTAGCTCTCTCAGACCTGCGTATGAGGTGCTGGTCCTCTCTGCTCACTGGTTCAGCCTCTGGACTCTTAGGAGAACCAGATCCAATAGTAAACAGTGGTTCTTCCTCCATCTGTGAAGGTCTATCCATTGTGTAAATCTTTCTCTCAATGACTGTGTCAACTGAGCTCTGTGAGCTATCACTGTCATCATCACCACTGTAATCAGTAAAATCATCATCATCTGAATTGCTCTCAGTGGGAAATGTGTGAACAATTACTCTCTCCTGTTCAGGAGCACTCTCTAGAAATTTTGTGAGAATCACCTGACCAGATTCAGACAAAATTACTCTGTAGAGACCCTTTTCATATCCCACAAAAATGCCTCTGGCATTCTTTACTCCACCTGGAGCTTCTGTTCTCACTTGAGACCCAAAAACCTTAAAATAGGCAACAGAAGGTTTTCTATGGAACAGCTTCTCAAAAGGAGAACTTCCCAACTTTTTTGAGACTTTTCTCAACCACGTGTGAACATAAGACATTAACGACTCCGCCCAATATTCATGTGGCAAATGTGAACTAAGCAATTGCGCATTCATCCCCTTTTGCAATTCTTTGTTCACCCTTACACAGACACCCCTGTTCCACGCTTCCGCTGAAACAGCAACCTTGTGGTTAATCCCTTTCTCATCCAGGAACTTCTGAAAATCCTGTAACAGAAAAATTGGCTTCTCATCTGTGAAGAGACAATCTCTGTTAGCATCATGCACATTTTTAACCTTGTCACAAGACTCTTTAAACCTCTCTAAGGCTTCTTTTGGTTTCTCTAACGTATATACCCACACATAATGAGAGAAACAATCCACACACACAAGATAATATCTTGCATTGCCTCTAGATGGTGCTAGAGGACCAATCACATCAGCATACACCCGCTGAAATGCTCTGTCAACCCTGGCCACCTTCTGGGCGCTCTTGGTCACACCTGCAAGAGATATTTCGTTAGTATCAAATGCATTACATTTCATGTAATCACTTTGATCAAAAGTCAACAAATACAGTCCATCTTTCTCTCTGGCAGAAAGATACAGCTCTCCATCTTTGATGATCTTGCAGCTCTTATCATCATAGGACAGTTTCAGTCCTTTCTTTGCAATCTGCAAACCACTCAGCAGATTGAACTTCAACTCAGGAACCAGGTACACATTGTTAATAGTCAAGTTCAGACTCTCAAGATACACAGTTCGAACCCCGGTCGCTTCCAGCTCCTGACCGTTGGCCTGCTGCACAGTGAAGCGTTGCTTCTTAAACGTCGAAAACAGACCTCTGTGTGGGGTCATGTGATTCGAGCAACCCGTGTCAATGACAAACGTGTTCTCCACCTCTGGTGTGGTTCCTTTCGACATCAAAGCCTTTGCAGGTTTCACCTGGGACTTGGTACGACTTTTGCCTGACGCCTCAGGCTTCGCAGAGCTCCCCTTGGCTCCTTTCTGTTGACGTGGCTTCTTACAGTTCCGCTGAAGATGCCCAGTCTGTCCACAATTGTAACATCGGACAGCGCTCAAAGCTACAGCATGCTCCTCAGTAGCAACAGCAGTGGGGGAGTCAGAATCCTGTGTTACTCTCCCCCTGTCCTTCACATCCAGTGCAGCAAGTCTGTCGTGTTCATTCAGAACAACCGCACACACTCTCTCCGCAGTGAGTTGCGCGGCCGGTAGGGAACCAAGCTGACTGGCAACCGTTTTGTAAGTCCGATTAAGGTTGTTGATAATCATGAAGCAAAAGACCTCTTCTTGTAGACGGAAATTGCGCTCCGCCATCTGCTGACGCAGGAACTTCATCTCAGTCAAATGCGCTTGTACATCTCCATCAGGCGCAAGCCTCAGATTGGTCAGCTTTTCAAAATACAGTAACGCTGAAGAACCAGCATCTCTCTGATGTGTTCTACGTAGCGTTTCCCAAATCTCTCATGCTGTCAGAGCTGCCACCCAGTCCCAGCTCACATAGGACCAAGTCCGCCAGCGTTCACTTTATAAGAGTCTTTATTAAGTTACAGGTTTCATTTCCGAACTGCAGCGTGCAGCTCTACACCTTCTGCCCTAGGTCGGCGAAGACCCGTCTGAGTCCCCGCCTCTTGCACACCAGCTTAATACCCTAGCCTTGCTCCACCTCCTTCGCCTCTCCCTACGTCTCTGGGTCCTTCTGCCCCCCTGGGCCTCCTCCCTCCTACTCTCCTCTGACGCTGACCCCCCTGATCCTTCTGCCTCCTTGCGGCGGGCTTTGGGACCTGGCTCACTCCAGCTTCCGCTGCATTTGAACTTACTGCTCCAGCTTCCGCTGCATTTGAACTTGGCGCGCGCGCCCAACTCTCTACTTTCCTCTTAACCGTTGCCTCGCTCTCTGAGGAGGGCGTGACCACCCCTGACTCGTGCCCTCCCTCCTGCTGACAGCCTCCGGAACCCGATGCCTGGCTACCTTCCTCCCTGCTGCTCTCAGTCTTGAGCGTGGGTCCCGACTTCCAGCTGCTGCCGCCCTCAGTTATGAGCGTGGGTCCCGACTTCCAGCTGCTACTCTCTGAATCTCCTCTGTTCCCTTCCTCCTGGGGTGTCCCCCCGGATCCCCCCCTTGCTCTGCTCACTGGGGCTCCCTTTTGGGAGTCCTCTGACTCACTGCTTAGGCTTGGAGATCTCGGGTCGTCATCATCACTCATTTTCCCTTCGGATTCCTCCCCCTCGCTCTCTGCTTCCTCCCTTCTCTGCGTCTCTGCTCCTGAACCCCTGACACATGCGTTATCTAAACCCTGGATATGCACGAGCTGCTGATCTGAGACACACAGAATTATAGCCGTCCTGGCTTTCAGATTCTGTGAATTCCAACCTCGCGTTGGTGCTGCAGGAACGGGGTTTTCAATCACCACAAAAAGCCTCTGATTCTGCAGCAGGGCTTTCATCTTTATAGACCAAGATGAGTAAATGTCATTAGTCAGGGGAGGTGGGTAAGGTAAGCCTCCCCCCTTCTTGGCATCCATTTTGAATCCAAGCTGCAGCTTTCACTCTCTAGCCTGTAAAATCCAACAGTTGTTTACTGCCTTCTCTTCACTTGGCAGATAAACCGCAAGCTGCATAAAATGTCCTTGCACAGAACAGGGAGATAGTCAAAATATTCTCCGTGTTCCAGCCCCTTTAGCCAGTAAGTTTCCACTCCACTGACTTCCCGTTGCTTAGCAACTGTGCATACCAGCCTTATCTAGGAATGCATGGTATTCGGCTGTTTTCCTGTGCTGGCTTTTTGACTCACGCAGACACACAGCGAACCGAAGAACTTTTTTTTTCTTTACGCGTTCACTCCACACAGCCATAAATTCTCCATACCTTGGGGCTCCGTCGCTTGGCTTTCACTCTATTTCGATGCCCAGCCGTCTGTTTAGCTTTTAGCTGCACGCAGACTTATCCTCCTCCCTTGGTGCAGAGGATGACGAACGATCCATCAACCTCTCATGCAGATTTACGATGGATCAAAACCACCGGCAATGCTACCAGATGTCGGATTCTCAGGCCGCAGTCAGAGGTAACTGGCCACACTCCAGGCATTCGGCTTGAGATCCTTGTTGACCTCCCCGTCTGCGTCTCCCGGCAGGATACAGGCAAGGTCACCAATCGGCGATCCCACTCAGCGTGAGAGGGACACACCTCTCCTCCCTCCTCCCTGCTTCCCTCAGGGAGGGGAAAAGAGACAGACAGAAATCTATTTACATGTCTTTATTTCTGTCATTGCAGCAGTACAAAGAAACGTGTCTGCACTCTCCAGTCTCCAACAGTAGAGCTAGAAACTCCACCCCTGTACTTCCAGTACAGGTCAGATGACACTCTGAGCTAACATCCGGTGCTTTGTTCCAATAGTACAGTCCCAAACATCAACATCCTGTTTTGCATTCCAGACACCTGCAGCTCGCTCTTGCATTGCTGCTTTTTCCTGACAGAAACATGTATGAAGATTTTTCTTGAAGCTGCTTATTCGTTTGTGTAATCATAATGTGTATTTTGTGTGGATTACAGATTGAGATTAATGCTTTATTCTCTTTCCCTGATGAACATAGAGTTGTGGCAGTGACTGTTAAATGGTGTGATAAAAATGTTTTATATGCCGGGGAAAGAGATAACTGCAAATGTGTTAACAAAAGTTGTAAGCAGAGAACAACTTTTGGAGTGTGTACGTAAATTGCAGTTATGTTGAGTTTCTTGAATGGTTGGATGAAATGGGGGAGGATGAGGAGATTTCACCCCTCCCATTCCAAGAATCTGCTGATGTTCTCTGCTGATTCTCCAGAGAGGAGGGGGGCGGTTTCTGCTCACTACTTATTCCGCTCCAGCCTCACATCAAAGAGAGAGACTGAGTGTTAGAGAGAGAGAGTGTTATCTCTGTATAGATAAGGTTGCTGCTAAGAGCAGCTGCAGACACTCAGTGCAGTTCAGCTTCTCCATTTAGCTCTGTATATAGTTTGTATGATGGTTGTAGATAGAATAAAAGTAGTTATTCTACAGAGCTGTTCTCTGAGTGGTTTATGCTCTGCTGTACTCTGCTGTGCAACAACTGTCTTCGGAGTGAATCTGGTGCTCACAACTCTGAGTTGTGAGTCCACAGCACTTAGACCTGTTCCTGTGCAGAAGGTGGTCTCTGGAAGTGCTACCCTAGCTCGCCTGGCCCAGTCAGGGCTAAAGTGGATGAGTCCAGTTGGTGGCACTGGCTCAAGGACGATGCTGACAATAACATGCCATAAATTTCATATTTATTCTCCAAAGCTCTTCCCGTTCGGCCATCATTATTGGACGTCCACAGTCCTGTGCCCATCTAATCATTGTTGCCTTAACCTCCTCCTCCTTAACTTCCCCTTCCAGGAAGAGTCGATATATTCTCGAAATTACCCTGATTTTATTATTTATTAATTCTGTTTCGAGTTTAGTGGGCTGATTATCAAATCCAATCTTTTTATCTTGTTTAAATATTTCGTATATTTGATGGTATTCCAACCAACCAGACAGCTGGTCTTCTATCTCCTCATATTTTCTAAATTTAATTTGGCTGTCCTCTTCTAACAATAAAGCATTATATGTTATCCATGCTCCTTTCATGTTCTTGTTTTTTACCGCGTTAGCTTCAACTGGCGAAATCCATCTTGGGGTCTTTGGTTCTAAGAGTCTTCTATATTTTTCCCAAACTCTAAACAGGGCATTTCTTACTATGTGGTTTGTAAAGCTCTTATGTACTCTATACTTATCATAATTTAAGTACACATGCCACCCATACCGGATGCCATGCCCTTCTATATCTAGTACATCTGTATTACTAAGAAGGAACCAGTCCCTCATCCACGAAAAGCAGGCAGCCTCATAGTTTAATTTTAAATCAGGGAGGCCAAAGCCTCCCCTTTCATTAGTATCTATTAAGACCTTATGTTTTATTCTTGGTCTTCTCCCTGAGCAAATGAATTTAGATATTTCTTTCTCCCAGCAGTTGATGCAACCTGTTTTCTCAATAACCGGAATAGTCTGAAACAAGAAAAGCATATTTGGCAAAATGTTTAATTTAACTGCAAATATATGGCCCCAAAATGATATTTTTAACTTACTCCACCTCTCCATATCTCTTTTAATTCCTGCCCAGCACTTAACATAATTCTCTTCATAAAGATTTAAATTTTTAGATGTCAGCCAAATTCCCAAATATTTGATTTTTGAATATATTTTTAATTCTGTTAATTTCTCAATTTCCTCCTTTTCTATTGGTGATAGATTTTTTTACTAATAATTTGGTTTTATTGATATTCAATTTAAATCCAGAAACCTTTCCATATTCTTGAATGATTTCCAGCCCTTTAGTAAGACTCTCTTTCGGATCCTCAGTTGTTATAATAAGATCGTCAGCAAACGCCCTCAGTTTATAACTACTACTCCCCAGCTTTATCCCTTTAATATTTTTTCCTCTCTGATTTGTTTATTTAGAATTTCCATTGTTAAGATAAATATTAACGGAGAGAGCGGACAACCCTGTCTCGTCCCCTTGTTAATTTCTCATTCCTGAGTTATATTCCCATTTATTATAATTTTAGCTTTTTGTTTGGTATATATTGCTTGAATACCTTTACAATATTGATCTCCAAATTCCATCTGTTGCAACATACCCTTCATAAACGTCAAGGATACGTTGCCAAAGGCTTTCTCTGCGTCCACTGCCATTAAAATGGCTGGTTTATCTATTCTTAAATCCAGGTATTCCAGCAGATTTATAATATTTCTTGTATTGCTCTGAATCTGTCTACCGGGGAGAAAGCCTGCTTGATCACTATGGATAATCTTCTGGAGGCTTCTTTTTGTTCTTTCAGCTAAAATATACACGTATAATTTATAATCATTATTAAGGAGCGATATGGGTCTAAAGCTAGTTATTGCTTGCTGATCTGCTTCCTGTTTCGGAATTAGCGTAATAAAACTTTCTTTCCATGACTCGGGCATCTCGCTCTCTTTCAGAATGTTATTCATAATATTTTTGAGAGGTTCAGAGAGAACATCCTCTAATTTTTTATAATAAATGGCCGGGAGGCCATCCGGCCCTGGTGTCTTTCCAGACTTAGATTCCTTAATGGCCCAAACCATTTACATCCCAATTTATTATTTTTAAATCCATAAGATATACGATATCTTTATTGTCATTGTCCTATACAGAACAATGAAATTGAAAAACTACATAAAACATTCAAAAACCCCTAAAAACTCTGAAACCCCATTTTAAAATACACTATACTATACTACACTACACTATACTATAAAACCCCTAAAAACTCTGAAACTCCATTTTAAAATACACTATACTATACTATACTATACTATACTATACTATACTATACAATACACTATACTAAAAAAATACACTATACTATAGAGACTCCTTATGCTGTGTTTAGAACCAGAATTGCATTTGCGTAGAAACTGTTTCTCAGGCGGCTAGTCCTGGCCTTTATAACCCTATACCTTCTTCCAGAAGGCAGAAGCTGAAAGAGATCATTTCTGGGGTGCGTACTATCCTGCGCTATCTCTGCCACTTTCTTATGGCACCTGGCAGCATAGATTTGATCTAAGGTGGGAAGAGTGCACCCAATTATTCTCTCTGCAGTCTTTACTTTAAATCCATAATTTACTTTATTAGTTTAACGATCAACAAATTGAAATTAACTGTAAAATTACGACTGCTCTCAGTCAGTATAAATTTTTCACGATATAGTTTTGAACCTTTATGTTTTCCTTAACCCCGCTTCCTAGCCTTCCTCCTCTTCTGATTGTTTTCCAGTATCCTCCGCTCCTCCACCCAGCTGTTTTTTACCTCCCAATTCCTCTCTATACCTTCTCCAGAATTTATCTGCGTCTTCCCACAAAGTAAATCTTCTTATTCCTTTGGAAAGAAAAGGAAATTCCCTCTGGAAATTCCCACCTGTGTACATTTGCTTTTCCTCTTAGGGCAGGGGTCTGCAACCTTTAAGATAAAAAGAGCCATTTGGACCCGTTTCCGAAGAAAAAAAAACTGGGAGCCACAAAACTCGTCATTAGAAAAATAACTTTTTTTGTCACTTTTTTATTATTTCTTTGTTTGACCCCTCAGAATTACTCCTCCTCATAGAAATAAACGTTAAATTAACAAATTACCTTTTTGTGTGTGTGTGTGTTCTTCACTCCCCTTCAAAACAGTGACCAGCGTACATGCCCTTTACAATGTAACGGGCGGGCGGGAACGTGACGTCGGGACAGTGTGTGACTAATGCACGCACCACCCCCATGCGACGTCACAGCCAGTACAGCGCCTGCCACAGTGGGGAGTGTCGGGGCGCACAATGCGCCTCCTCCCCTCACTAGTATCCCCCCTGGAGCCACGGCAAAGGTGTAAAAGAGCCACATGCGGCTCCGGAGCCGCGGGTTGCAGACCGCTGTCTTAGGGCCTCTTTTTCTTAGAAGCCTGGATGGAATAATTTTATGTGTAATAATATCTGTCTGCTGAATTCTAAGTTTTTTCTTACTGCTAGTTCGTAGAATTGTATCTCTCATTTTCATATTTACAAAAGTTACGAGGCAGTCCCCTGGCCAATTATTTGTTCTAGCTATGCTGGATCTGACTCTAAAGATACTCTCTATATTATGTGCCATCTCTTGCTCTTCTCTTTCAAGCCACTTTGCTAATTCTGAAACTATTTTCTTATCTATCTGTTCATCCGGCTCCTCCGGAATTGATCTTAATCTTAACGTTTTCTCTCTTCTGTGCATCTCGATCATAGATATTGCATCTAAGACTGCCACGTGTATCTCTTTCATTTCTACAATTTCTTTATTTTATCTGTTTCTCCCTTCCGCTCTCTATTCTCTTTCTGTACCTTCCTCACCCCCTCCTCCAAGTTAATTGTTCTGCCCTTCAGTTCTTGTACGGTTTTTGACATCTCCATATTTTTTATAACTAACTCATTCATTCACCATCTTTGCATTTTCGTCAATTTTCATTCCCATCCTATCCAGTTTTTGGTCTGCAGTCCTAGCATTTTCAGTCATCTCTTTCTTCATTTCTAAGATATCTCTTTTCAATCCCAAAATTAATTCTTTCATATCCATATTTATACCTGAATCAACAGTTGAGTTTCTTCTGCTAGGATTGGTAACAGGACTTGATGTCACTGTATTTGCAGATTTCTTATTTGTATTGGACATATCAAACCCAGTTTTTTAAGTTCAGTGTCAGTGATTGTTTTAGCAAATTAAATTGATAAACCAATTATATGGTTCAGTTTCACCTCTTACTATCCTAGTAATAATCTGACAATCACACCCCTAATCAAATTACCTTGTACCCTTAGATATCTAAGGAGTGTTTAAGATTTTAACCACTGAAAAGGTTTAATAACCACTAGGCAGTGTTCTTAGTAGAATCGAAAAAAGGAGGAGAGGGGGGAAAGGAAGAAAAAAACAACCCCCCCCAAAAAAAGCAGAGCAAAAACAGAAACAAACAAAACAAAACAAAAGAAGGTAATAATAATAATAGGAAGGGAAAAGGGGGGGAGAGGGGGAGCGGAAAGAAGAACAAGACAGAAAAGAAGAAAAAAAGAAAAAAGAAAGAGGGGGGAGGGGGAGGGGGAGGGGGAGGGGGAGGGGGAAAAACAACCCCAAAAGAAGAAGGGAAGAAAGAACAGATAGCAACCCCAAAATAAACTTAAGGCACTTTTCACTTAAAAATATAAAGACCAGGAGAGAATTTAAATCGAAGGAAGAGATAGATGTGATGTTATAACAACAAATCCTCATTAATTTCTTTCCATTTTTTTCCAAATGGGAGCTGCTTGCAACCTTAGCTCCAATTTTCCCCTTTTAAATTCTCTTTAATGTCTTTTAATTCTTTTTGACAAAGATGCCTCTTTATCTTTAACTCCAATCTCGATATGTAACTCAAAAAGTATATCTGTCAGTGTATTTCATCAACACTCATGTTAGCAAGTTAACAAGAGGAGCCAGAGAGAGACCTTTTCCAAAGGTTTCCAGCAAAACCACAGTTTAAAAGCTATTCCAGTTTTGTCCTCCAGATGTCAGTATTCTGTTGTATGTTGTTTCCTTCTTTCTGTCTCTCTTGGTCTCCTCGTCTCTATTTCCTCTTCTGTCTCTCTGTCTCTCTGCTCGTTATTCTGTAGCCAATTGCTTCCCAGGAGGAAGAAACAGCTTACAAAAATGGCCCCCAGAGAGGGAGCAGCTTGCAACAATGACTCAGCTGTTTCCTCTTTCACATTCTCCTTAGCGTCTTTTGAATATGCTCTCTAAAACAACCCCTTTGTCTCCAGTCTCAATACGTAGTTCAAAAGGGGGGGGGGGAGAAAGTACCTTAAACCTTTTTCAGAAGATTTTCAGCAGAGACGCACACATTCCTCTCACCAGGTGGTCCCATAATTCACTGTGAATCATTTGCTTCTGCAATTTTAAACAGTTTCCTTCTAAGTAGAGTCTGGTTGGTTACCAGACTCCAGCACTGGGTTTTGGAGCGGTGATAATGTCTTTAAACTTTGTCGCTTCTCCCCTCCATTTCAGCTTTTCTCCACTTTCACTGACAAACACCCGGTAAGCTTCTGTTACCGGGGGGTGGGGGTGGGGATATTCCTTACTCCAATCTCTTTTGTTTCTTATCCGATAATGTTTTAATCTATACTGTCACTTCCAACCTCCAGTAAATAAAAGTTCTTTTCCTGACATTGGCTTTTTTCAGGCACTGTTTTCTATATACCTCGGGATTGACCTCCTCTTTCACTTGTGTCAACTACCCGACTGTATGGTTAAACAAAGCTCTTCCGGTTAGTTTTCCCAGCCGGTTTATATGAGCTGGGAGCTCGTGTAAGCAGAGTTTGTGTAAATTTAATTAATATAGAAAGTCATTAATGCCGTTTTTCAAGGTTTTAGTCATACTAACCGGGTATCTAAACTCGTCATTGTTGTTCTGTGGAAGTTCTGCCGCCAGGACGCCCTGAAAATCAGGCTTTCTCACCGGGGGGAGGGAACACTGTTACCGACGCCCGTGGTCTCCTTCCCGAACCTCTAGGTCCGTTTTTGGAGACCTTCCCACGTCACAGCGAATCCTTCTAGGTTCTGGAAGCCCTCCTAAACCTTCTGAGGGGTCATGAAGCCTTACAACCCCCGTTTCACCCCTTTGGTGAGTGCACGTCTCCTGGAGCCCAAGAAACGCGCGTCTGGAGTCGAGCTGCAGCAAGCCATCTTTCTCCCTTCCTTAGATGATCCATTTAAATAAGAGGTGGGTGGTCCTTTTCAGCTTGAGGGCCACATTCAGTTAGGGGAAACCTGAAGGCTGCATTCTGTGCAAAATTCCCAAGTTTATTCACACATACACCCACCCACACCCTTTCCATCCAGGCAAGTGAAAGGCAGCATCACAGTTCCAAGATAGTTACAGCTGGATGATACCACTCAAGGAAAGCATGAAACAAGACTGGAGAGACAGAGATAGAGGTCTGGAGGTTTTCATTTGGCCCCTGCATCCAAAATTCCCTGCTCCCAATTTAAATGAAGCTTCCCATTTTGAATAGATATATAAATATCCTGAGTGCAGTCCAGAAACATCTGGAGAGCAAGAGGTTCCTCGCTCTGCTTTACAGCAATAAATAACATTGGATCAGGGTTATCACAGGATTGCTTGCTCCAGTATGAAGCTGCTGAAATCTTAAGATCTCCATCAGAGGCCTCCTGATGCTCCTGCTAGAGGAATTTAGATAGGGAGACAGCCTCGTTGTTGGTGGCCCCTTGTTTATGGAACACCCTTCCCTGAAGAGCAAGGGAGTCCCCAACACAATCTTTTACTGTTCTGTCCTTGAAGCCCTTTTAGTAGTTTTTTAAGGGTTCACCATATAAGGTTTCGTAAACTTTATGTGATGGCCTGGGAAACTGATTCAGAGGTTGAACTGGAGGAATCCCAGCCTGCACATGAGTCCCTGCCTCCAGGGCCGGCGGGGCAGGGCTTTGAATCTGAAGCGCCTGCACCTGTGCCGGATCCTCAGGAGCAGACACCAGATGAATCCACTCTGGCTCCGGGGGTGATTGAGGACCCATTGCCTGCAGGTGCTCCTCTCCCAGCCCTGTCAGGGGAAGGTGAGGCGGCCTCTGGGTCCAGTAACCCTCCAGCCTATCCTGAGCTGCAGAGGCTCAGGGCAGAGAGGCAGAGGGAACTAAGTTCTCTCAGGAGGAGTGCTCGCCTTAAGACCAGGAGAGGCGAGTCACCTGTGGGCCAGGACTGCCCCAGGCCCCAGAGGAGATAAAGGCCAGTCAGCCCAGTCCCAGGTTGCAGGAGCAACGTCGTTGGAAACCTACATCCCAATCCCAAAGAAGGGCAGTGCCAAAGAATGCTCCAACCACCGCACAATTGCACTCATTTCACACGCTAGCAAGGTTATGCTTAAAATTCTACAAGGAAGGCTCAAGCAGTATGTGGACCGAGAACTCCCAGAAGTGCAAGCTGGATTTAGAAGAGGCAGAGGAACCAGAGACCAAATTGCAAACATGCGCTGGATTATGGAGAAAGCTAGAGAGTTCCAGAAAGACATCTACTTCTGCTTCATTGACTATGCAAAAGCCTTTGACTGTGTCGACCACAGCAAACTATGGCAAGAAATGGGAGTGCCTGATCACCTCATCTGTCTCCTGAGAAATCTCTATGTGGGACAAGAAGCTACAGTTAGAACTGGATATGGAACAACTGATTGGTTCAAAATTGGGAAAGGAGTATGACAAGGCTGTATATTGTCTCCCTGCCGATTTAACTTATATGCAGAATTCATCATGCGAAAGGCTGGGCTGGATGAATCCCAAACCAGAATTAAGATTGCCGGAAGAAATATCAACAACCTCAGATATGCAGATGACACAACCTAGATGGCAAAAAGTGAGGAGGAATTAAAGAACATTTTAATGAGGGTGAAAGAGGAGAGCGTAAAATATGGTCTGAAGCTCAACATAAAAAAAAAAAAATGAAGATCATGGCCACTGGGCCCATCACCTCCTGGCAAATAGAAGGGGAAGAAATGGAGGCAGTGAGAGATTTTACTTTCTTGGGCTCCATGATCACTGCAGATGGTGACAGCAGTCACGAAATTAAAAGACGCCTGCTTCTTGGGAGAAAAGCAATGATAAACCTAGACAGCATCTTAAAAAGCAGACATCACCTTGCCAACAAAGGTCCGTATAGTTAAAGCCATGGTTTTCCCAGTAGTGATGTATGGAAGTGAGAGCTGGACCATAAAGAAGGCTGATTGCCAAAGAATTGATGCTTTTGAATTATGGTGCTGGAGGAGACTCTTGAGAGTCCCATGGACTGCAAAAAGAACAAACCTATTCATTCTGAAGGAAATCAGCCCTGAGTGCTCACTGGAAGGACAGATCGTGAAGCTGAGGCTCCAATACTTTGGCCACCTCATGAGAAGAGAAGACTCCCTGGAAAAGACCCTGATGTTGGGAAAGATGGAGGGCACAAGGAGAAGGGGACGACAGAGGACGAGATGGTTGGACAGTGTTCTCGAAGCTAGCAGCATGAGTTTGACCAAACTGCGGGGGGCAGTGGGAGACAGAAGTGCCTGGCGTGCTCTGGTCCATGGGGTCACGAAGAGTCGGACACGACTAAACGACTAAACAACAACATAACAAATAAAAGCTTGACGTATCTCGCTTTGCATGTCATGAGTCTGTCTCATATATTAGTTTCACCTTTTAAGTTGAATTACTGAAATAAACAAACTTTTCCATAATATTCTAATTTTCCAAGTTTCACCTGTATTCTTGCCATCTCATTTTTGACCACATTCAACTTATCCAGGTTCATGGTTCTTACATTCCAGGTTCCTATGCAATATTTTTCTTGACAGCATTGGACTTTCCTTTCACTTCCAGGCATATCCTCAACTGAGCGTCCTTTCGGCTTCATCAGCTCTGAATCTACTTGTACTTGTCCTCCGCTCTTCCTCAGTAGCATGTTGGACGCCTTTCCACCTGAGGGGCTCATCTTCCAGCGTCATAACTTTTATCTGCCTGTTGTCTTTGTCCATGGAGTTTTCTTGGCAGGGATACTGGAGTGGCTTGCCGGTTCCTGCTCCAGGTGGATCACTTTTGGTCAAAACTCTGCACTGTGACCTGTCCATCTTGGGTGGCCCTGCACGGCATAGCTCATAGCTTCAACAATGAGGGTAGTTGCATGAAATTGGGCCTACTGTACTGAACGCATGGCTCCTGGTGGATATTAGCTGTGTAACCAAGTCATGGAGGACCACTAACAATTACTCCACTGAATGCCTCAGTAATTGGGTTGGGATATATGAGCCACTGGTAGAAAAGAATTCAGGATTAGTTAGGCTTTTGTTCTGATCCAGCAGGACTTGCATTCTTGCTCTCAGTGTAGTCCTTGGTTTTATTCTGCTTGATACTCAGATGTTGCAAGCTGACATGATTTTAATTGAGTATTATCTCACATGCACTGACACACAGTTTCTGGGTGGACAGAGACTTTTGGCAATCTTGTAACCTACTGAGGCCAAAATTTCATAAAACAGCCTATCTTAAACTTCAGTGGATGCCTCCAATTAAATTGACAAGGATGCATAAAACAGGAAACAAGAATTGCTGGAAATGTGGGGTGAAAGAAGGTAGTTTCTTTCACATGTGGGGGTCATGTGATAATGTAAAAACGTACTGGGAAAACATATACAATGAATTAAAGACGATCTTTAGATATACGTTTTTGAAAAAGCCAGAGACATTCTTGTTGGGAATGGTAGGAGAAGATATACCTAAGAATGACCGGAAATTGTTTTTATATGCAACAGCGGTGAGGTTACTGTTAGCCCAGGTCTGGAAACAACAGCAATTGCCAACAGTAGAAGAATGGCGACAGAAGGTAATGGAATATGCAGAAATAGCGAGATTAACGGGGAAAATTTGACAACAGGGCGATGAAACATTCCAAAAAGAATGGGAAAAGTTTATGTTGTACACAGGAAAGATAAGGTGAAATAGTGAAACCAGTAGAAATGGAAAAAAAACCCCTCATAATGTGAAATACAAAGAAATGTATTGGATAACAAAAACAATAAGAAGCAAAATATACAATGTGACTAATGTAACTAATAGTAGGTGTAAATGAATATAGACAGACAAATTGTATATACAAGGTGCCCCATGATATTCTTGTAAAGAAGCTGGTAAAATGCGGTCTTGACTATGCTACCACTCAGTGGATTTGTAACTGGCTGACTGCCCGAACCCAAAGGGTGCTCATCAATGGTTCCTCTTCATCCTGGAGAAGAGTGACTAGTGGGGTGCCACAGGGTTCTGTCTTGGGCCCGGTCTTATTCAACATCTTTATCAACGACTTGGATGATGGACTCAAGGGCATCCTGATCAAATTTGCAGATGACACCAAACTGGGAGGGGTGGCTAACACCCCAGAGGACAGGATCACATTTCAAAACGACCTTGACAGATTAGAGAACTGGGCAAAAACAAACAAGATGAATTTTAACAGGTTTCCCCAGCCACTCTGAACGGCTTCCAACAAAGACCAAAAATACACTAAAATGTCACACATTAAAAACTTCCCTGAACAGGGCTGCCTTCAGATGTCTTCTGAATGTCAGGTAGTTGTTTATCTCTTTGGCATCTGATGGGAGGGCGTTCCACAGGGCGGGCGCCACTACCGAGAAGGCCCCCTGCCTGGTTCCCTGCAGCTTTGCTTCTCGCAATGAGGGGAACAGCCAGAAGGCCCTTGGCACTGGACCTCAGTGTCCGGGCAGAATGATGGGGGTGGAGACGCTCCTTCGGGTATACTTAGCCGTTTAGGTCAACGCTAACACTTTGACTTGTGCTCGGAAATGTACTGGGAGCTAATGTAGGTCTTTCAAGACCGGTGTTATGTGGTTTCGGCAGCCACTCCCAGTCACCAGTCTAGCTGCCGCATTCTGGATTAATTGCAGTTTCCGGGTCACCTTCAAAGGTAGTCCTGTCAGGAAAAAGCAGCAATGCAAGAGCGAGCTGCAGCTGCCTGGAATGCAAAACAGGATGTTTATGTTTGGGACTGTACTATTGGAACAAAGGGGCAGTCTATTCACTGTACTGAGCACCGGATGTTAGCTCAGAGTGTCATCTGACCTGTACTGGAAGTACAGGGGTGGAGTTTTCTCTCTCTACTGTTGGAGACTGGAGAGTGCAGACACGTTTCTCTGTACTGCTGAAATGACAGAAATAAAGACATGTAAATAGATTTCTGTCTGTCTCTTTTCCCCTCCCTGAGGGAAGCAGGGAGGAGGGAGGAGTTTGTGTGTCCCTCTCACGCTGAGTGGGATCGCAGATAGTGACCTCGCCTGTATCCTGCCGGGAGACGCAGACGGGGAGGTCAACCAGGATCTCAAGCTGAATGCCTGGAGAATGGCCAGTTACCTCTGACTGCGGCCTGAGAATCTGACAAGTCCCACATAGAGCGCATTGCAGTAGTCCAAGCGGGAGATAACTAGAGCATGCACCACTCTGGTGAGACAGTCTGTGGGCAGGTAGGAAAATTTAGATGTGATATAAAAAGTCAGAAGAAGGAAGGAGGGAAGCCTGCTCTTAGGAGCAAGCATAAATGTAAAATGTAATACAATATGTGTATGCGGAGTATGTAAACGAAAAACTAATAAATATTGTTTTGGAAATTTTTTTAATAAACTTCAGTGGATGCTTGATCTTCTGCAGGTGTTTACAGATGGTGACTGCTCTTTGCTGGAAAATGCTCTACAGTTATTAAACACTTGGGTAGAAAACGAGCATGATTTGACAGAGTGTGACCTGCACATATAAACTTTTTGTGTGAGCTGGTGCAATTGCGAAATATAGTTAGAATTGATCAGGCACCTCTTCAAAGCATTTTATGTACTGTGTTATTCTCCTGAGCTGCTAAGGCTTGAAAGGTAGTGGCTTTCATAAAGCTATTAAACATCTCTCATTTCTTATACTTCAGTGAACTGACCCCTAGTCTGAGTTTGTGAACCTACAAAACAAGGGACAGTAGTGATGCATTCTCAAGCTATTATATTTTGGACAGTCTTAGGACTTGAAAAGAACACTGCTGTGAACTATATTCCATTAGTCTGCCCAAGGTCTTAGAGAAGTATTTTCCTGCTGCTTTAAATCCTTTTCAACTGGGGAAGCCCTAGAATTGAACCTTGGCCCCCTTGTATGCATTTTTGCTAGGTGGCTTTTCCTGTTAAGGGACATCTTACTCTGCCTGACCACATGGTATGCTAATTATCTAGTTACCAGGATATAATCACATGGTTACATGCAAAGCTAAGGAGACACACTTATTGCTGTAAAACTTAACTTGCTCTTCTTTGCCAGGTGAACATCCCCAAAACCCGCAGGACTTACTGCAAGAAGTGTGGGAAGCACCAGCCCCACAAAGTAACCCAGTACAAGAAGGGCAAGGAATCTTTGTATGCTCAGGGTAAGTTGCAGAACTATACATTTTACTCCCAATTTCTTGGAATCACAAAGAGCATGCCTGCAATATTGTAGAAATGGTACATTTTTTTGAAACTTGGATTGCCATCTGTAAAACGTTATTTGAGCATATCTTTCATTAATTTAAGGAAATGCGGGAGGAGTACAGGGCATTGTGCCATGTGGGAAATACGGAATCAGCTCATGTCGTGAATACATAAAGTGTTCTACTTCATTAAATGGATTTTGCTTTTACTTTGCAGTGTTGGCCTTTCTGTGCATAACCCATACAAAATGTGGGGGCGAGGGGGGATAAGGGAATACAGAGGTTCCCTTAACATTTAAAAATAAAGATTCTGCCTGCATATACCTCATCACACAACAGTATCCTAGTAAAGTAGATAAACACCACCTGGTTTGTGAAACCTCAAAAAAAGAAAAATAGGCAAGGTAAGCTGTTCTGAGAATGTGTGGCAGGAGGAAACAGTTGCATGTTGTAGTAACACAGATAGCCAATCTACCTCATGGTGAAGTTGGTTGTTCTTGTGTCCTTGTAGTGTTTAGGGGGGTTGAGTTTCAAGTAGACTTCACTGTTATCTGAAGGATGTAATTTCTTCCCATTAGGAAAGCGGCAATATGATCGCAAGCAGAGTGGCTATGGTGGCCAAACAAAGCCCATCTTTCGCAAAAAGGTGAGCCTGACTGGAAGGCTATGGAAACTTGTATGGTGCAACTTGAAACTGAGTATGCTGGTGTGGAACTGGAGAACTCCTGTTGCGGGTTTATTTCAGGAATTAATATGAATGAATGAATGAATGAATGAATGAATGAATGAATGAATGAAAAATCAGAACTTCTGGGACTGGATCTTCCTTTTTAGGATCTCAGCTTAATTGTGGTCACTTTTCATTTTCACAGAATACTAATTGACTGATTGCCTCACCTTTTCACTTTTCTGATTCCCTTTCTGCCTTGCCTTTTAAGTAGGTGTAGAGAAGGTAGAGGACAAATGTTGAGATAGGCCTTTGTCAGGGCCTGAATAGACTTTATTTTCTGTTTCAGGCAAAGACCACAAAGAAGATCATGTTGAGATTGGAATGTGTGGAGCCCAATTGCAGGTCAAAGAGGATGCTGGCCATTAAGAGGTGCAAGCACTTCGAGTTGGGAGGCGACAAGAAGAGAAAGGTACAATCCTTTGCCAAGTCATGTTCTGTGCAATGCTGGCCCCATCCTTTAGTATCCAAAATGATGCTGCCTGTCTTGCTAATTGTGGGTGTTTGTTGTGACAGTGGGAGATAATAGCTGTCCTTTGGACCATTAGATTGATTGTAAAAGTGGGTTTGATATAGTGTGATGACAGAAAAGAGCTGGAGGAATAAATAAGTGAAAACAAATCAGGATATGTACACCTTTCTCATGCACCTATCTTGTTTTAGGGCTTCCCTCAGGAGCCTTAATTTTTGTAGGAGTGCAGTGGATTTAAATAGTATGAAAAACTATGCTTTTCAGGGTGCCTTATATGGGACCCACAATCATACAGGTTTGAAATCATTGTCTAGGTTTATCTTTAGTTTTTGGGAGTGGTCCTGGTTAGCTGATAGCAAGTGATGAGCCTCTTTTGCAAATGGGTGGTGGTGGGGAAGCTACAAAATTAAAAATGCTTTCAGTTGCTGTTGGCTGTATACTCAGTCTGGTTTTTTTGTTTCCTCTTACAGGGCCAGGTTATCCAGTTCTAGGCTGCTGTGGAACCCATTGTTGGTTGGTGTATGAAATGCTATATAAGTCTTATTGGAGGCAGTGGAAGACAGGAGTGCCTGCTGTGCTCTGGTCCATGGGGTCACGAAGAGTCGGACACGACTAAACGACTAAACAACACCACCCTCATTGCTTAACTTCAAGAACCCAGAGAAGGCACTGCTTTTTTTTTAAAAAAAAATCCTCATGGGAGTTTTAACTGAATTGGTTGTTTTTTTAAAAAAAAATCTGTGTATTGATTTTATTGCACATTGTTTAGAGATTAAACCAATCAAGCCCTATGTAAATTGTGAAATAAATAAAAAACAGGACTTGAGCACAGGAGCATTTTCACATCCCACAGCAACTGATCTTCTGAGGGACACATGGCCATCGACAGGTTTACACGACGGAATTACAAGTAATCAAATCCCCGCCAGCAGGAAATCAGCACGAGAAGGCTAGGTTGGAAACCTTTCCACCGACGAGGTAGTTTTCTATACGCAGGAATGTTAATGCCTTTATATGCACCGTGCCCTCCGCCAACACTCCCGCAACCTGAACCACAGCGCAGCCTACAATAGCCTAAGAGTGACCTGCACTACCGTTAGGGCCTCACTCACTGGATAGGCACAATCAGGGCCTACACTTCCCCTCAACCTCAGGCCTTTTCCACCTCCCTTCTCTCCACAACCCGGCGATTCCCTCAACCAAATCCCCCCAGCCCTGTCAGCCGTCTGTCGCCGCTTCTCTCAGACCCACACCCAAACCGCTGCCCTTAGGACTTCCGGGTTAGCGCGAAAGGTTAATGGCGGATTCTATCCGAGCTCCGGAGGGAATCGGCTCCGTGGAAGACGGGTCCTGCTGCGGCGACGACGCGGGGACCCTCAGAATCCACAGGCGCTGAAGCCTGTGGACTTGGTGACTCGGCGGGCACCATTTGCGCCCCCCAACCCGCGAAGAAGCCTTTTTAAGGTTCATCCTGAAGCAACGGGAAGGAAGATGGCGGCTGTAACAACTTCTCCTTCGTGAACCCTCCGGATTACAAACCTTTTATAGCCTTTTATAGCCTTTTACTGCCATTTTTATAGCTGTTTTATTAGACTTTTAAATTATCTTACTTCTGTTAGAAGTTTTTAATCGTTTTACTTCTACGGTTGGTCTGTTGGGGCCTCAACAAGGATATTCAAACCCTCTGCTGAGAAAGCCTGCCGCTGATTAGTAACGCCGCCTTGAAGACTGGGTTATGTTGAGAAGTGGAGGAGGAGTAGCAGAGGAGTTGCGCCCATAAAAGATAAGTTCTCTCTTTTATCTCCGTTTATCTCTACTTTGAACCTCCGTAGTTAGTGAGACAGCGATAAATGGGTCATGGCAAGCGACCAAGATCTGCTGAGAAAGATTGCTCACCTCCAAGAGTAAAGCAGTCGAAGCTTGAATCTCCCCCACCATCTACTAACAATAACAGCAAAACAGAGCAAGTAATCGTTTCTGCGGTCGAAACATACAACCGCTTTTGGCCTCTGTATGATCAAGGAGAGTTGGAAAAGCTAGCTGATCCAGCAGGGGATGGAAGCCATAGGGAAGCCCTCCTCCCTGACACCCTAATTACACCTCCGTCATTGAAACGGGACGCATTAGGGCAAACTGCCCATGAATTAGTACCTGATCAAATACAACTGGTAATCAGGACTTTAAGCTTCATTTTCAAGGAATTGGAGGGGATTTCTTTGTCATTGAATAAACTTTCACGGGCCCTTCTGGCTCATCTACCTTCCTCAACTGAGCTATCTAATTTGCATCAATCTCCTGTGCAGCTTGTAAGTGCCTTAAAGAGACAACCTGACCAGAAATCTCCCCTTAAGAGCTCAAGATGCAGGTCACCACTGCCCCAAAGGAATAGGCAATCCTTGATTTTTCAACCTAATAAAATATGTCTAGCCATTTTTTCCCGTGATGCCCCCAGACTTAGGTGGAATAACCTGAGGATGGCTAAAGGGTACTGTCAGGGGTTCAGGAGCAGAGGCAAGGGCAAGGGCGGAAACAGAGAGTGAGGGGGAGGAGGCAGAGGAAAAGATGAGTGATGACGACGACCCGAGATCTCCGAGTCTTTCCAGTGAATCAGAAGATTCACAGAAAGGAGCACCAGTGGCCAGGGCAAGGGGGGAGCCTAGGGGGACACCCCAGGGAGATAGAGCCAGAGGGGACTCAGAGGAGAGCAGTTGGAAATCGGGACCAGCGTCACCGCCAGAGAGCAGGGAAGAGGAAGAGAGCCAGGGATCAAGCGCTGGCAGCTCACAACAGGGGGGAGGGCATGAGTCAGGAGTGGCCACACCTCCATCGGGGAGCGAAGAAACGGTCAGACGGAAAGTGGAAGATTGGGCGCGCGCGCCAAGTTCAAATGCACAGGGAAGTGACGCAGTAGGCAGCCCTGAAAGAGAGCCAGGTCCTAAAGCCCGGCGCAAGGAGACAGGAGAGTCCGGGGGGTCGGCGTCAGAAGAATCCAGGAAGGAAGAGACCCCGGGGGGCAGAGGGACCCAGAGGAGAACAGTCAGGCGGAAAAGGTGGAGCAGGGCTAGGATATTAAGTTGGTGCGCAAGGGGCGGAGACTCAGACGGGACTTCGCCGATCTAGCCATTAGACGTAGAGTTGCACGCAGCAGCTTGAGAATGGAAACTGTAACTCAATAAAGACTTTTACTTAATGATCGCTGGCTAGCGTGATCCTCTGTGAGCTAGGATCTGGAAGCAGCTCTGACAGTAAGTCCCGTCTCATTAATTGTGGGCATCTACAGCCTCGAGGAGAGGAGAGAAGCAGGTGCCTACTAGCGAGCTCACGAACGGCAGACGACATGACGGCTGAGCAGCAGATAGCGGAACTCAGAGAAGCAGTGTCACAACTGAATGCCGAGGCTCTCGCATCCAGGAAGAGAGAGGAGGAGGCAGCTGCCGCCTGCAGGGATCTCCAGATCAGGTTGGACATGCTTACTAAGCAAGGGCAACTGACACCCAAACAGGAGGGAATTGGGTTGGCGAGACGAACAGGCGGTCTGGTCTCTCACTTCGATGGGAATCTGCAACAGTACCCCAACTTTAGAGCAGATGTAATGTGTGCACTGCAACTGCTGAAAAGAGACTTTAAAGATGAGCAAGAGAAAGTGGGATTCATCATGTCTCATTTGCATGGAGATGCTAAAGCATGGCTGCGCAATTTGTGGAGGGATGGGGATCCGGCGCTCCAAAATGCGGATGCCTTTATTAAAGCGATGGATGGATGTTTCTTATCAAGTATTGACGTGGATCTTGCTCGGCAGCAGATACATGGATTGAAACAAGGGAGGGCCAGCGTAAGGCAGTATCATGCACGCTTTTTCGCCTTGGTCAGTGCCCTGGAATGGGACAGAGATTCGGCTCCTGTAAGAGACCTGTTTTGGGAGGGATTGCACAGCTCGGTTAAAGATGAAATTGCGAGGGGGGAGAGACCCCGGACCACGCAGGAGATCGTTCAGAGGGCGCTGGCGGTGGGGGTGCGGCTGGAAGAACGTCCGTGGAGCAGGGATGAAGGGCGTAGCGGGCGCGAACCAGCCAGGGGCTCCTCCTTCCTTCCCAGAGAAGCAGCGCGTGCGCAATCCATGCCTCCAACAGGGGGAGGGGTGGAACCGATGGAGGTTGGAAGTGCAAGGGCTCAGTCAGCAGCCAGAGCCCTAGCACCGGCAGCAGTGAAAACGAAGCCTCCTAGAGGGAACAGGAAGTGTTATATCTGCGAGGATCCACAGCATATGGCGAAAGAGTGTCCCCGGAGGCTCCACAAGCACACTGCAGCCTCAGCAATGGTGACTGCAGCAACGCAGCAAGGAGAACCACAGCAGGGAAACGACGATGTCTGGCTGGAGGAAGAGGCACTGGGGCCCAGCCAGACGTGTCAGTGAAGCAGTCCCCAGGGATTTTACCGCCCATGGACCCCTTCCCGCCCAAGCCAGTAGTGAGGCTCACCGCATCGCTCCAGCTACCCAATGGAATCACCATGGATGTGCCAATCACCGTCGACTCGGGAAGCAATGCGGACTTCATAGGGCAGGACTTTGTCGACCGGCACGCTATACAGTTGCTGCCTGCCACGCTGCCCCTGCAGGTTGTCACGGTGGATGGCAGGGAGCTGCTAGGGGGGCAAGTGGTGAAGCAGACGCCACCTATGGTGCTGCGGCTTGGAAATCACAGGGAAATCATCAGCTTCAACGTCACTCAACTGTCGGACACGCCTATTGTATTGGGCATGAGTTGGCTGGACAGGCACAGCCCGACGCTGGCTTGGTACCAGAGGCAGCTGACCTTAGGCTCTTCCTTTTGTGCTGAACACTGCATCATGCCCCGGCAGGAAGGAGAGCAAGAGGAGTCACAGCTGCTGCTAGGCACGCTGCAAGCGATTCCCCACAAGTACACAGAATTTTTGGAGGTTTTCTGCGAGAAGGAGGCAGACAGGCTACCCCCCCACAGACCATATGACTGCAAAATTGACCTGCTGCCGGGGGCGGCGCTGCCTAAAGGGAAGCTGTATTCCATGTCTGAGGACGAACTGCAGGAACTCAAAGAGTTCATAGATCATAATTTGGAGCGCGGTTTCATCCGGGAGTCCAAGGCAGCGGGGGGCAGTCCTGTATTCTTTGTTAAGAAGCGGGACACGCCCCAAAAAAGGCTTGTAGTGGACTATCGCATCTTAAACAGTGTGACCAAGCCATCGGACTTCCCCATGCCCCGAATCGACGACCTCCTCGCAAAGGTACGGAAGGGCAGCGTGTTCACCAAGTTAGACCTGCGGGGGGCGTACAACCTCATTCGCATGCGGGAGGGAGATGAGTGGAAGACAGCCATGTTCACGCCACTGGGCACCTACGAATATAGAGTTATGCCTTTTGGATTGCAAAATGGCTCCCACGTTTTTCAAGCGTTCATGCATCACGTGTTGGCGGGGCTCCTCTACAAGACGTGCGTCTGTTTCTTAGATGACATCCTGATCTTTTCGGAATCGCAGCAGGAGCATGACAGACACGTCAAGGAAGTGCTGAGCAGGCTGCAGCAGCATAGGCTCTACGCCAAGCTGGAGAAGTGCCAATTCGACGTGACGGAGGTGGATTTTCTGGGCTACAAGTTGTCTGACAAGGGGCTCGCCATGGACAGCGCCAAGGTTCGAGCGGTGTTGGATTGGAAAAGCCCGCGCAACCGGAAGGAGGTCCAACGATTTGTCGGCTTCGCGAATTTCTATCGCAAGTTCATCAAAGGCTTCGCTATGCAGACAGCGGCCATCACGGACACGCTTAGCTCCAAGAAAAAGAAGTTCATCTGGACGGAGCAGGCGGAGCGGTCCTTTCAGGCACTCAAACGTCTCTTCGCGTCGGAAGAGCAGCTGCTGCATGTCGACCCCAGCAGGCCGATGAGGGTCGAGACAGACGCCTCGGACAGAGCCGTGGGAGCAGTCCTGCTGCAGAGAGACCCGCAGGGGGTTTGGCGGCCGGGGGCGTTTTACTCCAGGAAGCTCAGCAAGTCCGAACAGAACTACACCATCTGGGACAGGGAGTTGCTGGCCATTCATGCAGCATTCAAAGCGTGGAGGCACTTCCTGATCGGCGCCAAGCACACGGTGCAGGTCTGCACGGACCACAAGAATCTGGAGCACTGGCGCACAGCACAGTTCCTGAATCAGAGGCAGATACGTTGGGCTGAGTTCTTTGCGAACTTCGACTTCCGAATAGAGTATGTCCCGGGGGACACCAACATCATGGCGGACGCGCTCTCCCGTAAGCCACAGTATCTGGAGGACGCCACGCCAGCGGCCGCCATGCACATCTTCGCACCAACAGTGTGGGCGTGCGCTGCGGCGACAGTGGACCTGGAGGCGGTGCGACGAGCGTTGCAGAATGACTCCTTCGCGCAAGCAAAGATGGCAGAGGTGCAAAGGGGCACGGCAGCGACCGACGGGTTCCAGCTGAGAGATGGATTGCTCATCCGTAAAGGGGCCATCTACGTGCCGGGAGACGAACTTCGCGCCAAGGTACTGCAGCAGCTGCACGACGCGCCCACTGCCGGGCACTTTGGCAAGGAGAAGACGGTGGAATTAGTCGCCAGGGACTTCTGGTGGCCCGGAATGAGAGGGGAGGTCGCGGACTACGTGGCGAGGTGCGACACCTGCCAGAGGGCCAAACCAGTGCACAGACCGCTGGCCGGACTGTTGGAACCGCTGCAAACTCCGGTCGAACCATGGGAGAGAGTGGCCCTGGACTTTGTCACGGATCTGCCCAGCTCGAGGGGCAAGACGGCCGTGCTGGTGGTAGTGGACTTGTTCTCCAAGATGGCACATTTCATCCCGTGTGCGAAGGTGGCCACGGCGGAACAAACCGCCAAACTGTTCATAGACCACGTGTTCAAGGTTCACGGTCTGCCACGGTCTATTCTGTCCGACCGCGGGCGGCAGTTCATCTCGAATTTCTGGCAGAAGCTGATGGGCTTCCTAAACGTCAAGATCAACCTGGCGTCGGCGAGACACCCGCAGACCAACGGGCAAGCGGAGCGGGTCAATGCCATCATGCAGCAGTACCTGAGATGCTATGCGAATCAACAGCCTGCGACGTGGGTGGATTACCTGCCGCTCGCCGAGTTCGCCTACAACAACACGAAGCACGTGTCCACGGGGGTCACGCCGTTCTTCGCCAACAACGGGAGGCACCCTAGAACCTTCCCGGGACTGGAAAGAATGGTGGAGGGGGAGCCGCAGACAGCAGATGCGTTCGCGTCGGAGTTGCAGGAGGTCCACGATCAGCTGCGGCGGCACCTGGAGCTGGCCAAACACGCATACAAGGTGCAGGCGGACAAACACAGAAGGGTTGGCGAAGAGATCCATGTGGGAGACTGGGTCTGGTTAGCAGCCCACGCAGTGCCGGCCAGGTCGTTGGCCAAGAGGAAACTAGGGCATAAGCAACTGGGGCCCTACCAAGTCGAAGAGCAGGTCAACCCGGTGGCTTTCAGGCTGGCACTTCCGGAGGGTTCCAGAATGCATCCGGTGTTCCACAGATCGGTGCTCACTCCCTACAAGGCACCGCACAGGTTTCAGGAACCCGGAACGGCGCCGAGTCCGCTCAGGGAAAGAACCGGGCACGCGGGAGTGACACAGGAGGAGCGCATCAACGAAGTCACGGAAATTTTGGACTCCAGGTGGGGGGAAGAGGGAGTAGAATACCTTCTCGCCAAGGAGGACACCCCGGCCAGTGCGAACAGCTGGGTGCCGGGCTACGCCTTGGACGAACCTCTGCTCAAGGACGAGTTTCATGCCCTCTTCCCACATAGACCAATGCCAGCAGACCTTTTCGACCACTGGCTTTTCACTCCCACACTTTCTGCAAGCACGTTCCGGGGGTTCGACTCGGACGAGGACCCGATACGAGATGCCCGTTCCCCGGAGGGGTCACCCTCGGGATCTGCCTCAGAACCCTCGTATTGGTGGGACGATAGACCAGAGGAGCAGTGGCGCAAGAGGTGGCTGGAAGGTCCCGGACGAGCAACGCCGCCAGGAGGCAGTGAGGGAGAGACGGACATGGACGTTTTCGGGGACGACCTTGGTTTTGAGCACGGCGGCACAGAGATGGACGCGGAGGTGACCGTCGTCGACGAGAGCAGGGAGGAAGAACCGGGAGACTTCAAATGGAGGCCCACCACGGGAAGCGAACGGTATCCGACGTTCGTCCCTCTGCCGCAGCAGCACCCAGCTCCCGCACCGGAAGGAGGGAAGGGGGGAACGGGGGGCTTCGAGGGGGGGGATGGATGTCAGGGGTTCAGGAGCAGAGGCAAGGGCAAGGGAGGAAACAGAGAGCGAGGGGGAGGAGGCAGAGGAAAAGATGAGTGATGACGACGACCCGAGATCTCCAAGTCTTTCCAGTGAATCAGAAGATTCACAGAAAGGAGCACCAGTGGCCAGGGCAAGGGGGGAGCCTAGGGGGACACCCCAGGGAGATAGAGCCAGAGGGGACTCAGAGGAGAGCAGTTGGAAATCGGGACCAGCGTCACTGCCAGAGAGCAGGGAAGAGGAAGAGAGCCAGGGATCAAGCGCTGGCAGCTCACAACAGGGGGGAGGGCATGAGTCAGGAGTGGCCACACCTCCATCGGGGAGCGAAGAAACGGTCAGACGGAAAGTGGAAGATTGGGCGCGCGCGCCAAGTTCAAATGCACAGGGAAGTGACGCAGTAGGCAGCCCTGAAAGAGAGCCAGGTCCTAAAGCCCGGCGCAAGGAGACAGGAGAGTCCGGGGGGTCGCCGTCAGAAGAATCCAGGAAGGAAGAGACCTCGGGGGGCAGAGGGACCCAGAGGAGAACAGTCAGGCGGAAAAGGTGGAGCAGGGCTAGGATATTAAGTTGGTGCGCAAGGGGCGGAGACTCAGACGGGACTTCGCCGATCTAGCCATTAGACGTAGAGTTGCACGCAGCAGCTTGAGAATGGAAACTGTAACTCAATAAAGACTTTTACTTAATGATCGCTGGCTAGCGTGATCCTCTGTGAGCTAGGATCTGGAAGCAGCTCTGACAGGTACCTACGTGATTTGTTAAATATTCCTTTTTTCCAGATAGATCTTATATCTGTAGTACCCCTAAATGCCACGCCCTGGCCAAGGAAATTTATGCTCTCCTTCCAGTCTGCAAGGATCCCACATCTTCTTGCAAGACAGAAAGATCGGCTGGCACCCTGGGAGATTGTAACAACAAGAGTCTTTAAGGACACAAGTGTTAAACCTCTTTTTGCCAACATCTTAACCGGCAATGAACGCTCGTTTCCTCCTTCTGTTCCTATAATAAAGGGGAAAACATCTAGCTGGGTACCCCCTGTTCCATCTGCGACCTCAAGTGCCCATCTAGTTACACTGAGGAATGATCCTATTGCAAGCGGAGATTGGAATATCCCTGAAGAGAGAAATCTTATCTTCTCTTATGGAAAACTTCCTTCAGAAGAACAGCAGGCTATTCTCGATAGATTGGATCTACTCAAACAAAGACTCCTATCGCAAGGGGACCCCTCTATGCCGAAGAGAGAGGAGAGCAGGCGCTCCACGTCCCACACGGCGTCTCCACCAAATGCCCTGATAATCTCTCAACCTGCTACTTTGTTACCCCCTACTGATTTGAATCAGCAGTCACCTGTTGACCAACAGCACCAACAGCACCATTCTACCGTGGAGGAAGTCGATAAACTCAACACTCCCGTCTTAGACCTTATGTCCAACCAAAATATGGAAGTTGATGATTCCTTTGCCTCAATGCCCGAGCTAGAATCTACCCTGCCTGAAGATCACCAGGAAATGACTATGCATGTACCATCCCCACGTTCACGTCTTTCTATACATCTGCATGATAATTCTTCTCCATCTGCACAGTAACTACAAGTGATGACTGGAACACCTCTTAGCGCTACCCTGGTTAAGACTGATAACTCTGACGGATCTACTAGTATAGCCCATCAAAGACTTGCTACTACTCACCTCAATGAACAGCATCCGACCTCACCAACTTTGCCTAATTCTTCCTCCCCGGCAAAGCCCTTCCTGCCTGTTAATGTTATCAAATCACGGATTCAATCAACACAGAAGAAGACTTTATCTGCACAAACTAAAATTACTGATTTCCTTATGGGTCCTCGTTCTACCTCCAAGAACCCATTAAAGAACTCAAAGTGACAATTACCGGGACAGCACAAGGACCCGACATTATCAATACTTAGCTGGAACATTGCTGGTTGGAGAACCAAAAAATCAGACCCCGAATTCAGGAAGTACATAAATTCATTTAACATCATCCTTTTCCAAGAAACATGGGATGAGGAAGAGATTACCATAGACGGCTTTGATCTTCTAACACTACCGGCCTCCCCTTCCCTGAAAGGTGGTCGCCCAAAGGGGGTCTTTTGATTGGGATCTCACTCCAACTTCGCGCCAAATTCACTCTGGTACGGGCTTCCCCGCCTTTTGCTCTTTCTGGACTGATCGCAGAAGGGAAGTCCTCATTACTAATTACTAATGTTTATCTCCCCCCCGAAGGCTCAGCACCTGATCTTGATTGGAGATGGGAATCATTTGAAAATCACCTATTGTCGTGTCATACCAAATGCCCTAACTCGTACTCCTTAATTGGGGGAGACTTTAATGCTCGAATTGCCACAAATTGGGACCTACTAACCAAGTCCAAATGGTGGACTCCCCCATGTTTGGACAACTTTGACTTGGAACATGCTAGATTTAGAACTTCAAAGGACAACAGAGTAAACAAAGCTGAAGTGACCCTTTACCAAATGGCCATTCGCCTGAATCTAGTATTCTTGAACAGCACCTTCCCCCCCGATATACCGGGGGAGTTCACTCACCTGGGACCAGCATCTAACAGTGTTATCGACTACTTCTTGATCTCCGCAAATTTGGCTGTCAATGTACTTTCCTTGCAAGTTGAAAACCAACATTTCAGTGATCACCTCCCAATAGTGACCACTTTGCCATTGTTCCGGTACCAGAAGGACTATAAACACTCAGTCCCTCTGGAAACCTCATCAGCGACCAAAATAAGAGGGATCAAATGGTCGGAGGCTGTGGCCCAAAAATACCAGGATTTTTTCCATAGGGAAATCACTGCCTATCTACCTCAAATAACTACTGATTTACAAGATTCCAATTCGGTTTTGAAACTTTTTAACCTTCTTGTAACAAACCTTACCACTTTTTTTACATTACCTCCTCAAAAGGCGAAAGTGGCGCATTGCAGTGCTGGGGCCCCTTGGTTTAACACCTCTTGCAAACAAGCAAGATCCCTTCTTCGTTCCATCTATAATGAATACAAAAACTCTAATGCCCAGGCTCTACCATCCTCCTATTTACAAGCCAAAAGAGCATACAAACAGACTTTAAAGCTGGCCAAACGTGAGTGGTATCTAAAGCGTTGGCGAGCCTTGATTGCGGCCTCTAGATCCCGCAGACCACAGGAATTTTGGGCTTTGATAAACAAAAGAGGAAGGAAGTACCCACTGACAATTATCCCTGCGCCCACATGGGAACAATTCTTGAGTAAATATTTCTCCTTGGCAGAGGAATCCAACTCATCTACGGAATTCCGAGCCGACCATCTACCTTTGTGGCCCTCTACCGACCCAGACCTGATAATGGACTTGATATTAGATCTGAAAATGGGCAAAGCCCCCGGGCCGGATCTAGTCCCTGCTGAGGCTATTGTTGCGCAACCGAGGTGGTGGGCTGAAATCCTGGCCAAAGTCTTTGATGCGATTAATTCTACGGGGCTTATCCCTAGGTCATGGAAGGAGGCCGTGATCGTGCCAGTCCATAAAAAGGGCCCCCCTGCTGACCCAGAGAACTATCGGAACATCAGCCTTTTGTCTATCATCGGGAAAATCTATGCAAAATTTTTGCTGTCTAAGCTGTCCCATTGGGCAAACGACTCAAATTTGATTGGCTACGAGCAAGCGGGCTTTAGGAACAATTATTCGACCATTGACCATATGGTAATTATGTATCATCTTGCCAGAAAATATTCTGCCCCGAGTCGGGGGCGCCTATGTGTCGCTTTCATAGACCTAAAGGCCGCCTTCGACAGTATCCAAAGAAACTGTCTATGGAAGAAATTAGAGAGATGGGGCATAGATAGAAGGCTGTTATGGCTTATAACCCAATTACACCACGGGTTGTCGGCTAGAGTGAGACTCACACCGGCGGGAAACCTATCCAACGAGGTCCCAATAAATAGAGGTGTGCGCCAAGGCTGCATTTTGGCCCCACTCCTTTTCAACCTGTTTATTAGCTTAGCGATATGAAGCTCTTTCTGAATGAGTCTCAAGCCAACATTCATGCCCCCCGCCTAGCTGATTTTCGCTGCCCTTTGCTCCTATATGCCGACGATGCAGCGATCCTTTCCTACTCTAGAGTCGGTTTATGCAGAGCTCTAAAGATCTTTGCGGCTTATTGCAAACTCAACCATCTGACAATTAATCATGGGAAGTCTAAAGTCCTGGTCTTTACCAGGTCTCGGAAAACTTACAGCTGGAAGTTAGATGGAGTCCAATTAGAACAGGTTTTCAAATTTAAATACCTGGGAGTCTTTTTTCACTACAACCTAAGCTGGAAGCCACAGATAGAGTATTTACTAAACAAAGGGAAAACAATACTTTATACTCTACTCCAATTTTTTGCGGCCGACGGAGCCTCCCACATCCCTTCTGCATTGAAGGTGTACCATGCAAAAGTGGTTTCCACCCTCTGTTATGCTGCCCCACTCTGGGCCCCAGGGTCCAATTTAACATCGTTGGGGACATTGCAGAATCAGTTTCTCCGTCGCCTCCTGAAACTCCCCATGTGTGTGAGCAACGCAGCCATACGTCTGGAGTTAAGGATTGCATCATTGGAGACTGTCATCTGGAAGCAAGTCTTTGGTTATTGGCTGTCCAGCTGGCATAGGCTTCCCGACCATTACCTTTTTCAGTGCCTCTGGCGGGACGACTTTGTCAATCCGTGGGTAGGAAAAATCCATGCCAAACTTCTGAGCATCGGAATTTCCCCAGCGGACTCTTTAAAGATGAACTTACACTCAGCCAAAAGCCTTATTGAGCAAAGATTAGCAGACATTGAAAATCAACACAACCTCGCTGGGGGTGGGGGTGTCTGCTCCCCCAGGTATCACGGAATAACCCCACCACTTGGCCTCCCATCATACATGTCATCTCTTTCATCTGTACCACACCGACTTGCATTTATTCGTGCAAGGTTCAATGTCCTTCCATCGAACCTGCTGAGCCACAGATTTTCCAAGGGTTTGGTGTCTCCGCTATGCGTGTGTGACGGGAAAACTGTTGATTCTCTTCCACACATAATGTTCAGCTGTCCCCTACATAGCATAGCCAGGACTAAATTCCTGGGTCCTGCTTTACTGCGCTTGGTTGGCAGGCCTGTTGAGTCACATGCCGCACTACTTTTGCAGGATACAGATCCTTCTGTAACTCTGCAGGTGGCGAGATTCCTGAATGCGGTGATCTCACACACAAAAACCACCAAAAACAACAACATCAAAAACTAATCGGACAGTTATGAAGAAGAGTGCATGTCGGATCTCGTCTTCAGTTTTCCTTTTTCTGGGATCCGTCCCCTGGAGCTCTCCGGGCCCCAAGCTGTTATCTGGCTCTGCTCAATGACCCACCCCTGCATCATGGTGTTCACCTTCTGGTGCCGAATATATCGGTCTTTATGCCTCTGTGCTTTTATGTTTGTATATATTTTATGGGCTAATAGCCGTAAATAAATAAATAAATAAATAAATAATAAATAATAGCCTTTTTAAAGGCTTCGGAGCGTGGGACGGAGAGTGGCGTGGTGCTGTGAGTAGACCGCTTCTTCTACGGAGTGAAGCCGCAAGCCATGGCTGGAGAGCGCTGACTTCTTTCTTTGAACATTTGGACTGCAAAAGTAACAACCCGTGAGTAGTATGGAAATTGGACCTAAAAATCTCTTTTTTTGAATTCGGCACGATCGGGGGAGGTGTTAAAAGGAAGTCTGCCTCCCCGTCCTGTAGACAATTTAAAACAAGAATTGGATAACTAAGGTCGAGAGACCACTTCTCTCTTTACGAGATAAAAGTTATTAATTTCACGACTTGGCAATATAAGTATTTTGCTGGAGGATAAGAACTGATTTTTAAGAGCTGATGTGCAACCCCCCGGGATCCGGGAGCGTTCCGTGAGAGAGCCTGCTGAGGAGACATAAAGAGTTTGACAGCTGTCAAACGAGCTGTCAAAGTTAGAAAAAATTGCCTTTTGTTATTTCTGCTGGTTATTTTTGTTACATTTGACTTTAAGTCGTTGAAAATAAAGAAAAAACAAAAACAAAGTAACTTGACTGTTGGAGAAAGAATATTAAGTAACTAGAATCCCTCTAGAGGGGGTTCTGAGATATTACAATGGCTGCAGATGGAAAAATACAGGCTGAGCTGGATAGAATGTTTTTTCTCTTGGGAAAATTACAAGATCAGAGTGAAACTTTGGCTACAAATGCTATAACCTTGAATTCTAAAGTAAACAAACTTGCTGTTTGCATCAAGGACTTGACTCAAGAAAATTTTGCAGCTGAACAAGAAGAGATATGTGTTGTTTCAGAGGAGAGGGAAGGAGGAGCTGAAATGCCGCAGGTGAAAAAGGACAACCAGAGGCCTGTAAAAATGGATTACAAGGAAAACAAGACCTGGAGGATGAGAATTTGGTTTGAATTCGAGAATGAAGATTGGCGAGATCTCCCTATGGGGAGATCGGAAGACCTATGGATTACAAATTTGTTTAATGCGAAAGTTGGAGCTTTTGGGACATTTGGGACATTTGGACTTAAAAGGAATAAGAAACATGATTTGGGCTCCACTTTTGAATATGGAGGTCTGGTTGGAAGAAACATAGACCCTATTGGGACAGAGCTTCTCTGAGACTCGATGTCCAACATAAAGGACTACCAACAAAACCGGCAGAGAGGGACTGAGAGAGATTTGAGGGCCTCGGACGTGAGGGATCCAGGCTGAGAACTGATAGACTGATGGATATTTTTGGGGGATCGAAACCGGGAAAGGGGGGGTGAGAGTTTTGGAATCCAAAAGGTGTATAATTATATGCTGTTTTTTGTTATTTTGTTTTGTAATTAATATAAAAATTGGGAAATTTGTGGAAGGGAACTTGGGTCGACCTTAGAAAAGGGCGTAAATGATGAGTACTGTGGTTTAATCGAGGTCTATAAGTTAAATTTGGTTAATTAAGACGAATTAAGTAAAATATTAATAAGGTAAAAGTTGGGGATAAGAACTTGCTGAGTTAACTATTGGAATTGGGATGCAAGAAGGGGAGGTGTGGGGAAGTCAGGGGAAGTGGTTAAGAAATTAAGGATTTAAAATTATATTTGTTATTTGTGTTGTGTTTGTCTGTGGTTGTTTATGTTTTTGTGTTTGTCTTAAAAATATGTGAAAACCTTAATAAAAATTTATTTAAAAACAAACAAACCGCAGCCCTTAGCCCCCGAAGCGGATGGCTTTGGATCCAAGCATCTCACCATCTTGCCAGCGTCAACGTCACCTGCACAGAGGAAGAATGAACCTCTTCCCGGAAGCGGAAGTCAAAGATACACGAGAAGAGAAAAAGAAAGGGAACCCAGAAGGCTAGAGTGAGTCGTGTCCGCCACCTTCAGGAAAGGAGAGGAAATTGCGGGCACATGTGCTTACATGGCTTGTTCAAGTTGCACACTTACTTGAGAGTAACAAAGCCCCATTGCACTCGGCGGGACTTACCTTAACATGGGTTAAGGTCTTGATGAATTAGTTGTATAAGAAGGAGATTTGTTCCAAGTGCAGCTTTTTCCAATTGGGACGTTGCAGCGACTGCAACGGGATAAGGAGCAGCTGGCATAAACATTTCCTTTTTATGCAGCTCATAGAAAGGCAGAGACGTCTGACAATGATTCAGGGGTTGTACTGAAATCATAGTCATCATAGCCATTGTCATAAGAGAAGCCATGATCAGAGAGGGGAGTTAATAAATTATTATTATTATTATTATTATTATTATTATTATTATTATTATTATTAATTCTTTATAATCACACTTTCATCCAGTGATGTCGAATAACTTACAAAAAAATCATTCAGTTGAAAATCTAACAATAACAGGCATCAAAATCATCCTCCTATTAGTTATACATAACTGTATATACTTTTGTCCCTGCTCATTTTGTCAGGATTCCAGCCGAGGTCACAGGTAAACTGGCCTCACTCCAGGCATTCGGCTGGGATCCTTGTTGACCTTCCCGTCTGCGTCTCCCGGCAGGCAAGGTCATAAACCGGCGATCCTCCTCAGACGTGAGCAGGACACACCCTCCTCCTTCTCTCCCTCCCTGCATTCCCCCAGGGAGGGGATGAAAGACATACAGGAGTCCTTTTACATGTCTTTTATTCCTGTCGTTCAGCAGTACAGAGAAACAGTGTCTGTACCCTCCAGACTCCGGCAGTAGAGTCACAGCTCCACCCCTGCACTTCCAGTACAGGTCAGATGACACTCTGAGCTAACATCCAGTGCTCAGTACAGAGAATGGACTGCCCCTTTTTCCCACCAGTACAGTTGCAGACATCAACATCCTGTTTTGCTTTCCAGCCACCTGCAGCTGGCTTTTGCATTGCTGCTTTTTCCTGACAACCTCCCCCAAAAGCATCAATAGGCAAAACACGATCCAGAGAAGCAAACAAACAGTTGTTATACATATAACAGTCCCCTGTTGTTTCAGTTCCACTCTTGGAACTCCCCACCACTGGTTCCACCAGTGTACCTCTCTGGTTGTCTGGCTCCCAAGGAATGAGTGCTTCTGCATTACCTTGGTTAGCATCCCTCTGTTGTGTCTTTGTCTCTGACTTAGACACTGCTTCAACCTGTTTTGAGTTGTTAACAATAGCAACACATGCAACAGCTAAGTTAGCAAACTCTTTTGAGTACCTCTTTGGTGGTACACTCTTTGTAACTCTCTCAGACCTGCGTATGAGGTGCTGATCCTCTCTGCTCACTGGTCCAACCTCTGGACTTTGTTGAGAACCAGATCCAATTGCAAACAGTGGTTCATCCTTCACCTGTGAAGGTCTATCCATTGTGTGAGATTTCCTCTCAATGACTGTTACAACTGAGCTCTCTGAGCTATCACTGTCATCATCAGTACCACTGTAATCTGTGAAATCAGAAAAATCATCATCATCTGAATTGTCATCTGTGGGAAATGTGTGTACTATAACCCGCTCCTGTTCAGGAGCACTCTCCAGAAACTTTGTGAGAATCACCTGACCAGATTCAGACAAAATTACTCTGTAGAGACCCTTTTCATAACCCACAAAAATGCCTCTGGCATTCTTTACTCCACCTGGAGCTTCTGTTCTCACATGAGACCCGAAAACCTTAAAATAGGCAACAGAAGGTTTTCTATGGAACAGCTTCTCAAAAGGAGAACTTCCCAACTCCTTTGAGACCTTTCTCACCCACACGTGAACATAGGACATTATCGCCTCCGCCCAATATTCATGTGGCAAATGTGAACTCAGCAATTGCGCATTCATCCCCTTTTGCAATTCTTTGTTCACCCTCACACAGACCCCCCTGTTCCACGCTTCTGCCGAAACAGCAGCTTTGTCGTCTATCCCTTTTCCATCCAGGAACTTCTGAAACTTCTGTAACAGAAAAATTGGCTTCTCATCTGTGAAGAGACAGTCAATATTAGCATCATGCATATTTTTAACCTTGTCACAAAACTCCTGAAACCTTTCTAAGGTTTCTTGCGGTTTTTCCATCATAAAAACCCAATAATAATTAGTAAAACAATCCACACACACAAGGTAAAATCGTGCACCGCCTCTAGATGGCTCTAGAGGACCAATCACATCAGCATACACCCGCTGAAATGCTCTGTTAACCTTCTTGGTCACCTTCCTGGCGTCCTTGGTCACACCTGCAAGAGAGATTACGTTAGAATCAGAAGAATTACATTTCATGTAATCTCTTTGATCAAAAGTCAACAAATACAGTCCATGTTTCTCTCTGGCAGTAAGAAACAGTTCTCCATCTTTGTAGATCTTGCAGCTCTTAGCATCATAGGACAGTCTCAGTCCTTTCTTTGCAATCTGCGAAACACTCAGCAGATTGAATCTCAGTTCTGGAACCAGGTAAACATTGTCTATAGTCAAGTTCAGACTCTCAAGATACACAGTCCCAATCCCGGTCGCTTCCAGCTCCTGACCGTTGGCCTGTTTCACAGCGAAGCTTTGCTTCTTTAACGTTGAAAACAGTTCTCTGTGCGGGCACATATGAACCGTCGCTCCAGTGTCGATTACAAACGAGTTCCCAACATCTGGCGTGGTTCCTTTCGCCATCAAAGCCTTTGCAGGTTTCACCTGACACTTGGTACGGCTTTTGCCTGACGCCTCAGGCTTCGTAGAGCTGCACTTTGCTCCTCTTGGCTGGCGTGGCTTCCTACAGTTTCTCTGTAGATGCCCAGTCTGTCCACTATTGTAACATCGGACAGTGCTCAACGCTACAGCATGCTCCTCAGTAGCTTCAGCAGTGGGGGAGTCAGAACTCTGTTCCTCCCTCCCCCTGTCAGCTACATCCATTGCATCTTGAACAGGAACAGCAACAGTTCCAACAGCAACAGTTCCTTCACTCCCCCTTCTGGGGTCAAAGCTCTCCTCAGCTTTCGATGAGCTCTTAGGAACTTGGCCAGCATCATCTTGGCTCACCCCTTCTGGGGTAGTTATCCATCCAGACCATGATGAATAACTGTCTCTAGTCAGGGGAGATGAATAAGGCAGGGCTCCCCCCTTCTTGGCATCCATCTTGAAGCCAAACCTACAGCTCACACTCTCTAGTAAGCTCTAAAATCCAACAGTTGTTTTTCTGCCTTCTCCGGCAGGCAAACTGCAAGCTGTTTACGCTCTTGGCACCTGGCAGCTAAACGCTGGCTGCTATGGAAAGTCCCCTCCAAGAGCTCGTAAGTTTGTAGCCAAAACACTCCGTGGTTTTGTTTTACTTTTCCCAGGCTCACAGTCCAGCCCCTTTGCCAGTAACTTCCCACGAAAGCTTATCAACCACAAGAATTTCTGGAATGCAGGCTGAGCTGCCAAGCTGCAGGCCTCTTCTCTCAGAGCTGTTGTTTTTCCCAAACGCAGCTCCCGTGAACCAGAGAATAAATCAATCTGCGTTCACACTTTTAGCCCGAAATGCAGAATACCTTTGGCTCTGTTGCTTGGAAAAACACCTCCTCTTTCCACCAGCCGTCTGTTGAGCTTCTGGCTGCACGCAGACGCTTGCCTTTTTTGAGCAGAGGATGGCAAACGATCCATCCACCTCTCATGCAGATTTCCATGGATCAGAACCACCGGAACTGCTACCAGTTGTCAGGATTCCAGCCGAGGTCACAGGTAAGCTGGCCTCACTCCAGGCATTCGGCTGGGATCCTTGTTGACCTTCCCATCTGCGTCTCCCGGCAGGCAAGGTCATAAACCGGCGATCCTCCTCAGACGTGAGCAGGACACACCCTCCTCCTTCTCTCCCTCCCTGCATTCCCCCAGGGAGGGGATGAAAGACAGACAGGAGTCCTTTTACATGTCTTTTATTCCTGTCGTTCAGCAGTACAGAGAAACAGTGTCTGTACCCTCCAGACTCCGGCAGTATAGTCACAGCTCCACCCCTGCACTTCCAGTACAGGTCAGATGACACTCTGAGCTAACATCCGGTGCTCAGTACAGAGAATGGACTGCCCCTTTTTCCCACCAGTACAGTTGCAGACATCAACATCCTGTTTTGCTTTCCAGCCACCTGCAGCTGGCTTTTGCATTGCTGCTTTTTCCTGACACATTTATCCTATTCCCCCCTTCCTCCCTCCCCTTTAACACCTCCCCCCAAAACTTGTTCTCTCTTCAGATCTTTAACCATGTGCACAGATTATTCATTCTAATTTGGATGCTTGGGTTGGCTCCCCCCCCCCCCCGTGCTATCCAATTCCTATAACTTGTCCATTTATTCAAAATCTTTTGACATTTGTTTTCTCATGTATCTTCCATCAGTACCTGTTCAAATATATCAGATTGTATACAGTGGTACCTCGGGTTACAGATGCTTCAGGTTACAGACTCCGCTAACCCAGAAATATAGTACCTCGGGTTTAGAACTTTGCTTCAGGATGAGAACAGAAATTGTGCAGCGGCGGCACAGCGGCAGTGGGAGGCCCCATTAGCTAAAGTGGTGTTTCAGGTTAAGAACAGACCTCTGGAACGAATTAAGTTCTTAACCCGAGGTACAACTGTATTCAAAAACATAGTCATTCCATTTTTCCATTGTCCATTTATCCTTTTCTTTCCATCCTGATGCAAGAACAAGCATACCAGCTAAGATCATAATTTTATACCAGTCTTGCTCTTTTCTTTCTATTTTACTATTCCCCAGAATTCCTGAGATAAGCATTTCTCTATTGACTTCTAGCTTAACCTGAAATACATCAGAAATAACCTTTATAATCTTTTGCCAATATTCCTTTACACAAATGCACTCCCACCACATATGTGCATGCACCCCTAACTCTTGACCGCAGTGCCAGCACTTAGGACTCAATCCTTTAACTATGTATGCCAATTGCGCCGGGGTTCTATACCATTTCAATAGGAATTTCCTACTTAATTCTTTATATTTATCCATTTTTATTTTATCTGTACTCTTCACCATCTCTTGGACCGTATTCAAATGAATCAGCGCTTCCCGCTCCCATTTATTCTGAATTATCCTTATCATCCTTTCCTTATTTCTTATCATTAATTTATATACCATGCCTGCTATCCCTTTCTCTGTTAATTGTTTTTTGTTAAGTATTTCATCAATTACTGATCCTGACCTCATCATATTCTCTCCCCCCCCCCTTCTATTAATCTATATAGCCCTTGCACTTTCTGTTGGATTCTTAAGCCTTATCAGAGGAAACTGGCCACTCTCCAGGCATTCGGCTTAAGCTCCTTGTTGACCTCCCCGTCTGCGTCTCCCGGCAGGATACAGGCTAGGTCACTATTGGCGATCCTCCTCAAGCGTGAGAAGAACACACCACTCTTCCCTCCTCCCTGCCTCCCCCAGGGAGGGGAAAGAGACAGACAGAAATGTATTTACATGTCTTTATTTCTGTCCTTGCAGCAGTACAGAGAAACGCGTCTGTACTCATCAGATTCCAACAGCAGAGGGAAAAACTCCACCCCTGTACTTCCAGTACAGGTCAGATGACACTCTGAGCTAACATCCGGTGCTCAGCACAGTGAATAGACTGCCCCTTTGTTCCCATGGTACAGTCCCAAACATCAACATCCTGTTTTGCATTCCAGCCAGCTGCAGCTCGCTCTCGCATTGCTGCTTTTCCGTAACACTTTCAACCAATATTGTTTTCCTACGTTCTCCAAAATGCTATTTTTTGTCCTTAACGTCCCATCTTCATCTAACAGATCTTTTAATTTATTAAATCCATGTTCTTCTAATTTCTTCCACCAACCAGGATCTGTATAACTCTTATCTATATATTTTAATGGGGCCCACTTTGAATATATAGGTGTCCATTTCTTATTCCACCTCTTCCAAATTCCTAGAGCTATTTTCCTAGGTCCTGTCGTCTTCTTACATGTGATCTGTATATCTCTAATAAAGATCCCCTCTCTTTCTATTCCATTATTTATTTCATTCTCCATCCTAACCCATTTGATCTTATCATTATAACCAATATCTATTAAATATTTCAATTGGAACGCTTCATAATAAAATTCTAAATTTGATATCCCCCATCCAATCTCCTCCTGAGGGGAATAGTTTACTATATCTGATGTTCTGGCTCTTTTACTACCAAAAATCCAATTTTTAAAGACCTTATTCCATGTTTTAAACCACTTCTTTTTAAAGGGCATTGCAATAACTTGGAATAAATATAGTACTTTTGAAACCAAAAACATTTTAACTGCTCTAACCCTACTTAAAATAGCCAGATTTGTATCTTTCCAAGATCTCATATCTTTCTTAACCTTTCTCCATGCTTCTTTATAATTCTTTATAATTTATAATTTATAATTTGCTATCTCGTTCTTTTCCTCTGGCTTTACATCCCAGTACAAAATTTTGGACTTCTCCGTATTAACTCCCAATCCAGACTCATCTTTAAAATCTTTCAATATTATTATCAATTCTCTTACACTATCCAACGGGTTTGTTAATAGTAAAAAAATATGATCTGCATACATATTCTGTCAGTGTTTGTAAAAAGCAAAGGTTCTGACCTCCCTTTGTCGCCTCGGCCTTGTCCTTGGACCCTTGTCAGCATAAAAGAGTCCACGAGAAGAGTATCCTTGCTGAGTACTTTCTGCCTTTATTCTTAAAAGTCTTTCTGCAAAAGCGACTGATCAACTGTACGCACATCAACACTACCAGCTTTCACTAACCAACCGACCGACCCAACACCACACTGACATTTACCATTCTATATATACAAGTACAACCCAGTGAAAGGCTGCATGAGTCACTGCAGGCTGCTGACTCTTGCTGACCCAGCTTTTTAAGCATTAAAGAAACAGCGGCCAATTTTTAGCCGTTCCACCCCTTCTGTTTCTTAAATGCAAAAAACCCCAAAAGAAACAATACATACATACATACAATACATACATACACTATATACATAAACCCAGTTTTGTCATCAATTCATTATGTTATGTTGCTGGCAAAGGCTTGGTAAACAAATCAGCATATTATCTTGTGATTGACAATACTCCAGTTTGATTACCCCATTCTGTACACAATCTCTAACATTTGCATGATGGATAGCAATATGTTTTGATGCATATTTCATTATTTCCGAGCCCGCTAATGCAATGCACGATTGGCTATCTTCATACACTTGGATAGGTAAATCTACTTTACAATCTAGATCTTTTAGTATCTGTATAAACCACATGATTTCATTGCATGCTAGTGACAGGCTCCCATATTCTGCCTCACAGGATGAGGTCCATCCAATTATGGAATTGGCAAACATCATAACCATTCCACTTGTAGATTTTCTAGTAGCTACACAGCTTCCCAAGTCCGCATCAACAAATACTTCTAGTTTTTCATCTTGTGTACTAGATATCTTCAAACATACATTTAATGTCCCCTTTAGATATCTGATAAACCTTTTCAAAGCACACCAATCGGCAGTACTGGGTTTAGATACACGTTGGCTCAGAACATTTGTAGCACATGCAATGTCTGGCCTTGACCACTGGCTCAAATACAACAGTGATCCTATTTTTGAGTGATACAACTCAGACTGATCAAATTCATCATCACACACTGTCTTTGGGAAATCTGGTACCATGGGAGTCTGAACTGGCTTGCAGTTTTCCATGCCAAACTGCGCTATCAAACGAAAAATTTTCTCTTTGTGGCTCAATAGGAAGCTTCCATCAGCTTCCTGCCTTACTTCTACTCCCAAGTAATTGCTTACAGGCCCTAAGGTTTTAAGCTTAAACCTCTTTTCCAGTTGACTTGTGAGCTTCTGGAGCTCATCTGTGGAACTCCCTGTTACAAGCAAATAATCAGCAAAGACTAAGAGCATTAGATATTTGTTGCTTGTCCCCTTGGTGTACAGGCATGGATCAGTCACACTCCTTTTAAAACCAAGTTTTACAAGGGCTTCATTTAAAAACTGATTCCAACACCTTCCACTTTGTTTGAGACCATAAACAGCCTTTTTCAAACGCCAGACTGCACCATTCCCCTCTTCAAACCCAGGGGGTTGTCTCATTAACACTTCATGGTCTAAATTTGCATGCAGATATGCAGCATCAACATCAAAATGGTGTACTGCTAATTGTCTTACAGCAGCAATGGAAAGCATTAAACAAAAAGTTTCACTCTTTACAGTGGGAGAAAACACTTCATCATAACTCTCCCCTTTAATCTGAGTGAACCCTCTGGCTACTAATCTGGCTCGAAAACATGGTTCCCCAGATGCAAGGGTTTTCCTTTTGTAAACCCACTTGCATGACACCACTCTGCCACCAGGTGGCGGCATTATGACCTCAAACACTTTGTTACGTTTAAAAGAGTCCATTTCTTCTTTCATAGCTTGTTGCCACAAAGCACGTTCCCCAGGGGGTAAGTCTAAGACTTCATTATAACTTTGTGGTTCCACACAACTCACATTGCATACTCTCACTCCACTTAGGGTCAAACGCTGAGGAGGTACACCCTTGTTTGAACGCTGGGAGCGCCTAACCACAACTACTTCTTCTCCCACCCCCACCCCTTATCTCTGGCTCTTCTTCCTCTTCCTTTAGAGAAGTATTATCTATTGCCATATCTTTTGGGGAAATCTGTGCCTCCTCCTCATCCTGCTCCTGTGTTGCCAATGGCTGAGAAGAAGCCTCTTCTCTTGCTTGCAGGGGCAGTAGGTAATCTGGGATGGCATGGATCGCAGTCCATCTGTCCTGGTCAGCAAAGTCTGCTCTTCGTGACAGTACCACGTGTCCTGGGGGCAAATTGAAACGCCACCCTTTGCCATAGGGCTGATATCTCATAAACTGCAGTCTCTGTGCTCTAGTGCCCCCTTTTTGGCACTGAGCTTTGGGGATATTTACATGTGCCCAAGAACCCCAGTTATGGAGCATTGTCCACTCTGGTTCTTTCCCAAACAATACACGATAAGGAATATCTTTTATAGAGCTAGACCAGGTTCTATTAATCAGAAAGTTTGCTGTGAGGAAAGCCTCACCCCACAGCCTATGGTTGTGACCCAATCCTGCATCCACTAGCAGGCAGTCCTTTACTGACTGTATTACAGCCCCACGTCTTTCACACAGACCATTTTCAGCAGGGCTATAAGGCTTAGTCAAACGGCGAGTGATCCCCTTACGTCGCAACCATGCCCCAAATTGTTTGTTCAGAAATTCTCCGCCCCTATCTGTTTGCAACTGGACAACATGGCGAGCGAAAAGCTTTTCAGCTTGGGCAACCCATTCTCTGAATGTGAGGAAACACTTCAATTTCTGCTTTAACAAAAACAACCAACTAAAAAGTGATTTATCATCTATTACCAGAAAAGCATATCTGGCGCCCCCTTCAGTCTTCTGTGGAAAAGGACCTATCACGTCACAATGGACAAGTTCTAAAACCTCTTTAGATACTCTGTCACTTTTAGAAGCCACAGGCTTCCTCTTAGATTTGGCCATTTTACATACATTGCAATCTAGGAAACAGTTACAGCTATTTACTTTTAGGTTCTTGCACACCTTTTGCATCTCTGAAAGCACAAGAAAATTTGTGTGACCCAGTTTTCTGTGCAGGTCATGTACACACCCCTTATGAACTGGCAAATTATCCTGAACCACCTAGGCTGCTTTAACAGGCTTGTCCTGCATTACATATAACCCATTTTCCATATTTGCATGGCCACATGCCTGAGTTCCATTCTTTATCAGACAACCATCCTGCGTGAACTTAACACTATACCCTGCATTAATCAAACAGCTTACAGACAGTAAACAATAGTCCAAACTGCTGACAAACAGAGTCTCTGGTAGAATAGTGTTCAAGCACTGCAGGAAACATGTTCCCTGGCCATCAATCTTGCTTCTACGACCATCAGCAAGATAGATTGAGTCTTTTGCATCGGCTGGCTTCCCCAGGGTCTTAAAGTCCTCCCTGAAGTGAAGGACATGAGGCAGGAGTTGATAATGCAGGTGAGCTGCGCACAGGTGGCCTGCATGCAAGCTACCGGCAAGCTCTGTGGAGCCTCCTTTTATTGACACAAATATGCAAACCCAGGCAGATACATTTTGGGCTGTGACCTTTACACATCTTCCAGTCCCAAGATCATGGGGTGGTACAAAGTTATTTTGGCACCTGTTTCCACCGTGTCATTTCCACCTTGCACAGTGTATGACAAAGGAGACAAAAGGTCTCAGAGACAAAGGCCACAGACAGGACACCGCAGACTACTGAGATCGCAAAAGGTTAGACAGAGGGCATGATGTTCAGACAGCTGTGGCTTTGTCTGTGAGGGGTGTGTGCCCCGCCCCCCAAGGTCACGCATGCAGGCAGACTGAGGCTGCCTGCAGGTGGGGAGTGTGCTCCCTCCGGACCCTGCGATCATCCCTACACCTCCTGACTGTTGCAGATAATCCTGCTGCTCCCAGAGTCCAGCAACCATGTTCATTGAAGTATCTTCCTCTCCTCTAGAGAAAATGCAGACACACATTGAGCAGAACACGTGTTCTTCTTCCCTGAAAAGACCCCTTCTGCTTATATTTCTGCGTCGATCGCTGTCTCTGCTCCATGTCGTCTCCTGGAAGTCTTGCCCAGCATTGACATTGGAGATGCTCAGGTTGGTTGCATCTATAGCACCTCCTCACTGCCATGGCCAAGTCCAAACCTTGGCGTTGCTCCATTGGCAGATTCTGCTCCTGGCCCCCTTGGCTGTAACTCCTCCGCTCTTGGAGTTCAGCGTGTCTATCTGACCTTCTTTCTGCTTCTTCGGTCAATCTTCCAACCACATACTCAACGGTCAGATCTCGGGGACACATACTCCCCATGCTGTTAATCACAGGCAACCAGCTTTCAGGCAAACTTGAAAGGATAATGTTTGTTTGGTCAGTTTCATCATAATGCTTACCTCTCTGCTGTAGTTGAAGAAACAGATATTTAAGCATTTGAAGATGAGTTGCCAAACTCTCACCTTCTTTCATAACAGTCCTGAACAGCCTTCTGGTCAGAGAAATTATAGTTCCAGCAGTTTCTCTGACATGCATTGCCCTTAATAAATTCCAGCACTCAAACGCTGTGCTGGCATTTGCTACACGCAATAACTGAGAGTTGCTCAAACACAGCATGATTTGGGCACAAGCCCTTTCATCCAGCCGTTTTTTCTCAGCAGAGTCCCGTCTCAAAACCTCAGTTTCAACACAGTCCCATAGTCCATCTCTCCTTAACAACTGCTGCATTTTAATTGACAAACTCAGCAAGTTACCCCTTCATGGATCACTGCCTTGCCGTGGTGAAGGGGCTTGAATAACTCAGAGAAGCTATGAGCTATGCCGTGCAGGGCCACCCAAGATGGACAGGTCATAGTGGAGAGTTTTGACCAAACATGATCCACTTGGAGCAGGAACCGGCAAGCCACTCTGGTATCCCTGCCAAGAAAACTCCATGGACAAAGACAACAGGCATATAAATGTTATGACGCTGGAAGATGAGCCCCTCAGGTCGGAAGGCGTCCAAGGAAGAGGAATGCTACTGAGGAAGAGCGGAGGACAAGTACAAGTAGATTCAGAGCTGATGAAGTGGCTGGGCCAAAGCCGAAAGGATGCTCAGTTGCGGATATGCCTGGAAGCGAAAGGAAAGTCCAATGATCTAAAGAAAAATATTGCAAAGGAATCTGGAATGTAAGAACCATGAACCTTGGTAAGTTGAATGTGGTCAAAAATGAGATGGCAAGAATAAATATTGACATCCTGGGCATCAGTGAACTAAAATGGACGGGAATGGGCGAATTCAGTTCAGATGACCATCATATCTACTACTGTGGGCAAGAATCCCGTAAAAGAAATAGAGTGGCCCTCGTAGTCAACAAAAGAGTGGCGAAAGCTGTACTGGGATGCAATCTCAAAAATGATAGAATGATCTCGATACAAATACAAGGCAGACCTTTTAACATCACAGTAATCCAACTTTATGCATCAACCACTGGTGCTGAATTAACTGAAATTGAGCAATTCTATGAAGACTTACAACAGTATTAAAAGAACTGGCAGATGTGATCTCAGAACCACTGGCAGTCATCTTTGAGAATTCCTGGAGAACAGGCGAAGTCCCGGCAGACTGGAGGAGGGCAAATGTTGTCCCTATTTTCAAAAAGGGGAAAAGAGAGGACCCAAATAATTACCGCCCAGTCAGTCTGACATCAATAGCAGGGATGATTCTGGAGCAGATCATTAAGCAAACAGTCTGTGAGCACCTAGAAAGGAATGCTGTGATCACCAATAGTCAGCATGGATTTCTGAAAAATAAGTCATGTCAGACTAACCTGATCTCGTTTTTTGACAGAATTACAAGCCTGGTAGATGAAGGGAACGCAGTGGATGTAGCCTACCTTGATTTCAGCAAAGCATTTGACAAGGTGCCCCATGATATTCTTGTAAAGAAGCTGGTAAAATGCGGTCTTGACTATGCTACCACTCAGTGGATTTGTAACTGGCTGACTGACCGAACCCAAAGGGTGCTCATCAATGGTTCCTCTTCATCCTGGAGAAGAGTGACTAGTGGGGTGCCACAGGGTTCTGTCTTGGGCCCGGTCTTATTCAACATCTTTATCAACGACTTGGATGATGGACTCAAGGGCATCCTGATCAAATTTGCAGATGACACCAAACTGGGAGGGGTGGCTAACACCCCAGAGGACAGGATCACACTTCAAAACGAACTTGACAGATTAGAGAACTGGGCAAAAACAAACAAGATGAATTTTAACAGGGAGAAATGTAAAGTATTGCACTTGGGCAAAAAAAAATGAGAGGCACAAATACAAGATGGGGGACACCTGGCTTGAGAGCAGTACATGTGAAAAGGATCTAGGAGTCTTGGTTGACCACAAACTTGACATGAGCCAACAGTGTGACGCGGCAGCTAAAAAAGCCAATGCAATTCTGGGCTGCATCAATAGGAGTATAGCATCTAGATCAAGGGAAGTAATAGTGCCACTGTATTCTGCTCTGGTCAGACCACACCTGGGCATGTTTAGCCTGGAGAAGAGGAGGTTAAGGGGTGATATGATAGCCATGTTCAAATATATAAAAGGATGTCACATAGAGGAGGGAGAAAGGTTGTTTTCTACTGCTCCAGAGAAGCGGACACGGAGCAATGGATCCAAACTACAAGAAAGAAGATTCCACCTAAACATTAGGAAGAACTTCCTGACAGTAAGAGCTGTTCGACAGTGGAATTTGCTGCCAAGGAGTGTGGTGGAGTCTCCTACTTTGGAGGTCTTTAAGCAGAGGCTTGACAACCATATGTCAGGAGTGCTCTGATGGTGTTTCCTGCTTGGCAGGGGGTTGGACTCGATGGCCCTTGTGGTCTCTTCCAACTCTATGATTCTATGATTCTATGATTCTAACACCTTCTAGAAATGACACCAAAGAAGGATGTTCTTCTCATTATAGGGGATTGGAATGCTAAAGTAGGGAATGAAGAGATAAAAGGAACAACTGGCAAGTTTGGCCTTGGAATTCAAAACGAAGCAGGGCAAAGGCTAATAGAATTCTGTCAAGAGAACAAGCTGGTCATCACAAACACGCTTTTCCAACAACACGAGAGACGACGCTACACATGGACATCACCAGATGGGCAGCATCGATATCAGATTGATTATATTCTCTGCAGCCAAAGATGGAGAAGCTCTATACAGTCAGCAAAAACAAGGCCTGGAGCTGACTGTGGCTCGGATCATCAGCTTCTTATAGCAAAATTCAAGCTTAAACTGAAGAAAGTAGGAAAAACCACTGGGCCGGTAAGATACAATCAAAGTCAAATCCCTTATGAATACACAGTGGAAGTGAGGAACAGGTTTAAGGATTTAGATTTGGTGGACAGAGTGCCTGAAGAACTATGGATGGAAGCTTGTAACATTATACAGGAGGCAGCAACGAAAACCATCCCAATGAAAAGGAAATGCAAGAAAGCAAAGTGGCTGTCCAACAAGGCCTTACAAATAGCGGGGGAGAGAAGGCAATCAAAATTCGAGGGAGATAGGGAAAGATACAGGAAATTGAATGCCGATTTCCAAAAAATAGCAAGGAGAGACAAGAAGGCCTTCTTAAACGAGCAATGCAAAGAAATAGAGGAAAACAATAGAATGGGAAAAACCAGAGATCTGTTCAAGAAAATTGGAGATATGAAAGGAACATTACGTACAAAGATTTCCATAATAAAGGACAAAAGTGGTAAGGACCTAACAGAAGCAGAAGACATCAAGATGAGGTGGCAAGAATACACAGAGGAACTATACCAGAAAGAAATGGATGTCTCGTATACCCCAGGTAGTGTGGTTGCTGACCTTGAGCCAGACATCCTGGAGAGTGAAGTCAAATGGGCCTTAGAAAGCACTGCAAATAACAAGGCCAATGGAAGTGATGATATTCCAGCTGAACTATTTAAAATTTTAAAAGATGATGCTGTTAAGCTGCTACACTCAATATGCAAGCAAATTTGGAAAACTCAGCAGTGGGCAGAGGATTGGAGAAGGTCAGTCTACATCCCAATCCCTAATAATAATAGAAACCAAAAATACACTAAGATATCACACATTAAAAACTTGCCTGAACAAGGCTGCCTTAAGATGTCTTCTGAGTGTCTGGTAGTTGTTTATCGCTTTGACATCCGATGGGAGGGCGTTCCACAGGGTGGGCACCACTACCGAGAAGGCCCTCTGCCTGGTTCCCTGTAGCTTTGCTTCTCACAATGAGGGAACCGCCAGAAGGCCCTCGGCACTGGACCTCAGTGTCCGGGCAGAACGATGGGGTTGGAGACGCTCCTTCACGTATACTGGGCCGAGGCCGTTTAGGGCTTTAAAGGTCAACACCAGCACTTTGAATTGTGCTCAGAAACGTACTGGGAGCCAATGTAGGTCTTTCAAGACCGGTGTTATGTGGTCTCAGCGGCCGCCCCCAGTCACCAGTCTAGCTGCCGCATTCTGGATTAGTTGTAGTTTCCGAGTCACCTTCAAAGGTAGACCCACGTAGAAGGGAAGTACCAAAGAATGCTCCAAATACCGCACAATTGCACTCATTTCACACGCTAGCAAGGTTATGCTTAAAATTCTACAAGGCAGGCTTAAGCAGTATGTAGACCGAGAACTCCCAGAAGTGCAAGCTGGATTTCGAAGGGGCAGAGGAACCAGAGACCAAATTGCAAACATGCGCTGGATTATGGAGAAAGCTAGAGAGTTCCAGAAAGACATCTACTTCTGCTTCATTGACTATGCAAAAGCCTTTGACTGTGTCAACCACAGCAAACTATGGCAAGTTCTTAAAGAAATGGGAGTGCCTGATAACTTCATCTGTCTCCTGAGAAATCTCTATGTGGGACAAGAAGCTACAGTTAGAACTGGATATGGAACAACTGATTGGTTCAAAATTGGGAAAGGAGTACGACAAGGCTGTATATTGTCTCCCTGCTTATTTAACTTATATGTAGAATTCATCATGTGAAAGGCTGGGCTAGATGAATCCCAAGCCGGAATTAAGATCGCCGGAAGAAATATCAACAACCTCAGATATGCAGATGACACAACCTTGATGGCAAAAAAGTGAGGAGGAATTAAAGAACCTTTTAATGAGGGTGAAAGAGGAGAGTGCAAAATATAGTCTGAAGCTCAACATCAAAAAAACGAAGATCATGGCCACTGGGTCCATCACCTCCTGGCAAATAGAAGGGGAAGAAATGGAGGCAGTGAGAGATTTTACTTTCTTGGGCTTCATGATCACTGCAGATGGTGACAGCAGTCAGGAAATTAAAAGACGCCTGCTCCTTGGGAGAAAGGCGATGGCAAACCTAGACAGCATCTTCAAAAGCAGAGACATCACCTTGCCAACAAAGGTCCGTATAGTTTAAAGCCATGGTTTTCCCAGTAGTGATGTATGGAAGTGAGAGCTGGACCATAAAGAAGGCTGATCGCCGAAGAATTGATGCTTTTGAATTATGGTGCTAGAGGAGACTCTTGAGAGTCCCATGGACTGCAAAAAGATCAAACCTATCCATTCTTAAGGAAATCAGCCCTGAGTGCTCACTGGAAGGACAGATCCTGAAGCTAAGACTCCAGTACTTTGGCCACCTCATGAGAAGAGAAGACTCCCTGGAAAAGACCCTGATGTTGGGAAAGATGGAGGGCACAAGGAGAAGGGGACGACAGAGGACGAGATGGTTGGACAGTGTTCTCGAAGCTAGCAGCATGAGTTTGACCAAACTGCGGGAGGCAGTGGAAGACAGGAGTGCCTGGCGTGCTCTGGTCCATGGGGTCACGAAGAGTCGGACATGACTAAATGACTAAACAACAACAACAACAGCAAGTTATTCTCTGACAGAAGTTCAACAGGGATGTCTCCCCCAATATTTACAACTTGGGGAGACTGGAAATCTGCCACCTCTGCTGGTGCTTGCTGAGCCCCTTCTGTGGGGCCTCTAGCAATCTCTCTTGATTTTCTTTTTACAGTCTGACTGGATGGTCCTCACCGGCTTCTAGCTGCTGCCTCTGTTGACCCTCAGGTCCCGCCTGGCTCTTCAACTGGTGTAGCCGCTCTTTGAGTCGCCTACTGTGGTCCTCTAGCAGTTCAAACTGTTCCAGTAGCCGACGCTGAGTGCTTTCCTGATCCTCAGATCCTAGCCACTCCAGTGTCGCTGCAGACAGTTACAGCTTGCCACAAAGTGCTCCAACGCACTGCCACTGGCTCCATGCACCACCAGGACTCACCAGCTCCCTGCTCAGATGCTGTCAGTCGTTTTGCACTCTGCACATGCTCAGAAACACTGGGCCCATAACCTGTCAGTGTTTGTAAAAAGCAAAGGTTCTGACCTCCCTTTGTCACCTCAGCCTGGTCCTCGGACTCTTGTAGGCATAAAAGAGTCCACGAGAAGAGTATCGTTGCAGCCTTTATTCTTAAAATTCTTTCTGCAAAAGGGACTGAACAACTGTACGCACATCAACACTACCAGCTTTCACTAACCAACCAACCAACCCAACGCCACACTAACATTTACCACTCTATATATACAAGTACAACCCAGTGAAAGGCTGCATGAGTCACTGCAGGCCGCTCACTCATGCTGACCCAGCTTTTTAAGCATTAAAGAAATAGCGGCCAATTTTTAAAGGTAAAGGTACCCCTGCCCGTACGGGCCAGTCGTGTCCGACTCTAGGGTTGTGCGCTCATCTCACTTCATTTTTTTAAATAGATATTTATTAAAAATTTTCCATTTCAAAAAACACAAACCAAAAAGAAAAAACAAAAAAAGAAAACATATACAGTTTGAAACCCTTCTTTTTCTATAACATATTTCCCTGACTTCCCCACACCTCCCCTTCTTATATTCCAATTCAAATTGTTAATTCAACAAGTTCTTATCCCCAATTTTTAACCTTTTTATATTTAGTTCAATTTAAAAGACCATTTTTACAACATCAAAATTTATACGTCAATGTTCATTCTTAAATCTTTAAATCCTTTTTCTAAAGTCGACCCAAATTCCCTTCCACGAATTCCCAACTTTTCATACTAGTAACAAAACAGAAAAAAAGAAAAAACATAGATTATAATTATGCACTCTTTGGATCCCCCAACCCCATCCCGTCCCCTTTCCCGGTTTCAATCCCCAACAAATGTCCATCAGTCTTAATCTGCTGTCAGCCTGGAGATCTCACGTCCGAGGCTCTCAATTCTCTCTCAGTTCCTCTCTGCCGGTTTTTTTGATAGTCCTTAGTATTAAACACCAGATCTCGGAGATGCTCTGGCCCGATAGGGACAATGTTTCTTCCAGCCAGACCTCCATACTTAAAAGTGGAGCCCAAATCTTGTTTCTTATTCCTTTCAAGTCCAAATGTCCCCAAAGCTCCAACTTTCACCTTAATCAAATTTGTAATCCTTGGGTCTTCAGATCTCCACATAAGGAGATCTCTCCATTCTTCAGTCTCGAGCTCAGACCAGATTTTCATCATCAGATTCTTATTTTCCTTTCCATCATGTCAGGCCTCTGGCTCTCCTTTGTCATCTGCAACATTACATTTCCTCCTTCCTTTTCCTCAAAAACAACATGTATCTCTTTCTCCACGCTCTCAAAGTTCTCAAATTTCTCCTCTTGTCCAGCTGCATGAACTTCCCGGATCAAATCCTTATCAAATTCAATGCACTTGTTTACTGTTAAGTCCAGAGTTGCAACGTTGGGAGCCAAAACATCAATTTGGCCTTGTAACTTTCCCAAGAGAAAGAACACTCTGTCCAATTTAGCTTGAATTTTCCCTCCTTCAGCCATTCTTGTAATGTCCCAAAACCCCCTCTAGAGGGATTTTGGTTACTTAGTATTCCTTCCAGTTTAAATCCAAAAATCAAGTTAGTTTGTATCAGTTTTTCCTTATTTTCAACAAAATATAGTCAAATTGTAACGAATATAACAGTATAAAACAAAGTTCTCTTTTCCCGTATTGACAGCTAATTTGACAGCTGTCAAGCTCTTCAATATCTCTTCAGCAGGCTCTCTCGCGGATCACTCCCGGGTCCGGGGGGGTGGCACTTCAGCTCCCAAAATTAGCTCTTATCCTCCAGTAAGATTACTTAAACTGCCAAATCATGAAATTAATGTCTTTACCCAATAAAAAAGATAAAATCCTCTCGACCTTAGTTAGCTGGTCCTTGCTTTAGATTATGTATAAGACGGGGAGACGGACTTCCTATTTGCGCCTTCCCCGATCGTGCCTAATTTTTTTTTAAAAAAAAAATCTTTACAATTCCACTTTCCGTACTACTCATGGGTTGCTGCTTTTAGAGTCCAATTGTTCATAAGAAGAAGTCAGTGCTCTCCAACCATGGCATGCGGCTTCACTCTGCAGGAGAAGCAGTCGACTCTCAGCACCGCACCGCTCACCCCGTCCCCCGTTCTGAAGCCTTTAAAAAGGCTCCTTCGCGGGTCGGGGGGGGTGCGCTCATCTCACTTAAGAGGCCGGGAGCCAGTGCTGTCCGAAGACACTTCCGGGTCACGTGGCCAGCATGACGAAGCTGCTCTAGCGAGCCAGCACCAGCGCAGCACACGGAAACGCCATTTACCTTCCCGCTATAAAGCAGTACCTATTTATCTACTTGCACTTAAGGGTGCTTTCGAACTGCTAGGTGGGCAGGAGCTGGGACCGAAAGACGGGAGCTCACCCCGCCTCGGGGATTCGAACCACCGACCATACGATCGGCAAGTCCTAGGCACTGAGGTTTTACCCACAGCGCCACCCGCGTCCCTGGCCAATTTTTAGCCGTGACATATTCAACTTGATTTCCTCATTTTCCTCCTTATATCCTTTTATTCTTACTAATTTCTAATCCTATCTGCCAGGTACTCCATATCCAACACAAATAGTAATGGTGAGAGGGGGCAACCTTGTTTAACCCTGTAGCCTTATTGGAGTTCACCAATTGGGTCTGTGTTGCTCCCAGACAGGAGGAAGGAAGTCAAATGACACCGAGGTTGATTCAAAGAACGAGTTTATTCTGCTCTCCGGATAGCAGAAGGCACTTGCGTGATCAAGTCCACAGCAAGTCCAAAGAAATAAGAAATTTCATGCAGTATATATATCCTCCAGGCACCCTCTCCCTCCTTCCCTAGGAATCCAACCATGTCAGCCTATGTACGCAGGTTGACATCACATATGTTCCTGCTCTGGTATTCTTAACCATAAAAGGATCTTCCTTCCTGTACTTCTAAAAGGATCTTCCTTCCTGCACTTCTGAACATAAAAGGATCTTCCTGTTCCTACTCTTATTTTGGAGCAAGAGGTCACCATCTCCGAGAACACACTCTGGCGCTGTTCCCAGACTGGGTCTGTGCATTTTTTGTCGTCAGGATATAAGATAAGGCACAGACGCATCATCCCTGCTCTACTGGAACTTGGCAAGGTCACTCATTGCCATCACGGACTGATAAGGGAGAGAGCTTTGAGCACAGCCGGGTTTTTGTTTATACATTGACTCAGAGCTCAAGTTAATGGATTTTAGCTAGGGAAAAATAGGGATTTTGGTGCAGTTTCAAACTGCCTGCACAGTCAGTTTTGGGTTTGGGAAACCCATTCCTTCATTCCCTCCTCTTCTTTTGGACAGCCTTACGGCTCGTCCCAAGGTACTGGCCGGTATTCTCGTGTCAGTGCTGTAATCTGGGGCCGAATCATTCATGACATCATTTTATGCATCATATTTTGCAGGCATTACATTAAGCAGGGTATGTTGTAATATGAGTGCTCAGCAGCTGCGAAGTAGCAGCTCAATGTTTACATCACATGATGTGTTTGCTGGGTCTGAGCGTGAGACCGGATGTTTGAAGCTCTTCTCAGAGTTGTGTTCTCAGTGTAACTTGAGACCTTCCTGTTGTTCCTGTAAAGGGGGAGTCAGTCAGATGCTTGGAGGTTTCTGAGAGAGCAGACATGCTTTGTGAAAGCTCTTATGTAGTGTACAGTCCAGGAATAAAGTAGAATAAATAGACTACTTTTCTGACTGTTTTCTTTCTCCTGCTGGCATGCAAGGGGAAAGGGAGTGTGCACCTCTCTGGAGGGAGGTGTCACTTATTGAAGACCTCCCTGGTCTGACCGAAAACCAGCAAGGTAGATCACCGGCAACAGGCCCCAGTGTCTGGGAAGAGGAGCCAGCCTTTCCCGAGGGGGGCAGTTTCCAACAGGGTATACAGGAGCAGAAAAGAAGCAATATTAGCAAGGGGCCTATTAACATCATTAAAAGTCCTCTAAGCCACCCCAGGTTCAGAAGCCACTCAGTCAACCAAGACATGTCACATCCGTTCCAGGTTGGGACAGGAACATGGGCCACTTTTTCTATTTCTGCTGCCAGGTGTCGAATAGCTTCACCTTGGTCAGAGATGTTAAAGCAACAGGCTCCTTCTGTCAAATTTAACGCAGCCCAAAATCCAGCGGAACCCAAAATTGGGGCCGTAACTGAGGACTCATTCCAAGGCACAGGGAGGAGGGGTATTCCTTCCAAAGCATCTGTAGGTCCCAGAGTGCAGACCATGCGTGAGGCGGCGTCTGTAGGGCACCGAGAGATGGGGAGTCGAAGGGGTTGGTGTAGATCAATCGTAGCAGTCCAATCCGATACTGCCTGCAAGCAGAGATTAAATCACAAAAGAATGAGATCCTCTCGGAAGGTAGCATATTACCGTGATTATCCTACCTTTGCCTCTTAAGATACGCTTCTGTTTTAAATTCTTTCTGCAGAATATTCACTGCAAAAGGGTGTTCTGTTGGGCTGCATTTGAAAGTTGATTGACCTTTTAAATAAACTGTAGGCCAGTCCTGCCCAGTTTCCCCCTATTATTATTATTTATTATTTATCTGCAAATAATTTAATTTTGATATACATATTCATGTACTTAATTGACTTGGGACAGCGATTCAGTTATAATAAGGGCACAACAATAGCTACCTGCTGTATGGCTGAATTTTCTTATAAGAGAACATCTGATAACAGCTTGAAAGGGCGCAACTCAACTTTTAACACCTTTTTTTTTTTTTTGCATATCTATTTAATTCAATCCTATGCAGAGCAGATGGGGGGGGGGTGAGAGAGCAGGTACCAAGACACTGTTTAGGGGAAAGGTTCCTGCTTGTTCCTCTTCATAATGTGAGACTAAATATCTGACCTTAGAGCACTAGGAACATTTTAGGGAACACCACCATGTCGGAGAAGGCTACGACAGCATATGACATAAGCAGCCCTGATAAGAAGTGCCTGACAACTTCCATATCTGAAACCACAAAGAAAGGCACAAGCCATAAACGAATACAGGCAGTGGGGCCTATGGACTTCGCTAAACATCTCTCCCCAAAAGCTGAAAAGAAAAGGGGTTCTGGCCCAGCCCCAGCCCCCGTTCTTTATGATGTTAGGGAATGCTCAGCACACACAGGTTCACTGGACGCTCAAGGCATTTCCTGAAAAGAAAAGGTCAGTCCTCCATTGTGTGGAGCTTCTTTTATTGATCTCAACTTTTCCACAACAAGAATCTGTAAGGCTGCAAGCACACTAACAAGGGAGTAAGTCCTATTGAGCTTACTGGAACAGCCTTCTGAGTAGACATTTACGGGATTGTGCTACAAGTCCAGCTTGGGGTGAGTGGAGCAGAAAACTGGTGAGATTTTTTCTCTCGGCTCCAGCATCAAATAGATAATACTTTTAATGTTTTAATATTGGCAGTGTGCCAGATGGAGTACTTGGAAAGGGAGGCAGGATCACAGATATGCTACTGTGACCTACCCTTTGTCCCAGTTTCCCAATACACACATTTGCAATTCCACCCCAACACTCTTCCTACATGGATTCACACACACACAAACTTCTTATCAAGTAGTTACAGGAATATAAAACTGGAGTGTGCCTGAATTTGCGTCAGTGTAACGATGTTTGCACATTTATGTAATTCATACAAATTATACTGCACTTTTGCATTCAGTTGGGCCAGTGTTCAAAACATTCTGTTTTACTTAGCATTTTGGTTTGAAAACCCAAGTTCCACTTTCTGTGCACTTCCTGTAAGATTGTATAATTGAAGGAAAGAGCCTCTAATAGAGCTTTTGCTTTGCTTTTGAAGCTGTAGACATTGTTGTTGTTGTTTAGTCGTTTAGTCGTGTCCGACTCTTCGTGACCCCATGGACCAGAGCACGCCAGGCACTTCTGTCTTCCACTGCCTCCCGCAATTTGCTCAAACTCATGCTGGTAACTTTGAGAACACTGTCCCACAATTTTGTCCTCTGTCGTCCCCTTCTCCTTGTGCCCTCCATCTTTCCCAACATCAGGGTCTTTTCCAGGGAGTCTTCTCTTCTCATGAGGTGGCCAAAGTACTGGAGCCTTAGCTTCACGATCTGTCCTTCCAGTGAGCACTCAGGGCTGATTTCCTTAAGAATGGAGAGGTTTGATCTTCTTGCAGTCCATGGGACTCTCAAGAGTCTCCTCCAGCACCATAATTCAAAAGCATCAATTCTTCGGCGATCAGCCTTCTTTATGGTCCAGCTTTCACTTCCATACATCACTACTGGGAAAACCATAGCTTTTACTATACGGACCTTTGTTGGAAAGGTGATGTCTCTACTTTTTAAGATGCTGTCTAGGTTTGTCATTGCTTTTCTCCCAAGGAGCAGGCGTCTTTTAATTTCGTGGCTGCTGTCACCATCTGCAGTGATCATGGAGCCCAAGAAAGTAAAATCTCTCACTGCCTCCATTTCTTCCCCTTCTATTTGCCAGGAGGTGATGGGCCCAGTGGCCATGATCTTCGTTTTTTTGATGTTGAGCTTCAGACCATATTTTGCGCTCTCCTCTTTCACCCTAAATAAAAGGTTCTTTAATTCCTCCTCGCTTTCTGCCATCAAGGTTGTGTCATCTGCATATCTGAGGTTGTTGATATTTCTTCCGGCGATCTTAATTCCGGCTAGGGATTCATCCAGCCCAGCCTTTCGCATGATGAATTCTGCATATAAGTTAAATAAGCAGGGAGACAATATACAGCCTTGTCGTACTCCTTTCCCAATTTTGAACCAATCAGTTGTTCCCTATCCAGTTCTAACTGTAGCTTCTTGTCCCACATAGAGATTTCTCAGGAGACAGATAAGGTGATCAGGCACTCCCATTTCTTTAAGAACTTGCCATAGTTTGCTGTGATCCACACAGTCAAAGGCTTTTGCATAGTCAATGAAGCAGAAGTAGATGTCTTTCTGGAACTCTCTAGCTTTCTCCATAATCCAGTGCATGTTTGCAATTTGGTCTCTGGTTTCTCTGCCTCTTCTAAATCCAGCTTGCACTTCTGGGAGTTCTCGGTCCACATACTGTTTGAACCTTCCTTGTAGAATTTTAAGCATAACCTTGCTAGCGGATGAAATGAGTGCAATTGTGCGGTAGTTGGAGCATTCTTTGGCACTGCCCTTCTTTGGGATTGGGATGTAGACTGATCTTCTCCAATCCTCTGGCCACTGCTGAGTTTTCCAAACTTGCTGGCATATTGAGTGTAGCAGCTTAACAGCATCATCTTTTAAAATTTTAAATAGTTCAGCTGGAATATCATCACTTCCACTGGCCTTGTTATTTGCAGTGCTTTCTAAGGCCCATTTGACTTCACTCTCCAGGATGTCTGGCTCAAGGTCAGCAACCACACTACCTGGGGTGTACGAGCCATCAATATCTTTCTGGTATAATTCCTCTGTGTATACTTGCCACCTCTTCTTGATGTCTTCTGCTTCTGTTAGGTCCTTACCACTTTTGTCCTTTATTATGGTAATTTTTGTACAAAATGTTCCTTTCATATCTCCAATTTTCTTGAACAGATCTCTGCTTCTTCCCATTCTGTTGTTTTCCTCTATTTCTTTGCATTGCTCGTTTAAGAAGGCCTTCTTGTCTCTCCTTGCTATTTTTTGGAAATCGGCATTCAATTTCCTGTATCTTTCACTATCTCCCTCACATTTTGCTTGCCTTCTCTCCCCCGCTATTTGTAAGGCCTTGTTGGACAGCCACTTTGCTTTTTGCATTTCTTTTTCATTGGGATGGTTTTCGTTGCTGCCTCCTGTATAATGTTGCGAGCCTCCACCCATAGTTCTTCAGGCACTCTGTCCACCAAATCTAAATCCTTAAACCTGCCCCTCACTTCCACTGTGTATTCATAGGGGATTTGGTTTAGATTGTATCTTACCGGCCCAGTGGTTTTTCCTACTTTCTTCAGTTTAAGCTTGAATTTTGCTATAAGACATTGATGATCTGAGCCACAGTCAGCTCCAGGTCTTGTTTTTGCTGACTGTATAGAGCTTCTCCATCTTTGGCTGCAGAGAATATAATCAATCTGATTTCGATGCTGCCCATCTGGTGATGTCCATGTGTACAGTCGTCTTGTGTTGTTGGAAAAGAGTGTTTGTGATGACCAGCTTGTTCTCTTGACAGAACTCTATTAGCCTTTGCCCTGCTTCGTTTTGATCTCCAAGGCTTTTGATTCCCTACTTTAGCATTCCAATCCCCTATAATGAGAAGAACATCTTTCTTTGGTGTCACTTCTATAAGGTGTTGTAAGTCTTCATAGAATTGCTCAATTTCAGTTTCTTCAGCACCAGTAGTTGGTGCATAAAGTTGGATTACTGTGATGTTAAAAGGTCTGCCTTGGATTCGTATTGAGATCATTCTATCATTTTTGAGATTGCATCCCAGTACAGCTTTCGCCACTCTTTCGTTGACTATGAGGGCCACTCCATTTCTTTTACGAGTTTCTTGCCCACAGTAGTAGATATGATAGTCCTCCGAACTGAATTCGCCCATTCCCGTCCATTTTAGTTCTCTGATGCCCAGGATGTCAATATTTATTCTTGCCATCTCATTTTTGACCACATCCAACTTACCCAGGTTCATGGTTCTTACATTCCAGGTTCCTATGCAATATTTTTCTTTACAGCATTGGACTTTCCTTTCGCTTCCAGGCATATCCACAACTGAGCGTCCTTTCGGCTTTGGCCCAGCCGCTTCATCAGCTCTGGATCTACTTGTACTTGTCCTCCGCTCTTCCCCAGTAGCATGTTGGACGCCTTCCGGCCTGAGGGGCTCATCTTCCAGCATTATAACTTTTATATGCCTGTTGTCTTTGTCCATGGAGTTTTCTTGGCAGGGATACTAGAGTGGCTTGCCGGTTCCTCCTCCAGGTGGATCACATTTGGTCAAAACTCTCCACTATGACCTGTTCATCTTGGGTGCCCTGCTCGGCATAGCTCATAGCTTCCCTGAGTTATTCAAGCCCCTTCGCCACGGCAAGGCAGTGATCCATGAGGGGGACATTATTAACACACAAATATTGGGAAAGATCTACCCACTAGTTCTCTTATTTTAATGGCTGCAGACTACTCTTGAACCATTAGGGTACAACTGGATGCTTTGGCAGAAGATTTCTTTGCTTTCTGTCAGCACCCTCAGTTGATGAACAAAACAATAGAAACAATAAAAGGCACATTTTTCCAAGAGAACATATGTCTTGGAGTTGCATATAATCCCCACCAGGCGTCAGAAACTGGCAGATAATTACTCAGAAATTTCAAAATTAATGCCCAGATAATTCATATCTTTTCCCCCCTGGGTGGCCGCAAATATAAACTTGAAAGTCTTTTGTTACATTCATATAAAGGTTCATTTACACCTTACATACTTTGGATAGAAATAGTTCTGGGGAAAATGCGGTTATAATCTGTGATGGCTTGTGAATGCTCTCCGCAAGAAATGCCTCTGCTCACTCAGAGATACATATATACATCCTTTATTTTACATATGTACAAGCAACACACATAATCATGCGTCCGAATCCTGTGAGTCAGATTCTCGGAGTGACTTACGTCCGCCCCTTTTCCAGCAGAAGAGGCGAGGCATTCTCATGTGATGTCTCTGCCCCCTCCTCTTTAACACTCTCCTTTCCTGGGCAGATGGAACCGGCACTGCCTCACTATCCGTGCCAGAGCTTCCTGTGTGGTGTTGAGGCTCTGCTCCAACATCTGAGCGCCTTCCCGCCTCCTGAGTTTCCCTCCTTTCCTCCACTGTCACTTCATGCCCCCTTCCTCTGCTTGTCTCCCCTCCTCCCCTGCGTTCTCCGTCAATACCATGACATCACCCCCCTTCTAAGACCCCCCCTCATCCGTGTCACTCTCGCTTTCTTCTGAGGATTGAAAACCGAAGAAGTCTTCTTCTTCCTCATCAGTTTGCTCAAATATTTCTCTTAATTGCCAATCGTGGGGTCTAGGTTTATGGGCGTATCGTGTATGGAAATCCCTTTGCAATTCCGGCGCGTGAATAGATTCTGCCAGTTCCTAGGAGTTCTCAGTTTCAGGACAACCCTCCCATGCCACCAGGTATTGCAACCTATTTTTATACCACCTAGAATCCAGAATTTCTTCAATCTCTTCCTCCACCCCATTCTCTACCACTGTTGGAGATGGAGGAGTTTCCCTTGCCTCCTGCCGATACCTGTGTGCAGGACTGTATGGCGATAGCAAAGATCTGTGAAACACAGGGTGTAGTTTCATGTTCTCTGGTAAGCGGAGTCGGAAGGACACTGGATTAATCTGCTCTATTACTTCGAATGATGCCAACTTCCGAGGTTCCAGCTTTTTACACCTACCCTTAAAAGGTAACCCCTTGAAGAGAACTTTGTTTCTGTTGCTTCTGCTGGTTATCATAGAATCATAGAATCATAGAGTTGGAAGAGACCACAAGGGCCATCGAGTCCAACCCCCTGCCAAGCAGGAAACACCATCAGAGCACTCCTGACATATGGTTGTCAAGCCTCTGCTTAAAGACCTCCAAAGTAGGAGACTCCACCACACTCCTTGGCAGCAAATTCCACTGTCGAACAGCTCTTACTGTCAGGAAGTTCTTCCTAATGTTTAGGTGGAATCTTCTTTCTTGTAGTTTGGATCCATTGCTCCGTGTCCGCTTCTCTGGAGCAGCAGAAAACAACCTTTCTCCCTCCTCTATGTGACATCCTTTTATATATTTGAACATGGCTAGCATATCACCCCTTAACCTCCTCTTCTCCAGGCTAAACATGCCCAGCTCCCTTAGCCGTTCCTCATAAGGCATCGTTTCCAGGCCTTTGACCATTTTGGTTGCCCTCCTCTGGACACGTTCCAGTTTGTCAGTGTCCTTCTTGAATTGTGGTCCCCAGAACTGGACACAGTACTCCAGGTGAGGTCTGACCAGAGCAGAATACAGTGGCACTATTACTTCCCTTGATCTAGATGCTATACTCCTATTGATGCATCCCAGAATTGCATTGGCTTTTTTAGCTGCCGCGTCACACTGTTGGCTCATGTCAAGTTTGTGGTCAACCAAGACTCCTAGATGCTTTTCACATGTACTGCTCTCAAGCCAGGTGTCCCCCATCTTGTATTTGTGCCTCTCATTTTTTTTGCCCAAGTGCAATACTTTACATTTCTCCCTGTTACAATTCATCTTGTTTGTTTTTGCCCAGTTCTCTAATTTGTCAAGGTCGTTTTGAAGTGTGATCCTGTCCTCTGGGGTGTTAGCCACCCCTCCCAGTTTGGTGTCATCTGCAAATTTGATCAGGATGCCCTTGAGTCCATCATCCAAGTCGTTGATAAAGATGTTGAATAAGACCGGGCCCAAGACAGAACCCTGTGGCACCCCACTAGTCACTCTTCTCCAGGATGAAGAGGAACCATTGATGAGCACCCTTTGGGTTCGGTCAGTCAGCCAGTTACAAATCCACTGAGTGGTAGCAGAGTCAAGACCGCATTTTACCAGCTTCTTTACAAGAATATCATGGGGCACCTTGTCAAATGCCTTGCTGAAATCAAGGTAGGCTACATCCACTGCGTTCCCTTCATCTACCAGGCTTGTAATTCTGTCAAAAAACGAGATCAGGTTAGTCTGACATGACTTATTTTTCAGAAATCCATGCTGACTATTGGTAATCACAGCATTCCTTTCTAGGTGCTCACAGACTGTTTGCTTAATGATCTGCTCCAGAATCTTCCCTGGTATTGATGTCAGACTGACTGGGCGGTAATTATTTGGGTCCTCTCTTTTCCCCTTTTTGTAAATAGGGACAACATTTGCCCTCCTCCAGTCTGCCGGGACTTCGCCTGTTCTCCAGGAATTCTCAAAGATGACTGCCAGTGGTTCTGAGATCACATCTGCCAGTTCTTTTAATACTCTTGGATGCAGTTATATTTGTTACAATTTTCCTACAATTTGTTGAAAACAAGGAAGAACTGATACAAACTAACCAAAATCCCTCTAGAGGGGGTTCTGGGACATTACAAGAATGGCTGGAGGAGGGAAAATTCAGGCTGAACTGGACAGAGTTTTTGTTCTCTTGGGAAAGTTACAAGGCCAAATTTGTAGCCAGTAAACAAATTCATTGAATTTGATAAGGACTTGAATCAAGAAGTCTATTCAATTGGACAAAAAGAGAAACTTAAGAGCTTTGAGAATTTGGAGAAGGAGATATATGTTGTCCCTGAAGAAAAGGATGGAGGAGCTGTAATTTTGCAGATGACAAAGGAGAGCTTGAGGCCAGACATGATGGCAACAAAGGAAAATAAAAACTTGATGTGGAAAATCTGGCCTGAATTGGAGATTGAAAAATGGAGAGATCTCCTTATGTGGAGATCTGAAGACCTAAGGATTACAAACTTGCTTAAGGTGGAAGTTGGAGCTTTGGGGACATTTGGACTTGAAAGGAGTAAGAAACAAGATTTGGGCTCCACTTTTAAGTATGGAGGTCTGGCTGGAAGAAACATGGATCCCGTTGGGCCAGAGCTTCTCCGAGATTTGGTGTTCAATATTAAGGACTATCAAAAAAACCGGCAGAGATGAATTGAGAGAGAATTAAGAGCCTCGAATGTGAGATCTCCAGGCTAATAGTAGATTAAGACTGATAGACATTTATTGGGGACTGAAACCAGGAAAGGGGAGGGTGGAGTTTGGGAATCCAAAGGGTACATAATTATAATTTGTTTGGTTTTTATTTTGTTGTGTTATTTGTATGAAAATTGGGAAATTCGTGGAAGGGAATTTGGATCGACTTTAGAAAAAATGTTTTAAGAATGAGTATTGATGTATAAGTATTGATGTTTAAGTTTGGATAAGGTAAAATTGTTTTTTAAAATGAACTAAATTAAATGAAAATATTTTTTTTTTTTTAATCATATTTATTAAAATTTCCAATAATAACAGAATAGGAAAATAAGAAAGATAAAGGAAAGAAAGAAAAAGAGAAACTAACTTAGACCCTTCTTTTCATAACCTTCTTTCTGGGACTTCCTCCTTCCCCTCCCGATTGTATTCCCCTTTATCTAAGTTGGTTCCACAAGTTCTCATCCCCAATTAAACCTAATATATTATACTCATAAACCAATTTAAATTTACACCATCTTAGCATCACTCCTCGTCTTATAATAGAACAAAATTTTCCCCAAGATCCGCTCTCATTTCTTCCACGAGTTCCCCCTTTCTAAAAAAAAAGAAAAAACAGAAACGTAAAATATCAAAGTTATAAAGAATATAAGATAGAAAGTATAGAGAAATTCAAAAAGTTGGTTACAAAGCCTTTGGATTCTAAGGTTCCCCCTCCCTTCCCCGGTTTTGATTCCCCATGTCCATTTGTCTGTATGTTGTCGGCCTGGAGATCTTAAGTCCACAGCCAAATTTATCTCAGTCCATCATGCTGTTTTCTTCGGATTTGATTGTCTTAATGATGTTTAACGTCGAAAATCCAATCTAATAGAGGCCTTTAATTTTCTTTAATCTTTTGTTGCTCCTCCCATTATTCTTTCCGTGTCGTATTCAGTCATCTACTCTTTTATTTCTTGGTTTCTCAGGTTTCTGTCTTGTTCAGCTGTCAAAACATTCTTGTTCCAAAATTTAACGTCTCTACAGAGGTTTGTTATTCAGGGACACAGACTTACGTCCAGTTCCTTTCTTGCTTCAATAGAAGATTCTATTGTGTTATAGTCACCTCTGTAGACAAAATAATATTTCAGTTCTGCAGCTTTCCCAGGAGATAAGACCTTTACACATCCCAGAGTAGTTTTCCACATACGACACTTGTAATGTCCCGAATCCCCTCTAGAGGGATTACAATAACTTTGTATCCTCTAATCCAAAAGTCAATTTGTTGTTTCTTTTCCCCGACAGTTTATATCCATATTTATATCAAATTGTAACAAAATTAACCAGCAAAGAACTTGTAGCAAAGTCCTCTTTATAATTTCCAGTTTTGACAGCTCCTTTGACAGCTGTCAAAATCTCCATCTCTCTTCGCCAGGCTGTCCGAATCGCCCCGGTTCCCAGGGGGGGGGTTGCTTTTTCCTCACCCTCGACTCCTCTCCTCCAGCACAGTTCTTATAATTCACATCGTGGAGTTGGTAATTTTTATCATCAATAAGCTTCTGAATAGATCTTGGTTTCTCAGTCCTTGTTTTAGCATGTTTACAATCAGGGAGGGGACTGACTTCCTTTTTTGGATCCCCTCCCGCTCGTGCCAAATCCGGAAAAATTTTTCTTTTTTCCTCCTTTTAAACCCGGTTGCCCAATTACTCACGGGTTGTTGATCAATTGTCCGAATTTCCTTTGGAAGAAGCCAGCGCTCTCCGCCGAATGGCATGCGGCTGCGCCCGGCAGGGGAAGCGGAGGACTCAAAGCACCACGCTACTCCCCGGCGCCCGATCCGTAGCCTTTAAAAAGGCTCTTTCACAAGCCGGGAGAGCGATAACGGTGCCAGCCGAGTCACCATGTCCACGGGATCCGTTCCCGTGGTTTCTAAGGGTCCCCGCGTCGCCGGCGCGGTAGGACCCAGCCCCTGCCGAGCAGACTCCCTCCGGAGCTCGGAGGGAGTCCGCCATTCGGCGATGGCGCCAACCGCCAGAGCTTCCTGTGCGGTGTTGAGGCTCTGCTCCAACATCTGAACGCCTTCCCTCCTCCTGAGCTTCCCTCCTTTCCTCCACTGTCACTTCCTGCCCCCCTTCCTCTGCTTGTCTCCCCTCCTCCCCTGCGTTCTCCGTCAATACCATGACACAATCAGAAAACAAAATTCTTCCTCTTCCAATTATTCACCATGGTTCAGTAGCATACAGGGCATCAGTTGAAGAAGGAGCAAAAAGGGTTTTCTTGTGTCTGTGTGTTTCTTTGTGGCTGATTAGCTGTTTTCCCTGTGTAAAGGTCAGAGGGGGCAGGGTTTCTGTTGAGGCAGGGGATTAGCTGTGGGAGGAGCTTATCAGAGTTTGCAGGGCATCAGTTGAAGAAGGAGCAAAAAGGGTTTTCTTGTGTCTGTGTGTTTCTTTGTGGCTGATTAGCTGTTTTCCCTGTGTAAAGGTCAGAGGGGGCAGGGTTTCTGTTGAGGCAGGGGATTAGCTGTGGGAGGAGCTTATCAGAGTTTGCAGGGCATCAGTTGAAGAAGGAGCAAAAAGGGTTTTCTTGTGTCTCTGTGTTTCTTTGTGGCTGATTAGCTGTTTTCCCTGAGTAAAGGTCAGAGGGGGCAGGGTTTCTGTTGAGGCAGGGGATTAGCTGTGGGAGGAGCTTATCTGCGCACGCAGTTAGATCCATCTTTTAGATTTAGGGGAGCTAGTCTCAAACGTTTGTTGGGGGAGATCTAGGTGTTTTTTTGTGTGGGGGAAGTTATTTGTCCTGTCTTCAAGCTTTTTATGATGGAGGACCTCTGTAGCCAACCCCAACGACACGATCTCAAGATGGAAGGGGAGGGAACAGCTGCAGTCGCCTGCAATTCCTGCGCAATGTTTGCCATCTTGCCAAAGGTTGCAGGCAGCTTTACCTGCAGCAATTGCATGTTGATTGCCCTCTTAAAAGACAAAGTCCAGCAACTGGAGGAACGTGTAGCTACGCTCCAAAGAATTAGAGAGCTGGAGCTCTTCTTGGAAGCAACAGAGCACACCGTCTCCACCAAGGAGGAGACAGGGGACTCCCCTGAGAAGGAGTCTAGTTCACCAACACAGGAGCCAGATATATGGAGAAACGTGACTCAAAGAAGTAGGAGGCCCAGGGTTCACTCTGATTGCTTAGAAATACACAATCGCTTTGAGGTCCTCTCCCCTAGCATGGAAGACGAAGAGCAGACTCCATTTGAGGATCTCTCCCTCATTACAGTCGATCAGGTATATGAAGACGAGCAGCAAAGTCAGTCCTCAGGGAATGTGCAGGCGACCTTGGAACGGACAGCTCACGGAAGAACCCCGACCAAACCCAAGAGGAGGCGTGTAGTGGTGATAGGGGATTCCCTACTGAGGGGAACAGAAGCAGTGATCTGTGGGCCTGACAAGATGTCTCGGGAAGTGTGCTGTCTCCCCGGGGCTAAGATCCAAGATGTAACTGAACGACTGCAAGGAATCATAAAACCCACTGACAAATACCCCTTCCTCTTGGTTCATGTGGGAACCAATGACACTGCAAGCAATAGCCTCCAGAAGATCAAAAGAGACTACGAGGCTCTCGGCAGGAAATTGAAGCAACTAAATGCACAAATTGTCATCTCATCTGTCCTCCCAGTTGAACGACGTGGCCCAGGGAGAGAGGGGAAAATAGTGGAAGTGAACAGCTGGCTTCGCAAATGGTGTAAACAGGAACGGTTTTGATTCTTAGATCACGGACTGCAGTTTCTTGAAGATGGACTTCTGGCAAGTGATGGGCTGCACCTCACAACGGTTGGGAGAAATGTTTTTGCCAAAAATCTCAGAAACCTCATCAGGAGGGCTTTAAACTGACTAATGTGGGGGAGGGAGACAGTGCTCCTGAAGGTAGGAGTCTATCAATTAATGAAGATGATCATCCAAATGTCATAGACCAAATGGAGCAAACAGCACGCGGACCTAGTGGTGGGAGGAAAAAATCCTTAAATAAGAGACACGGGGGAATGATTAATGGACTTCAATGTCTCTACACTAATGCGCAAAGCATGGGAAATAAACAAGATGAGCTTGAACTCTTGGTACAGCAAACTAAATATGACATAATAGGCATCACTGAAACCTGGTGGGATAAGTCCCACGATTGGAATGTAATAATGGGGGGATACAATCTATTTCAGAGAAACAGACCAGACAAGAAAGGAGGAGGAGTGGCGTTATATGTCAGGGATGTGTATACCTGTGAAGAGATCCAAGATTTAGATCCTCAAAGCCAAAGTGAGAGCATTTGGGTCAAAATTAAGGGAGAGAAGAATAACAGAGACCTCATTGTGGGAGTTTACTATAGATCCCCAAGCCAAACGGAGGACATAGATGATGCCTTCCTGGAACAGATGGCCAAGCATGCAAAAGGAAGGGAGATAGTAGTAATGGGGGACTTCAATTACCCGGATATTTGTTGGACGTCAAACTCAGCCAAGAGCATAAGGTCAAACAGATTCCTCACTGGCCTTGCAGACAACTTCATTGTCCAGAAAGTGGGAGAAGCAACAAGAGGAACAGCCATTTTAGATTTGGTCCTAACCAATGTTGATGACCTGGTTAGTGGGGTAGAAGTGGAAGGATCATTAGGTGCGAGTGATCATGCACTTCTGAAGTTTACTATACAGCGGAAAGGAGCAGCCAAGCATACTAGGACTCAATTTCTTGACTTTAAGAAAGCCGACTTCATAAAACTTAGGGAAGTGCTGGGTGAGATCCCATGGACAACAATACTAAAAGGAAAGGGAGTTCATGATGGCTGGGAGTTTGTTAAGAGGGAGATAGTAAAAGCACAACGTCAGGCAATACCAATGAGACGGAAACATGGAAGGTGCCTAAAGAAGCCAGGGTGGCTATCTAAAGAACTTTTAACTGAATTAAGATTAAAAAAGGATGTGTACAAAAAATGGAAAAGGGGGGAAACCACCAAAGAGGAATTCAAACAAATAGCCAGCACGTGTAGACACAAAGTCAGAAAAGCTAAAGCACAGAATGAACTCAGGCTTGCTAGAGAGGTTAAAAGCAACAAAAAAGGCTTTTATGGGTATGTTCGTAGCAAAAGGAAGAACAAAGAAACAATGGGGTCACTCAGAGGAGAAGATGGTGAAATGCAAACAGGGGACACAGAAAGGGCTGAACTACTCAATGCCTTCTTTGCCTCAGTCTTCTCCGATAAAGAAAACAATGCCCGACCTGAAGAATTTGGAGCAAATGATTCAGCAAAGGAAACACAGCCCAGAATAACTAAGGAGATAGTACAAGAATATTTGGCTAGTTTAGATGTATTCAAGTCTCCAGGGCCAGATGAACTGCATCCAAGAGTATTAAAAGAACTGGCAGATGTGATCTCAGAACCACTGGCAGTCATCTTTGAGAATTCCTGGAGAACAGGCGAAGTCCCGGCAGACTGGAGGAGGGCAAATCATTAAGCAAACAGTCTGTGAGCACCTAGAAAGGAATGCTGTGATCACCAATAGTCAGCATGGATTTCTGAAAAATAAGTCATCTCAGACTAACCTGATCTCGTTTTTTGACAGAATTACAAGCCTGGTAGATGAAGGGAACGCAGTGGATGTAGCCTACCTTGATTTCAGCAAGGCATTTGACAAGGTGCCCCATGATATTCTTGTAAAGAAGCTGGTAAAATGCGGTCTTGACTATGCTACCACTCAGTGGATTTGTAACTGGCTGACTGACCGAACCCAAAGGGTGCTCATCAATGGTTCCTCTTCATCCTGGAGAAGAGTGACTAGTGGGGTGCCACAGGGTTCTGTCTTGGGCCCGGTCTTATTCAACATCTTTATCAACGACTTGGATGATGGACTCAAGGGCATCCTGATCAAATTTGCAGATGACACCAAACTGGGAGGGGTGGCTAACACCCCAGAGGACAGGATCACACTTCAAAACGACCTTGACAGATTAGAGAACTGGGCAAAAATAAACAAGATGAATTTTAACAGGGAGAAATGTAAAGTATTGCACTTGGGCAAAAAAAATGAGAGGCACAAATACAAGATGGGGGACACCTGGCTTGAGAGCAGTACATGTGAAAAGGATCTAGGAGTCTTGGTTGACCACAAACTTGACATGAGCCAACAGTGTGACGCGGCAGCTAAAAAAGCCAATGCAATTCTGGGCTGCATCAATAGGAGTATAGCATCTAGATCAAGGGAAGTAATAGTGCCACTGTATTCTGCTCTGGTCAGACCACACCTGGAGTACTGTGTCCAGTTCTGGGCACCACAATTCAAGAAGGACACTGACAAACTGGAACGTGTCCAGAGGAGGGCAACCAAAATGGTCAAAGGCCTGGAAACGATGCCTTATGAGGAACGGCTAAGGGAGCTGGGCATGTTTAGCCTGGAGAAGAGGAGGTTAAGGGGTGATATGATAGCCATGTTCAAATATATAAAAGGATGTCACATAGAGGAGGGAGAAAGGTTGTTTTCTGCTGCTCCAGAGAAGCGGACACGGAGCAATGGATCCAAACTACAAGAAAGAAGATTCCACCTAAACATTAGGAAGAACTTCCTGACAGTAAGAGCTGTTCGACAGTGGAATTTGCTGCCAAGGAGTGTGGTGGAGTCTCCTACTTTGGAGGTCTTTAAGCAGAGGCTTGACAACCATATGTCAGGAGTGCTCTGATGGTGTTTCCTGCTTGGCAGGGGGTTGGACTCGATGGCCCTTGTGGTCTCTTCCAACTCTATGATTCTATGATTCTATGATTCTATGATTCATACCAGTGATGAGTTCATTGTACATACTTTCTCCATTTACCTTAATACATCATTTTTCATGCAAACATTAAAAATCACTTTTCCTTCAAAGGAACCACACATAAGGTAACTTTGTTCAATATTGCCTTTCACCCAATAGTGTTCAATATTGCCTTTCACCCAATATTGCCTTTCACCTAGGAGGAGACACCTACTGTGTCAGAGAACTGGGGGCTGAGGACTTCCGGGTTAGCGCCATCAGCTAATGGCGGATTCCCTCCGAGCTTCGGAGGGAATCGGCTCCGCAGGATTTGGGTCTTGCCGCTGCGGCGACGCGGGGACCCTTAAAAATCACAGGCGGTGAAGCCTGTGAACCTGGTGACTCGGCGGGCACCATTTGCGCCCCCGACCCGTGAAGGAGCCTTTTTAAAGGCTTCGGAACGGGAGACGGGGTGAGCGGCGCGGTGCTGAGAGTCGACTGCTTCTCCTACGGAGTGAAGCTGCATGCCATGGTCAGAGAGCGCTGGCTTCTTCTTGTGAACAATTGGATTTTAAAGCAGCAACCCGTGAGTAGTACGGAAATTGGATTTCTAAAGGAAATTTTTTTTTTAATTAGGCACGATCGGGGAAGGCGTAAACAGGAAGTCCGTCTCCCCGTCCTATAAACAATCTAAAGCAAGGACTAACTAACTAAGGTCGAGAGGATTTTTTCCTTCTTATTGGGCAAAAGATATTAATTTCACGATTTGGCAGTTTAAGTAATTTTTACTGGAGGATAAGAGTTAATTTTTGGAGCTGAAGTGTCACCCCCCCCAGACCCGGGAGTGATCCGCGAGAAAGCCTGTTGGAGAGATATCGAAGAGCTTGACAGCTGTCAAACTAGCTGTCAAGACGGAAAAAGCGAACTTTGTTTTCTATTGTCTCTGCTGGTTATATTTGTTACAATTTGGTTATACTTTGTTGAAAATAAGGAATAACCGATACAAACTAACTTGATTTTTGGATTTGAACTGGAAGGAATACTAAGTAACCAAAATCCCTCTAGAGGGGGTTTTGGGACATTACAAGAATGGCTGAAGGAGGGAAAATTCAAGCTAAATTGCACAGAATTTTCTTTCTCTTGGGAAAGTTACAAGGCCAAATTGATGTTTTGGCTACTAACGTTGTAACCCTGGACTTAACAGTAAACAAGTGCATTGAATTTGATAAGGATTTGATCCGGGAAGTTCATGCAGCTGGACAAGAGGAGAAAGTTGAGAACTTTGAGAGTGTGGAGAAAGAGACACATGTTGTTTTTGAGGAAAGGGAAGGAGGAGATGTGGTGTTGCAGATGACAAAGGAGAGTCCTGACATGATGGTTACAAAGGAAAACAAGAATTGGATGATGAAAATCTGGTCCAAATTGGAGACTGAAGAATGGAGAGATCTCTATATGTGGAGATCTGAAGACCTAAGGATTACAAATTTGATTACGGTGAAAGCTGGAGCTTTGGGGACATTTGGACTTGAAAGGAGCAAGAAAGAAGATTTGGGCTCCACTTTTAGGTATGGTGGTCTGGCTGGAGGAAGCATTGTCCCCATCGGGTTAGAGCATCTCCGAGATCTGGTGTTTAATATTAAGGACTATTAAAAAAAAGGCAGAGAGGAACTGAGAGACAATTAAGGGCCTCGGACGTGAGATCTCCAGGCTGATAGCAGATTAAGACTGATGGACATTTGTTGGGGATTGAAACCGGGAAAGGGGATGGGGTGGGGTTTGGGGATCCAAAGGGTGTATAATTATAATTTGTCTTTTTCTTTTTATTCTGTTTTGTTATCAGTATGAAAAGTGGGGAATTCGTGGAAGGGAATTTGGGTCGACTTTAGAAAAAATGTTTTAAGAATGAGTACTGAGGTATAAATTTTGAGGTTTATAAGGTAAAATTGTTTTTTTTTAAATGAATTAAGTATAAAAAGGTTAAAAATTGGGGATAAGAACTTGTTGAATTTACAGTTTGAGTTGGAATATAAGAAGGGGAGGTGCGGGGAAGTCAGGGAAATATGTTATAGAAAATAAGGATTGTAAACTGTATATGTTTTTAAGTTTTCTTTTTGTTTTTTCTTTTTGGCTTTTTAAAATGGAAAATTCTTAATAAATATTTATTTTAAAAAAAAACAGAGAACTGGGGGCTGAGAAGGGGGAAATGATGGGAAAATACAGAGATAAGCCTCCGATCTAAGTAGTTGCACCTCATCAGAGGGGGAGGATGACGAAGGGATGTCAGGAAGCAATGAATCAGGGAGGGGGGAGCAATTTCTGGGGCTCAGCTCTTCACGTAAAAGAGGGAGGAAAAGGGGAGGGCTCCAGAAGTGGCTATGCTGGAGAAAACGAAAGGAACATTTAGTCTCTGCATCTGATACCAAATGAGCCGGATGTGCTCTGAGAGCTCTGTGTGTAAATAGGAAAATGGACCTAATAAAACCTGTAAAACTGGCTGGAGGCCCGGACTCTTATCTCTTCTAGCACCCACCAATCATCCCTGACAGCATGGCAAAGACTCATTATCGGGTGCTAGCAAGAAAGGACAGATAAGAACGATGGAGAGGGAATTTGCTGCTTTTAAGGAATGCCATGCTGATCTGGGAAGATGCGCGGAGGTGCTGCGTATTAGACTGGAGGAGAGCCGTTCGCAAATTAAGAAACCGAGGGGTGACCTGCTGGGAAGGAAGATGCCTTCGTTGGTGGGTAGGTTTGAAGGGGATCCTCAGGAATACTTAAGCTTTAAAACGGAGTTGAAATATGCATTGGAGCTCCAGGCGAGGGGGTTTGCCAATGATCAGCAGAGAGTGGCTTTTGTAATTAGCCACCTATCTGGGCCAGCTAGAGAGTGGGTGAGGCCACTGATAGCAGCCGGTTATGATGCACTCCGGGACTTGGAAAAATTCTATCAGGCGATGGACGCCCTGTTTACAAATGAGAGCCAAGTTGATATGACTCAGCAGGAACTCTTGGCTTTGAAGCAAGGCAATTTGACTGTTCGCAGTTACTGGTCTCAGTTTCCCATGCTGGTCCACAAGCTGGGCTGGGATTTGAGTTCCGAACCAGTGCAGGCCCTGTTTAAGGCAGGGCTAAATTCAGATGAGAAGTCCTTGACTACCTTGACTACCACAAGGACAAGCAAGTCTTTGACTACCTGGAATACGGCCTCCTGGCGCTGGCCCCACACCCAAGTGGCCTATTTGTCCAGGAGTCTGTGTAGGGGCTCCGCTACCGCCACCTTATGGGGAAGGAAGGCATGGTAAAAGTTCAATAGTCCCAAGAAGGCCTGAAGTTCAGTCTTGCCCTTGGGCACTGGGGCATCACAAATGGCCCGTACCTTGTCCCCAGTCGGGTGGACCCCAGAAGGCCCACCTGAGGCACTCCTAGTAGACATTTTTCCCAATTCACCTTGAGACCCACCGTCTAAAAACGGTGCAGAACGGTGTGGAGGCGGTCCTCAAACTCCTCTGGCGTGGGCCCGGCAATCAACACATCATCGAAGAAGGGGGTGACACCAGGAATCCCTTTTAGGAGAGAGTCCATTAGATTCTGGAATATGCCTGGTGCCACGCTGACACCGAATTGCAGCCGCTTTACCTTGAACGCTCCTCTGTGTGTCACAATCGTCTGTGCCTCTGCTGTGGCCTCATCCACCGGCAGCTGTTGATAGGCTTGGGCCAAGTCCAGCTTGCCAAAAAAATTTGACCCAGCCAGGGTGGCAAGGACATGGCTGACCACTGGCACTGGGTATGCGTGGGCCGTGAGGGCCTTGTTTATGGTACATTTGTAGTCTGCGCAGATGCGGACCGAACCATTAGGCTTGACGGGTGTGACGATCGGGGTTTCCCAGGGGGCATTAGGCACAGGCTCCAGCACTCCTTGCTCCACGAGCCGGTCCAATTCCTCGTCTATATGGGGTTTCAGGGCGAACGGGACCCAGCGGACCCTAAGCCTGACCGGTCGTACTGCGGGGTCAAGCTTTAGGGTAATGGGGGGGGCGTATACTGTCCCAATTTCCCATCGAAAACCCCCAGAAATTCCTTGCACATGGCGTCCACATCAACTTGTAAGCTAGTGCAGTTCACCCCAGTGACAGCTAGCCCCAGTGGTCCAAACCATGCCAAACCCAGTAAGCTAGTGTAGGGGCCCTTGACCACAAGCAAGTCCAGTTGCCATGTCCACCCTCGATATTGCACCCTGCAGGTCCCCACCCCCATTGTGGGGACCTTACATTTCTGGAAGTCCCGGAGGGTGAATGGGGTCGGCCTGAGTTTGGGACCCCCACTAGGACACAGTTTCCTTAAGGTCCTTGCCGAGATTATGGATAGAGTTGAACCCGTGTCAAGCTCCATGCGGCACGGGGCCCCCTCTATCTGTACCTCTACATAAATTTTCTCTATGTTGGGGTGGGGCAATTGGTATACCTGGCAGTCCGTGATCTCCGTCAAGTTGCCTTGGTGCATTGGGCCCTGGGACCTGGGGCTCTTGGATCGATCATCTGATGCCTGGCCAATCAGGTTGCAGATTCACTTACACCTGGAGCTGGATTGGGTGGCTCCTGCGGACCAATCATACTGCTGCATTGTTCTAGGACCAATCAGACTGCTGCATTCTGAATCCTATTGTTCTAGGACCAATCAGACTGCTGCATTTTGGATCCTATTCACTCAGTACATAACAAGAAGCAAGCCACTCCTAGGTACAAGGGGACTGCAGGAAAATAGGTCATTTCTGAATCTCAAGTTTCAGTGTAATGGGAAAAATTAATAACAGTTATATCCAAAACTTAATTGAAATTACCTCAAACTGGAAATCAAGCTCTGTTCTTTATGCAGATTGCCGCCACTGTTGATAGGTAAGCACTTTGTGACTGGTGAATATTAAAGATTAAAATTAGCTTATCTTGGCCAAAAGTATGAAAGCTGGTGTGCTGACTCCATTCTTTCCCCCTTTTTGCAGCTGCTTATACTTCCAAAACATGCTGCAGTGTTTTTAGATTTTATAGGTCAAGGTGTCTCCCTGCTACATGAACGTTTTGGAAGACAAAGTTGACTTAGCTATTAGCCTTTACAATAGTCAACTTCATCGTACAGTGGCAGAGGTCAGTGAAGCAGGTCATTAGTAGCAGTAGCAGGTTCAGATAGAAGCAGTAGCATAATACGTTTATTTAGACCACTTGAAAGTCACAGAAAGTGAGCTATCCATCAGGTTTCACAGCTCTTCATCAGGCAAGATGTGTATATTTTTTTTAAAAAAAGAGGAAAATGTTGCTGATAGAAGGCATGATGAGAGCCAAATTATACATGACTGTAATTGCAATTTGCCGTTGAGTGCAGGTCCACCCCACCACCCACATAAAGTGAAGTTGCAGACCCCCCCCCCCACACCTCCAATTCAGATCCGAATTGCAATGGGGGACTTGGGTTAAAACCTACAACTATACTAGGCTTAAATGCTACATTACACTAGAATTCCAACATTGGTGTTCACAGGGGGGGGGGTTGCTTCCCATTGAAAATGTTAAATAACAACATATATTTGAAACTGATTCTATTGCTGATCAGGGCACCTTTGTATTCTTTGAGGAATACCAAATTTATTGTCAAGCAATTATAGAAAAGGAGGAAGTCTACCTTTTACCACCTAATGCTGTCACTTTTTCTATGTGTGAAACAAAATGTCTCAAATAGAAGCCAGAGTGGAAAGTAATACAGTGTGGTTGTACATATTGCTTTCCACTTTGGTCTCTATTGACTTTGCTTTTAGTAGATACACAAGTTATAATCTCCAGTTTCATTAATCTCCCTCCCCCCTTTTTATTTTACACCCTGCTTGATGGAGAATTCCATGAAACTCACAAGGTATCTATTTATTTTTCCTTTCACCTGGTCCTAAAAAGATCATATGCTGCTGTTTTAATTAATTTCTAAATCAAATGTGGCCAACAGCATTTTTGGGGTCTGTTTTAGCTTCCCCAAACAGGTTATCTATAACTAGGTAAATATGGAATAATGTTTTGAAATGTTTTTAGGCAATGTATGTGTTTTGTTTCCTTCGGGGGTTTTTTCTTCATATTTTTCCTTTGAAATATGTCGGACTACTGATGGCACAGTGTGTAATTGTATTGCTGTTGTAAGCCTTTAGATTTAATATTTAGATTTAGCTGAATTTGCAACTAAGAAGTTGGCAATTGTTTTTGCAGACTTTGCTTTAAAGTAGTCTGTTTCAGTTTCTATGCCAGTCCATTCTTCATAAACAGGAGAGGTGCACTTCTTGGCTCTGTAGCTTTAAAAACTGTAGCTTTTAAAACATGGGTAGGCAAACTAAGGTCCGCAGGCTGATCAGACCCATTTGCCTTCTGGATCCGGCCCACGGATGGTCCAGGAATTGCCACGTGGATCGCCAGCACGCACGTTCTTTCCCTCTCCTTCACACGGTGGTGCCTCCTCCTCCTCCCTCCCTCCCTCCCTCCTCCTGGCTTCTCCCCGCCCTGCCTAGAGGAGGACGAGGGCTGGGTTTTGTTGGTGCCAGCAGCAGCAGCGCTCAAGCAGCTGCCATTTTAAGCAGCCCCTCTCCGGAGCCCTTTCGCGTGCTGCTCATCATCCCACCACTGCCAGCCCCTGCCACTCGCAAGACACAGGTAAGCAGCTACTGGGGCTCGTGGTGCTCTTGCATCATCCCCCCCCCGCCGCCAAAATTTAGTCCGGCCCCTCACAAGGTCTGAGGGACAGTGGACCGGCCCCCTGCTTAATAATAATAATAATAATAATAATAATAATAATAATAATAATAATAATTTATTATTTATACCCCGCCCATCTGGCTGGGTTTCCCCAGCCACTCTGGGCGGCTTCCAACTGAATATTAAAAACAGTACAGCTTCAAACATTAAAAACTTCCCAAAGAGGGCTGCCTTCAGATGACTTTTAAAAGTAAAATAGTTGTTTATTGCTTTGACATCTGCTGGGAGGGCGTTCCACAGGGCAGGCGCCACTACCGAGAAGGCCCTCTGCCTGGTTCCCTGTAACCTTACTTCTCGCAATGAGGGAACCGCCAGAAGGCCCTCGGTGCTGGATCTCAGTGTCCGGGCTGAACGATGGGGATGGAGACGCTCCTTCAGGTATACTGGACCGAGGCCATTTAGGGCTTTAAAGGTCAGCACCAACACTTTGAATTGTGCTCGGAAACGTACTGGGAGCCAATGCAGATGGTTTACTGGCCCCTGTTTTAAAACAATGGGAGTGAGGAAGCTAGAGTAGCAGCATAGATACTGTGTTTCCTGTCCTATTCATTATGTGGGCCATATTTAGCTGTTTGGCAAGTTATTCCTTATGAATCTGAGCTGCCACCATCCTAATAGCACAATTGAAACCCTACGTCTCGTAGGCTGAGTGTGTTTGCGTGGCAATACTCCCCCCCCCCATTGTGAAATGAAGACACGGGACACAATATTTTAGGTTAATGGGCATAAAAAGGCCACAACTTTATTGATTACAGAATTGAAAGGTATTGGCTTTAGGCATTGGCTCCTATCGACTACCCGGCATGGTGACCGGAAGGGTTGTCCACAAACCGTGGGGGGTCCTGTTGAAGTACGCCAACTAGGATCCCACGGGTGTCACCACTCAGGGGCGTGCCGGAGGCCCTTACCTCCGTAGGTTTCGGACAAGGCAACGCCCCCCGGAGTCCTCTACCGGACTACCCCTTTATTTGGGGGAAGGTGATGGCGCTTCCTTCCCCCTCTCTCATTTGCGTAACAATTCCCCATGCCAATGCCTAACCGCCACTCGAGCGAAGCTCGCCGCCAATACCTTTTAAACCTGCAACCAATCCCTAATCCCTGTCATGATGTCTCCCAACCAAATGTCATTTCCCATATTTGAAAGATGCACGCCATCCCATCTGTAGAGGGCCTCGTTGCTGTACTGGATGCTTGGGTGGCCATTGACGCACCCACCCAGAGCCGCCACTCTACGCTGCACAGCCCGCTCTAAAACCTTTCGAGCCTTATTGACCCCAGCCGGGCTCACACAGTCCCTCCATGTCCTCCTTTCCAGCAGCGAGGACCACAGAATTGTGATGCTCGGGTAAGCCGCCATCAATTCAGCCATATCGTCAAATATATGCCATCTCAAGTCAATTGCTTTTCGATAAGCCAAGTCATTTCCCCCCAACTGGATAACTAGGGCATCTGGGGGGCCGTCAACAGCAGCTCTCACCATCAACACAGGCTTGAATTCGCTCCAGCGCATCCCTCTTCTTGACAACCACGTCAGCTCGACATTAGCAGGCAAGTTTAAGTTAGGCCCTAGCCCGGTAGTCCTGGCTCGAACATTGGCCCAATGGACAATACTGTGGCCCACTAACCAGATGTGTATCTTTTGTGATTCTGTAAGGAAATAAATAGAAAGATCGAGGTCAGGTTTTGTCACCATTCTCAAATTACCTTCTCAAGTAGGCCCTGTATGCGTTGGACTTCCAGCGGCCCAAATCTTTTATCCTCTCCAAGGAGAGACCGAGGTGCACTGCCGTAGTTGCTGCACCAATCCTGAATGAATGAGCGGCAAATTCCTCCGCGGGCAGGCCACAGGCAGACAAAGCTTTGCGCATTACTCGAGTAAACTGGTGTCGAGCCAAGGGGGAGCCGTCAGCATGGATTAGGAAGGGGCCCGGACTACTGAGTCTTAAGTAGAGGAAACGGCGTACATCCCTAACCGGGCAGGGCCCGGTACCTTGGGCAGCTGGTAAACGCAGGAAGGCTCCCCTACCCTGTTGATCCGTCTTGGAGCTGCGCACCTGAACTAACAACTCACTTGTCGCTAGGGTTATATCACTTATGGGGATGCCCCTCATGCAGTGGGTGGCCCCGCCCTCGCAGACCACTTCCCCTACGCGGAGGGCCCCGAAGAAGGCTATGGAATAAGCTGCGGAAAATAGGCGCGCTTCGTACTTAGACCAGCAGATTTCGCGTAATTTTACGTGTATCTGAGATAAAACATCATCAGTTATGGGCCTCCTCTTATCGGAGCTGGGAGGCTGGGCCCGTCGCCATCCCTCAAGGGTCTTACGTACTATAAATTTAGCGCACGGGTCAGTGTCGAAAAAGCTTTTACAGAAATATGAAATCCCGGCGGACTGAATATTGAGGGTCTTGGGTGCCCGGCCCAATTCCTTCAGGTAAGCCAAATAATGTAAGACCTCCCTCATGGAGGGGACGACATTTGGGCTGATTTTAGGTGATCTACTGCGAAATTTGAGGAAGTCGGCCCACGCTTTTTTGTAGGATCTCATAGTGGAGGGGGCAACTGCACCGAATACTCCCTTCAACACTTCCTGCTCCCAAGACTCCAGAGGTGCTCCGGGAAAGGCATCGATGACTGCTCCGCCTCCGGCGCTAACGAGTGGAAGCGCTCCATCTGAAAGCGAGACAGAGCATCCGCAATATCATTATTAATGCCGGGTACGAATTTGGCTGAGAAGTATATATTGTGCTTGAGACATGTGAGAATGAAGGACCGTAATAGGTTACCAACCCTAGGGGAACGGGCAGACTGCCTGGAAAGAACTGCCACCACTGCCTGGTTATCTGTGTTGAAACAAACCCTATGATTGCGGAACTGTTCGGTCCAAAGGTGAACTGCGACCAGGATAGGGAAGAATTCTAGAAACGTCATGTCCCGAGAAATGGGTTGACCCCGCCACTCTTCTGGCCACCTTCTTGCGCACCATTGCCCTCTGAAATAGACCCCGAAGCCTAAGGACCCAGCAGCGTCAGACTGCACCTGGAATTCCGCGTTGAGAGTCATAGAATCCTGCCATAGGGATACGCCGTTGTAATTTTCGAGGAATTGTAACCAGACTTCCAGATCGTTTTTGACCTCTTTGGGAAGGCGGACCCTATGCTGGGGTGCCCTTACGCCTGCAGACAATCCGGCTAGCCGTCCGCAAAAAGGCCTGCCCGGTGCCACCACCCTGCAAGCGAAATTAAGGTGGCCCAATAGGGATTGGATCTGCCTTAAAGTAACCTTCTTTAGGGGCAAAAGCTGCTGAATCACCTCCTTGAGAGCTAACAACTTTTCCCTGGGTAATTTTGAGGTTTGGGCCCCAGTATCCAATTCAATGCCTAAGTAAATTAAGACACTAGCGGGATCCTCCGTTTTTTCGGCGGCTAGGGGCACTCCCAGCTCATCTGCCATTGCCATGAAGGCGTCCAGGAGCGCTCTGCATTGCGGCCTGTCCTCTGCCACCAAAATAAAATCATCGAGGTAATGGGACACGCCCGACGACCCTGTCCTGGCGCGAAGGTCCCAATCAAGAAAGGTACTGAAGGTCTCAAAGGCAGAGCAGGCCACGGAATATCCCATGGGCATAGCTTTGTCGATGAAATACGCCCCCTTGAAACGGAAACCCAACCAACGGAAATCGGCCGGATGAACCGGAAGCAAGCGGAACGCGGACTCAATGTCGCATTTGGCAAGGAGTGCCCGAGGCCCAAATCTGCGGATCATTTTTACGGCCTGATCAAAGGAGGCATATTTCACCGTGCAAAGCTCTTGAGGAATCGAATCGTTGACGGAGCCTCCCCTTGGGAAGGAGAGATTGTGGATCATACGAAACTCCCCTGGGGCCTTCTTCGGCACGATACCCAACGGGGATAAGTGAAGACCCTCCACTGGGGGCTCAGTGAAAGGACCTGCCACCCTGCCTGCGCTAATTTCCTTCTCTATCTTTTTTTGGACTATCTCTGGCCTCTCCCTAACAGATTTTTGATTTTGAGGGTCCCCGGTGTTAGGAGGGGTGGACACTGGGATTCTGAACCCCAAGGAGAACCCCTCCCACAGGTACTGTGCCGCCTTTTGATCGGGATACTGGTCTAGCAAGGTCTTGAGGGGATGGAGTTTGATGGGCGAGGAGGCTAAACCAAGGTAGTGGTTACTGACGGTTAGCGGGCCCCTGATGAGCGGATCCGGGGGCGCCCCTATTATTGCTGTGGAAGAACCCCCGACCCCCCCGAAAGGGCTGCTGCTTGTTCTTGAAGCAAGCCGAGGCGGGGTGGCTACCCCAGCACCGCTTGCATTCATGCAAATACTTACAGGAGGGCCGCGAGCATACGCCCCTGTTGTATTCCCAGCATTGTTGGCGGCGCTTAGGCTCTGTCTTACCCGCCTTGGAGGCCTCCTGGTTTTTCTTCTCGATGTAGGGGTTGACGTCTTCACCCCAGAAATTAGGATCCGTTAGATCCCAGCGGGTAGAAGGCAGGAGAGACGCGTTTCTACGGAAATTCTCATCATATGTTAGAGCAGCGTTTTCTCCCGCGAGGGCGTGGGCCCTCCTGACGTGGGCCAAATAGGCAACTAAATCCATGGCACGCCTAGGATAAGCGGCGCACACAACTCCCATAAACACCTGGTACCCGTCCAGCCAGTTCTCAAAGGTGCGCTCCGCCCTAGGCGTCCTGTACCTCCGCTTACCATAAGAGCGCCTCTTCTCCCCTTTTCCCGTTAGCTTAGTCGGAGGGAGAAGGGTGAACATGTCCACGTAGTCCCCATTGAGGATCTTATTCCTCTTCTTCTGGGACAAGTGGAACCCCAAGATGAAATCAGTGGATTGATGAGTGGCCACTTTAACATCCTCCACCAGTGCCCCGTCCTTCCAGGACAAAACGCCATTAAAGGCCTTATGATGGGAATTGGCCCTCCTTTCGTGTGCCCAAAGCGGGATCCCGTGATTCTCCTCCCCCAAAACCCAGTAGCCATCCATGGGGCCCTCGCCATCTGAGTCGGATGATGACGTACCTGAGTCATCCTCGGTCTCTGATTGTTTACTTCTCTTCTTCTTAGAGGACGTGTGCTTCTTCTTAGACTTCCTCTTCCCACCTTGCACCTCGACGTTGGCTACACTCGAGCTTGCCGCCGGCTGGGGGGTGATCGGTTCCACGTGCTCTTCCTGCAGCGCGGAACCATCGCTGTCCTCAGTTGAGCTGCCGTGGGCCTGCTGTTCCTGAAATACACTAGGCATGTCTGGGGTTTGTGAGCCCTGGTTAACACTGGAGCCCTTGGACGTGGCCCTCCCCTTGCCGGGGCCCTTAGCTGGCGCCTTTCCTTTGCCTATGCTCTGGTTTGTTTTCTTAGAGGTGGCTGCCCTGGAGTGGGTGTTGGGGCGACCCGTATTCCCTGTTTCTGCCTGGCCACTGCAGCCTGCGATAGCGGGGATGTCCTGCTGGACCAGGCTGGGAGGAGTGTCAGGTATGGCATCTTGAGAGGGTTCCGGTACTGAAGGTACCCGACTCCCTTTCAACTTGCACCGTTTATAAAACGTTTCAAATGCCATAAAAAATTGGGCGAAATCTTGAGGGTCGCAAGGCAATGAAGGGACCTGGGCGTCCCCATTGTCCGCGGGAAGTGCTGGCAGATTGGCTGAAGTAGATGCCTCCTGGTCCCCTCCCGAAGCCATTGTGTAATGGATGAATTACTGAACCCTAACTATAAGACTAGAGATTTAAACGTGGGCAGCTAGTGGTGTGATTTGTGCCCTGCACGGTGTAGTCGGCACTGTGTTAGCTCGTGGCTTACTACAGTTCAGTATTCTCAACACTGGCCTAATTGTTTACCGATTAAGCCAGTACAGTACTATCCAAACCGCCAAAGCCAATCCAGGTGCTATGGAGACTAGCAGGTAATCGGGGCTGCCACCCTGAGGCCTTAAGAAGTTTGCAAGGGTCTAACCCCTCCCCCTTTTTTTTACTGGACCTCAACTATTTTTTATTTATTTATTTCTTGCAAATTTGTATTTTTTTAAATTTTTTAAAATAATTTTTTAAATTATTATTATTATTATTATTATTATTATTATTATTATTATTATTATTTATATTTTATTTAGTTATTTATCTATATATATATATAGATATTTGGGTGTATTTGTTTAATTTATTTATTTATCTATCTACAGACAGATAAATATAGACAGTTAAATCAGCCATGATAAAATGGGCTCAGGACATTGGTTATAATATCATGTCTGAAGACTGGGAGAGGTTATGGACCACCGGTATGAAGTTCACCGCATGTAATGCCTTGAAAGAAAACATTATGAAAATGGTATACAGGTGGTACATGACCCCAGTTAAACTTGCTAAGATATACCATTTGTCTATCTACAGACAGATAAATATAGACAGTTAAATCAGCCATGATAAAATGGGCTCAGGACATTGGTTATAATATCATGTCTGAAGACTGGGAGAGGTTATGGACCACCGGTATGAAGTTCACCGCATGTAATGCCTTGAAAGAAAACATTATGAAAATGGTATACAGGTGGTACATGACCCCAGTTAAACTTGCTAAGATATACCATTTGTCTATCTACAGACAGATAAATATAGACAGTTAAATCAGCCATGATAAAATGGGCTCAGGACATTGGTTATAATATCATGTCTGAAGACTGGGAGAGGTTATGGACCACCGGTATGAAGTTCACCGCATGTAATGCCTTGAAAGAAAACATTATGAAAATGGTATACAGGTGGTACATGACCCCAGTTAAACTTGCTAAGATATACCATTTGTCCGATAATAAATGTTGGAAATGTAAGGAGGCTGAGGGGACATTCTTTCACCTTTGGTGGACTTGTCCAAGAGTGAAGGCCTTCTGGGAAATGATTTATAACGAGTTAAAAAAGGTGTTTAAGTACACCTTCCCTAAGAAACCGGAGGCCTTCCTTCTGGGCATTGTCGGCCAGAAGGTGTTAAAGAAGGATAGAACTTTTTTCATGTATGCTACCACAGCAGCAAGAATCCTTATCGCTAAGCATTGGAAGACTCAAGATTTGCCCACACTGGAAGATTGGCAGACGCAATTGATGAACTACATGGAACTAGCCGAGATGACTGCCAGGATCCGAGATACGGGAGAAGAAGCAATGGAGGAGGACTGGAAAAAATTTAAGGACTATTTGCAAAAGTATTATAAGTTATATGAACTTTAAGATGCCGCATGATTTGGAAGGTTAGCCCCAGCAATGAGAGTGGATTATATATGAAATTGGATAATATTTTTGAAAGAATCAAAGTTTAAACGGTTAAAAATGACAATATGCTATATTTTTAAAGTAAATGGAAAATAAGGGATTTAAACTTAAACTGTAATTGAAAGTACAAAGAAACACATGAAACAAGGGTATAATTTGCTGATAAATTTTATTGTTAAGAACGCACTGTGCGGGAGATGTGGGGAAGTTCGATAGAAACTTGAAATAAGTTGCTGAAATGGTTTGACTTTTTTCTTTTTCTTTCTTTATCTTTTATGTTCTTTCTTTTTTTCTTGTTCTATCTGTAATTGGAAAAATGTAATAAAAATTATTATAAAAAAAAATCTATCGCCTATCTATTTATTTGTTTATATTATCTAACGCAAATGCTATGGCCACCAGGTTGGGTATAGTTTTGGATTTGGAATCAGGAAGATTGAGAAAGGACTAGAAGGCGTTTGAACCAAACTGTAAAATTAGGAGCGGCAAATACTCTACTAGCAAGCGACAAGCAGCCAAATAGACAAGCTATATTAACTGGTTAGGAACAAGCCGGAGCAAAAGGAAAGGCTTTTGGGCAAAACTGCGCAATTAAAGTAGAAATAATAAGGCCGACCCGCGTTCCGAGCTATATTGAGGAGCCGGGGCCGCACAACCGAAGCTGACACACCTAAAATGGCCGCCGGGACTTGGCACGTGGACCCTACCAAGATGGCGGTCGCCGCGTTGAAGGGGAGTCCCAGAACAGGACACACTCAAAATGGCCGCCGAGCGCGCACACGTGGTCCTTCCCAATATGGCGGCCGCTTTCTGGCCCCCTAACGCACTGACTATCAAATCTTTTCCCCTCGCAACCACGGCGTCGCACCTCCCCCCAGCACGCGCGCGCCAAACGGCGGCAGCCGATGAAGCCTGGAACGCGACAAATACGCGGGGTCAAGGGGAGGGAACGGCAAGCAGCGACCGGAGCAAAATAGTAATATGGGGATGCAGGGAGGGCAGGGGAATCTGAACCCGAGTGGCAGAGAAGGAAATACAAAGGCCAATCGGAGGCAGGGGGGGTCGCAAGACAGAGAACCAGTGCAAGACAGCGAACAAATGCAATGAATAAACGCAAGCCGGAAGGAGAGCGGGAACAGGGGCGGTGGAGACAGCCAAGGAGTCAGCCTGCAGGAGACGGGCAATGGGAAGGGGAGGCATAAACGATAGCCCAGCGGTACTTTACCACTCTCCCTGCGCAAACGAAGAGGCAACGCTCCCGGCACGGACCGTGGCTCCGCTGAGGCGATGTTCAGATGAGGCGACGTCGAGTCTCCCACTGTATAGCTCCCCAGCCCGCGAGGCAAGGCGACGAGTAAATGAATAAACGCAAGCCGGAAGGAGAGCGGGAACAGGGGCGGTGGAGACAGCCAAGGAGTCAGCCTGCAGGAGACGGGCAATGGGAAGGGGAGGCATAAACGATAGCCCAGCGGTACTTTACCACTCTCCCTGCGCAAACGAAGAGGCAACGCTCCCGGCACGGACCGTGGCTCCGCTGAGGCGATGTTCAGATGAGGCGACGTCGAGTCTCCCACTGTATAGCTCCCCAGCCCGCGAGGCAAGGCGACGAGTAAATGAATAAACGCAAGCCGGAAGGAGAGCGGGAACAGGGGCGGTGGAGACAGCCAAGGAGTCAGCCTGCAGGAGACGGGCAATGGGAAGGGGAGGCATAAACGATAGCCCAGCGGTACTTTACCACTCTCCCTGCGCAAACGAAGAGGCAACGCTCCCGGCACGGACCGTGGCTCCGCTGAGGCGATGTTCAGATGAGGCGACGTCGAGTCTCCCACTGTATAGCTCCCCAGCCCGCGAGGCAAGGCGACGAGTAAATGAATAAACGCAAGCCGGAAGGAGAGCGGGAACAGGGGCGGTGGAGACAGCCAAGGAGTCAGCCTGCAGGAGACAGGCAATGGGAAGGGGAGGCATAAACGATAGCCCAGCGGTACTTTACCACTCTCCCTGCGCAAACGAAGAGGCAACGCTCCCGGCACGGACCGTGGCTCCGCTGAGGCGATGTTCAGATGAGGCGACGTCGAGTCTCCCGCTGTATAGCGAGGCAAGGCGACGAGTGCCTGCGCAGCCGCCCGCTCCCTCAACCTCCTATCTCCGGCGGCGCCCGCAACAACAAGAGATTTCAGCTCTGTTTCAGAGAGTGATTCTGCTCTGGCGGGGTTGCGTGCGAGGCGAAGGTTGAGCTTGCGGCGCTGTACGCAGGGAAGCGATGGCAAACGCAGAGAAGAAAGAAAAAAGGCGAGGAGAAAAGTTGCCGCGACGAGAAAACCTCTCCGGCGCCCAGGCGGAAAGAGGGCGATCCCCGGGCGTGCCTGGCCTTAAATAGGCCAGGCCCCGCCTCCCCGGCCAGCCGATAGGCTGGCCTGTTCGGTGACATGCCCGGGGATTCCCTGTTCTCGCGCGGGGGAAACGGACAGCCCCCCGCGCGGATGTGGGTGGAGCAGGCCCGCAACCCCATCTCCTCTGAATCGGAAATGGCTTTGCAGTAAGTAGATCTTGGGTTGTTCCAGTGCAACCCCCTCATCTCTGGTGAGCAGTTTAGATGCAGTTTATTTTATTTTAATTTGCTTTCCAAATCACCAGTCACACTTTTTTGTCAATATATTTTAAATAAACGGTGGCTGCAAATCCTATGCATGCTTACTTGGGAGCAGATTGGAACGTCAGAGAATTTTAGTGGAAGTGGAAATTGCCACTATTTCTATCCAAGGTCCAGAACAGAAATCAATCCAGCAAGTACAATCTTTATTCTCCTGCAATGTTCTTGTTTCAGTCAATACATAGTATCTTTTTACCTTGTTTTTACATTTCTTTTATATTGAATTGATTGGTGTGGAAATAATTTTGTCATTGATTAGGTAAGTTATGTGAAACAGCAGACCATGAGTCAAATAGCGCAGTATTTTGTGGAAACTGAACTGCAGCAGAATGGAAACTGCATTGATTGTGATGAAGACAGGGTGGAATGGAAATTGTAGCCTTAACACGTAGAGGAACAAGCCCTGTTAAACTCAGTGAGACTTAATACCAAGTAAACATGCAGGGGAATAAGTGTTGCAGCCCTGTTTTGAATTGGAACTTGCAAGACTATTTTGCAGACTATGTACATCTTTATACCATAGAATTAAAGTGGTTTAATAGGCATTCAATGCAACTAAGGAACCCTGGGAGTTGTACTTCCTTAAGTGTTCGAGATCTCTAAGACAGAGTACTTAGCACCCTCATAAACTACAGTTCCAGGAGTTCTTTTGAGAAAAGCCAGGACACTTGAGGTGGTATTGTGATAAGAATTTTACAGTCTTAGATATATAATAAATGTTCATAAATGTACCAACCAAGCACGTACATAGATCAGCACAGGAAGACCGACCTGAAAACCATTTTTGATTCCCAGGGAAACTCGGAAAATTAGAATATCGTGGAAAAGTTCATTTATTTCAGTAATTCAACTTAAAAGGTGAAACTAATATATGAGATAGACATACAAAGCGAGATATGTCAAGCCTTTATTTGTTATAATTGTGATTATTATGGGGTACAGCTGATAATAATTGTCAGAGCTGCTTCCAGATCTTAGCTCACAGAGGATCACGCTAGCCAGCGTTCACTTTATAAAAGTCTTTATTGAGTTACAGTTTCCATTTCCAAGCTGCAGCGTGCAGCTCTACGTCTTAGAAGCTAGACCGGCGAAGCTCCGTCTGAGTCCCCGCCTCCTGTACACCAACTTAATACCCTAGCCTTACTCCACCTTTTCCGCCTTTCCTTTCTTCTCTGGGTCCCTCTGCCCCCCGTGGTCTCTTCCTTCCTGGACTCTTCTGACGCTGACCCCCCGGACCCTTCTGTCTCCTTGCGGCGGGCTTTAGGACCTGGCTCCCTTTCCGGGCTGCTTACTGTGCCGCCTTCCTGTGCATTTGAACTTGGCGCGCGCGCCCAACCTTCCACTTTCCGCTTGACCGTTTCTTCGCTCCCCGATGGAGGTGTGGCCACTCCTGACTCATACCCTCCCCCCTGCGGCGAGCCGCCGGCTCCCGATACCTGGCGCCCTTCCTCCCCACTACGCTCTGTTGGGGACGCTGGTCCCGATTTCCAACTGCTGCTCTCTGAGTCCCCTCTGGTCCCTTCTTCCTGGGGTGTCCCCCTAGGCTCCCCCCTTGCTCTGGCCACTGGCGCCCCTTTCTGTGAATCTTCCGATTCACTGGAAAGACTCGGAGATCTCGGGTCGTCGTCATCACTCATCTTTCCTTCGGACTCCTCCCCCTCGCTCTCTGTTTCCTCCCTTGCCCGCGCCTCTGCTCCTGAACCCATGACATCCATCCCCCCCTCGAAGCCCCCCTTCCCCCCTCCCCTCCTTCAGGTGTGGGTGCTGGGTGCTCCATTATCATGGGGGCGAATGCCGGATACAGTTCGCTTCCCGTGGCGGGCATCCAACTGAAGATTTCCGGTTCTTCCTCCTTGCGCTCGTCGACGACGGTCACCTCCGCTTCCATTTCTGTGCCGCCGTGCTCGAACCCAAGATCCTCCCCGAACACGTCCAAGTCAGTCTCTGCCTCGGTCTCTCCCGGGTCCGTCGCTCGACCTGGACCCTCCAGCCACTTCCTGCGCCACTGTTCCTCTGGTCGATCGTCCCACCAATATGAGGTTTCCGAGGCCGATCCCGAGGGTGACTCTTCCGGGGAGCGTGTGTCCAGTGAATGTTCCACGTCTGATTCGAACCCGTGGAACATGCTGGATGAGAGCGTCGGTGTGAAAAGCCAGTCGTCGAAAAAGTCGGCTGGCATGGGCCTGTGTGGGAAGAGGGCATGAAATTCGTCCTTGAGCAGAGGGTCTTCCAAAGCGTAGCCCCGCACCCAGCAATTGGCACTGGCCGGGGTGCCCTCTCTGGCGAGAAGGTATTCTACCCCCTCTTCCCCCCATCTAGAGTCCAAAATCTCTGTGACCTCGTTGATGGGCTCCTCCTTTGGCAATCCCCCCTGCTCGGTCCTCTCCCGGAGCGGACTCGGTGCCGTTCCTGGCTCCTGAAATCTGTGAGGTGCCTTGTAGGGAGTGAGCACCGATCTGTGGAACACCGGATGCATCCTGGATCCCTCCGGAAGTGTCAGCCGGAAGGCCACCGGGTTGACCTGTGCCTCGACTTGGTAGGGCCCCAGTTGCTTATGCCCTAGCTTCTTCTTTGCTAACGATCTGGCCGGCACTGCGTGGGCTGCCAACCAGACCCAGTCTCCCACTTGGATCTCTTTGCCAACCCTCCTGTGTTTGTCCGCTTGCACCTTGTATGCGTGCTTAGCTAGCTCCAGCTGCCGCCGGAGCTGATCGTGGACCTCCTGCAACTCCGACGCGAACGCGTCCGCTGTCTGCGGCTCCCCCTCCCCCATTCTTTCTAGTCCCGGGAAGGTTCTGGGGTGCCTTCCATTGTTGGCGAAGAACGGCGTCACCCCTGTGGACACGTGCTTCGTGTTGTTGTAGGCGAACTCGGCAAGCGACAGGTAATCCACCCACGTTGCAGGCTGTTGATTTGCATAACATCTCAGGTACTGCTGCATGATGGCATTGACTCGCTCCGCTTGCCCGTTGGTCTGCGGGTGTCTCGCCGACGCCAGGTTGATCTTGACGTTCAGGAAGCCCATCAGCTTCTGCCAGAAGTTCGAGATGAACTGTCGCCCCCGGTCGGACAGTATAGACCGTGGCAGACCGTGAACCTTGAACACGTGATCTATGAACAGTTTGGCGGTTTGTTCCGCCGTGGCCACCTTCGCACACGGAATGAAATGTGCCATCTTGGTGAAGAAGTCCACCACCACTAGCACCGCTGTCTTGCCCCTCGAGCTGGGTAGATCCGTGACAAAGTCCAGGGCCACTCTCTCCCATGGTTCAAACGGGGTTTGTAGCAGTTCCAGCAGTCCCGCCGGCGGTCTGTGCACTGGCTTGGCCCTCTGGCAGGTGTCGCACCTCGCCACGTAGTCCGCGACTTCCCCTCGCATTCTGGGCCACCAGAAGTCCCTAGCAACTAATTCCATCGCCTTCTCCGTGCCAAAGTGCCCGGCAGTGGGCGTGTCGTGCAACTGCTGCAGTACCTTGGCGCGAAGTTCGTCTCCCGGCACGTAGATGGCCCCTTTACGGATGAGCAGTCCATCGCGCACCTGGAACTCGTCGTTCGTCGCCGTGCCCCTGTGCACCTCTGCCATCTTTGCTTGCGCGAAGGAGTCGTCCTGCAACGCTCGCCGTACCGCATCCAGGTCAACTGTTGCCGAAGCGCACGCCCACACTGTCGGTGCGAAGATGTGCATGGCCGCCGCTGGCGTCGCCTCCTCGAGGTATTGCGGTTTTCGGGATAGCGCATCCGCCATGACGTTGGTGTCTCCTGGGACATACTCTATTCGGAAGTCGAAGTCCGCAAAGAACTCTGCCCAACGTATCTGCCTCTGGTTCAGGAACCGCGCCGTGCACCAGTGCTCCAGATTCTTGTGGTCCGTGCAGACCTGCACTGTGTGCTTGGCGCCGATCAGGAAGTGCCTCCACGCCTTGAATGCTGCATGAATGGCAAGCAACTCCCTGTCCCAGATGGTGTAGTTCTGTTCCGACTTGCTGAGCTTCCTGGAGTAGAACGCTCCCGGCCTCCACGCCCCCTGCGGGTCTTGCTGCAACAGGACTGCTCCCACGGCTCTGTCTGAAGCGTCCGTCTCCACCCTCATCGGTCTGCTGGGGTTGACATGTAGCAGCTGCTCTTCCGACGCGAAGAGACGCTTGAGTGCCTGAAAGGACCGCTCCGCCTACTCCGTCCAGATGAACTTCTTTTTCTTGGAGCTGAGCGTGTCTGTGATGGCCGCCGTCTGCATTGCCAACCCCTTGATAAACTTGCGATAGAAGTTCGCAAAGCCGACAAACCGCTGGACCTCCTTCCGGCTGCGCGGGCTTTTCCAATCCAACACCGCGCGAACCTTGGCGCTGTCCATGGCAAGCCCCTTGTCCGACAACTTGTAGCCCAGGAAATCCACCTCCGACATGTCGAACTGGCACTTTTCCAGCTTGGCGTACAGCCTATGCTACTGTAGTCTGCTCAGCACTTCCTTGACGTCTAGGTCGTGGGCCTGCTGTGATTCAGAAAATATCAGGATGTCATCCAGGAAGCAGACACACTTCTTGTAGAGGAGCCCCGCTAACACGTGATGCATGAAAGCTTGAAAACAGTGGGAGCCATTTTGCAGTCCAAACGGCATAACCCTGTATTCGTAGGTGCCCAGGGGCGTGAACATGGCTGTCTTCCACTCATCGCCTTCCCGCATGCGAATGAGGTTGTACGCCCCTCGCAGGTCCAACTTGGTGAACACACGTCCTTTGCGCACCGTCGCGAGGAGGTCGTCGATCCTGGGCATGGGGAAGTCCGACGGCTTGGTCATCGCGTTTAAGGTCCGATAGTCCACTACGAGTCTTTTTTGGGGTGTGTCTTTCTTCTTTACAAAGAATACAGGACTGCCCCCCACTGCCTTGGACAGTCATATGGCCTGTGTGGGGGTAGCTTGTCCGCCTCCTTCTCGCAGAAAACCTCCAAAAATTCTGCGTATTTGTGGGGGACTGCTTGCAGCGTCCCCAACTGCAGCTGTGACTCCTCTTCCTCTCCCTCCTGCCGGGGCAGGATGCAGTGTTCAGCACAATAGGAAGAGCCGAAGATCAGCTGCCGTTGGTACCAAGCCAGCGTCGGACTGTGTCTGTCCAGCCAACTCATGCCCAATACAATAGGCGTGTCCGACAGTTGGGTGACATTAAAACTGATGACTTCCCTGTGATTTCCAAGTCGCATCACCATTGGGGGCGTTTGCTTCACCACCTGCCCCCCTAGCAACTCCCTGCCATCCACCGTGACGACCTGTAGGGGCAGCGTGGCAGGCAGCAACTGTATGGCGTGCCGATCGACAAAGTCTTGTCCTATAAAGTCCGCATTGCTTCCTGAGTCAACGGTGATTGGCACGTCCATTGTGAGTCCATTGGGTAGCTGGAGCAATGCGGTGAGCTGCACTACTGGTTTGGGCGGGAGGGGGTCTGTGGGCTGCAAAATCTCTGGGGACTGCTTCACTGACTCGTCTGGCTGGGCCCCAGTGCCTCTGTCTCCAGCCAGACTCCGTCGTTTCCCTGCTGTGGGTCTCTGTGCTGAGTAGCTGCAGTCACCATTGCAGAGGCTGCAGTGTGCTTGTGGATCCTCTGGGGACACTCCTTCGCCATGTGCTGAGGGCTGTCGCAGATGTAGCACTTCCGGTTCCCTCTAGGAGGTTTCGCTTTGACTGCTCCCGGTGCTAGGGCTCTGGTTGCTGACTGAGCCCTGGCACCTCCAACCTCCATAGGCTCCGCTCCCCCTCCTGGCGGAGGCGTGGATTGCGCACGCGCTGCTTCCCTGGGAACGAAGGAGAACCCTCTCGCTGGTTCGCGCCCTCCGTCCCTGCTCCATGGACGTTCTTCCAGACGCACCCCAACCGTCAGCGCCCTCTGAACGATCTCCTGCGTGCTCCGGGGCCTCTCCCCCCTCGCAATTTCGTCTTTAACCGCTCCGCTCAAGCCTTCCCAAAAAAGGTCTCTGACTGGAGCCGAATCTCTGTCCCATTCCAGGGCACTGACCAGTGCAAAAAAGCGGGCATGATACTGCCTTACACTGGCCCTCCCCTGCTTCAGTCCATGTATCTCTTTCCGGGCAAGATCCACGTCTATGCTTGATAAAAAGCACGCATCCATTGCTTTAATGAAGGCATCCGCACTTCGGAGCGCCGGATCCTTATCTCTCCACAAATTGCGCAGCCATGCTTTAGCATCTCCATGCAAATGGGACAGGATAAACCCCACCTTCTCTTGCTCATCTCTAAAGTCCTTGTCCAGCAGTTGCAGCGCACACTGTACATCTGCTCGGAAGTTGGGGTACTGTTGTAAATTCCCATCGAAGTGAGATACTAGACCGCCTGCTCTTCTCCCCAACCCAATTCCCTCCGGTTTGGGTCCCAGTTGCCCTTGCTTCGTAAGCATTTCCAACCTGATCTGGAGATCCTTGTAGGCGGCAGCTGCTTCCCCCTCTCTCTTCCTGGATGCGAGTATCTCGGCATTCAGTTGTGTCACTGCGTCTTGCAGATCCGCTATCTGCTGTTCTGCAGTCATCTCGTCTGCTGTTCGTGAGCTCGCAAGTAGGCACCAGTCTTCACCCCTCGCTGCGAGGCTTTAGGTGCCAAAACTTTTTGTCAGACGGAGCTTACTGTCAGAGCTGCTTCCAGATCCTAGCTCACAGAGGATCACGCTAGCCAGCGTTCACTTTATAAAAGTCTTTATTGAGTTAGAGTTTCCATTTCCAAGCTGCAGCGTGCAGCTCTACGTCTTAGAAGCTAGACCGGCGAAGCTCCGTCTGAGTCCCCGCCTCCTGTACACCAACTTAATACCCTAGCCTTACTCCACCTTTTCCGCCTTTCCTTTCTTCTCTGGGTCCCTCTGCCCCCCGTGGTCTCTTCCTTCCTGGACTCTTCTGACGCTGACCCCCCGGACCCTTCTGTCTCCTTGCAGCGGGCTTTAGGACCTGGCTCCCTTTCCGGGCTGCTTACTGTGCCGCCTTCCTGTGCATTTGAACTTGGCGCGCGCGCCCAACCTTCCACTTTCCGCTTGACCGTTTCTTCGCTCCCCGATGGAGGTGTGGCCACTCCTGACTCATACCCTCCCCCCTGCGGCGAGCCGCCGGCTCCCGATACCTGGCGCCCTTCCTCCCCACTACGCTCTGTTGGGGACGCTGGCCCCGATTTCCAACTGCTGCTCTCTGAGTCCCCTCTGGTCCCTTCTTCCTGGGGTGTCCCCCTAGGCTCCCCCCTTGCTCTGGCCACTGGCGCCCCTTTCTGTGAATCTTCCGATTCACTGGAAAGACTCGGAGATCTCGGGTCGTCGTCATCACTCATCTTTCCTTCGGACTCCTCCCCCTCGCTCTCTGTTTCCTCCCTTGCCCGCGCCTCTGCTCCTGAACCCCTGACAATAACAACAACAACAACAACAACAACACCACTCTGGGCGGCTTCCAATCGAGTGTTAAAAATACAGCATTAAATATGTAAAACTTCCCTAAACAGGGCTGCCTTCAGATGTCTTTTAAAGTTAAGATAGCTGCTTATTTCCGCAGGGTGGGCGCCACTACCAAGAAGGCCCTCTGCCTGGTTCCCTGTAACCTCACTTCTCGCAATGAGGGAACCGTCAGAAGGCCATCAGCGCTGGACCTCAGTGTCCGGGCTCAACGATGGGGGTGGAGACGCTCCTTCAGGTATCCTGGACCAAGGCCGTTTAGGGCTTTAAAGGTCAGCACCAACACTTTGAATTGTGCTCGGAAACGTACTGGGAGCCAATGCAGATCTCTCAGGGCCGGTGTTATGTGGTCCCGGCGGCCACTCCCAGTCACCAGTCTAGCTGCCGCATTCTGGATTAATTGCAGTTTCTGGGTCACCTTCAAAGGTAGCCCCCCGAAGATAAAGGTAGCCTTCAAAGGTAGCCCCACGCGCATTGCGGTAGTCCAAGCAGGAGAAAACTAGAGCATGCACCACTCTGGTGAGACAGTCTGCGGGCAGACTTCCGGTCGGCGCCATCGGTTAATGGCGGATTTCCCTCCGAGCTCCGGAGGGGGTCTGCTTTGCGAGTTCGGGTCCTGTCGCTACGGCGAAGCGGGGACCCCAAAAAATTACAGGCGCTGAAGCCTGCAAGCAAGGAGACTCAGCGGGCACCATTGCGCCCCCCCGAAATCGCAAGGGAGCCTTTTTAAAGGCTCCGGAACGGCAGCGGGGGTGAAGCGCGGTGCTGAGAGTCGTCACCCAGCTCGTGAAGCGAAGCCACGTCGCACAAAGCCGGAGAGCGCCGATTCCTTCCTGACAATTTGGATTATAAATTAAAACCCGTGAGTAGGATTGAAAAATCAATTTGGAATTTACAATTACTTTAAAGAAATTTGGCCGAAAACGGGATCGGTTTAAAGCAAGGAAGTCTGCCTTTCCCGGACTGCAAAAAGTACACAGCAAAGAAAGTTAAAAGCTGCAACCATAGAAAGACTTTTAGGAACTAAGCGAACTGGACATTTGTCTAAAAAAACCCCTTTAGCTGGCAGGAGCAAAAGGGGGGAGAAATTGGACTTTAAACCTGCAGGGTAAAGGAGTCTAAAAACTTTTACCGCTGTGTCAAACCCCCCTGAAACGGACTGCCTAAAGTAAGGATGCCTGAAAGAGAACTGTCAGCTTGATAAACTGTTACTTGGATAGCTACTTTGTTTTGAGTTACTGGGTTCTGGAAAGATACTAAATTACTGGTCTGTTAAATTTCGAAATTACATTGGGGAACTGTTGCAATTGACTTTTTGGAGAATCTAGGGGGATTGGTGTAAAGACATATTGTTTCAGAAGTTTTGGGAATTTTTCCTCCCTAGAGGACTTAGCTGAAACTGCTGCAAATTGGACTTTAACTATTAGGCCAGTGGAATTTTCCTCTTAAAAACAATCTACAGACGTGGGAACGACCTTGACTGGGACATGAGCGGTGCACCAGAAGAGACAACAACTAGATCTGGCAAAACATACAAGGCAAAAACTTTACAACAGCGTAGAGTTTCGGTCTCAGGCACTCCGGTGGCACCAGCTGCAACTGGGCAGACAAAAAAAATAATGTCATCAGACCCTGTGACACAAGCTCTAGTTAAAATAAATGAGTCTTTGGAATCTCTGACAAAGCAAGGAGCGGAAAACAGTAAGAAATTGTCAGAGCTCTCTATAAAACTTGACCAGAATACGCAAAGTGTCAATGAATTAGGGAAGAGGGTGACCTCTAATACAGAGTCTATTAACAAAATCTTAGAGGACTCTGCTAACATACGAAAGATTGCAGAAGAAGCCAAAGTTTCTGCTGATGCCACTCAGGAAAAAATAATACCAGTCTGCAAAAAGTTAGAAGATCATGATTTGGCTTTGTCCATGCTTGAATTGCAAAGGAAGGAGAGGAATTTAAGACTGAGAGCAGTGCCTGAAAGTGAGAAAGATAACTTGGCGGACTTCCTTTCTAAAGAATTTTTGGATTTTTGGCAACAGGAGTTGGAGAAGGAAGAAATCAAGATAGTGTCTGCGTTTAGACTGGGCAGAAGCCAAGGCAGAAAGAAGCCAAGGGACTGCTTGATAACTTTAAGATCAAAAGAGGAAAGAGATAAAATATTGAATTTGCATTTTCAAAGAACTCTCGAGATTGAAGATTCTTTTGTGGAGATTTTTAAAGATATACCAAAACACATTCTGGATGCAAGAGCTCAATACAAGGAGCTGGTTGGTCTACTGAGAAAGAACGAAATACCTTTCAGGTGGGAATTCCCCCAAGGCCTATCTTTTAAATTCAAAGGTAGGAAAATTATAATAAGATCTGCTCAAGATAAAGACCAATTTTTACAAGATAATGGAGAAGACCTCCTGAAAGGAGTGGTGGAAGTGGGATCAACATCAGTGACAAAAGAAGCAACAGACATTTTGAACCTAACATTTGGACTGAAATCACCGACAGAAGAAGAACAACTACTCGGAGCGACAGGAGGTAAAAGTGAATAATATCAAGATGGCTCTGCAACTTCTAAGCTGGAATTGTAATGGTCTGAACCTCACTCGAAAGAGGAGAAATGTGTTTCACCTATTGAAAAAAGAACATTTGGACTTGATTTGTTTACAGGAAACTCATGTGACAAGACTGCATAGAAAACTACTCATCAATAAGAGACTAGGACAAGAATTTATTTCATCTGATAAAGTTAAGAAAAGAGGAGTGGTAATCTATGCAAAGGAAAAATTTTCTCCGAAATTGATGTTTAAAGATGAACAAGGAAGATTTCTGGCAATTGAAATTCAAGCCCAAGGTGAAAAATTTTTGATATTAGGGATTTATGCACCTAACGAAGGGAAGTCGGAATTTTTTAAGAAGTTGCATGAGATATTAATGGACTATTTGGACTATAACTTAATCATGATGGGAGATATGAATGGAGTAGTATCTACAAATATAGACAAATCACAAAGACAGGTAGTCTCAAAAGATGGGAGACTGCCAAAGACCTTCTTTGAAATGACTGAAAATATGGACTTGATTGACAAATGGAGAGCAAAGAACCCTCTCGAGAGAGAGGGAACCTTCTTTTCTGAAGCCATGATGACCTGGACTAGAATTGACCAAATATGGATTACTAGTGGGATGGTTCCAAAGATTAAGAAAGTGGAAATCTGCCCAAAGACTTGCTCCTACCATAACGCCATAAAGATGGAGATGAAATTTCCAACAGCTGGTTCTTTCAGATGGAGGATGAATGACATCTTATTTAGAGATGAGGAGATCTACAAAAAGGCCCAAAAAACATTGAAGGACTATTTTGAAATAAATCTAAAAACAGACGTTGAAAAAAGAGTTATCTGGGACACAAGTAAAGCTGTGATGCGAGGATTTTTAATACAGCAAAATTCAATAAAAAAGAGAAACCAAAATGAAAAGAAGGATAAGATCTTGGAAAAGATAAAAGAAGGAGAGAAGAAATTGAGATCTAAACCAAAGTCCCAAGAGATCTTGAGAGAGATTAAGTTATATCAGACACAATATATGGAATTGATGAACCAAGAAACAGAATGGAAGATTAGACAAATGAGACAAAAGACATTCGAATCTGCAGATAAATGTGGTAAACTTCTGGCTTGGCAATTGAAGAAAAGACAGAAACTGAATACGGTTACAAACCTAGAAGTTGACGGAAAGAATATTTTTAAGCCAAACGAGATTAGATACTGTTTCCAGAGCTATTTTAAAAAACTATATTCACAAGGGCCGCAGAAGGAAGAGGATATAGACGAGTTCCTCAAGAAATATGGATTACAAAAAATCCCTCATCAAAGTAAAATAGACTTAAATCAGAAAAAATAACTGAACAAGAGATAGAAGGTGCCATTCAAAATATGCAACTGGGCAAATCTCCAGGACCAGATGGGTTGACTTCCAGATACTACAAAGCTTTGAAGGAGTGGTTGTTACAACCTTTGAAGGAAGTCTGCAACGAGATTTTGGAGGGGGAAAAGACACCAGAATCGTGGAAAGAAGCGTATATTACACTCATACCGAAAACAGAGACTGAAAAGACTCAGCTCAAGAACTACCGCCCTATATCATTACTTAATGTGAATTACAAAATTTTTGCAGACATTTTGGCAAAAAGACTGAAAAGAGTATTGATGGAAGAGATTCATAAGGACCAAGCAGGCTTTCTCCCAGGAAGACATTTGTCAGACAATGTGAGAAATATAATAGACATTGTGGAACTATTAGAAGTGAACATAAACACTAAAGCAGTACTGATATTTGTGGACGCGGAGAAAGCCTTTGACAATATTTCTTGGAGTTTTATGAAGAAGAATCTACATGGGATGGGGGTAGGCCAAGGATCTGAGAATGGTATGGGCGCAATATACTCTGAACAAAAGGCTAAATAATGTGATAACCGAGGAATTTAAAATAGAAAAAGGGACACGACAGGGGTGCCCAATCTCCCCATTACTTTTTATATCAGTCCTGGAGGTTTTGCTAAATATGATTAGAAGTGACCAGCTGGTTAAAGGGGTTCAGGTCGGAGCTAAACAGTATAAGTTAAGGGCTTTCGCAGATGATTTAGTACTTACTTTACAAGAGCCAGACACTAGTACGAAAAGAGTTTTAGAGTTAATTCAAGAATTTGGTCAAGTCGCCGGATTTAAACTGAATAAACAAAAAACTAAAGTTTTGGAGAAAAAATTAACAGCCATGGAAAAGGAGAAATTTCAGAATGAAACAGGCCTGACAGTGGTTAAGAAGGTGAAATATTTAGGGGTTAATATGACATCTAAGAATTTGAATCTATTTAAAGATAACTATGAGAAATGTTGGACAGAAGTTAAAAAGGATCTAGAAATATGGTCAAATTTGAAGCTTTCCTTGTTAGGCCGAATTGCAGTTATAAAGATGAATGTATTGCCTAGAATGTTATTTTTGTTTCAAACATTGCAAATTCTTGACAAGATGGACTGTTTCAAGAGGTGGCAGAAGGATATTTCGAAATTTGTCTGGCAGGGCAAAAAACCCAGAATAAAATTTAAGATTTTAACGGATGCAAAGGAAAGAGGGGGATTTGCCCTGCCAGACTTAAAACTGTACTATGAGTCAGCAGCGTTTTGCTGGATGAAAGAGTGGATGCTCCTCAAGAATACAGATATCCTGGACTTGGAAGGTTTTAATAATGTATTTGGATGGCATGCATATTTATGGTATGATAAGGTTAAAGCGCATAAAGCTTTTAAAAATCACATTGTTAGGAAAGCATTATACAATGTCTGGACCAGATATAAAGACCTGTTGGAAAATAAAACTCCAAGATGGCTGTCGCCAATGGAGGATAAGGCTGTGAAAAAACTCAATATGGAGGCCAAATGGCCAAAATATTGGGAAATTTTGGAACAAGAGGGTGATAAATTGAAATTACAGAGTCATGAGAAATTGAAGACCAAAGTACGAGATTGGCTCCATTATTACCAAATAATGGAGGTTTACAAACAAGACAGGAAAATTGGCTTCCAGGTGGAGAAATCAAAATTAGAAACAGAATTGTTAGAACCCAATGCTAAGAACTTGTCTAGAATGTATAACTTGTTGCTGAAATGGAATACACAAGATGAAACAGTTAAATAAGCTATGATTAAGTGGGCACAGGACATTGGTCATAACATTATGTTTGCTGACTGGGAACAGTTGTGGACCACCGGTTTGAAATTTACGGCATGTAATGCCTTAAAGGAAAATATTATGAAAATGATTTATAGGTGGTACATGACCGCAGTCAAGCTAGCAAAAATTTACCATTTGCCTGATAATAAGTGTTGGAAATGCAAAGAAACTGAAGGTACCTTTTATCACCTTTGGTGGACGTGCCCGAGGATTAAGGCTTCCTGGGAAATGATATATAATGAAATGAAAAAGGTACTTAAATGTACTTTCCCTAAGAAACCAGAGGCCTTTCTCTTGGGCATAGCCGGCCAATTGGTGCCAAAGAAGGACAGAATTTTTTTTATGTATGCCACCACAGCAGCAAGAGTACTCATTGAAAAGCATTGGAAGACTCAAGATCTACCCACCCTGGAAGAATGGCAGATGAAGGTGATAGACTATATGGGACTGGCTGAAATGACTGGCAGAATCCGTGATCAGGGGAAAGAGACGGCGGAAGAAGATTGGAAAAAATTTAAAATTTATCTTAAGAAACATTGCAAAATTAATGAATGTTAAAATGTCGAGGTTCTTGGGAAAAATGGGGGTTACAGCTGTAAAAGATTAAGTAAAAGAAAAGAATAAGGAAAAAATTTGATAAAATTAAGTTTTGTTAGGATTTGTTGAAATAACTTTTGAAATTGGGATGTGGAAAGGGGAGGTATGGGGAAGTCGATGAAGTAAGGTTTAAGGGAAAAAAGGATGTGAAATTATACATGTTTGTTTGTGTGTTTGTGTGTTTGTTTATGTTTATAAAAACTTTGTAAAACCAATAAAAATTTTATTAAAAAAAAAGAGACAGTCTGCGGGCAGGTAGGGTCTTAGCCTGCGTACCAGGTGGAGCTGGTAGACAGCTGCCCTGGACACAGAATTAACCTGCGCTTCCATGGACAGCTGTGAGTCCAAAATGACTCCCAGGCTGCGCACCTGGTCCTTCAGGGGCACAGTTACCCCATTCAGGACCAGGGAATCCTCCACACCCGCCCGCCCCCTGTCCCCCAAAAACAGTACTTCTGTCTTGTCAGGATTCAACCTCAATCTGTTAGCCGCCATCTATCCTCCAACCGCCTCCAGGCACTCACACAGGACCTTCACCGCCTTCACTGGTTCTGATTTAAAGGAGAGGTAGAGCTGGGTGTCATCTACATACTGATGAACACCCAGCCCAAACCACCTGATGATCTCTCCCAGCAGCTTCATATACGGTAGATATTAAAAAGCATGGGGGAGAGGACGGAACCCTGAGGCACCCCACAAATGAGAGCCCAGGAGTCTGAACACTCATGATGAGGCCTGAATCCCATGATGAGGCCTGAATCCCGATTGGAAGGGATCCAAATGGTCCGCATCCTCCAGGCGTTCTTGGAGTTGTTCAGCAACCACCCGCTCAATCACCTTGCCTAAGAATGGTAGATTTGAGACTGGGTGATAGTTGGCCATATTGGCCGCGTCTAAAGAAGTTTTTAAAGAAGCGGTTTAATGACCGCCTCTTTCAGCGGGTCTGGGAAGGCTCCCTCACAGAGGGAAGCATTTACCACCCCGCAGAGCCCATCCCCCAGCCGCATCCTCGGAGGTAACAGATTGGAATTGATCCCATGTAACAAGACTTGACAGAACTCTAGCACTCTCCTGCCCTGGCCCTGCTCCCACGGTGGAGTCTACCTCCTTCTGAATCTGAGTGACTTTATCTGCAAAAAACTTTGCAAAAGCATTGCAGGAAATCTTGGGGTCCCTACCAGGCCCCGGTGGTGCCGGTGGTTCCGATAGATTGCAAACCACCTGAAAAAGTCTCCTGCTGTTGTTTTCTGCAGATGCAATAGAGGTGGCAAAGAAGGCCCTCTTCGCTGTTGCCACTTGGTAGGCTCGACGTTGAGCTCTAGCCCGTGTCTGGTCTGATTCAGAATGAGTTTTCCGCCACCAGCGCTCTAGCCGTCTCAGTGATTGTTTCATCGCCCTCACCTCCGGGGAAAACCACGGGGCTATCCGGGCTCCATGCAATCGGAGAGGGCACTTCAGAGCCGGACAGTCAATAGCCCTGGTTAACTCCACATTCCAGCGGGCCACCAGGGAATCAGCTGAAAGGCCATCAACGTGGGATAAAACATCTACCACTCTCTGGAAGCCAATTGGATCCATTAAGTAGCGGGGGCGGACCATCCAAATTGGTCCCACCTCCCTGCAGAGGGGAAGGGTTGCAGAGAAGTCCAGTTGCACCAGGAAGTGATCTGACCATGGCACTTCTTTTGTTTCACTTTTAGTTAATTTCAGATCACCAACATCCATAGAGGTGAACACCAAGTCTAAGGCACGTCCACGGTTATGAGTTGGGCCAAACTTATTTAGGGACAGCCCCATGGAGGCCATGCTTTCCACGAAGTCCCGAGCGGCCCCTTGTAAGGTCGTGTCACCATGGATGTTAAAATCCCCCAGGACAACCAAACTAGGTGTCTCCAGGAGCATATCTGCCACGACCTGAAGCAGCTTGGGCAGGGAATCCTTGGTGCAGCAGGGAGGTCGGTACACCAATAGGAATCCTGTACTGCCCCTATTGCCCAACTTCCAGAACATGCACTCAGAAAACTGGGTCTTCCCAATAGGACGCCTGGTGCAGACTAATGACTTCCTAAAAATCACTGCAACCCCCCCCCTCCCCGCCCACATGACCTGGGTTGCTGTGCATAAGAGAAACCTGGTGGGAAAGCGGCAAGGACAGGCCCATCTGCTTCATCCAACCAAGTCTCTGTCACACATGCCAGGTCAAATCCTCCATCCACAATCAGGTCGTGGATGGCAGTGGTTTTATTCATCACTGACTTGGCATTGCACAGCAACACTTTCAGGTCATGTGGGTTTCCCTTGCTGATTCCAGTATCCTTCCGGTCAGGACCAGACCTGGAGGCAGGGATAGTCCTCAAACAACGACTAAGCCTGCCTCCTCGGTAATGACATTGTCTGGTCTTAGCGTAACTCCTCCTGCTGCCCGTGATCACTGAGATCGGGCAGCAGGGCAGCAGTTGAAGAAGGAGCAAAAAGGGTTTTCTTGTGTGTGTGTGTTTCTTTGTGGCTGATTAGCTGTTCTCCCTGTGCAAAGGTCAGAGGGGGCAGGGCTTCTGTTGAGGCAGGTGATTAGCTGTGGGAGGAGCTTATCAGAGCTAGCAGGGCAGCGGCGCGCACAGTTTGATCCATCTTTTAGATTTAGGGGAGCTAGTCTCAAACGTTTGTTGGGGGAGACCTAGGGGTTTTTTGTGGGGGGAGTTATTTGTCCTGTCTTCACACTTTTTATGATGGAGGACCGCTGTAGCCACCCCCAACGACACGTTCTCAATATGGAGGGGGAGGGAACAGCTGCAGTCGCCTGCGGTTCCTGCGCAATGTTTGCCATCTTGCCAAAGGTTGCAGGCAGCTTTACCTGCAGCAATTGCATGTTGATTGCCCTCTTAAAAGACAAAGTCCAGCAACTGGAGGAACGTGTAGCTACGCTCCAAAGAATTAGAGAGCTGGAGCTCTTCTTGGAAGCAACAGAGCACACCATCTCCACCAAGGAGGAGACAGGGTACTCCCCTGAGAAGGAGGCTAGTTCACCAACACAGGAGCCAGATATATGGAGAAACGTGACTCAGAGAAGTAGGAGGCCCAGGGTTCGCTCTGATTGTTTAGAAATACACAATCGCTTTGAGGTCCTCTCCCCTAGCATGGAAGACGAAGAGCAGACTCCATTTGAGGATCTCTCCCTCATTACAGTCGATCAGGTATATGAAGACGAGCAGCAAAGTCAGTCCTCAGGGAATGTGCAGGCGACCTTGGAACGGACAGCTCACGGAAGAACCCCGACCAAACCTAAGAGGAGGCGTGTAGTGGTGATAGGGGATTCCCTACTGAGGGGAACAGAAGCAGTGATCTGTGGGCCTGACAAGATGTCTCAGGAAGTGTGCTGTCTCCCCGGGGCTAAGATCCAAGATGTAACTGAACGACTGCAAGGAATCATAAAACCCACTGACAAATACCCCTTCCTCTTGGTTCATGTGGGAACCAATGACACTGCAAGCAATAGCCTCCAGAAGATCAAAAGAGACTACGAGGCTCTCGGAACGAAATTGAAGCAACTAAATGCACAAATTGTCATCTCATCTGTCCTCCCAGTTGAACGACGTGGCCCAGGGAGAGAGGGAAAAATAGTGGAAGTGAACAGCTGGCTTCGCCAGGAAACAGGAACGGTTTGGATTCTTAGATCACGGACTGCAGTTTCTTGAAGATGGACTTCTGGCAAGCGATGGGCTGCACCTCACAACGGTTGGGAGAAATGTTTTTGCCAAAAATCTCAGAAACCTCATCAGGAGGGCTTTAAACTGACTAATGTGGGGGAGGGAGACAGTGCTCCTGAAGATAGGAGTCTATCAATTGATGAAGATGATCATCCAAATGTCATAGACCAAATGGAGCAAACAGCACGCAGACCTAGTGGTGGGAGGAAAAAATTCTGAAATAAGAGACACGGGGGAATGATTAATGGACTTCAATGTCTGTACACTAATGCGCAAAGCATGGGAAATAAACAAGATGAGCTTGAGCTCTTGGTACAGCAAACTAAATATGACATAATAGGCATCACTGAAACCTGGTGGGATAAGTCCCACGATTGGAATGTAATAATGGAGGGAAACAATCTATTTCAGAGAAACAGACCAGACAAGAAAGGAGGAGGAGTAGCGTTATATGTCAGGGATGTGTATACCTGTGAAGATATCCAAGATTTAGAACCTCAAAGCCAAAGTGAGAGCATTTGGGTCAAAATTAAGGGAGAGAAGAGTAACAGTGACCTCATTGTGGGAGTTTACTATAGATCCCCAAGCCAAATGGAGGACATAGATGATGCCTTCCTGGAACAGATGGCCAAGCATGCAAAAGGAAGGGAGATAGTAGTAATGGGGGACTTCAATTGCTGTGATCACCAATAGTCAGCATGGATTTCCGAAGGATCTAGGAGTCTTGGTTGACCACAAACTTGACATGAGCCAACAGTGTGACGCGGCAGCTAAAAAAGCCAATGCAATTCTGGGCCTCATCAATAGGAGTACAGCATCTAGATCAAGGGAAGTAATAGTGCCACTGTATTCTGCTCTGGTCAGACCTCACCTGGAGTACTGTGTCCAGTTCTGGGCACCACAATTCAAGAAGGACACTGACAAACTGGAACGTGTCCAAAGGAGGGCAACCAAAATGGTCAAAGGCCTGGAAACGATGCCTTATGAGGAACGGCTAAGGGAGCTGGGCATGTTTAGCCTGGAGAAGAGGAGGTTAAGGGGTGATATGCTAGCCATGTTCAAATATATAAAAGGATGTCACATAGAGGAGGGAGAAAGGTTGTTTTCTGCTGCTCCAGAGAAGCGGACACGGAGCAATGGATCCAAACTACAAGAAAGAAGATTCCACCTAAACATTAGGAAGAACTTCCTGACAGTAAGAGCTGTTCGACAGTGGAATTTGCTGCCAAGGAGTGTGATGGAGTCTCCTTCTTTGGAGGTCTTTAAACAGAGGCTTGACAACCATATGTCAGGAGTGCTCTGATGGTGTTTCCTGCTTGGCAGGGGGTTGGACTCGATGGCCCTTGTGGTCTCTTCCAACTCTATGATTCTATGATTCCCAATACATCTCCCCCTGTGGAACCTGCCCCAGCCATTCTATTGGCTGAGGCCCACTCCCAGGCAGCCCTGACCCTTCCCCTTAAAAAGCTAAATACAAACTATATAATAACTTAACAAAATAATAAAAACAAAAACAGAGCAAGTAACTAAATACTTATTGAGGCGTAAAGGAAGGATTGAACTCTGATTAATAAGAATACACACAGAGGCTTGAACCAGCAAGACTCTGGGAGGAGTGCGTATAATAATAATTCCTGTCCACCCTCCGGCCCATGTCGTTTTATTCACAGAAGAACTTTTTACAGAGTGTTCGTAAGAACCAATCAGATTTATTCTGAGCATTTCCACAAACCCCACGTGGGGACAAAGTTAGATAAAAAGAAATTCTTATAACTACAAAGACTACTCTGAGCATGCATACATAATCTGAGAGTAAATAAAAGAGGACTAGAGAAACTCCGGAGATCATAAACAGGAATAAACTGGAGAGGATGGAAGGATGGCAAGGAGGTAGGCATCTTTATCACCTTCCTGTGAAACTATTTCCAGCCCCTAAGATCAACATCCTGAGATTAACATATTGGAAAGGCTACTTAAAAAAAAACTGCCCACTGTCTTTGATGACCCAGGATGCCTGCCTGGCGAAGCAACTGGCAGCTGGGCTGTGTACGTGACTTGTCAAGCAAGAGAAATGGAACAGGGATGCAGAGGTGTGGATTGATCAAAAATCATATCAAAATAGTTTAAACCCATTCAACACAATGCTTTCATTGCTGACATAGATGGCTTACTCTATATTTGTTATAATTCCTCATAGCAATCCCACCTGATCACTACAACTTATCCCACCCCAAGCAGAAATAAAATAATAAAATAATATAATATTTTTTAAAAAATCACCTGTCAGGGAATTGCCATCGGAGCCAGAGGGAAAGGGAGGGCTCCAGAGGGATTCCGGAGCGCGTCCCAGGAGGGAGAGAACCAGCACATCTTCTGGGGAAGGAAATCAGCGTAACACCAGTGGAGAAGGGGGGCAGATGGGGGAATCGGCGAGGTGGCTCCAAGACTCCTTGCCGGGAACCAGTGGGGAGAGCACGGGTCCTCCGATGCCCACACCCTCCCTGCGCAGAAGGCTTCCGCGCGGGGAAGCTAGGCGGAGACTAACCGTCAAAGAGCTTCTTTGCTGGAAGAAGTTCAAGAAACACCCACTAACGGATTCTGCCAGCTATTAAGACACTAACGGGCGCGTGGCTGTCCAGACAGAAAGGGTTCATTTACACACAAGCAACCCCTAGAACCATTACACCACCATTTAAGGAGCAGCAAATTAAAAGCACTTAAAACATTTAAAACCATTTTTGTCACTTGCTTCAGGGAGCTGCTCAGGCCTCTAAACTGTGGCAGTGAGTGCAGGCCCCGCCCCCTAGGCCAGATGGAGTTCGCAGGAGAGGGAGCAGTCTTCCCAGCACTCACGAGAGCAGCAGCAGCAGCAATGTCTCAGAGGTCTTCCATAACACTTCAGCAGTGCCACAGGCTGATAGCATCCATGCCACGCCACATTGAGGCAGTAATTTATGCAAAAGGGGCCCAAACCAAGTACTGAGTACATATGCAAGCTTCTACTTCTCAAAGGTCCAATATTGCTCTATTTGCAGTCCTTGTTTTGCTGATTTCATTTAATATTCTAATTTTCTGAGATTGTTAATTTGGGGTTTTCATCAGCTATACGCCATGATCATCACAGTTATAACAAATAAAGGCTTGACATATCTTGCTTTGCATGTCATGAGTCTGTCTCATATATTAGTTTCACGTTTTAAGTTGAATTACTGAAATAAATGAACTTTTCCACGATATTCTAATTTTCCAAGTTTCACCTGTATGTGTATGAGCAAGAGGACTAGTATGTGGACAGATAAGAGTGTGCAAGAGAGAGGAGGGTTTCTCCCTGTGTTTTCTTCCTTTGGGTCATTTTAAAGAACACAGATTAAGGGAAGACACATGAGAACACAAGGACAAGCTGGCATGGACAGCAGACCACTTGGGGTATGGAGAAGCTTGGCTCTATCATGTAAAGTGTCCCACTGATAAAACAAGGATATAAGCAATGAGTTCAGCTCTTGAATGAGCTCTACACTGGTGTACTTCAGAATCAGAATGCACAGAAGTTCTGTAAAACGTAATTGTTTTAACTCAGTATGCAAGTCTCTCATGAGACTGCAGCTGCTACTCTATTTACATGCCTGATCTTAACAATAGCAGTGTTCTACCGCTTTCTGAATGTAAGGACAATGCATTTTAAGTGACTTAAAAAATAACTTCTCTTTAAAGTATTATCAGGGGTTGCCAACCTTCTACGTGTGGACTGGACAAGAAATCAGACCAGCTCAAATACATTAGGACAGTAATTTTGAAAAAAAAATACAGCCAAGAACCAGCATCTGCTACACATCCACATAAAGCAGGTGAAGCAGATATAGTATAGGGCATCTGAGGACTCCAGCTCTTATCAGCCCTAGCCAACATTGCCCAGTGATCAAAATTGTAGAAGTTGTAGTCTAACAATACCTGGAGAGTCACAGGTTTCCCAACCCTGCAATATTGCTTGCAGCTCAGGCATCCGCCAAAGCCTTAAAAGTAAAACTTCACCCAATGCAGAAACTGAAGCTTTGATTTCTCACTCTCACTTCTGGGCAGAACAGCAAACCAGTGTTTGGAAGACTCAAGAGGTTCTGCATTTGTGCAAGTTCTGCAGTACGTGGTAGGCTAATAAAACAGGTCTGGTATGTGTAGTGTTATCCTCCTGATCTGAAACATTACAAGGGCAGATACCTCTGAGAGATAAGTCGCTGAGTTTGGCTTCATCTATCGTGGTGTTGGACTCATAAGGAACTTTTAAACCAGCAAACTTTGTTAGTAGGCTGCCTTTGCCTTTCCATATTAAGCAATCTTTCAAAGACAAGCCACCTGTTTCCTGATGCATTTACAGCAGCCTCATATTTAAGCTGCAGTCCGGTAACCTTGAGCAACAAGGAATTCAAGGCACATTATAGTCATTAAACTAAGCGAGGAGGCATGGAGTACACTCTCTCTGCTCAACCTAGAAAATAAGTGGGCTGTCCCTCCTCTCTCGCCAGCATACATATGCAACATAAAGAACTGTAGCTCATGGGAACAGCCTCTGTGCTGCCCACAGAAGGCCTCAAGCTCAATCCCCAGCATCTCCGGGTAAGGCTGGGAGACACCCTGTTGAAAACCCTGCTGCCAGTCAGTGTGGTCAATACTCTCCTATGCATTAATTGATTAATGGCTTAGCCAGTATCTATGCAACTATTGAAGTGGTCACTTGTGGCAAGTAAAGATCTATTTAGACCAGACAGAAGAGAAGCTATCCAAACATGGGTTTTTTGTGAGGGGAAACACACATTTGTAATATACATGAGTGGATAGCTAGTTATAAAAACTGTTTGAGGTGAGGACTAATAACTTGTGTAGACTTACCAGCAATTGATGTATCTCTTAGTATGCTTAACTCAGAGACTGCTTCTCTAACAGACGGTGAGAAGAGAATTTCAAACTATCTTTTAACAGCACAGCATTCTCATATTCCAGAACACCATAACTGCTAGCAACAGCATTCCTATTTCTAAATCCCTAGCAATCAAAGCAGAAGGAATCACCACTGACTCAACAGGCAGTTTAAAATGAATCTATTTGATGTTTATTCCACTGATCAGCAGGAAAGGAATTAATGGAGAAAGTTAAAACTGACTTTTGTACTTGGTAAGTGAAACATTTACATGACCAGATGAATGGTATTCAGTTCCCATGTCCTCTGGGGTTACTTCTTCCTAGCTATGTAAAGGAGGGCTTGAATATGCAGCTTAAATGGCACATGACAGCAAGCAAAGTCAGCCTCCCTCTGTTCAACTGCAACACTAGTTGCGATTTACAAAAGCGTCAGCTCAGCCACATGTTCAAGCTGCAGGTGAGCAATTTATATCAGTCGTGCTAAAACACAATACCATTTTAAAAAGTCACCTTTGCTTTTCCCAGGAACAACATTCATGTCTGAAACTTCCCAGCTCCCTTCATTTCAAAATGGAGGAAATGATTGAATATTGATAGGTGTGCTTCCCTGGTCACACCACTGGGAAAGCAAGTTGTTTGATGCTACAGTTCTGCTATGAAGCTCTTGTTATCCAACAGCAAAATTTTTAAAACCTGGGCAGCACAAGCCCACGCGAATCAGCAAGGCTTCACTTGTCTGACTGCTAAATGTTCACAAGATGGGAATTTTAAACCAGAACTGCTCACGTTGGCCAGAAAACCCAGAAGTCTGTCCTGAATGTGGAGGCCAAAGTCCTTCACAACTTTTGATCCTTTCTTCTGCTTGTTCTCCTTGTTCTCCACCTCCTCCTCTTCTCTCATTCAGTAGGTTGGTTTCTCATTAAGGAAGGAAACTGAGGCACTGCAACACCCATATCAGTCAGAGAGGTTTTCGGAGAAGGGCGACTTGGATTTGTGTGTATGCTCCAGTCGGTTGAGAATGAACTGACTGGTGTCAATGAAGTGCTCCACACAGTTCACAAAGCATGTGTCCGCGCGGCTGTCCAATTTGGGGCCGGGCTTGTCCATGCATTTCTCCTATTCAAGATATGGAAGAGTAAGCATTGTTTAGGAAGACAGGAAGCTGCCTTATACTGACTCTGACTACTGGTCCATGTAGCTTGGTACTATCTGCTCTGACTGACAGTGATTTCCAACGAGGAACATTCCCAGCCCTACCTGGAGATGCCAGGAATTGAAGTTAGTGCCTTTTGCACACACAAGTTATACAACTGAGTTATACCCCTTCTCTTCCTAGTATATAGGGCTTAGGAGCATTCAAGAGACACCAGCAGTTCAGAATTTTGAACCACAGAACCAGTCCCAAAACACACACACACACACCCTTTTTGCAATATACAAGAGGGACATGCCTGGAATTCCTGTCCTGTAACTCTAAACAGAACAGCTGGCTCAGAACACAAAACACCCAGGTGGCCTCTCCATCCTCACTGCCTTCCACTGTGCCACCACCACAGCTGTTTCAACTATGAGAAGGCTAACATCAAAAAATAAACTGCAATATCCCCTGCAGTTTCCTGATTCATGGCCTGTCTCCACCTGGGAGCTATATCTTAGTTGTACAGCACACTCTTTCATGAAGAAGGGTTCACATTCAATCGCTTTGCATGCCTAGGTAAAACAGGACTGAGGAATCTATGCCCTCCCCATGCCCAGTGTTGTTGGGACTATTATTCCAGTCATCCCTCACCATCTGTCATTCTTTGCTTGCATGCATTATCAGCAGCAGTACCAGCAATTTCAATAGGTGTATATGTCCTCACCAGTATATCCCCATGCCAACACCACTTACTACACTTCCTACATTACAGCTATTAAAGATGTTGGAGCTCTGCTATGTTGGTGAGTGTAAGCAGCAGTGAATTTGCACCCACTCACCACAGGCCACCAATACAAACATAAAGAGAGCCATGGCTGGATCAGATCCACGGTCCATCAAGTCCACCATCAAGTTTCTCACAGTGGCTTCTTTCCAGGAACTGAATTCCCAGTAGCCACATGCACAGCCACTGGTTGTTTCCAGCAACACGGAATTGAAAAGCCTCAGAATCTAGAGGTTTTATTTAGCCAATCAATAGACCTCTCCTCCTCCTCCAGGACTTCATCCAATTATCTTTTAAAGCCACCTAAACCAGGTGCCATCAGTTGTTACGATATAGAAGCAACGCAGCTGCAAACTGGTAGCTTGAAAACATCACATGATGGGAATGATGGGACTGACTGTGGGAAAGAATGTTACAGTCAGTTCACAGGGCGATGCACCGGAATTTGCTCAGAGTGTAATTTGAGACCTTCCTCTTGCGTTTGTACAGGAAGTCTTTGCCACTTGCTGGAAGGAGTTTGAAGTAAACGGACATGTTTTCTGTAGTGCTGAAAACTCAAAATAAAAGCATGTAAATAGACATTTCTGTCTATCTCTTTCCCCTGCTAGGGAAGCAGGAGGGAGTGGGTGTGTACTTCCCATGCTGGGAAGTATCGCCTATCGAGACCTAGCCTGGATCCTGCGGGGATTGCAGCCAGGGAGGTCACCGGAGACCAAGCCGGGAGTCTGGGAGAGTTGCCAGCTTCTCCCAAAGAAGGCTTGTTTTCCGACATCGGGTAGCAGATCGGAGGTCGATGGATGGTAAAAACATCCTCTGAAAAGGGAGTGGTAGTGAGCGGATGGAAGCTACAAAGGATGGCTGTAGACGTATGGCTGATAAGCTACGTTCCACGGACGGATCCCTGAAAGGTATGAAGATTTATGGCTAAAAAGTGAACGCAGATTGATTCTTCTCTGGTTCACAGTAGCTGTTTTTTGGATTGAAACAGCACGGAGAGAGCCACATACTTCGCATTCCAGGGAAAACTGATAAGGTCTGCCGTCGCCTGCCAAGTTCCGTTGCCTAGCGACAAGACGTGAGTACTTTTTGAGCTTATTTGTGAGCTAGAAAGCTTCCGAAGAGTGAGACAAAAGCAAGCTGAAGCGAAAGCTAAGCTGAAAGGCTGCAATTTCTGTTGGGATTTCAGCGTTTGCTTGCTATCTCACAGACTGGGAAAGAAGGGACTTTCCAAGCAGCGAAGAGCTGTTGGAATAACAGCGAAGGCTTGTTGTTTACAGACTCTTAGAAAAGGGACTTTCCAAGCTGGGCTGACTGCCAGGTGCACGCAGCTTGTAAACAGCCCAATAAACCTTTGGAGTTTTCAGCTCACTGCTGAAAGCTGAAGCTTGAGATTGAGATGGCTTTGGGGGCCACCAGGTGGCGCGTTGGAAGATGGCCAACAATTACATCTCTCTGACCCATACGAGGTAATTAAGGGGCTGCTATGGGAAGTATGCAGTCTTCCTACCCCCCCCCCAGGAGACGGGGGGCTGCCTTGCCAGCGGTGTTCACAATGCACCCTCTGATCCGAGAGATGGGGGTGCCGAACACTTGGCACGAGCCCTTGGTGAAGTCAGATCTTCCTGACGCCGATTCCAATTAGCGCGTGCTGGTTAGCTTCAGCTCGGAATTATAATTGGAAACATACGATTGGAATGAAGCTGAAGCACATACATCAAGTAACGTTCGAGAGATAAGACTGCTGATTAATGGATCTCTGTGACCGGGAGTGAAGGATGGATAAGTAAATCTTCTGATGAATCATCACTAGGAGACTGTATGTTTGGAATGAAGGGGGGGGTGGAGGAAAAAACTTTTTTTTCTTTGCACGATGTGATATTAATAACCCTTCACCCCAGATAGAAATAAGATCATTGCGTTTTTACTAATCACAAGCAGGAATTCAAGAACTGTGTAGGATGGATTATAACAGGAGAGAGGATTGGTGAACGGTGAGAAAGAGGAAAATTTTTATGACGCAGTTAAAAAATGGCGTCTCGCCAAGACAGGCTTGCCGGAGAAAGAAGGACAGGGGGAGGAGAATCAGGACCATTCGAAAGAGAAGAACGCAATCTTGACCTGACAGAGCCTCCTGAATCATTTGATTTATTTGGCAAGCCTGAGAAAAGTAAAGGACAGACCGAAGATTAAATTTTTTTTATGGAAGCGTTGAACAGAGGCTGTCCCTGAGCGATATGATCTTTGGAGAGTACAAAACCCACACAGAGGATGCCTGTTTTCAATCTGCTTGTGAAAATTATCAGAGATCGCAAAGAAAGGAATATACGATAACAAGAGGAGAAAGAAAGTAATAAAGGACTATCTGGATTGAACTGGATAGAACTGTCTAATTAAAGCAGTAATATAAGTGATGTTTGGACTCGTTCGGAGTTTTGGACTCGTGTGGAGCTTGATGTATGGGTACCCCCAACAAAATTTAAAATTTGGCTGTATAATTTGGAACTAATGTGATTTGGATAATGTGATGTGATTGGCCTGTTAATTAAAATTATTTTTTTTAAAAAAGAGATTGAGATGGCTTTGTTCTCTCAGAAGCTCTGAAAAGCTTGTGAAGCTGGAGTGAGAAGCAAGAGCCGAAAGTTGACTACCCCAGAAGGGGAGAGCCAAGATGGCGTTGGCCAGATTCTTGAAAGCTTATCTAAAGCTGGGAGGAGCTTTGAGCCCCGAAGGGGGAGTGAAGGAACTGTTGCTGTTCCTGTTTTTGCTGCAATGGATGTTGCTGACAGGGGGAGTGATGCTCGGAGTTATAGCGCCCCCACCTCTATTGCAAGGAAAGAGCAAACTGAAACTCTGAACACTGTTTGTTGTTACAATTATGGCAAGCCTGGGCATGTTCAGAGGGACTGTAAGAAACCACGTCAACAGAAAGGAGCTAGAGGGAGCTCTGGAAAGCCTGAGGCTTCAAGCAAAGGTCATACTAAGACCCAGGTGAAACCAGCTAAAGCTTTGCTGTCGACAAAGGCCACATTTTCCGTGGAAAACGCGTTTGTTTTGGACACAGGCTGCACGCAGCACATGGCATCACGCCAGGAACTGTTTTCTACATTTAAGGAGCAACGCTTCACTGTGAAACAGGCCAATGGCCAGGAGATCGAAGCGACAGGGTTCGGAACTGTTTACCTGAAAAGCCTGAACTTAACAATTAGCAATGTGTATTTTGTTCCTGATTTAAAGTTTAATCTGCAGATCACAAAAAAAGGACTGGTGTTGTCCTATGATAAGGAAAGCTGCAAAATCTTCAAAGATGGAGAGCTGTATCTTTCTGCCAGATGGACTGTATCTGTTGGCATTTGTAGAATCTGATTACAATAATTGTAATGCAAATGATTCTAACATGATTTCTCTTGCAGGTGTGTCGAAAAACGTCGAGGATAAGAAGACAAAGATTACCAGTGTCTTTCAGCGAGTGTATGCTGATGTGATTGGTCCTCTAGCACCATCTAGAGGCAATGCTAAATACTATCTTATATGTGTTGATAATTTCTCTCATTATGTATGGATATACATTTTGCAGAGTCCCAAAGAAGCCTTAACAAGGTTTAAAGAGTTTTGTGACAAGATTAAGGATGTTCATGATGCTAACATTGATTGTCTTTTCACAATTTCAGGATTTCCTGGAGAAACAAGGGATAAAGCACAAAGTTGCTGTTTCTCTTTTTTTAAAAAAAAAAATATTTTATTAAGTTTTCAAACACAAAATAGAAAATCACATATTAAACCCACAAAATCCCTTCACCAAAAAACAAACAAACAGAAAAACAAATACTAATACACCAACAAACAATATAGAAAAGAAAAAAGAAAAACACAATTGTTCATAACCTTTTTTTATATATTACTAACTGGACTTCCTCACATCTCCCTTACTCTGCGTTCTTTGTAATAAAAAATACCAGCAAATTATTACCTTGTTTCATGCCTTATTTTGTACTTTTCAAATGTTATATTTCTAAACTTAAAGTAATTTTTGTCAATTATTTGTACCTTAGATTAAACATAATATTTCTTTAAATTTCGACCTTATCTTACTTATAACTTACCGTATTTTTCGCCCCATAAGACGCACCGGCCCATAAGATGCACCTAGTTTTTTGGGGGGGAAATAAAGGGGAAAAAAATTTATTTCCCCCCCCCCAGGTGCTCAGCACGCCCCAAGCTTCTGGGTGCCGGCAAGGTCTCCGCTAGCTGTGGGAGAGCCGGGCGCCTCTCCCAGGGCTAGCGGACCGCTGCGCTAATCCTGAAGCTTGGGGTGTGCGGAGCTCAGCGCGCCCCAAGCTTCTGGGTGCCGGCAAGCAGTCCGCTAGCCCTGGGAGAGCCGCGGAGCTCTCCCAGGGCTAGCGGACCGCTGCGCTAATACAGAAGCTTGGGGTGTGCGGAGGTCAGCGCGCCCCAAGCTTCTGGGTGCCGGCAAGCAGTCCGCTAGCCCTGGGAGAGCCGCGGAGCTCTCCCAGGGCTAGCGGACCGCTGCGCTAATACAGAAGCTTGGGGCGTGCTGAGGTCAGCGCGCCCCAAGCTTCTGGGTGCCAACAAGCAGTCCGCTAGCCCTGGGAGAGCCGCGGAGCTCTCCCAGGGCTAGCGGACCGCTGCGCTAATACAGAAGCTTGGGGTGTGCTGAGGTCAGCGCGCCCCAAGCTTCTGGGTGCCGGCAAGCAGTCCGCTAGCCCTGGGAGAGCCGCGGAGCTCTCCCACGGCTAGCGGACCGCTGCGCTAATACAGAAGCTTGGGGCGTGCTGAGCTCAGCGTGCCCCAAGCTTCTGGGTGCCGGCAAGCAGTCCGCTAGCCCTGGGAGAGCTGGGTCTCCCACAGCTAGCGGATAGCTTCCTGAAGCCTGGAGAGTGAGAGGGGTCGGTGCGTACCGACCCCCCTCGCTCTCCAGGCTTCAGCGAAAGCCTGCATTCGCCCCATAAGACGCACCCACATTTCCCCTTCATTTTTGGAGGGGAAAAAGTGTGACTTATAGGGCAAAAAATACGGTAGTTTTCTGTATCTCACAGTCAAATTACTGGAGCCATATTTTTCTGGATCATGCAATTTCTTAACATTCATACAACTTGTACTGTTTTTGTAGCTAGTCCTTAAATTTTCTCCAGTCCTCTTCCATTGTTTCTTCTCCAAAATCTCAGATTCTGCCAGTCATTTCAGCCAGTTCCATATAATCCATCAATTGCGTCTGCCACTCTTCCAGTGTGGGCAAATCTTGTGTCTTCCAATGTTTTGCAATAAGTATTCTTGCTGCTGTAGTCGCATACATAAAAAAAGTTCTATCCTTCTTTAACACTTTCTGGCCGACAATGCCCAAGAGGAAGGCTTCTGGTTTCTTAACAAAGGTATATTTAAATACCTTTTTTAACTAATTATAGATCATTTTCCAGAAAGCCTTCACTTTTGGACAAGTCCACCAGAGGTGAAAGAATGTCCCTTCAGCCTCCTTACATTTCCAACATTTGTTATCAGACAGGTGATATATTTTTGCAAGCTTGACTGGGGTCATGTACCACCTATATATCATTTTCATAATATTTTCCTTCAAGGCATTACATGCCGTGAATTTCATTCCGGTGGTCCATAACCTTTCCCAGTCCTCAAACATAATGTTATGCCCAATATCCTGAGCCCATTTTATCATGGCTGATTTGACTGTCTCATCCTGAGTATTCCATTTAAGCAGCAAGTTATACATTCTTGAAAGTACCTTAGTCTTTGGATCTAACAATTCTGACTCTAACTTCGATTTTTCCACCTGGAATCCTATCTTTTTATCCAGTTTAAAAACCTCTTTGATTTGAGCGTAATGTAACCAATCTCGCACCTTATTCTTTAATTTCTCCAAGCTCTGCAACCTCCAATTGTCTCCAATTTTTTCTATTATTTCCCAATATTTCGGCCAGCCGGCCTCCATATTGAGTCTTTTTCGGGCCTTAGCCTCCATTGGTGATAACCATCTCGGGGTCTTATTTTCTAGTAAGTCTTTGTATTTTGTCCAGACAATAAATATTGCTTTTCTGACAATATGGTTTTTGAACCCTTTATGAACCTTAACCTTGTCGTACCACAAATATGCATGCCATCCAAAAGCATTATTAAACCCTTCCAGATCTAGGACATCAGTGTTCTCTAAAAGTAGGTTCTGAAACCTTTCTGATTCCTCAATTGTCAATTTTTTTTCCAAAACCTTAGTTTTTTGTTTGTTCAGTTTGAATCCCGCCACCCGACCAAACTCATGAATTAATTCTAAAACTCTTTTCGTACTAGATTCTGGCTCCTGTAATGTTAAAACCAAATCATCTGCAAAAGCTTTCAGTTTGTATTGTTTCACTCCGACCTGTATTCCTTGCACCAACCGGTCCTCCCTAATCATGTTCAAAAGCACCTCCAGGACTGAAATAAATAACAAAGGGGATATGGGGCAACCTTGTCGTGTTCCTTTTTCAATTTTAAACTCTTCTGTCACCACATTGTTAACTATCAATTTAGCTTTTTGCTCTGAATAAATTGCCTCTATTCCATTTTCAAACCCCTGTCCCACTCCCATCCCTTCGAGGTTTTTCTTCATGAACGTCCAAGAAATATTGTCAAAGGCCTTCTCCGCATCAATAAAAATTAACACTGCTTTTGTATTGATATTAGTTTGCAAAAGTTCCAAAATGTCAATAATGTTCCTAGTGTTATCAAACAAATGTCTACCTGGGAGAAAGCCTGCCTGATCTTTATGAATTACTTCATTTAACACTTTTTTGAGTCTATTTGCCAAGATATCTGCAAAAATTTTGTAATCCACATTTAGGAGTGAGATGGGACGGTAGTTCTTAAGTTAAGTCTTTTCAGATTCCAGTTTAGGTATCAATGTGATGAAAGCTTCTTTCCACGATTCAGGTGCCTTCTTCCCCTCCATGATCTGATTACAAACCTCCAATAATGGTTGTGCCAAGAAATCTTTCAATGTCTTATAGTACTTGGAGGTAAGTCCATCTGGCCCTGGAGATTTGCCTAGTTGCATATTCTGAATGGCACCCTCAATTTCTTGTTGTGTTATCCTATAGTTCAGGATTGTTCTCTTTTCCTGAGATAATTTAGGTAGCCCATTAATTTTTAAAAATTGGTCTATCTCAGTCTCTTTTTGCGGCCCTTGCGTGTAAAGTTGTTTGAAGTATCTCTGGAAGCACTTTCTAATTTCCTCAGGTTTCTGGATATTTCTCCTTTCGATCCTTAGGTTTGTGACCGTATTCAGTTTTTGTCTCTTTTTCAACTGCCATGCTAGCAGTTTCCCACACTTATTTGCTGATTCAAATGATTTTTGTTCCATAAGTTTAATTTTCCACTCAACTTCTTGATTTATCAATTTAGCATATTGTGCTTGGTGGAATTTGATTTCTCTCAGAACCTCCTGTGATTTTGGTTTTGATCTCAATTTTTTCTCACCATCTCTTATCTTCTCTAAGATCTTATCCTTTTTTTCATTCCAGAGTCTTTTCTTTATCTTGTTCTGTTGTATCAGAAACCCTCTCATAACAGCTTTACTTGCGTCCCAGATTACTCTTTTTTCCACCGTAGTGTTCAAATTTATTTCAAAATAGTCTTTTAAAGTCTTTTGGGCCTTCTTCACAATCTCCTGATCTCTTAATAGGGTGTCATTCATTTTCCATCTGAAGGAACCGATTGGAATTAGTCTCATTTCCACTTTCATGGCGTTATGGTCGGAGCAGGTTTTTGGGCAGATTTCCACTTTTCTAGTCTTAGGTGCCAGTCCTCTAGTTATCCATATTTGGTCGATTCTTGTCCATGACAGATGGGCTTCAGAAAAGAATGTTCCTTCTTTTCCTAGGGGGTTCTTTGTCCTCCAAATGTCAACCAAATCCATATTGTCAGTTAGTTCAAAAAAAGTTTTAGGTAGTCTGCCATCTTTTGTTAAATTTTGATTTTGTGACTTGTCCATATTTGTGGAGACCACCCCATTCATATCTCCCATCATAATTGTCAGGGGTTCAGGAGCAGAGGCAAGGGCAAGGGAGGAAACAGAGAGCGAGGAGGAGGAGGCAGAAGAAAAGATGAGTGATGACGACGACCCGAGATCTCCGAGTCTTTCCAGTGAATCAGAAGATTCACAGAAAGGAGCACCAGTGGCCAGGGCAAGGGGGGAGCCTAGGGGGACACCCCAGGAAGATAGAGCCAGAGGGGACTCAGAGGGGAGCAGTTGGAGATCGGGACCAGCGTCACCGCCAGAGAGCAGGGAAGAGGAAGGGGGGCAGGGATCAAGCGCTGGCAGCTCACAACAGGAGGGAGGGCACGAGTCAGGAGTGGCCACACCTCCATCAGGGAGCGAAGAAATGGTCAGACGGAAAGTGGAAGGTTGGGCGCGCGCGCCAAGTTCAAATGCACAGGGAAGTGACGCAGTAGGCAGCCCGGAGAGGGAGCCAGGTCCTAAAGCCCGGCGCAAGGAGACAGAAGGGTCCGGGGGGTCGGCGTCGGAGGAGTCCCGGAGGGAGGAGACCCCGGGGGGCAGAGGGACCCAGAGGAGAACAGTCAGGCGGAAAAGGTGGAGCAGGGCTAGGATATTAAGTTGGTGTACAGGAGGCGGGGACCCAGACAGAGCTTCGCCGATCTAACCATAAGACGTAGAGTTGCACGCAGCAGCTTGAGAATGGGAACTGTAACTCAATAAAGACTTTTACTTAATGATCGCTGGCTAGCGTGATCCTCTGTGAGCTAGGATTGGGGAGCAACTCTGACAATAATGATGTTGTTATAATCCAGATAATCCAGCATAGTCTCATGCAGTCTCTTATAAAATTCTGATTTCCCCTCATTCGGTGCATATATTCCTAATATCAAAAACTTTTCTCCTTGAGTTTGAATCTCAATTGCCAAAATTCTTCCTTGCTCATCTTTGAATAAAAACTTTGGTGATAGGCTCTCCTTTGCGTAGATCACCACTCCTCTTTTTTTGACTCTGTCCGATGAAATAAATTCTTGGCCTAATCTTTTGTTAATTAACACCTTTCTATGGAGCCTAGTCACATGGGTTTCCTGCAAGCAGATAATGTCCAATTGTTCTTTCTTCAATATATGAAATATTCTTCTCCTTTTTTCCGGGGAATTCCCTCCATTAATATTCCAGCTGAGAAGCTGCAGAGACATCCTGGATCAGTCTGTTAGTTTTGTGGTGGCGTCTCCTCCTTTTGGTCTTCTGGACCCGAGGGTGTAGGTATGGGATGTGGTGGTGGCCAAGCCTCAGGTCCTACAATCCCTTTCTGAAGGTCCTCTCCGTGGTCGTTCACAAACTTTTGTTGATCTTCTGCTGTTTTGATTTTAACTTTCTTTCCTTTGAAGTTAAAAGATAGTCCTTGTGGAAATTCCCACCTAAAGGGAATTGAATTACCTTTCAATAACCTTGTTAAATCTGTGTATGTAGATCTGAGATCCAAAAGTTGCTTCGGTATATCTTTATAAATTTCTGCTCTGATGCCTTGAATAACAAGTGATTTTTCAAAATGTAGGCCTAGTATTTTGTCTCTGTCCTGCTTAGATCTCAAAATGATCAAACAGTCTCTGGATCTGTCCTTCCTCACCACTCGTCCCAATCTAAAAGCACTAACAATTTTGAAATCCTTGTCTTCTTCGATACCCCAGAACTTTGAAAATTCTGATGTCAAATAGCCAATCAAATCCCCCTGTTCAAGTTCTGGGATAGCTCTCAATCTAAGGTTATTTTCCCTATTTCTCAATTCAATCATAGACAGGTAGGCCTGCTGTTCACTAATCTGTTTATGCAAAGGTTTTACCTCCACTTGTATTGCTTCGGCCTTCTGATTGGCTTCCGAGGCTTTTTGGTTAGCTTCCTCTGCCAACTTGCGGTTTTCTGCAGTTGCTTCCTGAAGACTCCCAATTGCTTGTGTATGTTGAGCCACTTGTTCAGTCAATTTGCTAATACTGGCTGTGGCTTGGTCAATTTTGGCCGAATGTTCGTCTGCTTTCTTATTTAGACTTTCCAATTGTCCCAAAATTTGTTCTAAAACTGTTGCAGATCCTCCTGCAGCCATATCCTCTAGTGATGTCTGCTCAACTTCCCCTTCTTGTATCTGTAAAACAGCTGGGACAGATGATCTGCGTGGCTGAGAGGTCAAAATTGTTTGTACCAGTTGTTTAGCTTTCGTTTTAGCCAATCTTGTTTTCCCTGTGCCACTCATTCCAATCCTGTCTACGTGCCAAGGTCAAGCTATGTACAGCCCCATGGGAAAGGCAGTTCCAGAGAGTAAACAGTCAGGCAGCAGAGAATCAAAACAAAAAGCAAATCCCAGGCAGTTGTAAATCCAAAATCCTCTAGGGGGAGTACAGCGATGCCTCAAAAGAAAGAATAAAGTTGTTCCGCCATTAAATTCCCAGCAGTTTAAAACGTTGAGAGAGTCCTTCAGCTCCCTTTTAACATGCAGAACTTTCCCGCAGTTAAAACAAAGTCTCTAGCAATGTGCGAGAAACAGTTTCCCTGTTTGTATCCAAACTGTAGCGCTCTAACGTGTCACTTTCAATAGTTAAACAGTTTCAGCAATTTGACAGTTCTTCTTTATCCTGGCAGCCCGTGAATTTGGGCTTCTCCGTCATTTATAAATCCACAAAGGAGAGGAAAAGTCCAGTCCAAAACCAACAAAGATAAAACGAAATTTTCTCTCTTAGTCTCTTACAAGCAGATTCAGTTGTTGCACAGTAATCCACAATTTTGAAACCCTTTTGAAACGCTTCCAGCTTGTCACAGTCTTTACTTTAATCTTTTAAGCACAGCCGGGAGACGGACTTCCTGGTTACGTCTCCCGCTTTTAGCCAAATTCAGTCACTTTAGTCCCGAAATTCTTAAGTACCCCTACTCACGGGTTTGTAGTTTAAAATTGGATGTTCCAGGAAAAAAGGTCAGCGCTCATTGGCAGCAGCCGCGCGGCTTCGCTTCCGCAGAAAGAGCGATCAACTCACAGCACCGCGCCACCCTTCCACGTTCCGGAGCCCCTTACGGGGTTCCTTCTTCGTTTCGGGGGGCGCTTCTGGTGCCCGCCGAGTCCCACGGCCACAGGCTCACTCTGCCTGTGGTTTATCTTTATGGGTCTCCGCTTTGCCATAGCGGACGACCCGTTTCTGCGGAGCTCCCCTTCACAGCGCAAAGGGGACCGCCATTGCCATTTTGCGCCGCCTCCGGAAGTCCCTCCAAAGTTGCTGTTTCTCAAGCTGCATGGAACAAAAGTATTTGTGTAAAAGTGAACAAGGAATTGCAGAATGGCATGAAGGCACAATTGCTGAGTTCACATTTGCCACATGAGTTTTGGGCTGAACCTTTATCTTGTTATTGTTAAACTTGGTTGAGAAAGGTTTCAAAAGGTATGGAATGTTCTCCTTTTGAAAGGTTATTCCACAGAAAACTTTCTGTAGCACATTTTAAGGTTTTTGGATCTCACGTAAAGACACAAACTCCAGATGGGGTGAGAAATGCCAAAGGCATTTTTGTGGGTTATGAAAAAGGTCTCTACAGAGTAATTTTGTCTGAATCTGGCCAGGTGGTTCTCACAAAATTTCTAGAGAGTGCTCCTGGACAGGAGAGAGTAGTTTTTCACACATTTCCCACTGAGGACAATTCAGATGATGATTCTGATGATTCTGATTTTGCAGATTATAGTGATACTGAAAGTGACACAGAAAGCTCAGAGAGCTCTGTTGACACAGTCATTGAAAGAGGGTCACACACAGTTGCTATGAGGCAAGGAAAGAAGGGCTACCCTTATGCTATTCATATAATCAGTTATCAGTAATCAATATATTCATATATGCTCACACATAATCAGGGCTTACAGTATTTTTATAATCCATTTTGAATCAAAGGAAGCTGTGCCTTAGCTAACTGCAAACTGGGACGACTTCTGGGTTGGTGCCTCCGGTAATGGCGGAATTCCTCTGATCGGGAGGAATTTGCCCCGTGGGAATCTGGGTCTGGCCGCCACGGCGAAGGCGGAGACCCGCAAAAATCACAGGCGGGAGAAGCCTGTGAGCGTGGCATTCGGCGGGCACCTTTTGCGCCTCCCCTACTCGCGGGGAAACCCGGTTTCAGGGGTCCGGAGTGACGTGGGGTGAGTGGCGCGGTGCTTCGAATCGTCTGCTTCTTCCACGGAGTGAAGCCGCATAGCTGTTGTCAGAGAGTGCTGACTTTTTCCTGTGGACAATTTGATTTTAAAGTAATTACCCGTGAGTAGAGCTGAAGCGGGAGAATTGGATTTTTAAACGTTTAATTTGGTATCATAACGGGGAGGTTCAATACAGGAAGTCCGCCTTCCCCTTTTGTAAATAGACTGAAGCAATGAGGTTGCAAGCTGAAGTCTTGGAAAGCCTTGTGTAAAAGACTAAATTTCCATTGGTAAAGAACATTAACCCCCCCCCTTGGAGGCAGGAGAAGGGGGGGGAGTTGTGGACTGAGTATGCCTGCAGGAGAGAGCTAAGAGAGCTAAATTACCGCCGCTCTGACCCTGGGAACAGGCTGCTAGCAGGACTGACGTCTTTTGGAATGTTCATTGACAGTGTTTAGAACGTTCATTGACAGCTAGCATAAGAGAAATACATTGTTTCTACTGTCTCCGGCTGCTTTTAAAAAGGAGTAAAAGTAACTGAAAACTGAAACTAACTTTGGATTGTTTGAACTGTGTTTAAAGGAGGACATTACTGACTAATATAAATAGAAACTGTTTCCCCCTAGTGGAAGCTTTTGAAACTGGTGGCTTTACAAGAGCTGGGCTAGGGGAATTTCCAGCTGCAAGATAAAAAAACTGTGAGACTCTGGGACTGACCATGAATCTTCTAAGTGTTATGGCAAATGGAAAGGGAAAAACAGACCAGTCAACTGCTGAAAAAACATTAAGGTCTGGGAGGACTTGGCAGCAACCCAGGAGAGGTTCAACATCAGGCCTCCCTGCTTCTTCTGCTGATGCTTCTGCACCAGTATACTCAAAACCAAGAGGAATGTCGACAGAAGAGGCCTTAGCGGTTGCATTAAATAAGATAAATGATTCATTGGAACAGCTTAACAAGAAAACAGATGCGACAAATGTGAAAGTGGATGCGACAAATGCGAAAGTGGATGCTGCAACTATTAAAATTGACTTAAATACAGAAAGTATAAATAATCTGGGACAAAAGGTGAATACCAATACAGAAACCATCCAGAAATTGATACAGGAATCTACTTTGATATGACAGACTGCGGAGGAAGCCAGGGAGAAAGCCATTGCTGCGGAATGTAAAGTAACACAACTGGAGAGAGAGAGAGTCCCAGCCCTACAGAGGCAACTTGATGAACATAAGTTGACGCTTGCTATGATTGAACTTAAAGAAAAACAGATTAATCTGAGGATCAGAGCCCTACCTGAATTGGAGAAGGAAAGCTTGACAGACTTTCTCACACAGGAATTTGCTGACTTTTGGGACTTGGACTTGGATCAAGAAGAGTTTAGAATTGTGAGGGCCTTCAGACTTCGAAGAGGAGGGTAAAAAGAGAAGAATAGAACAAGAGACTGCTTGATCACCCTTTGAACTAAAGAAGAGAGAGATAGAATTTTGGGTTGGCACTACCAGAAGAACCTAGAAGTACAACAGTCAAGAGTGGAAATTTTTAAAGACGTCCCGAAATATCTTTTGGATCTTAGGCCTAACTATGGAGATATTGTTGCCCTGCTGAGAAGGAATAAAATCAACTTTAGGTGGGAGTTTCCCCAAGGTCTATCCTTCAGTTTCAAAGGAAGGAAAATAAAAATAAGATCAGTAGAAGATAAAGTAAAGTTTTTGTATAAATACGAAAAAGATCTGCAGAAGGGACCCGGAAAAGAGCCAAGACCATTGGATAGAAGATCATTAGATAGAGGACTAGAGCAAAGAGCATCGGATAGAAGATCACCAAATAGGGGAATATTGGATATATCAGCATTATCCTTTGGCTTGGATCTCCCAGTGAACGTGTCGTCACCACCACCAACAGAAGAAGAGCAAGCACTGGGTGCAGTTGGAGGAACATCAGCATAATTACATGATGGTGTTGCAAGTTTTGAGTTGGAATGTGAATGGACTAAATTCTCCAGAAAAAAGGCGGAGAATCTTTCATTTATTGAAAAAAGAACATTTGGACTTGATTTGTTTACAAGAAACACATGTGATAAGGCTACATAGGAAGATATTGAGTAATAAAAGACTGGGCCAAGAATTTATCTCATCAGATAAAGTTAAAAAAAGAGGAGTGGTCCTTGTTGGGAATACTGCCAGGGAGATATAGCCCATCATGGCCCCAAGCCGGCTGCCAGACGTCCATCGATCTCCCCGGAAATATCCTAACAGTCCTTTATGCAAAGGAGAGCCTATCACCGAAATTTATATTCAAAGTTGACCAAGGAAGATTTGTTGCAATTGAAATTCAATCACAAGGAGAGAAATTCCTGATTGTAGGTATTTACGCACCAAATGAAGGAAAATCGGAGTTCTTTAAGAAGCTACACGAGACTCTGACGGATTTTATGGACTATAATATGCTCTTGATGGGAGATATGAATGGAGTGATGTCTACAAATATGGACAAGGCACAGAGACAGGTAGTCACCAAAGATGGTAGACTACCAAAAACCTTTTTTGACATGACTGAAAATATGGACTTAGTTGACATTTGGAGAATGAAGAATCCCCTGGGAAGAGAGGGAACTTTTTTCTCTGAGGCTAAAAAGACATGGACAAGAATTGACCAAAACTGGGTAACCAGGGGATTGGCTCCGAAGATCAGCAAAGTGGAGATTTGCCCCAAAACTTGTTCTGACCATAATGCTGTGAAGATGGAAATGAAATTGATGCCAATTGGTTCCTTTAGATGGAGGATGAACGATACTTTGTTCAGGAATGAAGAGGTGACCAAGAAGGCCCAAAAAACTCTAAGAGACTATTTCGAGATAAACATGAATACTACAGTGGAAAAAAGAGTAATTTGGGATGCAAGCAAAGCGGTTATGAGAGGATTCCTAATACAACAGAATGCAATTAAGAAGAGAACTCAGAATGAAAAAAAGGATAAAATCCTGGGGAAAATAAAGGAAGGAGAGAAGAAACTGAGAGCAAAACCAAAGTCACAGGAGATCCTGAAAGAGATAATGTTATACCAAGTACAATATACGAAGCTGATGAATCAGGAAATAGAATGGAAGATTAAATAGATGAGGCAAAAGACATTTGAATCAGCAAATAAGTGTGGAAAGTTGTTGGCCTGGCAAATGAAAAAAAGACAAAAACTCAATACTATTACAAATTTGGAAGTGGAAGGAAAGAATATACAGAACCCAGTGGAGATCAGGAAGTGTTTTCAGAGGTATTTTAAACACCTTTATACACAGGAGAAGCAGAAAGAAATGGACATTGATCGATTTTTGAAAATAAATGGACTACACAAAATCTCTCAGGAAAAACAGCTAATGTTGAATTACAAAATAACGGATCAGGAGGTGGAAGGGGCCATCCAGAACATGCAATTAGGTAAATCTCCAGGACCAGATGGTCTGACTTCAAGATATTACAGATCTTTGAAAGAATGGTTAATACAACCATTGAAGGAAGTCTGCAATGAAATATTGGAAGGGAGAAAGGCACCAGAGTCGTGGAAGGAAGCTTACATTACACTTATACCGAAAACAGAGACTGAAAAGACACAGCTCAAGAACTACCGCCCCATATCGCTGCTTAATGTGGATTACAAAATTTTTGCAGATATTTTGGCTAAAAGATTTAAAAAGGTGTTAGTAGAAGAAATCCATAAAGACCAAGCGGGCTTTCTCCCGGGCAGACATTTGTCTGACAATATGAGGAATATAATTAATATTTTAGAAAAACTACAAGTGAATATCAATACTAAGGCATTCTTGATATTTGTGGATGCAGAGAAAGCCTTTGACAACATTTCTTGGTGTTTTATGAAGAATCTACAGGGGATGGGGGTAGGTCAAGGTTTTGAAAATGGTATAGGTGCAATTTATTCAGAACAAAAGGCAAAATTAATTGTGAACAATGTAGTGACAGAAGAGTTTAAGATTGAGATAGGGACACGACAAGGTTGCCCAATTTCTCCATTGCTTTTTATATCGGTCCTCGAGGTTTTGTTAAATATGATTAGAAAGGACCAAGAGGTTAAAGGCATACAAGTGGGAGCTGTAATGGTTGGGAGTTACTCGTGCGTAATCCTGCTCCGTTTGAGCATCGGATTGCCTGGTTAAACCCTCCGGACTACGCAGCCCATAGTAGCGTGGCTGCCCTTAGTCACTTGTAGAATCTGACTGTGGGCGTTTCTTAAAGCGTTGCCAACATAAGAGTTGTTTGACGCCCAATCGTTTCCGCCTCTCACTGCGCGGGAGTCTCCTGCGCAGGGTGGGCGTGGGCAGCGGGGTGCTTGGGCTCTCCTCGCTAACTTCCAACAAAGAGTCCTGGAGCCCCTGCACCTCCCTGTCCTGTTGCTCTCCTGGATCCCTGGTGTTACACTCATTCTCTTCCCCTTCTTCCCGGCTAAGTCTCCCTCTAGTGCTAGGACCTTCCCCTGCAGAATCTGAGACCCTCTCCTTCTCCCGTGCCTCTGATGGCAGTTCCCTGACATCCACCTCCCTCCCAGGGCCCCCTTCACTCCCCCTCCGACCCGGGTGCTCTGTTGCGGCCTCTTCTCTGGTCGGCGTGCCAAGGAAACCCCTGAAAGAGCTCTCCTCCTCATCTGTGGGTGTGAACACCTCTTCCCACCTGCTAAGGTTCCCACCCAAGGAATGACTCTCCCAATCCGATTCTTCTTCGGATTCTGAAAACCCTTCGAAACTCTCTTCCTCCTCCGTGGTGCCGAACTGTTCTTCCCAGAATCGCTCTAAGGGCTTGGGTTTATCTGGGAACCGTCGGTGGAACACTTCCACCATTTGCTCGTCGCCAACTGCCTCTGCCGGCACCCACGCGTTTTCCGACCAGGGCTCTCCTTCCCACGCCACCAAGTACTGCACCTGCCGCCCTCGCCACCTTGAATCCACTATCTCTGCGGCCGAGCTCTGGTGTTCCCTCTCTTCTACCTGTGGTTGTGGCAAGACTTCTACCTCCCGCCCCTCGAATTCCCGCCCCTCTCTGTGTGGTGAGAGCAAGGATCTGTGGAACACGGGATGTATTTTCATGTTGTTGGGCAACCTGAGCTTGAACGCCACTGGGTTTATCTGTTGTATAACTTCAAACGGGCCCAGTCTTCTGGGCTGCAACTTCTTGCACCCTCCCTTAAAGGGTAACCCTTGAGTGGACAACCACACGCGATCCCCCACCCTAATGGTTTCCCCTTCCCTCCGGTGTTTATCTGCTTGCTTCTTGTAACTGGCTTTAGCCCTTTCTAGGTTCATCTTGAGCTGTTGATGTAACGCTTCCATTTCTTCCACAAACTGTTCAGCAGCAGGCACACTCCAGCTCTGTTCCTCATTGCCCGGGAACGCCCTGGGATGACACCCATAATTGGCCAAGAAGGGGCTCATACCGGTGGACACATGTTCAGCATTATTGTACGCAAATTCTGCTAGCACTAGTTTCTCTACCCAATCATTCTGCCTTTTGCTAACGTAGCAGCGTAAGTATTGCTGGAGTACACTGTTGGCCCTTTCCGCCTGCCCATTGGTTTCTGGGTGTCTCGCTGTCGAGAAGCTTACCTCGACTTGCAGTAGGCTCATGAGCTTCCTCCAGAACCGGGAAGTAAATTGTTTTCCGCGGTCAGATAAAACCCTCAAGGGGGCGCCATGCAGCCTAAAAATGTGTTCTACAAACAACTGTGCCGTTTCTTCCGCCGTCACCGCATGGGAGCAGGCGATAAAATGGCACATTTTGGTTAGCAAGTCTACTACTACCATCACTGATGTTTTTCCCCTTGATTTGGGCAAATCCGTCATGAAATCAATTGACACCACCTCCCAGGGTTTGTTTGGCGTGGGTAAGGGTTCCAGCAAACCTGCTGGCATCGTGCGTTCCCCTTTGGCCCTCTGGCATCGGTCACACCCTCTTACATATTCCCGTACATCTTCCCTCACCCGTGGCCACCAAAATTGTCGGGTCACCAGCATCATGGTTTTGTGTTGCCCAAAATGTCCCGCTGTGGGGGTGTCATGTAGTTGTTTGAGTACCCTTCTTCTTAGAGCCTCCCCCGGTACGTACATCGCCCCCCTGTAGTACAACACCCCTTCCTTCTCCTCAAACCCCTCTGGTGCTCCCCTCCCCTCTTGGAGTTCCCTGATTTTGGTCCGGACGAATTCATCGTGCCTAGTGAGTCCTGCCAGTTCTCTCGTGCCCACTAGAGTACCCCCACACACCCATCGGTCCTCCGGTATGACGTGACGGATCTCCGGCGGCCCTTCTCCTTCGAAGTACTCTGGTTTCCGCGAAAGAGCGTCTGCTCTCACGTTTTGCTCGCCGGGCACATACTGGATTTCGAAAGAAAACTTGGAAAACTCCTGCGCCCAGCGAATCTGTCTCTGGTTGAGCACCCGTGCTGTCCGCCAATATTCCAAGTTCTTGTGATCTGTGCAGACCTGGATCTTATGCTGCGCCCCTATCAGCAGATGGCGCCACCGACGAAAGGCGGCGTAAATTGCTAGCAGTTCTCGGTCGTACACGGTGTAGTTTTGTTCCGACTTGCTCAGCTTCCTCGAGAAGAAGGCGCACGGTTTCCATTCCTGCTGGCTCAGTCCTGGCTGCAACAGAACCGCCCCGATGGCTCTGTCTGACGTGTCCGTCTCCAACCTCATTGGTTTCTCCAAATCCACATGTAGTAATTGTTTTTCCGACGTGAATGCCTTCTTCAATCTTTCAAAGGATTGCTGGGCTTCCTCCGTCCACACAAACTTCCTTTTACTACTGAGACAGTCCGTGATTGGGGCCGTCAAGTGTGCGAAGTTCACATTGATTCATATGGGGGAGTATGTTATGATATAGAAGCAACACAGCTGCAAACTGGTAGCTTGAAAACATCACATGATGGGACTGACTGTGGGAAAGAATGTTACAGTCAGTTCACAGGGCGATGCACCGGAATTTGCTCAGAGTGTAATTTGAGACCTTCCTCTTGCGTTTGTACAGGAAGTCTTTGCCACTTGCTGGAAGGAGTTTGAAGTAAATGGACATGTTTTCTGTAGTGCTGAAAAGTCAAAATAAAAGCATGTAAATAGACGTTTCTGTCTATCTCCTTTCCCTGCTAGGGAAGCAGGAGGGAGTGGGTGTGTACTTCCCACGCTGGGAAGTATCGCCTATCGAGACCTAGCCTGGATCCTGCGGGGATTGCAGCCAGGGAGGTCACCGGAGACCAAGCCGGGAGTCTGGGAGAGTTGCCAGCTTCTCCTGAAGAAGGCTTGTTTTCCAACATCAGTATCCACAATTTCTGTATTATTTCAGAAAATTTATGCACTGCTTGGGGGGGGGGCACCCTTAAAGCAGTTAAGTATGCGTAGGCTGAAAGACTTTGCTCCCAGGGCCTTCAGTCCTCCTTGCTCTCTGTGACTTCGTTTGATCTCCTGTTAAAGCCACCCAAGACAAGGACCATCATCACAGCTTGCAGCAGTAATCCATCCCGGCTGGAGAGGTTGTGCGTGGCTAAAGAGGAAGCCAAGACAGCCAGCGGGATGGATCCCACTGGCTGTCTTGGCTTCTTTGCTCTTTGGGGCTGGGGGGGAAAAATATTTTTTATTCTTTATTTCCCCCCAAAAAAAACTAGGTGCGCCCTATGGCCCGGTGCACCCTATAGAGTGAAAAATACAGTAACCCCTATAGGGGCACCAGTCCTTTGCATGACCTACTTTTAAAGCCTCTGTCCATCGCCACAGAGACAGAATCATAGAGTTGGCAGGGGCCCTGAGGATCACCTTGAAGTGGGGGGAAATTAATTTAAATTGAGCAACCACATCACAACCAAACTTCACCCCAGAGGCACAAGTCCTCCTCCTAGATGTTGCTAGACCACCTTCTAAAGCACATTTCTGGTCTCACCACAGGCAAATCCACATTCAACACACATTTAAACAACATGGCTTCCCCCAAAGAATATTGGGCTCCGTTGTTTAAAGGGTCAGAGAACTGTGCCTCTGAAGGGGAAACTTTATTTCCCATGATTCTTGGGGGGGTGGAAATCATGTGTTTTAAATGTACGGTGCGGATCTGCTCCCCATCCCGCAAGTTAATTGCACGTAGCATGAAAGAGTGAGGGTGGGCTTTTGTCCCGTAGCCCTCGGCCCTCTTCCTCCTCCATCATGATTTCCATCTGAGCCGCTGCCGCCGCCTCTTTCGGATACTCTGCCCGATCCTCTAAGCCTGGTGCAGCGCATCTTGTGGCAGAGAGTTCCGAAGGTCAGCCGTGAGCAGCATGAAGGAGGCCTTCGCCTACGCCCCGGGCTATCAGCTCCTTCCTACCCAGCAGAGCTCCGTCATCTGGTGCACGAGCTGCTGGAAGCGCTGCTTCTGCGTCTCCACCTCAATGAAGTGTTGCAGCTGCGGGTCGTTGACGATCGCCCCCAGGTTTCCCGCGGCGGACGAAGGGTCCATGTTGGTCCCGATCTGTGAGCTGACAGCGACCGATTGAAGGAAGGACGGCGGTCTGGCAGGCGACCTTCACCAGCTTCTACCCCCCCCCCCCCCGCCCGTCCCCTCCACACATGTGCAGTAAGCTTTCGCTTCTAGAGTGCACCGCACACTTAAGGCTTCATCCTTAAGCAGAGGGCGGCGGTGTGCTGGCGCGAGGCCATAGAGTTACAGCGTGGGTGGGGAGGGTAGAGTTGCCATCGGGCAAGAACCCAGTCGGTTCTGCAGCTCGGCTTCACGCGCGCCTACTCAGAAGGAAGCGACATGATGCAGCTCCCAGGAAAATGTGTATAGGGTTATTGCAATTAGCATTAATAATTTAATTAGAACATCTGGAGAGCCACTCACCTCCCCTCACTAATGTCCTAAATTCAGGTAGGTAGCCGTGTTGGTCTGACGCAGTCGATTTTTTTTTTTTAATGTCCAGTAGCACCTTAAAAGGTAAAGGGACTCCTGACCATTAGGTCCAGTCTCGGACAACTCTGGGGTTGCGGCGCTCATTTCGCTTTATTGTCCGAGGGAGCCGGCGTACAGCTTCCGGGTCATGTGGCCAGAGCAGCGCACAGAAACGCTGTTTACCTTCCCGCCGGAGCGGTACCTATTGATCTACTTGCACTTTGATGTGCTTTCGAACTGCTAGGTTGGCAGGAGCAGGGACCGAGCAACGGGAGCTCACCCCGTCACGGGGATTCGAACCGCTGACCTTCTGATCAGCAAGTCCTAGGCTCTGTGGTTTAACCCACAGCGCCACCCGCGTCCCTAGTAGCACCTTAGAGACCAACTAAGTTTGTTCTGGGTATAAGCTTTCGTGTGCATGCACACTTCTTCAGATACCTGAAGTATCTGAAGAAGTGTGCATGCACATGAATGCTCATACCAATAACAAACTTTCCTTAAATCTACTGCCATAGAAAGCTCATCCTCTGGCTATTCCAGGTTCTACATCAGTGACACACACTTTCAGCTCACCAAAAGCCCAAATGTCTGATTTGCTGCTGAATTTGCTGTACAAAAGAACCTCTGGAGGGGACCACCAGACTGGAAATTTGGATCCCATAGAGCTAATGTAGTCATCATCCAAGATGTACCTGTGTAGACAGATTTTGGTTGTGCTAGTTTATATGTTGCCTTACAGGATCTTGTGCTTCCTAAAAGCCTAAGAGCTCCTCAAGATGAACATTCATTCCAATTTGTGTGCACAAAGCTTCTGTGGAGATTCAACAATGTTTGCTTTTTACTGAGCAATGCACATCCATTCTTACTTGTTTGCAGGAAGGTTATACAAGAACGCGCATTCATCCTGATTTGTTTGCATGGAAATTATATGTATATTCCCATCAGTCAATCATTATCCTATCCTTTTAAGTGCCTTCCCCCAAGACTCTTAAGCAGAATAGGTTGCCTTCAGATTATCAGTATGTTGTTGGACACATTCACTCACATAGAGGAAATTTAAGTTTGTATAACAGAAGTGCTCTGTCACTCTGGTACAACACATCCACTTTGAAAAAAGAAACTGTCTTCTGTGGCTAGGAGACTCAAAGAAGGCTGGCCAATAGGAAATGTGACCTTTGGGTTGAAAAGGATTGCCCTTCCCTGCTATACACTTGCCTAGGAGTAAGCGCTACTAAACTCAAATGCAGCTTCTGAGTTAATGGGATTGCACTGCAAACCATTCCAAATGCTTCCTTGAAAAGACATATCTGTGCTTTCTGTCAAAACCATTAGAACTGTTGTGTTTTCTCATATGCAAGTTTGTGCACTTAAACAAACAACTAAGGCTCCTATGAGGTAGGTGGGCACCTCCTGCTTCTCAGTAAGCCTTCTTCATGGCTGGCGAGAGACCAGCCTACCCTCCCTCCCACCATTGTCCAGAGAAGGAGCAGCAGCTCCAATGCTAGCTTCCCTCTTCCCTCCTCATTTATTTTTCCTTTGTATCATGTCAGATTGGGGGCCTCTGGGCAGGGCTGTCTTCTATTTTAATGTATGTGCCATGCTTAGGAAACATTAAGCACTTTATGTCTTAAATAATATTAACCAACTGAGAGTTGTTTAATCAGGTAACAAACCTAGAATAAAAAGAGGTAGTCCGAAATGGTAGCTGCAGTGAAGGATGCAAACAAAGAGGCTGAGGAGGAACAATAGAATGGCAGTCACAATGAGAAAGACAGCAAAGGAAATAAGAAAAAAAGGCATATACAAAGTTAAACAGAGAAAAAGCTAAGCAACCTCAGCTCCCTACACAAGCGCATGCACACAAACTGACCTGGAGAGACTTTGACAACACCTCATTCACTGATCAAACAGTTGCGAGCAGCCTGTGGCAGAGATATAAGAGAATATGGTCTCAACATACTTTAGCTGGGTGGCTACCAGAGCAGGAATAAAATACAACAACAGTAACTTATAAAATACAGTTCTTATAAATGCAATAAGAAAACAAAATGCAGCAGGAAGACCTCCTTTCTAGCAGAGAAAAGGCACAAAACCCAGGGCCATTGCTCAGTGGTAGAGCATCTGCTTTGTATGCAGAAGGACTCAGGATCAGTCCCCAGCACCTCCAGGTAGAGCAGGGCATGTCCCCCACCTGAAACACTGGAGAGCTGCTGCCAATCAGTGTAGATAACATAGAGCTGCATGGACCAGTGGTCTGAGTGGGTAAAATGAAGTTTCCTATGTACCACTTTTCCAATCAGCACCAGAGATGATAAAACAAGACTTGGTTCACAGCACTGAGAGGCCAGATTTTTCTTAAAAAGCAACAACATTCTGTTCAAAATGTGAGGAAAAGAGCTCAAGCAACAAACAAGGCGCGCTTCTCTGGGGAAGCTATTCCATAGCCAAGGTGCAACTAACAAGGAGGTCGTCTCCCTATTAGGCACCCCCCCCCCCAAATTTACTTCACATAGCAGGGGTATATGGAGCAGTTGAAAAGCAATCACCTACCAGGTCTCTGTGCAGGAACTGCTTGGATTCCAAATATCCCATGGCCTCACAGACATCCTTGCACATCTCTAGAAGCTCTGTGCCCTGGAGGGACCGCCGAGTGTCCCGCAGGTAAGTCAAGAGGCAACCTTTGGAGAGGTACTCGGTGATGATCAGTATTGGCCTCTCCTTCGTGCAGACTCCAAATAGCTGCATTAGCTTCTCGTGTGAGAGGTTCCTGAAGTGAGAAAACATCATAAGAACATAAGAAGAGGCTTGCTGGATTGGGCCAAAGGCTCATCTAGTCCAGCATCCTGACCAACAGGATGTCTCTGGGAAGCCCTAAAAGCAGGATTTGAGTACAACAGCACTCTTCCCACTTGTGATTCCCAGTAACTTGGTGGTAGAATGGAGAGCTGCCTTTTGAGATTCTCCACAGTACTCTAGGGGAAGAAAATTCATCATTGGTCCATTTATACCTCAGAATTGACTACAAAGACTGGCAGTGGCTCTAAATAATTTGAGACAGGTGTCTCTGTTAGCTCTGCTTGGGAGTTGCCAAGGGGGTCTTCTGCTATGAAAGCAAATATTCTGTCACTGGGCTATGGACCTTCCCATTTTCCATTATTATTATTCTCCACAAGAGAATATATTCTCCAGTCCGTGTTGAATCCACTCCCATATGCAAGTCCTTTGTGGTCCTGATGGTCTTCTGTCTGAGACCATCAAGGTTGTCATGCCAACTGGGTAGGACTCCCGAGTACGTGTTGGTACACTTAAGGGATTATGGCCGTCCTGTATCAAACCACCCCCCCTTTGATAGTCCTTCCCTCATGGAGCAGAATAAAAGTGGTCCAGTGCAAATCTAATGTACGGTTGACTTACTATGATTTTATAACAGAAACCCTTCAGAAGTTTAAAGCACTTTCACTTGTCGGAAGCACCTTGATACATTTTGATTGGATTAGTCACGGTCAATTAAATCCGGAAACATTGTATTAACAGCTGTCAAAACCACTGAGAAATAGGTGCAGTCCCTGCAGTACCTGCATAGCTGCCACAAGGGGCGCTATTCAGTAATGGTAATTGGCTGAAGCAGTAGCCCATTCACCTAAGTTCAGGGAACTGGTCAACCCAGTCAAAGTATAGGAAAAGGGGTTTTATAGAAGCGAGTCAATTCAAGCGCTTCCTTATTTACGGAAGGCTTTTCGGGGATGCCTCTCTAAAAGGGACATCCCCGGGGTCGGGAGTGGGGGAGAGGGGTGTATGTTGTGCTTGTGCAGAACTGGATGGGGGGGGGTTCCTGCTACACTTTGATGTAGTTTAATCTTTAGATAGATCTTAGGGGCCATGAAGAGAGTTCACAAAGAGATGGTAAATACTCTTTCCTTGCCATCCTTCCGTCCTCTCCTGTTTACTCCTGTTTATGACATTCCTAAAAGCTTTCCTCTTCCCTTCCTCTTTTATTTACTCTGAATTGCATATGCATGCTCAAGTAGGAAATTAGCTCTTTGTAGTTTTAACTTTAACTTTGTTCAAGTTTTTTTTTTTAAATGCTCAGAGGAAATCTGATTGGTTCTTATGAACACTGTGTAAAAAGTTCTTTTGTGAATAAAATGACCTGGGCCGGAGGGTGGACAGGAATTCACTGGGCAACAATTTTTTACTTTTTGAATGTTGTCTAGATTTCTACAATTGATTTAGGGTATTTTTGCACTGCTGAATCAGGAAATAGCATCCGTTTCTCTCCATCAGGTCAGGTTTTTGTGCTATGTTGATTTGAAAAAAATCAGATCTTGTGACAAAATCGATTACATTTTTGTGGCATTATCAGCTGATTTTTGTCAACACATATCATCCTAAATATGTTTTTAAGAGAAAAAAATGTTTTTCCAACAACATATATTGATTACCTGATAGAAACATTGATTACTGTAAACTGAATGGTGGGAATGGATAAAGGTAAGTACACGTAAATTGCATGTTGCTTCACCATTTTTCAAACTTCAGGGCTTGAACTTCCGTTTCTTGGAACTCCTGGAATGCTCAGCGGCAGGGAGGTCTCTCTTCAGAGTCCAACAGTAGTCAGCCATCATGACTGCGTCCCAGCGACCCTGATACCTGGTCTCCATCTCTTTCATGTCCTGATGGAATATCTCCCCCTGCTCGTCACTCATTGAACCCAGGTTCTCAGGAAACCGGTCCAGATGTGAAAATAGGTAGTGCATCTTGACACTCATGTTGCAGCCCAGGTTTCTGAAAGCAGTCAGCATGTTGTTGACAAGTTCTGCGTAGTTTCTGGCCTTATTGTTGCCAAGAAAGTTCTTCACTACCAGAACAAATGCCTTCCACGCTTCCAGTTCCACTTCGTTCATTGAGCTTCCGAACTCTGGATCTCTGATGAGCTGACAGATCTGAGGACCATCAAAGATGCCAGCTTTCAACTTCTCCATGGTCAATCCTGGAAAAGCTTGGCACAAGTAAGTGAAGCAGTCACCATCCTTGTCCAGAGCCTTGGTGAACTGCTTGATTAAGCCGAGCTTGATGTGCAGCAGTGGGAAGAGTATTCTGTCTCTGTCTACCAGAGGGTCGTTGATGACGTTCCTTTTTCTGCAAGGCACCAATTCCTCCCGCACAGGCCAGTCATTCTTCGTGTAATGCTGAGCACGGTCCCTACTATCCCACATGCACAGAAAACATGGGTACTTGGTGAAGCCAGACTGTTGTCCCAACAAAAAGTTCACCATCTTCAGGTCAACACAAATAAACCACTTATGCTGATCATAACCAATTTTCTCCAGCACATACTTCACCGCTTCATAGTTCTCCTTCAGTGTAGTCGAGTGAGCCAGGGGTATAGAGGCAAACTGGTTGTCGTTGTGTAGCAGAACACATTTCAGTGATCGCTTGCTGCTGTCAATGAACAGTCTCCAATCTTTGGGTTCGTACTGTGGCACTCCAAGCTTGAGCAGAAGCTGCGCAATATCTGCACAGTACACCAAGTCCTTCTCTTCCGAGAAAAAACGGAGGTACTCTTGATGCCTGTTGCGGAAGAAGCTGATGCGAGCACTGTCAGAGAGGAGGTTTTTTCCTTCAATCTGGATGCCAACAGTTCGGCAGAGTCCTTTGACAAGCTGAGGTCGCGAACTAGATCATTCAACTCCTTTTTGGAAAATGGATGTGGAGCATCATCTTCAAGAACCACTTCTTCTTCATGTCCTTCAACACTGGAGGCATCTTTGTCACTAATGTCAGGAAGTTCTCCGAAGATAGGCACTGGAATTTCATCACAATGAGCTACAGGACGACATGCTGATTGAAGATCAGGATACTTGAGGCTGCTACGGTTCTTTCTGTTGATCCCAGTCACATCAACAGCGCAGAAGTAGCAGTCAGTGACATGGTTTGTCAGCTCTCTCCAAACCATGGGAATTCCAACGTTCAGACTCCTCTTGCCATTGGTCCACCCACGTAGAGTCTCGGTGCATGCCTTGCACACCATGTGTGGTGCCCAAGCTTTATCCTGGTCACTAAGTTTAATACCAAAATAACTTTATGCTTTGCCGCACCAATTTATGGAAGATTTCGAGGTTTTATGACTTCAAACTGATCGTTTGTCAGCATCGCCCTTGAGCCAGTGCCACCAACTGGACTCATACACTTCAGCCCCGACTGGGCTAGGCGAGCTGGGTAGCACTTCCAGAGACCACCTTCTGCACAGGAACAGGTCAAAGTGCTGTGGACTCACAGCTTAGAGTTGTGAGCACCGGATTCACTCCAACAAGAAGACAGTCGTCACACAGCAGAGTACAGCAGAGTATAGCAGAGCATAAACGACTCGGAGAGCAGCTCTGTAGAATATCTTCTTTTATTCTATCTACAACTATAATACACAACTATGTACAGAGCTAAATGAGGTCTAAACGAAAATGCTGAACTGCACTGAGTGTCTGCAGCTGCTCTTAGCAGCAACCTTATCTATACACACGATCTCTCTCTAACACTCAGTCTCTCTCTCTCTCTGATGTGAGGCTGGAGCGGAATAAGTAGAGAGCAGAAACCGCCCCTCCTCTCTGGAGAATCAGCAGAGAACATCAGCAGATTCTTGGATATGGGAGGGGTGAAATCTCCTCACCCTTTTTGACATAATCACCCAGAACTATCGGACCTGAATACTTCTTGTCATTAAAATAATCATTTCCAATCAAAACAATTATTCGACATGGCATTTTACCCCCACCAACTTCTTCTAAAATGCTCCACACAAGCGTACATGTGAGCAAAAACGTAAAAAAACGACATGTGGCCATAGCTCAAAAACTTGACTTGATTGAGCAAAACCAATGTGATTTTTGGATTCAGTGCATCAGATTCGTCCTAAATCAACTGAAAAAATGCTATCAAAGGGGGGAGACTTGACACAAGGCAGCCATAATTCCCCAAGCCCGCAGCGAGCCCTACCCAGTTGGCATGCCAACCTTGGTGGTCCTGGACAGAAGATCATTACACTCACAAAGGACCTGCATATGGAAGTGGATTCAGTACGAACTGAAACAAAGGACAGTGATCAGCCCTTCCCTCTGGGGGGCAGGAAACTGCGAACTCCCCTTTGTCCTCTGGAAAGTACTTATGGGGAGGGGGAAAGGAGGAACCAGCCAGGTGACCAGACACTCAGGTTACCACCACAACTCCTCCCTCAACCCCTCCTCTTTGTGATGTGTCAATGATGTAGTCATGATGTAATCTTAGGGGTGTAGCATGGGAGATTAGTAGCTAATAAAAGTTGTAGTCTTCTTTTGTTTGGGGCTTCCATCTTGTTCCACCTTGTGGCAGGTAGGAGTCCTGTCACAACAGTCTTCAATAAAGACCAAGCCTACTGGCTGCTGTTTTGCTATGGTATTCCTGGCTGGTGTCCTTATTTTTTTTGTCCAAGGGAGCCCTCAGATTTCTCCGTTAGCAACAGGTACCCTGAAAATTGGTTTCTGTCCAAAAACAGGTTCCTATTCAACACCTCTAGAGTGTTTTAATGTAAGCAGAAAACTGACAGAGACCAGCCTACACTTCCACTGCATTCTGTGATTTTTGTGTGAAGTGGGATATCTTTTTATCGCATTTCGCTAATTCCCATCTTTCTCCTATGCTAGATTCTAATCTACTCTCTTTGTTCTTGACACTGAAAAATCTCTTGACAAATAGAATTGCACCTTTCTATGCTGCTCACAATTTGCTCCCATATAGGATTCAAGATATAATTTCAAAAGGAAATTAACATGCTGATTCTGCTCTGAAATCTTTCTGTCAATTATTTTCTAATGCAATTGACAGCCATGCATTTTTCACCAGGGAGCTAAGCAGCTGCATAAAACAATTTTTCCATTCCTCTGACATAAGCTAAGGATATCGTTGGTGGATGTTCTTCCTGCGCTTTAACTCCTGTTAACTTTACCTTAAATCAATTAACTGTTTCCTTTCCTAATAAATTTTCTCCTATGGAACACCACTGTAGGGAAGAGGTACCTCTGGAACGCCCTCTAGTGACGTACCGGCAGCTCCACAACCCACAGTGAAAGGGCCCTGTTCCTTTGATTACCTGGGGCAGGGTGCCCTACTGTTCTTACTTCCTCAGGTCCTTTGTGGAGTCCAAGTCGCTGTATCCATCACTATAGGCCAAGACATGTGCTGGCACCAAGGCCTGCAGAATCCCATTCCGGACTTCGCAAGGACCATGACCCTGACTCCGCCTCTACAGGCTCAGCAGCCCTGTGCAAAAGTCCATCGCACCCGTCCTCATCCTTGAAAGGCTGAGGGATGCCCGAAGGTGACATGGGGAATGCTGAAGACCTTGGCCTCTGATGCCAGGACACAACTTCAGCATCTTGATGTTCCAGCGGAACCAGAGACTTTTTTAGTAGCTAATTACTCAGCTAAATATGAACTCCATGCTGATTTTAACATATATATTATTTGTTTTCTTTATACCTAGTACTCAATGTATCTATTTTCCCCCTGACACTTCTTCTAGTCATAGCTATAATTTGTGGATGCGTTTAGCTAAAGTGGCTAACGTCTCTCATTTTTGTCTGAGTGAAACATATGATACTCCCTGTTTGTACACAACCCTTTCATATGGCACATGCCACACACATGGGAAAGTGGTTTGCTAAATGGATTTCTGAAGGTATCATTGGTTATACCAATCTTCATGATTGGGGAAAGGTGACACAAATTTTACCTCTGGATACAATATACACACCTAGAGTTGCAGCACCGCCAGACACTGTTGGCTTTTTTGCAGTATGGTAGCGCTGCAGAGAGCTTGCTGGGGAGACCATGCATTAAAAAGGGACTCAAAAATAACTTAAAGAAGGTTTTAATAACAAAAACAAAAACTCCATTTACACTAAATACATCAACAAACCAGACCCAACCACCAACCCATCCCCCAGGGTAATGGGAGAGCTAGGTGCTGCTCCTTATATACTCTACCCAATTGCTGACATAGTTTAATCAGTACAACTCAGCAGCACCTGCTATGTTTCACAGCTGTAAAGCTGGGTCTCGTTAGTTTGCTCTGGCCCTTGCTCTGGCCCCTTAAAGACACACACATCGGGTGGAACAATGATGAACCTTTACATGTAAAGAAACCATTCAACATTTCCCCTGCGGTTCATCATTGTGGAACAAAAACATAAAGCATACTTTGTACATGTCTTTCATGTGTAACCTTTGTAAGTGCTTTTGTAAAAATGTCCGCAATTTGATTGTCACCTGGAACATATTTAAATACAATCATTTGTCAGCAATTAGTTTCTTTACAAACTGTAAACGTAACCTTAAGACTCTAGTGCGCTGCGTATTGGTCTCTGAACATAGGATAGCGAGTCCACTCTGGGAATCAAGGTAAACTTTTACTGGTAGAGTTACTTCCATCTGTAGGTCTGCAAATACTTGCAGATACCATTCTACATCACAAGTGACCTGAACGCATGCACATAATTCACTCTCTGTTGTGGAGAGACAAATAATGGTGTGTGTCTGGGACTTCCATTCAAATGGACAACCGTTATAACAAAACACCATACCAGACACACCCCTGCAATTATTTTGTTCTACTGCATGAGATGCATCGCAGAAAATTTCAAAACCTTTGTCAATACTTGTTGTAAACCGCAACCTATAATGTTTGGTATGTTTAAGGTTCATTGCCACTCTCTTAAGAGCAGAGAAACATTGCGTAGTGGGCTTTTCCACAAATTTTGCCAGAAAGTGAAAAGCATAAGTTATATCTGGTCTTGAGATTCTTTGAATGAAATTTAGCTTGCCTATAGCAGAACGATACAAAGTTTTGTTAGGAAATGGCTTATCTTCACCTGTAAAGGTGAAACCACACACCATAGGTGTTTCCTTCCCATTTGCATTTTCTAAACGTAGCATTTCAACTAGATCATCAATTTTTGCAGTTTGATGAACCAGGAAAGATCCATTTTTGCCTTTCTCAATTTGCATGGATAAGTAATTTTTAGCTATGCCTAATTCCACCACATCAAATTTCTTCTGTAACTGTGAAACTACCTGTTCATATTCCTGTTTAGTTTTTGTAGAAATTAACAAGTCATCTACATACACACATATTTTTGTTACAGAGTTTGCCCTTTCCTTTATAAGCACACAATTGTCTGCCTTTCCTTGCGAAAAACCAGTATCTAGCAATTCTTTTGCTAAAGTTTGGTGCCAATTCCTTCCACTTTGGTGCAGACCATAAAGGGATTTATTTAATTTGCATACCAAACCTTCAGCAGCGTCTATTCCTTCAGGGACACACATAAAAATTTGTTCTTTTAAATCTGCAAACAAATATGCAGTTTTTATATCTAGGTGATAAACAGAATGTCCACGTTGTGATGCATCTTTTAACAAAAGCTTAACTGTTTCATATTTTACACTTGGTGAATAACACAAATCATAATCTTCGCCTGGAATTTGTTGAAAGCCCCTAGCAACTAATCTAGCCTTGTACCTTACAACTTCATTTTTGTCATTCATTTTAACTCTATAAACCCATTTTGAATCAATAAGTCTCATATCTGGGGTTTGTGGTACAAGAGACCCAGTGTTATGCTCTTTTAAAGAAGCTATCTCAGAGTTCATAGCTTTATACCAATTTACAGCTTGGTGCTTAGGTAAATTCTGAACATCATTGTAGCTTTTTGGCTCAAAAACCACCTTATTGGCATACACAGTATTAAAATGTTCATCTGCAAAACGTTGTGGCTTCTGTCTCTTTCTATCTGAACGTCTCAGTCCGGAAGGAGAGTCAGACTCCTCAGACTTAATGGGACTAAGTGAACTACTAGTTTCAGGTTGTAAATCATCATTGTCAGACTGAAGAGGTGCCTGTAGGCTAAGCTCACGGTCAGAAAACTCAAGAGAATCTAACCTCCCCTCGGGTGCCTGTGACTTTAAATCCTCAAACAAATTATCTGATTCAACAGGCTTTTTGTCTTCTTCCATTAATTCAGAAGCACCATTTCCTCCTGCTGCTGCTGCTGCTTCTTCCTCTTCTTCCTCAGTATCATTTATACCATCAGTATCTTGGAAAACAGCAACTCCATTCCAATTTACAGTTTGTATCATGCTTCTGGTAATATGAAATTTGCCAGTTGCTGGTATGTAAATTCTGTACGCCCCCTGCTGGTAGCCCATTAATTTTCCCTGAACACTACGTTCACCCAATTTCTGCTTAGTGGGTAATGCATAATTACATCTGAACCCCAAATACGTAGGTATTTCAGATTAGGGCGTTTTTTAAACAGCTTCTCATAGGGGGTGACATCTAAACCAGAATGATAACTGCGATTTCTAACATAACAAAGGGCATTGAGTGCTTCAGCCCAAAACGCTTTGGGCAGATTAGCATCGTGCAGATAAGTTTTAACCCCTGCCTGCAAGTCACGCTGCACAACTTCAACAAGCCCATTTTGCCAGAGACTTCGGGGGCAAGATAACTCATGAGTAGTCCCCTGCGCTTCCAGGAATCTCTCAAAATCCTCAGAAACAAATTCCCCACCCCGGTCAGAAAACAGGTTCTTAATAGGTTTGCTAAAGTGCGTTTTTACCCAGTTGCAAAAAACCTTGTACTTCTCAAATGCTTGGGACATCTCAGCTATTGCATAAGTCCAACAACATCTACTATACTGGTCTATCAACGTAAGCCAGTACTTCGAACCTCCTAATGATGGTGGAGTGGCCCAACTAAATCACAATGTACACACTCAAATGGCTCAGTTACTTTCCTATCTGAGCACCTACCCTTGCGTGCAACCTTAATCTTATTCTTGCAACAGGATAGACATTGCATAAAGAATTTGCATGGTTTTAAGTTGAGGCCATTGACAATATTCTTTGTCTTAATTACATCAGCAAAATTCAGATGTCCCAGAATTCTGTGCGCCTCGTGGACACACCCAGAATGTGGCCTTACATTCCTCAACCCCTGGCTTGACTGTGTTGCTCTGCAATTTATAGGCGATTGGGAGTAGGTGCGAAAATACAGTCTATATAAACCATCAGATTCCCGGGCATACAATAGACGTTTGTTCCCCTCGAAAAACTCACACATTGACTTTAAGAATCGCACAGTTATGCCTTGACGAGCAAAACACCTTACTGATAATAAATTGTCCATTGACGGGCAGTAAATGCAGTTCGCTATTGTAATGTTTAAAGAGTCAAGTTTAACAGTACCCCTGCCAAGCGACTGCAGGACTTGTGAATTGGCTAAATGTACATTACCAATTTCCTCTTCGAAAGAAATAAACAAGCTTCGATTGTTGCAGAAATGCTGAGATGCGCCTGAGTCCACAATAAAAGAATTCCACTTGGCACCTTTAATTCTTTTACGATCTGTAGTCCGAGCGTGAAAAGCTCGCGGCTCGTTTCTGTCTCTACTATACCATGCTGGGCTGACGACCGTGATTGACGAACAGAAACAGGCTTGGGAGTACTTTGCTTTCTTTTGGATCTGCAGTCCCTTGCAAAATGTCCTTGCTTATTGCAGAACCAACAACGCTTTGCAGCTTTAAATGCAGTTGTATCACCACAGGTTTGCATATGGCGTTCCGCATTCTTTCTGGAAACAGGAGTGCTTATGGCACAAGCCTCCCTTCTATCCAACTCGCCCATTAATCTTGCCATTACCCCTTCCACAGTTAATTGTGCTGGTGGAACGGCAGATATCTGGCTAGCTATACCATCAAAGTCCTCATTAAGGGAACAAAGGATCATAAAAACATACTGAATATCAGGTATCTTCATGTCCCTTCGAATTAATTCGCCGCGTATTGCCTCCAGACATCTCAAGTGTGCTGCCAAATCACCACCAGGCTGCAACTTCGTCTGGTACAACTGCTTGAAAAACGTCAATGCAGACGCTGACTTGTTTCTAACATGCACTGCTGCAAGACTGTCCCACATTTCTTTGGCAGTTTTCTTATTTCTTATATAGACTACTTGCTGGTCGCTGACTGCCAAATTAATTATCGCCCTGGCTTTTGCATCTCCTTTCGACCAAGCATTAGTTACAGGGTCAGGAGGGTCATCAGTTACATAGGTCCATACTTCTCTAGAGGTCAAAAGCGCCTCCACCCGAAAAGACCATAAACTATAGTTCTCATCTGTCAGCTGTGGGAAGACCAGAGCCTTCTCAGCTTCTGGAACCCGGTCAACCATTCTGGAACTCTTCCAGACCCACAAAAACTACGCTAACAGGAGAAGGAGTTTTCAAACCTTTCTCAGAGTCCAAAAATATGCAGTCATCCACTCAGCAGCTGGGCCCATAACCAAAGATGTTGGCTTTTTTGCAGCATGGTAGCGCTGCAGAGAGCTTGCTGGGGAGACCATGCATTAAAAAGGGACTCAAAAATAACTTAAAGAAGGTTTTAATAACAAAAACAAAAACTCCATTTACACTAAATACATCAACAAGCCAGACCCAACCACCAACCCATCCCCCAGGGTAATGGGAGAGCTAGGTGCTGCTCCTTATATACTTTACCCAATTGCTGACATAGTTTAATCAGTACAACTCAGCAGCACCTGCTATGTTTCACAGCTGTAAAGCTGGGTCTCGTTAGTTTGCTCTGGCCCCTTAAAGACACACACATCGGGTGGAACAATGATGAACCTTTACATGTAAAGAAACCATTCAACAGACACCTCTTGTGCTCAGATTGTGAATTGCAGTAAGAAAGCAGTTCACTGTTTGGAAACAGGCAGGCCAACTTGGACTTGTTCACATGTTCAACAGATTACTTTTAATTCTGCTCATGTGCGCTTACCAGATGGCTGGTTTTTTACGTGTAATCAAAGAAGTTATAACTACATTCCTGAAAATTTATCTGATGCTCAGTGCTGCCTCAGCAGACTGACATGGGTCCTGCCTAGTTGCTCAGTTTTAGAAAAGAATAGGCAGAGGTTGTTGAGCTCTCCTTTAGGACTGTCTGCTAGACATCTTTATGTGATACAAGAACACATACATGAACATGAAGAGAACACAGTACCTTCCCTACCTTAACTTCTACTAACTTAAACTATTACAAAAAAACAAAAATAACAATTTTAAAAAATACAAAACAAATAAAACATTTAAAAAATAAATTTAAAATAAATAAAAAACGGTGAGATGTAGTGATCAGGTGGGATTGCTATGAGGAATTATAAAAAATATGGAGCAAGCCATTTGCGTCAGCAATGAAAGCATTGCATTCACTGGGTTTGAGAAATTTTGATATGACTTCTGATCAATCCACGCCTCTGCATCCCTGTCCTATTACTCTTGCTTGACAAGTCACGTACACAGCCCAGTTGCCAGTTGCTTCATCAGGCATCCTCAGTACATAAAGATAGTAGGTTACTTTGATGTAGTTTAATCTTTAGATAGATCTTAGGGGCCAGGAAGAGAGTTCACAAGGAGATGGTAAATACTCTTCCCTTCCGTCCTCTCCTGTTTACTCTTGTTTATGACCTTCCTAAAAGCTTTCCTCTTCCCTTCCTCTTTTATTTACTCTGAATTGCATATGCATGCTCAAGTAGGAAATTAGCTCTTTGTAGTTTTAACTTTAACTTTGTTAAAGTTTTTTTAAAAAAAATGCTCAGAGGAAATCTGATTGGTTCTTATGAACACTGTGTAAAAAGTTCTTTTGTGAATAAAACGACCTGGGCCGGAGGGTGGACAGGAATGATTATTATACGCACTCCTCCCAGAGTGTTGCTGGTTTAAGCCTCTGTGTGTATTTTATGAGAGTCCAATCCTTCCTTGCTTTGGGAACGCCACATTGTTGCTATCATTGTTGTTCATCATCACCATCGTCGTCAACGTCATGCCACAAGGAAGGCATGATGGGCGGCAACAACTTCCTGCTAGCTCAGCAGTGAAGCATCTGCTCTGCATGCAGAAGAACTCAGGTTCAACCCTCAGGCTGGCAGCTGCTTTAAGATTTAGACCTCAGAAGAGCCTTGGTGAATCAGGCCAAAGGTCCACCTAGTCCAGCACTCCACTCTCACAGCAGCCGATCAAGTAGGGCTGGGAAAGACTACTGCTGAAACCCTGTCAGCTGCTGCCAGTCAATGTGGACTGTACTGAGGTAGATGGAACAATAGGCAACTTCCTATGCTACCGTCTACTCCACTTGGGATCTGTTGGAGGCTAGGTGGATGTTTGGTCAAATGACCCAGAACTCTTCTGTTATTACATCTGATTATCTGTTTTCAGGAATGCTTTAGACCCCCACTAGATGATTAGGAGCACCTGCATTTCTATCCAGCTTTCTGGTTCTATGCCCTGAAACTAGGCCAAATATGCTGAACTAGACATGACAAAGCAGGCATATGTATCTTAAATATGTGTCTGCCCCAGTCACAAATAAAGCAGAGGTGAGGTGGAGGTTTCTATTATTTCCATCAGGACTGGAGAACCTGTGCCTCCCCCCCCCAAAAAAAAAAGTTTTTGGACTCCAGCTCCCATCAGCCCCAGCCAGAATGGTTAGTGGTCAAGAATGAGGGGCATTGTAGTACAAATATCTGGAGTGCAAAAGGTTCCTCCTCCTGGCTTTTTAAAAAATATTTTTATTAATTTTCCAACATAAATTTATACCAAATTAAACATCCAGTTCTCACTTAATCATTCTTTTAGACTTCCATCAGCATGTCTGACAATTCTCCGTGTTATCTCTTCATCTCACATTTCTCAATTTTATATTGCACTCTACCAATCTTAATCATATCATATTTTTAAAGCAATATTTCTATCAATATTTTTCACAGAGCTTCTTGAAAACCAACAATTATTAATTGTTCATCACAAACATTTCTGATAGACTCTGTAAATTTCTTCCAGTCCTCGGTGAATCTCTGGTCTCTTTGATTCCTGATTCTCCCCGTTAGTCTGTCCATTTCTGCGTATTCCATCAATTTCATTCTCCATTCTTCTCTCGTGGGCATTTCTTCCTGTTTCCACTTCTGCACCAGCAAAATTCTGGCTGCTGTAACTGCATACAAAACTAATTTCACATCTTTTTTACTAATTTCATTACCCAATATTCCCAATAAAAAAGCTTCTGGTTTTTTAACAAATGTATATTTCAACATTTTCTTTAACTCATTATAAATATCTCCCAGAAACTTTTCACCTTCTTACATTCCCACCACCCTCCTCCTGGCTTTACGCAAAGATGAAGTGTACTAACATATACAAACCACAAGGAAAGATACGTTTTTTTAAAAGGCCAAAGTGAATTCTTACTTCTACTCTTGCCTCCCAGAATCTGGCAGCCCATGGCCATTTTTGCTGTCTGGGAGCAGCAGAGGTATTGTCTGTCAGTCCAGAAGCAGGGATTATATTTCTGCACTAGGTTGGCATTGTAGCAGATCACTGCAGCAGGAAGGAAGGGTTACTATAGTTTCTGATCTTGTTTGAGTGATGGTAAACATTTCCAGAAAACAAAACAAAAAACCAGGATATTGAAACTCGGTTTGAAGTTGGTTCAATATCTTGGCTTTCTCCAGAGCTGCTAGCCATAGTTTCCCAATTCAGATGAAACAGGAAACAACTGTCAACAAGAACTTCCTGGCTTGTTTGCCAGCTTAGGTGAAGGAGGAAGTGAAGGGATTGCATGTGTGGGCAAAAAAAAAAGGGTACATTCACATCCTGCTTTAGTCAACTGATATATGATTATTCAAATGTGGTCAATCAGATTAAACAGAAGCAAGCAATTTTAATCTCCTCAAATGGTCCATTTGCTTAATCTTGGCCTGAAGAGGAAGAGTCTTGTGGCACATTAAAAACATGCACCCATCCCTGGCACTGCCTGATACTCATCACCAATCCCCACCACTCACCTCTCTGCCCCTTTGTAAGCTTATTTTGGGGTGCATCAGGATAGTGCTGGGCGAGTCCTAGAGGGAATTTTTGTCAGGGCACCCTCAATCTTTGTGCCAGCCCTGGTCAAGGCTTTACCACCTACCTAACCTATAAAGATGGAGGCATCTTGATAATGGACTTTCCTAAATATTACATTTATAAACCTGCCTTTCACCCAAGGAGGACAACGTGGCATATATCACACACACACACACACCACTCTCCCAATTTTATTATCACAATAACCCTGTGAGGCAGGTTAGGTTGGGAGGCACTGACTGACCCAAGGTCACCCAGAGAGCTTCATGGCTAAGTAGGGATCTGAAACTTGGCCTCCCAGATCCTAGTCCAACGAACAGCTAGCTTCCTTTCTCAGGTTTATCTGAGAGAAACCATGTAAACTCAAAGCAATGTAAAATAAATAGAAACCAGTACAGCAATGTGCTCTATGTGGGGCTACCTTTGAAGGTGACCCAGAAACTGCAACTAATCCAGAATGCAGCAGCTAGACTGGTGACTGGGAGCGGCCGCAGAGACCACATAACACCGATCCTGAAATACCTACATTGGCTCCCAGTATGTTTCCGAGCACAATTCAAAGTGCTGGTGCTGACCTTTAAAGCCCTAAATGGTCTCGGACCTGTATACCTGAAGGAGCGTCTCCACCCCCATCGCTCTGCCCGGACAAAGCGTACACAGAGGTTAGACTATGTCTGGTCTATATAGAGCAGGGTTTCCCAAACTTGTGTGTCTAGCTGTTTTTGGACTACAACTTCCATCATCCCTAGCTAGCAGGACCAGTATTCAGGGATGATGGGAATTGTAGTCCAGAAACAGCTGGAAACCCTGTTACAGGCCATTCATTCTGATTTGTCTGCCGGGAAGTTATACAACAGTTAGCATTCATCTGGAATTCATCCTGATTTGCTTATAGGGCATTTATATTCATTCTTCTCACACTTTTCAGGGTGCTTCGCCATCACTTTCCGAATAGCAAAAAGTCACCTGTGTGTGTATGCTTTTAAGTGGCTTTGTTGCAAATGGGCAACGGATTGCTTTAATTCATTTCAAGTGTGCAAACCTAATTTCCCACTATGTGCCTTAATCATTCCTGCAAAATATTGTTCCTATTTAAAATACAGTCATACCTTGGGTTGAAGTTGCTTCAGATTGAGCGCTTTCGGGTTGCGCTCTGCGGCAAAAAAAAATTGGTCCACTAGACCCAATTAGAGCGGCATGACTCAACCTCATTCATTTTTTGTTGTATATATTTCAACATTCCTAAGTTTGACCAAATTTCCCAGAGCTTCATTCAGGCACATGTTCCAATTTCTGGCCGATTGCTTCAAACCATAAACAGACTTGTGTAATTTCCACACAACACCTGGCTCATTGCCCTCAAACCCTGGAGGAGGTAACATGTACAGATCCTCCTTCAGGTCCGAGTTCAGAGAAGCCACATCCACATCAAAGTGGTGCACTTGGTGCCCTCTTTGAGCAGCTACTGCTAAAAGCATGCGCAGTCTCACTCCGGGAAGTAGGAGCATACACTTTGGTGTAATGCAGCCCCTTCCACTGCGTGAACTCTCTGGCTACTAGCCTAGCCTTGTACTGTGGTTCTCCAGACTCTGTGGGCTTAATCCTGTAAACCCAACGACAGCTCACGGCCTCCTTGCCTGCTGGCAGCTTTGTGGTGGAGAACACACCGAAGGACTTCATTGAGTTCAACTCCTTTCCCATTGCCTCTTGCCATTTCCTGGCTTCTGCCTCAGGCAACTGTTGAACTTCCTCAAAACTCTCTGGTTCACACTGCGCTAAACCAACCCACACGCTAGTGACCTTGAACCTCTCAGGTGGTACCCCCTTCGTAGTGCGTGTGGAACGTCGGAGCACTGTCTCAGATGCTCCCTCTGACCCACTGGGGCCAGCTAGTGTGTCCTTGTCGTCAGAAGACTCCCCCTCTGTCCCATTAAACTTTAATTAGTTTAATGCTAATCAGATGTCCAGTGCGCTTCCGATGTGACAGTGTCCCATTACAGCAGAGCATTTCGCACAGCGGCTCAAGAAGGGCTGGAGAGTCAGCATCTTTCCAATAAAGGAATCTTGGAGCAAGCGGTTTGGAACTCAAATAAAAGGTTTATTTACACAAAACAAAAAACCCTGGTGAAGAATCACACATTTCAGCAAACACGCCCCAAAAGAAAAAGAAGGGGGAAGGGGCACGAGTGAGTTGACTATTTATACAAACTCACATTCCTGGAAGCCTAACGACCTCCAGCTGCTCAGTGATTAGAGCGTCTTGATTAGAGCTTCTTAACCCTTTAATACCAACACCCCCTCTCACTCGTAACACTGAGCTGTACCAACCTTAATTCAAATTTAAACCTGAACAGAAACATTTATGAGATTGCGGACTCAAAGCTTTTGTAAAACCGTCTGCGAGATTTTCTTGGCTTGGACAATACTTTAGTTCAATTAAACCTTGTTTTACACTTTGGCATACATTTTGATAACGGATATCCAAATGTTTTGTGTGTGCCTTGAATTGACCTGATTTAGCTAGTTTAATACAAGGTTGATTGTCTTCCCACACTCTGATAGGTAGGGAACATTCTCCAAACAATTCTTGTACCAGTTGCTTATAAAATTCCAGTTCTCTACATACATCTGATAATGCATTGAACTCAGATTCAGTTGAACTTAAAGCTATAAGTGATTGTTTTCTTGATCTCCAACCAATTAGTGCATTTCCAAATTTTATCGCCATTCCTGACACTGATTTTCTATCTGGTCCAGCATCTGCCCAACTGCTGTCAGCCCAACATTCAAGTTGTGTGCTGCCCTCTGCTGATAGTGTTAAGCGAAACCTTTTGGTAGTTTGGAGATACCTTAAAACTCTTTTTACTCCTTGCCAAGCATGCATTGATGGTTTTTCAGCTTGTCTACACAGCATGTTGACAGCATATGTTATATCGGGCCGAGTCCACTGTGCAATGTGGAGTAGACTGCCTATCGCTGACTGGTAAACCCCGGGATTACAGAACTCTGCCTGTTGCTCAGTTTGAGCATCTTTTGTGTAACTTAACTCCATTGGGGTTTTAACACCAGCACAGTTGTCCATTTTAAACCTTTCCAGCAACTGCTGGATCTTAGCTTCTTGGCTGAGCCAATAGTTCCCATCCTCATCTTGCTGAATTTTAACTCCTAGATAAACAGATACATTGCCTAGTGATTTTATCTGAAACCTTTCTCCAAGCTTTGTGGCAAATTGTTGTGCAAGTTTATCGTCCTTTCCACTGTATAATAAATCGTCAACAAATATCAAGACTGCTTCTTGTTCACATCCCGAGCCTTTTAGATAAAGACACGCATCTGCTGCGCTCTTTCTGAACCCCATGCTCTCTAGAGCATCGTTTAAGCAGGAATTCCAATTATGGGCGGACTGTTTCAACCCATAAATGGATTTGTGTAGGCGCCAGACCTGGTTTGGCTTGTCTCCTTCAAAACCTGGTGGTGGCGTCATATAGACTTCCTCCTGTAAGTCTGCATTTAAATAAGCCACATTGACATCAAAATGAAACAGCTTATTTCCCTTCTTAGCTGAAGAGGCTAAAAGCATTCTTAATGACTCCGATCTTGAAGTAGGGGCATAAATTTGAGAATAATGAACTCCTTTGCGCTGCGAAAACCCTTTTGCAACTAGTCGGGCTTTATATTGCAACTCCTCAGTAGTTGTGGGCTTTAAACGATATACCCATCGACAACCTACAGCTTGTTGCCCTTCTGGAAGCTCTGTACTTGTAAACACACCAAGAGACTTCATTGAAGCCATCTCTTTTTCCATTGCTTCCTGCCACTTTGCGGCTTCTGAGCTTGGAAGCTGTTGTACCTCTACATAGCTATCTGGCTCACACTGTGCCATATTTACGTATACACTTGTCACCTTAAACCGCTCTGGCAGCTTGCCCTTTGTGGCACGTTTTGACCTGCGCAATTGCTCCTCTTGTGCCCCCTCTGACCGTTGGCTGTCAGAATCTGTCTCAGACTTTATGTCTGTATGTGCCTCTAGGGATAAAGACCTCCGTTTAGATACCTCCCTTGGGCTTGGTGTTGCAGGCGGCCTGCTTCACTTTTGCTGTCTGCTAGGCCTAATGACTGGCGATGTTGGAACACTCTTAGATTCTGGCTTTTCTTCCTTAGGAGAAGAACCTTGTGCCTGGTCAGAATCTGCATCTGGACCATGTGCACCATCCCCTTCTGGCTCATCACCCTCTGGACTTTCTTTCTCAGCATAAATGCCTAAATCATCTCTCAAAATGTCAGGGTTAGCATGTAAGTGAGTCCATCCGGATTGCTCACAAAATTCAGCGCTCCTACTGAGGACCACTCTTGTAGTATCCCCATCTGGGTTCACGAACCTCCAAGATTTGGCATGTGGTTCGTACCCACAAAAGATGAGTTTCCTAGCCCTTGGACTTCCCTTTTTCCTTAACGCTTTTGGGATAAGTACATAGGCTTGAGATCCAAACACCCGAAAGTAATTAACTTTGGGCTTCTTCCCATATAAAGTAAAATATGGCGTAGTATCAATTACCGAATTATATACTCGGTTCAGAACATGAGTAGCCGTCTGCCAAGCTTCCGCCCAGTAACTTTGAGGAAGTTTAGCATCAAACAACATAGAGTTTGCCAACTCTTGCAGAACCCTGTTTTTACGTTCGGCCACGCCTCCTTCTTGGGGGGAATAAGGTGTAGACAGACGATGCTTAATTCCCTTTTTCTTAAAGAAATTCTGCAACACAGACCCGGTAAATTCTGACCCTCTGTCTGTTTGAAAAGCAAGAACTCTAGTACCGAATTCAAGTTCTACTGCATGAACCCAATTTTTAACTGTTTCTGCAGTATCTGCTTTTGTTTTGAGAGGAAAAAACCATGTAACCTTTGTTTTGTCATCTGAAAGACACAGTGCATACCTCGAACCTCCCATGCTAGCAACAGGCATTGGGCCACATAGGTCCATATGCACAAGTTGGAATACTTTGTCAGATTTCCTATTTGAACTGGGATAGCTGCATCTATGAACCTTCGCCCTTTTGCATGCAGTACAATCCAAATACTTAGTACATTTGTTCAACTTGCACCCTTCTGATAATTCAGGTTGTCTTTTAACATACTGAAAATTAATATGTCCCAAACGGCGATGCCATAAATGAACACAAGAATTATGGGTAGGCGAGTTCACACAACCAGCATGAACCTGTTCAACTTCATCTGGACTTGTCTCAAAATAATATAACCCATTTCTGCATTCCACCTGCAAAAGAGATACGTTATTCTTTGAAATAGTGCAAACCCCATTTTCAAACACAGTTTTAAACCCATTTCTATCAAGTTCTGACACAGACAAAATACACCCCTTCATTCCCTTTAGCACATAGGCATCAATTTCTGTTTGCAAACACTTCAAAAACACTGTGCCTACGGTCTTTAAGGAACGTTTAGTTGAATCTGCCATTGTCACAACTTTAAGGGTTTGCAAATGCCTGCAATTCTGCAAACGGACACTAGATGGTGCCACCAGGTGGTGAGATGCACCACTGTCGATCAACCAGCGTAGATTGCTGCCTTGGCCACGCCCTTGCATCAACGCCATTGCTGAAGCCATGTGCTGTGTGCTGTGGGAGTAGCCACGACCTCCTCCTCTTCTTCGACGTCCCCTGGAACTCCTTGTCTGGTAACTAGGGGTAACGGCCTTGGTGCTGTCTTGACCAGGTTCACGTGTACAATTCCTGATTAAATGTGAAGAGGAACCACAGCGAAAACAGTGTCTAGCTGCAAAAGCATTTACTGTGTTCTCAAACTCAGCATCCCCACTCTTAGGCACAGCATAACTCCCCTTTGACGGGGACGCGGGTGGCGCTGTGGGCTAAAGCCTCAGCGCCTAGGGCTTGCCGATCGAAAGGTCGGCGGTTCGAATCCCCGCGGCGGGGTGCGCTCCCGCTGCTCGGTCCCAGCGCCTGCCCACCTAGCAGTTCGAAAGCACCCCCGGGGGCAAGTAGATAAATAGGTACCGCTTACCAGCGGGAAGGTAAACGGCGTTCCGTGTGCGGCTCTGGCTCGCCAGAGCAGCGTTGTCACGCTGGCCACGTGACCCGGAAGTGTCTGCGGACAGCGCTGGCCCCCGGCCAATAGATGTGAGATGGGCGCACAAACCCCAGAGTCTGTCAAGACTGGCCCGTTCGGGCAGGGGTACCTTTACCTTTACCTTTAACTCCCCTTTGAAGACAAACCTCTTTCTCTTTGCCTTTTATCCTGTTCATCAGCAAGTCGAGAAGAAATGTATTCAAGGGTTAATTCAGATGAAGGCATAGCTTCCAAAGTTAAAGCTAGAGTCTCATAGCTTTTATCAAGAGAAGACAACAAAATGTATGACTGCTGCTCCATAGAGAAAGGAATGCCCAGCTGTCTTAGTTGATTAAAGGCAGACACCATTTTGGCAATATGTTCTTTCACACACACTCCCGGTTGGAGACGTAAATCAAACAAACATCTTGTAGCATGGATCTTGGCCCCCGCAGTGTTTCTGGAATTTAACCGCTGCAGAACCGTCCAGACCTCATGCGTGTTCTTTAACTCAGAAACATAAGGCATTTGCTCTGGTCCCACTGCCAAAACTAGTAGACCTTGGGCTTTCCTGTCGCGTTTCTGAGAAGCTGCCGCTGCTGCTTTGTCTTCTGCAGACGCGTCTGCAGCTGCCTGTAAAGGCGGTGCTTCAGTACAACTCCACAACTCTTTTGCTTGCAACCAAACCCTTACTCTAGCCTTCCAATCTTGCCAATTTTTCCCATTGAGTCGCGTAAAGGGGACAGTAAAACTTTCCTGGGACTCTGCCATCCTCCCTGGGGCTTAGGAACGATACTCACAGACCTGTAGACCGTCTCCCAGCTGCTGAGGCGGCTCCTCGAGGAATAAGACGTCTTCCAGCGAGTACAAACTGCGCAGTGCCTCTTTAAAACTTTTCCTAGGCACGTTGCAGGACTCAAGCTGCTTTGAAGGCTTTCGTTGTCGGCAACCGCTTCTGTCTTCGCTCCAGTCCTTGCATAAATCACTCTTAACTGCACTCCTTATCTCCTTCTTGACGTACAAACAACCATAACCTGTCCCATTAAACTTTAATTAGTTTAATGCTAATCAGATGTCCAGTGCGCTTCCGATGTGACAGTGTCCCATTACAGCAGAGCATTTCGCACAGCAGCTCAAGAAGGGCTGGAGAGTCAGCATCTTTCCAATAAAGGAATCTTGGAGCAAGCGGTTTGGAACTCAAATAAAAGGTTTATTTACACAAAACAAAAAACCCTGGTGAAGAATCACACATTTCAGCAAACACGCCCCAAAAGAAAAAGAAGGGGGAAGGGGCACGAGTGAGTTGACTATTTATACAAACTCACATTCCTGGAAGCCTAACGACCTCCAGCTGCTCAGTGATTAGAGCGTCTTGATTAGAGCTTCTTAACCCTTTAATACCAACACCTTCTGACTTACTGCGTCTTCTGGCCTTCTGCACTTGACTAACGGGAGACGAAGGCTCACTTTTGGGCTGTCTTTTAACAGCCTGCAGAGATGCCCTTTCCTGTTGCTGACCCTGGTCAGAGACCTGATCCTCAGCAACAGGTTCAGCATCTATCTCTCCCTCCTCAGCAGAATCAGACAGACACTCTAAGAGAACATCAGGATTCCCATGGATCCGTGTCCACCCACTCTGCTCACAGAACTCAGCACTCCTGCTGACTAGAATCCTGGATTGATCGCCTTCTGGATAGGCAAATCTCCACCACTTTGTCCCAGGCTCATACCCACAAAAGATCATTTTCCGGGACCTCGAGTCACCCTTCTTGCGTTGGGCCTTTGGCACAAGAACCCAAGCCTCGCAACCAAACACATGGAAGAAATGCACCTTGGGCTTCTTACCGTGCAGCAGGAAATAGGGCGTGTTCCCTACAACAGAGCTATAGGACCTGTTCAAAGTGAAGTTGGCAGCTTTCCAAGCTTCGGCCCAAAAACCCTGAGGCAAGCCAGCGTCAAACAGTAGCGCTTCAGCTGCCTCTTGTAGTGTTCTGTTCCTACGCTCTGCAACACTATTCTCCTGAGGAGAAAAAGCAACCATCAACCTGTGACGTATCCCCTTCTGGCAGAAGAAACTCTGCAAAGCAGACCCGGTGAACTCTCCGCCTCGGTCTCTCTGAAGGCTCTGCACCTTGGTGGGAAACTGTAGTTCCACTGCCGCAATCCAGTCTTTGATCAGCGGCGCTGCCTCGCTCTTGTGTTTCAGTGAGAAGACCCACCCATTTCTAGAGAAATCATCTGTCAGCGTGAGTGCAAACTTAGCTCCGCCCAGACTCACTACTGGCATGGGTCCACATAGGTCTGCATGCACTAGCTCAAAAGGCCTTGTGGTTACCCTCTCCAATCTCGGATAACTGCACCTTTTTACCTTTGCTCTTTTGCATGCTCTGCAATCCAAGGACTTAACACATGCCTTCATCTTGCACCCCTCAGTGCACTCTGGCAGCTTCTGGTTATATTTCCAGCAGCTGTGAGACATTCTCCTGTGCCACAAATGTGCACACAAATTGTGTGTGGGAACGTTAGCACATTGCGCCTGTGCTGTCTCAGTGTCACCCTTACCTGCTGGAGGTGTTTCCAGAACATAGAGCCTGTTATGACATTCAACACTGACCAGTTGCTTTTCCACCCCCGGAAATAGAACAGACATCATTTTCAAAGCAAACCTTATAGCCAACTTTTACAAGAGCAGAAACAGATAAAAGACAACATTGCATTCCTGGCACAACGTAGGCTTCCAGCTCTGCCTGTAAAAACAAAACAAACACATTCCCAACTGTGGTTAATTGTCTCTGTGTCTCATCTGCAAGAGTGACAGTTTTCCCAGTTGAAACAGCCCTGCAGTTCCACGTTTCCACGCTGGCCTCCTCTCCTAGACTGGCTGCCATGGAAACCTGGCTGGCTGCCATGAGGACTTGGCTGACTGCCATGGGAAGCGAGCTTGGAGACATCCTGTCCAGCCTCTCTGGCTCTTCTCGGACAGGACCGATGCAGGTGTTCAACAGACCCGCAGACAAAGCAACGACGAGTGGAAAAAGCCTGAACTGTGCCTTCTGGCTTGGCCCCCCTCTGCTACCGGCAGGGCACCATGAGCCAGCTTAGCCCTCTCTGAGACTGCGTTCTTCCTCGTCACATAAACGACCAGTCACATACTGCAGCGTAAGATCCGCTGGATTCATAGATTCCAAAGTTAGACACAAATTGTCATAGCTTTTGTCCAGAGAGCTGAGCAAAATATAAATTTTCATCTCCTCAGTAAAGTTGACTTGCAACAGTCTCAGCTTGTTGAAAACAGAGAGCATCTTAGTCACATGCTGTCTGATGCTATCACCAGGACGCAGCTTCAGCTCAAACAAGCTTCTGGTGGTGTAGATCTTTGCCCCAGCTGTCGTCCTGTGGTGCACTCTCTCTAGTGCCTGGTAGGCCTCCTGGGCAGTCTCAATCCCCTCCACCAAAGGTAGCTGTGAGCCCTCCAAACTGAGCACTATAGCTCCCAGGGCTTTCTGGTCCCTCCTCTGTGAGGCATGGGCAGCTGCAACGACCGCTGCTGCAGCTCTGGCTGGAGCGTGTTGTGGAGGCCCTTGCGTCAGCTCCCACAGGCCCTTGGCTACCAGCCAGGCCCTCAGCTTCCGGGACCACTCTTCCCAGTTGCTCCCATTTAGCTTCTCAAAAGGGACAGTGAAAGATTCCTGGCCATCTGCCATCTTCTTCCCTGGACCTGAGCCTACTCATGTTCCGGCAGCTCCTCTTGGCACCCGGTCCTGAAGATGAGATCTTCCCCAGTGAGCTTCGCTGCCTCAAACGTTAGGCAGGAGCTCCAGCTGGCTTCTCCCACACACACAGGCACGACTTGGCAACAGCTTCCACAACGTGGGCCAAAACAGGAGCCAAAAACGGCTGACCCATAACCTGCTGGAATATAATGGTGTCCGGCACGCTTCTCCCTGTGCTGATAGAAATCTTGAGCTCTCTTCCTCAGCTCTTAGCAGAGTTTTGCAGCAGCAGAAAAGGTGCCTTGTGTGTGGATAATAAATCAGAGACTGTACGCGGGCTTCTTGCTAATCTCTAGCAGCCTTTAATGAGAAGAAAAACATCATAAATCAGCCCGGCGAGAGAGCGGACATCCTCACGGCTCTCAGTCAAAAATGAAAGTAACTCACACACAAAGAAAGATTCCCGTATGTGAACAAAACCACGCCTCAGAATGTGAGACGTCACACAGAACTGTTTAACCCTGTAAGTTCTGATTCTCCTCACACATTTTACCTTTGTAAAATAAGCTAGCTTCTCCACACACCTTCTATTCTCTGCCCTCCATTCACACAATCAAGAGGAATTGTCAGAGTCCAAGGATGCATTCCGTCCAGGGCCAGGGAGGGAAGCAGGGGAGCTGGGTAGTGTTCCAATTGGCTCCTATACCTGAGGTTCCCCATGCAGGTCTAACACTGAAGCTGTGCACCTGATTTGGCAAGTGGCTCTTGCAGGAGCAGCAGGGGCATTTATACGCAGCTGAGCGTCTTCTTTTGTTTGCTAAACAGCATTAGCTGAAGTCTGTGGGTGGAGACTGATTAATAAATACGATCCCCAACAAAATTTAGGGTGCCTAGTGCCATACTGAGCTGCAGCTTTCCCTTGGAGCTTTAACCTATTAAGCGGCTGTGTAATTAATTGCTGTGGTGGTATGGCCAACAGGGGTACTGCACAGGCATCCTCTGACAATGGAAGTGGGCCTGGCATACAGGGCGGGTCCCAAACTCCTGCCATGCAATCCCCAGGCTTTTGCCCAATTCTTTTTCTTTTCTTTTGAAACATTCTATCTGCAGTGTAGGCCAAGGGGCTCAGGGTCTTCTGCTTCAATGGTAGGTATGCAAGATTGTATTCCAGACACTCCACCTAGCATTTTGGCGCAACCGGGTACATCTGCCTCCGGTCTGAGTAGTGCGCAGTCGGGCAGCAGTACAGGTAGTCACCCTAACACATGCTCTCAGTCATCACGTAACAAAAAGTCTACGTCCAGTTCCGCAGGTGGTGGGACCTCTTCCACTAGGCCTAATCGCTCTGCTCCACAGCCGCAGGTTATAGATGTTCCTAGTGTATTCCAGGAGCCACCGTCTCAAAATACGCCCTCAGAGGGCGGTTCTGCTTCATCATCATCAGAGGAGGAGGCCCAGCCACAGCTAGAAACAACCGAAAGCGCAGGACTGGCCCCAGCTGCCCCCGAGCCACAGGGAGGAAAGAGAAAGGCAAAGAAAAAACACACGTCAAAGAAGACCAAGAAGAGCAAGCCTTCTGACACCGAGGAAAAATCAGGTACTTCCTCATCAGACACTGATAGTGATGCCCCCTTGGAGGTGTACTGGGGCCTCAGCGAGAAAATTTCTGGGGTCCCTTTGTGGGTGCATGAGAGGAGGGCTAACTCACATCGTAAAACATTTAATGGGTCCTTGGAATGGAAGGGAGGTGCTCTGGTGGAGGACGTTAAAACGTCCACTAACGTGTCCACGGATTTCATTTTGCGTAATCACCTGTCCAAAAGAAAAAGGACCAAGATTCTTAATGGGGATTGTGTAGATATGTTCACCCTGCTTCCACCATCTAAAGTGTCAGGGAAGGGTGAAAAGAAGCGTACTTATGGGAAACGTAGGTATAGGACACCACGGGCAGAACGCAATTTCGAGAATTGGCTGGATGGGTTTCAGGTGTTCATGGGCATGATTTCCGCTTGTTACCCCAAACGTGGTATGCATTTAGCTGCCTACATGGCCCACGTAAGAAGGGCGTATGCTCTGGTTGGGGAGGCGGCCACCTTAACCTATGATGAAGACTTCTGCAGAAATGCTTCCTTTTTGCCCACTACCTGCTAGGACCTGAGGGACCAGAACTATTGGATGGAGCATGTGGGTCCATACATGGAAAAGAAACAGCAGGACCCATATAAGTCCGGAAAGGTTGAGTTAAAACAACGTAGGCAGTGCTGGGAGTATAACCGTGGAACGTGCGTGCGTCCAAGTTGTAAATACCTGCATGAGTGTGAAAAGTGCCTAGGCCATATCTTGTTTCAAAGGTAAGCAGCCCTTTCGGGGTGACAGGGGGCACTTCCACCAGGGGAATCGTGGTGCCCCTGGACCCTCCCAGGGCACAACTGGAAACCGCTAGTAATACAACCCTTAGTCTTGCCTTTTCACCAATCAAACTGCAACCTCTAAAAATTCTCCTTATTTTATACCCTAATAAACTGTTGGAAACTGGCCCCCTTGGGAAAGGCTGACTCCTCTTCCCAGGCACTCGGGGCCTGTTGCCAGCGATCTATCCTGGCTGGTTTCCGAACAGACCAGGGAGGTCTTCAATAAGCGACACCTCCCTCCTAAGAGATGCACACTCCCTTCCCCCTTGCATAGCAGCAGGAGAAAGAAAACAGTCTGAAAAGTAGTCTATTTTGCTCTACTTTATTCAACAGACTGCACACTGTACAAAGACATGACTTCTCTCTTAGAGGCCTCCGTACAACTGACTGACTCCACCTTCACAGGAACAACAGGAAGGTCTCAAGTTACACTGAGAACACAACTCTGAGAAAGAGCGTTGAACATCCGGTCACACGCTCAGACCCATCATAAGAATCACATGATGTAAACAATGATCTGCTACTTCGCAGCTGCTGAGCACTCATATTACAACATAAACAAGCTGCCAGGTACCTGTGGGAGGGGTTTTCCCTCGGTTTTAGAATCCCCGCTTCATTCACACCTAACTCCGGGAACCCTCCTAACCAGAAATCTGTAAAGGACATGCCAGATATCGCTAAAAAGAAAATTCAAAAGGAAATAATGGCTGGGAGGGTAGCTGGCCCATTCATAAAACCTCCTTTTGAGGGTTTACACATTTCACCTTTGGGTATTGTCCCTAAGAAGGCTCCGGGCGAATACCGCATGATACACAACTTTTCCTATCCAAAAGGAAGTTCAGTTAATGATGCAATTTCTCAGGAACCGTATTCAGTGACGTACGCCTCCTCGATCAAGCGGTAAAGCTTATTCTTAGATTCGGTAGCTTCCGGTCGGCGCAATCGATTAATGGCGGATTCCCCTCCGAGCTCCGGAGGGAGTCTGCTCCGCGAGTTCGGGTCTGACCGCTACGGCGAAGCGGGGACCCATAAAAATCACAGGCGCGGAAGCCTGTGAACAAGGAGACTCGGCGGGCACCTTTGTGCCCCCCCCAAAACCGCAAAGGAGCCTTTTTAAAGGCTCCAGAGCGGTAGCGGGTGTGCGGCGCGGTGGTGAGAGTCGTTACCCAGCCCGTGGAGCGAAGCCGCGTCGCCATAGTCGGAGAGCGCCGATTCCTTCCTGAAATTTGGATTTAAAATCAACTACCCGTGAGTAGGACTTAAAGATCTATTGGGATTTACAAGTAATTTAAAGAAAATTCGGCCAGAAACGGGACAGGCACAAAATAAGGAAGTCTGCCTTCCCGGACTGCAGAAATTTTAAAGCAAAGAAAGTACAAAGCCGTAATTTGAGAAAGGCTATTGGGGAACTAAGTAAACTGGACATTGGAATTGAAACCCCCCTCTTGCAGGCAGGAACAGAGGGGGAGGAAAGTGGACTTTTGACAACCTGCATGAAAAGGAGTTATTGGAAAATCTTTTCCGCTGTTTCAAAACCCTTGGAACGGACTGCCTAAATAAGAAAGCGAACAGAGAACTGTCACTTTGCTAAGACTTTTTGAAAGTTACTTAATTACTGGACTGCTGGGTCTTGGAAAGATACTTAATTACTAGACTGTTATGTTTTGGAAACATATTTGGGAACTGTTACAATAGACTTTTTTGGAGGCTTGGGGGACTTGACTAAAAGAGACATTTTGTTGTAAAAGTTCTGGAGATCTCTCCCCCTAGAGGATTCTGCTGAAATAGTTGCAAAGTGGATTACAATAACTAAGTTATTGGAATTTTCCATTTAAAAACAACTTACAGACGTGGGAACGACCTTGACTGGGACATGAATGGTACAGCAGATGCAACAACAACTAGATCTGGCAGACAATATAAGGCTAAAACTTCACAACAGCGAAGGGTTTCGGTCTCAGGCACAGTAACAGCAGTAACAGCTGCAACTGGGCAGACAAAAACAACAATTATGTCAACAGACCCTGTGACACAAGCTTTAGTTAAGATAAATGAGTCTTTGGAATCCCTGGCAAAACAAGGTGCGGAAAATAGTAGACAACTGGCAGAGCTTACAGCAAAGCTTGATCTGAATACGCAAAGTGTAAATGAACTGGGGAAGAGGGTGACCTCAAATACAGAGATTATTAATAAACTTTTTGAGGATTCTACTACAACTCGAAAGATTGCAGAAGAAGCTAAGGTTACTGCAGATGCTACTCAGGAAAAGATAATACCAGTCTGTAAAAAGCTGGAAGATCATGAGTTGGCTTTGTCTATGCTCGAATTGCAAAGAAAGGAGAGAAATTTGAGATTGAGAGCAGTGCCCGAAAGTGAAAAAGATAACTTGGTGGATTTTCTTACAAAAGAATTTTTGGATTTTTGGCAGCAGGAGTTAGAGAAGGAAGAATTCAAGATAGTGGCTGCTTTTAGATTGGGCAGAAGACAAAATAGAAAAAAGCCAAGGGACTGTTTGATAACTTTAAGATCCAAAGAAGAAAGAGATAAAATACTGAATTTGCACTTCCAAAGAACCTTGGAAATTGAAGACTCCTTTGTGGAGATTTTTAAGGACATACCTAAGCATATCTTGGATGTAAGAACCCATTACAAGGACTTGGTTGATCTACTGAAAAAGAACAGAATACTCTTCAGGTGGGAATTTCCTCAAGGCCTATCTTTCAAATACAAGGGAAGGAAAACAAAAATAAGATCTGTGCAAGACAAAGAGGAATTCTTACGAGATAACGAGGAAGATCTCCTGAAGGAGGTGGTCGAAGTGGAACCAACCCTAGTAGTAAAGGAAGCAACAGACATCCTAAATTTAACATTTGGACTGAAATCACCGACGGAGGACAAACAACTACTTGGAGCAGTTGGAGGGGAAAGTAAATAACGGCAAGATGGCTCTGCAACTTCTAAGTTGGAATTGTAATGGTCTCAACCTTCCCCGAAAAAGGAGAAATGTTTTTCATATATTGAAAAAAGAGCAATTGGACTTGATTTCTTTACAAGAAACACATGTGACAAGGTTGCATAGGAAACTACTCATCAATAAAAGATTAGGACAGGAATTTATTTCATCTGACAAAGTTAAGAAAAGAGGAGTGGTGATCTATGCAAAAGAAAAATTATCTCCGTAACTGATGTTCAAAGATGAACAAGGAAGATTTTTTTCCCCAAATTCTTTTTATTTTATTTCTAGCATAAAATACACCTGTCAGGGGTTCAGGAGCAGAGGCAAGGGCAAGGGAGGAAACAGAGAGCGAGGGGGAGGAGGCAGAAGAAAAGATGAGTGATGACGACGACCCGAGATCTCCGAGTCTTTCCAGTGAATCAGAAGATTCACAGAAAGGAGCACCAGTGGCCAGGGCAAGGGGGGAGCCTAGGGGGACACCCCAGGAAGATAGAGCCAGAGGGGACTCAGAGGGGAGCAGTTGGAAATCGGGACCAGCGTCACCGCCAGAGAGCAGGGAAGAGGAAGGGCGCCAGGGATCAAGCGCTGGCAGCTCACAACAGGGGGGAGGGCACGAGTCAGGAGTGGCCACACCTCCATCGGGGAGCGAAGAAACGGTCAGACGGAAAGTGGAAGGTTGGGCGCGCGCGCCAAGTTCAAATGCACAGGAAAGTGACGCAGTAGGCAGCCAGGAAAGGGAGCCAGGTCCTAAAGCCCGGCGCAAGGAGACAGGAGGGTCCGGGGGGTCGGCGTCAGAAGAATCCCGGAAGGAAGAGACCCCGGGGGGCAGAGGGACCCAGAGGAGAACAGTCAGGCGGAAAAGGTGGAGCAGGGCTAGGATATTAAGTTGGTGTACAAGGGGCGGAGACTCAGACGGAGCTTCGCCGATCTAACGCATAAGACGTAGAGTTGCACGCAGCAGCTTGAGAATGGAAACTGTAACTCAATAAAGACTTTTACTTAATGATCGCTGGCTAGCGTGATCCTCTGTGAGCTAGGATCTGGGAGCAGCTCTGACAACACCAAAAAAAGAAAACCACAAACAGTCCAAAAAGGATTTAAAAAGCAGCAAAATACATAAGCACAAATAAACCACATAAAAAAACCTTAATTCATACTGTATTGTTAATCTGACTTCCCTCCACCACGGTTTGAGTTATATCCCAATGTTATCTTCTGCAGTGTCTTTTTACCATCTTTACCTCTTCATCGCAGGTTTTATATTACACCTACTGTGATTTTGATATTTCCTAAATTTGTTTCCATGTATGAAATAAATTTGTTCCAATCATTAATAAATTTTGTATTTTTCTGATACCTGATCTTCTGTGTCATTTTTGCTAACTCTATATACTCAAATAACTTAATTTGCCATTCTCTGATAGTTGGGATGTTAGGTGTTTTCCAATTTTGCGCTAGCAATATCCTGGCTGCTACCGTTGCATATTGAAACAAGGTTTGATCTTCCTTCTTAATCTCATCTCCGACCATTCCTAAAAGAAAGGCTTCGGGGTTTTTAGGGAATGTATATTTCAAGACCTTTTTTAATTCATCGTAAATGAGGCCCCAGAACCTTTTCACTTCTTCACACGTCCACCACATATGGTGGAAATCACCCTCCTTTTTTTTACATTTCCAACAGGTTTTGTCCCCGGTCCTATACATCTTTTCCAGTTTCACTGGAGTGATGTACCAACGGTACATCATCTTTTCCATATTCTCTTGGAGTCCAACACAAGCTGTGAATTTCATATCTTTGTTCCAAAGTTTCTCCCACCTATCGTAATCCAAATTATATCCCAAATCTATGGCCCATTTAATCATAACCTCTTTCACCTCTTCATCCTTGGTATCCCACTCTAGTAATTGATTATACATTTTGGATAGAAGTTTGGTATTTCCTTCTATTATTTCTACCTGGTATTTAGATTTTTTTTCATTCATCCCTACTTTTTTATGTTCATTCCAGAGGGCATTAATTTGATGGTACTGAAGCCACCCCGTTAATTTATCCTTTAAATCTTCATATGGTCTCATTTTCCATCCCTTATCTGATTTAACCAAGAGGTCTTCATAGGTCCATCTTTGGCTTTCCATGTTTAGTTTTTTGATTGTTAAGATGTTAATCGGTGATAACCACAAGGGGGTGCCCCTTTCAATCAGTCTTTTATTTCTGTTCCATACTTCCAGTAACGCCCCTCTAATGACATGGTTGGAGAATCCCTTGTGCACCTTTTCTTTATCATGCCACAGATACGCATGCCAACCAAATCTGGCATTAAAACCCTCTAAATCCAACAAATGCGTATTTCCCAGGGTTATCCAGTCCTTAATCCAACACAGGCATGAGGCCTCATAATACAATTTTAGGTTCGGAACAGCGAACCCTCCTCTTTCCCTTCGGTCTGTAAGCAGTTTAAATTTAATTCTTGCTCTTTTCCCCTGCCAGATAAATCTGGACAGGGTCCTCTGCCATTCTTTAAACATTGTTGTGCCCCTAATCACTGGGATGTTTTGAAATAAAAATATCAGTCTTGGGAGAATGCTCATTTTAATGGTAGCCATTCTTCCCGCCCACGAGAGTTTTAATCTGCTCCAACTGTCCAAGTCTTTTTTAATCTCTCTCCAAGTTCTATTGTAGTTATCTTCTACTAAATTTATGTTTTTTGTGGATATCCAAATACCCAAATATTTCACCTTTTTCACTACCTTAATCCCTGTTTGCCGCTCTAACTGATTTCTTGCGTCTTCAGCCAAATTTTTTGTTATTATCTTTGTTTTGACTTTGTTTAGCTTGAATCCGGACAGCTTTCCAAACTCTTCAAGTAGCTCTAAAACTTTATCAATGCCTGTTGTTGGTTCTTCTAATGATATTACCAAATCATCGGCATATGCCTTTGATTTGTATTCTTTTGCTCCAATTTTAATTCCTCTAATTTCTGGTGTTTCCCTTATTTTATTCATAATGACTTCCAAAACCATGATATTTTTTTTAAAAAATATATTTTTATTGCTTTTTTCCAGATATCATATCAAACAACAAAAGAAAAAGAAAAAAAAAGAAAACAAATGAAATCCAACTTTCAATTACATTTTTCCATGACTTACCGGACTTCCCCACGTCTCCCTCACCCTGCTTTCTTAACAATAAAATGTCAGCAAATTAATATCTTGTTTCGTGTGTTATTCATACTTTCAAATAATTTTCTTTTAGGTTCAAAATACTTATTATCAATTTACTTTTACTTCAAACTAAACACAATATTATTTTAAACTTTAGTCCTCTCCTAATCATATCTTAATTTCCAATATACCAAATCTTATTGCTGGAGCTTAATTTTTCAGTTCATGCAAATTATTGACAATCATATAACTTATAATGTTATAATGATTTTATTGCATTAGCCATGCGGCCATAGCATAATATACATAGAAATAACAACATAAAATGGGGGTGGGGAGATAAAAGTGTATGCCGTTCTGGGCGAATACTTTGAGAAAATGGGGATAACAAAGGTAACGGGAGATTTAAAACATTGAGTGACAGAGAATACAAAAAACAGGTTTGATTGTGCGGCGTATCGACTACATCTGTGGTATTGAGGAAGGAGTTGGTGCCGCTTTCCTCTTCATCACACTAAGCAGGAAATTAGCTGTCATCTCGGTAATCCAACGGTCAGAATCCTGCAGAAGAAGGGACACTATCCAAGGCTGGATTGGGAGATGAAGCTTGTTCACGAGAGGAGTTAGGAACCGAGATCTTTCATCTGTCCAGTTGGGACAGAAGAGCATTACATGTTCCATAGTCTCCAGAACCGTGTCATTGCAGGAGCATGTTCTATTTGCGCTGGGAACTCTGGAGTAACGACCCGACAGAACTGCTGTAGGAAAACAGTTGAGACGGGCACAGGTAAAGGCCCTTCGTTTAGCCTCCGAAGGAATTGTAAAGCAGTATAGAGGGATCCCTTCAGGGGGTGGAATAGCTAGGGCTAAGCCTGAACACGGCCCTCTTGCATGGGAAGCTGTGTTAGAGAAGCCGAGCTTATACACTCTAAATTAAAAACAGTTTTGCGGTTCAAATTGAGAAGAGAGCGGAATTTGAGATTAATTGTAGTTTTCCAAGGAGAATTATGAATATCTCTTAGGATCAGATTGGAGAAACCACCTCTAATTCGAGCATCCGATGGTAGTAGGTGGGAGCTGTAGGAAATGGCTCGACTCCATGCTCGTTTTACAATTGAGGGCTGGGCGAACTCAAGACGTAAGGCTGCACCTGAGACACATCTTGGGACGCCGGAAAGAGATCTCAGAAACATGTGAAGTGGGCGATCCAAGTTACCTGATATTGCTGTAGTCCATACTTCGCAGCCATATAATAGTTTAGGGACAACTTTGGCATTAAACATTTGAATTGCTGCTGGAAGGTGTTTGCCGCCCTTCTGGTGATAAAATCGGACAATGGCATTAGAGGTTGTAGTTGCAGCAAGAGAGGCAGATTGTAGATGGGTGGTCCAGGAGAGATTATAAGTAAATATTAAGCCTAGATATTTAAAGGCTTTTACCTTTTCTAAGTAGCCACCTGTGATCTTAAGCGGCTCCAGCTTGAATTTGCGGGAACGAGTGAAGTGGAGAACTTTCGATTTTTTATAATTAATATTAAGAGCTTCCGCCTTACAATAGGCGATAAATGCATTAACTGCATTTGCTAGGTCCGCAGCTGTTCTGGATAAGATGACGGCATCATCCGCATAGAAAAGGGAAGCAACGGGGTGGCCTGCTAAGTGAGGAGGGTACTTAGTTGCTAGCTTCAAAGGGGAAAGGGCGTCATGAAGATAAAGATTAAACAATAAAGGGGCCAAGAGACAACCTTGTCGGACGCCCCTGGCCGTTGGGAATGGGGTGGTAAGGTAGCCGTTGGGACCAATTCGAATGCGAGCTGTGGTGTTTGAATAAAGGGAAATAATTAGGGAAAGGAGGTGTGGATCAATTCCCAAATGGGCAAGTTTGGACCATAATCTCTGTCTAGGAATGGAATCAAAGGCGGCCTCCAGGTCCATGAAAGCGGCAAACAGGTGGCCTTGCCTTGGTGCAGTGTATTTACTGGCAAGGTGATAAAGAGTTAGACAGTGGTCCATGGTTGATGCTGACTTCCGGAAGCCAATCTGTTCTGGCGGTAGAATGTTTCTCTCATGGACCCATGAAAGAAGTTCTTCCAGTAAGACAGCAGCAAATATTTTCCCCGGAATAGATAGTAAGCTGATGGGGCGATAGTTCCTAGGGATGTTTGGCTGGCCGCCTTTGAAAATCGGGACTATTGTAGCTTCTCTCCAGGAGTCGGGGATGTCTAAGGCGGAGGAGATAGCGGTGAATACAGAAGTCAGCTGTTCACTCCACCAAAGAGGATCAGTCAGGAAAAGGTCCAACGGGACCATGTCTGGGCCGGGGGCCTTATTCCTACGCATGGACATTATGATGTTGAAGATGCGGGTTGAGGTAAAATTTACTGAGGAGGTGGAGCTAGGAGAACGGGAACAGAGGTCCGACGGGGATTGAAGGTGATCTGTAAGATTATTTGGAGAAGCGAAACTGGCCGAATAATAAGCGATCCATTCGTCAGCGGAAATCAGGATAGCTGAATTGGGTGGTGCCGAAGGCCTAACTAAGCGCCAAAAGGAGCGGGAGTCATGCCTCTCTACAGCTGAACGAAGAGTGGACCAAGCCTCAAGGATGTGTTGCTGTTTCTTGCAATGAATCATGTTTCTGTATGTCCTTTTAGTAACTAGAAGCTCTGCACGGGTTTGAGGGTCGTTGGAAAATTTGATGATTCTGACCATTTTCCTAATTCGCCTTCTTAGGACTTTACATTCCTTGTCAAACCAGGGTGATTCGGAGAAGAAGCGTTGGTGGGTAGGCGAGGTAATGGTTATGTAAGTTGTTGAAAAAGCATCAATTAATTTCCGGTATTGGTCAGCGGGCGGAATTGAGTCAGAAAGAACTGTAGGCATATCAAGTGATTTTTGTATGTCCAGGGCAAGAGAGGAGCTGAGGCTTGTCCATTTCTTTGTTTTATATACAGGGTAGCTTTGTATGGTGGAGCTATAGTTCGAGGGGACTGAGAATGGCTCTATTAGGCTTAACATTAAAGTCAATGGAAGGTGGTCACCACCAAAATATTCAGCCACTTCCATTTTTGTAGAAATTGAGAATAGCTCCGGCGTCAATAGAATGTAGTCGACAACACTGGTCCCCCGGGAAGAGATGCACGTTAACTGCTGCGAGGACAAGGGAGTAACGTTGCCATTTGCGATGCAAAGATCGTTTTCGATGGCCAATTGGGCCATCAGCCTCCCCGACGCATTTGTTATGGGATCAAGAGAGCATCTATTTCCCCAGGGGTGCTGCAGGGGATTGTCCAGAAGTGCTGCGGAAGATAATATAGCATCGTCGTTGGGACCTATTCTTGCATTAAAGTCACCTAAGAGGATTTGAGGAAGTCCTGGGTTAGTTGTTTGAAGGTCATGAAGCCAAGACGAAAGTTCAGACCACCTTTCATTACGGTCGGAATCATTAATTGCTGGAGGCAGATATACTGTAGTTATCAACCATGGGCTTTTGGTCTTTGGAAGGTGGATCTTTATAGTGAGAAAGTAAGGGGAAGATTTAAGTTCCTCGCAGATAGTGAGGGATAAGCTGGTTGAGATAAGACAGGCGAGGCCAACTTGAGGGCGACCCCTGTTAGCTAGTTTGCGAGCACAGGAGCTAAAGGAACAATAATATGGGAGAGTGATACTTTGTTGGGACCAGGTCTCTTGGAGGCACACAATGTCAAAAGAAGAAATAAAGTTTATTGCCTCAGATCCATTTGCTTTGTCGCCCAGCCGTTAACATTCCAGGAGACAATTTTAAGGCTCTGGGGTGAATTGGATGCGCCTTTCAGGGAAAGAACTACTTTTGCTTGGTTTGTAGGTAAGGATTGAGCCTGTTTGTTTCTAATACCAAATCTTATTGCTGGAGCTTAATTTTTCAGTTCATGCAAATTATTGACAATCATATAACTTATAATGTTTTTGTAAATAGTCCTTGAATTTTTTCCAGTTCTCCTCCGTTGTCTCCCAAATCCCGGATTCTGCCAGTCATTTCGTCCAGTTCCATATAGTCCATCAATTGCATATACCACTCTTCCAGTGTGGGCAAATCTTGTGTCTTCCAGTGCTTTGCGATGAGTATTCTTGCTGCTGTTGTTGCATACATAAAAAAGGTTCTATCCTTCTTTGGCACATTCTGGCCGACAATGCCCAAAAGGAAGGCCTCTGGTTTCTTAGGAAAGGTATACTTAAATACCCTTTTTAACTCATTGTAAATCATTTCCCAGAAAGCCTTTACCCTTGGACAGGTCCACCAGAGGTGAAAGAATGTCCCTTCCGCCTCCTTACATTTCCAACATTTATTATCAGACAAATGGTATATTTTAGCAAGTTTGACTGGGGTCATGTACCACATGTATATCATTTTCAAAATATTTTCTTTCAGGGCACTACATGCCGTGAATTTCATACCGGTGGTCCATAACCTTTCCCAGTCTTCAAACATGATGTTGTACCCAATGTCTTGAGCCCATTTTATCATGGCGGATTTAACTCTCTCATCCTGAGTGTTCCATTTAAGCAGCAAGTTATACATTCTCGAAAGTACCTTTGTCTTTGGTTCTAACAGTTCTGTCTCTAGTTTCGATTTTTCCACCTGGAATCCTGTTTTTTTATCCAACTTAAAAATCTCTTGAATTTGAGCATAATGAAACCAGTCTTGCACCTTATGCTTTACTTTTTCATAGCTCTGTAACCTCCAATTATCGCCTATTTTTTCTAACATTTCCCCATATTTCAACCAGCCGGTCTCCATATTGGGTTTTTTTCGGGCCTTGGCCTCCACTGGTGACAGCCACTTCGGGGTCTTACTTTCTAATAAGTCTTTGTATTTTATCCAGACCATATATATTGCTTTTCTGACAATATGGTTTTTGAATGTTTTATGAATCTTAACCTTGTCGTACCACAAATATGCATGCCACCCAAAAGCATTGTCAAACCCTTCTAGATCTAGGACATCGGTGTTTTCTAATAACAACCAATCTTTCATCCAGCAGAAGGCTGCAGCTTCATAGTATAACCTTAAGTCTGGCAGGGCAAACCCCCCTCTTTCTTTTGCATCAGTTAGTATTTTGAATTTTATTCGGGGCTTTTTGCCCTGCCAAACAAACTTCGAAATATCCTTCTGCCATTTACCAAAACATTCAGCTCTGTCCACAATCTGAAGGGCTTGAAACAAAAACAGCATCTTTGGCAATACATTCATTTTTATCGCTGCAATTCTACCCAACAAGGAAAGTTTCAGTCTTGACCAAATTTCTAAGTCCTTTTTAACTTCTAACCAACATTTTTCATAATTGTCCTTAAACAAATTCAAATTTCTGGAAGACAAATTAATCCCCAGGTATTTCACTTTTTTAACCACAGTTAATTCTGTTTCCTTCTGAAACTCATCTGTTTCTAAAGGTGTCAAGTTTTTAACCAGAACCTTGGTTTTTTGCTTATTCAGCTTGAATCCCACCACCCGACCAAACTCTTGGATCAATTCTAAAACTCTTTTTGTGCTAGATTCTGGCTCCTGTAATGTTAAAACCAAGTCATCTGCAAAAGCTTTCAGTTTATATTGTTTCTCTCCGACATATATTCCTTTTATCAACCGGTCCTCCCTTATCATGTTCAAAAGTACCTCCAGGACTGAAATAAATAAAAGAGGGGATAAGGGACACCCCTGTCGTGTTCCTTTTTCAATTTTAAACTCATCTGTCACCACATTGTTCACTATCAATTTAGCTTTTTGTTCTGAGTAGATTGCTTCTATACCATTTTCGAACCCCAGTCCCACTCCCATCCCTTCCAAATTTTTCTTCATAAACTTCCAGGAAATATTGTCAAAGGCTTTCTCCGCGTCAATAAAAATTAACACTGCTTTTGTATTGATATTTGTTTGCAAAAGTTCCAAAATGTCAATAATGTTCCTAGTGTTATCAAACAAATGCCTGCCTGGGAGAAAGCCTGCCTGGTCCTTATGAATTACTTCATTTAGCACTCTTTTAAGCCTGCTTGCCAAAATGTCTGCAAAGATTTTGTAATCCACATTTAGGAGTGAGATGGGACGGTAGTTCTTTAATTGAGTCTTTTCAGCTTCCAACTTAGGAATCAATGTGATGAAAGCTTCTTTCCACGTTTCCGGTGTCTTCTTCCCCTCCATAATCTGGTTGCAAACCTCCATTAGTGGCTGTATCAAGTAGTCTTTTAAAGTCTTATAATACTTGGAGGTAAGTCCATCTGGGCCTGGAGATTTACCAAGTTGCATATTCTGGATGGCACTCTCAATTTCCTGTTGTGTTATTCGATAATTTAAGATTGTCCTCTTTTCTTGAGATAGTTTTGGTAATCCATTAGCTTTTAGAAATTGGTCTATCTCAGTCACTTCCTGAGGCCCTTGCGTGTAAAGTTTTTTGAAATATTTCTGGAAACACTTTCTTATTTCTTCCGGTTTCTGTATATTTTTCCCCTCCACCTCCAGATTGGTAACAAAGTTCAATTTTTGTCTCCTTTTCAACTGCCACGCTAGCAGTTTTCCACATTTATTCGCCGATTCAAAAGATCTTTGTTTCATTTGTTTGATTTTCCATTCCACTTCTTGATTTATTAATTTCGCATATTGTGCTTGATAAAACTTAATTTCTCTGAGAATCTCTTTAGATTTTGGTTTTAATCTCAATTTTTCCTCTCCATCTCTTATCTTCTCTCATATCTTATCCTTTTTTCCATTCCAGAGTTTTTTCTTGATCGTATTCTGTTGTATCAGAAACCCTCTCATTACAGCTTTACTTGCGTCCCAGATTATTCTCTTTTCCACCGAAGTGTTCAAATTTATTTCGAAATAGTCTTTTAAAGTTTTTTGGGCCTTTTTAACAACCTCTTGATCTCTTAGCAGAGTGTCATTCATTCTCCATCTGAAGGAACCGGCTGAAGTAAGTCTCAATTCCACTTTCAAAGTGTTATGGTCGGAGCAGGTTTTTGGGCAGATTTCCACTTTAATAGTCTTAGGTGCCAGTCCTCTAGATGTCCAAATTTGGTCTATTCTTGTCCATGACAAATGAGCTTCAGAAAAGAATGTTCCTTCTTTACCTAGGGGGTTCTTTGTCCTCCAAATGTCAATCAAATCCATATTGTCAGTCAGTTCAAAAAAAGTTTTAGGTAGCCTGCCATCTTTGGTTAGATTTTGGTTTTGCGACTTATCCATGTAAGTGGAGACCACCCCATTCATATCTCCCATCAAGAAGATGTTAGAATAGTCCAAATAATCCAGCAATATCTCATGCAGCTTCTTGTAAAATTCTGACTTCCCTTCATTTGGTGCATAAATTCCTACTATCAAAAACTTTTCTCCTTGTGTTTGTATCTCAATTGCCAAAATTCTTCCATGCTCATCTTTAAATAAAAATTTCGGTGACAGGTTCTCCTTTGCATAAATCACAACACCTCTTTTCTTAACTTTATCTGATGAAATAAATTCTTGGCCTAGTCTTTTGTTGATTAATACTTTCCTATGGAGCCTAGTCACGTGAGTTTCCTGCAAACAGATAATGTCCAATTTTTCTTTTTTCAATATGTGAAAGATCCTCCTTCTTTTTTCCGGAGAATTCCCGCCATTTATATTCCAACTTAGAAGTTGCAGAGACATCCTGGATCAATTTAAGAGTCCTCTTGAGGTGTGTCTTCTTCGTCCAAACCCGATGGTAGAACAGGTGTTGGTTCAGGTAGAGGTGCTGGCCCGGCTCCTGCTACTCCCTTCCGAAGGTCCTCTCCGTAGTCGTTCAAAAATTTTGATTGGTCTTCTGCTGTTCTGATTTTTACTTTTTTCCCTTTGATAGTAAAAGATAATCCTTGAGGGAATTCCCACCTATAAGGGATTGTGTTGTTTCTCAGTAGTCCTGTTAAATCCTTATATGTAGTTCTTAAGTCCAATAGTTGTTTTGGGATATCTCTGTAGATTTCTGCTTTTTTACCTTGAATCACCAGTGCTTTTTTAAAGTGTAAGCCGAGTATCTTGTCACTTTCTTGCCTAGATCTCAAAATGATCAGGCAATCTCTAGCTCTGTCCTTCCTCACCACTCTTCCCAATCTGAAAGTGGTGACAATTTTAAAGTCCTTATCTTCTTCTATAGCCCAGAACTTTGATAATTCTGATGTCAGAAAGCCAATCAAATTGTCTTGTTCAAGTTCTGGAATTGAGCGTAACCTAAGATTATTTTCCCTATTTTTCAGTTCCACCATAGACAGATAGGCCTGCTGTTCACTGATTTGCCTGCAAAGTGGCCTTACTTCCCTTCTTACTTCCTCTACCTTCTTATTGGCCTCCTCTGCTTTCTGATTTGCTTGTTCAGCCAGTTTCCGATTTTCTAGAGTTGTTGTTTGGAGGTTCCCAATTACTTGTGTGTTTTGAGAAACTTGGTCAGTCAGCTTGTTAATAGTAGTTGTAACTTGGTCAAACTTTGTGTTTAAAGCAGCAAGCTGGTCCAAAATTTTCTGAGAAACTGGGTCAACCCCTCCTGAAGCCATATCTTTTGAAACTGGCTCTTGAGCTGGTTGAGCACCTTGTCCTTCTTTCAGTGTTAAAACCGTAGGGACAGATGATCTGCGTGACTGTACGGGCTGTACAGGCAATGTTGTTTGTAGCAGTAGCTGTTCTGCTTTTGTTTTAGCTGCCCTTTTCCTTGTGCCACTCATTCCACAGCTGTCTATGCGTCAAGGTCAAATTGTAAGTCCCATGGGAAAAATAGTCCAGGAAAGAGAAAACAAATACCAAGAAGATAGTCCAAATAAAAGCAGTTCCCAGAGATTAGTTAGTCCAAGATCCACTAGAGGGAGCTTCCCTGTAGGTCAATGAGAAAGTAAAATTTTCCACCCTTAAGCAGAAGCCCGAAATGGAAAAATTAAAGAGGTACCTTCAGTGTCCCTTTATACTTGAAGAGCTTTCCCAAAGTGCCAACAAAGTTTCAATAATAGGTGCAAGAAACAGTTTCTTTCTTATTTATATCCAATCATGCTTAACAGTAGCAAGTCCACTTTTAGTTACAATTTCTGCAGTTTGACAGTTCCTATTGTCCTGGCAGCCCCAGCATTTGGTTATTTTGTAATCCACTTAATAAAGAAGAGGAAAAGTTTCCGTTCAAATCAGTCACTTCCCAGCCTCCTAATCTTTTTCCCCTTTCAGATAGATAAGTTCCAATTTGCAGAGTTCTGACAGCTTCCTTTTAACATCCTTTTCAAAGCGCTCTCAGCTTGCAAAGGTTTTTTGCTTTGATCTTAGCAAAGTCGGAAGGCGGACTGCCTGTTTTCACCTCCCGTTTTCAGCCGAATTTTCTTTTAAAATTTAAACTCAAATGGGTACTTGTAAATCCTTACTCACGAGTGTTAAGTTCTGTAGCCAAATGTTCCAGGAAGAAAGGACAGCGCTCATCAGCAGCAGCCGCGCGGCTTCGCTTCCGCAGAAAGAGCGATGAACTCACAGCACCGCTTCCCCTTTCACGTTCCGGAACCTCTTACGAGGCTCCTTCCCCGCTTCTGGGGTCGCTCCTGGTGCCCGCCGAGTCCCACGGCCACGGGCTCACTCTACCCGTGGTTTTTCTTGATGGGTCGTCGCTGTGCCGCAGCGGACGTCCCTTTTCCGCGGAGCCCCTCTTCAGAGACCGAAGAGGACCGCCATTGCTGTTTCGCGCCGCCTCCGGAAGTCCAAAACCATGATAAATAGGAGAGGGGACAGAAGGCACCCCTGTCTTGTACCCTTAGAAATCATGAACGGATTTGTTAAGTTATTATTAATAATTAATTTGGCCTTTTGGCCAGAATAAATCGCCTTTATGCCTTCCAAAAAGGGCCCCTCTATCCCTACCCTCTCCATACATTTTAACATGAAGCTCCAGGATACATTATCAAACGCCTTTTCGGCATCTATAAAAATTAGAGCCGCGGGAATGTCGTTTCTAAGATCCAAATATTCAATGATATCTACTATGTGTCTTACGTTATCCTTTAACTGCCTATTAGGCAGGAATCCGGCCTGATCTTTATGGATAGCTTTTGTCAAATATTTCTTTAGTCTATTTGCCATTATTTCAGCGAAGATCTTGTAATCATTGTTAAGCAGTGATATAGGCCTATAATTCCTTATATCCAATTTGTCTGAATCTGGTTTGGGTATTAACGTGATGTGTGCTTCTCTCCACGAGTCTGGTATCATCCCTCCTTGTAGAATATTATTAATTACATCCCGTAGAACCGGGGCCAGATATTCCTCCAAGACTTTATAGTATTTTTGAGACAGACCATCTGGGCCTGGTGCTTTCCCTGGCTTCATTTTCTTGATTGCTTCCTTAACCTCTTCCAGAGTTATTAAATTATTTAAGTATATTTTTTCTTCTTCAGTAAGTTGTTCTCCCCCATTTCTTTCCATATATCTCTCTATCTCTACTATGTCTTCATCCTCCTTTCTTTTATACAAAGTTTCATAAAATTGAAGAAATCTTCTCTTTATTTCATTGGGGTCCTCTATTATTTGCTCTTCCGATTTAATTTTATTGATCACATTTTGTTTTTTCCTTTTTCTTAATTGCCAAGCCAATAATCTCCCCGTTTTGTTAGCGGATTCAAAATACTTTTGTTTCATTGATTTTATTCTCCATTCTATTTCTTGATTTATTAATGTGGAGTATTGTGTTTGGAGCAATTTAGAGATTTGTTTAGTCTTTTCATCCCCAGGGTTTATTATTAATTTTTTCTCACAATCTTTTAATTGTTTAACTATTTCTTCCTTTTTTGATTCTCTTAAATTCTTTTTATATTTATTCTGTTGGATCAAAAATCCTCTAAGCACTGCCTTACTTGCGTCCCACACAATATCAATTTTAGTTTCTTTATTCCAATTTAAGTCAAAATATTCTTTCAGGGTATTTTTAGCCTTCTCAATAATCTCATCATTTTCAAGTAAATATTCGTTCATTCTCCACCTATATGGTCCTAATGATTCGCTTTTTAATTCCAAAACAATTGGGTTGTGATCAGAAAGTGTTCTTGGTTCTATTTCACATTTCCTTGTTCTTATTGAGAGTTCCCTTGAGACCCAAATCTGATCGATTCTGCCCCAGCTTTGGTGCAGTTCCGAGAAATGTGTGAATTGTTTCTCTATTGGGTTTTTGTGCCTCCAAATATCAATCAAATCTAGGTTTTCTCTAAGGTCATTAAAGGATTTTGGAAGTTTCCCCTGGTTCACTTTCCTCATTTTTTCACTTCTGTCTAATTCGGGTACAGGGACTCCATTCAGATCCCCTAAAAGAATTAATTTGTGATTTTCTAATTCTAATAATACTTGTTCCAGTTTTTTAAAGAAATCTGCTTTATTTGTATTGGGGGCATAAACAGTTACTACATTGAGCTTTTCCCCTTGGTAATTAATTTGGACCCCTAGGATTCTTCCTTCCTCATCTTTACATATTAGCACAGGTTCCCATTTTTCTTTAACATATATCACCAACCCTCTTTTTTTCTTAACATCTGAGTTAATAAACTCAACTCCCAACTTTTTATTTATCAATATGTGTTTATGTTTTTTAGCTACATGTGTCTCTTGACAGCAAATCACATCCAAGTTTTTATTCCTCAAAACTTTCACTATTTTATTCCTTCTTGACAATTCATTTAGACCGTTCACATTCCATGACAAAAAATTTAACGACATTACTAAAACTAAGTTTTGTTTATTCTAATTAAACTTCAAACTTGTATTTTAGACTTTCAATTCCTTATATATTCTTCCTCCTCTGCCTCCTCCTCTCCCACTGCCCTTTCTTCTTCCTCTGCCTCTTCACTCTCACAAGGAAGATTTTTGGCAATTGAAATTCAAGTTCAAGGAGAAAAAGTTTTGATATTAGGAATTTATGCACCAAATGAAGGGAAGTCGGAATTCTTTAAGAAGTTGCATGAGATCTTACTGGACTATTTGGATTACAATTTAATCATGATGGGAGACATGAATGGAGTAGTATCTACAAATATGGACAAAGCACAAAGACAGGTAGTTTCCAAAGATGGGAGACTGCCAAAGCCTTTCTTTGAAATGACTGAAAATATGGGCTTGATTGATATCTGGAGAACAAAGAACCCTCTTGAGAGAGAGGGAACTTTCTTTTCTGAAGCTATGATGACATGGACTAGAATTGACCAAATATGGGTTACTAGTGGGATGGCTCCAAAGATAAAGAAAGTGGAAATCTGCCCAAAGACTTGCTCCGACCACAATGCCGTAAAGATGGAAATGAAGTTAACAAAAGCTGGCTCCTTCAGATGGAGGATGAATGACACCTTATTTAGAGACGAAGAGGTTTACAAAAAGGCCCAAAAAACTTTGAGAGACTATTTCGAAATAAATTTAAAAACGGATGTGGAAAAAAGAGTAATCTGGGACGCAAGTAAAGCTGTGATGCCAGGATTTTTAATACAACAAAACTCAATAAAGAAGAAAAACCAAAATGAGAAGAAGAATAAGATTTTGGAAAAGATAAAAGAAGGAGAAAAGAAATTGAGGTCCAAACCAAAGTCCCAGGAGATTTTGAGAGAAATTAAGTTATACCAGATGCAATACATGGAATTGATGAATCAAGAAATAGAATGGAAGATTAAACAAATGAGACAAAGGACATTTGAATCTGCAGATAAATGTGGTAAACTTCTGGCTTGGCAATTGAAGAAAAGACAAAAATTAAATATGGTTACAAGCCTAGAGGTTGAAGGGAAGAAGATTTATAAGCCAAATGAGATTAGAAACTGCTTCCAGAGTTATTTCAAAAAATTATACTCACAAGGGCCGGAGAATGAAGGGGATATAGATGAGTTTCTTAAGAAATATGGATTACAAAAAATCTCTCAGCAAAGTAAAACAGATCTGAATCAGAAAATAACTGATCAAGAGATAGAAGGTGCCATTCAAAACATGCAACTGGGCAAATCTCCAGGACCAGATGGGTTGACTTCCAGATACTATAAAGCGTTGAAGGAGTGGTTGTTACAACCTTTGAAGGAAGTCTGTAACGAAATTTTAGAGGGGAAAAAGGCGCCAGAATCGTGGAAAGAAGCTTATATTACACTCATACCGAAAACAGAGACTGAAAAGACTCAGCTCAAGAACTACCGCCCTATATCATTACTTAATGTGGATTATAAAATTTTTGCAGACATTTTGGCAAAAAGATTGAAAAAAGTATTGGTCGAAGAGATTCATAAGGACCAAGCAGGCTTTCTCCCAGGAAGACATTTGTCAGACAATGTGAGGAATATAATAGACATTATGGAATTATTAGAAGTGAATATAAACACTAAAGCAGTATTGATATTTGTGGATGCGGAGAAAGCTTTTGACAACATTTCTTGGAGTTTTATGAAGAAGAATCTACATGGGATGGGGATAGGCCAAGGATTTGAGAATGGTATGGGTGCAATATACTCTGAACAAAAGGCAAAGTTAAATGTAAATAATGTGGTTACGGAAGAATTTAAGATAGAAAAAGGGACACGACAGGGGTGCCCAATTTCCCCATTACTTTTTATATCAGTCCTGGAGGTTTTGCTAAATATGATTAGAAGGGACCAGCTGGTTAAAGGGGTACAGGTCGGAGCTAAACAGTACAAATTGAGGGCCTTTGCAGATGACTTGGTACTTACTTTACAAGAGCCAGACACTAGTATGAAAAGGGTTTTAGAATTAATTCAAGCATTTGGTCAAGTTGCAGGATTTAAGCTGAACAAACAAAAAACTAAGGTATTGGAGAAAAACTGAAAGGGAGCAGTTCCAGAATGAAACAGGATTAACTGTGGCAAAGAAGGTGAAATACTTGGGGATTAATATGACAGCTAAGAATGTGAATTTATTTAAAGATAATTATGAGAAATGCTGGACGGAAGTAAAAAAAGATCTAGAAATATGGTCAAATTTGAAGCTTTCCTTGTTAGGTTGAATTGCTGTTATTAAGATGAATGTTTTGCCTAGAATGTTGTTTTTATTTCAAACATTGCAAATTGTGGACAAGATGGATTGTTTCAAGAGGTGGCAGAAAGACATTTCGAAATTTGTCTGGCAGGGCAAAAAACCCAGAATAAAATTTAAGATTTTAACTGATGCAAAGGAAAGAGGGGGATTTGCCCTGCCGGACTTAAAACTGTACTATGAATCAGCAGCTTTCTGCTGGTTGAAAGACTGGCTACTTCTTGAGAACACAGATATCTTAGATTTGGAAGGGTTTAACAATGTTTTCGGATGGCATGCATATATATGGTATGACAAGGTGAAAGCTCATAAAGTTTTCAATAATCACATTGTTAGGAAAGCATTATATAATGTCTGGACTAGATACAAAGATTTGTTGGAAAATAAAACCCCAAGGTGGTTGTCGCCAATGGAGGCTAAAGCCGTGAAAAAGCTTAACATGGAGGCCAAATGGCCAAAATAATGGGAAATTTTGGAACAAGAGGGTGATAAACTGAAATTACAGAGTTATGAGAAATTGAAGCTTAAAGTACAAGATTGGCTCCATTATTATCAAATAATGGAGGTGTGTAAACAGGACAGGAAAATTGGCTTCCAGGTGGAGAAATCAAAATTAGAAACAGAACTGTTAGAACCCAATGCTAAGAATTTGTCAAGAATGTATAACTTGTTGCTGAAATGGAATACACAAGATGAAACTGTTAAATCAGCTATGATTAAGTGGGCACAAGACATTGGTCATAATATTATGTTTGCTGACTGGGAACAGTTGTGGACCACCGGTATAAAATTTACGGCATGTAATGCCTTAAGAGAGAATATTATGAAAATGATTTACAGGTGGTACATGACCCCAGTCAAGCTAGCAAAAAACTATCATTTGCCTGATAATAAGTGTTGGAAATGTAAAGAAACTGAAGGTACCTTTTATCACCTTTGGTGGACGTGCCCGAAGATTAAGGCTTTCTGGGAAATGATATATAATGAAATGAAAAAGGTACTTAAATGTACTTTCCCCAAGAAACCAGAAGCCTTTCTCTTGGGCATTGTCGGCCAATTGGTGCCAAAGAAAGACAGGACTTTTTTTTATGTATGCTACTACAGCAGCAAGAATTCTCATCGCAAAGTATTGGAAGACACAGGAACTACCCACTCTGGAAGAATGGCAGACAAAGGTGATAGACTATATGGGACTGGCCGAAATGACTGGCAGAATCCGAGACCAAGGGAAAGAGATGGTGGAAGAAGATTGGAAGAAATTCAAAATTTATCTTAAGAAATATTGCAAAATCAATGAATGCTAAAATGTTGAGGGTATAGAAAAAAGGGGATTACAGCTGTAAAAGAAAAGAACAAGGGGAAATTAGACAAACTTAAGGGGGAGGATTTGCTGAAACTAATTTGGAAATTGGTATGCAGAAAGGGGAGGTATGGGGAAGTCGGTGAAGTAAGGTTTAAGAAATAAGGATTTGAAATTATACATGTTTGTTAATGTGTTTGTCTGTATTGTGTATTGTTTGTGTTTATATAAATTGTGGAAAACCAATAAAAAAATTATTTTTAAAAAAAATATTCTTAGATTCGGTAGGGGAGCCCTGCTAGCTAAGTGTGACACTGAGTCTGCTTTTCGTCTCCTTCCTGTTCACCCAGATGACTTCCGTTGGCTGGGTTTTAAATTCGAAGGGACGTATTTCATAGATAAAGCCATGCCCATGGGGTGCTCAGTAGCATGTGCAGCCTTTGAGACCTTTAGCACATTTCTGGACTGGGCTCTTCGCTTTAAAACCGGTTCCGAGGGGGTGGGACATTATTTAGAGGACTATTCTCGTGGCAAATAATGTGCCCGACTGCATAGCGTTGCTATAAGCATTTACATCCCTGGCAGAGGAGCTTGGCGTCCCACTGGCAAATGACAAAACTGAGGGCCCAGTCACAACCATGACCTATTTGGGCATTGAGCTGGACACAGTCGCACAGACATCTCGCCTTCCCAAAGAAAAGTTAACTGCCCTTAAGGAGTTTATTTCGCAGCTGCTGCCCCTTAAGAAGGTCACCCTCAGGCAGATTCAATCACTCCTAGGTCATCTTAAGTTTGCATGTCGGGTTGTGTCCCCAGGCCACCCATTTTGCTGGCGTTTGGCAAGGTTGTCAACAGGCCTGCGGGCTCCCCAACACAGGGTGTGACTCTCAAGGGCGGTCAAGTCGGATTTGGAAGTTTGGCTTGAGTTTTTGGACAAGTACAATGGCATTTCACTATGGCAGAGCACCCTGTCGCTGTAGGCCGAATTTCGGGTACAGTCCGACGCAGCGGGTTCCTTAGGGTTTGGAGTCTATTTTAGAGGTCAGTGGTGTGCGCAACCATGGCCCTCGACCTAGCAAGGTAAGCCTATACCTCGAGACCTCGCCTTCCTAGAATTTTTTCCTATTGTGGTCGCGGTACACTTGTGGTCGGAGCTGTTCAAGGATCACCGGGTATGCTTCTGGACTGACAACCAGGCAGTTGTCTCCATCCTGTCAAGGCAATCTTCACGTTCCCCAAGGGTTGCAGCATTGCTGTGATCCTTTGTCCTTTTATGCCTAAAGCTAAATATTTATTTTTCAGCTAAGTTAACCAGGTGTTAATAACGACATCATGGGTGCTCTATCTCGTTTCCAGATGGATCACTTCCGCTCGTTGGCACCAGATGCGCAGCAATTGCCACAACAGTTTCTGGAGCACCTTTGGAGCCTTGGGAGCGAGAAGTCCTGAAGGGAGTATTAGCATCTGTTGCCCTGTCAACTCTTAGATCTTATAAAAAGGCGTGGTCAGACTTTTTGGCATTCCGTAATAAAATGGGGAAGGATAGGCGTGACACCCCCTCCTGAAAAGGCTGAGATTTTAAAATACCTGGTGCATTTATGGGGGTTGGGACGTGCTGCGAAGACACTTAATATACAGACTGCAGCAATATCCTTCTTTTGTAAGGCCATGTACTCGGTTGACCCTTGTGCTGATTTCTTTTTTTTTTTTTAATGATATTTATTAGGGGTTTGAAAGTTACAGAAAACGAAAAAAGAACAATAGAAACTTAAACAAAACAAAACAATACCTTACAATACATAAAAAACAAAAAACAATACAGTAAAACAACGAGGGGAAAAAACCAAACACATTTAAAAACACATCCAACCTTTCTTTTTCTTTTTTTTGGAATAAATTTTATTGATTTTCATCCAGTTATACATTTTATCCAAAGTACAACAAATTATAACCGTTTTAGACTTCCTTCAGCGTCTCTGACAATCATCCATAATTATAACATTAGTACACATTCCCTTCTTTCATATTGCCATTTGTCCTTCCCTGCTCTCATTATTTCTAATAAACAATACTTATTTGTTTTTTTTACAGTGCCTCTTGAAATCCCACTAGCGTTGTATTTACACCACATGTATTTTCCAGATAACCCACAAATTTTCCCCAGTCCTCGATGAACTTTTGGTCTTTGGTATATCTAATTTTCCCAGTTAATTTGTCCAGTTCCGCGTAATCTGTCAGTTTTAATCTCCACTCTTCTACCGTTGGTATTTCCTCTTGTTTCCACTTCTGGGCCAACAAGATTCTGGCTGCCGTTACAGCATATTGGAAAAGCTTACAGTCCTTTCTTCTTATGTCCTTTCCTACAATGCCTAAGAGAAAAGCTTCCGGTTTTTTCACAAAGGTATATCTTAACATTTTTTTTCATTTCATTATAAATCTCTTCCCAAAAACTTTTCACTTTCTTACAATCCCACCACTGATGAAAGAACGTCCCTTCTTTATATTTGCATTTCCAACATTTGTTATCAACCTTATACATCTTTGCCAATTTTACGGGTGTCATGTACCATCTGTAAAGCATTTTCATCACATTCTCTTTCAGTAACGTACATGCCGTAAATTTTATATTCTCTCTCCACAATTTTTCCCATTCCTCAAATTGAATATTGTACCCAAAATCTTTTGCCCACTGTACCATCACCGATTTAACCTCTTCATCTTTCGTATACCACTCCAACAATATCTTATACATTTTTGACAGAGTTTTATACTCATTATTTATTATGTCTTTTTGGAAACTTGATTCTTTTTCCACATAACCTTTTTCCTTCAAATCTTTTTTAAACCTTTCATTTACTTGGAAATAATGCAGCCAGTCATATGTGTACTCTTTAACTTGATCATATGGTTTTAATTTCCATTTCCCTCCTTCATTGGTTACCAGTTCTCCATATGTAGGAGTTTGGATTTGATATCCCGCCTTTCACTCCCCTTCAGGAGTCTCAAAGCGGCTCACATTCTCCTTTCCCTTCCTCCCCCACAACAAACACTCTGTGAGGTGAGTGGGGCTGAGAGACTCCAAAGAAGTGTGACTGGCCCAAGGTCACCCAGCAGCTGCAGGTGGAGGAGCGGAGACGCGAACCCAGTTTCCCAGATTACATGACTACCACTCTTAACCACTACACCACCCCATTTTCCTCTCATATTAGTTTTCTTAACACTCATTATCTCTAACGGGGATAACCAATGTGGAACTTTTGGTTCCAGTATGTTTTTATATCTGTCCCAAACCTCTATTAGTGAACCTCTGAAGATGTGGTTTCCAAATCCTTTATGAACCCTCTTTTTATCACACCATAAGTACGCATGCCACCCAAATCTGTTATTGAAGCCTTCCAGGTCTAATAATTCCTTATTTTCTAACTTTCTAACATCTGCTCTCGATCCATTCCAGTCCGGCTTCCGCGCTGGTCATGGGACCGAGACGGCTCTGGTCGCCCTAACAGATGATCTCCGCAGGCAGCTGGATCGAGGCGGGTCGGGGCTGCTGATTCTTCTAGACCTGTCAGCAGCCTTCGACATGGTCGATCACGAACTCCTGGACCGCCGCCTTGCCGACGTGGGGATACAGGGCACAGTCCTTCAATGGCTGCGCTCGTTTCTCTCCGGTCGGGGACAGAGGGTGGCGCTTGGGGGGGAATTGTCATCACGCCACTCCTTGGTGTGTGGAGTGCCTCAGGGTGCGATTCTCTCCCCGATGCTTTTTAACATCTTTATGCGCCCCCTCGCCCAACTTGTCCGGAGTTTTGGGCTGGGTTGCCATCAGTATGCCGATGACACCCAACTCTATCTGTTGATGGATGGCCATCCTGACTCGGCCCCAGATACACTGACCAGATGTCTGGAAGCTGTGGCTGGATGGCTACGTGGGAGCCGGTTGAAGTTAAACCCTTCGAAGACAGAGGTCCTCTGGCTGGGACGGAGTGATATGGGATCGAGGGGGCAACTCCCGTCTCTTGCGGGGGTGCAATTAGTGCCAGCATCGTCTGTGAAGAGTTTGGGTGTAATCTTCGATACCTCCCTCTCTATGGAGGCGCAGATTACAGCTATAACAAAGGCGGCGTTTTTTCATCTCCGCCAAGCTAAGCAGTTGGCTCCTTATAATAATAATAATAATAATAATTTATTATTTATACCCCGCCCATCTGGCTGGGCCTCCCCAGCCACTCTGGGCGGCTTCCATAAAAACCAAAAATACAATAAAATATCACACGTTAAAAACTTCCCTGAACAGGGCTGCCTTAAGATGTCTCCTGAATGTCAGGTAGTTGTTTATCGCCTTGACATCTGCTGGAAGGGTGTTCCACAGGGCGGGCGCCACTACCGAGAAGGCCCTCTGCCTGGTTCCCTGTAGCTTTGCTTCTCGCAATGAGGGAACCGCCAGAAGGCCCTCGGCGCTGGACCTCAGCGTCCGGGCAGAATGATGGGGGTGGAGACGCTCCTTCAGGTATACTGGACCGAGGCCGTTTAGGGCTTTAAAGGTCAGCACCAACACTTTGAATTGTGCTCGGAAACGTACTGGGAGCCAATGCAGGTCTTTCAAGACCGGTGTTATATGGTCTCGGCAGCCGCTCCCAGTCACCAGTCTAGCTGCCGCATTCTGGATTAGTTGTAGTTTCCGAGTCACCTTCAAAGGTAGCCCCACGTAGAGTGCATTGCAGTAGTCCAAGCGGGAGATAACCAGAGCATGCACCACTCTCGCGAGACAGTCCGCAGGCAGATAGGGTCTCAGCCTACGTACCAGATGGAGCTGGTAAACAGCTGCCCTGGACACAGATTTGACCTGTGCCTCCATGGACAGCTGTGAGTCCAAAATGACTCCCAGGCTGCGCACCTGGTCCTTCAGGGGCACAGTTACCCCATTCAGGACCAGGGAATCCTCCACACCTGCCCGCCTTCTGTCCCCCAAGAACAGTACTTCTGTCTTGTCAGGATTCAACCTCAATCTGTTAGCCGCCATCCATCCTCCAACCGCCTCCAGACACTCACACAGGACCTTCACCGCCTTCACTGGTTCTGATTTAAAAGAGAGGTAGAGCTGGGTATCATCCGCATACTGATGAACACCCAGCCCAAACCTCCTGATGATCTCTCCCAGCGGCCGCATGTAGATGTTGAAAAGCATGGGGGAGAGGACAGAACCCTGAGGCACCCCACAAGTGAGAGCCCAGGGGTCTGAACACTCATCCCCCACCACCACTTTCTGAACACGGCCCAGGAGGAAGGAGCGGAACCACTGTATAACAGTGCCCCCAGCTCCCAGCCCCTCAAGACGGTCCAGAAGGATGCTATGGTCGATGGTATCGAACGCCGCTGAGAGATCCAGCAGAACTAGGAAACAGCTCTCACCTTTGTCCCTAGCCCGCCGGAGATCATCAACCAGTGCGACCAAGGCAGTTTCAGTCCCATGATGAGGCCTGAATCCCGACTGGAAGGGATCCAAATGGTCCGCTTCTTCCAGGCGTGCCTGGAGTTGTTCGGCAACCGCTCGCTCAATCACCTTGCCCAGGAATGGAAGATTTGAGACTGGGCGATAGTTGGCCATCGTGGCCGCATCTAGAGATGGTTTTTTAAGAAGCGGTTTAATAACCGCCTCTTTCAGCGGGTCTGGGAAGGCCCCCTCACGGAGGGAAGCATTCACCACCCCACGAAGCCCATCGCCCAGCCCTTCCCGGCTTGCTTTTATTAGCCAGGATGGGCAAGGATCCAGGAGACAGGTGGTTGGTTTCACTCGTCCAAGCAGCCTGTCCACATCCTCGGAGGCAACAGATTGGAATTGATCCCACTCAACTTGACCAGACAGAACTCTTGCACTCTCCCGCCCCGGCCCTGCTCCCACGGTGGAGTCTACTTCTTCCCGAATCTGAGCGGTTTTATCTGCAAAAAACTTTGCAAAATCATTGCAGGAGAACATGTGGCCCGTACTGGGCCCCGATGTTGCAGGTGGTTCCGCTAAATTGTGAACCACCTGAAAAAGTCTCCTGCTGCTGTTTTCTGCAGATGCAATAGAGGCGGTGAAGAAATTCTTCTTCGCCGTTGCTATCGCCACTTGGTAGGCTCGACGTTGAGCTCTAACCTGTGTCCGGTCAGATTCGGAATGAGTTCTCCGCCACCGGCGCTCTAGCCGTCTCAACGATTGTTTCATTGCCCTCAGATCCGTGGAAAACCACGGGGCTGTCCGGGCTCCATGCAATCGGAGAGGGCGCTTCGGAGCCAAACAGTCAATAGCCCTGGTTAACTCCACATTCCAGCGGGCCACCAGGGAATCAGCTGAAAGGCCATCAACATGGGATAAAGCATCCCCTACCACTCTCTGGAAACCATTTGGATCCATTAAGTGGCGGGGGCGGACCATCCGAATTGGTCCCACCTCCCTGCAGAGGGGATGGGTCGCAGAGAAGTCCAGTTGCACCAGGAAGTGATCTGACCATGGCACTTCTTTTGTTTCGCTTTTACTTAGTGTCAGATCACCAACATCCATAGAGGTAAACACCAGGTCCAAGGCATGTCCACGGCTATGGGTTGGGCCAGACTTATTCAGGGACAGCCCCATGGAGGCCATGCTTTCCACGAAGTCCCGAGCGGCCCCTTGTAAGGTCGTGTCGGCATGGATGTTAAAATCCCCTAGGACGACCAAGCTAGGTGTCTCCAGGAGAACATCCGCCACGACCTGAAGCAGCTCGGGCAGGGAATCCTTGGCGCAGCGGGGAGGTCGGTACACCAAAAGGAATCCTGTACTGCCCCTATTGCCCAACTTCCAGAACATGCACTCAGAAAACTGGGTCTTCCCAATAGGACGCCTGGTGCAAACTAATGACTTCCTAAAAATCACTGCAACCCCCCCTCCCCGCCCACATGACCTGGGTTGCTGTGCGTAAGAGAAACCTGGTGGACAAGCAGCGGCAAGAACAGGCCCATCTGCTTCATCCAACCAAGTCTCTGTTACACATGCCAGGTCAAATCCTCCATCCATGATCAAGTCATGGATGGCAGTGGTCTTCTGAATCATTGACCTGGCATTGCACAGCAGCACCTTCAGGTCATGTGGGTATCCCTTGCTGATTCTAGTATCCATCCGGTCAGGACCAGACCCGGAGGCAGGGATAGTCCTCAGACAACGACTAAACCTGCCTCCTCTGTAATGACATGGTCTGGTCTTAGCGTAACTCCTCCTCCTACCCGTGATCACTGAGATCGGTTGTCCCAGTGCATCCCCCCCTGTGGAACATGCCCCAGCCATTTTGTGGGCTGGGGCCCACTCCCCGGCAGCCCTGATCCCTCCCCCTAAAAACAAAATAACACCTTAAACAAACAAACAAAACCAATACAACAATACAAACAAAAAATATAAAAATTACAAAAACATCAAAATAAAAAAATAATAATTCCCCAAGCCCAACCAAACATCAATCCCACCCCCACCCCCCACATACAAAAAATCCAGAAAAAAATTTTTATAAAACATTTTAAAAACACTCTGTGCCTCTCCGGCAGTAACAACTGTCCTAGTGAGGCCTGTCAGGCCCCGCCCTGGGCCAGGTGGTAAGTGGCAGGGAGGAGCAGGGCCCTCAAGCACTCACTCAGGGAGCCTTCCTGGGCAGCAGGCAGCAAGCAGCACACAGTCCTTATGAGGCCCCAGGCCCCGCCCCAGGCCAGATGGTAAGTGGCAAGAGCAGGGCCCTCAAGCACTCACTCAGGGAGTCTTCCTGGGCAGCAGGCCGCAAGCAGCACACAGTCCTTATGAGGCCCCAGGCCCCGCCCCAAGCCAGATGGTAGGTGGCAAGAGCAGGGCCCTCAAGCACTCACTCAGGGAGTCTTCCTGGGCAGCAGGCTGCAAGCAGCACACAGTCCTTATGAGGCCCCAGGCCCCGCCCCAAGCCAGATGGTAGGTGGCAAGAGCAGGGCCCTCAAGCACTCACTCAGGGAGTCTTCCTGGGCAGCAGGCAGCAAGCAGCACACAGTCCTTATGAGGCCCCAGGCCCCGCCCCAAGCCAGATGGTAAGTGGCAAGAGCAGGGCCCTCAAGCACTCACTCAGGGAGTCTTCCTGGGCAGCAGGCCGCAAGCAGCACGCAGTCCTTGTGAGGCCCCAGGCCCCGCCCCAAGCCAGATGGTAGGTGGCAAGAGCAGGGCCCTCAAGCACTCACTCAGGGAGTCTTCCTGGGCAGCAGGCAGCAAGCAGCACACAGTCCTTATGAGGCCCCAGGCCCCGGCCCAGGCCAGATGGTAAGTGGCAAGAGCAGGGCCCTCAAGCACTCACTCAGGGAGTCTTCCTGGGCAGCAGGCCGCAAGCAGCACGCAGTCCTTGTGAGGCCCCAGGCCCTGCCCCAAGCCAGATGGTAAGTGGCAAGAGCAGGGCCCTCAAGCACTCACTCAGGGAGTCTTCCTGGGCAGCAGGCTGCAAGCAGCACACAGTCCTTATGAGGCCCCAGGCCCCGCCCCAAGCCAGATGGTAGGTGGCAAGAGCAGGGCCCTCAAGCACTCACTCAGGGAGTCTTCCTGGGCAGCAGGCAGCAAGCAGCACACAGTACTTATGAGGCCCCAGGCCCCGCCCCAAGCCAGATGGTAAGTGGCAAGAGCAGGGCCCTCAAGCACTCACTCAGGGAGTCTTCCTGGGCAGCAGGCCGCAAGCAGCACGCAGTCCTTGTGAGGCCCCAGGCCCTGCCCCAAGCCAGATGGTAAGTGGCAAGAGCAGGGCCCTCAAGCACTCACTCAGGGAGTCTTCCTGGGCAGCAGGCTGCAAGCAGCACACAGTCCTTATGAGGCCCCCTCTCGCCCTGACCTAGCCACTGTGATCCATGCGACGGTCACCTCCAGACTGGATTATTGTAACTCGCTCTACGTGGGGCTGCCCTTGAGACTGACCCAGAAACTCCAGCGGGTGCAGAATGCCGCGGCGAGACTCCTTATGGGGTCTTCGCTGCGACCCCACTGCGAGATCATATCCATCCGGTGCTGTACCAGCTGCACTGGCTCCCGGTGGAGTACAGGATCAGGTTTAAGGTGCTGGTTTTAACCTTTAAAGCCCTATACGGCCTAGGACCCTCGTACCTACGGGACCGCCTCTCCTGGTATGTCCCACAGAGAAATTTACGGTCTGCAAATAAAAACACCCTAAAGATCCCAGGCCTCAGAGAGGTTAGGCTGGCCTCAACTAGAGCCAGGGCCTTTTCGGCCGCGGCTCCAATCTGGTGGAACTCTCTGTCACAAGAGACTAGGGCCCTGCAGGACCTGACATCCTTCCGCAGGGCCTGCAAGACAGCTGTTCCACCAGGCCTTTTGTCAGGGCGCAGCCTGACCCCCTCCTCTGGCAATCTGCACAAAACTTTGCTTGATGGTTGCCATTAATTTGATTTTAATTTGATTTAATTAATTTTATAATGAATGTTTTACAATGTTGAACCATTTGATTGTTGTTAGCCGCCCTGAGCCCAGCTTCGGCTGGGGAGGGCGGGATATAAATAAAATTTTTTATTATTATTATTATCCATTCTTTTAACCAGCATAAACATGCTGTCTCGTAATACAATCTCATGTCTGGCAGGGCGAAGCCACCTCTTTCTTTTGCGTCAGTCAATAGCTTAAATTTTATTCTAGGCTTCTTCCCCTGCCAGACATACCTTGAAATCACCTTTTGCCATTCTTTAAAGGTTCCTATACCCTTTATTATGGGTATAGTCTGAAATAAAAATAACATCTTTGGTAGCACCGTCATCTTTACCGTGGATATTCTTCCCCAAAATGATAGTCTCATTCTGGCCCACACCTCCAGATCCTTCTTTATTCCCTTCCAAACCGGGATATAATTATTTTGATATAAGTCAATATTCTTAGGTGATAACCAAATTCCCAAGTATTTAACCTTTTTTACCACCTCAATCTCCGTTCGTTGCTGCATTAATTTGATCATATCTTGTTCCATATTTTTTACAATCATTTTAGTCTTTCTCTTGTTCAGTCTAAATCCTGCTACCCTTCCAAATTGTTCCATCTCATCCAATACCTCCTTTACACTTTCTATTGGTTCTTCCATAGTCAATACCAAATCGTCGGCAAAGGCTTTAACTTTATACTCATTTAGACCTACTGTTACCCCTTTTATTTGCTTATTTTGTCTAATTGCATTTAAGAAGACTTCCAGAACCGTTATAAATAACAATGGCGAAAGTGGGCAACCTTGTCTTGTTCCTTTGGTTATTTTTATATCTTCAGTAATAACATTATTCACTATCAATTTTGCTCTCTGTTCTGTATAGATTGCCTTTGTGCCATTGAAAAACTCTTGTCCCACCTCCATATATTCTAAGTTTTTCAACATAAATTCCCAAATTACATTATCGAAGGCCTTCTCCGCATCCACAAACATTAAACTTGCTTGCTTATCACCCCTATCAGACAGATATTCAATAACATTAATTATATTTCTTATATTATCTCTCATTTGTCTGCCTGGTAGGAAACCTGCTTGATCTTTATGTATAAGTTTTATTAATATCTTTTTCAATCTCTTCGCTAGAATTCCTGCAAAGATCTTATAGTCTGTGTTCAGTAATGAAATAGGCCTGTAATTCTTAACTTGGGTTAGATCCGAATTTTGTTTTGGGATTAATGTAATATATGCTTCTTTCCACGTTTCTTTTAAAATGTTGTTCATTACTTCAATCAACGGAGTCATCAGCACATCTTTCATTTCTTTATAATAACTAGATGTTAACCCATCAGGACCCGGTGCCTTCCCTCTTTTCAACTCCTTTATCACCTCTTTTACATCTTCTTTTTGTATTGGGGCATTCAGCTGGTCTTTTTGGTCTGTCGGGATCTTCCGCACCATTTTCTCTTTTAAATATCTTTCTATTTTCTTCTTATTGTTCCTTTCTTTATTTCTGTATAATTGCTTGTAAAAGTCCAAGAATCCTTTCCTAATTTCTTTCGGATCAGCTGTTTCTTCTCCGTTTATCTCAATTTTGTTAATTGTACTCTGCTCCTTTCTCTTTTTAAGTTGCCACGCAAGCCATTTTCCTGATTTATTTGCAAACTCAAAGTTTTTCTGTCTTAACCTTTTGATATTCCATTCAACTTCTTTGTTTATTATCATTGCAAATTGAGTTTGGAGAGTCTTTATTTCCTGCTTTATCTTCGGATTGTTAGGTTTTTTAATCAATTTTTGCTCATTGTCCATTTGTTGTTGTTTAGTCGTTTAGTCGTGTCCGACTCTTCGTGACCCCATGGACCAGAGCACGCCAGGCACTTCTGTCCTCCACTGCCTCCCGCAGTTTGATCAAACTCATGCTATTAGCTTCAAGAACACCATCCAACCATCTCATTCTCTGTCGTCCCCTTCTCCTTGTGCCCTCCATCTTTCCCAACATCAGGGTCTTTTCCAGGGAGTCCTCTCTTCTCATGAGGTGGCCAAAGTATTGGAGCCTCAGCTTCACGATCTGTCCTTCCAGTGAGCACTCAGGGCTGATTTCCTTCAGAATGGAGAGGTTTGATCTTCTTGCAGTCCATGGGACTCTCAAGAGTCTCCTCCAGCACCATAATTCAAAAGCATCAATTCTTCGGCGATCAGCCTTCTTTATGGTCCAGCTCTCACTTCCATACATCACTACTGGGAAAACCATGGCTTTTACTATACGGACCTTTGTTGGCAAGGTGATGTCTCTGCTTTTTAAGATGTTGTCTAGGTTTGCCATCGCCTTTCTCCCAAGGAGCAGGCGTCTTTTAATTTCGTGACTGCTGTCACCATCTGCACTGATCATGGAGCCCAAGAAAGTAAAATCTCTCACTGCCTCCATTTCTTCCCCATCTATTTGCCAGGAGGTGATGGGCCCAGTGGCCATGATCTTCGTTTTTTTGATGTTGAGCTTCAGACCATATTTTGCGCTCTCCTCTTTCACCCTCATTAAAAGGTTCTTTAATTCCTCTTCACTTTCTGCCATCAAGGTTGTGTCATCTGCATATCTGAGGTTGTTGATATTTCTTCCGGCAATCTTAATTCCGGCTTGGGATTCATCCAGCCCAGCCTTTCGCATGATGAATTCTGCATATAAGTTAAATAAGCAGGGAGACAATATACAGCCTTGCCGTACTCCTTTCCCAATTTGGAACCAATCAGTTGTTCCATATCCAGTTCTAACTGTAGCTTCTTGTCCCACATAGAGATTTCGCAGGAGACAGATGAGGTGATCAGGCACTCCCATTTCTTTAAGAACTTGCCATAGTTTGCTGTGGTCAACACAGTCAAAGGCTTTTGCATAGTCAATGAAGCAGAAGTAGATGTCTTTCTGGAACTCTCTGGCTTTCTCCATAATCCAGCGCATGTTTGCAATTTGGTCTCTGGTTCCTCTGCCTCTTCTAAATCCAGCTTGCACTTCTGGGAGTTCTCGGTCCACATACTGCTTGAGCCTTCCTTGTAGAATTTTAAGCATAACCTTGCTAGCATGTGAAATGAGTGAAATTGTGCGGTAGTTGGAGCATTCTTTGGCACTGCCTTTCTTTGGGATTGGAATGTAGACTGATCTTCTCCAATCCTCTGGCCACTGCTGAGTTTTCCAAACTTGCTGGCATATTGAGTGTAGCACCTTAACAGCATCATCTTTTAAAATTTTAAACAGTTCAGCTGGAATACCATCACTTCCACTGGCCTTGTTATTTGCAGTGCTTTCTAAGGCCCATTTGACTTCACTCTCCAGGATGTCTGGCTCAAGGTCAGCAACCACACTACCTGGGGTGTACGAGACATCCATATCTTTCTGGTATAATTCCTCTGTGTATTCTTGCCACCTCTTCTTGATGTCTTCTGCTTCAGTTAGATCTTTACCACTTTTGTCCTTTATTATGGTAATCTTTGTACGAAATGTTCCTTTCATATTTCCGATTTTCTTGAACAGATCTCTGGTTCTTCCCATTCTGTTGCTTTCCTCTATTTCTTTGCATTGCTCGTTTAAGAAGGCCTTCTTGTCTCTCCTTGCTGTTCTTTGGAAATCTGCATTCAATTTCCTGTATCTTTCACTATCTCCCTCGCATTTTGCTTGCCTTCTCTCCTCCGCTATTTGTAAGGCCTCGTTGGACAGCCACTTTGCTTTCTTGCATTTCTTTTTCATTGGGATGGTTTTAGTTGCTGCCTCCTGTATAATGTTGCGAGCCTCCATCCATAGTTCTTCAGGCACTCTGTCCAGCAAATCTAAATCCTTAAACCTGTTCCTCACTTCCACTGTGTATTCATAAGGGATTTGGTTTAGATTGTATCTTACCTGTCCAGTGGTTTTTCCTACTTTCTTCAGTTTAAGCTTGAATTTTGCTATAAGGAGCTGATGATCTGAGCCACAGTCAGCTCCAGGTCTTGTTTTTGCTGACTGTATAGAGCTTCTCCATCTTTGGCTGCAGAGAATATAATCAATCTGATTTCGATGTTGCCCATCTGGGGATGTCCATGTGTAGAGTCGTCTCTTGTGTTGTTGGAAAAGTGTGTTTGTGATGACCAGCTTGTTCTCTTGACAGAACTCTATTAGCCTTTGCCCTGCTTCGTTTTGATCTCCAAGGCCAAACTTGCCAGTTGTTCCTTTTATCTCTTGATTCCCTACTTTAGCATTCCAATCCCCTATAATGAGCAGAACATCCTTCTTTGGTGTCACTTCGATAAGGTTTTGTAAGTCTTCATAGAACTGGTCAATTTCAGTTTCTTCAGCACCAGTAGTTGGTGCATAAACTTGGATTACTGTGATGTTAAAAGGTCTGCCTTGGATTCGTATCGAGATCATTCTATCATTTTTGAGACTGCATCCCAGTACAGCTTTCGCCACTCTTTTGTTGACTATGAGGGCCACTCCATTTCTCTTACGGGTTTCTTGCCCACAGTAGTAGATATGGTAGTCATCCGAACTGAATTCGCCCATTCCCGTCCATTTTAGCTCACTGATGCCCAGGATGTCAATATTTATTCTTGCCATCTCATTTTTGACCACATCCAACTTACCCAGGTTCATGGTTCTTACATTCCAGGTTCCTATGCAATATTTTTCTTTACAGCATTGGACTTTCCTTTCGCTTCATTGTCCATAATCTGTCTTAAAATCTCTTTTGTCCTTTTTTCTTTGTTATTTTTCTTCAGTGAGTTCTGCTGGATAAAGAATCCTCTCATTACTGCTTTGCTTGCGTCCCACACAACGCTTGTTTTTGTACCTTTGTCGGTGTTGTCCATAAAGTATTCAGATAGTCTCTTTTGTGATTTTTCAACAAACTTTTGATCATCCCATAGATTGTCATTCATTCTCCACCTAAAGGTTCTTTCCTCAAAGCCTTTTAACTCCATTTCTATTGGACTGTGATCTGAAATCACTTTAGCCTGTATTTCAATTTGTTGGATTCTCGGAGTCAGTTCATTTGATACCCATATTTGTTCTATTCTTGACATTGACTGATTCGGTTCTGAATAGTGTGTAAATTGCTTCTCCAATGGGTGTCTGAGTCTCCAAATATCAATCAAATTACAATTCTTCATCATCATAAAAAATGTCTTAGGCAACTTCCCTTCTGTGTTCTTTACTTTTCTTAATCTGTCCATTTCCACTGATACCACAACATTCATGTCTCCCATTATTATAATTTTTTAGAATCATAGAATCATAGAGTTGGAAGAGACCACAAGGGCCATCGAGTCCAACCCCCTGCCAAGCAGGAAACACCATCAGAGCACTCCTGACATATGGTTGTCAAGCCTCTGCTTAAAGACCTCCAAAGTAGGAGACTCCACCACACTCCTTGGCAGCAAATTCCACTGTCGAACAGCTCTTACTCTTGTGGTCTGACCAGAGCAGAATACAGTGACACTATTACTTCCCTTGATCTAGATGCTATACTCCTATTGATGCAGCCCAGAATTGCATTGGCTTTTTTAGCTGCCGCGTCACACTGTTGGCTCATGTCAAGTTTGTGGTCAACCAAGACTCCTAGATCCTTTTCACATGTACTGCTCTCAAGCCAGGTGTCCCCCATCTTGTATTTGTGCCTCTCATTTTTTTTGCCCAAGTGCAATACTTTACATTTCTCCCTGTTAAAATTCATCTTGTTTGTATTTGCCCAGTTCTCTAATCTGTCAAGGTCGTTTTGAAGTGTGATCCTGTCCTCTGGGGTGTTAGCCACCCCTCCCAGTTTGGTGTCATCTGCAAATTTGATCAGGATGCCCTTGAGCCCATCATCCAAGTCGTTGATAAAGATGTTGAATAAGACCGGGCCCAAGACAGAACCCTGTGGCACCCCACTAGTCACTCTTCTCCAGGATGAAGAGGAACCATTGATGAGCACCCTTTGGGTTCGGTCAGTCAGCCAGTTACAAATCCACTGAGTGGTAGCAGAGTCAAGACCGCATTTTACCAGCTTCTTTACAAGAATATCATGGGGCACCTTGTCAAATGCCTTGCTGAAATCAAGGTAGGCTACATCCACTGCGTTCCCTTCATCTTGTTGTTGTTGTTTAGTCGTTTAGTCGTGTCCGACTCTTCGTGACCCCATGGACCAGAGCACGCCAGGCACTTCTGTCCTCCACTGCCTCCCGCAGTTTGATCAAACTCATGCTAGTGGCTTCAAGAACACCATCCAACCATCTCATTCTCTGTCGTCCCCTTCTCCTTGTGCCCTCCATCTTTCCCAACATCAGGGTCTTTTCCAGGGAGTCCTCTCTTCTCATGAGGTGGCCAAAGTATTGGAGCCTCAGCTTCACGATCTGTCCTTCCAGTGAGCACTCAGGGCTGATTTCCTTCAGAATGGAGAGGTTTGATCTTCTTGCAGTCCATGGGACTCTCAAGAGTCTCCTCCAGCACCATAATTCAAAAGCATCCCTTCATCTACCAGGCTTGTAATTCTGTCAAAAAACGAGATCAGGTTAGTCTGACATGACTTATTTTTCAGAAATCCATGCTGACTATTGGTGATCACAGCATTCCTTTCTAGGTGCTCACAGACTGTTTGCTTAATGATCTGCTCCAGAATCTTCCCTGCTATTGATGTCAGACTGACTGGGCGGTAATTATTTGGGTCCTCTCTTTTCCCCTTTTTGAAAATAGGGACAACATTTGCCCTCCTCCAGTCTGCCGGGACTTCGCCTGTTCTCCAGGAATTCTCAAAGATGACTGCCAGTGGTTCTGAGATCACATCTGCCACTTCTTTTAATACTCTTGGATGCAGTTCATCTGGCCCTGGAGACTTGAATACATCTAAACTAGCCAAGTATTCTTGTACTATCTCCTTAGTTATTCTGGGCTGTGTTTCCTTTGCTGAATCATTTGCTCCAAATTCTTCAGGTCGGGCATTGTTTTCTTTATCGGAGAAGACTGAGGCAAAGAAGGCATTGAGGAGTTCAGCCCTTTCTGTGTCCCCTGTTTGCATTTCACCATCTTCTCCTCTGAGTGACCCCACTGTTTCTTTGTTCTTCCTTTTGCTACGAACATACCAATAAAAACCTTTTTTGTTGCTTTTAACCTCTCTAGCAAGCCTGAGTTCATTCTGTGCTTTAGCTTTTCTGACTTTGTGTCTACACGTGCTGGCTATTTGTTTGAATTCCTCTTTGGTGGTTTCCCCCCTTTTCCATTTTTTGTACACATCCTTTTTTAATCTTAATTCAGTTAAAAGTTCTTTAGATAGCCCCCCTGGCTTCTTTAGGCACCTTCCATGTTTCCGTCTCATTGGTATTGCCTGACGTTGTGCTTTTACTATCTCCCTCTTAACAAACTCCCAGCCATCATGAACTCCCTTTCCTTTTAATATTGGTGTCAATGGGATCTCACCCAGCACTTCCCTAAGTTTTATGAAGTCGGCTTTCTTAAAGTCAAGAAATTGAGTCCTAGTATGCTTGGCTGCTCCTTTCCGCTGTATAGTAAACTTCAGAAGAGCATGATCACTCGCGCCTAATGATCCTTCCACATCTACCCCACTAACCAGGTCATCAACATTGGTTAGGACCAGATCTAAAATGGCTGTTCCTCTTGTTGCTTCTCCCACTTTCTGGACAATGAAGTTGTCTGCAAGGCCAGTGAGGAATCTGTTTGACCTTATGCTCTTGGCTGAGTTTGACGTCCAACAAATATCCGGGTAATTGAAGTCCCCCATTACTACTATCTCCCTTCCTTTTGCATGCTTGGCCATCTGTTCCAGGAAGGCATCATCTATGTCCTCCGTTTGGCTTGGGGATCTATAGTAAACTCCCACAATGAGGTCTCTGTTAGTCTTCTCTCCCTTAATTTTGACCCAAATGCTCTCACTTTGGCTTTGAGGTTCTAAATCTTGGATCTCTTCACAGGTATACACATCCCTGACATATAACGCCACTCCTCCTCCTTTCTTGTCTGGTCTGTTTCTCTGAAATAGATTGTATCCCCCCCATTATTACATTCCAATCGTGGGACTTATCCCACCAGGTTTCAGTGATGCCTATTATGTCATATTTAGTTTGCTGTACCAAGAGCTCAAGCTCATCTTGTTTATTTCCCATGCTTTGCGCATTAGTGTACAGACATTGAAGTCCATTAATCATTCCCCCGTGTCTCTTATTTCAGGATTTTTTCCTCCCACCACTAGGTCCGCGTGCTGTTTGCTCCACTTGGTCTATGACATTTGGATGATCATCTTCATTAATTGATAGACTCCTACCTTCAGGAGCACTGTCTCCCTCCCCCACATTAGTCAGTTTAAAGCCCTCCTGATGAGGTTTCTGAGATTTTTGGCAAAAACATTTCTCCCAACCGTTGTGAGGTGCAGCCCATCACTTGCCAGAAGTCCATCTTCAAGAAACTGCAGTCCGTGATCTAAGAATCCAAACCGTTCCTGTTTACACCATTTGCGAAGCCAGCTGTTCACTTCCACTATTTTCCCCTCTCTCCCTGGGCCACGTCGTTCAACTGGGAGGACAATTTGTGCATTTAGTTGCTTCAATTTCCTGCCGAGAGCCTCGTAGTCTCTTTTGATCTTCTGGAGGCTATTGCTTGCAGTGTCATTGGTTCCCACATGAACCAAGAGGAAGGGGTATTTGTCAGTGGGTTTTATGATTCCTTGCAGTCGTTCAGTTACATCTTGGATCTTAGCCCCGGGGAGACAGCACACTTCCCGAGACATCTTGTCAGGCCCACAGATCATCAGACTTCCACTTCCACTTTGCAACCTGCAGTGTGGCCATAAATTCCTTTTTGGGGCGTGGCGGCTGTTCAAGGTAAACAACTCCTCCTCCTCCTCCTCCTCCTCCTCCTCCTCCTCCTGATGATGAAGGAGAGGAAGCAGGAGGAAGAGAAGATGAATAATGAGATAGTAGATTTAAATAAAGCGCAGGAAGAAATAAAAGATTCTATCGCTATGAATGAACTGAGACAGAGAGAAGTAAATTTGAGACTGAGACAAGTTCCGGAAATACAAAATGAAAATATAAGAGAGAGACTGACAAAGGAAATCGCGCAGTGGTTGGAGATATCAGAGGGAGAAGTTGCAAAAACAATACAAAATGCATTTAGAATGAAAATAAGGACAAGTAAACCAAATAAATTCCCGGGTGATTGTTTGATTACATTTAAAGATAGAGAGATGAGAAATTTGATTCTACAAAGAAATAGAGAGAAAAGGTTATATATTAACGGGAGTTATATAATCATTTTTAAAGACATACCAATAAGATTGTTGAAACGAAGAGAAGCTTACAAACCACTGGTGCAAATTCTTAAGAAAACTGCGCGATTTCCTTTGTCAGTCTCTCTCTTATATTTTCATTTTGTATTTCCGGAACTTGTCTCAGTCTCAAATTTACTTCTCTCTGTCTCAGTTCATTCATAGCGATAGAATCTTTTATTTCTTCCTGCGCTTTATTTAAATCTACTATCTCATTATTCATCTTCTCTTCCTCCCGCTTCCTCTCCTTCATTTCCTGTTTTGTCCTCTTTAGCCCCTCATCCACTCTTTTTGATACCTCTTTAATCTGTCCTTTCAGTTCATTAACTGTCTCATCAATTTTTTTGTCCATTTTCCCAATTTTATTATCTACCTGTTCTAATTTTGTCTCCAAATTTTTCTCACTTTGTTTTATTTCTGCAAACATTTTCAATATTTCCGTTCTAAACTCTAAACTCCAACCTTTCCATGTCTTTACCTCTCATATACTTGTTTCATCGACCTCCTCACACCTCCCTTTTTTGTATTCTAGTTCAATTAGCTATTTCAGCAAGTCCTTTCCATCTTTCTCAATTTTCGTTCTAAAATTTATCTTAAGACAGTCTAACCTTAAATTTTCCACTTTGGTCCATTAACAATCTATTTTTACTTAATTCTTTATCACATTTCTGCTAAAGCCATGTAACTTCGTTCCAGCATCCTTCTAACATTCATTAATTTTGCAATATTTCTGTAAATATACTTTACATTTTTTCCAATCTTCTTCCACCGACTCTTCTCCCTGGTCTGGGATTCTGCCAGTCATTTCCGCCAGTTCCATGTAGTCCATCAGCTTCATCTGCCATTCTTCCCGGGTGGGTAGATCTTGTGTCTGCCAATGCGTTGCGATAAGTATTGTTGCTGCTGTTGTTGCATACATAAAGAAAGTTCTATCCTTCTTTAGCACCAATTGGCCGACCATGCCCAGGAGAAAGGCCTTTGGTTTCTTCAGGAAGGTATATTTAAATACCTTTTTCATTTCATTATAAATCATCTCCCAGAAGTTCTTAATCCTTGGGCATGTCCACCAAAAGTGGAAGAATGTACCTTCAGTCTCATTACATTTCCAGCATTTATTATCGGGCAAATGATAGATTTTTGCGAGCTTGACTGGTGTTATGTACCACCTGTAAATCATTTTCATTAAATTCTCTTTTAAAGCATTACATGCCGTATATTTTATACCGGTGGTCCACAACTGTTCCCAGTCAGCAAACATAATATTATGACCAACATCTTGTGCCCATTTAATCATAGCAGATTTCACCGTTTCATCCTGAGTATTCCATTTCAACAGCAAGTTATACATTCTTGACAAATTCTTAACTTTGGGGTCTAACAATTCTGTTTCCAATTTTGATTTTTCCACCTGGAAACCTAGTTTTTTGTCCAAATTATATGCCTCCATTATTTGATAATAATGGAGCCAGTCTCGCACTCTGTTTTTTAGTTTTTCAAAACTCTGCAGTTTTAATCTATCTCCCTCTTGTTCCAGAATTTCCCAATACTTCACCCATTTGGCCTCCATATTGAGTTTTTTATGAGCCTTTGCTTCCATTGGTGACAGCCATCTTGGGGTTTTATTTTCTAACAAGTCCTTCTATCTTATCCAGACATTAAACAGTGCTTTCCTGACAATATGGTTTTTAAACGCTTTGTGTGCTTTAACCTTATCATACCACAGATATGCATGCCAACCAAATCCATTGTTGAAACCTTCCAAATCCAACACATCAGTGTTTTCAAGAAGCATCCATTCTCTCAGCCAACAAAAAGCGGCTGATTCATAATAAAGTTTAAGGTCTGGCAGGGCAAATCCACCTCTTTCTTTAGCATCTGTTAATATCTTAAATTTTATTCGAGGCTTCTTGCCCTGCCAGACAAATCTTGTCACTTCTTGAAACAGTCCATTTTGTCCAAAATTTGCAATGTTTGAAACAGAAACAGCATCCTTGGCAATACATTCATTTTTATCACAGCAATTCGGCCTAACAGTGATAACTTCAAATTTGACCATATTTCTAAGTCCTTTTTCACTTCACTCCAACATTTTTCATAATTATCCTTAAATAAATTCACGTTCTTAGCAGTCATATTAACCCCTAAATATTTCACTTTCTTAACCAATGTTAATCCTGTCTCCTTCTGAAACTTATCTCTCTCCGTCGCAGTTAGATTTTTCTCTAAAACCTTAGTTTTCATGTTGTTCAACTTAAAGCCTGCTACCTGACCAAAATCTTGAATCAATTCCAGTACTCTTTTAGTACTAGATTCTGACTCCTGTAAAGTCAATACTAAGTCGTCAGCAAATGCTTTCAATTTGTACTGTTTAGCTCCCACTTGTATACCTTTAACCAATTGGCCCCTTCTAATCATATTTAGCAAAACCTCCAGGACCGAGACCCTTGTGCTGATTTCATGGTGTGGAAGGCGCTAGAAGGCTGGCGCAGGCTTCCACCCCCCAGCACCGATAGTAGAAGGCCCATAACCTTCGACATCCTATGTCAAATCCATAAAAAGCTAAGGCCAATTTGTTGGTCAAAGTATGAAGCACGCCTATTTTCAGCAGCTTACTCCATCGCCTTTTTCGGAGCCTTGTGCATAGGTGAGGTGGTTTGCGACAACCAGCCAGGTTCCGTCGCACGTGGGATCCTCTTAAAGGATGTAACATTATCTCGCTCAGATCTGGTTCTCCATATCCGGAGCTCCAAAACCGATCAGCTAGGAAAAGGAGCTTTAATTCAGCTTTTAGCAACTCAAAAGAAGGGATCATGCCCAGTAAAGGATGCATGACGATTCTTATATTTGAGACCAAACACCCCTGGCCCATTTTTCATACATGCAGATGGCTCCCGCCTCAGTAAACGTCGGTTTATGCGTGTGATGAGCAAGGCAATTGCTGCCATCGGTCTCCCCCCAGAGGAATTTGCGGCTCACTCATTTTGGATTGGGGCAGCCACTACAGCGTTACACTTAGGCCTACCAGCTGAAAGGATAAAGGATATAGGTCGATGGATGTCTGATGCTTTTAAGGGGTACATTTGGAGGCCTTTATGACTGTTTTCATCACCCCTGACCCCTCCTTGTTATGCTCTTTCCCTTTTAGGTGGCATGGTTGTGCGCATTTGGATCATAGGCCATAGTATCGTCCACTGGGCCAGAAACCGAGCTGTCAGCCGTGGCCGGGGGTGTGGTTTAGATCTGCCAAAAAACATTGAAATATCCTGGATCACTCGCCGTGGAATGCATTGGGCGGAATTTCTGCCTGCAGTGAAAGCTAGAGCCGCCACAGAAGGCCCACTGGAGGCACTGGTCATCCAGCTGGGTGAAAACGATCTGGCCTACCAGAAGGGCGTGGACTTAATGTGGAATATTTTCAATGATTTTGAGGATTTGCGAAGTTCTTTTCCGAACCTAATTATAATTTGGTCATCACTGCTAGAAAGGTGCACTTGGAGGGACTGCCGATGCCCTATCGCTGTAAACAAAGCCAGGAAGATCCTGGAACGCTCAGTGGCTCATAGAGTGGCAGCACGGGGGGGTCACTGACCCCCCTCAACATCCAGTTCAGCAAGGTGGCCCTCTACTGCGAGGATGGCGTGCATCTTTCCGATGCGGGAAACGATGTTTGGCCGGCCGACATATTTGATAGGATTAGAGATTGGTTGCAGGGTATTGGCAGCAAGCTTTGCTCGAGTGACGGTTAGGCATTGGTGGAGTTATTGGTAGGAGTTAATTGGTATTGTTATGTAGATGTGTTGGGGGGAGGAGCACCATCACCTCCCCCAAATATCGAAGGGTAGTCCGGTAAAGGATTCTGGGGGGCGTGGCCTCGTCCAAAGCCTATGGAGGTCAGGGCCTAAAGCGCGCCCCCCCGAGCGGTGACCCCTGGGGAGCTCCTAGTTGATGTGCATCAGCAGGGCTCCCCCTGCTGGTGTTAACCCTTCCCGGTCTTCAAGCAAACATGCTGTAGCCGGTTAGTCGATAGGACCAATGCCTAAGCCAATACCGCTCTTTACCTGTAACCAATAAAGTTGTGGCCAATTTTAGCCCATTAACCTAAAATAATTGTGTCACGTGTCTTTATTCCTACTGGTGTGAGGCAGGAACTCACCACGCAATGAGGGAACCGCCAAAAGGTCCTCGGCGCTGGATCTCAGTGTCCGGGCTCAATAATGGGGGTGGAGACACTCCTTCAGGTATACAGGTCCGAGACCGTTTAGGGCTTTAAAGGTCAGCACCAACACTTTGAATTGTGCTCGGAAACGTACTGGGAGCCAATGCAGATCTCTCAGGACCGGTGTTATTGTTGGGATACTGCCAGGGAGACAAAGGCCATCATGCCTCCACGTCGATTCCGGACGATCCATCGATCTCCCGTAGATACAGTATCAGTCAATTAGCGACACAAGCCTCAGAAATAGCTTGCCACATTCCAGGGCTCATGTACGCTCTTTCAGCAGAGTTCGTACAACGAAAGATGCACTCAGGAGAGCATTATTTACAACTTTATTCAGCGTTGGTCAGAACAAAGAAAAACATGACTGCCTTGCCTGCGTGTCAAGGCACAGAGAGAGACAACAGCTATATACAAAAACAGAAACTTCCTATGAGCAGGAAATACGTAGGCTGTGACTCACAACAGCCTGTCCCCTTTTAAGGTGGAACGGAAATATCCTAACAGTTATATGGTCCAGGCGGCCACTCCCAGTTACAAGTCTAGCTGCCGCATTCTGGATTAATTACAGTTTCCAGGTCACCTTCAAAGGTAGCCCCATGTAGAACGCATTGCAGTAGTCCAAGCGGGAGATAACTAAAGCACGCACCACTCTGGCGAGACAGTCCGCGGGCAGGTAGGGTCTCAGCCTGAATACCAGATGGAGCTGGCAGACAGCTGCCCTGGACACAGAATTAACCTGCACTTCCATGGACAGCTGTGAGTCCAGAATGACTCCCAGGCTGCGCACCTGGTCCTTCAGGGGCACAGTTACCCCATTCAGGACCAGGGAATCCCCCACACCCGCCCGCCCCCTGTCCCCCCAAAACAGTACTTCTGTCTTGTCAGGATTCAACCTCAATCTGTTAGCCGTCATCCATCCTCCAACCGCCTCCAGACACTCACACAGGACCTTCACCGCCTTCACTGGTTCTGATTTACAGGAGAGGTAGAGCTGGATGTCATCGGCATATTGAAAGACACCCAGCCCAAACCCCCGATGATCTCCCCCAGCGGCTTCATATAGATATTAAAAAGCATGGGGGAGAGGACAGAACCCTGAGGCACCCCACAAGTGAGGGCCCAGGGGTCTGAACACTCATCCCCCCCCCCCACTTTCTGGACACGACCAAGGAGGAAGGAGCAGAACCACTGTATAACAGTGCCCCCAGCTCCCAGCTGAATGAAGACCAGGGCATTGCACTTGAAATTATAAAGATTGGACCTTTGCCACTCACTGGATAATAATAATAATAACAACAACAAAACATTTGGATTACAATTGCCGGATCCGGACCATGGGCCTCCTGAAACCGGCCCACAGCCGTTCTGTGGATTGGTGTGGGGGTTCCATACATCCCCCCCGGAAAAAAATTTGGGTGCCATTTTCTTTTTTTGGCACCATTTCCCCGCCCTCCCTCACCGTGACGGAAACTCCACCCTCCCTCCTCCCGGTGCAGCCATAGGCCAATCGCCCGCAAATGATTGAGGTCCCTGGCCAATGGGCGGGCGGCTCCGTGTTACCGAGAGGAGGAAGGGGGCTGGGCTGAGCTGGCTCAGCATCATTTGCAGCAGCCCATACCAGAGTCTGCTGCTTGCAGCCTCCTCCCGTGCCACCTCCACCCGCGCCTCCTCTGCCTCCTCCTCTGCCTGTGCCTCCCTTGCCTCCCCCATCCGTGCAACTGTGGCCCGTGCCTCCTCCTCCACCACCACTCCTGCCTCCATTGCTGCTACCGCCAGCTTGGCATAGGAGCCAGGGCTGCAGCCGCAGGGCATGTGCTCCAGCCCCCGCCAGAGCTTCCTCCTGCCTCCGCTGCCAGCCCGGCACAGGAGCTGAAGCTCCAGCCACAGGGCGAGTGCTCCAGCCCCCCCCCCCAACGGAGCTTCTTCCGTTGCCGCCACGAGCCCCTGCGCAAGACACAGTGTCAAGAATGAGTTGTGAGTGCTAGCGGAGATAAGAGTCTGGGAATCCAGCCATATTTACAGAGATTTATTGCTATTTACAGTCAGCGTTGAAAGTCCGTTCCAGTCATGGCAAGTCAGTTGCCTCGACTAAATTTGCTTTCGGTTTCCCCAGCATAACCACTTCCGAAGCCCAGCCCCCCTCTTTCCTCTCTTACGAGAGTGGCTTGGCCCCGGAAGTGCCTCCCCCCTCTCATATTCATTGCCTCCTGACAGACTTTCATCACCTTCCTTGTCTGAGGAAGAACAGCTGCTAATTACAGGAGCCTTCTCTCGATAAGTTCCCATTCTCTCCCCCTTCCCTGGCTCCAATTCCCTGACACACAGGTAAGCTGTGTGGGTTTTTTTGTTTTTTAAATATTGGATCTGTTGGATGGGGTCTGTGTTTTGTCTGTGAGGCTGCATGGCATGCTTTGCAAATTTATTTCTATGTGCTTTATATTGGATCTGTTGGATGGGGTCTGCGTGTGGCCTGTGAGCTTCCATGACATTTTTTGACCAGTCATTTTAATTGTACTAATAGCAATTTTCAATCCCTAGGAAATAATGTCCAAAAAAAGAAAAGTTGACTCTGAGTGCAGGGTCTTCAACAAACTGTGGACTTACGATTACTTCTTCATACAGTGCAAAGAAAAAGCTGTCTGCCTAGTCTGCCAAAATTCAGTGACTGTCTTCAAGGTGCACAATTTGCGTCAACACTACAAAACTTTCCACCAAGCTAAATATTCTGGTTTGGTCGGTGAATCGAGAAAAGCTGAAATATCAAAACTGAAAACTGGCTTGACAAGTCAGCAATATATTTTTGTGAAGCAAAAACAGGAAAATATTTCATCGTTGCAAGCAAGTTATGAGGTTTCCATACGAAGGCAGACTCTTCATACAGGGAGATTTTATTAAAGATCCAGACTAACAAATGAACACTTGCATCACTTGCTATGAATAGCAGTGACTAATATGGAATGGGATATCAACCATCTCATCAGCCAAATGCAGGCCCAAACTTCCCGTTGAAATAATTATAAGTTTTTGTTGATTAAAATCGTTCTTTATTTTAAATATTGTATTGTTTTCCTGTTTTTTGTTCACTACAAGTGCAATATGTACATCGTGCATAGGAATTCGTTAACCCCCCCCCAAAAAAAATAGTCCAGCCCACCACAAGGTCTAGGGACAGTGGACCAGCCCATGGCTCAAAAAGGTTGCCTACCCCTGCTCTTAAACAATTTTAAATTTGTATTTTTGTGAAATAACTTTAAATTTTTGTATATAAAAGCTGTAGATTTGCTTGCTGTTTGGATGAGCAGTTGTATTAGGAGGTGTCAGGGCTTTGGGAGGTAAAGAGAAGACGTTACTGGTAGGTTTGGAAGTGGAATTTTCCAACTCTGAGCCTTTCAGTGGGAAAGAGATAAGAATAAGCAGCTCTGACCTTGAAGTTGGGGGGACTGAAGTAATTGTTTTGAGAACAGCTATGACAGAAAAAAGTAAACAGGAACCGGCTATGGCAACAAGACAGAAAGCTGCAGGCAAGAGAAGAGCCTCTGCTCAGGAGGTAAGGTAAAAGGTAAAAGGAGAACACAGAAAAAATGGCTAAATCTGATTTTTCAGAACTTATGGCCTTACATTTTGCAGAATTTAAAAGGAGAGTGGACCAGTCAATGGAGAAGTTAACTAGGGAAGTAAAAGCTGACATTCAGAACAGTACTGAAGTGCTCTCTCAGAAATTTGACAAATTAGATGAAAAAGTGAATTCTCTAGAAGCCAAAATTGAGAAATTGGAAAAGTCAGTGGTGGAGGGGGAGGATATTAAAACAGAACAAGGGGCGATGGTGGGGGCCATATGGGGGTCACACTAACAGATAGAATGAACTGGAAAAACAGCTGCTGCTTCTTCAATTAAAGCAGAATGTTAACATGGTTCAAATAAGGGGATTACCAGAAAATGAAAAAGAGCAAGGCCTTGCCATGTATTTGAGCAAGATCTTGGCAGATTTGATGGGGGAGGGCCAAGTCGGGATGGACGAATTAATTGAAAACATTTATAGAAGAAGAAGAAGAAGAAGAAGAAGAAGAAGAAGAAGAAGAAGAAGGGGAGGAGGAGGAGGAGTTTGGATTTGATATCCCACTTTTGTTGCGTTCTGAGGCCAAAGGAAGGAATGGACCCTGATTAAAATAAGACACGAGGCTTTGGCCTGCAAGGCTCTCAGAGAAAGTGCATCCAACACACCCCTCACCAGGCCATTTTATTAGCAAAAGAATCCTTTACACAGGGCTCGTAAGAACCAATCAGATTTCCTCTGAGCATTCAAACAAACCTCAGGTGGGGACAAAGTTAAACTATAAACACTAGTTAGGCATGCATACTCTGGAGTAAATGAATGAAAACTACAAAGGAGCGAATACAGCAACCCCAGAGGTCATAAACAATCAGTACACATGATAAGAAGGATGGCCAGGAGGACAGTGACCATTATGTTGGGAAACTGCCAGGGAGATATTGTCCATCATGGCCCCAAGCCGGCTGTCGGACGTCCATCGATCTCCCGTAGACAGGCAGATCCAGCAGTTAGCGACACGAAGCCTCGAAATAGATTGCCACATTCCAGGCTTGTGTACAATGTTTATCAGCAGAAACACAGGCAGAAAGCTGCACCGCAGAAGAGCATATTTAGCATATTTACAGACTTTATTTAGCATTGAACAGAACAAAGAAAAACATGACCGTTCTCAGTCAGCGTCTCTGACCGACTGAAATCGAAAGGAATAGCAAACATAAACATCCTGTGAACAGGACATGCGCAGACTCTGTTACTCACAAAGCCTGCTCCCTTTTAAGGTGGAACGGAAATATCCCAACATCCTCCCCCTTTCCGTGTAACCTGTAGTACCTGTGGTTCAACCCAATTGCAACCTTTGTACATAAACCTTAAGTTGTTCTCTGTTAACAACCTTAGACAACAGATCAGCAGGAATTTCATTTCCTGCCATGTAGGACACCCGAATCAGTCCTTTCTGAATACACTCCCTTGCACGATGTAGCTTAATCTGCAAGTACTTGGTTCTCTGCTTGCAACTCTCGGAGTTCAGCAAAGCCAAACACGATCTATTGTCTTGATACACTTGTACAGGACATTTCACAGACACTCTGATGTCCTTAAACAGTTGCATCAACCATTCACAATCCATGAGTGAAAATGACAGAGCATTGAGTTCTGCTTCACAGGAACTTAGGCTCACTGTTGTCTGCTTCTTGCACAACCAGTCAAACAGGCAGTGGTTGTACATGTAACATACTCCAGAAGTGCTTGTACCATCCGTGGTGTCACTTCCAAAACTTGCATCAGCAAAGATTTCAAGACCTCCAGTCTTCTGACTGGTGAACCTCAGCCTGTAGTGCAAAGTCCCTTTCAAATAGCGGGCTATGCGCTTCAGAGCTTTCCAATCCTGAACCGTAGGATTGTTGGCATGTCTGCTAAGCAGATTACAGCTTACAGCTATGTCAGGTCTTGAACATCTGGCAATGAAATTCATCTTGCCTAGAATGCATCTGTACAGCGTTGTGTCAGAAAACGCTTCAGCAGTACTGTCTACCTGGTAACCTGTCACCATCGGTGTGTCTGCTGGGTTTGCTTCAACCAAATTCAACCTGGTTAATACATCAGCAATTTTCTGTGTTTGGTGTACCAGAAAATTACCTGCTTGGTCTCTCTCCACCTGCAGAGAAAGATAGTTGGATACCTCACCAAGATCCTTCATGTCAAAGTGCTCCTTCAGCTGAGCTAGGGTGCTTTGGTAAAAAGCCTGATTCTTCCAGAAGATCATCAACAAAACATAAACAATACAGTTTGTTTTGCCCCTCCTCCTTGACAAACACACATGGATCAGCTTTGCCCTGGTGAAAACCTAGAGAAAGCAATGTCTCAGTGAGTTTTGTGTTCCAACACCTGGCACTCTGCTTGAGACCATATAACGATTTCCGCAGTTTACAGACCATTCCCTTCTGTATCTGCACCCCATCAGGTGGAAGCATGAACAGCTCCTCGTTCAAAATCCCGTACAAAAAAAGCTGTATTAATGTCATGATGGGTAACATGCAGTTTCTCCTCCGCAGCGATCTTGAGCATCAGCCGAATGCTCTCATATTTGACTGTGGGAGAGTAGGTCTCGTGGTAATCCTGTCCTGGTACCTGTGAAAAACCTCTGGCAACCAATCTGGCTTTGTGTCTGACTACCTTGCCATTCTGGTCTGTCTTGGCCTTGAAGACCCATTTGCTGCCAACCAGTCTCATTCCTGGGACTACCGGTACCAGTTCCCAAGTTTGGTTCCTGTTCAAGGAATCAACTTCAGCCTTCATGGCATTAAGCCAAGGCTCAGCATCTTTAGAAGTTAACTCCTGAACCTCTTTGAAGCTTGAAGGTTCCCACACCTTCTCTGAGCTACTAAGAACAGCAGTTGCTGTCTTAGCAAACTCATCAGCATACCTCTTTGGAGGTCTGCCCTTCGTGGCTCTCTCAGATCTGCGTAATATACGCAAGTCTTCTTGACTCATCTCCTCTTTCTTAGGAGAAAAGCGACCAATGGTGAACAGTGGTTCTTCCAGTTCATTGTCAGACGCATCAGATGGTCTGACTGAGGCCTTTGCGCTCTTGTAGTCTGCTGTGTCATCACTGTCACTGACACCAGCAGCAGCCCCGCCCACTGAACTGAAATCCGAACTCTGATCATCATCATCATCCTCATCATCCTCATCATCCTCATCATCCTCATCATCCTCATCATCTTCAGCAGCTTCCTCAGCTTTAGCTGCTTGCTTGACATCACCTTCATCCTCCTCTGGATAACTCTGGAAAATTCCCACATTTTCCCCCCACTTAGGATTGTACTCAACACTCCTTGTGAACTTAATGGACTTAGAGTTAGTCATCCATACCCTGTATGCACCTTTTTCGTACCCCATGAACAAACCATGTGCCCCACGCTTCCCAAGCTTCTTGGTTTGTGGGGAGTGTACCCACATGTCAGAACCAAAGATTTTCAGGTGTTTGATGTTGGGCTTTTTGCCAAACATCTTCTCATAGGGGGTACAGCCAATGGGTGGTGACAATCTGCGATTAAAAGAATAAACAAAATTCCCCAAAGCCTCCCCCCAAAACTTATCAGGGAGATTGGCATCATGCAACAAAGTTTTGATTCCTTGCAGCAATGTTTGATTCGCTCGCTCCGCAAGCCCATTCATCCATGGCGATCTGGGCGTTGACATGTCATGCTGGATTCCCTTCTCAGTCAGGAAAGCTTCAAACTGCTGAGAAGTAAACTCCCCGCCCCGATCAGTAAACAAACAGGCAATACGTTTACCGTGCACATTCTCCAACCAAGCACAGAATGCCTTAAACTTCGAAAACGCTTGCGATTTCTGTTCGAGCAAAAACACATGAATGTACCTGGAAAAAGAATCAATCAGAATCATGAAGTACCTTGCTCCTCCTAAAGAGGGCGCAAGTGGCCCAACCAGGTCTGCATGCACTAGCTGGTAGGGTTTGGAAGCCTGCCTGCTAGACTCCTTGCCTTTTGGAGCAACCTTCACCTTGTTCTCTGCACAAGATACACATTTCATGTGAAATTTACAGGGTTTGATGTTCAAACCCTCAACCACCTCTGGCATCTTGGCCAGTGCCTTCCAAGAGAGGTGACAAAACCTTCGATGCGCATCGTGAATGCAACCTGCATGAAGAACTTTGTTAGTTTGTGCAACACAACAAGAATCAGCATTAGATACAACAGCAGTGTCGTCATAAGTTATATGGAACAAACCATCCATAAACTTTGCATGCAAATAGTCCTCTTTGCCTTTACTGATGACACAGACGCTCCTCTTGAAGGAAATCTGAAAACCACGCCCAGTAAGCTGTGGGACGCTAAGCAAGTTGCTCGCAGCTCCTGGAACAAAAAGTACATTACTGATGGTAGTGTGCAGACTTGCAAGTTTCACAGTCCCTTCTCCTGCAATTTGCAACGTCCTTCCATCAGCCAGGTGGATCTCACCTTCTTGAGGTGTGAAGGAGATAAAGAGGTGGCGGTCCTTCGAGACGTGGCGGGTCGCACCTGAATCAACAATAAATCTGCCTTTGGCTGTTGGAGCAGTCTTTACAGCAAGCAAACCCTTGTTTTCCACTAGCGTGGGCTTTTGCAACTTGCCCCCCTGCTGCTCCTGGCCACCAGACGTGCCTTTAGCCTTTGGTGAAGCTGTGCCAGCAAACAAAACCTTGCTTTCCACTGGCGTGGGCTTTTGCAGCTTGCCCCCCTGCTTCTGGTCAGCAGACATGCCTTTAGCCTTTGGTGAAGCTGTGCCAGCAAACAACGCTTTGTTTTTCCCTGGCACGGGCTCTTCACCCTCCCTCTGCTCCTGGCCATTTGCAGGCGTCTGCCTCTGTTTACCTTTGCCTTTCCAGCCTCTGCAAAGGCGTTGACCTTGGTTCTCACGAGAAACAGAGCTCTCAGCTGCCGACTCCTTGGCTCCCCCTGGAGGCTGGAATGCTGCCTGGGATGACGTGACGGTCAGCTCCCCCTGCAGCTTGCAACCGGTGCCCTCAGCATCCCTGCATTCATTCGCATTCTGGGAAACAGCCAGGACCTCCGATGCAGTCAAACTCTGGGCTGGGATGACTGGCAAATGAGCAGCTTTCAAAGCATTCCACATCCCACGTGCAGTGGTGTTGCCAGCCAGCGTCTTAATTTCCTCAAGAGATACGGATAAGACTATTACGTCTATCGCCTTCGAATCATCGGCTTTCCATCTCTCTGTCAGAGGAACCGGGGGGGCCTCAGATATGGCATGCCAGACCCCAAACTGACGCAGCAAACTTTCACACCATTTTGCCCAGGTTTCATAATTTTTCGCATTTAACTTAGAACACTCAGCATCTCCATAAGCTTGGAAAAACTCAATTTCCAGCTTTTTGCTTTAGCCGTGAGTCTTATTGACTTCAGAGACTCCTTATCTTGGCAGCTCATTAATCACGAACTCTCTGGCTTGGCTCCCAGGCCAATTAAGCCCTGCCGGAGATCAAAGACTCCTTCCGAGGTAAACAGAAAAGCCAAAAGCCTCCCTCTTTTCTTCCGCTTTTCCCACCGTACCTCTTAAACGCAGTCTGTTGCAGCATTTACTCTCCTGTAGGTGCTGTGAATCTGGGCCCGAAACCTTGTTGTTGGGAAACTGCCAGGGAGATATTGTCCATCATGGCCCCAAGCCGGCTGTCGGACGTCCATCGATTTCCCGTAGACAGGCAGATCCAGCAGTTAGCGACACGAAGCCTCGAAATAGATTGCCACATTCCAGGCTTGTGCACAATGTTTATCAGCAGAAACACAGGCAGAAAGCTGCACCGCAGAAGAGCATATTTAGCATATTTACAGACTTTATTTAGCATTGAACAGAACAAAGAAAAACATGACCGTTCTCAGTCAGCGTCTCTGACCGACTGAAATCGAAAGGAATAGCAAACATAAACATCCTGTGAACAGGACATGCGCAGACTCTGTTACTCACAAAGCCTGCTCCCTTTTAAGGTGGAACGGAAATATCCCAACACATTATCCCCTTAATGTGAAACCTGTTTCCTGGCCCTAAGATTAACATCCTAAGATAAATATATAAGAAAGCTACATCGAGGAAACTGCCCATTATCTTTGAGGACCCAGGACGCCTGCCTGTCTAAGTGTGTAGGTGACTTGTGAAGAAGAGAGGAATGGAACAGGGATGCAGGGGTGTAGATTGATCAAGAATCATATCAAAATAGTTAAAACCCAGTCAACGCAATGCTTTCATTGCTGGCACAGATGGCTTACTCTATATTTGTTATAGTTCCTCATAGCAATCCCACCTGATCACTACATCTCACCGTTCTTATTTTTATTTTTTATTTATTGTGTACAGAGAAGCTTAAGAGAGGAGAGGCATTGCATCCTCATCATCTGCCTGCATGTGTTTCTGTATCACATAAAGATCTCTAGCAGACATTCCTGAAGGAGGGCGTTGAAAAAATGTAGTGCAGAGAGAGAACAAGGAAGGGATACATTGTAAAAAACAACAAGTTCCAATTAAGGCAACAATGACTAGCAATCCATACATGAGCCGGGTTCGAAACCATCCAAACTGCAGTAACCAAGACCACAGAGTGTCCCACCAGGAGGGAAGAACATCCTGTGTGATGTTGTGTGCTAGGGCTTGCAATTGATCAATTTGAGTTTGCACATGGTAACTATTATCAGTCAAATTAAAACAGCAAAGATTAGACACAACTTGACATCCTAGATGCTGGCGTAGCAAGAGATAGTCTACAGAAGCTTTCAGTGTAATAACAGCTTATCTTAAAATCTTCTGTTCTTGATTTAAAAGAGCTAAAGCACGTGATGTATGATTTATAGATTTTGTCAAAGAACAGGCCAGGTGAGCACCCATGCGAGCATTATATATAGCCAAAGCAGGAACTCCCACTAAGGAAACAGCCAAGGAAGTATACTCTGCTTTGGAAAAAAGCTGTAGATTGGAGTCACACATGTGTGTTAATCTTTCAGCATGACGTTGAGGGCGCTTTGAGTGCTGCCGCCTGTTTTGTTCTAAAAGTGAGCAGCTAGGCATAACTAATGTCAATCAGCTAAGGCAGCACTGAGCATCAGATAAATTGGCGGGAATGTAGTTATAACTTCTTTGATTACACGTGAAAAACCAGCCATCTGGTAAACGCACATGAGCATAATTAAAAGTAACACTGGTCAACAACAAATTTGTTGTCTGCGTTTTTTTCAGTTGATTTAGGACGAATCTGATGCGCTGAATCCAAAAATCACATTGGTTTTGCTCAATCAGGTCAAGTTTTTGAGCTATGGCCACATGTCGTTTTTTTACGTTTTTGCTCACATGTACGCTTCTGTGGAGCATTTTAGAAGAAGTTGGTGGGGGTAAAATGCCATGTCGAATAATTGTTTTGATTCGAAATGATTATTTTAATGACAAGAAGTATTCAGGTCTGATAGTTCTGGGTGATTATGTCGAAAAGGGATCAGTTTGAAGTCATAAAACCTCAAAATCTTCCATAAATTGGTGCGGCTGGGATCAACAGAAAGAACCAGAGCAGCCTCAAGTACCCTGATCTTCAATCAGCACATCGTCCTGTAGCTTATTGTGATGAAATTCCAGTGTCTATCTTTGGAGAACTTCCTGACATTAGTGACGAAGATGTTGTAATATGAGTACTCAGCAGCTGCGAACAAGCAGTTCAATGTTTACATCACATGATGGGTCTGAGCATTTCCCGGGGGGGGGGCAGTTTCCAACAAATGGCAGCAGAGGACTGTAGCAACAAATGTATGCAGAGTTGCTGGTTGCGACATTCCACGGACCTCTGACAATTCCTGATGGATGGCTGCCTGGTGAACGCGGATCGAAGGACTCTCCGGTTCATCAAAGTGCTGCTGTTTTTCTGCTGTTTCATTTTTGGATTAAAACACAGCGAAAGTCAAGTTCCTGCATTCCGGAGGAGTGCTGATTACCCTGCCGACAACCGCCAAGGAACTGCGAGTACTTTCGGCTGATTTATGGGCTCGTTAAGCTTCAAAGGTAAAAGAGAAGCAAGCCGGAGTTGAGCAGTTAAGGCTCAAAGGCTGCTGGAATTTACAGCGTTGCTTGCTGCCAAAGGCTTACAGCTCGTGGCTGATAGCTGTAAATTGGGATCAAGATGGATGCCAAGTTGGGGGCGGGTCTACCCTACCTACAGCCCTTAACAAATGGCAACTATTCCTCATGGTCTCTGAAAATGAAAGCCCTGCTTGAGAGACAGACAATATTTGGAGTGATACAAAATCCTATTCCTGCTGCACGAACAAGGGTCTGGAATGACTCTGACATGCAAGCAAGGTCTGCTATCGTCTTGTGTGTTGGGGACGATCAACTGGTGCATATCTCAAATTTAGAATACGCCAGAGACATTTGGTTTGCTTTACGACGTGTTCATATGCATGAGGCAGCTGGCACTGCGCTGCTGCATTTTGAAAAGCTCACAAACTTGAGACTGAAGCCTGATGGGGATGTTCAGGAACATCTGACTGAGATGCAATTTCTTCGACAGCAGATGGAGCAGAGGAATTTTCCACTTGAAGAGTCTATCTTTTGTTTTATGATAATAAACAGCTTGGATCAGAGATTCAAAACGGTTGCAAGTCAACTTGGTTCGCTACCTGCTGCAGATCTGATGGTTCAACGCATTTGTTCCGTTGTGCTTAATGAGAATGACAGGCTCGCTGCAATGGCTGTTGCTGATGGGGGGAGTGAAGCTGCCAGTTCTACCACCCCTACTGTTGTAGGGGAGAAGGGGCTGTAGCTCTAAATGTCATTAGTTGCTACAATTGTGGTCAGCCTGGGCATGTTCAGAAGAACTGTAAAAAGGCCCGTCTGCCAAAAGGAGCCAAAGGGGGCTCGGCAAAGCCAGAGGCTACAAGCAAGGGTCGTGCCAAATCACAGGCGAGACCAGCAAAAGCATTGATGTCACCAAAGGCCTCGTCATCGGTTGAGAATGCATTTATCTTAGACACAGGAGCCACAGAGCACCTTACGGCATGGAGAGAATTATTTTCTATGTTTCAGAATCTTTTTTTATTATTATTTTTATTTTCATTTTTTTTTATATATAAAATTTTTATTGGTTTTACAAAAGTTTTTATAACAAACAAACATAAAGAAAACAGACAAACAAACAAATATAATTTCATAATGTCCTTTCATAGACTTCTTTCCTCGGACTTCCCCATACCTCCCCTTTCTGCATCCTCATGTCCGAATTTTATAGCAACTTATAAATGTTTTTTCCCATCCTAATTCATCATAGTCCTTTCTTAATCTAATCTTATATTACTGCAACCCTTTCTCTCTATAAAATCTCGACATTCTAAACTTCATCGAGTTTATAATAGTCCTTAAGATAAATCTTAAATTTCTTCCAGTCTTCTTCCGCAGTCTCCTTTCCCTGGTCACGAATTCTGCTCGTCATCTCCGCCAATGTCATATAGTCAATCACTTTCATCTGCCATTCCTCCAAGGTGGGTAAATCTTGTGTCTTCCAATACTTTGCGATCAGTATTCTTGCTGCTGTTGTTGCATACATAAAAAAAGTTCTATCCTTTTTTGGCACCAATTGGCCGACAATGCCCAAGAGAAAGGCCTCTGGTTTCTTAAGGAAGGTATATTTAAATACCTTTTTCATTTCATTATATATCATCTCCCAGAAAACCTTAATCTTCGGGCATGTCCACCAAAGATGATAAAAAGTACCTTCAGTTTCCTTACATTTCCAACATTTGTTATCAGGCAAATGGTAAATTTTTGCTAGCTTAACTGGGGTCATGTACCACCTATAGACCATTTTCATCACATTTTCCTTTAAAGCACTACATGCTGTAAATTTAATACCGGTGTTCCATAACCTTTCCCAGTCAGCAGACATAATATTATGACCAATATCCTGTGCCCACTTAATCATAACTGATTTAACTGTTTCGTCTTGTGTATTCCATTTCAACAGCAAGTTATACATTCTTGACAAATTCTTAGTATTGGGTTCTAACAATTCTGTCTCAAGTTTTGATTTTTCCACCTGGAAGCCAATTTTCCTGTCTTGTTTAAAAACCTCCATTATTTGATAATAGTGGAGCCAATCTTGTACTTTGTATTATTTTTATTTTCAATGCAGAATCATAACAAAAATTACAAACATTGAATCCAAAATAATACTATACACAAAAAAGGAACATACCAAAAAAAAAACAGAAAAGAAAAAGGGGAAAAACAAACAAAGGAAACAAAACTAAACTAAACATAAACGAAAAAGCACACATCTACAGAAAAAAACCATATCATTACGTACATAAACACGTATTGACTTCCTTCCTTTGTTCTAAGACCTCAAAAAATTTACTCTTACTATATTGTTGTGTCTAATTAGATTACTTCCACCTTTGTACTTTTTTTTTTAACACCATTTTTCTTTTTCTTTAACCCCATAAAGCATCATTCATTACATACCAATATACTTACTCCAGAACAATGTTTTTCATGGAACTTTGAAGTGTCAGGCATAGCTCTAATGGCTTTAGCCCAAACGTAGCAGAGTTTTCCTGCACAGCGAAGAAGCTAGTCGAGGTGGAAATGACTAGTCAGCTAGACTCAGAATAACTATTTACAGGATTTATTAAAAGGAAAAATAAAACCAGCAGAGTTTCTGCATACAAAACAAAGCAAATAAATCCTTTCTTTCTCTCTCTCTCTTAACCATACACAGCACTTCTACTCCTTCAACACACCTAACACCAAACTGTGCTAGCATTTCTAGATAACAGAGTTGAGTGCTGGTCGTGAACCAATCAGAGTAAGTAGTTTCTAGGTCAAGCAGACCTTGGCTTTCTGCCAAGAGTAAATTGACACTGCCTTGAGTTAATTGTGTGAAGCCAGAATCTGTAAGTTCCCATGAGAATCAATTAACAGAAACTGAACACCCCCTCACAGATTCTGCTGGACAATTAACATCAAATAACACCTATGTAAGGGACGCGGGTGGCGCTGTGGGTTAAAGCCTCAGCGCCTAGGGCTTGCCGATCGAAAGGTCGGCGGTTCGAATCCCCGCGGCGGGGTGCGCTCCCGCTGCTCGGTCCCAGCGCCTGCCAACCTAGCAGTTCGAAAGCACCCCCGGGGGCAAGTAGATAAATAGGTACCGCTTACCAGCGGGAAGGTAAACGGCGTTCCGTGTGCGGCTCTGGCTCGCCAGAGCAGCGTTGTCACGCTGGCCACGTGACCCGGAAGTGTCTTCGGACAGCGCTGGCCCCCGGCCAATAGATGTGAGATGGGCGCACAAACCCCAGAGTCTGTCAAGACTGGCCCGTTCGGGCAGGGGTACCTTTACCTTTACCTTTAACACCTATGTAGGAGATTATTTTTCCAGCAAACCTAAACCCTTGCACATTTGCTTGTTCTTTATCTTTGCCAATGGTTTAGTTAATACATCTGCTACATTTTCTTCACTTGATACATAAGTACATGTGATTATATTGTCTTGTACACAGCAACGTACATTTTGGTATTTTACAGAGATATGTTTGGAACGTGATTTGAAACCCTCTGTTTTACTTAAAGTTATACAAGCCTGATTATCAATGTAAACTTGTACTGGTTCTCCACAATTTACATTTAAATCTGCTAACAAATGCTTGAAATAAATCACCTCGTTGCACAATTCACTCAATGCGGCGTACTCGGATTCCGTTGATGACACACTTACAACGTCTTGCTTGCGTGACCGCCAGCTGATTAAAGCTCCACCGACCATTATGACTAGTCCTGTGACAGATTTTCTATCTGGCAAATTTCCCCAGTCACTATCACAGTAGCAACTCAACATTTCGTCCTCGGAAGAATTTAATTGTAACATATAGCCAATTGTCTGTTTGAGGTATCTCAGAACTTGTTTTACCCCTTTCCAGGCATTTAGTGTGGGTTTTGAGACCAATCTACTTAATATGCCTACTGCGTAGCTAATATCAGGTCTGGACCACTGTGCAAGATACAATAAACTTCCAATTACAGAATGATATACATCAGGATGTTCAAATTCAGGACTCTCATCTATATGAAGTGTTTTTATGAAACCTGGATCCATAGGCACTGCTGCCCCTTTGCAATCCTGCATCCTGTATGTAGTCAGTAGTTGTTTAACTTTGTTCTGCTGACTAATTAGGCAGCTGCCATCTTGGGCCCAGCACACTTCCAACCCTAGATACGTCCTAACCGGGCCTAAGTCTTTCATTTTGAACTTACTGGACAATTGCTTGGCAAACCTTTTAGTTTGTTTATCTGTTGTGCAGGCATACAATACATCATCTACATAAATCAGACAAAACTCTTGATCACTGCCTGTACCACGTACATAAACACAATTGTCAGCTGTACTCTGCTTGAAACCAAAAGACACTAAGGCCTCATGGAAACATTTGTTCCAAGATCTTGCAGCCTGTTTGAGACCATATAGAGCTTTGTTTAATTTCAACACTCTATTTGAACCTGTCTCATAACCAGGCCGTTCGGCTAGATACAGGTCTTCTGATATTGATGCATGTAAATATGCAGTCTGGATATCAAAATGGTTTAACAGGAGTTTTCTCTTTGCTCCAAGCGTTAAAATCAGCCTTACACTGTCCCCCTTAGCAGTAGGGGAAAAAGTTTCGTCATAATCTTTTCCAGGCCTCTGAGAATAACCTTGAGCCACTAAACGAGCTTTGTATTTGTACTTTCCTGTCACCAGAGGTTTAAGTTTGTACACCCACCTGCAGCCTACAATCTTTGCCCCCTCAGGCGCTGCTACTGGTGTAAAAACCTTGTGCTCATTCAGAGAGGACATCTCTTCCTCCATTGCCTGTTTCCAGAGCTCTGCCTCCTCTTTTGGTAACTTTAACACCTCCTGAAAACTCTTGGGTTCTGCAATTACACTAAACACATTTGCAGTATCTGGAGAAAAACGCACCGGAGGCACTCCTTTGTTTTGTCTTTTAGATCTTCTGGGAGAAAATTTTTCTTCTGACCCACTTTCCTCCTCAGAACTACGACCTCTCTTTTGTTGCTTAGCAACTGGTCTCTGGCTAACTCCACTTTCTTGAGAGCTCTTATCTGAACTTTCCTCCCCCTCAGACTCTGATTCTCTATGTTTACCTTCAGAGTCATGAAGCTCCTGGGAAGGTTCAAACCAAACCTCAGTATTGGCATGTAGTCTCTCCCAGCCACTATGTTCACAAAAACTGGCATTCCTGGAGATCACAATGCCATTTGTCCCTTCAGCAAAACGGAAACCTTTTCCCAGCTCCTGGTAACCCACAAACACTAACTGTTTGGTCTTAGGATCTCCCTTCTTTCTCATTTGTTTTGGAATTAATACCCAGGCTTTTGATCCAAACACATGCAAATGGTCAATTTTAGGTTTTTTCTGAAACAATTTAAAGTATGGAGTTGTACCTATTGTTTGATGAAAGAGCCTATTTTGGAGATAACACGCGGTGAGCATGTTCTCCCCACAATAAGACATGGGCAAATCAGCATCATCAAGCATGGCAAACATCATATCTTGTAAAGATCTGTTTTTTCGCTCTGCAACGCCATTCTCCTCTGGGGGAAAAACGTTCGTTTTCCTATGCCCAATGCCACGCTTTTGTAACCAATCTCTAAAGGCATTTGACATAAATTCGCCACCTCTGTCCATCTGAATCCTTCTGAGTTTAATGGACAGAAATCTTTCCACAGATGCCACCCAGCCTTTAAACTTAGTGAACACGTCACCCCTATTCTTCATGGGAAAAACCCAAGAGTAACGCGTGGCGTCATCCACGATTGTTAGTGAAAAGCGCGCTCCACCCCTGCTTACAGCAAATGGACCAATTACGTCCATGTGAACCAGCTGTAGCGGTGACTCACTAACTCTGTCACTTCTGGGGTAAGAGACTCTGTGGGTTTTAACCTTTTTACAAACATTACAATCAAGGTACTTGTTACAACTCTTTAAATCACCCCATCAGCCAATTCAGACATTTTTAGTACACTTTTCCAGCAAGCATGCCCCATTTTCCTATGCAATAAGTGCACACAGCTGTCATGTATAGCTTTGTTATTCACTGCAGGCTGAGATTTACTGACTACTGCTGCAACTTGAGATCCTGCTTTAAGCCAAAACAAGCCTCCCTCTGACTTAGCAGTGCCTAAAATCTCACCAGCCTTCTTAATAATGCAACTGTCTCCTTCAAAATACACTTTAAACCCAGCTTTCAGCAAACAATCTACAGACATCAGATTGCTCCTTAATGAAGGCACACAAAGTACATTTTGCAGGCATTCACGAAGACAAGGAACAAAAACTGCATCCCCCGAAATCGCTTTGGAAGTACTTCCGTCTGCTAGAGCCACCTGGCTGCGCTGTGCTGAGTTCTTGGAAACAAACAATTCATCTGAATTTACGATGTGCCGAGACGCTCCCGAATCGACCACCCAGACAGCTTGTTTCTCATCAGCAATCTTGACCTCGGCGGTCACCAGCTGAGCCGACTGTTTTTGTTTGAAGAATTTCTTTTTACGCTGCTGCTGCTGCTGATCTCGTCTCTGCTCCTGCACCGGCAACTGAGACTTGACCAACTCCGGACATTGTCGTTTTAGATGCGCTGAAGACCCACATCGGAAACAACGCCTAACAGCAAACGCTGACCCCTCACCAGAACGCTGTTTTTGCTTCACCTCTGGCACGGCATGAGAACTCCTTCCAAACCGCCTGCCAGTAGAAGTCTCTGCAGCCAACGACCTTTCTTGCCTCTTCTGCCATTCTTCAATCAAACGCCCAGTAACGTAACTGACTGATAAATCATGCTCCTGTATGCCTTCTAGAGACAAAACTAAATTATCCCAGCTTTCCGGGAGAGAACTCAAAATAATAGCCACCTTCTCCTGCTGGTCTAACGCACAGTCTCTTTCCTGTAGCGTAGCAAACTTTAACTGTAAACTGTGTAGGTGTTCCTGCATTGTAACCCCAGGCTGTAACATTGCCTTGTACAATGCCTTGCGAATGAACAGCTTGGAAACCACTGTCTCACGCACATGGAGTTCTTTAAGTGCTTGCCACACACCTCTAGCTGTCTTGATTCCCCTCACATACGGCAACTGGGAATCTTCCAGCCCCAAGACAATTGTGGCCCTTGCTCTTTGGTCTTTATTGAGGTCTTCATCATCAGGCTTCGTAGGAAACTTACTCACCACTTGCCAGAGACGATCCCTCTGCAGCACTGCCTGCATGCGTTCCGACCACAGCAAGTAATTGGAGTCATTCAGACGCTCAAAAGCCATCTGAACTGGTTGTGAGGCCATCTTGAGAGCGATGACCCTGGAACCCGGAACCAGCTACTCACAACCACAGAGAGAGAAAACAGGAACCACAGCACCCAGCACTCACACGCTGCAGCTGTTGTCCTTGTGTCCACTGCGTCACCAGCTCACAACAGTCAGGAACCAGCCAGTGTCCATCTGCTGCACCAACAGGAACAACAACTTCTGGAACTACTGGAACCAACACCGTTGATGCTGACACCACCACAACTCAGGCTGGCAGCACAATGCCCATAACCTCATGGAACTTTGAAGTGTCAGGCATAGCTCTAATGGCTTTAGCCCAAACGTAGCAGAGTTTTCCTGCACAGCAAAGAAGCTAGTCGAGGTGGAAATGACTAGTCAGCTAGACTCAGAATAACTATTTACAGGATTTATTAAAAGGAAAAATAAAACCAGCAGAGTTTCTGCATACAAAGCAAAGCAAATAAATCCTTTCTTTCTCTCTCTCTCTTAACCATACACAGCACTTCTACTCCTTCAACACACCTAACACCAAACTGTGCTAGCATTCCCAGATAACAGAGTTGAGTGCTGGTCGTTAACCAATCAGAGTAAGTAGTTTCTAGGTCAAGCAGACCTTGGCTTTCTGCCAAGAGTAAATTGACACTGCCTTGAGTTAATTGTGTGAAGCCAGAATCTGTAAGTTCCCATGAGAATCAATTAACAGAAGCTGAACAGTTTTTTCATATACTCTTTAGCACAACCCCATTCTTTTAATAATTTCTGGTCTGATAGTCCCCTTATGTATGCTGTGAGTCTTGCCAGATTTATGTATTCACAAAATTTAATTTGCCAATCTTTCACTGATGGAATTTTTCTCCCTTTCCAGTTTTTTGCTATAAGCATCCTGGCAGCTGTTGTTGCATAAAGGAATACTTTCCTTTGATTTTCAGGAATATCATTTGTAATTAAACCTAAAAGGAATGCCTCCGGTTTTTTGCTGAAAGATATTTTAAACATCTTTTTGAGTTCCTAATAGATTTCATTCCAGAATTGTTTAATAGGTCGGCATTCCCACCACATGTGAAACATTGTTCCTATTTCTTTTTTACATCTCCAACAGGTATTTGATTTTAATTTGTAAATTTTAGCCAATTTTACCGGAGTTAAGTACCATTGGTACACCATTTTCATGAAATTTTCTCTTATTGTATAACATGCCGTGAAATTAATATCTTTCCATAATTTCTCCCATTGTTCCAGCCGAATTACATATCCTATATCACATGCCCATTTAATCATAACTTCTTTTACTTCTCCATCCTTTAATTCCCATTCTAATAATAAATTATACATTTTAGATATATTCTTTTTTGAGTTTTGTAATAATACTTTTTGTAATTTTGATTCTTCTTTTTCAAATCCAATTACTTTATCCTGGTTGAATATTTGTGCAATTTGGTGATATTGTAGCCATGTGGTACAGTATTGGGTCACCTCTTCGTATGGTCTTAGTTTTAATTGGCCCTGTTCTTCTTTTAGGAGCTGCTGGTATGTTGCCATTCTTCCTATAGTATTTTTCTTTTTAACCGAAATTACTTCTAACGGTGAGACCCACCATGGGGTTTTCGGTTCTAACAACCTTCTATGTCTCACCCAGACCTTGTATAATGCATTTCTAATTACGTGGCTTAGAAATTCTTTATGTACTGCCACTTTGTTATAAATTAGATAGGCATGCCAACCATATCTGTTGTTCCATCCCTCCAAATCCAAAATGTCACTGTTATCCAATTTGATCCAATCCTTGATCCAAGTAAAGCATGCCACATCGTAATATAGCCTCAGGTCTGGGAGTCCAAAACCTCCCTGCTCTTTTATGTCGGTTAATAATTTATGTTTGATCCGTGGCTTTTTGCCTTGCCATATAAACTTTGTTAGGTCCGTTTTCCATTTTTTAAAACAATCATCTTTACCTATTATGGGAATCATTTGGAAAAGGAACAGAAGTTTTGGTAAGATATTCATTTTAATAGCCGAAATTCTACCCCAGAGTGTTAAATTCAATCTTGTCCAAGTTTCCATTTCTCTTTTTGTTTCTTCCCAATTTTTTTTATAATTATCTTCAAACAAATTTATATTTTTCATTGTTATTTGTATTCCTAGATATTTCACTTTTTTTTACAATTTGTAATCCAAATTTTTCTACCAGGTCCTTTTTCTCTTGATCTCCCATGTTTTTTACCCTTAGTTTCGCTTTTTCTTTATTCAAAGCAAAACCTGATACCCTTCCAAAGTTTCCCATTTTTTCTAGAGCCTTTGCTAAGCTTTCCTTTGGATTTTCCATTATGACTAAATCATCTGCAAATGCCCTTATTTTGTATATTTTCTCTCCTAGGGATATTCCATTTATTTCTTGATCCAATCTGATTTCTTGATTTAATATTTCCAAAACCAAAATGAATAATAAAGGTGAGAGTGGGCACCCTTGTCTGGTGCCCTTCTGTATTTTAAAATAATCAGTCGTGTCATTATTTATTATTATATTTGCTTCTTGTTGTTCATAAATTGCTTTTAGCCCTCTTGTAATTTGGTCTCCCATGTCCATCTGGTCTAATAATATTTTTAGAAATTTCCATGATACTTTGTCAAACACCTGTTCCGCATCCACAAAAACAAAGGCTACCTTCTTACTCGGTTTCATGTCTAAATACTCAATCATATCAATCACTGTTCTTATATTATCATTCATTTTCCTGCCCGGCAAGAACCCTGCCTGCTCTTTATTTATACAATCCTGCAAAACTGTCTTTAATCTTGTTGCCAATATTCGTGCATAGATCTTGTAATCATTATTTAGTAATGATATTGGTCTATAATTGGTTATAAACTCTTTATTTCGACCTTGTTTTGGGATTACTACTATGTGAGCCTGTTTCCAGGTGTTGGGGATCTTCCTGTCTTCTAGTATTCTATTTAAGAGTGTCTTCATAGGTGATAATAGTGGTTCCTCTTTTTTGTAATGTATTGCAGTAAGACCATCTGGACCTGGGAACTTTCCCAGCTTCATCTTCATTATCGCTTGATGAAGCTCTGTCGTGGTTATTGGGGAGTTTAGGTCTTGAATCTTTTCTTTCTTAATTTTGGGTATATCCTTTCCACATAAATACTCTTTTATTTCATCCTCTGTCTCATTTCCTGCTTTATATAACTTATTGTAATATTTTATAAAGCACTTTTTAATTTCCTCAGGATTATCTAAAGTTCTCCCCTCTTCCACTATTTTATCAATCAGTTTTTCCTTTTGTCTCGTTTTCAAATGCGTTTCAGAATCAACGCTTCACTGTGAAACAGGCCAGTGGTCAAGAGATGGAAGCAACTGGATTCAGGACTGTTTATCTGGAGAGTCTGAATTTGACTATAAACAACGTTTACTATATTCCAGACTTAAAATTCAATTTGCTGAGTGTATCTCAGATGACAAAGAAAGGATTGGTGTTATCCTATGATGAGAAGAGATGCAGAATCTTCAAGGACGGAAAGCTGTATCTTTCTACCAAAGAGAAAGATGGACTGTGTTGACTTTTGACGTTTGTGATTACAAAGTTTGTAATGCTTGTGAAACTAAAATGTCTTCTCTTACAGGTTTATCCAAAGGTGCCAAGGAGAAGAAATCCACGAAGATTACCAGGATTTTCCAGCGGGTGTATGCTGACGCAATTGGTCCTCTAGCACCCTGTAGAGGAAAAGCGAAATTCTATCTTGTAATTGTTGATCATTATTAAACATTTGTTGGGGGAGACCTAGGTTTTTTTTGGGGGGGGGTTATTTGTCCTGTCTTCACGCTTTTTAAGATGGAGGACCACTGTAGCCACCCCCAACGACACGTTTTCAAGATGGAGGGTGAGGGAACAGCTGCAGTAGCCTGCGGTTCCTGCACAATGTTTGCCATCTTGCCAAAGGTTGCAGGCAGCTTTACCTGCAGCAAATGTATGTTGATTGCCCTCTTAGAAGACAAAGTCCAGCAACTGGAGAAACGTGTAGCTACGCTCCAAAGAATTAGAGAGCTGGAGCTCTTCTTGGAAGCAACAGAGAACACCGTCTCCACCAAGGCGGAGACAGGGGACACCCCTGAGAAGGAGGCTAGTTCACCAACACAGGTGCCAGATATATGGAGAAACGTGACTCAAAGAAGTAGGAGGCCCAGGGTTCGCTCTGATTGTTTAGAAATACACAATCGCTTTGAAGTCCTCTCCCCTAGCATGGAAGACGAAGAACAGACTCCATTTGAGGATCTCTCCCTCATTACAGTCGATCAGGTATATGAAGATGAGCAGCAAAGTCAGTCCTCAGGGAATGTGCAGGCGACCTTGGAACGGACAGCTCACGGAAGAACCCCGACCAAACCTAAGAGGAGGCGTGTAGTGGTGATAGGGGATTCCCTACTGAGGGGAACAGAAGCAGTGATCTGTGGGCCTGACAAGATGTCTCGGGAGGTGTGCTGTCTCCCCGGGGCTAAGATCCAAGATGTAACTGAACGACTGCAAGGAGTCATAAAACCCACTGACAAATACCCCTTCCTCTTGGTTCATGTGGGAACCAATGACACTGCAAGCAATAGCCTCCAGAAGATCAAAAGAGACTACGAGGCTCTGGGCAGGAAATTGAAGCAATTAAATGCACAAATTGTCCTCCCAGTTGAACGACGTGGCCCAGGGAGAGAGGGGAAAATAGTGGAAGTGAACAGCTGGCTTCGCAAATGGTGTAAACAGGAACGGTTTGGATTCTTAGATCACGGACTGCAGTTTCTTGAAGATGGACTTCTGGCAAGCGATGGGCTGCACCTCACAACGGTTGGGAGAAATGTTTTTGCCAAAAATCTCAGAAACCTCATCAGGAGGGCTTTAAACTGACTAATGTGGGGGAGGGAGACAGTGCTCCTGAAGGTAGGAGTCTATCAATTGATGAAGATGATCATCCAAATGTCATAGACCAAATGGAGCAAACAGCACACAGACCTAGTGGTGGGAGGAAAAAATCCTTAAATAAGAGACACGGGGGAATGATTAATGGACTTCAATGTCTGTACACTAATGCGCAAAGCATGGGAAATAAACAAGATGAGCTTGAGCTCTTGGTACAGCAAACTAAATATGACATAATAGGCATCACTGAAACCTGGTGGGATAAGTCCCACGATTGGAATGTAATAATGGAGGGATACAATCTATTTCAGAGAAACAGACCAGACAAGAAAGGAGGAGGAGTGGTGTTATATGTCAGGGATGTGTATACCTGTGAAGAGATCCAAAATTTAGAACCTCAAAGCCAAAGTGAGAGCATTTGGGTCAAAATTAAGGGAGAGAAGAATAACAGAGACCTCATTGTGGGAGTTTACTATAGATCCCCAAGCCAAACGGAGGACATAGATGATGCCTTCCTGGAACAGATGGCCAAGCATGCAAAAGGAAGGGAGATTGTAGTAATGGGGGACTTCAATTACCCAGATATTTCTTGGATGTCAAACTCAGCCAAGAGCATAAGGTCAAACAGATTCCTCACTGGCCTTGCAGACAACTTCATTGTCCAGAAAGTGGGAGAAGCAACAAGAGGAACAGCCATTTTAGATCTGGTCCTAACCAATGTTGATGACCTGGTTAGTGGGGTAGAAGTGGAAGGATCATTAGGCGCGAGTGATCATGCTCTTCTGAAGTTTACTATACAGCGGAAAGGAGCAGCCAAGCATACTAGGACTCAATTTCTTGACTTTAAGAAAGCCGACTTCATAAAACTTAGGGAAGTGCTGCGTGAGATCCCATGGACAGTAATACTAAAAGGAAAGGGAGTTCATGATGGCTGGGAGTTTGTTAAGAGGGAGATAGTAAAAGCACAACGTCAGGCAATACCAATGAGACGGAAACATGGAAGGTGCCTAAAGAAGCAAGGGTGGCTATCTAAAGAACTTTTAACTGAGTTAAGATTAAAAAAGGATGTGTACAAAAAATGGAAAAGGGGGGAAACCACCAAAGAGGAATTCAAATAAATAGCCAGCACATGTAGACACAAAGTCAGAAAAGCTAAAGCACAGAATGAACTCAGGCTTGCTAGAGAGGTTAAAAGCAACAAAAAAGGCTTTTATGGGTATGTTTGTAGCAAAAGGAAGAACAAAGAAACAGTGGGGTCACTCAGAGGAGAAGATGGTGAAATGCAAACAGGGGACACAGAAAGGGCTGAATTCCTCAATGCCTTCTTTGCTTCAGTCTTCTCCGATAAAGAAAACAGTGCCCGACCTGAAGAATTTGGAGCAAATGATTCAGCAGAGGAAACACAGCCCAGAATAACTAAGGAGATAGTACAAGAATACTTGGCTAGTTTAGATGTATTCAAGTCTCCAGGGCCAGATGAACTGCATCCAAGAGTATTAAAAGAACTGGCAGAGGTGATCTCAGAACCACTGGCAGTCATCTTTGAGGATTCCTGGAGAACAGGCGAAGTCCCGGCAGATTGGAGGAGGGCAAATGTTGTCCCTATTTACAAAAAGGGGAAAAGAGAGGACCCAAATAATTATCGCCAAGTCAGTCTGACATCAATACCAGGGAAGATTCTGGAGCAGATCATTAGGCAAACAGTCTGTGAGCACCTAGGAAGGAATGCTGTGATCACCAATAGTCAGCATGGATTTCTGAAAAATAAGTCATGTCAGACTAACCTGATCTCGTTTTTTGACAGAATTACAAGCCTGGTAGATGAAGGGAACGCAGTGGATGTAGCCTACCTTGATTTCAGCAAGGCATTTGACAAGGTGCCCCATGATATTCTTGTAAAGAAGCTGGTAAAATGCGGTCTTGACTATGCTACCACTCAGTGGATTTGTAACTGGCTGACTGACCGAACCCAAAGGGTGCTCATCAATGGTTCCTCTTCATCCTGGAGAAGAGTGACTAGTGGGGTGCCACAGGGTTCTGTCTTGCGCCCGGTCTTATTCAACATCTTTATGAACGACTTGGATGATGGACTCAAGGGCATCCTGATCAAATTTGCAGATGACACCAAACTGGGAGGGGTGGCTAACACCCCAGAGAACAGGATCACACTTCAAAATGACCTTGACAGATTAGAGAACTGGGCCAAAACAAACAAGATGAATTTTAACAGGGAGAAATGTAAAGTATTGCACTTGGGCAAAAAAAATGAGAGGCACAAATACAAGATGGGGGACACCTGGCTTGAGAGCAGTACATGTGAAAAGGATCTAGGAGTCTTGGTTGACCACAAACTTGACATGAGCCAACAGTGTGACGCGGCAGCTAAAAAAGCCAATGCAATTCTGGGCTGCATCAATAGGAGTATAGCATCTAGATCAAGGGAAGTAATAGTGCCACTGTATTCTGCTCTGGTCAGACCACACCTGGAGTACTGTGTCCAGTTCTGGGCACCACAGTTCAAGAAGGACACTGACAAACTGGAACGTGTCCAGAGGAGGGCAACCAAAATGGTCAAAGGCCTGGAAACGATGCCTTATGAGGAACGGCTAAGGGATCTGGGCATGTTTAACCTGGAGAAGAGGAGGTTAAGGGGTGATATGATAGCCATGTTCAAATATATAAAAGGATGTCATATAGAGGAGGGAGAAAGGGTGTTTTCTGCTGCTCCAGAGAAGCGGACACGGAGCAATGGATCCAAACTACAAGAAAGAAGATTCCACCTAAACATTAGGAAGAACTTCCTGACAGTAAGAGCTGTTTGACAGTGGAATTTGCTGCCAAGGAGTGTGGTGGAGTCTCCTACTTTGGAGGTCTTTAAGCAGAGGCTTGACAACCATATGTCAGGAGTGCTCTGATGGTGTTTCCTGCTTGGCAGGGGGTTGAACTCGATGGCCCTTGTGGTCTATTCCAACTCTATGATTCTATTCTCAGGATGTGTGGATTCACGTGCTGCTGACACCAAAGGAAACCTTAGCAAGGTTTAAAGAGTTTTGTGATAAGGTTAAAACTGTTCATGATGCTAATGTTGAAACTCTTCACAGATGAAAAGCCAATTTTTGTTTCGCAGTATTTTCAATATTTCCTTGAGAAACGTGAGATAGATCATAAGATTGCTGTCCCTGAAGCTTCATGGAACAAGAGTGTGTGTGTAAAGGTGAACACAGAGTTGCAGAAAGGCATGAAAGCTCAATTGCTTAGTTCACATTTGCCACAAGAGTACTGGGCCAAATCGCTGAGCTCATTTTCTTACATGTGGGTGAGAAAGGTCTCAAAAGGTATGGAAAGTTCTCCATTTGAGAGGCTGTTCCAGAGGAAACCTTTAGTTAAACACTTTAGGGTCTTCGGCTCTCATGTGCGTGTGGATACACCACAGGGAATTAAGGGTGCCAAGGGCATTTTTGTGGGTTATGAAAAGGGTTTCTACAGAGTAGTTTTGCTCGAGTCTGATCTGGTGATTCTCACAAAGTTTGTAGAGAGCACTGCAGGAGACAGGAGACAGGAGAGAGAGGTTCTCCACACATTTCCCACTGATGTCAATACAGATGGGTATTCTGATACTGAGAGTGACACAGAGAGCTCAGAGATTTCTGCTGACACAGTCATTGAGAAGGGTTCATACACTATGTCCAAGCCTTCACAGGTTGAGGCTGAACTAGAATTGACAGAACCACTGTTTACTGTTGGGTGTGGTTCTCCCAAAAGTCCCAAGGATGAACCAGTCAGCAAGGAGGATCTGCACCTCATTCGCAGATCTAAGAGAGTCACAAAGGGAATACCACCCAAAACGTACTCTCAAGAGTTTGCTAACTCAGCTGCTGCATGTGTTGCTATAGTTAACAACTCAAGCCAGGTTCAAGGTTTGTCAAAGTCAGGGACAAAGCCACACCTGGAAGTTGCAAAAAGCAACACTATTTCCCCTAGCCAAGGTAAAGCAGCAGCTCTAATTCCTTGGAAAACAGACAACCAGAGGATTACACTGGTGAAACCAGTGGCGGGTAGTTCCAAAGGTGGAACTGAAACAACAGGAGATTATTATGTGTATAACAACTGTTTGTTTTCTTCTCTGGATGATGCTTTTATCGCTGATTGCTTTGAATCATATGGGGGAGGATGTTGTAATAGGAGTACTCAGCAGCTGCGAACAAGCAGTTCGATGTTTACATCACATGATGGGTCTGAGCATGGGACAGGAAGTTCCAACCTGTTCTCAGAGTTGTGTTCTCAGTGTAACATGAAACCTTCCTGTTGTTCCTGTACAGGAGGAGTTTGTCAGTTGCTCGGAGGTTTCTGAGAGAGAAGTCATGCTTTGTACAGTGTACAGTCCAGGAATAAAGTAGATTGAAATAGACTACTTTTTCAGACTGTTTACTTTCTCCTGCTGCTATGCAAGGGGGAAGGGAGTGTGCACCTCTCAGGAGGGGGGTGTCGCTTATCCAAGACCTCCCTGGCCTGTCCGGATGCCAGCCAGGGTAGATCATCGGCAACAGGCCCCGAGTGCCTGGGAAGAAGAGCCTTTAACAGGAGTTAAAGCGCAGGAAGAACATCCACCAACGATATCCTTAGCTTATGTCAGAGGAATGGAAAAATTGTTTTATGCAGCTGCTTAGCTCCCTGGTGAAAAATGCATGGCTGTCAATTGCATTAGAAAATAATTGACAGAAAGATTTCAGAGCAGAATCAGCATGTTAATTTCCTTTTGAAATTATATCTTGAATCCTATATGGGAGCAAATTGTGAGCAGCATAGAAAGGCGCAATTCTATTTGTCAAGAGATTTTTCAGTGTCAAGAACAAAGAGAGTAGATTAGAATCTAGCATAGGAGAAAGATGGGAATTAGCGAAATGCGATAAAAAGATATCCCACTTCACACAAAAATCACAGAATGCAGTGGAAGTGTAGGCTGGTCTCTGTCAGTTTTCTGCTTATGTTAAAACACTCTAGAGGTGTTGAAGCTCGCTGCGGGCTTGGGGAATTATGGCTGCCTTGTGTCAAGTCTCCCCCCTTTGATAGCATTTTTTCAGTTGATTTAGGACGAATCTGATGCGCTGAATCCAAAAATCACATTGGTTTTGCTCAATCAAGTCAAGTTTTTGAGCTATGGCCACATGTCGTTTTTTTACGTTTTTGCTCACATGTACGCTTGTGTGGAGCATTTTAGAAGAAGTTGGTGGGGGTAAAATGCCATGTCGAATAATTGTTTTGATTGGAAATGATTATTTTAATGACAAGAAGTATTCAGGTCCGATAGTTCTGGGTGATTATGTCAAAAAGGGTGAGGAGATTTCACCCCTCCCATATCCAAGAATCTGCTGATGTTCTCTGCTGATTCTCCAGAGAGGAGGGGCGGTTTCTGCTCTCTACTTATTCCGCTCCAGCCTCACATCAGAGAGAGAGAGAGACTGAGTGTTAGAGAGAGATCGTGTGTATAGATAAGGTTGCTGCTAAGAGCAGCTGCAGACACTCAGTGCAGTTCAGCATTTTCGTTTAGACCTCATTTAGCTCTGTACATAGTTGTGTATTATAGTTGTAGATAGAATAAAAGAAGATATTCTACAGAGCTGCTCTCCGAGTCGTTTATGCTCTGCTATACTCTGCTGTACTCTGCTGTGTGACGACTGTCTTCTTGTTGGAGTGAATCCGGTGCTCACAACTCTAAGCTGTGAGTCCACAGCACTTTGACCTGTTCCTGTGCAGAAGGTGGTCTCTGGAAGTGCTACCCAGCTCGCCTAGCCCAGTCGGGGCTGAAGTGTATGAGTCCAGTTGGTGGCACTGGCTCAAGGGCGATGCTGACAAACGATCAGTTTGAAGTCATAAAACCTCGAAATCTTCCATAAATTGGTGCGGCAAAGCATAAAGTTATTTTGGTATTAAACTTAGTGACCAGGATAAAGCTTGGGCACCACACATGGTGTGCAAGGCATGCACCGAGACTCTACGTGGGTGAACCAATGGCAAGAGGAGTCTGAACGTTGGAATTCCCATGGTTTGGAGAGAGCTGACAAACCATGTCACTGACTGCTACTTCTGCGCTGTTGATGTGACTGGGATCAACAGAAAGAACCGTAGCAGCCTCAAGTATCCTGATCTTCAATCAGCATGTCGTCCTGTAGCTCATTGTGATGAAATTCCAGTGCCTATCTTCGGAGAACTTCCTGACATTAGTGACAAAGATGCCTCCAGTGTTGAAGGACATGAAGAAGAAGTGGTTCTTGAAGATGATGCTCCACATCCATTTTCCAAAAAGGAGTTGAATGATCTAGTTCGCGACCTCAGCTTGTCAAAGGACTCTGCCGAACTATTGGCATCCAGATTGAAGGAAAAAACCTCCTCTCTGACAGTGCTCGCATCAGCTTCTTCCGCAACAGGCATCAAGAGTACCTCCGTTTTTTCTCGGAAGAGAAGGACTTGGTGTACTGTGCAGATATTGCGCAGCTTCTGCTCAAGCTTGGAGTGCCACAGTACGAACCCAAAGATTGGAGACTGTTCATTGACAGCAGCAAGCGATCACTGAAATGTGTTCTGCTACACAACGACAACCAGTTTGCCTCTATACCCCTGGCTCACTCGACTACACTGAAGGAGAACTATGAAGCGGTGAAGTATGTGCTGGAGAAAATTGGTTATGATCAGCATAAGTGGTTTATTTGTGTTGACCTGAAGATGGTGAACTTTTTGTTGGGACAACAGTCTGGCTTCAACAAGTACCCATGTTTTCTGTGCATGTGGGATAGTAGGGACCGTGCTCAGCATTACACGAAGAAGGACTGGCCTGTGAGGGAGGAATTGGTGCCTTGCAAAGAAAGGAACGTCATCAACGACCCTCTGGTGGACAGAGACAGAATACTCTTCCCACCGCTGCACATCAAGCTCGGCTTAATCAAGCAGTTCACCAAGGCTCTGGACAAGGATGGTGACTGCTTCACTTACTTGTGCCAGGCTTTTCCAGGATTGACCATGGAGAAGTTGAAAGCTGGCATCTTTGACGGTCCTCAGATCTGTCAGCTCATCAGAGATCCAGAGTTCGGAAGCTCAATGAACGAAGTGGAACTGGAAGCGTGGAAGGCATTTGTTCTGGTAGTGAAGAACTTTCTTGGCAACAATAAGGCCAGAAACTACGCAGAACTTGTCAACAACATGCTGACTGCTTTCAGAAACCTGGGCTGCAACATGAGTGTCAAGATGCACTACCTATTTTCACATCTGGACCGGTTTCCTGAGAACCTGGGTTCAATGAGTGACGAGCAGGGGGAGAGATTCCATCAGGACATGAAAGAGATGGAGACCAGGTATCAGGGTCGCTGGGACGCAGTCATGATGGCTGACTACTGTTGGACTCTGAAGAGAGACCTCCCTGCCGCTGAGCATTCCAGGAGTTCCAAGAAACGGAAGTTCAAGCCCTGAAGTTTGAAAAATGGTGAAGCAACATGCAATTTACGTGTACTTACCTTTATCAATGACCACCATTCAGTTTACAGTAAACCTGACCTGATGGAGAGAAACGGATGCCATTTCCTGATTCAGCAGTGCAAAAATACCCTAAATCAGTTGTAGAAATCTAGACAACATTCAAAAAGTAAAAAATTGTTACCCAGTGATTTGCTGAACACGTGAACAATTCCAAGTTGGCTTTCCACCTGTTTCCAAACAATGATCTACTTTCTTACTGCAGTTCACAATCCGAACACAAGAGGTGTCTGGCGGGGCTGCAACTCTAGGTGTGTATAATGAGATTGCATCCAGGGGTAACTTTTGCATCACTGTTCCCCAATCATGCAGATTAGTATAATTTATGATACCTTTCGAAAGCCAGTCAGAAAACCATTTTGCCATTTTTGTGGCATGTGCCATATGAAAAGGTTGCTTACAGACTGGAATGATACAATCTCCTAAGGCAGTGTGCATGTCATATGTTTCACTCAGACAAAAATGAGAGACATTAGCAACTTCAGCTAAACGCATCCACAAATTATAGCTATGACTAGAAGAAACATCAGTGGGAAGCGAGATACATTGAGTACTAGGAATCAAGAAAACAAGCAATATACATGTCAAAATCAGCATAGAGTTCATATTTAGCTGAGTAATCAAAGCGACTAAAAAAGTCTCAGGTTCCTCTGGAATATCTTGACGCTGAAGCTGAGTTCCGGCATCAGAGGCTAAGGTTTTCAGCATTCCCCAGGTCACCTTTGGGCACCCTTCAGCCTTACGAGGAGGAGGGCGGACATGACGGACTCTGACTCGGGGCTGCTGAGCCTGTGGAGGTGGAGTCAGGGTCATGGTCATCACAAAGTCCGGAAGGGGATTCTGGAGGCCTTGGTGCCAACTCATGCCTTGGCCGATAGGGACGAACACAGCGACCTGGAACCCACAAAGGACCTGAGGAAGTAAGAACAGACGCACATCCTCGCCCCCAAGTGATCAAAGGAACAGGCCCCTCCCACTGCGGGTTGGGAAGTTGCCGGTACGTCACCAGCGGACGTTCCAGAGGTACTTCTTTCCTAAACTGGCGTTCCATAGGAGAAAATTTATTAGGAAAGGAAACTGTTAATTGATTTAAGGTAAAGAGAACAACTGACACAACATTAGATAAGTCTTGTGGGCGAACACCATGATCGCCAAGCTGTTTCCCCAAGAGTTGTTTGAAGGTCCGATGAGCACGTTCCACGATAGCTTGTCCTGTGGAATTGTACGGAATTCCATGTGACAATAAAATATCCCATTTCACACAAAACTCACGAAATGCAGTGGAAGTGTAGGCGGGCCCATTATCAGTTTTCATTGCTAGAGGACGGCCCATCACTGCAAACGCTCGAAGACAATGTTGTATCACATGTCTAGCAGTCTCGCCTTTCAACGGAGTGGCCCATATGAAATCAGAATATGTGTCAATACTAACATGTAGGTAACAATGGGGCGCAAAGGCTGAAACTCTAGTGACATCTGTCTGCCATAAAGCATTTGCATTAGATCCTCTAGGATTGACTGCATCAAAAGGAAAGTAAACAGGACTTAAAGCACATGAAGGACACCCACCAACAATATCCTTCGCTTGCGTCAGAGGAATTGAAAATTGCTTGTGAAGCTGCTTAGCACCCTGGTGGAAAAATGCATGGCTGTCAATTGGATTAGTAAATAACGGACACAAGGACTTTAGAGCTGAATCAGCATGTTGATTTCCTTCTGGCAGTGCATCTGTGAATCCTAGAATCATAGAATCATAGAATCATAGAATCATAGAGTTGGAAGAGACCACAAGGGCCATCGAGTCCAACCCCCTGCCAAGCAGGAAACACCATCAGAGCACCATCAGAATCCTGTATGGGAGCGAATATGAGCAGCATAAAAAGGCATAGTTCTATGTGTCAAGAGATTTTTCAGTGTCAGAAAAAGAGAGAGTAGATTAGAATCCAGCATAGGAGAAAGTTAGGAATTAGCCAAATGTGATAACAGATTAAACACATATTGAGTATCCACTATGATATTAAAAGGTTGATCTGGAAACGTTGTAAAAGCAAGGTTTACAGCAGCCAATTCCGCTCCTTGCGCACTCAGCTGACTAGCTGTGAACAAAGTATGCCAGTTATAATCATAATCTTTATACGTCAAGACACCTCTAGAGGGAGCTCCATCTGTAAAAAGTGTAAGCGCATTTGGAATAGGAACCTGTTTTTGAACAGAGACTAATTTCCAGGGCACCTGTTGGATTAAAACCAAGCGTGGATCCTTAGGAGGGTTAAAATGAAGTGTTCCAACATAATCTGCAAACACAAATTGATAGGAAAGAGAAGTCATCATTAGGGACTCGTGCTCCTGTTTAGAGAAAGGCAAATAACAAGCAGCAATATCAAATCCTGTTAGCTGCTGTGCTCTGCATCATGCACGATGGATCAGTTCCATGTGCGCAAACAGATAAGGATAGACATTCCTAGGTGGTGTGTTAGACAAATGTAGCCACTCCAAAATTGTGATTCTGTCAGCAGTGTCTGGGGAAAAAAGTAGACCTGTAGGCAGAGATAGTGTATTAAGGAGAATTACACGCAAAGGACCTTCCTGTGTGATGCGATCAACCATACTCTTACGCAGTGCTAAATTCACTTGATGGAGAGAGTGGCACATGCCTTTGGACACAGGAATAACATCAGCTGGGGAGCTTTTCCCTTTAAGAGCATTGAACAGAGGCTGCAGCTCATGGGTTGGTAACCCCAAAAAAGGTCTGACCCAATTAAGGTGACCCCAAAAACTCTGCAGCTGCTGTAAAGTAAACTCATTAGGAATCTTAAGTTCAGGGAGGAAAGGAGAAGAAGCAGCTTGCAATAAGCAATGTCCAAGATATAGGAATGGTGGCTTAATTTGAATTTTTTCTGATGCTATGCAGAGTCCTTTTAAAGACAATACATGTGATAACTCCTCACATATGCCTTCTGGAAGTACTGGTCCAGATATTAAAACATCATCCAAAAAATGATAAATCATAAATTCAGGATGAGCATCTCTGAAAGGCTGCAAAGCCTGTGCCACAAAATGCTGCCACAGAGTTGGAGAATTCAACATTCCTTGTGGGAGCACCTTCCAATGAAACCTCCGTGTGGGTTGAGAATTATTATAGACAGGAATTGTGAACGCAAAATGTTCCCAATCTTGGGGTGCAAGAGGAATTGTAAAAAAACAATCTTTTAAATCAACTACAATCAATTGAAAATGTTGAGGTATCAAGTTAGGATTTGGGAGTCCACTCTGTAGAGGTCCCATTGGGACGATTCTCTCATTTATCTTCCTTAGATTATGAAAAAATAAAAAAATTCCTTCCAGTAGCACCTTAAAGACCAACTAAGTTAGTTCTTGGTATGAGCTTTCGTGTGCATGCACACTTCTTCAGATAGATTATGAAGTAAGTGGTATTTACCACTTTTCTTATGGATCACAAAAATAGGGCTATTCCAAAAACTATTTGAGGGTTCAATATGATCTTGTTCCAATTGCTCCTGAACAAGGGCCTCTACTGCCTGGAGCTTTTCCTTTGGCAGTGGCCACTGATCCACCCAAACTGGAGGACCTGGTATCCAGGTAAGGGGAAGAGCAGTGGCTGCAGAATCTGGCGTAGAGGCCATCGCTATAAATTTGTCTGCAGCTTTGCATTTATTTGTGCTAGCAGATCACGGCCCCAAATAGAAAATGGAATAGGCAAGACATATGGGCGAAGTTGTACCTTTTGAGCATGTCAGGGAACTGCCATCAGTGTCCGAGGGAGAGAGCAAGCTCCAAAGGGATCCCAGAGAGCGTCCCAGGAGTGGGAGAGGCAGCCCATCTTCTGGGGAAGGGAATCAGCGTAGCTCCAGTGGAGAAGGGGGGCAGATGGGGGAATTGGCGAGGCGGTCCCATGACTCCTTGCCGGGGACCAGCGGGGAGAGGAAGAGTCCTCCGCTGCCTACGCCCTCCTTGCGCAGAAGGCTTCCGCGCAGGGAGAGTAGGAGGAGACTGGGCGTCAAAGAGCTTCTTTGCTGGAAGAAGTTTAAGAAACGCCCACTGACGGATTCTGCCAGCGATTGAGACAGACACGGGTGAGTGGCTGCTCGGACAGGAAAGGTTCACTCAGGCAACCCAGCCAGGTGTTGGGACAAGCTTACACACGAGCAACCCCTAAAACCATTACAGCAATCTGTCAGTCCCTGACGTTGCTTGTGCGCAGCCCCGGAGAGGCAGCAAGATGAGCCAAACAGAGCCGGCCGGAGGGACAGAGCAAGAAGCCCTGGTGCGAGGTCTGGTCGAGAGGAACCGAGACCTGGAGGCGCATGTAGCTACCCTGATGGCGTAGCTGGAGGAGAGACGGGTTCAGGATGCACAGGTCAGAGCCACCCCGATAGGGAGGAAGGTCCCGGGGCTGGAGATTCTGAGAGAAATCAAACTCTATCAAGCACAATATAAAAAATTGATAAACCAGGAAGTTGAATGGGAAATCAAACAAATGAAACAAAGGACTTTTGAATCGGCAAATAAATGCGGAAAACTGCTAGCATGGCAGTTGAAAAAGAGACAAAAATTGAATACGGTCACCAACTTAGAGATTGAAGGGAGAAATATTCAGAACCCTGTGGAGATCAGAAAATGTTTCCAGATATACTTTAAAAAACTTTATACCCAAGGGCCGCAAAAAGAGACTGAGATAGACCAATTTTTAAGAAACAACGGATTACCAAAACTATCTCAAGAAAATAAGACAATACTGAACTATAAAATAACAGAAGAGATTGAAGGTGCCATTCAGAATATGCAATTGGGCAAATCTCCAGGGCCGGATGGGCTTACCTCCAAGTATTATAAGATCTTGAAAGACTATCTGATTCAACCAATGAAGGAGGTCTGCAATGAGATTATGGAGGGGAAGAAGGCACCGGAATCGTGGAAAGAAGCTTTCATCACACTCATACCTAAATCTGAAACTGAAAAGACACAACTTAAGAACTACCGTCCCATCTCCCTTCTAAATGTGGATTACAAAATTTTTGCTGATATTTTAGCAAATAGATTAAAAAGAGTGTTAAATGAAGTGATTCACAAAGACCAGGCAGGCTTTCTCCCAGGTAGACATTTGTCTGATAATACAAGGAACATTATTGACATTTTGGAACTTTTGCAAATGAACACTAATACAAAAGCAGTGCTGATCTTTATTGATGCGGAGAAGGCCTTTGACAATATCTCATGGAATTTTATGAAGAAAAACCTTAAAGGGATGGGAGTGGGACGGGGGTTCGAAAATGGCATAGATGCAATTTATTCAGAACAAAAGGCAAAATTGATAGTCAATAATGTGGTGACAGAAGAGTTTAAAATTGAGAAAGGAACACGACAGGGCTGCCCTATTTCCCCACTGCTATTTATTTCGGTCCTGGAGGTGCTCTTGAACATGATTAGAGGGGATCGGTTGGTTGAAGGAATCCAGGTCGGAGCCAAACAGTATAAACTTAAGGCTTTTGCAGATGACTTGGTTTTGACATTACAGGAGCCAGAATCTAGTACGAAAAGGGTGTTAGAAGTGATTCAAGAATTTGGTCGGGTGGCAGGATTTAAATTAAACAAGCAGAAAACTAAGGTTTTGGAAAAAAACTTGACAATTTTGGAAAAAGAAAGGTTTCAGAAGGAGACAGAGTTAAATGTGGTGAAAAAGGTGAAATATCTAGGGGTTAACATGACGGCTAAAAATATGAATTTATTTAAAGATAACTATGAAAAATGTTGGTCAGAAATCAAAAAGGATTTAGAAATTTGGTCAAAACTGAAGCTTTCCTTGTTGGGTCGAATTGCTGCTATAAAGATGAATGTACTGCCAAAAATGTTGTTTTTGTTTCAGACCTTGCAGATTGTGGACAAGATGGAATGTTTCAAGAGGTGGCAGAGAGATATCTCTAGGTTTGTCTGGCAGGGCAAAAAGCCCAGAATAAAATTTAAAATATTAACTGATGCTAAAGAAAGAGGGGGGTTTGCCCTGCCAGACATGAAACTGTATTATGAATCAGCAGCTTTCTGCTGGTTGAAAGATTGGCTACTTCTAGAGAACACTGATATTTTGGATTTGGAAGGGTTCAACAATGTATTTGGGTGGCATGCATATTTGTGGTATGACAAGGTTAAAGCTCACAAAGCTTTTAAGAACCATATTGTCAGGAAGGCAGTGTTTAATGTCTTGACAAGATACAAAGATTTATTAGAAAGTAAGACCCCAAGGTGGTTGTCACCAATGGAAGCTAAGGCTCAGAAAAGACTCAATATGGAGGCCAACTGGCCAAAATATTGGGAGATAGTAGAAAAGGATGGAGACACATGGAGATTGCAGAGTTTTGAGAAATTGAAGGATAAAGTGCGGGATTGGTTACACTATGGTCAGATTAGGGAGGTTTTTAATAAGGACAAAAAAACAGGCTTCCAGGTGGAAAAATCGAAACTAGAAACAGAACTGTTAGAACCAAAAACTAAGGTACTTTCAAGAATGTATAACTTGTTGTTAAAATGGAACACTCAGGATGAAACGGTTAAATCAGCTATGATAAAATGGGCGCAAGACATTGGCTACAACATTATGTTTGCTGACTGGGAACGGTTATGGACCACCGGTGTGAAATTCACAGCATGTAATGCCTTGAAGGAAAATATTATGAAAATGATTTACAGGTGGTACATGACCCCAGTCAAGCTTGCAAAAATATATCATTTGCCAGACAATAAGTGTTGGAAATGTAAAGAAACTGAAGGAACATTCTTTCACCTTTGGTGGACGTGCCCAAAGGTTAAGGCCTTCTGGGAAATGATCTATAATGAACTAAAAAAGGTATTTAAATATACCTTCCTTAAGAAACCAGAGGCCCTCCTCTTGGGCATTGTCGGCCAAATGGTGCCAAAGAAGGACAGAACTTTCTTTATGTATGCGACAACAGCTGCAAGAATACTCATCGCAAAGTACTGGAAGACAGAAGATTTGCCCACTCTGGAAGAATGGCAGATGCAACTGATAGACTACATGGAATTGGCAGAAATGACTGGCAGAATCTGAGACCTGGGAGAAGAGATAGTGGAAGAGGACTGGAAGAAATTTAAAGACTATTTGCAAAAGTATTGTAAACTGTATGAATGCTAGAATGATGCAGGACATGAAGATAACATGGCATTAGTGACATATTTGAGAGGAGTATGCAAAATTGGTTTATAAGAATAAAGTTGAAATTTGAACAATATTATGTCAAGCTCAAATAATATAAAGGGGATAAAGTTGGAGACATAATAGTTGAAATGTATAATATAAAATAATCATGGAACTTTGAAGTGTCAGGCATAGCTCTAATGGCTTTAGCCCAAACATAGCAGAGTTTTCCTGCACAGCGAAGAAGCTAGTCGAGGTGGAAATGACTAGTCAGCTAGACTCAGAATAACTATTTACAGGATTTATTAAAAGGAAAAATAAAACCAGCAGAGTTTCTGCATACAAAGCAAAGCAAATAAATCCTTTCTTTCTCTCTCTCTCTCTTAACCATACACAGCAGTTCTACTCCTTCAACACACCTAACACATCAAACTGTGCTAGCATTCCCAGATAACAGAGTTGAGTGCTGGTCGTTAACCAATCAGAGTAAGTAGTTTCTAGGTCAAGCAGACCTGGGCTTTCTGCCAAGAGTAAATTGACACTGCCTTGAGTTAATTGTGTGAAGCCAGAATCTGTAAGTTTCCCATGAGAATCAATTAACAGAAACTGAACAAATAAGATTTGAAAGAAGGTGAAGTTTTGCTGAATAAGATCTTGTAAATGAGAACACAGAAAAGGGAGATGTGAGGGAGTCAAGAAAGAGGGTTATGGAAATAATACTTAAGAAATTGAATCTTTTTTTCCCTTTTTCATGTCTTTTTTATGCTTTTTCTCTGTTTTTTGTATGTTTTTCTTGTATTGACTGTGATGGTGTGTTTTTTTCTTTGGTTGTGAATGTGAAGTTGGTTATATTGTTTAAAACCTTTAATAATTATTTTATGGGGGGAAAAGGAAAATGACTTTGCTGATGACGGGGAGAGGGTGGCTTACATTGTGGGACATCTGCAGGATGGGGCGCGTGAATGGATCAGGCCCCTAATGGCGACGCAGAATGATGCACTGAAAGATCTTAAGAAATTCTACCAAGGGATGGACGCGATGTTCTCCAGCGAGGTGGAGCAAAGCGTGACACGGCGGGAGCTGATGGGGTGCAAGCAGGGGGGCCTGTCCGTCAAAAGCTACTGGTCGCGTTTCGCAATGTTAGTCCACAAGCTCGGGTGGGATCTGGACTCTGAACCAATGCAAATGTTGTTTGAAGCGGGTTTGTCCCCCGAAGTGAAAGACGAGTTGTCCCGAGTGCCCCACCCGCGGTCAATGGATGAACTCACAAAGACTGTGCTTGCGATCGGTGTACGCCAGGAAGCGCAGGCTCAAGAGAAGCGGGAGATAAGGGCGGAACATTTCCATGACAACCGCATTCCAGAGACGCCGAGGGAGCCTTCCCAGGCGGCGGAGCCGATGGAAATTGATGGAGCGCGCGCGAAGTTTCAAACACTGGTGAAGGGCGGAAAAGGGAGGGGAAGGAGTGGGAAACTACCAAGTGTTTCCTCTGTCAGCGTCTGGGACATTTTGCAAAGGTCTGCCCTCAACGAAAAGCCTGGCAAGGCATGATGGGGGCTGCAGGCCACGACGAGAAGGGGGAGGAAGAGCGGGTGCAGGGAAACGACAACGCCTGGCTGCCAACCAGCGGGGGCCGCAGCCAGGCCAGCAACCAATAGAAGTGCCCCGGCCTGACCCTCCCAAGGCAGCTATAGCCATAGAGGTGGTGCTAGAACTCCCAAATGGGCACCCCGTCAAAGTGAAGGGACTGCTAGATTCTGGCAGCTTGTGTAATTTCTTCAGCAGAGACTTCGCTCTGGAGCACCAACTCCACCTGTTGCCACTAGATTTTCCCTTGCAGGTGACCACCATCGATGGCAGGGAACTCCTGGGAGGGGAAGTGACACACCAGACACCGCCAATGCGAATGAAGGTCTCCAGGCACACGGAAACCATTGCCTTTCACATGGCCACGCTGGCAGGACCCCCAATAATACTGGGAATGAGCTGGCTGGCAATGCATGACCCAGTAGTGTCATGGCATCAGCGGTCGGTCACCTTTGGGTCAGCTTACTGCTTAGAGCACTGTCTGGGAGGGAAGGAACCAAGAATGACTGTGGCCAGGGTGGCTGGGTTGGCCCTGGGGCAAAAAGGGGAGGTGCCACCACAATATGCTGATTTGAAGGAGGTCTTCAGCGAGAGGGAGGCAGATAAGCTGCCCCCCACAGGCCCTTTGACTGCCAAATCAACCTGCTTCCAGAGGCTCAATTACCAGTGGGTAAGCTGTATGCCATGTCCGACTGGGAGATGCAGGAGCTGCGGCAGTTTATTGACAAGAACCTGAAGAGAGGTTTCATAAGGGAATCTAAGGCGGTGGGGGGCAGTCCAGTGTTCTTTGTGGACAAGAAAGAGACTAATCAGCCCAGATTAGTCGTGGATTACAGGGCCCTAAACCTGGTATCAGAACCCGTGACTTTCCCAATGCCCAGGATTGACGATATTTTGACACGTGTGAGGCAGGGGAAGATTTTTACCAAGCTGGACCTCAGGGGAGCCTACAATCTGATTAGGATAGGGGAGGGGGACGAATGGAAAACGACCATGTTCACCCCCCCTGGGGGCTTTTGAGTACTTAGTCATGCCATTTGGATTACAATCGGGCTCTGCCTGCTTTCAAGCCTTCATGCATCATGTGTTGGGGCCGCTGCTGTACAAGAATTGCGTAGCCTTTTTGGATGACGTCTTAATCTATTCGGACAATGAAAAGCAACACATCAGAGACGTCAGGGAGGTGCTACAGAGATTGAAGCAGCATCAGTTGTGGGTCAAGCTGGAAAAATGCCAATTCCACGCCAGGGAGGTCGAGTTCCTGGGGTACAGGCTGTCAGACAAAGGACTAGCCATGGATCCGGGCAAGGTGAAGGCAGTGCTGGAATGGAAAGCCCCCAAAAACAGAAAGGATGTGCAAAGGTTCCTAGGCTTCAGCAACTTCTATAGGAAGTTCATAAGGAACTTTGCTCACTTGACGGCGCCCATAACGGATTGTCTTAGTAGCAAAAAGAAGTTCGCGTGGACAGAGGGTGCGCAGCAATCCTTTGAAAAACTGAAGAGGTTGTTGGCCTCGGAAGAGCAGCTCCTGCACATGGATCGGGAGAAGCCCATGAAACTGGAGACGGATGCGTTTGACCGCGCCGTTGGAGCGGTCCTTTTGCAGCCCGGGGCCAAGCAGAACTGGAGGCCGTGTGCCTTTTTCTCTAGGAAGCTGAGCAAGTCAGAGCAAAACTACACAGTGTATGACTGAGAACTGCTTGCGATCTATGCGGCATTTCGGCAATGGAGACATCTGTTGATAGGGGCGCGGCACAAGATCCAGGTCCGAACTGACCACAAGAACTTGGAATACTGGCGGACCGCGCAAGTGCTCAACCAGAGACAGATCAGGTGGTCCCAGGAGTTCGCCAAGTTTTCCTTCGAGATCCGATACGTGCCGGGAGAGGAAAACATAAGGGCAGACGCTCTCTCCCGGAAACCGGAGTACATGGAAGGAGAGGGGCCACCAGAGACCAGGCACGTGTTCCCCGAGGACCGGTGGGGGGGGGGCGTTGGTTGGCAAACAAGAACTGGCAGGGCTCACCAGAGACGATGCGTTTGCTCAGACAAAAATCAGGAAACTCAGGGACGGAAAGGAAGTCCATGGAGGGTTTGAGGAAAAGGAAGGGCTACTGTACTATAAGGGGGCGCTGTATGTACCGGGGGAGACTTTGAGGGGGAAGGTACTCAAGCAACTCCATGACAACCCAACAGCTGGGCACTTTGGACAGCACAAGACCATGTCACTTGTCACCAGGCAGTTCTGGTGGCCAAAGGTGAGGGAAGACGTACGAGAACAAGTACGAGGGTGCGACCGATGCCAGAGGGCTGAGGGGGAAAGGGCCGCCCCCACGGGGTTACTGGAACCCTTACCCACACCGGGAAGGCCCTGGGAGGTGGTGTCCATTGATTTTATGACAGATCTGCCCAAGTCAAGGGGAAAGACAGCGGTCATGGTAGTAGTCGATCTACTGACTAAAATGTGCCATTTCGTAGCTTGCTCACATGCAGCAACGGCAGAGGAGACCGCCAGGCTGTTTGTGGATCACATTTTCAGACTGCATGGGAATCCCTTGAGGGTAATCTCGGATCGCGGGAAACAATTTACTTCCTGGTTCTGGTGGAAACTCATGCTCAGTAAAATATGCCACCTTCGTTCAGGCAGTAAGACTTATCCAGAGTTTTGGTCGTGGGGCACTCTTGGCAAAATGTGACATAGTCAGCCTTCCGTCTATTGCTGGTTCATCCCAATGACTTCCATTTGCTGGGATTTAAATTTCAAGGGAAATATTACATTGACAAGGCTATGCCGATGGGTTGTTCTGTAGCCTGCTCGGCCTTTAAGACATTTAGCACCTTTTTGGATTGGGCCTTGCGCTACAGAACCACCTCACCTGGGGTGAATCATTACCCAATTACTTTCTACTCGTTGTGAAGCCCAATACCGGCGAATGTGCCTCCCTTCTGGAGGCCTTTTCAGCTTTGGCCCAGGAGCTGGGAGTTCCCCTCGCGGCAGATAAGACAGAGGGACCCACAATGCGCCTTACTTACCTGGGTATAGAGCTTGACACAGTAGCTCAATCCTCCCACTTGCCAGAGGAGAAAATAATTGCCCTTAAGGAAACAACTCGTCAAACCCTTCCACTAAAAAAGGTCACTCTTAGACAGGTCCAGTCCTTGCTAGATCATTTCAACTTCGCGTGTAGAGTAGTTTCACCGGGCCACCCATTTTGCTCCTGCTTAGCCAGGCTGTCAGCAGGCCTCAAACATCCACACAATAGAGTAAGACTCCTCAAGTCGGTCAAGGCAGACCGTGAGATGTGGATCAGATTTCTGGAACACTACAACAGTGTCTCCCTATGGCAGGAAATCCTTAATTTGGCCTCTGATTTCCAGGTCCACTCCAATGCAGCAGGGTCCCTGGGCTTTGGTCTGTTCTTTAAGGGACATTGGTGTGCGCAACAATGGCCAGCGGAGTGGCAAGGGGAGGCCATCACGCGGGATCTCACTTTTCTGGAGTTTTTTCCCATAGTTGTGGCTGTTCACATATGGACCGAAGAGTTCCGGAATCGCCGGGTGTGCTTCAGAACTGATAACCAGGCGGTGGTTAACATACTGGCTAAACAGTCATCGCGTTCCGAGAGGGTGCCTCGCCTACTTCGATCATTTGTGCTCCAGTGCCTTGAACGTAACATATTTTTTTCGGCTAAATTCATACCGGGGGTTAATGATGATATAGCAGATGCCTTATCTCGTTTCCAGATGCCTCACTTCCGGTCGTTAGCACCTTGGGCTCAGCTGCTGTCAGAACCTTTTCCGGATCACCTATGGAACCTTGGAGATGCGAAGTGATCAAGGGAATATTAGCGTCTGTCGCACCCTCTACCCTCAGGTCTTATAAGAAAGTATGGTGCGACTTCATGGGTTTCAGGTTCAAAGTATCATCCCTTTCCCCTAACGTTCCACCCTCCACTGATGACGTCCTGCAATACTTGACACACCTTCATGGTCTGGGTCGAGTCTCAAAAACCTTAAAGATACACACAGCCGCCATCACGTTCTTTAGTAGATCCATATTTGCTGTTGACCCATGTTGTGACTTCATGGTCCGCAGGGCAATCGAGGGTTGGAATAGGCTGCAACCCCCGAGGAATGAAGGCCGCAAGCCCATCTCCTACGAGTTGCTCTCCCAAATCCGCCTGAAACTTAGGTCTATCTGCTGGTCCAAGTACGAGGCGCGGCTGTTCTCTGCGGCATACGCCATTGCCTTCTTTGGTGCCTTTAGGGTTGGTGAGGTGGTAACGGAGGCAACCTCAAGTGGCACAACACGTGGCCTCCTCTTGGAGGATATCCGACTGTCCAGCTCGGATTTGACACTGCATGTACGTCAATCCAAGACCGACCAGGGCAGTAGGGGTACCTTAGTCAAGCTCACAGCTTCTGGTCACCAGGGCCCATGCCCGGTGAAGGACACCAGACAATAATTATATCTTAGACCTCCGGGTCCTGGCCCGCTCCTTATTCACGAGGACAGGTCTCGGTTGATGAGGCACCAGTTCACATGGGTTCTTTGCAAAGCCATAGATGCATGTGGCTTCTCTCCCAAGGATTATGCTTCACATTTGTTTAGGATCAGCGCTGCTACAACGGCTGCGCATATGGGCCTCCCCGCGGATAGGATTAAAGAAATGGGCCGCTGGAAGTCTGATGTGTACAAGGGTTACATCCGAACGCCATTCATTACCTACTTCTTACCCATCTTCTCAGTTTGGATCTGCGGTCACAGTATCGTCCATTGGGCCCGCGTCCGGTCTGCAATTTCCGGCCTCACTCCTAACTTGGGGCTACCATCGTGGGTGCGAGTTTCCTGGTTTTCTAGACGTGGCATGCAATGGGAAGAACTCATGCCACTGCTGAAAGGAAGTGTCGCTGTGTTTGGCCCCCCCAACATTTTAATCATTCAGCTGGGGGAGAATGACCTGGCCAACAGGAAGAGTGTGGACATGTTGTTGGACATAAAAAAGGACTTGGATGAGTTGGCTGCTTTATTTCCCAGTACAGCCTTGTTTTGGTCCTCACTCTTGAAGAGAAGGGTGTGGCGCGGTTCGCATAATATTATGGACATGGAAAAATCCTGTAAAAATTCCCTGTAACTTGGCCTCTTGCAGTGAGGGAACCGCCAGAAGGCCCTCGGTGCTGGATCTCAGTGTCCGGGCAGAACGATGGGGGTGGAGACGCTCCTTCAGATATACTGGACTGAGGCCGTTTAGGGCTTTAAAGGTCAGCACCAACACTTTCAATTGTGCTCGGAAACATACTGGGAGCCAATGTAGGTCTTTCAAGACCGGTGTTATATGGTCTCGCCGGCCGCTCCCAGTCACCAGTCTAGCTGCCGCATTCTGGATTAGTTGTAGTTTCCGGGTCACCTTCAAAGGTAGCCCCACATAGAGCGCATTGCAATAGTCCAAGCGGGAGATAACCAGAGCATGCACCACTCTGGCTTGACAGTCTGCGGGTAGATAGGGTCTCAGTCTGCGTACCAGATGGAGCTGGTAAACAGCTGCCCTGGACACAGATTTCACCTGTGCCTCCATGGACAGCTGTGAGTCCAAAATGAATCCCAGGCTGCGCACCTGGTCCTTCAGGGGCACAGTTACCCCATTCAGGACCAGGGAATCCTCCACACCCGCCTGCCTCCTGTCCCCCAAAAACAGTACTTCTGTCTTGTCAGGATTCAACCTCAATCTGTTAGCCGCCATCCATCCTCCAACCGCCTCCAGGCACTCACACAGGACCTTCACCACCTTCACTGGTTCTGATTTAAAAGAGAGGTAGAGCTGGGTATCATCCGCATACTGATGAACACCCAGCCCAAACCCCCTGATGATCTCTCCCAGTGGCTGCATTTAAATGTTGAAAAGCATGGGGGAGAGGACAGAACCCTGAGGCACCCCACAAGTGAGAGCCCAAGGGTCTGAACACTCATCCCCCACCACCACTTTCTGAACGGGGCCCAGGAGGAAGGAGCAGAACCACTGTATGACAGTGCCCCCAGCTCCCAGCCCCTCAAGATGGTCCATAAGGATGCTATGGTCGATGGTATCAAACGCCGCTGAGAGATCCAGCAGAACTAGGAAACAGCTCTCACCTTTGTCCCTAGCCTGCCGGAGATCATCGGCCCGTGTGACCAAGGCAGTTTCAGTCCCATGATGAGGCCTGAATCCCGACTGGAAGGGATCCAAATGGTCCGCTTCTTCCAGGCGTGCCTGGAGTTGTTCGGCAACCGCTCGCTCAATCACCTTGCCCAAGAATGGAAGATTTGAGACTGGGCGATAGTTGGCCATCGTGGCCGCATCTAAAGATGGTTTTTTAAGAAGCGGTTTAATAACCGCCTCTTTCAGCGGGTCTGGGAAGGCTCCCTCACAGAGGGAAGCATTCACCACCCCACGAAGCCCATCGCCCAGTCCTTCCCGGCTAGCTTTTATAAGCCAGGATGGGCAAGGATCCAGGAGACAGGTGGTTGGCTTCACTCGTCCAAGCAGCCTGTCCACATCCTCGGAGGTAACAGATTGGAATTGATCCCACACAACTTGACTAGACAGAACTCTAGCACTCTCCCGCCCTGGCCCTGCTCCCACGGTGGTGTCTAGCTCCTTCCCGAATCTGAGCGATTTTATCTGCAAAAAACTTTGCAAAATCATTGCAGGAGATCATGTGGCCCGTACTGGGCCCAGATGTCGCAGGTGGTTCCGCTAAATTGTGAACCACCTGAAAAAGTCTCCTGCTGCTGTTTTCTGCAGATGCAATAGAGGCGGCAAAGAAAGTCTTCTTCGCCGTCGCTATCGCCACTTGGTCGGCTCGACGTTGAGCTCTAACCTGTGTCCGGTCAGATTCGGAATGAGTTATCCGCCACCGGCGCTCTAGCCGTCTCAACGATTGTTTCATTGCCCTCAGATCCGTGGAAAACCACGGGGCTGTCCGGGCTCCATGCAATCGGAGAGGGCGCTTCGGAGCCAAACAGTCAATAGCCCTGGTTAACTCCACATTCCAGCGGGCCACCAGGGAATCGGCTGAAAGGCCATCAACATGGGATAAAGCATCCCCTACCACTCTCTGGAAACCATTTGGATCCATTAAGTGGCGGGGGCGGACAATCCGAATTGGTCCCACCTCCCTGCAGAGGGGATGGGTCGCAGAGAAGTCCAGTTGCACCAGGAAGTGATCTGACCATGGCACTTCTTTCGTTGCGCTTTTACTTAGTGTCAGATCACCAACATCCATAGAGGTGAACACCAGGTCCAAGGCATGTCCACGGCTATGGGTTGGGCCAGACTTATTCAGGGACAGCCCCATGGAGGCCATGCTTTCAACAAAGTCCCGAGCGGCCCCTTGTAAGGTCGTGTCGGCATGGATGTTAAAATCCCCTAGTTCGACCAAACTAGGTGTCTCCAGGAGAACATCCGCCACGACCTGAAGCAGCTCGGGCAGGGAATCCTTGGTGCAGGGGGTGAGGTCGATACACCAAAAGGAATCCTGTACTGCCCCTATTGCCCAACTTCCAGAACATGCACTCGGAAAACTGGGTCTTCCCAATAGGACGCCTGGTGCAAACTAATGACTTCCTAAAAATCACGGCAACCCCCCCTCCCTGCCCACATGACCTGGGTTGCTGTGCGTAAGAGAAACCTGGTGGACAGGCAGCGGCAAGGACCGGCCCATCTGCTTCATCCAACCAAGTCTCTGTCACACATGCCAGGTCAAGTCCTCCATCCATGATCAAGTCATGGATGGCAGTGGTCTTATGAATCATTGACCTGGCATTGCACAGCAGCACCTTCAGGTCATATGGGTTTCCCTTGCTGATTCTAGTATCCATCCGGTCAGGACCAGACCCGGAGGCAGGGATAGTCCTCAGACAACGACTAAACCTGCCTCCTCTGTAATGACATGGTCTGGTCTTAGCGTAACTCCTCCTCCTACCCGTGATCACTGAGATTGGTTGTCCCAGTGCATCCCCCCCTGTGGAACATGCCCCAGCCATTTTGTTGGCTGGGACCCACTCCCCGGCAGCCCTGACCCCTCCCCTTAAGAACAAAATAACACCTTAAAAAACACACCAATAAAACAATACAAACAAAAAACAGTAAAAATTACAAAAACATAAAATCAAACAAATTCCCAGGCCCAATAAGCACCCACCCCACCCCCACCCCCCACTTACAAAAAATTCAAAAGAAATGTGTTAAAAAGCATTTTAAAAGCACTCTGCACCCCTCCAGCAGTAACAGCAACTGAGGGTACTGTGGGGGCGTTTAAATTTTCCCTGTTTCTCAAAGTAGCCTGTGTGGGAGGGTCAGCTTCTCAGCGTCCTGGTTTCCTTCGCCTTCGCCCTTATACCCCCCCCAACCTGTTGCTGCCCTTACCTCGTTGCTAGTTTTGCGTTTTCCGTATTTCCACATTGTTGAAAAAGGGTCAGGGCACTGTCGTCAGTTACGCTTAGCTGTTGTTGTTGTTTAGTCGTTTAGTTGTGTCCGACTCTTCATGACCCCCTGGACCAGAGCACGCCAGGCCCTCCTGTCTTCCACTGCCTCCCGCAGTTTGGTCAGACTCATGTTTGTAGCTTCGAGAACACCGTCCAACCATCTTGTCCTCTGTCGTCCCCTTCTCCTTGTGCCCTCCATCTTTCCCAACATCAGGGTCTTTTCCAGGGAGTCTTCTCTTCTCATGAGGTGGCCAAAGTATTGGAGCCTCAGCTTCACAATCTGTCCTTCCAGTGAGCACTCAGGGCTGATTTCCTTCAGAATGGAGAGGTTTGATCTTCTTGCAGTCCATGGGACTCTCTAGAGTCTCCTCCAGCACCATAATTCAAAAGCATCAATTCTTCGGCGATCAGCCTTCTTTATGGTCCAGCTCTCACTTCCATACATCACTACTGGGAAAACCATGCCTTTTACTATACGGACCTTTGTTGGCAAGGTGATGTCTCTGCTTTTGAAGATGCTGTCTAGGTTTCTCATTGCTTTTCTCCCAAGAAGCAGGCGTCTTTTAATTTCATGGCTGCTGTCACCATCTGCAGTGATCATGGAGCCCAAGAAAGTAAAATCTCTCACTGCCTCCATTTCTTCCCCTTCTATTTGCCAGGAGGTGATGGGCCCAGTGGCCATGATCTTCGTTTTTTTGATGTTGAGCTTCAGACCATATTTTGCGCTCTCCTCTTTCACCCTCATTAAAAGGTTCTTTAATTCCTCTTCACTTTCTGCCATCAAGGTTGTGTCATCTGCACATCTGAGGTTGTTGATATTTCTTCCGGCGATCTTAATTCAGAGGGGGCAGGGTTTCTGTTGAGGCAGGTGATTAGCTGTGGGAGGAGCTTAGCAGGGCTAGCAGGGCAGCGGCGCTCGCCTAGCGGCGCGCACAGTTTTATCCATCTTTTAGATTTAGGGGAGCTAGTCTCAAACGTTTGTTGAGGGAGACCTAGGTTTTTTTGTGTGGGGGGAGTTATTTGTCCTGTCTTCACGCTTTTTATGATGGAGGACCACTGTAGCCACCCCCAACGACACGTTCTCAAGATGGAGGGGGAGGGAACAGCTGCAGTCGCCTGAGGTTCCTGCGCAATGTTTGCCATCTTGCCAAAGGTTGCAGGCAGCTTTACCTGCAGCAATTGCATGTTGATTGCCCTCTTAAAAGACAAAGTCCAGCAACTGGAGGAACGTGTAGCTACGCTCCAAAGAATTAGAGAGCTGGAGCCCTTCTTGGAAGCAACAGAGCACACCGTCTCCACCAAGGAGGAGACAGGGTACTCCCCTGAGAAAGAGGCTAGTTCACCAACACAGGAGCCAGATATATGGAGAAACGTGACTCAAAGAAGTAGGAGGCCCAGGGTTCGCTCTGATTGTTTAGAAATACACAATCGCTTTGAGGTCCTCTCCCCTAGCATGGAAGACGAAGAGCAGACTCCATTTGAGGATCTCTCCCTCATTACAGTCGATCAGGTATATGAAGACGAGCAGCAAAGTCAGTCCTCAGGGAATGTGCAGGCGACCTTGGAACGGACAGCTCACGGAAGAACCCCAACCAAACCTAAAAGGAGGCGTGTAGTGGTGATAGGGGATTCCCTACTGAGGGGAACAGAAGCAGTGATCTGTGGGCCTGACAAGATGTCTCAGGAAGTGTGCTGTCTCCCCGGGGCTAAGATCCAAGATGTAACTGAACGACTGCAAGGAATCATAAAACCCACTGACAAATACCCCTTCCTCTTGGTTCATGTGGGAACCAATGGCACTGCAAGCAATAGCCTCCAGAAGATCAAAAGAGACTACAAGGCTCTCGGCACGAAATTGAAGCAATTAAATGCACAAATTGTCCTCCCAGTTGAACGACGTGGCCCAGGGAGAGAGGGGAAAATAGTGGAAGTGAACAGCTGGCTTCGCAAATGGTGTAAACAGGAACGGTTTGGATTCTTAGATCACGGACTGCAGTTTCTTGAAGATGGACTTCTGGCAAGTGATGGGCTGCACCTCACAACGGTTGGGAGAAATGTTTTTGCCAAAAATCTCAGAAACCTCATCAGGAGGGCTTTAAACTGACTAATGTGGGGGAGGGAGACAGTGCTCCTGAAGGTAGGAGTCTATCAACTGATGACGGTGATCATCCAAATGTCATAGACCAAATGGAGCAAACAGCACGCAGACCTAGTGGTGGGAGGAAAAAATCCTGAAATAAGAGACACGGGGGAATGATTAATGGACTTCAATGTCTGTACACTAATGCACAAAGCATGGGAAATAAACAAGATGAGCTTGAGCTCTTGGTACAGCAAACTAAATATGACATAATAGGCATCACTGAAACCTGGTGGGATAAGTCCCACGATTGGAATGTAAAAATGGGGGGATACAATCTATTTCAGAGAAACAGACCAGACAAGTAAGGAGGAGGAGTGGCGTTATATGTCAGGGATGTGTATACCTGTGAAGAGATCCAAGATTTAGAACCTCAAAGCCAAAGTGAGAGCATTTGGGTCAAAATTAAGGGAGAGAAGAATAACAGAGACCTCATTCTGGGAGTTTACTATAGATCCCCAAGCCAAATGGAGGACATAGATGATGCCTTCCTGGAACAGATGGCCAAGCATGCAAAAGGAAGGGAGATTGTAGTAATGGGGGACTTCAATTACCCGGATATTTCTTGGATGTCAAACTCAGCCAAGAGCATAAGGTCAAACAGATTCCTCACTGGCCTTGCAGACAACTTCATTGTCCAGAAAGTGGGAGAAGCAACAAGAGGAACAGCCATTTTAGATCTGGTCCTAACCAATGTTGATGACCTGGTTAGTGGGGTAAAAGTGGAAGGATCATTAGGCGCGAGTGATCATGCTCTTCTGAAGTTTACTATACAGCCGAAAGGAGCAGCCAAGCATATTAGGGCTCAATTTCTTGACTTTAAGAAAGCCGTCTTCATAAAACATAGGGAAGTGCTGTGTGAGATCCCATGGACAGTAATACTAAAAGGAAAGGGAGTTCATGATGGCTGGGAGTTTGTTAAGACGGAGATAGTAAAAGCACAACGTCAGGCAATACCAATGAGACGGAAACATGGAAGGTGCTTAAAGAAGCCTGGGTGACTATCTAAAGAACTTTTAACTGAGTTAAGATTAAAAAAGGGATGTGTACAAAAAATGGAAAAGGGGGGAAACCACCAAAGAGGAATTCAAACAAATAGCCAGCACGTGTAGACACAAAGTCAGAAAAGCTAAAGCACAGAATGAACTCAGGCTTGCTAGAGAGGTTAAAAGCAACAAAAAAGGCTTTTATGGGTATGTTCGTAGCAAAAGGAAGAACAAAGAAACAGTGGGGTCACTCAGAGGAGAAGATGGTGAAATGCAAACAGGGGACACAGAAAGGGCTGAACTCCTCAATGCCTTCTTTGCCTCAGTCTTCTCCGATAAAGAAAACAATGCCCGACCTGAAGAATTTGGAGCAAATGATTCAGCAAAGGAAACACAGCCCAGAATAACTAAGGAGATAGTACAAGAATACCTGGCTAGTTTAGATGTATTCAAGTCTCCAGGGCCAGATGAACTGCATCCAAGAGTATTAAAAGAACTGGCAGATGTGATCTCAGAACCACTGGCAGTCATCTTTAAGAATTCCTGGAGAACAGGCGAAGTCCCGGCAGATTGGAGGAGGGCAAATGTTGTCCCTATTTTCAAAAAGGGGGAAAGAGAGGACCCAAATAATTACCGCCCAGTCAGTCTGACATCAATAGCAGGGAAGATTCTGGAGCAGATCATTAAGCAAACAGTCTGTGAGCACCTAGAAAGGAATGCTGTGATCACAAATAGTCAGCATGGATTTCTGAAAAATAAGTCATGTCAGACTAACCTGATCTCGTTTTTTGACAGAATTACAAGCCTGGTAGATGAAGGGAACGCAGTGGATGTAGCCTACCTTGATTTCAGCAAGGCATTTGACAAGGTGCCCCATGATATTCTTGTAAAGAAGCTGGTAAAATGCGGTCTTGACTATGCTACCAATCAGTGGATTTGTAACTGGCTGACTGACCGAACCCAAAGGGTGCTCATCAATGGTTCCTCTTCATCCTGGAGAAGAGTGACTAGTGGGGTGCCACAGGGTTCTGTCTTGGGCCCGGTCTTATTCAACATGGGTGACACCTGGCTTGAGAGCAGTACACGTGAAAAGGATCTAGGAGTCTTGGTTGACCACAAACTTGACATGAGCTAACAGTGTGACGCGGCAGCTAAAAAAGCCAATGCAATTCTGGGCTGCATCAATAGGAGTATAGCATCTAGATCAAGGGAAGTAATAGTGCCACTGTATTCTGCTCTGGTCAGACCTCACCTGGAGTACTGTGTCCAGTTCTGGGCACCACAGTTCAAGAAGGACACTGACAAATCCGAACGTGTCCAGAGGAGGGCAACCAAAATGGTCAAAGGCCTGGAAACGATGCCTTATAAGGAACGGCAAAGGGAGGTGGGCATGTTTAGCCTGGAGAAGAGGAGGTTAAGGGGTGATATGATAGCCATGTTCAAATATATAAAAGGATGTCACATAGAGGAGGGAGAAAGGTTGTTTTCTGCTGCTCCAGAGAAGTGGACACGGAGCAATGGGTCCAAACTACAAGAAAGAAGATTCCACCTAAACATTAGGAAGAACTTCCTGACAGTAAGAGCTGTTCGACAGTGGAATTTGCTGCCAAGGAGTGTGGTGGAGTCTCCTACTTTGGAGGTCTTTAAGCAGAGGCTTGACAACCATATGTCAGGAGTGCTCTGATGGTGTTTCCTGCTTGGCAGGGGTTTGGACTCGATGGCCCTTGTGGTCTCTTCCAACTCTATGATTTTATGATTCTATGATTCTATGATTCTAAGTAGATGTCTTTCTGGAACTCTCTAGCTTTCTCCATAATCCAGCGCATGTTTGCAATTTGGTCTCTGGTTCCTCTGCCCCTTTGAAATCCAGCTTGCACTTCTGGGAGTTCTCATTCCACATACTGCTTAAGCATGCTGTCAGGGAACTGCCATCGCAGCCAGAGGGAGGGGGAGGGCTCCAGAGGGGTTCCGGAGAGCGTCCCGGGAGGGAGAGAAGCAGCACATCTTCTGGGGAAGGAAATCAGTGTAGCACCAGTGGAGAAGGGGGGCAGATGGGGGAATTGGCGAGGTGGCTCCAAGACTCCTTGCTGGGGACCAGCGGGGAGAGCACGGGTCCTCCGCTGCCTACGCCCTCCTTGCGCAGAAGGCTGGGAGACTAGGCGGAGACTAGGTGTCAAAGAGTTTCTTTGCTGGAAGAAGTTCAAGAAACACCCACTGACGGATTCTGCCAGCGGTTGAGACAGCCATGGGCGAGTGGCTGTCCAGACAGAAAGGGTTCACTCAGGCAACCCAGCCAGGTGTGGCGCCGATTTACGCACGAGCAACCCCTAGAACCACTACAGCAATCCGTCAGTCCCTGACGTTGCTTGTGCGCAGCCCCGGAGAGGCAGCACGATGAGCCAAACAGGAACAGCCAGAGAGACGGAGCAGCCAGCTGCGGTGCAGAGTCTGGTTGAGAGGAACCGAGACTTGGAGACGCACGTGGCTATCCTGACGGCGTGGCTGGAGGAAAGACGGGCTCAGGATGCACAGGTCAGAGCCACCCCCATCGCAAGGAAGGTACCGGGGCTGGTACACAAATTTGGGGGGAAGCCCCAAGACTACAATGCTTTCCCAACGGAAGTGCAGTACGCTTTGGAGCTGCAGAAAAATGACTTTGCTGATGACGGGGAGGGGGTGGCTTACATTGTGGGGCATCTGCAGGATGGGGCGCGTGAATGGATCAGGCCCCTAATGGCGACGAAAATGATGCCTTGAAGGACCTTAAGAAATTCCTTCAGGGAATGGACGCGATGTTCTCCAGCGATGTGGGGCAAAGCGTGACACGGCGGGAACTGATGGGGTGCAAGCAGGGGAGTCAGTCCGTCAGAAGCTACTGGTCGCGTTTTGCAATGTTAGTAAACCGGCTCGGGTGGGATCTGGACTCTGAACCGATACAAATGTTGTTTGAGGCGGGTCTGGCCCCCGAAATGAAAGACGAGTTGTCCCAAGCACCCCGCCCGCGGTCGATGGATGAGCTCACAAAGGCTGTGCTCGCGATAGGCGTACGCCAAGAAGCACTGCCTCAGGAGAAGCGTGAAATGAGAGGGGAACGTTTCCATGACTACCGCATTCCTGAGATACCGAGGGAGCCTTCCCAGGCGCGCGAGAGAGAGTGGGGTTTCAAACTCCAGTGAAGGTTGTAAAAGGGAGGGAAAGGAGTGGAAAACTAACAAGAAGTGTTTCCTCTGTCAGCGACCAGGACATTTTGCAAAGGTCTGCCCTCAACCAAAGGCCTGGCAAGGGATGGTGGGGGCTGCTGGCTGTGAGGAGAAGGGGGAGGAAGGGCAGGCGCAGGGAAACGACAACGCCTGGCTGCCAACCAGCGGGGGCCGCAGCCAGGCCAGCAACCAATAGAAGTGCCCCAGCCTGATCCCCCCAAGGCAGCTATAGCCATAGAAGTGGTGCTAGAACTCCCGAATGGGCACCCTGTCAAAGTTAAGGGACTGCTGGATTCGGGCAGCTCAGAGACTTCGCTCTGGAGCACCAACTCCACCTGTTGCCTCTGGATTTTCCCTTGCAGGTGACAACCATCATTGGCAGGGAACCTCTGGGAGGGGAAGTGACACACCAGACCCCACCAATGGAAATGAGGGTTTCCAGGCACACGGAGACCATTGCCTTCCACGTGGCCACACTGGCAGGACCCCCAATAAGACTGGGTATGAGCTGGCTGGCACTGCATGATCCAGTAGTGTCATGGCATCAGCGGTCAGTCACCTTTGGGTCAGCTTACTGCTTAGGACACTGTCTGGGAGGGGAGAACCCAAGAATGACGGTGGCCAGGGTGGCTGGGCTGGCCGTGGAACAAAAAGGGGAGATGCCACCGCAATATGCTGACCTGAAGGAGGTCTTCAGCGAGAGGGAGGCAGATAGACTACCTCCCCACAGGCCCTTTGACTGCCAAATCAACCTGCTCCCAGGGGCTCAGTTGCCGGTGGGCAAGCTGTATGCCATGTCCGACCGGGAGATGCAGGAGTTGCGGCAGTTTATTGACAAGAACCTGAAGAGGGGGTTCATAAGGGAATCAAAGGCGGTGGGGGGCAGTCCGGTGTTCTTTGTGGACAAAAAGGAGACTAATCAGCCCAGGTTGGTCGTAGATTATAGGGCCTTGAACCTGGTGTCAGAACCCGTGACCTTCCCAATGCCAAGGATTGACGACATTTTAACCCGGGTGAGGCAGGGGAAGATTTTTACCAAGCTGGACCTCAGGGGGGCATACAATTTAATTAGGATAGGGGAGGGGGACGAATGGAAAACGACCATGTTCACCCCCCTGGGGGCCTTCGAGTACTTGGTCATGCCATTTGGATTACAATCGGGCTCCGCCTGCTTTCAAGCATTCATGCACCACGTGTTGGGGCCCCTGCTGTACAAGAATTGCGTAGCTTTTTTGGATGACGTCTTAATCTATTCGGACAATGAGAGGCAACACGTCAGAGACGTCAGGGAAGTGCTACAGAGACTGCAGAAGCATCAGTTGTGGGTCAAGCTGGAAAAATGCCAATTTCACGCCAGGGAGGTCGAGTTTCTGGGGTACAAGTTGTCAGACAAGGGCCTAGCTATGGACCCAGGCAAGGTGAAGGCAGTGCTGGAATGGAAAGCCCCCAAAACCCGGAAAGATGTGCAAAGGTTCTTAGGCTTCAGCAACTTCTACAGGAAGTTCATAAAGAACTTCGCTCACTTGACAGCGCCCATAACAGATTGTCTCAGTAGCAAAAAGAAGTTCGTGTGGACAGAAAGTGCCCAGCAATCCTTTGGAGACTTCCGGGGTGGCGCTACCGGCAATGGCGGACTCCCTCTGAACTGGAGGGACTAGCTCCGCATGAAACGAGTCTTTTCCGCTGCGGCGTAGCGGGGACCCTTCTGGAAATCACAGGCGGATGACGCCTGTGACCGTGGGACTCGGCAGGCACCCTTAGCGCCCCCCCAACCCATAAAGGAACCCATAAACGGGCTCCGAAGTGAAGAGGGGGAAGTGGTGCGGTGCTGTGAGTTAATTGCTTTTTCTGTGGAGTGAAGCTGCATAGCCGTTGCCGGAGAGCGCTGCCTTTTTCCTGGGACAATTTGGCATCTAAAATAACCAACCGTGAGTACTGGAACATTAAATATTTGGACTTCAAATAAGAACTGGCGAAATAAAAAGGAATTTGGACTTTAAAATTAACCCTAATTTGGTACTGAAACGGGAAGGTCTAAACAGGAAGTCACCCTTCCGTTTCCTTGTAGTCAGAACAAAGCAAAGACAACGCAAACTAGAGCCTGAAGAAGTGTGCATGCACACGAAAGCTCATACCAAGAACTAACTTAGTTGGTCTTTAAGGTGCTACTGGAAGGAATTTTTTTATAGAGCCTTAAAAATCACTTTTAAAGGATCGACTTTCATCATTTAAAATCGCTGAACCCCCCTTCGGTAGCAGGAGAAGAAGGGGGATTTTTTCCTGAGCCGTTTAAACCTGCAGAAGTGAAGCTAAAGCAAAGTAATTTTCCACCGTCCTGACCCTGGAGCAGGGTGTCAGGATTGACGTTTGAAGCTCATTGACCAGAAATAAATGCTTTGACAGATAGTTAAAAGAAGAGAAACATTGTGACTCCATTGTTTCCTTTCGTCTTTTAAAAGAACAAATATGGGCCGAAATATTGGGAAATTTTGGAGCAGGAAGGAGACAAATTGAAACTGCAGAGCTTTGTAGTAGTGGTTAAGAGCGGTAGTCACGTAATCTGGGTAACCGGGTTCGCGTCTCCGCTCCTCCACATGCAGCTGCTGGGTGACCTTGGGCCAGTCACACTTCTGTGAAGTCTCTCAGCCCCACTCACCTCACAGAGTGTTTGTTGTGGGGGAGGAAGGGAAAGGAGAATGTTAGCCGCTTTGAGACTCCTGAAGGGGAGTGAAAGGCGGGATATCAAATCCAAACTCTTCTTCTTCTAAAAGATAAAGTGCAAGACTGGCTTCACTATTACCAAATAAGAGAGACCTTTAATTTAGATAAAAAAAATTGGCTTCCAGGTGGAAAAATCAAAGTTGGAAACAGAACTGTTAGAACCCAAAACCAAGATCTTGTCAAAGATGTATAACTTGCTGTTGAAATGGAATACTCAGGATGAAACGGTTAAATCTGCAATGATTAAATGGGCACAGGATGTTGGTCATGATATTATGTTTGCTGACTGGGAACAGTTGTGGACCACCAGTATAAAATATACGGCATGTAATGCTTTAAGAGAGAATATTATGAAAATGATTTATAGGTGGTACATGACCCCAGTCAAGCTTGTAAAAATCTATCATTTGCCCGATAATAAATGTTGGAAATGTAAAGAGACTGAAGGTACATTCTTTCACCTTTGGTGGACGTGCCCAAGGATTAATGCTTTCTGGGAGATGATCTATAATGAATTGAAAAAGGTATTTAAATATACCTTCTTGAAGAAACCAGAGGCCTTTCTCCTGGGCATAGTCGGCCAATTGGTGCCAAAGAAGGATAATATTTTCTTTATGTACGCCACAACAGCAGCAAGAATACTCATCGCAAAGTATTGGAAGACACAAGATTTACCCACTCTGGAAGAATGGCAGATGAAGGTGATTGACTACATGGAAATGGCCGAGATGACTGGCAGAATCTGAGACCAGGGAGAGGAGTTGGTGGAAGAAGATTGGAAAAAGTTTAAAGAATATCTACAGAAATATTGTAAAATTTATGAATGTTAAATGGACGTTAGATGGAAAATAAGTGGTGTTGGTAAAAAGTTTAATAAGAATATGTTAATATAGATTGATAATGAGGGAAAATGTATTTTTAATATAGGTTAAGATCTTGAGTAAAGTTAAGGATAGAGGGTAAGGATTTGCTGAATTAAATATCTGAACTGGAATACAAAAAGGGAGGTGTGAGAAGGTCAAGAAATTAGTGATGAAGTATGGGATATGAAAATCCTAATCTTTTTTCTGTTTTGTTTGTTGGTATTCTTTGTTCTTTTTCTTTTTTATTATTCTGTTAAATGTTTTTCTTTTTTTTCTTTATTCTGTACTTTTATTAATTGTTCAATAAATATTACTTAAAAAAAATAAAAGAACAAATATGGACAAAATATCTTAAAAAAGAAACTTTGTTGCTATTGTTTCCAAGGAAAAGAACAACCAGAAGTTTTTCCCCCTAGAGGGGAACTGTGAAATTGTAACTAAATCCTGGGAACTTGCAGCTGTTACTGATTACAACTGTGGGAAAGGATCTGTGACCTTGCAGGACAATGCCTTCAGAAGCACTGTTGGGTGCTTTCTGTAAAATAAATGCCCTATTGGATCAGTTAAGTCAGAAGACTGATTTTATGACTAATGCGGCCAGAACCTTTGAACAGAACCCTTTCGCAGCCCGGGGCTAAGCAGGACTGGAGGCCGTGTGCCTTTTTCTCAAGGAAGCTGAGCAAGTCAGAGCAAAACTACACAGTGTATGACCGCGAACTGCTTGCGATCTACGCAGCGTTTTGGCAATGGAGACATTTGTTGATAGGGGCATGGCACAAGATCCAGGTTTGTACTGACCACAAGAACTTGGAATACTGGCGGACCGCGCGAGTGCTCAACCAGAGACAGGTTCGATGGGCCCAGGAGTTCGCCAAGTTTTCCTTCGAGATCAGATACGTGCCGGGAGAGGAAAACGTAAGAGCAGATGCTCTCTCCCGGAAACCGGAATACCTGGAGGGAGAGGGACCACCGGAAACCCGACACGTATTTCCCGAGGACCGGTGGGTGCGTGGGGGAACGTTGGTTGGGAAACGAGAACTGGCAGGGCTTACTAGAGACGACGCGTTCGCTCAAGCAAAAATCAGGGAACTCCAGGACGGAAGGGAAGACCATGGAGGGTTTGAGGAAAAGGAAGGGCTACTGTACTATAAGGGGGCACTGTACGTACCGGGGGAGACCTTGAGGGGGAAGGTACTCAAACAACTCCATGACAACCCAACAGCGGGGCACTTTGGACAGCACAAGACCATGCTGCTCGTCACCAGGCAGTTCTGGTGGCCAAAGGTGAGGGAAGATGTACGGGAATATGTACGGGGGTGCGACCGATGCCAGAGGGCTAAGGGGGAAAGGGCTGCCCCAGCAGGGTTACTGGAACCCTTACCTACACCGGGAAGGCCCTGGGAGGTGGTGTCTATTGATTTTATGACAGATTTGCCCAAGTCAAGGGGGAAGACAGCAGTCATGGTAGTAGTCGATCTACTGACAAAAATGTGCCATTTCATAGCCTGCTCACACGCGGTGACGGCAGAGGAGACAGCCAGGTTGTTTGTGGATCACATTTTCAGACTGCATGGGGCTCCCTCGAGGGTAATCTTGGATCGCGGGAAACAATTTACTTCCAGGTTCTGGAGGAAGCTCATGAGCCTGCTACAGGTGGAGGTGAGCTTCTCAACGGCGAGACACCCAGAAACCAACGGACAAGCCGAAAGAGCGAACAGTATACTCCAGCAATACCTACGCTGCTACGTCAGCGAGAGACAGAACAATTGGGTAGAGAAACTAGCTTTGGCTGAATTTGCGTACAATAACGCTGAACACGTGTCCACGGGAATGAGCCTGTTCATGGCCAATTATGGGTGTCACCCCAGGGCCTTCCCGGGGAGGGAGGAGGAAGCATGGAGTGTACCCGTAGCCGAGCAGTTTATGGAAGAAATGGAGGCCTTGCACCAGCAACTCAAGATGAACTTGGAGCGGGCCAAAGAAGTTTACAAGAGACAGGCGGACAAGCACCGTCAGAAGGGGGAGGCCATACGGGTAGGAGACCGGGTGTGGTTGTCAACCCAAGGGTTGCCCCTAAAGGGAGGGTGCAAGAAGTTGCAGCCGAGGCGGCTGGGGCCTTTTGAGGTAACACAGCAGGTGAACCCAGTGGCGTTCATATTCAAGTTGCCGGACAGCATGAAGATACATCTGGTGTTCCATAGGTCCCTACTCACACCGTACAGGGAGGGGCGGGAATTTCCGGGGTGGGAGGGAGGAGTCACCACCCACCCGCGGGTAGAGGAGAGGGAACACCGCAACCAAGCCACGGAAATCCTCGATTCAAGATGGCGAGGTCGCCAGGTGGAGTACTTGGTAGCTTGGGAGATCTGCTCAAGAAAATTGGAGATATGAAAGGAACATTTCATACAAAGATTACCATAATAAAGGACAAAAGTGGCAAGGACCTAACAGAAGCAGAAGACATCAAGAAGAGGTGGCAAAAATACACAGAGGAATTATACCAGAAAGATATGGATGGCTTGTACACCCCAAGTCATCTTTGAGAATTTTTGGAGAACAGGCGAAGTCCCGGCAGACTGGAGGAGGGCAAATGTTGTCCCTATTTTCAAAAAGGGGAAAAGAGAGGACCCAAATGATTACCGCCCAGTCAGTCTGACATCAATAGCAGGGAAGATTCTGGAGCAGATCATTAGGCAAACAGTCTGTGAGCACCTAGAAAGGAATGCTGTGATCACCAATAGTCAGCATGGATTTCTGAAAAATAAGTCATGTCAGACTAACCTGATCTCGTTTTTTGACAGAATTACAAGCCTGGTAGATGAAGGGAACGCAGTGGATGTAGCCTACCTTGATTTCAGCAAGGCATTTGACAAGGTGCCCCATGATATTCTTGTAAAGAAGCTGGTAAAATGCGGTCTTGACTATGCTACCACTCAGTGGATTTGTAACTGGCTGACTGACTGCACTTGGGCAAAAAAAATGAGAGGCACAAATACAAGATGGGGGACACCTGGCTTGAGAGCAGTACATGTGAAAAGGATCTCGGAGTCTTGGTTGACCACAAACTTGACATGAGCCAACAGTATGACGCGGCACCTAAAAAAGCCAATGCAATTCTGGGCTGCATCAATAGGAGTATAGCATCTAGATCAAGGGAAGTAATAGTGCCACTGTATTCTGCTCTGGTCAGACCTCACCTGGAGTACTGTGTCCAGTTCTGGGCACCACAATTCAAGAAGGACACTGACAAACTGGAACGTGTCCAGAGGAGGGCAACCAAAATGGTCAAAGGCCTGGAAATGATGCCTTATGAGGAACGGCTAAGGGAGCTGGGCATGTTTAGCCTGGAGAAGAGGAGGTTAAGGGGTGATATGATAGCCATGTTCAAATATATAAAAGGATGTCACATAGAGGAGGGAGAAAGGTTGTTTTCTGCTGCTCCAGACAAGTGGACACGGAGCAATGGGTCCAAACTACAAGAAAGAAGATTCCACCTAAACATTAGGAAGAACTTCCTGACAGTAAGAGCTGTTCGACAGTGGAATTTGCTGCCAAGGAGTGTGGTGGAGTCTCCTACTTTGGAGGTCTTTAAGCAGAGGCTTGACAACCATATGTCAGGAGTGCTCTGATGGTGTTTCCTGCTTGGCAGGGGTTTGGACTCGATGGCCCTTGTGGTCTCTTCCAACTCTATGATTCTATGATTCTAGGTAGTGTGGTTGCTGACCTTGAGCCGGACATCCTGGAGAGTGAAGTCAAATGGGCCTTAGAAAGCACTGCAAATAACAAGGCCAGTGGAAGTGATGATATTCCAGCTGAGCTATTTAAAATTTTAAAAGATGATGCTGTTAAGGTGCTACACTCAACATGCCAGCAAGTTTGGAAAACTCAGCAGTGGCCAGAGGATTGGAGAAGATCAGTCTACATCCCAATCCCAAAGAAGGGCAGTGCCAAAGAATGCTCCAACTACCGCACAATTGCACTCATTTCACACGCTAGCAAGGTTATGCTTAAAATTCTACAAGGCAGGTGTAATGGTTCTAGGGGTTGCTCGTGCGTAAATCGGCGCCACACCTGGCTGGGTTGCCTGAGTGAACCCTTTCTGTCTGGACAGCCACTCACCCGTGGCTGTCTCAACCGCTGGCAGAATCCGTCAGTGGGTGTTTCTTGAACTTCTTCCAGCAAAGAAGCTCTTTGACGCCTAGTCTCCGCCTAGTCTCCCTGTGCGGAAGCCTTCTGCGCAGGGAGGGTGTGGGCAGCGGAGGACCCGTGCTCTCCCCGCTGGTCCCCGGCAAGGAGTCATGGAGCCACCTCGCCGATTCCCCCATCTGCCCCCCTTCTCCACTGGTGCTACGCTGATTTCCTTCCCCAGAAGATGTGCTGCTTAAGATAAGATAAGATATTTATTACGGCCATAGGCCCATACAGATAAAAACAAGACATAAATAGCAGCTTATGCACGTGGGGAAAAAACAGCCGCTAAAACACCACTATAACAATAAAATACTGTAAGATAGAATGACATGCTGCGCCTTAATTAACTTGTAGTGCTCCTTGGCAGCGCTTTTGGGTAAGGACAGCGACCAGAAACCTAGCCACTTTCAGGGTCGTATGGATATCCTTATCCTGCAAGATTTGGGCAAGGTGGAATTTTGGTGGGGTACCCTCTAGCTTCTGTATGATTAATCCCAACAAATTTGCCCGTGGCACATTGAACAAGGGGCAAGTGAACATAATGTGCTGGAGCGACTCCGGCGTCTCCTTATCACATTCGCACATGGCGGAGGCTTGGCCCTTTGAGAATCTATGTCTCAGGACATTGGAGGGAAAAACGTTAAACCTCGCTTTGGTGAAGGCCAGCCTATGGGCAACAGTCGAAAGGGAGGAGAGGTATGATGAAACGCAGTAAGTTAAAGTGATACCAATGTTCTGGGGCGAACAAACACCTCCCCCCAGCGTATAATTTCGCTGTAAATCGATGTCGTCCAGTCTTTGGCGGATCAGTCTTTGAGCAGTGATTTGATCTAGTTTTAGGGAATCTAAGGGAGAGATTCCATAACTCAGGAGTTTGGCATGAATTCTACTAGTCCAAAGGCTGGAGAATTCATCTCGCCATAAGCATTGGACAAGGTAATGGTCTGGTAATCTGTGCCACAATGATAACCAATAATTGAAGACTTGCTTCCACAGGCAAGTTTCTAAGGATGCGATCTTCAATTCTAATCGCATGGCTGCGTTGCTTACGCACAGGGGGAGCATTAGGAGCCGACGTAGGAATTGGTTTTGCAAAGTCTCAAGAGGAGTAAGATCTGTCATCACGGCCCAGAGCGGGGCAGCATAAGCAAGCACGGGAACCACTTTTGCCTTGAACACCTTTAGGGCCAAGGGAACATGCAAAGCTCCATCCGAAAAGAAAAATCGGAGGAGCGCATATGACAGAGTTTTGGCCTTGTTGAGTAGGTGTTGAATTTGTGCTTTCCACCCCAAATTGTATTGAAAAATAACTCCTAGGTATTGAAATTTTAGGACTTGCTCTATTTTTGCTCCACCAAGCTTCCATTCGTATAATCTCCAACTTCTGGCAAAAATCAGAATCTTAGATTTAGCATGGTTGATGGTTAGTTGGTTGAGTTGACAATACGTGGCAAAGATCTTCAGAGCTCTGGTTAGTCCAACACGTGTATAAGATAGAATTACCGCGTCGTCCGCGTATAAAAGGAGTGGACAGCGGTAATCCGCTAGTCTAGGCGCGCGTGTACTTGGAGATGAGTTGACTAGGGGTGCTCGCATGTCACTGATGAATAGGTTGAATAGGCAGGGAGCCAATATACATCCTTGGCGCACTCCCTTGTTTATTGGTATCGAATTTGTGAGGTCGCCCGCAGGAGTAAGTCTCACTCTGGCAAGGGTACCTTCGTGGAGCTGGCTTATAAGCCATAAGAGTCTTCTGTCGATGCCCTGTTTCGCAAGTTTCTCCCAAAGAATATTTCTAGGAACGCTGTCAAAGGCAGCCTTTAGATCTAAGGAGGCAGCACAAAGGTAGCCCCGGGGGGGGACGAGTACTTCCATGCCAGATGGTAAAGAACTATCGCATGATCAGTTGTAGAACATTTAATTCTGAACCCTGCTTGTTCGTGACCAATCTGGTTAGTCTCGTCTGCCCATCGCAATAGTTTAGTCAGCAAAAAGCTGGCATAAATTTTCCCTATGATCGAAAGGAGGCTGATGTTACGGTAGTTTTCCGGCTCCATTGGAGAACCTTTTTTATGAATTGGTACTATAATGGCCTCCTTCCATATTTTGGGGATGAGACCAGAAGCGTTGATTGCATCGAAGGTTTTGGCCAAGATGTCAGCCCACCATTTTGGGTGTAGTTTGATGGCTTCAGCAGGGATCAGGTCGGGCCCTGGGGCTTTGCCCGGTTTCAGCTGGGCTATTAGCTTGGCTATTTCGTCCGGATCGGTGGGAGGCCAAATAGGTAGGTGGGAAAACAGATGCATCAGATGGTCGGAGGGAGCATCTGCCTGTGAGAAACATTTCTTCAGGAACAATTCCCATGTCGGTGCTGGGATGACTGCCCTAGGGTATTTCCTCACCCTTCTATTAATCAAAGACCAGAATTCCCTGGATCTATGTGGTGTTGAAGCAGTAATCAAGGCCTGCCAGCGATTGTGTTGCCACTCGCGTTTGGCAATTTTCTGCGTGCGTTTGTAGACTTGCTTGGCTTGTGCATAACTAGCTGGCAGAGTAGATGCATCGGAGGTCTTGTATACATTATATATAGCACGAAGGCGCTGTCTTGCTTGTTTGCACTGGGAATTATACCAGGGGGCACCGTAAGTATACTCGTTTCGATTTAATATTTTGGGTGGTAACCTGAAGAAGGACGTAAGATCAGTCGTATGATGGTGGAAGCGTTTCAACACTATGCTATACTCGTCTGAGGCAGAGCCTATGTTGGAATGGGGCCCGAGGATTTCTTTTTGAAAGAATTCCTGATACCTTTGAGCCTGGGTCTCCGACCATTTGATTCCTCTTACTTGGAGAGATTCGTTGGTTACCATCTGGGTCGCATGTCTATGAGCCTCCGACTGCCAGTTCAGGGAGAGCTTGGCTACAAGGGGAAGATGGTCACTAGATTGTACATTCTCGATCTTAAAGGTGGAGATACACTTAAGTAGATCACTGGAGACCAGCAGGTAATCGAGGACGCTGTTTGATTTAACGCTCAGATGAGTGAGATCCCCTGGAATATCAGGGTGGCATGTTCCATTTAGGGGGACCAGATTTAAACGGATGTCCATTTGGTAGAGGAATACTCCAGCCTCGTTAACTCGTTGGTCTTTAGAAGTTCTCCTCATGATATGTTCCAGATCATAATTATCAAGGTTTGGGGTAACCCACCATTTGGCTTTGGTTAGCGAGTCCCAATTTGCTGCTGTGCGAGCATTAAAATCGCCACCTATTATGGCCGGGGTGTTAGGAAACTTAACATAGCATGAGAGCAAATGCTCTTCTAGCGAGCCCCATTTAGAGCCCAGTTCGGAGGAAGAACCCCCGGGTGGCAAGTAAACATTTGTAACTAGAAGTGAGATCTTTTCCCCTGCAATCAGTCCGGTAAGGGCGTAAGGAGGCAAGGCCTGTACTAGAGTAAGTTTAGAATGTAGGTTGAGGGAGATGCCTATTATTAGGGCCCCTTTAGGGCGGCCTCCTTTCAGGGAGGGGCAGGCAGGGAGTTCTAGAAGCTCAAAGCCATTTAGGGCAATTCTCTCTACTTCCCACGATTCTTGGAACAAGATGATATGAAACAGGTTAATATACTCCAGGAATTCTGGGTCAAGTTTTTTCCCCCTCCAGCCCGCAATGTTCCAGCTGAGGACTGATAGGGGGGAGTTCCTGTTGTGACCAATTCGCTGTCATTTCAGGGAGAGATGTGGGTCCTTTGGAGGCAAGGCAGACCCCACAAAAAAGTCAGTTATTTTACTTTGCATGGCAGGCACCTGCTGAAGGTACCTAGTCTTGAAGTTGGTAGTGAAGTATTCTGACTGAGGCGACAAAACGGGTCTCCCGCTGGGTAACCCAAGGGCGGACACTTCAGTGGGAAACTCCACAGGATTTGCTGAGACTGCCCCACCTCGAGGTCTGAAGGTCGCCGATGAAACCATTTGGTTTATATGTCCGGGCGGGTCTTCAATCAAATCCGGGCCATTTTTTGATGTGGGTGGAGCACTCCCCTGACCTGATGCTGGCAAAGGTACAGGGGATGTTCGGCGTACTGGTACCATTTGTATGTCGGGTCTATGCCGCTCAGGGGAGTATGAGGACTCCAGTTCCGGCATTGATGGATTAGACGGTAAGGAATTGTTTTGGTGGAAGGAACTCTGAGTTACACTCCTCAGCGGTGGACTCTTGGAGGGCGAGTCAAAATTTATCAAGAGTTGGGATGAGGGGCCAACTTGAGAGGCAAAACCTGGGTCTGCCAAGCGTCGGTGGGTTTTGCCCACAAGTGGGGGAGGCATGGGTTTAGGAGCTGGACTAAGGTATGGGAGACTTCCTGCTTCCTTAAACCACGACTCCGAAAAGCTGGCAGGGTTATCCTGAAAAGTGGGCAGGACTTTTCCGTTCTTCTGGACATGTATGAGCTGATGATTAAGTACTTCTAGTCTATCAATTATTTCTTGTTGTTCTCTCGGTGGAAGGTCGCCAAAGGTGGCTAAAAGCTCTCTTTCCTCCGGCGGGGTCAGAGAGTTACTTGCGCCAGTGGGTTTCTTTAGGGCTCGTGGGGACGTAGGGTAAATCCAGTTTCGGTACGGATGGGTATCCTCCGGGAGAGGAGGCTCGATGTCCCGAGGTACTCCCGACCTCTCCGACCGAGTCCGCTCCGTGCCGTGACCGGCAAGTAGAAGGGGATGGATCATGCTATCCATAAAAACTCTTGTTGGGATGATATCGTACCTAGCCAAGAGTGGTTTCTGCCTGATGATAGCTGAGGGGATCCTTGGAGAATAAAATGCAAGCATCACTTTCTGTTGCCTGAGGTGCTGGTTCAAGGGTAATACTGCAATGAGATCGCATTGTGAGATTTCTATGTTTAGGAGATTGCTTAGGTGCTTTTTAGCCCCACTCAGAGTAAGCCACCTTGGTGACCCTGCCCCGATGTTTAGGCAGATTTTCTTAGGTTGCAGGGACAACGCTTGATGTTTCAGTGCAGGATTTGGTTTATATTTAGGGATCACACTTCTTTTTTTGGTTGAAGGTAAGGACCTCTGGCACTTCAATTCCCCCGTATCTACAGTTGGTTTAGACTTTGACCAGAAGTTATCAATTTTCTGTTCGAGGTTACATAACTGGGAGGATAGCACATCAATCTTCTTGAATATGCAATTAAGGGTTCTGACCACAAGATGGAGATGTTCATGTTGTTCTTGTCTTACGCAGTCCTCAGCTCCGGCGTCCTGCACCACCCTCAGTGGGACACACCCTCTTCCTCCAAGCTTGCCGTCCACAGATTTAATCTGAGGTAAAAATACTTCCTCTGGTGTTGACGTTGTTTCTGGAGACGTTAGAGGGTAGAAACGGTTCTGAGTTTTCGCCCTATAGCAGTGTTCAGTGGGGTCACTCCGTTTGCCAGACACGGGGGGGTCGGTTTTTAATTGTTTGGCTCTTGGGGAGGGCAGAGCCTCGTCACAATCCCTTAGGCGTTTGCCTTGGCCCATCGTTATGAGTCTTTTAAAATAGCAGTGCTTAAAAGGTAGTAAAAGGAGGTAGAAATAAAAATGCAACTGGATGTGAGCTGGCGGAGAACCAGTAAGTTGAAGGCTGCTTCCAAGGCTGCCGGAGAATATAATTATCTGCTCATTAAGGCTGATTTACGATGCAGGCTTTACAGTTATGAACAATGTTGAACTCCTGGCATCGGCTCCAACATCCTGATACAATCTTCAGCAAAAACTTGAAAGGCTGGGAGCCACAACACAGATTTTAGAGAGGATTCGAAATGAACTCCGGCAAATGCGTCTTACCTCGTCGCCATCTTGATGCCCTCTCCCTCCCGGGACGCTCTCCGGAACCCCTCTAGAGCCCTCCCCCTCCCTCTGGCTCAGATGGCAGTTCCCTGACATCCACCTCCTCCCCAGGACCCCCTCCACCCCCGGCGCGATTTTCCGACACAACCTCGTCTCTTTCCTCGGCCGACGATGCTGGGAATCCCCTGAAGGAGCTGTCACCATCCTCTGAGGATTCAAAACCAGCCTCCCACCCGCTGCGATCTCTCCCCGCAGGGTGGGCCTCCCAGTCTGATTCTTCTCCCTCTGACACCTCTCCTCCCTCCTCTTCGGAGGCAGGAAAACCCACAAAGTCCCCTTCGTTGTCTGTGGTTCCAAATTCTTCCTCCCAGAATCTCGCTAGTGGTTTGGGCTTATCCGGGAACAAACTGTGGAATTCTTCCACCAGATACCCATCATTGATTGACTCAGCGGGGACCCACGTGTTTTCTGACCTGGGTTCTCCCTCCCAAGCTTTCGGCTGAAAGAGCCCCAGCGCAGTGAAGCAAGGGGAGACCGCAAGAGCGACGTGGTGCCCTGAAAAAAAACCTCAGATTGAGCACTCTGAGGACCTGTGATCTGGTGGGTGCCTTTTGGCAACTCCCCCACTCCCTGGTAAGCTCGTAAAGAGCCCCGAGAGCAAGTGGGGTTGGAGACGCAGCACAGCGGAAATGATTGCTTCCTTCACAGCGCGAAGCTCCGAGTCTAGCAATCGTGAGCGGCCAATTCCTCCAAAAAAAGGACACAAAATTCGGAACTGTGAGTAAAGGACAAAGCTTAAATTAGATTACATTTGGGAGAGAAAGGGATTTAAAAACAGAGGTCGATCCCTTTTGCTGAATTAAAGGAGAGCTGGTTACCGAGGATCGAAGCCCTAAGAGGGAAAGGACTGTTTGAAAGGACTGCAAGCTAATTTCAAAGCCCCCCTTCTGCAGGGTGAAGGGGGGGTTTAAGCTCTAAAAACCCTGTGAGACTGTGTTTTAATTTAAAGAAGCTCCTTCATTGTGTAGCGGACCTCCCGGTAGGGAAAGGCTAGACTCCACTGTGACATCCAGAATTGCCTTTTAAATACCAAAAGGGACTGGAATTTTCTTTTTCTTTTTCTGCAGCCTGTCTTTTAGTAATAAGGAGCTGGGAGGCTGCTGGCTCCCTGCAACTGACTTCTGTGAGACTGTGGTGGGAACCTGTTTTTCTTCTCTTCTCTGTGGGATTCACCTTGAAACTTCTGAGCAACTATGTTTGCTGATAAAACAGACAAGGGAGCAGTAAGACGAACCTCTAGAATGTGCTTAATAATATAATAATAATATTTTTTGCACCCTGCCCATCTTACTGGGTTGCCCCACACACTTTGGGTGGCTTCCAACATATATAAAAACATATATAAGGCTCCAAGGAGGCCTCGGGACATTGCTGCTGTTGTTCTGCCGGTGAGTCTTGGGGAGGACCGCTCCCCCTGCAAGCCCATTCTCCACCTTGGGCCTGGGGGCGGGCCCCATACTCCACCTCAGCATATAAGGCTCCAAGGAGGCCTCGGGACATAGCTGCTGTTGTTCTGCCAGTGAGTCTTGGGGAGGACCGCTCCCCCTGCAAGCCCATTCTCCACCTTGGGCCTGGGGGCGGCCCCCATACTCACCACCGCCACAACTCTAAGGACACTGCTGCTGTGGCAGCAAATGTTTAAACGTTTTATATATTTTAAAGTGTTTTAAAAGTGTTTTTACTTTTTACTTTGTTGTACCACCAGAAACGGTGGTTTTTTATCCATGTATTTTTATTTTGTTTTGTTTTATTTTGGGTTGGGGTGGGATGGTTGTTGAGTGGGGTGGGGATTGGTTTTGTTTTGGTGTAATTGTTTTTTTTGTTTGTTTGTTTGCTTTTATATTTTGTAAATGGAGGCGAGTATGAGGCTTGGGATTCCTACTGTGGAGGGGCGAGGGAGGTATGGCGGTGGGGGCAGATGGCATAGGCAAAGGGGATCGAGATACGGATATGCTCGTACCCCTTCCAATCTGCGCCCCATCCCGAGAGACGAGGGTAGGGTGAGCAAGGATAAGTCACCTCCGTCACTGGTGTTGTGCAATGCCAGGTCTATAGGCAACAAAACCGCCACCCTGCGAGATTTCATCATCTCGCAGGGGGTCGACCTGGCTTGTGTGACGGAGACCTGGGTGCGCGAAGGGGATACTGTTACCTTACGAGAGATGGCGCCCCCGGGTTTTTCCCGTCCTCCACCAGTCACGGACTGTGGGCCGGGGGGGAGGGGTGGCATTATTAATCCGGGAAGGTTGTTCTTTCAGGGCTCTACCACCGCCATCGATCCCCGGCATTGAATGTGTTGGCCTAGTGTGGGGCTCCGAGGTGAGCTTGGCTGTCTGGCTGGTGTACCGGCCACCTAGCGCACCAGCAGCCACCCTGTCAGGCCTGCTGGAGGCGGTGGCCGGCTGGGCCTTGGAGTTCCCTAACCTATTGGTATTGGGGGACTTCAACATCCATGCCGATGCCACTCCCTCCTCACAGGCTCTGGACCTGGTGTCTTCCATGGTGACACTAGGGCTCTCCCAGTTTGTTTCGGGCCCCACACATCAAGCAGGCCACACGCTGGATCTGATCTTTGGCGTCGGTATAGATGTGATCATGTTTCCTTCGATGAAGGCGCCATGGTCTGATCACTATGCTATGAAAGCCAGGATTGATGTTCCACCCCCACCGTGCTTAGGTGGTGAGCCGATTTGGGCTCGCCCACGGAGGCTGATGGACCCTGATAGATTCCGTCAAGCCTTGCGGGACCTTTCTCCCCCTGGCGACTCATTGACTGAGCTTGTTGAGGGCTGGAATACCCAGCTCCTGGCAGCCATCAATGAGATCGCACCTAAGCGCCCTCTGCGACCCCGCAGAAACCAGGCTCCCTGGTTTACTGAGGAGCTCCGGAAAATGAAGCGGGACCTCAGACTGCTAGAGCGAGTATGGCGGGGTGCCTGTGATGGAGCCTCAAGAACATCTTATAGGGTTTTTATGAAAACCTACGAGATGGCAGTGAAGGCCGCTAAGAAGTCCTACTTCTCGGCCTCCATTGCATCCGCTAGCTCTCGCCCGGCACAATTATTTAGTATAATTCGGTCTTTAACGTCCCTCAAAGGACAGCCAAATTTAAATAACAATTTGACACACAGCTGTGAGGCATTTGCGAGCTTTTTTGCGGAGAAGGTCCTGTCGCTCCGCCATGACCTCCCTGCCAATTTGGATACAATAAAGGAACTGGAGGCCCCTCGACTGTCCTCAGGTCCAGTATTGGACCACTTTGACCGGATATCCCCAGCCGATGTGGACAGACTCCTCCGAGCTGGAAAGCCCACCACTTGTCCTCTCGACCCGTGCCCGTCTTGGCTGATTAGAGCATGTCCAGACGAGGTGCGGGCCCCCCTGGGGGATATCATCAATTTGTCCCTTGGCACCGGGACATTCCCAGGGGAACTGAAGGAGGCAGTGGTGCGTCCGCTCTTAAAGAAAACATCATTAGATCCCTTAGATCTATCCAATTACCGCCCAGTTTCGAATCTTCCATTCCTGGGTAAGGTGATTGAGAGAGCGGTTGCTGAACAGCTTGGTAGATTTCTGGATGAAACATCGGCTCTGGATCCATTCCAGTCCGGCTTCCGCGCTGGTCATGGGACCGAGACGGCTCTGGTCGCCCTAACAGATGATCTTCGTAGACAGCTGGATCGAGGCGGGTCGGGGCTGCTGATTCTTCTAGATCTGTCAGCAGCTTTTGACATGGTCGATCACGAACTTCTGGACCACCGCCTCGCCGACGTGGGGATCCAGGGCACAGTCCTTCAATGGCTGCGCTCGTTTCTCTCTGGTCTGGGACAGAGGGTGGCGCTTGGGGGGGAACTGTCATCCCGCCACTCCTTGGTGTGTGGAGTGCCTCAGGGTGCGATTCTCTCCCCGATGCTTTTCAACATCTTTATGCGCCCCCTCGCCCAGCTTGTCCGGAGTTTTGGGCTGGGCTGCCATCAGTATGCCGATGACACCCAACTCTATCTGTTGATGGATGGCCATCCTGACTCGGCCCCAGACACACTGACCAGATGTTTGGAAGCTGTGGCTGGATGGTTACGTGGGAGCCGGTTGAAGCTAAATCCTTCGAAGACAGAGGTCCTCTGGCTGGGACGGAGCGATATGGGATTGAGGGGGCAACTCCCATCTCTTGCGGGGGTGCAATTAGTGCCAGCACTGTCTGTTAAGAGTTTGGGTGTAATCTTCGATACCTCCCTCTCCATGGAGGCGCAGATTGCAGCTATAACAAAGGCGGCATTTTTTCATCTCCGCCAAGCTAAGCAGTTGGCTCCTGATCTCTCTCGCCCTGACCTAGCCACTGTGATCCACGCGACGGTCACCTCCAGACTGGATTATTGTAACTCGCTCTACGTGGGGCTGCCCTTGAGACTGACCCAGAAACTCCAGCGGGTGCAGAATGCCGCAGCGAGACTCCTTACGGGGTCTTCGCTGCGGGATCACATTCATCCGGTGCTATACCAGCTGCACTGGCTCCCGGTGGAGTACAGGATCAGGTTTAAGGTGCTGGTTTTAACCTTCAAAGCCCTACACGGCCTAGGACCCTCGTATCTACGGGACCGCCTCTCCTGGTATGCCCCACAGAGGAACTTACGGTCCTCAAATAAAAACATCTTGAAGGTCCCAGGCCACAGAGAGGTTAGGCTGGCCTCAACTAGAGCCAGGGCTTTTTCGGCTGCGGCTCCAACCTGGTGGAACGCTCTGTCACAAGAGACAAGGGCCCTGCAGGACTTGACATCTTTCTGCAGGGCCTGCAAGACAGAGCTGTTCCACCAGGCCTTTGGTTAGGGCACAGCCTGACTCCCTCCTTTGGCAATCTTTACAATACTTTAGTTTATGGTTGCCATCAATTTTGATTTTAATTAATTCTTATGATGTTTTTATAATGTTGCACTATTTTAGTGTTGTTAGCCGCCCTGAGCCCGGCTTCGGCTGGGGAGGGCGGGATATAAATAAAATTTTTTATTATTATTATTATTAGAAGTGCAGCCTTTGAGGACACTGTAATGCAATTGTTGTCTGAAATTAAAGACAATACAAATCGTAACTCAGAGGGAATAGAAAAACTGAATACAAAGTTTGAAGATTTGAGTGTGGAATTGAAAGAGGTGAAGACTGAGGTTACAAGTCATGAGACAAGGTTGACACAATTGGAGACAGTCAGAGTCACTGATTTGGAAAGACTACAATATGAAAACTCAAATTTGATTGCATTTCTTCAGATGAAGGAACAGGAATCTCATCTAAGATTGAGAGGTGTCCCTCAACAGGAAGAAGATCGACTCAGGGAGTGGATGATAGATCAATTTGTGGTGTGGTGGGACTTGAAAAAAAGTAGACCTGTGGATAGAAAAGGCCTATAGATTTGGCCCCCAAAAAGATTCAAAAATTACCTATGACTGTATAGTGGTCCTCAGGACCAAAGAACAAAGAGACACCATTTTAGGACTCCATTACAAAAAAAGTTCTTAAAATACAGGACAAAGCCATCATCCTTTTTAAAGAGATTCCTAAACACTTCCTGAGCCTGAGATCCAACTACACAGATTTGGCCAATATTTTGAGGAGGAAAAATATCATCTTCAGGTGGGAATTCCCAGATGGTCTCTCCTTCAAATTTGGAGGAAGAAAGCAAAGAATTAAGATGGTTGGAGAGAAAGACAGATTCCTGCAAAAGTATTCGGTTGAACTTGGATTGGAAAGCCCACAGCTGTCAGGGGGTGGGAGCAGTGACCCCTTAATTCATCACCATGGCTTTGAGAATCTATTCATGGCATGTAAATGGTTTAAACTCTCCGCAGAAAAGGAGGCAGGTTTACCAAGTTTTGGCAAAGCAGAATTTGGATGTAATCTGTTTACAGGAAACACATATTACAAGACTACATAGAAAAATCTTATTGAATAAGAAACTTGGTCAAGAATTTATTTCTTCAGATAAAGTGAAAAAAGAGGAGTGGTTTTCTATGTTAAAGAAAAATGGAATCCCAAATTGATTTTTAAAGACAAGGAGGGAAGATACATTGCAGTGGAAATTACAGCACAAGGTGAAAAATATTTGTTACTGGGAATCTATGCACCTAATGATGGCAAAGCAGAATTCTTTAAGAACTTGGAAACAAGTCTTTTGGAACATTTGGATTATAAACTAATTTTACTGGGAGATTTGAATGGAGTGGCATCTACTCTAATGGACAGAACTCAGAGACAGAAAATATTGAATGCTGACAGACTACCTAAGACTTTTTTTTGAAATAACTGATAAATTTGATCTGTCAGACATATGGAGAGTCAGAAATCCAACTGAAAAAGCTTCACATTCTATTTAGATGCAAATCAGTCATTTTTGAGAATCAATTGTTATGGATATCCAGAGATTTGGTTCCTAAAGTATCAAAAACGGAAATTTGCCCTAAAACTTGCTCAGACCATAATGCAGTTTTTATGGAAGTGAAAATGTTCGTACAGGGATCTTTCAGATGGAGAATGAATGATGATTTGTTGAGGAGTGATCAAATTGTAAATAAAGCCCAAAAAGCCCTAAAGGACTATTTTGAGATTAATATGAACCAGGGAATGGAAACAAGGGTTATTTGGGACGCCAGTAAAGCAGCAATGAGAGGATTCCTCATTCAACAAAATTCAATTAGGAGAAAGATGCAAAATGAAAAAAAAGAAAATTTTGGACCAACTAAAATACAAAGAGAAGATCCTTAGAAGTAATCCAAAGAATTTGCAGATTCAAAAGGAAATTAAAGCTTTACAGACCCAATATTCACAGATCATTAACCAAGAAATAGAATGGAAATTGAGGATGAGACAAAGGAACTTTGAATCTGTAAATAAATGTGGGAAACTTTTAGCTTGGCAATTAAAAAAGAGGCAAAAACAAAGTATTGTCACAAATATTGTATCAGAAGGAAAATCTGTAGAGAATCCTGTGGACATAAGATGTTTTCAGAAATATTATAAACAACTGTACAAAAAGGATAAAGAAGTTAAAGTTAAAATTGAGCAATTTATCAGAATTAATGGTTTGAAGAAGATTCCCAAAGGTAAAAGGATCCTACTAAATGGACTAATTACAAGACAGGAAGTGGAACATGCAATAAACTCATTGCAACTTGGCAAGGCCCTGGGACCAGATGGTTTATCAGCAAAATATTACAAGACATTGAAAGACTGGCTTATTCAGCCATTGGTAGAAGTTTGCAATAAGATAATAGGGGGGACAAAGCACCCGAAACCTGGAAGGAAGCCTATATTACTCTGATTCCAAAACAAGATCAAGATGATCTAATGTTAAAAATTATAGACCAATCTCTCTACTTAATGTGGATGACAAAATTTTTGCTAATATATTGGCCAATAGGCTGAAGAAGGTCATGTCAGAATATATTCATAAGGACCAGGCAGGTTTTCTGCCTGAAAGACATATGAAAGACAATATTAGGAATATAGTAGATATTTTGGAAAAGTTGGAAGCAAGAAAAAACTGTAAAGCAATGTTAATGTTTACTGATGTGGAGAAGGCCTTTGATAATTATGTATCTTGGAGTTTTATGACACATAATTTAGAAAGTATTGGGGTTGGTCAGGAGTTCTTAAATAGGATTAATGCGATCTATTATGAACAAAAAGCTAAAATCATAATAAATCTGGTAGCAAAGGTCCTGCTGGTGGGCAACCTAAACGCAAGGTTAGGTCCTGATGACCCCAGTTTAGAAACCAAATACAGGCAAAAAATAGGGTACCCTGACGACTTTGGCCCGGAGGCCTTGCAACTACCAAGGCAGTCAAAGGATCAACATTCAAATTTTGCTGGAGCCTGCCTCCTCAAATTCTCTAGGCAGCTAAGTCTTCATATCCTAAATGGGTGCACCAGGGGCGACATCCCCGGGGAATATACATTCATGTCTGGGGTAAGATCCAGCACAATTGATTATATGTTGGCAGACAGCGAATTGCTAACAAAAATAGTGAATTTAAAAGTGCTCCCATTCATAGAGGGGGACCATTTCCCTTTGCACCTCCAGGTGTCTCCGTTAAACGAGTCACCCTTCCTGAGAACAGTATACCCTGCAGAGATCACCGCATTAGAGCGACCTGGTTGCCGAGTCAAATGGACCCCTGCACTTGACTCCAAACTGAAGAAGATTCTAACCTCTGAAAAACTCCGTACAATTTTAACTGACTTTGGGGATAATCCTAGGCCTGAGGACCCAGTTTCCAAGTATGAGAGACTTCTCCAACAATTAAAACCCTATCTTTTTAATACCACAGAAAAAAGGCCAACTAAACCAATAACATCAAATAAGCCCTGGTTTGATTACACCTGCTTTGAGGCAAAGAAAGCCCTGCAAAATGCTTACAAAGCTGCCCTGACAGCCGAAAATTCTGTCAGACGCCAAGCCTATCTTGCTGTCCGTGCCCTAAAAAAAGAGTATAAAGACCTAATACTCCACCAAAAGAATGCCTATACCAGAAAATGCTGGCTAGAATTAATTAGTGCGGCAAAAGCAAAAGATCAGACACTACTCTGGAAACTGGTAGCTTATGGCACCCATAAAGCTATTTCCCCCTTAACCTCACAAATTCCCCCTAGCCTTTGGGTCTCATTCTTCCAATCTTTGTACGAGGATGCTGAACCTCCACTACGGAATTATAATATAGAACAACTGGCTAAATGGCCTCCAGTTTCAATAACTGAAGTGAAATCATATATAAACCAACTGAAAACGGCCAAAGCCCCAGGCTCAGACGGCATTACACCAGAAATGATAAAAGCACAGGCGGATTGGTGGGCACCTTTCTTAGCCACCCTCTTCACTTACATAGATGACACTGACCGCATCCCAAGGGAATGGGGAACAGCCATAATAGTCCTAATCTATAAAAAGGGCAACAGAGGGGACCCAGCAAATTATAGGCCGATTAGTTTATTAAGTGTGATTAGTAAACTCTACTCAAAGCATCTCCTTAATAAGTTTACAGAATGGCTAGAGCAGTGTTTCCCAACCACTGTTCCGCGGCACACTAGTGTGCTGCGAGATGTTGCCTGGTGTGCCGCGAGATGTTGCCTGGAGGGAGGTGGGCGAGTCCGGCGGCGAGAGGCGGGGCGGCGGCGGCGAGGAGCCAAGCCGCGCTCTCCTTCCTGCCTCGCTTTGCTGCCTCCTCCCCCCCCCAAAGCTTGGAGGTTCCCTGGCAGGAAGGAGGGAACTTAATCCTCTCCAAGGGCTGCGGAAAACAGACATGCAAATGGGGGCTTGCCAGCTCTTCAAGCGCCGCCGGCTTTCTTCGGGAATTACCGCCCGCCGAGCCCGGTAACGCTGACAGGCCGAGCCGCAGGGCTTGGCAGCGCAGCCGGCAGAGTGTGGGAAAGGGCGGCCGCCATGCGCCGGGCAAGGCGAGACTCGACGGGGAGGACACCGGCAGCAGCGCCCCCCCCCAGAAACCCGCTCCGGGCAGGTAATTCACAGAGAGTGGACAGAAGGAAGCCTTAAATGGCTTCAGCCTCCCAGAGTGGCGGGGAATAATAATAATAATGATGATGATGATGATAATAATAATAATAATAATAATAATAATAATAATAATAATAATAATAATAATAATAATAATAATAAAATTGACAGGTGGTGTTTTTCTAGGTGAGGGGGTGGGGACTGCAATAACAAAAAAATCAGCTGTATATCAACCGCTGTTTTGCAATGAGGAATTGCAAATAAGGAAGATCAAAGGAGAATTTTTTTTGGGGGGGGGACTCTCTTCCTCTTCCTCCTTCTCCTCTCGTTCTTGCTCCTCTTCCTGGCAAAAGGGCTGCTGAGACCCCTTCTCTCTTGGGTGCCAGTGGGTGCTGTGACGTTGACGCTGCTGTGGCAAGTGCCTTTACTTAGCAGAGTGCATTCCCCTTTACACAGGAGGGGAGGGAAAAAATTTGAAACTTACACTTTCGTGCGTCCCTCCCGGCGTGACGCTGCGTGCTGACGTCACGGGGCTGTAATGGTGGTGTGCCTCGAGATTTTTTTCATCAAACAAGTGTGCCTTTGCCCAAAAAAGGTTGGGAAACACTGGGCTAGAGAATGAAGATATCCTGGCAATAGAACAAGCAGGCTTCATCTCATCGACAAATACAAATCAGGAGGGCAGGCCTCACTATACGCGGCCTTCGTCGACCTAAAAGCAGCATTTGATACAGTCTCCAGAACCAGACTCTGGGACAGACTACAGGGTACCAATATAGATAGAAGGCTCCTGCTCCTAATTCAGGCACTGCATGCAAACACGGCTCTTAGAGCCAGGTGCCGCCACCTAGGACACCTAACGGACCCAATAAAAACCTTCAAAGGAGTCAGGCAAGGGTGCCTATTGGCCCCTCTACTATTCAATTTCTATCTAAATAACTTAGTATCTGCACTCAATGACTCAGAACTCCACCCACCGAAGCTTGCAAATCGGCATATTTCGGTCCTGCTATATGCCGATGATGCGGTAATTCTATCTAGAACCCCCATTGGACTCAAAAGAACACCAAGAAAGCTCGCATCATACTGCGAATCTGAACGTCTCAAAATCAACTATCAAAAGACCAAGATACTCGCTTTTGGGGAAAAACCAAAGCTTAGAAGCTGGGAACTCCAAGGCCATAAATTAGAACAAGTCACAAACTACAAGTATCTAGGAATGGTGGTACAGGCCTCAGGAACCAACAAACTACACATAAACTCCATCGGGAGCTCAGCGGGGGGAAACGCAAATTGTATCCTTAAATTCTTCAGAGCACAAGGGGGCTTCTTTGTCCCCGCAGCTCAAAAATTATACAAGGCCAAAACTTTGGCACAACTCCTCTATGGTTCCTTTTTTGGGCCCGCCTTCTCAAACGCATGGGTTAGACTGGAAACGGGGATGATGAGAGTGGAGGCTAGCATCTGCCTAACATCAATTTACAAATGGCTGACATTGAGCCTGCTCCCCAGAGGGATAGCCCCATTGATCCCTTGACAGATTAGAGAACTGGGCAAAAACAAACAAGATGAATTTTAACAGGGAGAAATGTAAAGTATTGCACTTGGGCAAAAAAAATGAGAGGCACAAATACAAGATGGGTGACACCTGGCTTGAGAGCAGTACATGTGAAAAGGATCTAGGAGTCTTGGTTGACCACAAACTTGACATGAGCCAACAGTGTGACGCGGCACCTAAAAAAGCCAATGCAATTCTGGGCTGCATCAATAGGAGTATAGCATCTAGATCAAGGGAAGTAATAGTGCCACTGTATTCTGCTCCGGTCAGACCTCACCTGGAGTACTGTGTCCAGTTCTGGGCACCACAATTCAAGAAGGACACTGACAAACTGGAACGTGTCCAGAGGAGGGCAACCAAAATGGTCAAAGGCCTGGAAACGATGCCTTATGAGGAACGGCTAAGGGAGCTGGGCATGTTTAGCCTGGAGAAGAGGAGGTTAAGGGGTGATATGATAGCCATGTTCAAATATATAAAAGGATGTCACATAGAGGAGGGAGAAAGGTTGTTTTCTACTGCTCCAGAGAAGCGGACACGGAGCAATGGATCCAAACTACAAGAAAGAAGATTCCACCTAAACATTAGGAAGAACTTCCTGACAGTAAGAGCTGTTCGACAGTGGAATTTGCTGCCAAGGAGTGTGGTGGAGTCTCCTACTTTGGAGGTCTTTAAGCAGAGGCTTGACAACCATATGTCAGGAGTGCTCTGATGGTGTTTCCTGCTTGGCAGGGGGTTGGACTCGATGGCCCTTGTGGTCTCTTCCAACTCTATGATTCTATGATTCTATTCTATGATTCTATGATCCTCTGTGACCAATTCCAGTCGGGCTGGCAGACTGCAGTCCTGAACACCCTCCAGAAATTGGGTTTTGCCCCTCAATCCCTTCTAAGTCTGGGCTTGGACCAGGCAAAAGCTACGGTCAGGCAAAGAATATTAGACACCGAGAGACAGGAGGACTGTGCAAGGTGCCCCAACTATAGAACTGGTCGAATATAAAACTGTCATTAATGGGCCGGATTTCAGTGGTTAAGATGAATGTATTGCCAAAGATGGAGGCAAAGGCCCAGAAAAAGTTAAATATGGAAACCGAGTGGTTGAGATATTCTGATCTGTTATTGGGAGATAAAGAAGGATATAAATGAAAACCATTTGATCAAATTAAAGATAAAATAAATTGATCACATTACCACCAGATCAATGAACTTTATAAATTAGACTAGAAAAATGGTTTTGCTTCAGAAAAAACTAAGTTGGAAACAGAGTTGTTGGACTCTAAAGTTAAACATTTGTCTAAAATGTATAATTTACTGTTGGAGTGGCATACAAAGGATGAACAAGTTAAATCTGTGATGATAGACTGGGCAAGAGATGTAGGACATAACATAATGTTTGAAGACTGGGAAAGGTTGTGGAGGAAAGGGGTTAAGTTCATGTATGGTGTTAAAGGAAAATATTATGAAAATGATGTATAGATGGTACTTAACTCCTGTAAAATTAGCAAAGATATATCATAATCTATGCTGGAAATGTAAAGAAAAGAAAGGAACCTTTTATCATATGTGGTGGACCAGCCCCAAGGTGAAAGACTTCTGGGAGAAGATATATAATGAATTGAAAAAAAAGTTGAAATATACATTTACTAAGAAACCAGAGGCCTTTCTTCTTGGAATAGTAGGTCTGGAATTGCCCAAGAAAGATGTTAGATTGTTTTTGTATGCCACAACTGCAGCTAGAATTTTGTTAGCTAAGAATTGGAAAACACAAGAAGTCCCAACAGTGGAGGAATGGCAGATGAAGATGATGGACTTTTCGGAGCTAGCCAACCTGACTGGAAGAGTCCATGACCAGAAGGAGGAGGAGTACAAGAAGGAATGGATGAAATTTAAAGACTATTTAGTTAAATATGTTAAGATAACTTAATTGGAAAAACTTGCAAATACCAGATAGGCTTAGGATTTAAATATGCGATGTTAGAGAATAATATGTTTAAAGTTAAAATGAAAAGAAAGTGTCAGGGAACTGACATCAGAGGCACGGGAGAAGGAGAGGGTCTCTGATTCTGCAGGAGAAGGTCCCAGCGCTAGAGGGAGACTCAGCCGGGAAGAAGGGGAAGAGAATGAGTGTAACACCAGGGATCCAGGAGAGCAACGGGACAGGGAGGTGCAGGGGCTCCAGGACTCTTCGTTGGAGGTTACCGAGGAGAGCCCAAGCACCCCGCTGCCCACGCCCACCCTGCGCAGGAGACTCCCGCGCAGTGAGAGGCGGAGACGCTTAGGCGTCAAACAACTCTTATGTTGGCAGCGCTTTAAGAAACGCCCACAGACAGATTCTACGAGTGACTAAGGGCAGCCACGCTGAGATGGGCTGTGCAGTCCGGAGGGTTTAACCAGGCAATCCGATGCTCAAACGGGGCAGGATTACGCACGAGTAACTCCCAACCACTACAGAAAGAAAGATGTTAAGCGATTAAGTTAACTTTTATGAGAAATTTGGTTTCGGAAAACTGTTACAATGATCAGCCAGGGGGATGTGAGGAAGTCACTTAACAATGTTACTAAGATTGGAGTAAGTACAGCTAAGAGAGCCAGTGTGGTGTAGTGGTGAAGAGCGGTGGACTCTTAATCTGGGGAACCGGGTTCACGTCTCCGCTCCTCCACATGCAGCTGCTGGGTGACCTTGGGCTAGTCACACTTCTCTGAAGTCTCTCAGCCCCACTCACCTCACAGAGTGTTTGTTGTGGGGGAGGAAGGGAAAGGAGAATGTTAGCCGCTTTGAGACTCCTGAAGGGGAGTGATAAAGCGGGATATCAAAACCAAGCTCCTCTTCTTCTTCTTCTTCTAAGATTTATGTTTGTTTGTTTAAAATTCTGAAAAATCAATAAATAATTCCGGGGGGGGGGGGGAGGGGAGAAGCTGATGATCTGAGCCACAGTCAGCTCCAGGTCTTGGTTTTGCTGACTGTATAGAGCTTCTCCATCTTTGGCTGCAGAGAATATAATCAATCTGATTTCGATGCTGCCCATCTGGTGATGTCCATATGTAGAGTCGTCTCTTGTGTTGTTGGAAAAGCGTGTTTGTGATGACCAGCTTGTTCTCTTGACAGAACTCTATTAGCCTTTGCCCTGCCAGTTGTTCCTTTTATCTCTTGATTCCCTACTTTAGCATTCCAATCCCCTATAATGAGAAGAACATCCTTCTTTGGTGTCATTTCTAGAAGGTGTTGTAAGTCTTCATAGAATTGCTCAATTTCAGTTTCTTCAGCACCAGTAGTTGGTGCATAAACTTGGATTACTGTGATGTTAAAAGGTCTGCCTTGGATTCGTATCGAGATCATTCTATCATTTTTGAGATTGCATCCCAGTACAGCTTTCGCCACTCTTTCGTTGACTATGAGGGCCCACTCCATTTCTTTTACGGGATTCTTGCCCACAGTAGTAGATATGATGGTCATCCAAACTGAATTCGCCCATTCCCGTCCATTTTAGTTCACTGATGCCCAGGATGTCAATATTTATTCTTGCCATCTCATTTTTGACCACGTCCAACTTACCAAGGTTCATGGTTCTTACATTCCAGGTTCCTATGCAATATTTTTCTTTACATCATTGGACTTTCCTTTTGCTTCCAGGCATATCCGCAACTGAGCGACCTTTCGTCTTTGGCCCAGCCACTTCATCAGCTCTGAATCTACTTGTATTTGTCCTCCGCTCTTCCTCGGTAGCATGTTGGACGCCTTTCGACCTGAGGGGCTCATCTTCCAGCGTCATAACTTTTATATGCCTGTTGTCTTTGTCCATGGAGTTTTCTTGGCAGGGATACTAGAGTGGCTTGCCAGTTCCTGCTCCAGGTGGATCATGTTTGGTCAAAACTCTCCACTATGACCTGTCCATCTTGGGTGGCCCTGCACGGCATAGCTCATAGCTTCTCTGAGTTATTCAAGCCCCTTCGCCACGGCAAGGCAGTGATCCATGAAGGGGGCTTTTATCTTATCATACCATAAATATGCATGCCAACCAAATACATTATCAAAAACCTTCCAAATCTAAACCATCTGTATCTTCCAATAAAAACCATTCTTTCAGCAAGCAAAAGGCTGCTGCTTCAAAGTAAATCCTTAAATCTGGCAGGGAGAAACCCCCTCTCTCTTTCACATCTGTTAATAATTTAAACTTAATTCTGGGGGTTCCCCCCCCTGCCAGATTAAGTTAGATAATACCTTTTGCCATTCCTTAAAACAATTAAACTTGTCAATGATAGGAAGTATTTGAAACAAAAATAATAACTTAGGCAATACATTCATCTTTACTGCTGAAATTCGACCCAACAAATATAATTTCAACCTTGTCCAAATTTTTAAGATTTTTATCTCACCAGCTGCTCAGCAAGTAGCACTATGGTTGTTTATATCATGCGAGTGTCTGAGAGCGTGAGAAAGGAAGTCTCATTACTGTGAGAAGTTACTTTCACTTCTGATTGTGATGTTGTTCTGTACAGCTGCTGAGAGAGAGCAGACATGCTGATGGAGTCTCTGTATATAGACTGTGAAATAAAGTAGTTTATAGCAGTGTTTCCCAACCTTTTTTGGGCAAAGGCACACTTGTTTCATGAAAAAAATCTCGAGGCACACCACCATTACAGCCCCGTGACGTCAGCGCACAGCATCACGCCGGGAGGGACATGAATTGCTAGCAAATTACATAATCACCTCCTTGAGGGCTGGCTCATCTTCTCCGAAGGCAGAACCCCATTAATTAACAGCACAGACTCACACCATAGCCAAGACGAGGGGGGAAAACCTCAGTCATGCACAGTCATGCACATGTGGGGGCTAAATGAGGACGAAGACCGGGCAGAGAGCAGGGTTCAAATCACCCCACCTGGCCAGGACAATCCCTGGGTGCTCCCTTGGGCCACTCGCCTGACCCACCTCGCAGGGCTGTTGTTGCGAGGATAACACGGGGAGAACCACGCGCGCCCCCGGGAGCTCCTTGGAGGAGAAAGCGGGCGATGAATGCAGTGCACGAAATATATGAGAGGTGACCAGGTTTTGCAGGTGAGGGGCCCCCGCCAGCCTCCGCTTCCAACACCCGGCGCAACGACGCCAAAGTTTCCCCCCGGGCTCGGCTCGGGGAGCAGCGCTGCTCCCCCCCCGGCTCCCCTTCGCCCTCCTGGCTCTCTCTGCCGCCCACTGGGGACCCCCCTCACCTGCCAAGTCCGGAGCGCCGGTGGAAGTTGCATGCATGCATGCAGGGCACCGCGTTGCCATTGCATTGCACTGCACTCCATGCAACGCCTGCACGCATGCATTGCCTTGCACGCACGCCAAGAGGTCTCCCCGTGGTCCGATGCGTCCCCTCCGGCGCGGATGCAGCATTGCAAAAATAAAAAAACCCCCGACGCAGCCCTACCTGGGGGGCAGCCTCCGCCTCCGCAGGGATCCCCGGGCTCCATCCTGCCACCCGATCTCCGCGGGGGCGCAGGCAGGCTGTGCGGGGTCTGCGTGGAAGAGCCCCTGCCTGCCCGGTCGCCGCCGCTGCGCTCATTCCATGGCCGGGAGAAGAGCGCTTCAAACAAAACGCCCGGCCCGCCAGGCCACGCTGGGAAACGTAGTTTGCGCACCCTGCGCGGGCGCGGAGCCCAAGGGCGAGGGGACTACGGATCCCGGCAGCCCCCGCGCCGGGGACGGAGGGGGAGAGGCCGGGTGCAGGGATGGAGGGACGGGTGGGCGAGCGAGTGAGTGAGTGGCAGCCGCCAAGCCTTGGCCGAGAGCCAGGAAGGGCCTCCCCGGAGGAGGAGGGAGGCGCAGAGCGGGAGGGAGGGAGGGAACCCCAGGGGTCATCTAGTGACGGTGCCCCAATCGAAAATTTGACTTTAAAAAAAAAAAATCTTTCAAATTTTTAAATTTTTCCCGCGGCACACCAGGCAACATTGGGAAACACTGGTTTATAGCTACTGATTGTCTCTTTCTTCTGCAATGAGATGCCAGAAGACGAGCATGCTCCTCTCAGGAGGGAGGGGTCGCTTATCACTGGTCTCTCTGGACTGAGGAAGATTTACAGCCAGAGAGTGACCACCGGAGAGACATCCCGGTGTCTTGGGAAGATGGCGGCCTTCCCGGGCGTTTTTCCAACAAATGGTAGCAGAGGATGGTTTCGATGGTTGGTTGCGTTCCATCGGATCTCTGCTGTTGCTTTGAGATGAAGCACAATGTGTCCTTGGTTCGGGGGAGTCTTGGACCAGCTATGAAGAGCTGCATTCCTGCCGGACACGGACGGAGGCTTTGGGCTGCTTACCACTTGGAACTGTGAGTAACCAGTTTGATTTATTGAGGCTGATAAACCTCAAAGAAGCAGGTCTTCATTGCCCAAAGCCTGCTTGAAGATTTACAGCTTGCTACCTAGAAGGAGCTGAAGAGCTGTTAATTGGAGCCAAGATGGATTCCAAACAGGGAGTTGGGTTGTTGTCTTGCCCTCCCCTCACAGATGGCAATTATGCGAGCTGGGTCCTAAAAATGGAGGCCCTGCTTGTGCGTCAGAGAATATATGATGTTATTCAGAACGCCATTCCTGCAGTGCCTGGGAGGCACTGGAATGACACGCAAGCTAAAGCTGCGATAATTCTGTGTGTATCAGATGAGCAACTGATCCACATTCAGGATCAGCCCCACGCACGTGATATGTGGGATGCATTACGTCACATTCATATGCGAGAAGATCTCACCGTGCCACGGATTTATACCGCTCTCTTGAATGAGGACGATTGATTGGCTGCGATTGCTACCTCTCAGTGGGGAGTGGGGAGCTTAGATAGCCACCCTGTAATGGCTTGGCTCTCCCACAGAAGCGAGACACCAGCAGTAATTATCTCAGGTTTATTGCTCAAACACATAAATCGCTCCTTCACTCCGTGTCTGACTCCAAGTTAGCAGTTGCCGAGTCTAAACTGTGCCCCTTCCTCTTCTTCCAACAGCGGAAAAAACCCTTTCGCTTCCGCTCTTTTCCCCTCCTCTCACTGACCTTTTCCCACCTTCTAGTCTTTGGGCTAGCTATTCCTGGCCTCTCCCCTTCTGCCTCTGAGCTATCTACTGCTTGCTCTCCGATGTTTTCTGAAGCTATGCTACTCGGCTGCCCCTCCTCCCTCTCACATTCCAGTTCACATTCCAGTGTCCTTATCTCTCTTGGCTTGCTTAAATTCCCAGCCTCTGTCCACTCCGGAATGAAGCTGACACACACACACCCCACACACAGTTGCTCAAGAAGAGCAGGCAGTTGTTCTTAAGGCCATTCGGTGTCACAATTGTGGAATTGTTGGCCATCTACTGAAAAACTGTCAAAAGGGCCAATTTTCCAAAGGAGCCAAAGGGAGCTCAGAGAAAGGAGGGGCCAGTAGCAGAAAGTGTGCTAAGCCCCAGTCCAAGCAAGGTCTAGCTTTGATTACACCTGTGGTAAACTGCCTCCAGCCGCTCGCCCCTCCCTCACCTGTCTTTGCTCTCCAGCCAGACTAGATTTCTTGAGCAGGGCTGGCAGACACGTTTACTTTTCACAGAAACAGGACAAAATAGAACCGGTAAGGCTGCCACCACTCCCTTTGTCCCGGGGAACCCAGAGCCACAACCCAGGGAGAAGGCTGTGCCCGGTTATTACTGGTTATCCCCACTCCACAAGTTGTATCCACAGGCTTGCAGACAGAAATTCTACGGTAGATCACAACCAAGCGTAGGGCTAGGAATTAGCTTTTCCCCCGGAAAGGCACACAAACCAAAACAGTTTCTTTCTTTAAAATTTATTTTAAAAGAACATAAGAAAACATGCTAAAAAGCAGGCACATCTTTAGTAAGTTACAAGCAAGGGGAAAAAACAACATTGTGGAATCTAACTGACTTACACACTCACGACTAAATGACAGATAGAATAGTTAGAGTCCATCCTTGTTCCGCATTCAAAGGTTTTCAACAATTCTCCATCACAAAGGATGAAAGGACGACTACTTAGGTGGAGTTTTAGCAGCCAGGCGATTTGCGGATTGCAGAGTGCACTTTCCCAGCCATTCCCAAGATCTTTTATCCCCAATTTGCACGTGGCATCGGAACCCCCAAAACCAATCATAACTCTTGATTATTTTTAAATTCTCCAATGACCGGCTTGCGGGCTAATCAATCTAACTTCTGGCAGCTGGACCAATTAAGAACCCAGAGGCTAAATCAAAGGGGTTTCCTCCCTTTCCGTGGAGCCTATGCAGATGCACATTCCCAGGCAATCAAGGGCAGATAACATCACTGAGGGAATGCACATAACTTCGGACCCAGGTGTCAAACCTTTCATTAAATCAGGGGTTTCCTTTCCCATAATAAACCTTTCACACCCTGGGAGCCTGCTGGTCTGGGGTTAAAGGGACAAAACTTATTTCCCATGGTCCTTGTGGCTTGTTGGTTTCCCACAAGGCCTCACTCTCGTTGCTTGAACAAAGAACAGCTTCTAAGCAAACACTAACTTTACTACAACACCGGAGACGTCAGCATCAACCTGGAATGCTTTTGTTGTCGACACGGGAGCCACAGTCCATCTGACAGGACTCAAAGGGTTGTTTACCACTTTTGAGGATCGGCATTATCACCGGTCTCTCTGTACTGAGGAAGATTTACAGCCAGAGGGTGACCACCGGAGAGACTCCTCGGTGTCTTAGGAAGGTGGCGGCCTTCCCGGGCGTTTTCCCAACACAAATATCCAAATCTCTTTTGATATCCTTCCATAACTTTTCATAATTGTCTTTGTACAAATTCAATTTTTTTGCAGTCATATATACACCCAGATACTTCATCTTTTTCACAAATTTCAACCCTGTGGTTTCCTCTAAATTAAGTTTTTCATGTATCGTTAATTTTTTTCTGAGACTTTGGTTTTATTCTTACTCAATTTGAAACCTGCAACTTGTCCAAACTCTTGAATTATTTTCAGTGCTTTGATTGCACTGATCTCAGGATCCTGTAAAGTCAATACCAAATCATCAGCAAAGGCTTTTAACTTATATTGTTTAGTTCCCACTACTATGCCTTTAACTTCCTCGTCTTTCCTTATCATATTCAACAGCACCTCTAGGACAGAAATAAAAAGCAGGGGGGAAAGTGGGCACCCTTGCCTGGTTCCCTTCTCAATCTTAATTTCTTCTGAGGCCACATTGTTAATTATAATTTTTGCTTTTTGCTCAAAGTAAATTGCATTAATACCATTTAAATTTTTTTGACCGATCCCCATTTTACATAAGTTCTGCTTCATAAAACTCCAAGAAACATTATCTCTGCATCAATAAACATTAACATTGCTTTAGTGTTCCTTTTTACCTCTAACTTTTCCAACACATCCACTATGTTCCTAATATTAGCTTTCATATGCCTCTCAGGTAAAAAACCTGATTGATCTTTATGTATGTGTTTATCTTGTAGCCAAAATATTTGCAAGTATTTTATAATCCACATTCAACAAAGAAATTGGTTGGTAGTTTACTTGAACTCTATCTGTATCCGGTTTGGGTATCAGAGTGATAAATGCCTCTTTCCAGGACTTGGGTGCTTTGTCCCCCTGTAATATCTTGTTACAAACATCCATCAATGGTTGTATCAGCCAATCCTTAAATATTTTATAATATTGGGATATTAAGCCATCAGGTCCCGGTGCTTTGCCTATTTGCATTTGGGCAATTGCCACTTCAACTTCTTGTCTTGCAATCCATTCATTTAGTAGGTTCCTTTTATCTGTTGGAATTTTCTGCAATCCATTTTTATCCAAAAACTGTTCCATTTTTGCCTTTTCTTCTTTTTCTTTTTTGTAAAGCTGTTTATAGTACTTCTGAAAGCATTTTCTGATCTCTTTGTTGTTGTTTAGTCGTTTAGTCGTGTCCGACTCTTCGTGACCCCATGGACCAGAGCACGCCAGGCACTTCTGTCCTCCACTGCCTCCCGCAGTTTGATCAAACTCATGCTAGTAGCTTCAAGAACACCATCCAACCATCTCATTCTCTGTCGTCCCCTTCTCCTTGTGCCCTCCATCTTTCCCAACATCAGGGTCTTTTCCAGGGAGTCCTCTCTTCTCATGAGGTGGCCAAAGTATTGGAGCCTCAGCTTCACGATCTGTCCTTCCAGTGAGCACTCAGGGCTGATTTCCTTCAGAATGGAGAGGTTTGATCTTCTTGCAGTCCATGGGACTCTCAAGAGTCTCCTCCAGCACCATAATTCAAAAGCATCAATTCTTCGGCGATCAGCCTTCTTTATGGTCCAGCTCTCACTTCCATACATCACTACTGGGTTCTTAATATTCTTTCCATCCTCCATAATATTAATTATTGTACTCTCCTTCTGTCTCTTTTTCAATTGCCAAGCCAGTAATTTTCCGCATTTATTTGCCGATTCAAAAGTCTTTTGTTTCATCAATTTAATTTTCCATTCAATTTCTTGATTTGTGAATACTGGGATTGTAAAGCCTTAATCTCCTTTTGAATCTGTTGATTTTTGGGGTTACATCTCAGTTTTTTCTCTTTCTCCTTCAATTGAGACAGGATTTTTTCCTTTTGCTCATTCTGTGCTTTCTTCCTAATAGAATTCTGTTGAATCAGGAAACCTCGCATTACCGCTTTACTTGCATCCCATATGAACCTTGCTTCAGTTTCAGGATTCAGATTCAATTCAAAATAGTCCTTTAGGGTCTTCTGAGCTTTATTAACAATCAAATCATTTCTGAGTAAAGCATCATTCATCCGCCATCTAAAAGAACCATGTAGAGACAATTTTAAATCTGTTAACACAGCATTATGATCAGAACAAGTCCTTGGGCAGATCTCAGATTTAGTCACTCTTGGGGTCAAGTCTTTAGTTAGCCATATATAATCCAGGTGGCTAGATGATAGATTTGCATCTGAAAAAAAGTAAAATCTTTCCTCCATTGGATTCCTCAATCTCCAAATATCCACCAGGTCAAAATTGTCCACCATCTCAAAAAACGTCTTTGGTAGCCTCCCATCATTAGTAAGTTTTTGCCTTTGAGTTCTATCCATCATTGTTGAGACTACCCCATTCAAATCCCCCATCAAGACAATTTTGTAATCCAGGTAGTCCATAAGAATAGCCTGTAAATTTTTAAAGAATTCCGACTTGCCCTCATTTGGTGCATAGATTCCAAGCATCAAGAGTTTTTCGCCTTGTACTGTCAATTCCACTGCAACATATCTTCCAACATCATCCTTGAAGATCATTTTGGGACTGAATTTCTCTTTAACATAAATCACAACACCTCTTTTTTTTAACCTTATCTGAAGAGATAAATTCCTGACCTAATTTTTTATTTTGCAGAACTTTCCTGTGGGTTCTTATTACATGAGTTTCTTGTAAACATATCACATCTAAATTCTGTTTTATCAGCACGTGTTGAATTTTATTTCTTTTAGGCCATGAATTAAGTCCATTAACATTCCAAGATAAAATTCTTAATGCCGTGTTATCTCAGTCCAAATCTGGAGGTCCGATTCCTGCCCCAAGTCCTAATCCTGATCTCGAACCTGCACCTCTAGTTGATCCAACTCCTGCTCCTGTGTCAAATCCAAAATCACTAGCGTTCTTTTCCAAAAATTTTCTCTTTTCTTCAATTGACCTGATTCGATGTTTCATTTGCTGATATTTCTTCCAAGATGGCGTCGTCGTTAGTAGTAGCGTCGACTTGAACTCCGCATCAGTTGATGCTGTTTTTATTATTTTTATCAGTTTTTATTAGCTTTTTTATCAGTTTTTATTAGCTTTTATCAGCCTCAGTACTTTATCTTTGTTAGTTGGCAGCTATTAATTTACAACGCTTAGGTCAAGGGCCTGAGTTACAGAAAGTCTGGAAAGCTCCGGAGAAGGCTCTTATTAGCTCCAGCTCAGCAGGAGTGGAGATTAGACGCCCTATCGTGGGTAGACACTGAGCTTCCTGATTTACAGCAGAAGCTGCTCTGATTTACAGCGGCTCTATCCCTGGAAAATGCCTAGGAAAAAGAAACGACCGGCCTCATCTCCAGAAGGGAGCCCACAGAAGAGCAAGCAGAGCAAAATGGACGATTTTGTAAAAGCACAGAACTCAGAACCTACCACACCAAATAGAATTCATTCCCAGGTAGGTGGGGATGCTTTAATGGGTGGAGATCACCCAGGGGAGAATGCTGAGATGAGCGCTCATGAATTATCCCATGAACTACCATCTGAGGGGGCACCGCTCTATGCAGAAATACTCGTGGACCACTGTCTGCTGACTGCAAGAACAGTGGAGGAAATTAGCATCAAATTAGAAAAGGTAACGTCTCTACTGACGGAGTTGGTGCTCCTGGCAGCCAAAAATAGCCCACTCAGTACTAAAGAGACCGACCATAGCATTGCCCTCCCTCTAGACCATCATGTACAGGGGTGCAACCGGTCTGGACTTGATAACCGAGAGACTACAAATACTAAAAACAACAAAAGCGAAAGTAGGGACCTGATCCTACAAAGTACTCAAGTAGCTCTGGATATATATCCTTTTAATGGTATGCTGCCTTACTGGAAATCAATCGACAGTGTGAAGAGAAACTTTAAGCTTTTACTAAATATCCATTGCAACACTCTGATCACGATAAACTTGCTTTGCACGGACCCCCAGCACACTAGACTCATGCTGACATTTTCTCACTCAGCTACCCCTAAAATGCTACTGAAATATAGGGGCATTTTACAGGACTATAATATTGTTATGAGGCGTGTTTTTAAAGACACAGAACGAAAACAACTATTGCCAAACTTGTCGTATAGCCGGACTGACCCCAAGCAATCAGCACCCTCTCTGCCGAAGGGCTTTCGCCATAGGGCCATGTTTCATTCGGAAGGGCCGTCAAAGATGAATATGTGCAGTGAACCCAGCTGCAACACTCACTTGGAGAGGAAAACATCAGACCAAAAAGGTCAAACACACAAAGAACGCCAGCCCAATCCAGATAATTCAAAGATAGAACACTCTATTACGCCTTTGGCAGATCCAGAATTTCACCACCCTCTATCCCAACTGGAATCTGATCAGCCAATGCCAAGTGACGACCCTCCCAAGGGAAATGGGACACATAGAAAGTGAGAGACAGATTTAACTGTCTTTGACGAAGACCCCCCGATGGTACCAGCAATTCAGATAATACCGTCGATGCCGGGAAATCGGGAAAATGCTGCAAATCAACCCCGAGAACAACAACACCGTGCATATCCTAAGAACGGTTGCATCATTACCGAACCAGTGGGAGAGCTGATAACAATTTCCCCACCACAATGAAGCCAAGCCAGTTATGGAACGAGCAGCCTTAACATTATCTCATGGAACATAGCCGGTTGGGCTAACAAACTTGGGGACGAGCCATTTCGTGAATATATAACGGGTTTTGACATAAGAATGCTGCAGGAAACTTGGGCAACTGATAACATAGCTCTCGACGGTTACGACGTCTATGAAATCAAGGCCTCTAAACCGCTTGGAAGGGGACGACCGAGGGGGGGCCTAGTAACTCTGGTTTCCACTCAATTGGCGTCACAAGTTATTGAGTGCTCAGTTTTCGAGCAGCTGGCACTGGGGATCACCTTGCATATGGAATCCAAGAGTATTATTCTTGTTTCAGTTTATATTCCACCATATACAGTGCAAACACAGATAGCGAGCATGTGGCGTAAATTCCATAGTTTCCTTTATTCCCTACAAATTAGGTACCCTGGATCGCCATTTTACCTAATGGGAGATATGAATGCCAGAATAGGCTCAAATGATGATAGCCTGGAAATAAAATTCCCAATATTAAGAGATCTAAAGAAAAATAGCGCCCTCTTTCTAAACCCACCCCCACGTAGACATTCGAAAGATTGCCAAATCAACTATGCTGGATTCTGCCTGGCTTTTTTACAAATAAGTCTTGACCTGATCATTGCTAATGGGGCATTCCCCGGGGACAGAGAAGGCGAGTACACATTCATAAATACAAATGGAGCCAGCACAGTAGACTACTGTCTCACTAATAGAGAGGCCTTTGATTCAATTAAAAAATTCACCATAGATAATAGGACTGAAAGTGACCACTTACCTCTTATCATCTCCACTACTGGCCAAAATTCAATTCAGCGCTCTCACATAGAACATGAGGATATAGACAAAGCAAATGATCCAGCATTGCGTAGGAAAAAATGGACACCTGGGATAGCAATTGCAGTTGAGAATAGATTGAATTCACAAACTGCAATTAAGTTAAGATCAATTATAATAAACAATTTATCAATAGACTCCTCCCTGACAGCTTATGAAAATCTCATTGAGTCCTTGCAGGATGTGGTCTCGGTTAACATAAACTCAGCCGGCAAGCCACGCACTGCTAAAGGGCGTGGTTGGTTTGACCAAGAGTGCCGCACAAAGAAGGAAGCCTTAAGGAACGCCTATTTGGCCTATAGAAATGCTGGATTAAGCTAATTACCTCAATCTTATTTCAAAATCAAAAAAGAGTATAAAGCCCTTTTGGCCTCCAAAAAAAGGCAGTCCGAACAAAATTCCTGGTCCCTACTATTGAATGCCTCACTAAACAATGAAACTAAACTCTTTTGGCAACTGGTCTCCGACTCAATGAAAAATAGTTCCTCAGCCCCCAGCTGTGTCATTCCAGCTCAGGTTTGGGAGAACCACTTCAGAAATATATTTATGGAAAATCCAAACCTCCCTTCCAGCTTACAGGAGGATGACAGGGCAGAATTGTCACTGCTCCCTAATTGGAGGCCGGTTACTGTGGAGGAAGTCCATACATTACAGTGGTACCCCGCAAGACGAATGCCTCGCAAGATGGAAAACCCGCAAGACGAAAGGGTTTTCTGTTTTGGAGGCGCTTCGCAAGACGAATTTCCCTATGGGCTTGCTTCGCAAGACGAAAGCCCATAGGGAAATCTCCGGGGACCTGTTTTAAATTGCTGGCGGTCGGGAGCAAAGACTTTCGCCCACAGCCGGCCTTCAGAAGAGGTCCTGGACCTCTTCTGAAGGCCGACGGGGGGCAAAAGTCTTTGCTCCCCCCCCCCGCCTGCCTTCCCGGGACAGCGGAGACTTCTCTGCTGTCCCAGGCGATCTTAAAATGCTGGCGGGCGGGAGCGAAGCGTTCGCTGCCGACCCCCAGCATTTTAAAATCTCCCCGGGACAGCGGAGGCTTTGCTCCCGCCCGCCAGCATTTTAAAATCGCCCTGGGACAGCAGGGGCTTTTAAAATGCTGGCGGTCGGCAGCAAAGCCCTCCTGTCCCCGGAGCTTGCGGGGCGGGAGGTGGGAAGAAGGGCTTTTCTTCCCACCGCCAGCTTTCAGAACAGCCTTCTGAAGGCTGGCAGTGGGAAGAAAAGCCCTTGTCCCCCCCCCCCCAGCCTTCAGAAGAGGTCGGGGGACAGACTGTCCCCGGACCTGGTCTGAAGGCGGTTTCCCTAGGAACGCATTAATTGATTTTCAATGCATTCCTATGGGAAACCGTGCTTCGCAAGACGAAAAACTCGCAAGAAGAAAAAACTTGCGGAACGAATTAATTTCGTCTTGCGAGGCACCACTGTAATTGGGAATCTGAAGAGTGGAAAGGCTCCGGGGATAGACTTTATCCCAGCTGAGTTGATTACATCAAACCAGCCCTGGTGGGCTCCGCTTCTGGCAGCACTCTTTACGGTAGTAAATAACTCGGGTAAGGTACCATATAGCTGGAAACATGCTATAGTAGTTCCAACCTTTAAGAGAGGCCACCCAAATGTACCTTCCAATTATAGGCCTATTAGCCTGCTCTCAAAAATTGGGAAACTGTATGCCCGTTTCCTCAGTAGCAAACTGACAACTTTTCTAAATGAACATAATATACTATCTGAAGCCCAGGCAGCTTTTCGTGAGAACCATTCAACAACAGACCACTGTCTAATGCTGTCCTTCCTAGCTGAGAAGTATACCAGACCTCTACAGGGTAAACTCTTTGTGGCCTTCATGGATCTGAAATCAGCGTTTGACTCCATCCCCAGATCCCAGCTATGGTCCAAATTGAGTCTGATTTCTCTTTCTTATAAAAGCCCTGTACAATGGAAGCAAACTGCAGGTCCGATGCGGTCGACAGGGACAGCTATCGAACAGCATCGAGATGACTAGGGGGGTGAGACAGGGTTGTATTTTGGCCCCCACATTGTTTTGTCTATTCTTAAATGACCTAGAAGAGAACTTAATGGACCCAGATGGACACATTCCAAAAATAGGAATGAGAAGGACCCCTTTGTTGTTGTATGCTGATGACGCGGCCATCATCTCGCGTTCCAGACCGGGCTTGAATTATCTGTTGAGGATTTTTTTTTATTACTGTTCTGGAAATGGTTTATCCATTAATTATGAAAAATCTAAAATTTTAGTCTTCGGAAGAAGATTCTCCCAGTCTAAATGGGTGCTGGGTGGCCATAACCTTGAACAGGTAAAATACTTCAGTTACCTAGGGCTCACATTCCATCATACAGGATCTTGGAAGCATCATTGGCAAACCTCCCTTCAAAAGGCAGAGATTACAAAGCTAGCCATACACAGATTCTTCTTCACAAAGGGCGGCAAATATGTTCCAGCAGCCTTAAGGGTTTTCAACGCAAAGCCCGTTTCCCAACTCCTGTATGCAGCAAATGTCTGGCATAATGGGGACCTGCCAAAGCTAGATGGCTTTCAGGCAAAATTTATACGATCTCTGCTGCAGGTACCTAACTGCGTCCTCAACTCCGCACTTCTGTTGGAATCTGGTGAATGCCCAATTTCAGCTAGAGCGTGGTGGGCTGCCCTAAAACATTGGCTCAGGATTTCAGTGTTTAATCTAGGGAAGGGTCTGTACCAACATTTGACCAATGAGGAATTTGTCAGCAAATGGCAGAAAACCATGGCTAAAAAAGCCAACTCTATTGGTCTGTCTCCCTCCCCCCAACTGTATTACCTGGGTTACGAAGGCGCCCAAAAGGTTTTAAAGTAAAGATTATGGGAGAATGCACACAGTGACTTGCAATCTCGGTCACACACAGTCTGTAGTCCGCTGGCAGCAGGAGTTCAATATGGGTATGTCTTTGAGTTAACATCTTACATCAAAAACCTGACAGTACCTAACTATCGAAGGCTTTTCACCAAAGCCAGACTGAATGTCTTCCCCTCTGCAGTGCTGGATGGTAGGTTGAGAGGAGTTCCCTACCAGGACAGACTTTGCTCGTGTGCTCAAGACATTGATTCCATAGATCATATTTTGTTACATTGTGCGAAGTATGAGCAGGCCAGGGCTGAACTGATACTACCCTTGCTGGTGCCTTTCCCAGGAAAGTCAGAGGCTCACTATGTCAGGTTCCTACTGGAAGACCGGACAAAAGCTAGAACGTTGGCAGTGGCAAAGTTTTTATCGGTGGTTGCAAGAACAAATGAGCCCTATATTCCAAACAAAGTGCTTGATTAACCTGGAGGTAGGCTGTATGAACTCTGTGTTGATTTGTAATGTTTTGTTGGGTCTCTGGACCGTAATAAAGATAGTTGTAGTTTAAATGAAAGGCCTTGTGGAAATTTCCATTGAAAGAAGATGTTTTTTCTTCTCAAAGCACTTGTAAGATCCAAATAGTTATTTTTTTTTGCCAAGAAAAATTTTGGGATTTCTTTAAATAAAACAATTGAATGTTGTTGTACTTCAAAATTCTTCTTGTAATGCAATCCCAATCATTTAAAATTTTTGAGTCCTTTTTCCCTCTAGGTCCAAATCTATAGGCCTTTACGATTGTAGATTCCACCTCTTCCTTTGTTAGATCCCAAAAGGATACAAATTCCTGGACCAAACACTCTTTCAAATTTCCTTGTTCAATCTCTGGTAGGCCTCTCAAAGTTGTAAAAAAGCTATTGCTGTTTGGGCCTCTTCCTGTGATTTTTCTAAGTCCGAAAGTTTAACTGTTTCGATCTCTGATACTCTTTTCTGCAAACCTGCAACTTCTGTTTTGACCTCTTGGAGATCTTTGTGCAGAATTCAAAGTCTTTTTTAAATTCTTGGAGACAGAGAGTATTAGCTCTGACCTCTGTTGCAAGACTCTGCAAACCCTGCTTATTATCTTTCATAAACTCCAATATTTGCTCTTGGAAAGCCTGGTCTTTAGATTCTCTTCTTGTTTGTGGCTTTTCCCCAGGCTCACCCGCCATAACACCGCTAGTAACTCAGATTTCCAAGCTCAAAGATACTTTTATTTCCACAGAGTCAGGAGTAATGAGCTAGTAGTCATACAACAGCTCCAGTTTGTGGAACAAGACAGTTAAAATACAGTCCCAATTTTTCCAGCCTGCCGTTCTTACTTATTTTCCTTTTTCACTACTCAAGCAATTCAAATGGGGTATGTTGCCAATTTTCACTTGAAGGGTTAAAATGTTTCAGCTCAGACCGCTGCAGAACTTCAAAGTAACCAAGTAGGAAACGAAAGTAACAGGATGCCTTCTATTGTTACATCACAATGGCTGCTCGCTGCTCTGACTGGGTCACCGATTCCAGAGAGTCAAGCGGCTTTTAAAAGTCCTTTTAAAAAACTTTCGCAGGTATTTCAGTAATGTTAAATTCTCTTCTTCCCTTCACCTGCTTTTGGGGGGTTAATAGATTCAGTCTTTGGAAGTTTAAAAGTCTCTAAGTCCTTTCTCTTGGCTTTGGAAATGCCTCTGCTTTCCCATTCTATCAGCAGGTAGGGACTGACTTCCGTTTTTAAATTCCCTTACCCATCTCCAAATTGTTCCAAATTTTAATCCAAATGTAAAAAGTACTCACGGTTCAGTCCTTAAATGATTTTAGCATTGGAAGAATTGACCGCTAATGCCTCACAGTCTCGTAGCTTCGTACCATCAAAGGAAGCGTTCTATCCATTGTGTCGCAGCTCCCACTCCCTCGCTCTTGGAGCTGAAAACAGAGCTTACTGGGGAGGGGGGAGCCCGCTTTTGACGCCTGCCAGATCCCATGTCCTCAAAATGCTCAATTTGAGGTTTTTCCTGGGTGTCTGCTGCACTGGAGCGGTTTCCCCCGCCTTTGATGTACCAAGGTCTCCTCCTATGAAGAGACCTCCGACTGTGATGGTGGCACGATCAACCGGAAGCGTGAAAAAACCTATTTCCATTTGGGTTTTCACACCTTTACAATTCTGCATGTTGGGACTTCCGGGTTAGCGCCTCCGGCAATGGCGGATTTCCTCTGATCGGGAGGAATCCGCTCCGTGGAAATCAGGGTCTGGACCGCCACGGCGAGGCGGAGACCCATTAAAAACCACAGGTGGGAGAAACCTGTGGACGTGGGATTCGGCTGGCACCTTTTGCGCCTCCCCTACTCGCGGGGAAACCCGGTTTCGGGGTTCCGGAGCGACGTGGGGTGTGCAGCGCGGTGCTTCGAATCGACTGCTTCTTTCACAGAGTTAAGCCGCATTGCTGTTGCCGGAGAGCGCTGACTTTTTCCTGTGGACAATTGGACTTTAAACAACTACCTGTGAGTAGAACGGAAAATTGGATCTTTAAACATCTTAATTTGGCATCGAAACGGGAAGGTTTCAAACAGGAAGTCCGCCTTCCTCTTTTGTAAATAGATTGAAGCAAAGACGTTGCAAACTAAAGTCTGGAAAGCCTTTTGTAAAGGATTAAATCTCCATCGGTTAAAATTACTAAACCCCCCTTGGAAGCAGGAGAAGAGGGGGAAAATTTTAGATCGCCTAAGCCTGCAGGAGAGAGAGTGAAGAAAGATAAATTACCACCATTTTGAACCTGGGAACGGGCTGCCAGTAAGACTGACGTTTTGGGAAAGTTCATTGACTGTGAATAAAACGTATGTTGACAGATAGTTAAATAAGAGAAATATATTGTTTCCATTGTTTCCTTTTGCATTTAAAAAGGAGCAAAAGTAACTGAAAATCGAACTAACTTTGTTGCTGGATCTGCGTTTAAAAGGACGGATACAAATAGAAATTGTTTCCCCTAGAGGGAGCTTTTGAAACTGTTGCAGGAGTGGAGCTGGGGAATTTTCCAGCTGTAGAGATTAAAGACTGTGAGAATCAGAGATTGACCTTGGACAAGAATGTCGACAGAAGAAGCCTTAGTGATTGCATTTGGTAAGACAAGTGCTTTATTGGAACAGCTTCATGAGAAGACGGATGTGATGATTATTAAAATTGACAATTTGGGACAAAAAATGACTGATTTGGGACAAAAAGTGAATACCTATACAGAAACAACTCAGGATTTGATTCAGGAAATCTGTTTTGACATGGCAAGCTGTGGAGAAGATGAAGGAGAAAGTTGTTGTTGAACCTCAAGTAATTCAAGTGGAGAAAGCCCCGGCCTCACAGAGGCAATTTGATGAACATAAGCTGTTGCCTTTTACGATTGAATCTAGAGAAAGCCAGATTTGGAGGGATGGAGCCCCGCTTGGATTGGAGAAGGAAAGTTGGATAGATCCCCTTATGCAGGGATGTTCTGGCTTTTGGGATCTGGATTTGGGTCAGGGGGAGATTGGAGTTGTGGGGGCCTTTAGCTTTGGAGGGATTTTGAAACACGCTCTGAAATATTTTTTGGACTTTAGTTCTGACTATCGAGAATGGGCTGACCTGTTGAGAAGGAACAAAGACATTGTTAGGTTGGAGCTTCCCCGAGATCTACTCCTCAGTGCCAAAGGAAGGAAATTAAGAACAAGATCAGCAGAAGATAAAGTAAAGCGCATGTATAAATATGAAGAAGATCTGCAGAAGGGACATGGAAAAGAGTTAAGAGCCTCGGATAGAAGATCACCAGGTTGATGGACCATATGGAATTGATAGAAAGGACTGACAGAATCCGAGACCAGGGAGAAGAGACGGTGGAAGAAGATTGGAAAAAAGTTTAAAAATTTATTTAGAGAAATATTGTAAAATTAATGAGTGTTAGAAAAATGTTGGAATGAAATTATACGGCTTTAGTAGAAATGTTATAAGGAGTTAAGTATAAATAAGTTTTAGGGTTTTAATGGTAAGATAAGGTTAAAATAAATTAAGACAATTAAATGACAGAAAACAGTGAAAGATGGAAAGGATTTGCTGAAATAATTAATAACTAGAACACAAAAAAGGGAGGTGTGAGGAGGTCGATGAAACAAGTTAATGAAAGATAAAGATATGGAAATATTGGATGTGTTTTTAATTGTTTTTGCTTTTGTTTTTGTTTTGATGTATTGTGTCTTTTGTTTTTTTTATATGTACTGTAATGTATTGATTTGTATTGTTTATTTCTTCTCCTTCTTTTTTACTTCTTTCTGTAATTCTTAAACTTTTAATAAATATTATTTTTTTAAAAAATACAATTCTGCATGTTGTTCCTTTCAAGCAACTCAATTATTTTGTCTCTTTGACTTAACAAAAAACTTCCATCACTGGTTCTCTGGATTTCTAGACCAAGATAGTTCTTTGCTGGTCCTAAATCTTTTACTTTGAACTGTTTCCTTAGTTCTGCAAACTCCTTTACCTGCTTATCACTCTTAGCAGAATAAAGTAAATCATCAACATAAGACAAACATAATTTACATTTATCACCCGTTCCTTTGGTGTACATACAGTTATCGGCTATACTTCTTTTAAAACCAATATTTTACAAAGCAAAGTCAAGACATTCATTGTAATACCTGGCAGATTGTTTAAGCCCATAGATTGCATTATGTAGTCTGTATACTGAACCCTGTTCACCTGCCTCAAAACCAGGTACTTGATTCATAAATATTTCTTCTCAAAGACTTGCATTAAGGCAAGCTGTTTCAACAGCAAAATGATTCACTTTAAACCCACATTGTGCTGCAATAGCCAGCAACAAACACACACACACACTCCTTGCAGTTGGGGGGAAAGTTTCATCAAAACTTTCACCTTTTCTTTGCGTAAAGGCTACCAGTCTTGTTTTGCATTTAGTACTACCATCTGTGGAGATTAGGCTCCGCTTGTGCTGAGGCACACCTCACACCCGGCATGCCACAGCGTGCCAAGGAGCCTTGCACCCATGCTCCATGAACTTGTGGCCTCTTGGCAAGTAGACAGGGTTTTTTCCCTGACCTTTTGTCCTTTCATATGATCTGCTTACTAGACAGAACGCTTGGCCTAAAGCATAACAAGGAACACAGATGCAATCCACTCTCACAGCGCCTACAGGAAACACCTGTTGAAACGTGTATTAGCTAATGCTTAGAATGTGCTTAGATGGAATATGTTAAAGTTCAGAGTGGTTTCACTACCTCTTTTTCCAACTGTATTTTATCCAATAAAAAGAGGCTCCACAAAGCTTGCTTTTCAGCTTGCTCCTGCACAGCTCACTTGCATTCAACCTTCTGTCGGCTAAGCTTTTTATTTTATACACCCATCTACAACCCACTGCCTTTTTTCCTTCTGGCAATGGCTCAATGGTAAACACATTATGATCTGTAAAAGACTTCATTTCTTCTTTCATTGCATTTTTCCACATTACCATTTCCCGGTGTGGTAACTTTAAAACTTCCTCATAATCATGAGGTTCACATTTCATGTGAAAAGCTTTAAATTCTTGCACAGTGAACCTTTCTGGTGGTACCCCCTGATTGCTCCTCTGTGATCTTCTAACTTGAACACTTTCCCCCTCTGATCTATCTTTCCCCTCTGCTTCATCCTGCTTGGGAGAGATTGGCTCAGCTTTTGGATAATGTGTACTGGGACCCTCATCACCAGATTCCTCATCACTGTCACTTTCAGAAGTTTCTGTAATTTGTGGCTTTTCCTTCTCAGACTTCACAAATTTATCTGTATTATTTGAAGACAAAACAACTTCTGAATTTGCATGCAGATGAGCCCAATTATCTTGCTCACAAAATTCTGCATGTCTTGATATCACAACTCTGCCACGCCCTAGTGCAAAACGATATCCTTGTGACCAACTCTGATATCCAACAAACCTAAGTCTTTTTGCCTTGGGATCTCCATTCCTTCTCTGTCCCTTTGGAATGTGAACCCAAGCCCAACAACCAAAAGTTTTAACATGATCCAAATAAGTTTTCTTTCCATAATGCAAAAAAATGAGGAGTATTGTTTATTGTAGAATGAAACAACCTGTCCTGTATGTAATTGGCACAAAGGATTGCCTCTCCCCAGAACTTTCTGGATAAGCCAGAATCACACAACATAGAATCTAGCATTGTTTGCAATGATCTATTTTTGTGTTCTGCAAACCGAATTCACTTGGGGTGAAAATGGATTTGATTTACGATGACTGGTTCCTCGTTTTCTCAGCCATGCCTGCAAGGCTTCAGACATAAACTCACCTCCCCTGTCACTCTGTAATTGAACCACTTTGTAAGGAAACTGTCTCTTTACATAGTTAACCCAAATTTTGATTACTTGGAAAGTTTCACTTGTATGTTTTAGTAAATATACCCACGTGAAATGACTGTAATCATCCACCAGAACAAGAAAATATTTTGCTCCTCCTTCTGATTCAGCGAAAGGCCCACAAAGGTCAGAATGGATTGAGGCAAATGGTCACTTGCCGACTCTGTCACCTTTAGAATAAGACCCACGTTTACTCCTTGATTCTTTGCATGCATTGCAATCAAGGAAATGTGAACATTTTTTTTTCATTTTTACTCCTTTACACAATTCAGGTACTTTTGCTATGCTGTGGAAATTTGCATGTCCTCACTGATGGTGCCACAAATGCTGACACTCATTGTGCAAAGCTCTATTACAGGCTTTTACACATGCCCCAGACTCACTCACTAGCTGGTCTTTTAACACAAACAAACCATTTTTTTAGTGACACTGTAGCCACTTTTCCCGCTTTCTCTATCTTGCATCCTGAACTAGAGAAAGTCACCTTGAGCCCCTGCTTTACAAGACTTGCCACTGATAACTAATTATTCTCTAAACTTGGCACACATAAAACATTGGTAAATTTGTTGTTTAAACAGTTAACATTCACACTGCCCTTTCCAGCTGACTCATGCACTATTCCATTAGCCAGCACTACATTTACAGATTTACAAGGTTGCTTTTCCACAAGGGCTTGTGCAGACTTCACAAAAATGTTTGTTGCCACACTGTCCAAAATCCAGTCCTCCCCAACCTCCTGGCTGGTGCCTCAAACTGCTGCAGAAACATACTGGAGTCAACTCTTCCTTTCTGTTCGCTTCCCAGCAAAAGCAGACCACCCTTTTCTCTTGCTTTCTCCCACAGTCACTGTGCATTGCCGTATTAAATGCTTGGTTGACCCACATTGATAGCATCTTACTGTAAAAGCTGCTTCCTCTGCGTGGTCACTGACCTCTTTAAGTTGCCGCTCCTCTTCAGCTGCATTTCTGGGCCACCTCCCCTTTGCGGAGTTACATTGAGGTGTTGCTTCCTTCCTCTCTTGGCACCTCTCCTCTTTGTCCAGTAAACGCCCCATTAAGAAATGCATTGTAAGTTGGCCTTCTGGAATAGCCTCTAACGTCATCACTAAATTATCCCACGACTCAGGAAGTGAAGACAGCACTATGTAAACCTTTTGCTGCTCCGTAAAGTGTTCACCAAGTTCATTCAATTGTGAAAAAAGGTCATGCATTCTTTGAAGGTGTTTTGTTTTAATCAGTTTTAATCAGTTTTCCTACATATATCATACATTATTCAACTTAACCAAACAATCGTTTTGTAAATTCCCCTCTCCCCCTTGGCTTCTCTCCATTTCCATTTCTGGTTTGTTGATCCATTTGTTGCATTCTGCTGCTTATATATTGTAGTATATTATCACATTGTTATCTCTCTTGCTCTCTCTAATTACATTATATATGTTTATTTAAATCCTGCTGAAGAATCCATACTTTTACATTGTTTCTGCAAATACGTTACAAAAGGTTCCCATTCTTTTCCAAAGTTACTATTATCTTTTTCACGCAATTTGTCTGTCAATTTTGCTAATTCTGCATATTCCATCAACTTTTCGTGCCATTGTGCTTTTGATGGTATTTCTCCCGTCCTCCAGTTTTGTGCTATTAAAATCCTTGCTGCTGTTGTCGCATACATAAATAGTGTCCTCAATTCTTTCTTCACATCTTGTCCTAAAATACCCAAAAGAAAAGCTTCTGGTTTCTTTACAAATGTTATTTTAATATTTTTGTTCAATTTGTTATAAAACATTTCCCAATAATTTTTTACAATCTTACATTCCCACCACAGACTGCTTGCTGCCCAGGAGGACTCCCCTGTGTGGGTGCCTGAGGGCCCTGCTCCTGCCACTCACCACCTCGCCCAGGGCAGGGCCTGACAGGCCTCACAAGGACTGCTTACTGCTTGCTGCCCAGGAGGACTCCCCTGTGTGAGTGCCTGAGGGCCCTGCTCCTGCCACTCACCACCTGGCCCAGGGTGGGGCCCGACAGGCCTCACTAAGACAGTTGGTGTTACTGCTGGAGGGGCGCAGAGTGCTTTTTAAAATGTTTTAAAACTTTTCTTTTGAATTTTTTGTATGTGGGGGGTGGGATGGATGTTTGGATGGGCTTGGGAATTTGTTTGATTTTGATGTTTTTGTAATTTTTACAGTTTTTTGTTTGTATTGTGTTATTGGTTTGTTTATTTTTAAGGTGTTATTTTGTTCTTAAGGGGAGGGGTCAGGGCTGCTGGGGAGTGGGTCCCAGCCAACAAAATGGCTGGGGCATGTTCCACAGGGGGGGATGCACTGGGACAACCAATCTCAGTGATCACGGGTAGGAGGAGGTGTTACGCTAAGACCAGACCATGTCATTACAGAGGGGGCAGGTTTAGTCGTTGTCTGAGGACTATCCCTGCCTCCGGGTCTGGTCCTGACTGGATGGATACTAGAATCAGCAAGGGATACCCACATGACCTGAAGGTGCTGCTGTGCAATGCCAGCTCAATGATTCATAAGACCACTGCCATCCATGACTTGATTGTGGATGGAGGACTTGACCTGGCACGTGAAACAGAGACTTGGTTGGATGAAGCAGATGGGCCTGTCCTTGCTGCTGCTTGTCCACCAGGTTTCTCTTACGCACAGCAACCCAGGTCATGTGGGCGGGGAGGGGGGGTTGCAGTGATTTTTAGGAAGTCATTAGTTTGCACCAGGCGTCCTATTGGGAAGACCCAGTTTTCCGAGTGCATGTTCTGGAAGTTGGGCAATAGAGGCAGTACAGGATTCTTATTGGTGTACCGACCTCACCCCCTGCACCAAGGATTCCCTGCCCGAGCTGCTTCAGGTCGTGGCAGATGTTCTCCTGGAGACACCTAGTTTGGTCGTCCTAGGGGATTTTAACATCCATGCCAACATGACCTTACAAGGGGCCGCTCGGGACTTCGTGGAAAGCATGGCCTCCATGGGGCTGTCCCTGAATAAGTCTGGCCCAACCCATAGCCGTGGACATGCCTTAGATCTGGTGTTTACCTCTATGGATATTGGTGATCTGACACTAAGTAAAAGCGCAACGAAAGAAGTGCCATGGTCAGATCACTTCCTGGTGCAATTGGACTTCTCTGCAACCCATCCCCTCTGCAGGGAGGTGAGACCTATTTGGATGGTCCGCCTCCGCCACTTAATGGATCCAAATGGTTTCCAGAGAGCCCATGTTGATGGCCTTTCAGCTGATTCCCTGGTGGCCCGCTGGAACGCGGAGTTAACCAGGGCTATTGACTGTTTGGCTCCGAAGCACCCTCTCCGATTGCATGGAGCCCGGACAGCCCCGTGGTTTTCCACGGATCTGAGGGCAATGAAACAATCGTTGAGACGGCTAGAGCGCCGGTGGCGGATAACTCATTCCAAATCTGACCGGACACGGGCTAGAGCTCAACGTCGAGCCTACCACGTGGCAATAGCGACGGCGAAGAAGACTTTCTTCACCGCCTCTATTGCATCTGCAGTAAACAGCAGCAGGAGACTTTTTCAGGTGGTTCACAACTTAGCGGAGCCACCTGCGACATCGGGGCCCAGTACGGGCCACATGATCTCCTGCAATGATTTTGCAAAGTTTTTTGCAGATAAAATCGCTCAGATTCGGGAAGAAGTAGACTCCACCATGGGAGCAGGGCCAGGGCGGGAGAATGCTAGAGTCCTGTCTAGTCAAGTTGCGTGGGATCAATTCCAATCTGTTACCTCCGAGGATGTGGACAGGCTGCTTGGACGAGTGAAACCAACCACCTGTCTCCTTGATCATTGCCCATCCTGGCTGATAAAAGTGAGCCGGGAAGGGCTGGGCGATTGGCTCTGCAGGGTGGTGAATGCTTCCCTCCGTGAGGGAGCCTTCCCAGACCCGCTGAAAGAGGCGGTTATTAAACCGCTTCTTAAAAAACCATCTTTAGATGTGGCCACAATGGCCAACTATCGCCCAGTCTCAAATCTTCCATTCTTGGGCAAGGTGATTGAGCGAGTGGTTGCTGAACAACTCCAGGCACACCTGGAGGAAGCGGACCATTTGGATCCCTTCCAGTCGGGATTCAGGCCTCACCATGGGTTGAAACTGGTTGATGATCTCCGGCGGGCTAGGGACAAAGGTGAGAGCTGTTTCCTAGTTCTGCTGGATCTCTCAGCGGCGTTTGATACCATCGAACATAACATCCTTCTGGGCCGTCTTGAGGGGCTGGGAGCTGGGGGTACTGTTATACGGTGGTTCCGCTCCTTTCTCCTGGGCCGTGTTCAGAAAGTGGTGGTGGGGGATGAGTGTTCAGACCCCTGGGTGCTCTCACTTGTGGGGTGCCTCAGGGTTCCGTCCTCTCCCCCACACTTTTTAACATCTATATGAAGCCGCTGGGAGATCATCAGGGGGTTTGGGCTGGGTGTTCATCAGTATCAGAACCAGTGAAGGAGGTGAAGGTCCTGTGTGAGTGCCTGGAGGCGGTTGGAGGATGGATGGCGGCTAACAGATTGAGGTTGAATCCTGACAAGACAGAAGTACTGTTTTGGGGGGACAGGGGGCGAGCAGGTGTGGAGGATTCCTTGGTCCTGAATGGGGTAACTGTGCCCCTGAAGGACCAGGTGCGCAGCCTGGGACTCACAACTGTCCATTTTGGACTCACAGCTGTCCATGGAGGCACAGATCAAATCTGTGTCCAGGGCAGCTGTTTACCAGCTCTATCTGGTACGTAGGCTGAGACCCTATCTGCCTGCGGACTGTCTCGCCAGAGTGGTGCATGCTCTGGTTATCTCCTGCTTGGACTACTGCAATGCGCTCTCCGTGGGGCTACCTTTGAAGGTGACCCGGAAACTACAACTATTCCAGAATGCGGCAGCTAGACTGGTGACTGGGAGCGGCCGCCAAGACCATATAACACCGGTCTTGAAAGATCTACATTGGCTCCCAGTACGTTTCCAACCAGAATTCAAAGCATTGGTGCTGACCTTTAAAGCCCTAAACAGCCTCGGTCCAGTATATTTGAAGGAGCTTCTCCACCCCCATCGTTCTACCTGGACACTGAGGTCCAGCACCGAGGGCCTTCTGGCGGTTCCCTCACTGCGAGAAGCCAAGTTACAGGGAACCAGGCAGAGGGCCTTCTCAGTAGTGGCGCCCGCCCTGTGGAACGCCCTCCCACCTGATGTCAAAGAGAACAACAACTACCAGACTTTTAGAAGACATCTGAAGGCAGCCCTGTTCAGGGAAGCTTTTAATGTTTGATGTATTACAGTATTTTAATTTTTTTTTGGAAGCCGCCCAGAGTGGCTGGGAAAACCCAGCCAGATGGGCGGGGTATAAATAATAAATTGTTGTTGTTGTTGTTGTTGTTGTTGTTGTTGTTGTTGTTAGATAAAACATCCCTTCCTTTTCTTTACATCTCCAGTAAATCTTTTGTTCTTTTTTAAAAAAATATTTTTATTAAGAATTTCAACATAACAAATTATCAGAGCATATCATCCTCATCATTTCCCTTTTTTTCTCCCCCTCCCCAAAAAACCCTCCCCCCAAGACTTCCGGGGTGGCGCCATCGGCAATGGCGGACTCCCTCTGAACTGGAGGGACTAGCTCCGCGTGAAACGGGTCTTCTCCACTACGGCGAAGCGGGGACCCTTTTAAAAATCACAGGCGGATGAAGCCTGTGACCATGGGACTCAGCGGGCACTCCCAGCGCACACCTTCAGCGGGCACCAACTCGCAAAGGAACCCACTAATGGGCTCCGAAGTGAAGAGGGGGAAGTGGCGCGGTGCTGTGAGTCAACTGCTATTTCCGTGGAGCGAAGCCGCATAGCCGTTGCCGGAGAGCGCTGCCTTTTTCCTGGAACAATTTGGACTCTAAAATAAGCACCCGTGAGTACTTAAACTTTGAACAACTGGACCTTAAATAAGGACTTGCGATCAGAAGGGAATTGGATTTTAAAAATTTATTTCAATTTGGTACTGAACGGGAAGGTCTAAACAGGAAGTCAGCCTTCCGTTCTTTTGTAGACAGAATAAAGCAAAGGCAACGTAAACTAGAGCTCAGGAAATCGCCTTTAAAGGATTGGATTTCATCATTTAAAATTGTGGAACCCCCCTTCAACAGCAGGAGAAGAAGGGGGATCTTTTTCAGACTGTTTAAAGTGAGTTTAAAGTAAAGCAACTTTCCTCCGTCCTGATCCTGGAGCGGGGTGTCAGGACTGACGTTTGAAGCTCATTGACCAGAGACAAACGTTTTTGACAGGAAGCTAAAAGAAGAGAAATATAGTGATTCCACTGTTTCCCTCCGCATTTTAAAGGAACAAATATTGACAAAATATCTCAAAAAGGGAAACTTTGTTGCAAGAACAAATAGAAGCTTTCCCCCTAGAGGGAGACTGTGAAACTGTAACCAATTCCAGGGAGCCGGCAGCTGTTACAGATTACAATCGTGGGAACAGACATTTGGCCTTGCAGGACAATGTATTCAGAAGCTCTGTTGTGTGCTTTCTATAAAACAAATGCCCTACTGGAACAGTTACATGAGAAGATGAATTTGATGGCGACTTTGACTAGAAACTTTGAACAGGCAGTGGGAAATTTTGAACAGACAGTGGGAAAATATGTGGAGCCCACCCAGGAATCAAATCAGGAGTGTGTCTTGACAGAACAGGCCCAACAGGAATATGAGCTTTCGGATTTGACAAATGAACTTGGAAAAAGCCAGATTTGGAAAGGAAAAGTTTGGTTTGGCCTGGAAATGGGGGGCTGGATTGACCCCCCTATGCTGGGATGTTTGGACTTTTCAAATCTGGCAATGGGCCGTGAGATGTTTGGGATTGTGGGGGCTCTTAATTTTGGAGGGTTTTTGAAACATGCTTTTAAACACCATATGGAATTTAGTGTTGAATATGGAAAAGGGGCTGATCTGTCGAGAAGGGTCAAAAATATTGCCAAACTGGAGTTACCACGAGCAGGAGACAGAAAGAAAAGTACAAGGGGTGGGGAGTGAGAAAAGTCCAATATCTTTTTTTAGTTTTATAAGCTACACAATCTCCTTCCCCTTTCAAGAACAAAAAGCCAAACATTTATCAACATATTCTTAATGGTGTAGAAGCAGTGGCTAAAAATCCTTTAAATCATGGGTGTGTGTTTTTAACTCAGTCTTTCAGTCATCCAGCTTTGCAACCCTTCCCCCTCCCTGATTCCGATGGCAGTCTTATATTGTTTACCTTTGTTTCTTCAAACAGCTTAATAAACAAAAATCTGCCCTTATTCCCTTAAGGGGAACACAAGAGCCCTTATAGAGTCCTTTGTAGGTTCTCCATCAGTCGGAGAAAATAAGAGGCCAACCAGAGAATATTGAGAAGCAAAACAGCTCGTAAGCCTGATCTTTATTGAACTGTTGCAACAGGGTGCTCCCCTCACATGCAGGAAAGGAGGAGGACCCCAAACAAAGGTTACCTGCCCTTATATAGACATTTTAAATTGCCCGCCTTGGAGTCCAAGACCACCCCCAGAAACATACATACATCACAGAAGGGGTGTAGCTCAAGACCACCCCCCAGATACATCATACCTACATCACAGAAAAGGCGGTCTACAGCAGAAATCTGAGTGACTTGTTTATCTCATCTGACAGGTTTACCTGTTAATGCTCACTTGATTGCATACCCTGGGGAGCCTAAGTATTTATAATGATAAATACTTAGTTCCTGAGCCAGGTCACAGGCTCACCCTATTCATCCACAGACATACCCTTAAGACAGGATTTGTGAAGGAGGAGACAATGGGGAGGCTTTTCCATTTTCCTTCGACCTTGCAGAGAAATGTTTGAGGTCAATTTGGGAGGGACAAAATGGTTTCAGGACTTTCTGTGGGGTTTCAGACATGTGGTTTATATATCAATGTACGTGCTTGAGGACTTCCAGAGGCGGCACCATCTGCAATGGCGGATTCCCTCTAGTCTTGAGGGAATTGCTCCTCAGAAATCGGGTCTTGCCGCTACGGCGAAGCAGGGACCCTATCGAAAACCACAGGCGGGTGAAGCCTGTGACCGTGGGACTCGGCGGGCACCTTCAGCGCACTCCCAATTTGCAAGGGAACCCTGCAAGGGGCTCCGGAGCAAAACGGGGGTTTGACGCGGTGCTGAGAGTTGATCACTACTTCCGTGGAGTGAAGCCGCGCAGCTGTTGCTGGAGAGCGCTGACCTTTTTTTCTGGGACAATTCGGCTATTAAACAAAAACCCGTGAGTAGGTCAAGCTTTAAGATTTGAAGTTAAAAGAAAAAGATGGACTAATTTGGCACCGAAGCGGCAAGGTGTAAACAGGAAGTCCACCTTCCGTTTTGTATATAGATCAAAGCAAAGACCAACTAAGCTAAGACCGGGAGAGGTGCGTTAAAAGTCTCAAGCCCAAACGTCAAATAATAAAGAACTCCCTCCCTGAATTCAGAGGGGAGGGAAGAAGGGAAAGTATTTTCTGCTTGCAAAAAATAAGAGAGGAAGGAAAAGAAGGAAGGGATATAAGACCACCACTTAATCCCTGGGATCGGATTGCCAAGACAAATAGAACAGTCGTTCTGAGAACCGCACTATTTATGGACAATGTAACTTTTTGGACAGCTAACTCTGCATGTGAGACACTTTGGACTAGAAATTGGTATTAACTTTGTTGTAGCTGGGAAGTTACTTTATTGCACTATTTCTGACTGTTACTGTGTCCCCCTAGAGGCTCACTGAAATTGTTACAATTGGTTGGGGAATTTTCCACTTCTAACTAGCTAGGGAATTTTCCACTGTAAAACAAGCTTGACTGTGGGAGCGACCTTGACTCGTTGATAAAGTGTTATGGAGGAAAAGACAAGAAGATCGGGCAAAGTTAGAATCCAACAGACCAGCGCAGCACTGCAACAGCGCAGAGCATCTGCATCTGGCCCTCCTGTTCCACAAGGGGAAGACCCGGCACAAGCGGGGGTAAAAGGTATGACATCGGAAGAAGGATTCACTTCAGTTTTAAGCAAAATATATGAAACCTTAGATAAATTAAGCAAACAAGTTACTGAAGCGACAAATAAAATTGACCAGAACACCATAAGCATTAGTAATTTGGGGCAGAAGGTAAATTCAAATACAGAATCTATTGAAAAATTGCTGCAAGAATCTGCATCAAATCAAAAGACAGCTGAGGAAGCAAAAGAAAAAGCAGCTGCTGTAGAGGAAAAGATAACACCGATATGTAAACAGCTTGGAGACCACCAGTCACAGCTTGGGACCCACCAGGCACTTTTCTCTATGATTGAATTGAAGGAGAAACAGACCAATTTGAGAGTCAGGGCGGTACCTGAACTTGAGAAAGACAACCTAAGTGACTTTTTGACACAGGAATTTGCAGACTTTTGGAAACTGGATGACAAGCAAGACTTTAAGATAGTAAAAGCTTTTAGACTTGGAAGAGGAGGGAGAAAGAACAGGGTGAGAGACTGTTTGATCACCCTTCGATCAAAAGAGGAGAGAGATAAAATATTGAGCCTGCATTACCAGAATACTCTGACAATACACGAATCAAGAGTGTAGATATTTAAGGATATTCCGAAACACTTGCTGGACCTTAGGTCTAACTACGGAGATTTGGTGACACTGTTGAAAGGTAATAGAACCATCTTTAGGTGGGAATTCCCCCAAGGCCTATCTTTTACCTTTAAAGGTAAAAAGTTTAAAATAAGATCAGTGGAGGAGAAAGAAAAATTTCTGAGAGATCACGAAGAAGACCTGCAAAAACGAGTGGAAGAAGATCCAAGGGCCTTACGACCAGGAACATCAGACAAAGTACCACCACCTTTGGGATTGGACAAGTTACAGAAAGTGATACCACCATCAGAACAAGAGGAGTTACTGGGAGCAGTTGGAGGAAAAATAATTTAAATACACCATGTCTCTGCAACTATTAAGCTGGAACATTCATGGACTTAATTCCCCGGAGAAAAGGAAGAAAGTTTTTTATTTATTGAAAAAGGAACAATTGGACTTAATTTGCCTACAGGAAACACATGTGATAAGGCTACATAGGAAAATATTGATCAATAAGAGACTGGGCCAAGAATTTATTTCATCGGACAAGGTTAAAAAGCGAGGAGTAGTTATCTATGCAAAAGAGAGCCTATCACCGAAATTTGTTTTTAAAGATGATCAAGAAGATTTATAGCAGTTGAAATTCAAACACAAGGAGAAAAATTTCTGATAGTAGGAGTATATGCACCGAATGAGGGGAAATCTGAATTCTATAAGAAGTTGCATGAGACTTTGTTGGACTATATGGACTACAACATTATTTTGATGGGAGATATGAATGGAGTGGTATCGACAAACATGGATAAGTCGCAGAGACAGGTAGTCACTAAGGATGGTAGACTACCAAAAACTTTTTTTGAATTGACTGACAATATGGATTTGATTGACATTTGGAGAATTAGGAATCCCTTGGGTAGAGAGGGAACCTTCTTTTCTGAAGCCCAAAAGACATGGACAAGAATTGACCAAATCTGGATAACTAGAGGACTGGCACCTAAGACTCGAAAGGTAGAGATCTGCCCTAAGACGTGCTCCGACCATAATGCCGTGAAAATGGAGATGAAACTAACACCAACCGGTTCCTTCAGATGGAGGATGAATGACACCTTGTTTAGAGATCAAGAGGTTATTAAGAAGGCCCAAAAAACCTTGAGAGACTATTTTGAGATAAATTTGAACACTACCGTGGAAAAAAGAGTAATCTGGGACGCAAGTAAAGCAGTTATGAGGAGGTTTCTGATTCAACAGAACTCATTAAAGAAGAGAGCTCAAAATGAAAAAAAAAGAAAAAAAATGGCAAAAATTAAAGAGGGCGAGAAGAAACTGAGAGTGAAACCCAATTCACAAGAGATTCTGAGAGAAATAAAGCTACATCAAGTGCAATATATGAATATGATGAATCAGGAAATTGAATGGAAAATTAAACAAATGAGACAAAGGACTTTTGAATCGGCTAACAAATGTGGGAAACTGCTAGCTTGGCAGATGAAAAAAAGACAAAAGTTAAATACTATTGCTAATTTAGAGGTGGGTGGAAAGAACATCCAGAATCCAGTGGAAATTAGAAAATGCTTCCAGAGGTATTTTAAACAACTATATACACAAGGGCCCCAGAAAGAGTTTGAGAAAGACCAGTTTTTGAAAACAAATGGATTGCAAAAGATTTCTCAAGAAAATAAGATAATGTTGAACTACAAAATTACGGAACAGGAGGTAGAAGGTGCCATTCAGAATATGCAGTTGGGAAAATCTCCAGGGCCGGATGACTTAACCTCAAAATACTATAGAACCTTGAAGGACTGGATAATTCAACCACTAAAGGAGGCTTGCAATTAAATTTGGGGGGGGGGGAGCGCCAGAGTCGTGGAAAGAAGCATATATTACACTTATACCGAAAACTGAGTCCGAAAAGACACAACTTAAGAACTATCAACCCATATCCCTGTTAAATGTGGATTACAAAATATTTGCTGACATTTTGGCTAAAAGGCTAAAAAACAGTACTAGGGGAAGAGATACATAAGCTGGCTTTCTCCCAGGCAGACACTTGTCTGACAACACGAGGAATATAATTAACATTTTGGAGAAGTTGCAAGAGGACATTAATACTAAAGCAGTTTTAATCTTTGTGGACACCGAGAAAGCCTTTGATAATATTTCTTGGAGTTTTATGAAGAAAAACCTTCAGGGGATGGGGGTCGGTCAAGGGTTTGAAAATGGTATAAGTGCAATTTATTCAGAACAAAAGGCTAAATTAATAGTTAATAATGTGGTGACAGAGGAATTTAAGATAGAGAAAGGGACACGACAAGGCTGCCCAATTTCCCCATTACTCTTTATTTCGGTCCTGGAGGTTTTGTTAAATATGATCAGAAGGGACCATCTGATTAAGGGTATAAAGGTCGGAGCCAAACAATATAAATTGAAAGCCTTTGCAGATGACTTAGTATTGACATTACAGGAGCCAGAACCTAGTACTAAAAGAGTATTAGAACTGATCCAAGAATTTGGCCATGTGGCAGGATTTAAGTTGAATAAGTTAAAAACTAAAGTCCTTGAGAAAAACTTAACAACGAATAAGAAAGAGAGGTTTCAGAATGAGGCAGGTTTAACAGTGGTTAAGAAGGTGAAATACTTGGGGATTAATATGACAGCCAAAAATGGGAATTTATTTAAAGACAATTATGAAAAATGTTGGTCGGATGTTAAAAAGGATTTAGAAATATGGTCAAATCTGAAGCTTTCCTTGTTGGGCCGAATTGCTGCTTTAAAGATGAATGTATTGCCAAGAATGCTGTTTTTGTTTCAATCACTACAAATCTTAGACAAAATGGACTGTTTCAAGAAGTGGCAGAGAGACATTTCTAGATTTGTCTGGCAGGGCAAGAAGCCCAGGATAAAATTTAAAATATTAACGGATGCAAAGGACAGAGGTGGATTTGCCCTGCCAGACTTTAAACTTTACTATGAATCAGCAGCATTCTGCTGGTTGAAAGATTGGCTGCTTCTTAAGAACACAGACATTTTGGATTTAGAAGGTTTTAACAATGTTTTTGGGTGCCATGCATACTTGTGGTACGACAAGGTTAAAGCACATAAAGCATTTAAAAACCATATTGTCAGGAAAGCATTGTTTAATGTCTGGACAAGATATAAAGACTTACTTGAAAATAAAACCCCAAGGTGGTTGTCACCGATGGAGGCAAAGGCCCAGAAAAAGCTCAATATGGAGGCCAAGTGGCCGAAATATTGGGAAATTTTGGAGCAGGAAGAAGATAATCTGAAATTGCAGAGTTTTGAGAAACTAAAAGTCAGTCCTCAGGGAATGTGCAGGCGACCTTGGAACGGACAGCTCACGGAAGAACCCCAACCAAACCTAAGAGGAGGCGTGTAGTGGTGATAGGGGATTCCCTACTGAGGGGAACAGAAGCAGTGATCTGTGGGCCTGACAAGATGTCTCGGGAAGTGTGCTGTCTCCCCAAGGCTAAGATCCAAGATGTAACTGAACGACTGCAAGGAATCATAAAACCCACTGACAAATACCCCTTCCTCTTGGTTCATGTGGGAACCAATGACACTGCAAGCAATAGCCTCCAGAAGATCAAAAGAGACTACGAGGCTCTCGGCAGGAAATTGAAGCAACTAAATGCACAAATTGTCATCTCATCTGTCCTCCCAGTTGAACGCCGTGGCCCAGGGAGAGAGGAAAAAATAGTGGAAGTGAACAGCTGGCTTCGCAAATGGTGTAAACAGGAACGGTTTGGACTGCAGTTTTTTGCCAAAAATCTCAGAAACCTCATCAGGAGGGCTTTAAACTGACTAATGTGGGGGAGGGAGACAGTGCTCCTGAAGGTAGGAGCCTATCAACTGATGAAGATGATCATCCAAATGTCATAGACCAAATGGAGCAAACAGCACGCAGACCTAGTGGTGGGAGGAAAAAATCCTGAAATAAGAGACACGGGGGAATGATTAATGGACTTCAATGTCTGTACACTAATGCGCAAAGCATGGGAAATAAACAAGATGAGCTTGAGCTCTTGGTACAGCAAACTAAATATGACATAATAGGCATCACTGAAACCTGGTGGGATAAGTCCCACAATTGGAATGTAATAATGGGGGGATACAATCTATTCCAGAGAAACAGACCAGACAAGAAAGGAGGAGGAGTGGCGTTATATGTCAGGGATGTGTATACCTGTGAAGAGATCCAAGATTTAGAACCTCAAAGCCAAAGTGAGAGCATTTGGGTCAAAATTAAGGGAGAGAAGAATAACAGAGACCTCATTGTGGGAGTTTACTATAGATCCCCTAGCCAAACGGAGGACATAGATGATGCCTTCCTGGAACAGATGGCCAAGCATGCAAAAGGAAGGGAGATAGTAGTAATGGGGGACTTCAATTACCCGGATATTTGTTGGACGTCAAACTCAGCCAAGAGCATAAGGTCAAACAGATTCCTCACTGGCCTTGCAGACAACTTCATTGTCCAGAAAGTGGGAGAAGCAACAAGAGGAACAGCCATTTTAGACCTGGTCCTAACCAATGTTGATGACCTGGTTAGTGGGGTAGATGTGGAAGGATCATTAGGCGCGAGTGATCATGCTCTTCTGAAGTTTACTATACAGCGGACAGTAGCAGCCAAGCATACTAGGACTCAATTTCTTGACTTTAAGAAAGCCGACTTCATAAAACTTAGGGAAGTGCTGGGTGAGATCCCATGGACAGCAATACTAAAAGGAAAGGGAGTTCATGATGGCTGGGAGTTTGTTAAGACGGAGATAGTAAAAGCACAACGTCAGGCAATACCAATGAGACGGAAACATGGAAGGTGCCTAAAGAAGCCAGGGTGGCTATCTAAAGAACTTTTAACTGAGTTAAGATTAAAAAAGGATGTGTACAAAAAATGGAAAAGGGGGGAAACCACCAAAGAGGAATTCAAACAAATAGCCAGCACGTGTAGACACAAAGTCAGAAAAGCTAAAGCACAGAATGAACTCAGGCTTGCTAGAGAGGTTAAAAGCAACAAAAAAGGCTTTTATGGGTATGTTCGTAGCAAAAGGAAGAACAAAGAAACAGTGGGGTCACTCAGAGGAGAAGATGGTGAAATGCAAACAGGGGACACAGAAAGGGCTGAACTCCTCAATGCCTTCTTTGCCTCAGTCTTCTCCGATAAAGAAGACAATGCCCGACCTGAAGAATTTGAAGCAAATGATTCAGCAAAGGAAACACAGCCCAGAATAACTAAGGAGATAGTACAAGAATATTTGGCTAGATTAGATGTATTCAAGGCTCCAGGGCCAGATGAACTGCATCCAAGAGTATTAAAAGAACTGGCAGATGTGATCTCAGAACCACTGGCAGTCATCTTTGAGAATTCCTGGAGAACAGGCGAAGTCCCGGCAGACTGGAGGAGGGCAAATGTTGTCCCTATTTTCAAAAAGGGGAAAAGAGAGGACCCAAATAATTACCGCCCAGTCAGTCTGACATCAATAGCAGGGAAGATTCTGGAGCAGATCATTAAGCAAACAGTCTGTGAGCACCTAGAAAGGAATGCTGTGATCACCAATAGTCAGCATGGATTTCTGAAAAATAAGTCATGTCAGACTAACCTGATCTCGTTTTTTGACAGAATTACAAGCCTGGTAGATGAAGGGAACGCAGTGGATGTAGCCTACCTTGATTTCAGCAAAGCATTTGACAAGGTGCCCCATGATATTCTTGTAAAGAAGCTGGTAAAATGCGGTCTTGACTATGCTACCACTCAGTGGATTTGTAACTGGCTGACTGACCGAACCCAAAGGGTGCTCATCAATGGTTCCTCTTCATCCTGGAGAAGAGTGACTTGGATGATGGACTCAAGGGCATCCTGATCAAATTTGCAGATGACACCAAACTGGGAGGGGTGGCTAACACCCCAGAGGACAGGATCACACTTCAAAACGACCTTGACAGATTAGAGAACTGGGCAAAAACAAACAAGATGAATTTTAACAGGGAGAAATGTAAAGTATTGCACTTGGGCAAAAAAAATGAGAGGCACAAATACAAGATGGGTGACACCTGGCTTGAGAGCAGTACATGTGAAAAGGATCTAGGAGTCTTGGTTGACCACAAACTTGACATGAGCCAACAGTGTGACGCGGCAGCTAAAAAAGCCAATGCAATTCTGGGCTGCATCAATAGGAGTATAGCATCTAGATCAAGGGAAGTAATAGTGCCACTGTATTCTGCTCTGGTCAGACCACACCTGGAGTACTGTGTCCAGTTCTGGGCACCACAATTCAAGAAGGACACTGACAAACTGGAACGTGTCCAGAAGAGGGCAACCAAAATGGTCAAAGGCCTGAAAACGATGCCTTATGAGGAACGGCTAAGGGAGCTGGGCATGTTTAGCCTGGAGAAGAGGAGGTTAAGGGGTGATATGATAGCCATGTTCAAATATATAAAAGGATGTCACATAGAGGAGGGAGAAAGGTTGTTTTCTACTGCTCCAGAGAAGCGGACACGGAGCAATGGATCCAAACTACAAGAAAGAAGATTCCACCTAAACATTAGGAAGAACTTCCTGACAGTAAGAGCTGTTCGACAGTGGAATTTGCTGCCAAGGAGTGTGGTGGAGTCTCCTTCTTTGGAGGTCTTTAAGCAGAGGCTTGACAACCATATGTCAGGAGTGCTCTGATGGTGTTTCCTGCTTGGCAGGGGGTTGGACTCAAAGGCCCTTGTGGTCTCTTCCAACTCTATGATTCTATGATTCTATGAAATCTGCTATGATTAAATGGGCACAGGATGTTGGACATAACATTATGTTTGCTGACTGGGAACTGTTGTGGACCACAGGTATGAAGTTTACGGCATGTACTGCCTTAAGAGAGAATATTATGAAAATGATATACAGGTGGTACATGACCCCAGTCAAGCTTGCAAAAATCTATCATTTGCCCGATAATAAATGTTGGAAATGTAAAGAAACTGAAGGTACATTTTTTCACCTTTGGTGGACGTGCCCAAAGATTAAGGCCTTCTGGGAAATGATATATAATGAATTGAAAAAGGTATTTAAGTATACCTTCCTGAAGAAACCAGAGGCCTTTCTCCTGGGCATTGTCGGCCAATTGGTGCCAAAGAAGGACAGAACTTTTTTTATGTATGCAACAACAGCAGCAACAATACTTATTGCAAAGTATTGGAAGACACAAGATTTACCCACTCTGGAAGAATGGCAGATGAAGGTGATGGACTATATGGAATTGGCAGAAATGACTGGCAGAATCCGAGACCAGGGAGAAGAAATGGTGGAAGAAGACTGGAAGAAATGCATTTTTTAAAAATAAATATTTATTAGGATTTTACAAATTATAACAGACATAACAATACACACAAACACAAAAAACAAGTATAATTTCAAACCTTATTTTCTTAAAACTTATTTCACCGACCTCCTCATACCTCCCCTTTCTGCATTCCCATTTCAAAAATTTAATTCAGCAAATCCTCACCCTTAATTTTATCTAATTATCATCCCTTCTTTTCTTTCAACTTAGTCTTTACAGCTGTACTCCATTTAAATTTTTTAAAACCACATCATTCTAAGACTCGTGAATTTTACAATATTTCTTAAGATAGTTCTTAAATTTCTTCCAATCTTCTTCTGCCGTCTCTTTTCCCTGGTCTCGGATTCTGCCAGTCATTTCTGCTAGTCCCATGTAGTCTATCACCTTCATCTGCCATTCTTCCAAGGTGGGTAGATCTTGTGTCTTCCAATACTTTGCGATGAGTATTCTTGCTGCTGTTGTAGCATACATAAAGAATGTTCTGTCTTTCTTTTGCACCAATTGGCCGACAATGCCCAGGAGAAAGGCCTCTGGTTTCTTAGGGAAGGTATATTTAAATACCTTTTTCATTTCATTGTATATCATTTCCCAGAAAGCCTTAATCCTTGGGCACGTCCACCAAAGGTGAAAAAAAGTACCTTCAATTTCTTTACATTTCCAACATTTATTGTCAGACAAGTGGTAAATTTTTGCAAGCTTGACTGGGGTCATGTACCACCTATAAATCATTTTCATAATATTTTCCTTTAAGGCATTACATGCCATAAATTTCATACCGGTGTTCCATAACTGTTCCCAGTCAGCAAACATAATGTTATGACCAATATCTTGTGCCCACTTTATCATAGCTGATTTCACTGTTTCATCTTGTGTATTCCATTTCAACAGAAAGTTATACATTCTTGACAAGTTCTTAGTATTGGGTTCTATCAGTTCTGTTTCTAATTTTGATTTTTCCACCTGGAAGCCAATTTTCCTGTCCAACTTAAAAACCTCCATTATTTGATAGTAATGGAGCCAATCTCGCACTTTGTCCTTTAACTTCTCAAAACTCTGCAATTTCATTTTATCCCCCTCTTGTTCCAAAATTTCCCAATATTTCGGCCATTTGGCCTCCATATTGAGTTTTCTCACAGCTTTAGCTTCCATTGGCGACAACCACCTTGGGGTTTTATTTTCCAACAAGTCTTTATATCTAATCCAGACATTATATAATGCTTTCCTGACAATATGATTTTTAAAAGCTTTATGGGCCTTAACTTTGTCATACCATAAATATGCATGCCACACAAAAATATTGTTAAAAATATCTGTTACCTCCGAGGATGTGGACAGGCTGCTTGGACGAGTGAAACCAACCACCTGTCTCCTGGATCCTTGCCCATCCTGGCTTATAAAAGCTAGCCGGGAAGGACTGTGCGATGGGCTTCATGGGGTGGTGAATGCCTCCCTCCGTGAGGGAGCCTTCCCAGACCCGCTGAAAGAGGCGGTTATTAAACCGCTTCTTAAAAAACCATCTTTAGATGCGGCCATGATGGCCAACTATCGCCCAGTCTCAAATCTTCCATTCCTGGGCAAGGTGATTGAGCGAGCGGTTGCCGAACAACTCCAGGCACGCCTGGAAGAAGCGGACCATTTGGATCCCTTCCAGTCGGGATTCAGGCCTCATCATGGGACTGAAACTGCCTTGGTCGCACTGGTTGATGATCTCCGGCGGGCTAGGGACAAAGGTGAGAGCTGTTTCCTAGTTCTGCTGGATCTCTCAGCGGCGTTTGATACCATCGACCATAGCATCCTTCTGGACCGTTTGAGGGGCTGGGAACTGGGGGCACTGTTATATAGTGGTTCCGCTCCTTCCTCCTGGGCCGTGTTCAGAAAGTGGTGTGGGGGGGATGAGTGTTCAGACCCCTGGGCTCTCACTTGTGGGGTGCCTCAGGGTTCTGTCCTCTCCCCCATGCTTTTCAACATTTACATGCAGCCGCTGGGAGAGATCATCAGGAGGTTTGGGCTGGGTGTTCATCAGTATGCGGATGATACCCAGCTCTACCTCTCTTTTAAATCAGAACCAGTGAAGGCGGTGAAGGTCCTGCGTGAGTGTCTGGAGGCGGTTGGAGGATGGATGGCGGCTAACAGATTGAGGTTGAATCCTGACAAGACAGAAGTACTGTTTTTGGGGGACAGGAGGCGGGCAGGTGTGGAGGATTCCCTGGTCTTGAATGGGGTAACTGTGCCCCTGAAGGACCAGGTGCGCAGCCTGGGAGTCATTTTGGACTCACAGCTGTCCATGGAGGCACAGGTCAAATCTGTGTCCAGGGCAGCTGTTTACCAGCTCCATCTGGTACGTAGGCTGAGACCCTATCTGCCTGCGGACTGTCTCGCCAGAGTGGTGCATGCTCTGGTTATCTCCCGCTTGGACTACTGCAATGCACTCTACGTGGGGCTACCTTTGAAGGTGACTCAGAAACTACAACTAATCCAGAATGCGGCAGCTAGACTGGTGACTGGGGGCGGCCGCCGAGACCATATAACACCGGTCTTGAAAGACCTACATTGGCTCCCAGTACGTTTCCGAGCACAATTCAAAGTGTTGGTGCTGACCTTTAAAGCCCTAAACGGCCTCGGTCCAGTACACCTGAAGGAGCGTCTCCACACCCATCATTCTGCCCGGATGCTGAGGTCCAGCGCCAAGGGCCTTCTGGCGGTTCCCTCATTGCGAGAAGCAAAGCTACAGGGAACCAGGCAGAGGGCCTTCTCGGTAGTGGCGCCCGCCCTGTGGAACGCCCTTCCAGCAGATGTCAAAGCGATAAACAACTACCTGACATTCAGAAGACATCTTAAGGCAGCCCTGTTCAGGGAAGTTTTTAACGTGTGATATTTTACTGTATTTTTGGTTTTTATGGAAGCCGCCCAGAGTGGCTGGGGAGGCCCAGCCAGATGGGCGGGGTATAAATAATAAATTATTATTATTATTATTATTATTATTATTATTATTATTATTATTATTATTGAAGCCTTCCAGATCCAAAATGTCTGTGTTCTCAAGAAGCAGCCAGTCTTTCAACCAGCAGAGAGCTGCTGATTCATAGTAAAGTTTAAAGTCTGGCAGGGCAAATCCCCCTCTTTCTTTTGCATCAGTTAAAATCTTAAATTTTATTCTGGGTTTCTTGCCCTGCCAGACAAATTTTGAAATATCTTTCTGCCACTTCTTGAAACAGTCCATCTTGTCCACAATGTGCAATGTTTGAAATAAAAACAACATTCTGGGCAATACATTCATTTTGATCACAGCAATACGGCCTAACAGTGAAAGCTTCTGTAGCCTTATTGGAGTTCACCGATTGGGTCTGCGTTGCTCCCAGACAGGAGGAAGGAAGTCAAAATGACACCGAGTTGGTTCAAAGAAAGAGTTTATTCTGCTCTCCGGATAGCAGAAGGTACTTGCGTGGTGAGTCCACAGCAAGTCCAAAGAAATGACAAGTTTCATGCAGTATATATACCCTCCAGGCACCCTCTCCCTCCTTCCAACCACGTCAGCTTGTATTCGTAGGTTGACATCACATATGTTCCTGCTCTGGTACTCTCAACCATAAAAGGGATTTCCTTCCTGCACTCCTGACCATAAAAGGATATTCCTGTTCCTACTCCTATCTTGGAGCAAGAGGTCACTACTTCCGAGAACATGCTCTGGCGTTAGTCCCAGACTTGGGTCTCTGCGTCATTTGTGGTCAGGACATAAGATATGTCTGTGTCTGTTCTACTGGTAAAGTCAAGGCCAGTCTTGCCGTCAAACTGATAAGGAGAGAGCTGTGTTCTTGTTTTGCATTTGCTCAACAGCTAACGTTTATGCATTTTAGCTAAGGAGAAATGGGGATTTTGGTGCAGTTTAAAAACTGCCTGCACAGTCAGTTTTGGGTTTGGGAAACCCATTCCTTCATTCCCTCCTCTTCTTTTGGACAGCCTTTCGGCTCATCCCAAGGTACTGGCTGGTATTCTCGTGTCACTGCTATAATCTGGGGCCGAATCATTCGTGACATCATTTTACGCATCATATTTTGCAAGCATTGCATTAAGCAGTGTATACAGGAGCAGAAAAGAAGCAAGATTAGTCCATTAACATCATTACAAGTCCTCTAAGCCACCCAAGGTTCAGAAGCCACTCAGTCAACCAAGACATGTCCCATCCCTTCCTGGTTGGGACAGGAGCATGGGCTACATTCTCTCTTTCTGTTGCCAGGTGTCGAATAGCTACACCATGGTCAGAAATGTTAAAGCCACAGGCTCCTTCTGTCAAATTTAACGCAGCCCAAAATCCGGCGGAAGCCAAAATCGGGGCCGTAACTGAGGACTCATTCCAAGGCACAGGGAGGGGGGGTACTCTTCCCAAAGCATCTGTGGGTCACAGAGTGCGAGAGGTTCCGGGTGCAGACCATGCAATTGGTTCGGTTTTGCAGAATAGGCTTCCATTTCTGCGTGTTGCGGGCACCCCATTCTCTTATTAGCCTTAAGTGGTTACCTCAAGTGGTGTGGGCGCAGCGATGGCCAGAAATTAGAAGACTACCATCCTGGCTAAAACCATGTCCCCCCACAGCCCTACCTGCATCATTTGGGCACAGGGATATATCTATTTCCTAATACCTTCTTTTTCTAACACCTGGGGTACCTCCCACAAAGCTGCATACAAAGCTATATATTCAAAGGGAAAGAAAAGGAAATGTCCTCTTTTAGTCCACGCTGGATTTTTCTCTTGCCGTGCGTAGAGATGCCAGCTTCCAGGGGTGGCACCAGCAGGGCGGTCGTCTGGTGGGCACCGAGCCGATGCGGTGAGGAGAAGCGTGAGGCGGTGTCTGTAGGGCACCGAGAGATGGTGAGTCGAAGGGGTTGGTGTAGATCAATCGCAGCAGTCCAATCTGATACTGCCTGGGGTTTGCTTCATCCTTCAAATCAGGCCTGCTGGGATATATGCAGTCAGGTGTTGGAGGCCCATTCTCTCCCATAGGTGGTGGTTTAACCGGGTTAAGAACCCCAGTAACTCGAAGCTGGAACTGCGGGTGCATGAGCAGTGCTTGGCAAAGGGAAATAGAAAAATAAGTTCCTTTCATGTCCAACAATGCTGGCCCAGCATGAGGAGTGACGCACGTGGTTTCCTGTCCAAAGGTGAACTTGTCAGCTTTTGTAATCAGAGTGGCAGCAGTCACTGCTGTTCGCATGCAGGGAGGCAAACCTTGTTTCGTAGTGGTTAATTTTTCAGACAAATAGGCTATGGGTTGGTCATTATCAGGGTCTAACAATTACCTTGATAAAATTACCTTGATAAAAAACATATTTCGCCATGTGCAAATGGCTTTGGATACCTACTAGGTCCACAAATCACCATATAGCATATATTCAACACACACAAGAAAACAACAATTTGAGCCCAACAAAGGACTGCTGGACATCCAAAGGGCCCCATTACCCCATTTAATGCCTTCTGTTTCTTCAGCCAATTCCCATCCCTGTACTCTGATGCCCTCAGGACCAAAGGTGCTACACCCACTTTATCGCTATATGATCTTATATACTGAAACACCCTTTTGTACTGTCCTTTTGTCTACTTCACCTCCTTTTCTTAGGTCCTTTCTAAATTCTTCAGTCCCATTATTATTATTATTATTATTATTATTATTATTATTATTATTATTATTATTTTCCCCTTCTCATCCTCTCTCTCTCTCTCTCTCTCTCTCTCTCACTGACACAAAGATGAAGTATGTTAACAAGGTGACACAGGTGATGATCTGGCATCTGAAATCATTCACACAAACAGAAAGCTTAAAAACACACACAAAAAACATGTACCAGATGCTGGCTCTCTTCTCCAGGGTTAAATGTGATTGTAGCATTGTGGCATCTGAATATAGACTGCATTTTTAATCAAGGCATATATTGGCTTATATCTTGATCAGGTTCCTAAATTAAATGGGCTTAGATTTTCAAAAGTTTCATGCCAGGCAGACCAGCTGCTTAAGAAAACACTGGTAATGTTTTCCTCCTAGACGAAGGGGCCCCTTGATTTATAGCAGAAAACAATTCTCAAAGTCGTAAAAGCTGGAATTACAGACTGAGTGAGGACACTGACCCTACATGTTACAGAAGATAAAAAGGGTAGAGACCAAACATAATTAGGAATGGGTAAATAGTAAAATAAAACCGTTAAACTTGAGCCACAGGACAAAAGGCCAAGAGCACATGGAAACAAAGCAACTGGCTGGAGAAGGGGGGGGAATGTAAACTGAAGAGGCTTCTTTTAAAGCGGTTTTTTACTGTGTTCCTTTTTACTGAGTTCCTTTTCTACTTTAAAAAGGCCTTATTCCTTTTAAGAGGCTACCTGTGTTGTGTATTAAATATATTGGCTTAAATGTAATTATGCAAAGGATTTAAGAAATGCTAGATTTCATATAGTTGTAAGAGTTGTAATTAAGTCAGCCATCAGCCTAGCCCCCCTGTCGGACAGGAGACGCCAATCGAGCGCTCATGACAGATGGCTGTCGGGCCTTTGTTTAAAGACCTCCAAAAGGAGATATTTCATTGATGATGCATGAGAATATGAACCCAAGGTCTCTGACATCTGTTCAAGATAAAATTTTAAAATTATTAACCATCTGTTTTGGAGGGCAAGGAAGGCAAGAGGTGAGCTGGTAATTAAGATTCCTTGTTGAGACACATGTAAGATATATTACTACTTATTTGTCATTTATAGATGTAACAATATATAGCTCTTTGTGTTCCATATAAGGACAGGAGGATATGGGTGTATCTTTTGTGATTGGTTATAGCAATCAGCCAATAGGAAATCCAACCAGGCTGATTGAACAGAGGCAGCCACAGGAGGAGCAAAGGGGGCTGGATTAAGGGAATATAAGTGCTGGCCATAATGGCAGGAGGCCAGGCCAGAGCTTGGTAACCATATACCACTGTGCCTCTCATTTATTTGTCTGACAAATAAATTAATTTCTCGGTTGCTGCGTTGAATATTTCATTCCAGCTAAGCGTTAACCACAAGCAGGGTGCTACATTTTATGGTGCCTGCGACTCGGATAAGTGGTCTGCTGGAACGCAGCCCCTTCGCCTTACTGGACGGGGTACAAGAGAGAAGACAACTGATTGCCTACCCAGCGCGCACTGGAAAAATTTTTTCCAGGGGAACGCAGCAGTCTCGTCTGTCTGATACCCTGCCCACTGACGGCGACGGACCGGGGGGGACCAGAGAAATAAACAGGGAACCAGCTAAGGGTAAGTGCACTAAGGGGTTTTGGCCCTCCAATTAATTGGGAGGAAGAGAAGTCCTGATCAAACTTCTGCGTCTCAGTAAAGGGGAACTGAGTACGCTAGGTGGCTGGGTACATCAGATGGTGATCTGGTGTAGGGAAAAGGGAAGATTGGGAGGTAGATATGGTTGAAGTATCTGGCGCATTGCATGTGTGAGAAAGTACAATGTGTAGCTGACCTAAGTGTGGAGTGAGTAGTACTTCGTTTCCCAGTAAGGTGTGTGTGTGAGTGACTGAGTGGATACTTCACAGGGCCATACAATGGGAGTTGGGGGTTCAAAGGGGGGAAATACACCTCTTGAATGTATGTTAAATAATTTTAAGAAAGCCTTCTCAGGGGCATATGGAGTCAAAATGACGCCAGAGCGCCTGAGAACGTTATGTGAACTAGAATGGCCAAAACAAAATACTGGATGGCCATCTCAAGGAACCTTTGATATAAATTTAGTAAGCAAACTTTGGTCTAACATCGCCAAAGAAACTGGAGGGTGCCCAGAACAATTTTCATATATAGATTCCTGGCTGAGCACATTAAATAAAAATCCTCCATGGATAAGGGAATGCAAAGTCCAACGATGCAAATTATTGGCTGTAAAAGCCGAAGCTAGGAAAGGAATCTTGCCAAATAAACTCAAACCCATTTTTTGAGGGACCAGAGGAAGAGGTGCTTCCACCTCCACCCTATGCTCCACATCGAAGGGAGCCTAATTCAAACCCTCCACCAGTTGTAACCCCAAGGCAAGAAAGTGGAATGAATAATGGGGGTGGAGTCACAGAACTTGATTCCTTGATAGATTATGATAAATATCTTCAGGAGGCATTGGAGTCCTATAATGAAGCCCAAGCAGAAGTAGTTATTCCACCTGTGAGTCCCAGTAGAACTCCATCTACAGTCTCCTTTAGTGGAACAACTAATTGCCCACCCCAAACCCCTGTACATCCAAGTCCTAGAGAATTATTACAGAAGTTACAGGGAGACCTTAATCGGTCAGCAAGCAATACAGCCAGGCGTATAAAGCTGCTAAAAGAACGCCTTGGGACAGATACCATCCCCTATGATTTGAGGCCCCTAGAGCAAAGCGAAGAGAAAGGTCACGTAGTAGCCCCTCTCAGAAGAGTATTTGATGCACTTGAGGAGCCTGTGCTGGTTAATGGGCAACTCGGACCACGGCCACCTCGAACTTCGATCCTCCAGTACATTCCATTCACAACTACGGATCTGATGAATTGGAAAACACACACCCCATCTTTTGCAGAAAAACCTCAGGCTATGATGGACTTGGTGACTTCAATAGTAAATACTCATAGTCCTACTTGGACAGATTGTCGCCAGCTCCTGAATACTCTCTTCACCACTGAGGAAAGGAGAGACATAATTGAAAAGGCACAGATATATTTGCGTGAGCAGGCCAGAGTGGGAAATATTTATAATATTGACCGTCATCTCCAGGACAACTTTCCCTTGGAAGATCCTAATTGGGATCCAAACAATGCAATTCACCTGGCCAGGCTTACCACCTACCGCCAGACGCTTGTGCAAGGTATCTGCAGGGCATGCCAGAAGCCCACTAATATGTCTAAAGTCTCAGGAGGGTAGACGTGTTACCCATAACACTGTTTCGTGTTCGGTGCACACCCACAAAAAGACTTAAGTTGTCACCTTTTGAGCTCCTGTATGGGAGGCCGCCCTCCTTTGTTCAGGATATTCCAACTGACCTCAAACAAATAGGAGACCATGCGACACAGGGACAAGTGCAATCTCTCTCCCGTGTTTTTGTCTCTCTCCCGTGTTTGTTTGTTTTTTTTATCTTAACAGGTGGGCCCTCGAGCGCACGCCGTGCAGCATTGCCGTGCCGATTCATCAGTTCCAGGCTGGCATAGCATATGGGTGAAAGAGTGGAAACGAGATCCACTTGCACCTAAGTGGCGTGGACCTTACACCGTCTTGCTCTCTACTCCAACAGCGGTGAAGGTAGCTGAGGTGACCCCCCTGGATTCATCACTCCCGTTTGAAGAAGTCCGAAGGCAGTTGGACATGCAAAGGTGACCCCTCTAATCCTTTAAAACTGACTCTCTCCAAAAACCCCTGTATCTAGCCCTACGGGGAACGGGCTAGGTCACGGGCAACATTAGACGACCGGCCTGCTGCAGCCACAACACTGGAAGCTGGCTGACCTGCGCACGCCTGAAGCTTGAGGAGCGTCTGAACCAGAGACTGTGAGCGGGAAGATTCTCTTATACAATTGATTGACTGCCCCCTTGTGGAACAATTATCAGAGATATTACACATTGGGGATCCTTGGGATATATGTTTTGGTCTTGGTGGTTCCCCATTTCTGTCACTGGGGGAATTATATTGGGACTAATAGTTTTATGCTATCACAATAAGGTAATCTTTTGTGAAAGGAATGCATATGCTAGACATCAACATGATTTTATTATTAATCCTGATCCCTTGGGAAGGGGAAGGGTCCTTGAATCTGACCAGATTTGCTAAATATGGATTCCGCTATGACCACAATATGTGGGTAGGCTTAGCTGAGATGGTAGCCAATGTTGCAAATAGGACCAATTGCCTTGTTTGCTCTCTTGGGCCAGATGATTCAGAGGGAGGTATGTCCTTATTACCAATACCATTAAATGCCATTGGTATGGTAAGCGAAATGCCACACTAAACAGAAGTACAGAATTTCCCCGGATGGAACTCAACTAAACCATTACGAGTTATACCTGTACAAGGGGAATTCTGTGTACATAAATCATCAGATGCAGCTGATTCTACCATGATAGGCTCTTCTCATTGTCACTATACTTGGGATTATATTAAGAATAGTCATACCTGGGCAAACGGTACTACCTATCGAACTCGGAATACCTTGCCCTGTGCACCTCCTTTTAAGTGGTATGGAACATAACTGTGACAGAGAAAGGCAATCTAACATACTGCACTGTGAACTCTATACCCCTTGTGATATTTCGCCTTATGCACTCCACATACCAAAACCCTCAGACCCGATGGTTGTGGTGGATATGTGGAGAATGGGCATACAAGAAACTCCCTTCCAAATGGAGTGGGACTTGTTTCCTGGGATGGGTATTACCACCAATGTGGATTATGCCCACTAGTTCAGCAAAGCGAACACGAAGAAACGCTGATATTTCTCATATAGCAGGAGGAAGTACCCAAAGTTGGAGCGGTACTGATGATTGGCCACCAGAGCGCATTATAGCCTATTATGATCCTGCCTCCTGGAATCCTGGTGAGCTCATACAAGGGGCACGGGATCCTATTTATAATCTAAACAGAATAATTCGATTGCAAGCAGTAGTGGAACTTGTAACCAATGCAACGGCCCAGAGTTTGATACTTATTGCATAACAGCTGGATGAAAGTAGAGCCGCCATTTTGCAGCTGTAAATGGGAATGGATTATGTACTTGCCAAGCAGGGAGGCCTATGTGGAGTCTTGAACTTGACAGGGAATGCCTGTTGCTTTAACATTTCAGATAATGGTGAGGCAATCCGTGTGTTGGCCACAAAGATGGAGAATATAGCACATGTCCCAGTACAAACATGGGAAGGATGGGATATGGGATGGCTCACAAATTGGTTACCTAATGTCACAGGACTCAAAGGGATACTATTGTCTTGCTTGTTTTTCTTGACGGTAGTAGTGATGGTTTTATGTATGATGCCATGTATCATTTCATGTTTTAGAAGTACAATTAGCAAGATGATTTCGAATGAAACTCTACCTCATATCATGGCCCTATACAGAGCTTTACCTCAGGAATATGATGAAGATCAAGCTATCAAGGACGCTTGGTAGCAAGGTCCTTGAGCTTGAAAGGGGGGAATGTGGCATCTGAATATAGACTGCATTTTTAATCAAGGCATATATTGGCTTATATCTTGATCAGGTTCCTAAATTAAATGGGCTTAGATTTTCAAAAGTTTCATGCCAGGCAGACCAGCTGCTTAAGAAAACACTGGTAATGTTTTCCTCCTAGACGAAGGGGCCCCTTGATTTATAGCAGAAAACAATTCTCAAAGTCGTAAAAGCTGGAATTACAGACTGAGTGAGGACACTGACCCTACATGTTACAGAAGATAAAAAGGGTAGAGACCAAACATAATTAGGAATGGGTAAATAGTAAAATAAAACCGTTAAACTTGAGCCACAGGACAAAAGGCCAAGAGCACATGGAAACAAAGCAACTGGCTGGAGAAGGGGGGGGGGGGAATGTAAACTGAAGAGGCTTCTTTTAAAGCGGTTTTTTACTGTGTTCCTTTTTACTGAGTTCCTTTTCTACTTTAAAAAGGCCTTATTCCTTTTAAGAGGCTACCTGTGTTGTGTATTAAATATATTGGCTTAAATGTAATTATGCAAAGGATTTAAGAAATGCTAGATTTCATATAGTTGTAAGAGTTGTAATTAAGTCAGCCATCAGCCTAGCCCCCCTGTCGGACAGGAGACGCCAATCGAGCGCTCATGACAGATGGCTGTCGGGCCTTTGTTTAAAGACCTCCAAAAGGAGATATTTCATTGATGATGCATGAGAATATGAACCCAAGGTCTCTGACATCTGTTCAAGATAAAATTTTAAAATTATTAACCATCTGTTTTGGAGGGCAAGGAAGGCAAGAGGTGAGCTGGTAATTAAGATTCCTTGTTGAGACACATGTAAGATATATTACTACTTATTTGTCATTTATAGATGTAACAATATATAGCTCTTTGTGTTCCATATAAGGACAGGAGGATATGGGTGTATCTTTTGTGATTGGTTATAGCAATCAGCCAATAGGAAATCCAACCAGGCTGATTGAACAGAGGCAGCCACAGGAGGAGCAAAGGGGGCTGGATTAAGGGAATATAAGTGCTGGCCATAATGGCAGGAGGCCAGGCCAGAGCTTGGTAACCATATACCACTGTGCCTCTCATTTATTTGTCTGACAAATAAATTAATTTCTCGGTTGCTGCGTTGAATATTTCATTCCAGCTAAGCGTTAACCACAAGCAGGGTGCTACAGCATATACACACAAATTGCAAGCAGAAATTAAATCACAAAAGAATGAGATTCTCTCGGAGGGTAGCATATTACCGTGATTATCCTACCTTTGCCTCTTAAGATATGCTTCTGTTTTAAATTCTTTCTGCAGAATATTCACTGCGAAAGGGTGTTCTGTTGGGCTGCATTTGAAAATTGATTGACCTTTTGAATAAACTGTAGGACAGTCCTTCCCAGTTTCCCCCTATTATTATCTATTATTTATCTGCAAATGATTTAATCTTGATATACATATTCACATACTTAATTGACTTGGGACAGTGGTTCAGTTATAATTATAGTACAACAATAAGTTAAGTGCTACCTGCTGTGTGGCTAAATTTTCTTATAAGAAAACATCTGATGACAGTCAGAAAGGGTATTCCTATTAAACAGGAGGAATAAGCAACTCATGCTGACTAAATATAAACTCATTTCTGCATCTGTATATTACACACAGAAGGAGACAGAGTGCAACTCAACTCTTTAACACCAACTTTTTTTTTTTTTTTGCATATCTAGTTAATTCAATCCTATGTAGAGCAGATGGGGGGGTGAGAGAGCAGGTACCAAGCAAGACACTGTTTAGGGGAAAGGTTCCTGCTTGTTCCTTTTCATAATGTGAAACTAAATATCTGACCTAGAGCACTAGGAACATTTTAGGGAACACCACCATGTCGGAGAAGGCTACGAAAGCATATGACATCAGCAGCCCTGATAAGAAGAAGTGCCTGATAACTTTCATATTTGAAACCACAAAGAAAGGCACACACCACAAACGAACGAATACAGGCAGTGGGGCCTTCACCTACTTCAAAATGTAGCATCTGATTCCTCCTGCATTTTTGGTCCTGCTTGCGTATGCTACAGAGGATGTAAACAAATCCTACACTAGAGAAAAGCTCTGTAGCTTTTGTGTATCACTGTAGCTTTGTGTACACTGTATCTTAAGTGTATTCTGCTGAAGGACAAAGCTTGCTTGGTGTTATTTGCTTTATGAATTAAGGTCCCAGTTTCCCAATACACACAATTGCTATTTCACCCCAACACTCTTCCTAAATGGATTCACACATTCATGCATTCAGTTGGGCCAGTGTTCACATCATTCTGTTTTACTTAGCATTTTGGTTTGAAAACCCAAGTTCCACTTTCTCTGCACTTCCTGCAAGATTGTATAGTTGAAGGAAAGAGCCTCTAATAGAGCTTTTGTTTGCTCTTGAAGCTGTAGACATTATTAACACAAAAATATTGGGTTGGATCTACCCACTAGTCCTCTAGTGGGGGGGGGGGTAATTGTATCAATAAGCATTGAGGTATTTGTCTATCAACATCTTGATTCTGCTGTCACTAATGCATTTGCCAACTTTGGAGGTTCAATCAACACAAAGAGCTTCAATATCTCCCTTTCTCATATAAGATGTTCATTTTGGAACACTTTCCACAGCCTAATGTAAACAGGGAAATAAAAATTATTTTGCCTAAGACCTCTCCTGGCATGTACACTCAGAGCCATCTCAATTTTCAATTAATAGATGTCCAAGGAGTATCTTTCATGGGAGGGACAAACTAAAAAAATACAAACAACATTCCAGGTCTCTAATCTTGCCGTTAATTTATGGATGGTTAGCTATCCAGCCAGCCAAAAAAGAAGGCTGTTCTATAATATATTATATTCTTAATTCAGAATTCAGAATTCTTTAAATGCTGGTTTTACTCATGAAACCTCAACCAAGAGTCTTAGTGTGGATCACTCCACTCCTCCATGTAGGACTGTGACTAAAGTGTGTTGCTGGTCACACAGCCTCTATCTATTTGGCTTTTACTGTATTGAGTAAATTCTCTCTGAATAAAAAGAATTTACTCTCTCAATAATAGCATATTATTGCTCATATAATTAGCTGTATTAATTACTCTCAATAATAGCACATGAATATATTAAATTCAGTGATAATATCAGCATAAAACACACAATCGTCTTTACAACCCATTACCCAACTTTTCTCCTGTTCCAACATTCCATTCTCTACCCTCTACCTCTCACCTTCTTTTCTACTTCCCTCTACCTTCTCCAGCTCTTATTACTTCAACACCACCCCATAACATTTGGGACACAATTGTTCATCCCTTTTACAAATAAAAATTATACGTATTTCAAAAATATATCAGAAGAAAGGTAGTGCAAAAATCAATTTTGGTATCAAATAGTGTGCTCATCCTTATTTTAAACTGAGCTGAGATCTATAATAAAATCTAACTTGCACGCCCCTTTAAGTTTTAAAACACAGGTCTGCAAGTATTGCAAATTCTCTTTTGCTGCTACCTGCAAGATGTAAAGGTGTGTCAAATTTACAGAACCACCTCTATGATAACAAAAGAGGCCATATGTTTAAATGACACAGGTACTCTTGCTCTGGGGGGGTTGGCCTGCTATGTAATATTTGGTAATTTGTAATTTTCCTGAGGGGACGCGGGTGGCGCTGTGGGTAAAAGCCTCAGCGCCTAGGGCTTGCCGATCGAAAGGTCGGCGGTTCAAATCCCTGCGGCGGGGTGTGCTCCCATTGTTCGGTCCCAGCGCCTGCCAACCTAGCAGTTCGAAAGCACCCCCGGGTGCAAGTAGATAAATAGGTACCGCTTACCAGCGGGAAGGTAAGCGGCGTTCCGTGTGCTGCGCTGGCTCGCCAGATGCAGCTTGTCACGCTGGCCACGTGACCCGGAAGTGTCTCCGGACAGCGCTGGCCCCCGGCCTATAGATGTGAGATGGGCGCACAAACCCCAGAGTCTGCCAAGACTGGCCCGTTCGGGCAGGGGTACCTTTACCTTTACCTAATTTTCCTGAGTGTTCTCTGGCCGCATTTTTACCTGGTTTCCAGACTCCACCAAGGGCTGCATAGCGTCTTTGTTTCTGTGTTAAACACAGACACTGCAAGGGGGATGATTTACTGCTTTGTCCCTGTAACCCTCTCACTTCTCTTCTCATCTGTCTGAACATGGGATGGGGGGGTTAAAACCCCATCCCTTTTGACAACACTACCTTTTTCCATACATTTGCACATTTTTACTTTAGATCAACATTTAACAAGTGGTTTCTAGATCACCCAGGGTACCTTATGCAACAGAGTCAATAAGAAACAAACTTTTAACAAAAATATTAAGATACCAGGTAGCTCAAAGCACAGTGAATTGATGACATTCAAATTCTGAAACCAGTACATGATTGTATTAGTAATTGAAACCTTCCCACCTTTAACATGAAAATATAAAATTTGACCTCATGAGCAACTCATGTCACTTTTAGTGTTAAAGACCAAATAATCCTTTTTTTTTTTTACTTGTACTCTGCAAGATTCTAGGTGTTTTAAGGTCTGTTTCCCAATCCCCTAACATGCAGCACAGTGAATGTGGCAGAATTGAGAACCCCTTCATGCAGGGTTCTATTCCTGGCGCCTCTTGCCAGAGCACATATCTTTTTTTTCCCCGGACCCCACGTGTTGGCAATACAATACAAGCCAACTGGACGCACCTATGCTGGTCACTGCCAGAATACAGAAAGGAGGTTAAAGGGGTTTTTTCAAATGTAGCTTGACATTTCCAATTGTCCAAAAAGAGCAAACACTGCAAGGGGGTTGGTTTGCTGTTTGCTGTTTTTGTTTTTTTTTTTCCCATAGCCCTGAGACACTCCGTCCACCTAGAGTTGTTTCTCACCCAGTCACCTTTCTCCGCGTCCTCTTAGTGGCCTAGACGGACTCGCGTTGCTAGGAACCGCACCTTACAAGGGCCACACTTCGCTTCGTCAGTGGCTCTGAGCCCCAACGGCTCATCCACTCAAAACATTCACTGGAGTGTCCCCATACACAAATAAATACACATACATACAAACCCCATACAAATACAAAACCCATGCACCTCCCCAATCCCCTTACCCACAAACTTCCCAAAGTCGGTGGCACTTTTACTGCTCTTCTACCGGCAAACCAGCGGCACACTACTGCTCTCTACTGGCTAAACCCAGCGGCACTTTACTGCTCCTACTGGGCGGGGCTGATCAAACCCCTGACTCCCACAAACAAGCTGTGGAGCCTACCTTTCCCTTCCCATGGGCACCCTTTTTCCCGTGCAGCTGCTGTCTTTCTTCCGTCTCTGCTGCATCTCCACTCAGGTACGGGGTGGGGGGCTCCCCCTAGAAATGGTAGGGTGCGCGCTTGGAGCCACCGACACCGACCGAGCTGTTTGCTTCGCAGTGACGCCTCGGTCCTTTGTCCTGTCCTCGGAGAACGCGGATTCCCGGCCAACGCACCAAGAAATGTAGCCTTATTGGAGTTCACCGATTGGGTCTGCGTTGCTCCGTGACAGGAGGAAGGAAGTCAAAATGACACCGAGTTGGTTCAAAGAAAGAGTTTATTCTGCTCTCCGGATAGCAGAAGGCACTTGCGTGGTCCAAAGAAATGACAAGTTTCATGCAGTATATATATCCTCCAGGCACCCTCTCCCTCCTTCCAACCACGTCAGCTTGTATTCGTAGGTTGACATCACAAATGTTCCTGCTCTGGTACTCTCAACCATAAAAGGGATTTCCTTCCTGCACTCCTGACCATAAAAGGATATTCCTGTTCCTACTCCTATCTTGGAGCAAGAGGTCACTACTTCCGAGAACATGCTCTGGCGTTAGTCCCAGACTTGGGTCTCTGCGTCATTTGTGGTCAGGACATAAGATATGTCTGTGTCTGTTCTACTGGTAAAGTCAAGGCCAGTCTTGCCGTCAAACTGATAAGGAGAGAGCTGTGTTCTTGTTTTGCATTTGCTCAACAGCTAAAGTTTATGCATTTTAGCTAAGGAGAAATGGGGATTTTGGTGCAGTTTAAAAACTGCCTGCACAGTCAGTTTTGGGTTTGGGAAACCCATTCCTTCACTTCAAATTTGACCATATTTCTAAATCCTTTTTTACTTCCGTCCAGCATTTCTCATAATTGTCTTTAAATAAGTTCACATTTTTAGCTGTCATGTTAATCCCCAAGTATTTCACCTTCTTAACCACAGTTAAACCTGTTGCATTCTGGAACTTCTCCCTTTCAGTAGCTGTTAAGTTTTTCTCTAATACCTTAGTTTTTAATTTGTTCAGTTTAAATCCTGCAACTTGACCAAACTCTTGAATTAATTCTAAGACTCTTTTGGTACTAGTGTCTGGCTCTTGTAATGTAAGTACCAAGTCATCTGCAAATGCTCTCAGTTTGTACTGTTTAACTCCGACCTGTACCCCTTTAACCAGCTGGTCCCTTCTGATCATATTCAGCAAAACCTCTAGGACTGATATAAAAAGCAATGGGGAAATTGGGCACCCCTGTCGTGTCCCTTTTTCTATTTTAAATTCTTCCATAACCACATTGTTTACAATTAACTTAGCCTTTTGTTCAGAATATATTGCACCCATACCATTCTCAAATCCTTGGCCTACCCCCATCCCATGTAGATTCTTCTTCATAAAACTCCAAGAAATGTTGTCAAAAGCTTTCTCCGCGTCCACAAATATCAATACTGCTTTAGTGTTTATATTCACTTCTAGTTTTTCCAAAATGTCTATTATATTTCTCACATTGTCTGACAAATGTCTTCCCGGGAGAAAGCCTGCTTGGTCCTTATGAATCTCTTCCATCAATACTTTCTTCAACCTTTTAGCCAAAATGTCAGCAAAGATTTTGTAATCCACATTAAGTAACGATATAGGGCGGTAGTTCTTGAGCTGAGTCTTTTCAGTCTCTGTTTTCGGTATGAGTGTAATATAAGCTTCTTTCCACGATTCTGCTGCCTTTTCCCCCTCTAAAATTTCATTGCAGACTTCCTTCAAAGGTTGTAATAGCTACTCCTTCAAAGCCTTATAGTATCTGGAGGTCAGCCCATCCAGTCCCGGAGATTTGCCCAGTTGCATATTTTGGATGCCACCTTCTATCTCCTGTTCAGTTATTTTCTGGTTCAAGACTGTTTTACTTTGATGGGAGATTTTTTGTAGTCCATGTTTCTTAAGAAAATCGTCTATGTCCTTTTCTTTCTGCGGCCCTTGTGAATATAATTGTCTAAAATATCTCTGGAAGCAGTTTCTAATTTCATTTGGGTTGTAAATGTTCTTTCCTTCCACTTCTAAGTTTGTAACCGTATTTAATTTTTGTCTTTTCTTGATTTGCCAGGCCAATAATTTGCCACATTTGTCTGCTGATTCAAATGTCTTTTGTCTCATTTGTTTAATTTTCCATTCTATTTCTTGATTCATTAATTCCATATATTGTGTATGGTATAACTTAATTTCTCTCAAAATCTCTTGGGAATTTGGTTTAGATCTTAGTTTCTTTTCCCCTTCTTTTATCTTTTCCAAAATCTTATCTTTTTTCTCACTTTGGGTTCTCTTCTTTATTGCATTTTGTTGTATCAAGAACCCTCGCATGACCGCTTTACTTGCGTCCCAGATTACTCTTTTTTCAACATTGGTCTTTAAATTTATTTCGAAATAGTCTCTCAAAGTTTTTTGGGCCTTTTTGTATACCTCTTCATCTCTGAATAAGGTGTCATTCATCCTCCATCTGAAGGAACCAGCTGTTGTTAACTTCATCTCCATCTTTACAGCATTATGGTCGGAGCACGTTTTTGGGCAGATTTCCACTTTCTTTATCTTTGGTGCCATCCCACTAGTAATCCATATTTGGTCAATTATTGTCCATGTCATCTTAGCTTCAGAAAAGAAAGTTCCCTCTCTCTCGAGAGGGTTCTTTGTTCTCCAAATGTCAATCAAGTCCATGTTTTCAGTCATTTCAAAGAAAGTCTTTGGTAATCTTCCATCTTTAGAGACTACCTGTCTTTGTGCTTTATCCATATTTGTAGATACTACTCCATTCATATCTCCCATCAGAATTAGATTGTAATCCAAATAGTCCAATAAAATCTCATGCAACTTCTTAAAAAAATCAGATTTCCCCTCATTTGGTGCATATATTCCTACGATCATAAATTTTTCTCCTTGAACTTGAATTTCAATTGCCAGAAATCTTCCTTGTTCATCTTTAAACATCAATTTCGGTAGCAAATTTTCTTTTGCATAAATCACAACTCCTCTTTTTTTAACTTTGTCAGATGAAATAAATTCTTGTCCTAATCTTTTATTAATAAGTAATTTTCTATGTAGCCTCATCACATGTGTTTCTTGTAGGCAGATCAAGTCCAATTGTTCTTTTTTCAATATGTGAAACACATTTTTCCTCTTCCGGGGAAGGTTCAAACCATTACAATTCCAGCTTAGAAGTTGCAGAGCCATATTGAAGTTATGTACTTTCTCCCCCTACTGCTCCGAGTAGTTGTTTGTCGTCAGTCGGTAGTTTCAGTCCAAATGATAAATTCGCTATATCTAGTATTTTTTTTACTGATGGGGTTGGTTCCACTCCAACCACTTCTTTCTGAAGATCTTCTTCGTTATCTCTCAAAAACTTGTCTTTGTCACTCACTGTTTTTATTCTTATTTTCCTTCCTTTATATTTGAAGGATAGGCCTTGAGGGAATTCCCATCTGAAAAGTATTTTGTTCCTTCTCAGTGAAACCACCAGGTTTTTGTAGTAAGTTCTTACGTCCAGAATATGCTTCGGTATATCCTTGAAGATCTCCACAAAAGATTCTTCAATTTCCAAGGTTCTTTGGTAATGCAAATTCAGTATTTTATCTCTTTCCTCTTTTGATGTTAAAGTTATCAAACAGTCTCTTGGCTTCTTTCTATTCTGTCTTGTGCCGAGTCTAAATGCGGTCACTATCTTAAATTCTTCCTTCTCTAGCTCCTGTTGCCAAAAGTCCGAAAATTCTTTCGTGAGAAAGTCCGCCAAATTATCCTTCTCACTTTCAGGTACCGCTCTAATTCTCAAATTTCTCTCTTTTCTTTGCAGTTCAAGCATAGACAAAGTCAGCTCATGATCTTCTAATTTTTTACACACTGGTGGTATCTTTTCCTGGGTATCAATTGCAATACCCTTAGCTTCCTCTGCAATCTTTCGAGTTGTAGCCGATTCTTCTAAAAGTTTTTCAATAGACTGTGTATTTGAGTTCACCTTCTTACCCAATTCATTGATGCTTTTTGTATTCAAATCAATTTTTGCTGAAATCTCAGCCACTTGTTTATTAGTGTCAGCCCCCTGTTTTGTCAAAAATTCCAGAGATTCATTTATTTTACAAAGTGCTTGTGCCACAGCATCAGATGACATGACTTTTGATTTTGTCTGCACAGCTGCAGCTGCTACTGTGCCTGATATTGAAGCTCTTCGCTTGTGTGAAGTGTTAGTCTTGTAATGTTTACCAGACCTGGTAGTTCTGTCATCTGCCATAACACTCTCACACACAGCCAAGGTCGTTCTCACGCATGTAACTTTGTTTTGCAAAGGAAATTTCCAGTGGCTTAGCTACTAAAGTCTTAAATGTTACTGTTACAACCGAATCCTCTAGGGGGAGAAACATCCAACTTCACTTTACAGTTTTAGCAACAAAATGTCTCTTTTAAAAGTCCCCAATGTCTCAAAGAAGGCTACTGTCACAATTCCCAAAGTTATTCCAGGCTCAAAACAGTCCAGCAATTCTGTATCTTTCAGAGAGTTAAAGTATCACTTCAAAAAGAAGAAGAAGAGAAGGAGAGTTTGGATTTGATACCCCGCCTTTCACTCCCCTTCAGGAGTCTCAAAGCGGCTAACATTCTCCTTTCCCTTCCTCCCCCACAACAAACACTCTGTGAGGTGAGTGGGGCTGAGAGACTTCACAGAAGTGTGACTGGCCCAAGGTCACCCAGCAGCTGCATGTGGAGGAGTGGAGACACGAACCCGGTTTCCCAGATTACGTGACTACCGCTCTTAACCACTACACCACACTGGAAAAAGATTTCCCTTAGCAAGTTGACAGTCCTCTAATCGGCTTCCCTGTCAAGGCAGTCCGTTCCCAGGGTTTGAGGCAGCGGATAAATTTTTCAAAGTTCCTTTTCAGGCAGGTAAATAGAATACACCTTCTTCCCCCTCTGCTAAGACTGGAAGAAATTCAAAGACTATCTGCAGAAATACTGTAAAATAAATGAATGTTGAAATGATGATGGACTGAAAATAAGTGGTTTTGGTATTAAGGCTAATAAGAATATGTAAATATAGATAGTTATATGGATGAAAATGTATAGTTATAAGGGGTGGATTTGCCCTGCCAGACCTTAAACTTTACTATGCATCAGCAGCATTTTGCTGGTTGAAAGAATGGCTACTTCTTGAAAACACAGACATTTTGGATTTAGAATGTTTTAACAATGTATTTGGTTGGCATGCATATTTATGGTATGATAAGGTCAAAGCTCATAAAGCATTTAAAAATCATATTGTCAGGAAAGCTTTGTTTAATGTTTGGATAAGATATAAGGACTTGTTGGAGAATAAAACCCCAAGGAGGCTGTCACCAATGGAAGCAAACGCTTTGAAAAAGCTCAATATGGAGGCCAAATGGCCGACATACTGGGAAATTTTTGAACAAGACGGAGATAGATTGAAATTGCAGAGTTTTGAGAAATTAAAAAACAAAGTGAGAGACTGGCTTCATTATTATCAGATAATGGAGACATATAATTTGGATAAGAAAATTGGCTTCCAGGTGGAAAAGTCAAAATTAGAAACAGAACTGTTAGAACCCAAAACTAAGAATTTGTCAAGAATGTATAATTTGCTGTTGAAATGGAATACTCAGGATGAAACGGTGAAATCTGTTATGATTAAATGGGCACAGGATGTTGGACATAATATTATGTTTGCTGACTGGGAACAGTTATGGACCACAGGTATGAAGTTTACGGCATGTAATGCCTTAAGAGAGAATATTATGAAAATGATATACAGGTGGTACATGACCCCAGTCAAGCTTGCAAAAATCTATCATTTGCCCGATAATAAATGTTGGAAATGTAAAGAAACTGAAGGTACATTTTTTCACCTTTGATGGACGTGCCCAAAGATTAAGGCTTTCTGGGAAATGATATATAATGAATTGAAAAAGGTATTTAAGTATACCTTCCTGAAGAAACCAGAGGCCTTTGTCCTGGGCATTGTCGGCCAATTGGTGCCAAAGAAGGACAGAACTTTTTTTATGTATGCAACAACAGCAGCAACAATACTTATTGCAAAGTATTGGAAGACACAAGATCTACTCACCCTGGAAGAATGGCAGATGAAGGTGATGGACTATATGGAATTGGCAGAAATGACTGGCAGAATCCGAGACCAGGGAGAAGAGTCGGTGAAAGAAGACTGGAAGAAATTCAAAGACTACTTACAGAAACATTGTAAAATTAATGAATGTTAGAAGGATGTTGGATAGAAACTAAGCGGTTTCCAGCTGTAATGCTTTAAGATATATATATATATATAAAAAGGTTTCACAAATGGGTAAAAGTTTAATGGTAAGGATTTGCTGAACTAACAAATCGAACTGGAATACAAAGAAGGGAGGTATGAGGAGGTCCGAGGAAATAAGTGTATGGAAGTTATGTTATTGAAAATTAATGTGTGTTTTTAACTGTTTTTTTATTTTGTATGTTTATTTTTCTTTTTTCTTGTTATATCTTAAAAACTTTTAATAAATATCTTTTTTTAAAAAAGAAAAAAGAAAATGTATAGTTATAATAGGTTAAGAATATAGAGTAAAGATAAATGAAAGAGGGTAAGGATTTGCTGAAAGGACTTTGTAAACGGGAATACAAAAAGGGGAGGTGTGAGGAGGTCAAGGAAATAAGCAAATGAACCTAAAGATATTGAAAAATGGATTATTTCTTTTTAAAGATTTTTTTCCCTTTTTTCCTTCTTTTTCTACTTTTTTAAATGTCTGGTTTTTTTGTATATTCTATCACACTGTTTTTCTTTTGTGTAAAATCTCAATAAATATTTTATAAATATATATATATATCAATGTACGTGCTTTATTGGTGCATTTATGAACATTTATTATATATATAAGACCTTATTTTTTTTATTTCAGCTTGTTTCCATACAGGACAGCAACCAATTCTGGATAAGACTCCCTTTTTGTTCTCTGATACGCCAGCCAAATTATTCTGAATAAAATAAAAATAATCCTTATTTCATTTGATTGAATTGCAGGGAATTTGTCGCTCCGGGAGAGGAATCTTGTGGCAGCCTGTTGTAGAAGTGCATTTGAGTCCAGCAACCGTGGCTTGATTGTTGGGGCCACCCGGCTCCTAACAGAACCAGACGGACCTGTTGGGAGCTTGCTTTGGGTTGCAGCAGGACCCCTCCCTTCCTAGTCATCCCTAGGAACTTTTATGGAGTGTCTGTTGCCTCCAAACCACTCCTAAGCTCCAAATCAGCAGCTGGGTCGCTGCAGCAGCTTCTCTGGCTTCCTTCTTCCCTTCGCAGCAAACTGGAAGCCTCCCCCTGCGAACTTTCCACAGCACTGCCCCACCACATCAGTCACTCTTGGATGTCTTGCTGGAGGGCCCACAATTCTCAAGTGTGCAGCAGGCCTTTCTGCATATCCACTTTGTTGCTCAAAATGTGGTCTCACCACTAAGTGATTATCTGCATCAGTGGTTTTCAACCAGTGTGCCATGGCACCCTGGGGTGCCTTGAATGATAGTCAGGTGTACTGCAGGCAACACTGGCCTCTGTCCCTTTCCTTCCCAACCTCGTCTGATGCCCTCTTGCATCTCTGCCTCCCAAAGGTTTACGTAGATGTTTGTTGCATCAACCCTGGCTACAAGCTCCCCAGGTGAATGGACCCTCTGGGGCTGGTTAGGGGGTGCTGGTTGCCAGGAGCTCAGAAGTAAGCAAGCGGGTGAGGGAGCCCAGCCAGCCAGTCCACCAGCCCTTGCTGTTAGGAACTGATGGAGAAGTGGGAGACTAGGCAGGCAGGCACCACACTGGCTTTTCTTGTGCTTGCTGTGTGCAGTACCTGCCGGGGAGCTGAGTGCTTGGTGCTGAAGGGGAGCTTTACACCATGCAGGCCCAGAAACACCCGCTGCTGCCACTGCTGCCTCCCAAGGTAAGTAAGGTGCTGGCTTCAGGCTCACCTTTGGCCAATCTCCATTGGGCCACTAAGGCTGGGGGCATCCTTTCCCCAGGCCCCTGTGGGACAGTGTGAGGAGGCACCTCTCTTTGGGGCAGGAGCTCAGACCAAGGGTGGCTGCGCAGAGGATGTTAGGATATTTCCGTTCCACTGAAGGAATGGGTTTCCCAAACCCCAAAACTGACTGTGCAGGCAGTTTCTAAACTGCACCAAAATCCCCATTTCTCCTTAGCTAAAATGCATAAACTTTAGCCGTTGAACAAATGCAAAACAAGAACACAGCTCTCTCCCTTATCAGTTTGACGTCAAGACTGGCCTTGACTTTACCAGTAGAACAGACACAGACATATCTTATGTCCTGACCACAAATGACGCAGAGACCCAAGTCTGGGACTAACGCCAGAGCATGTTCTCGGAAGTAGTGACCTCTTGCTCCAAGATAGGAGTAGGAACAGGAATATCCTTTTATGGTCAGAAGTACAGGAAGGAAGATCCTTTTATGGTTGAGAGTACCAGAGCAGGAACATATGTGATGTCAACCTGTGTACGTACGCCAACGTGGTTGGGCTCCTAGGGGAGGAGTGAGAGGGTGCCTGGAGGGTATATATACTGCATGAAACTTGTCATTTCTTTGTACTTGCTGTGGACTAATCACGCAAGTGCCTTCTGCTATCCGGAGAGCAGAATAAACTCTTTCTTTGAACCAACTCGGTGTCATTTTGACTTCCTTCCTCCTGTCCCGGAGCAACGCAGACCCAATCAGTGAACTCCAATAAGGCTACACCACCTTAAAAGGGAGCAGGCTTTGAGAGTCACAGAGTCTGCGTATTTCCTGTTCACAGGATGTTTATGTTTTCTATTGCTTTCGTTTCTCTCTCTCGGTGCCTGAAACACTGAAGCAGGCAGTCATGTTTTCCTCTGTTCTGACTAACGCAGAATAAACTTATGAAAAATGCTCTCCTGCGTGCATCTTTCGCTGTGCATTATCTGCTGATAAGAGCATGCATCAGTCCTGGAATGTGGCAAGCTATTTCTGGAGCTCGTGTCGCTAATTGCTGATACCGCGTGTCTACGGGAGATCGATGGACGTCCGGAGGTGACGTGGGGCCATGATGGACTTTGTCTCCCTGGCAGTATCCCAACAACAGGTTTCGGGCCCAGATTCACAGCACTTACAGGAGAGTAAGACTGTGACAGACTGCGTTGAGGTATGTGGGAAAGAAAATAAGGCTTTTCTGTTTGCCGCGGCAAGAGACTTTGGACTCTGGCAGACTAATGGGCCTGGGAGCCGAGCCAAAGGCTTCGTGATTAATGAGCTGCCAAGATAAGGAGTCTTTGAAGGCATAAAAGACTCACGGCTTAAGTAAAGAGCTGGAATGGAGTTTTTTCAAGCTTCTCAAGCTGCTGAGTGCCCAAAGCTAAATCGGCACAATTATGAGACCTGGGCAAAATGGTGTGAGAGTTTGCTGCGTCAGTTTGGAGTGTGGCATACTGTGTGTGAAGCCCCTCCAGTTCCTCTGACAGATGGATGGAAGGCCCAAAATTCAAAAGCCATAGACATAATAGTCTTGTCCGTCTCTCTGGAGGAAATTGCCACACTAGCTGGCAACACGACTGCACGTCAGATGTGGAATGCTTTGAAAGTAGCTCATCTGCCTGTCATCCCAGCCCAGAGTTTGACTGCATTGGAGGTCCTGGCTGTTTCCCAGAATGTGAGTGAATGCAGGGATGCCGAGGGCACCGGTTGCAAGCTGCAGGGGGAGCTGAATGTGATGTCATCCCAGGCAGCATTCCAGCCTCCAGGGGGAGCCAAGGAGTCGGCAGCTGAGAGCTCTGTTTCTCATGGGAGCCAAGGTCATTGTCAGGGAACTGACATCGGAGGAAAGGGAAGTGGTAAGGCTCCCAGAGACTGGGAGAGAGTCAACAGCCAAAGCAGGGACCAGCAGGGGGAGTGCGGGGTCTCTGGAGGAGGATCTCAGTAATCCTGAGAGAGACGCAGCAGCCCAGGCAGGAAGCAGCAGGGGAGAGAAAGGGGTGAGAGACACTTCGAGCGAAAATAGCGGGGAGGTGTCAGAAGCAACTGCCGGGAGACCCATGCTTCGCCGGAAGCTGCCACGTCGTGAGTCCAGGAGACGCGTTTCCGTTAAGGAACTTCTTTGCTGGAAGCGCTTCCGCAGACAGCCACTGTCAGACTCTACTAGTGACTAGAGCAGACATGTCTGAGGAGCTCTGTCACACACAGAGGTTTGTGGGGTCGCACAAACTCTGAAGGGGCACTATTTTAAGCACAAGCAGCTAACCATCCCCTGATAGCAGTCTGACAGTCTCTGTACGCTGCCTGTGCAGGAGAAAGCATCATGAGCAACCCAGTCGGAACCGGAGACGCAGGGGTTGGAGCTGGTCCAAGCTTGGAAGAAAGGTATCAAGCTCTGGAGGTCCAACTTGCGCTGCAGACGGCGAGGCTCGAGGAGAGAAGGGCTCAGGATGCTGACAAAAAGGGGAGAACCACTCAGTTCCCCAGAAAGGTACCAGGATTGGTGCAGAAGTTTGGGGGGGACCCCAAGGATTACCATGCCTTTAGGACTGAGATGCAATATGCTCTGAATGTGCAGTTTGATGAGTTCCCTGATGAGGAATCGCGAGTTGCGTTCGTAATTGGGCATCTTGAGAAGGGGGCGCGAGATTGGGTTCGACCCCTGATGGCAACGCACAACGATATCCTAAAGGACACTATGAAATTCTTTCGTGCAATGGATATCATGTTTTCCAGCGATATTGAGGAAGGGGTGGTGCGCAGACAGCTAATGGCTTGCAAGCAGGGAAGCAGATCTGTCCGTGAGTACTGGACTGAATTTACCATGCTGATTCACAGATTGGGGTGGGATTTATCGGCAGCACCCATTCAGATGCTATTTGAAGAAGGTCTTTCTTCAGCTGTGAAAGACGAGCTGGCCAGGAGCCCCAGGGCGGTGTCTATGGATCAGCTGACCAAATCTGCGCTGACCATTGGAGCGCGCCAGGAGGCAAGAGCCTTGGAGAGGCGGGAAGGGAGAGGGGAACGTTGGAAGGAGTTACGAATTCCAGACATTCCTGAGCCAGCTTTCCCGCCTGCAGAGCCGATGGAAATCGGAACAGCCCGCGCGCGCGCAGTTTCAAAGCCCAGTGAGGGGGGGAAGAAGGAGGGAAAGGGAGCCCGGAAATGCTATCTCTGCCAACAGCCAGGCCACTTTGCCAGAGTCTGCCCCCAGAGGAAGGAATGGCAAGGGATGGTGGGAGCTGTTGAGGGGGAAGAGCAGGGAGAAACGGAGCAGGTAAAAGCCAACGCCTGGTTGCCAGCAGGGCACTGCAGCCAGGCCAAAGAGCAGTGAAAGTGCCCCTTCCCCAAGTGCCAGTGCCAGAAGCCCCTAGACCTGCTCTAGTGATTGAAGTGTCGCTAGAGCTGCAAAATGGACACCCCCTAAAATTAAAGGCGCTGTTGGACTCAGGCAGCTCCTGCAATTTCATGAGCAAGGAGTTTGCTGCTGAGCACCAGATACAGACTATCCCTTTAAGCAACCCCCTGCAGGTGACCACGATCGATGGCAGGGAACTGTTGGGAGGAGGCGTCAGCTTGCAGACCGTCCCAATGATAATGAGGGTGGCAAGGCACACAGAACTGATAGCGTTTAATGTGGCCACCTTGGGAGGCGCTCCCATTATTTTGGGAATGAGCTGGCTAGCCCTACATGATCCGCTGGTGGGCTGGCATCAAAGAGTGGTTTCCTTCGGTTCCGCACACTGCTTAGAACACTGCAGGGCGGAAAAGGGGTCAGCAGGGGCCCAAGCCACCCTAGCAGGGACGGAAGTAATGGAGAAGGGGAAGGTGCCACCACAGTATGCTGATTTCAGCGACGTGTTCAGCGAGAAGGAAGCGGACCAACTACCCCCGCATAGGCCCTTTGATTGCCAGATCAATTTACTCCCTGGAGCACAGCTTCCTGTAGGCAGGTTGTATGCCATGTCAGACAGGGAGATGCAGGAGTTGCGAGCGTTCATTGACAAGAACCTGAAGAGAGGTTTCATCAGAGAGTCCAAGGCAGCGGGGGGTAGCCCAGTGTTTTTTGTGGATAAAAAAAACACGGACAAGCCGAGGCTGGTATGTGACTTTCGGGCCCTAAATGCAGTGACAGAGCCGGCGGCTTTTCCTATGCCCAGGATTGATGATATTTTGACCAGGGTGCGAAAAGGAAAGATTTTTACAAAGCTGGACCTAAGGGGGGCGTACAACCTGATACGTATAAGGAAAGGGGATGAATGGAAGACCACCATGTTCACCCCTTTGGGGGCATTTGAATACCTCGTTATGCCTTTTGGATTACAAACAGGCTCCGCGTGTTTTCAAGCCTTTATGAACCATGTACTGGGGCCTTTGCTCTACAAGAATTGCGTGGCCTTCTTAGATGACGTGTTGGTGTATTCGGAGAATGAGGAGCAACATGTGAGAGACGTCAGAGAAGTGTTGAGCAGGCTGCAAGCCAACAGGCTGTGGGTGAAACTGGAGAAGTGTCAGTTTCATACCAAGGAGGTGGAATTCCTGGGGTACCGCTTGTCAGACAAGGGGTTGGCCATGGACCCCGGCAAGGTTCAAGCGGTGCTGGAATGGAAAACACCCAAGACCAAGAAGGATGTGCAGAGGTTCCTAGGGTTTGGAAACTTTTATCGTAAGTTCATCCGAAACTTCGCCCACCTGACGGCGCCCATCACGGACTGTCTCAGCAGCAAAAAGAAGTTTGTTTGGACGGGGGAGGCGGAGCGAGCGTTTGAGGAACTGAAAAGGGCCTTCGCCTCTGATGAACAACTTCTACATGTGGATTTACAAAAAAAGCTGAGGGTCGAAACAGACGCTTCTGACAGAGCCATAGGGGCGGTGCTTCTTCTGCAGCCGGGGAAGGAGGGGTCAGAGTGGCGACCGTGTGCCTTCTTTTCGCGAAAGCTGAACAAATCTGAGAGAAACTACACGGTGTACGACCGGGAACTTCTTGCGATTTATGAGGCCTTCCGGAGATGGAGGCACCTACTAATTGGTGCACAACAGAAGGTGCAAGTGTGCACGGACCATAAGAATCTAGAGTATTGGAGAACTGCGCGAGTGCTCAACCAAAGGCAGTTGAGATGGGCCCAGGAGTTCTCCAAATTTAACTTTGAGATTTGTTACGTACCAGGCCCGGAGAACGTTAGGGCGGACGCTCTCTCACGCAAACCTGAATATTTGGAGGGAGAGGGTGCACCCGAAGAGACCCATGTCATTCCCGAGGACCGCTGGGTGTGTGGGGCGGCTTTGGTGGGGCAAAGGGAACTGGTAGAGGGAACGGTGCAGGATGAATACGCCCAGGACAAACTCAGGGGTCTCAGGAGGGAGGGAGACAAACCCGGGGGTTTTGAGGAGAGAAACGGGGCGTTGTACTACAAGGGAGCGTTATACATACCTGAAGGGGAATTGAGGGAAAAGGTACTCAAGCAACTGCACGATAGCCCCACCGCAGGGCATTTTGGGCAACACAAAACCATGGGGCTGGTTACCAGGGAATTCTGGTGGCCCAAGGTCAGGGAAGATGTGCGTGAATATGTGAGAGGGTGTGACCGATGTCAACGAGCCAAGGGGGAGAGGCGGGCACCGGCAGGTTTATTAGAACCACTACCCACGCCGGAAAGACCATGGGAGGCAGTGGCAATAGATTTCATGACTGATCTGCCCAGGTCCAAAGGGAAGACAGCCATTATGGTTGTGGTAGACCTGTTAACCAAGATGGCCCACTTTATAGCCTGCTCACATGCGGTCACAGCAGAAGAAACCGCTAAATTGTTTGTGGAAAATGTGTTTCGGTTGCATGGTGCCCCCTTGAGGGTGGTTTCGGACCGAGGGAAACAATTTACTTCCAGGTTCTGGAGGAAGCTCATGAGCTTATTGCATGTAGAGGTGAATTTTTCCACTGCCCGTCATCCAGAAACCAATGGGCAGGCGGAAAGAGCTAATGGTGTCCTCCAGCAATATTTGAGGTGTTATGTGAATGACAGAGAGAATGATTGGGTGGAGAAGCTGGCGTTGGCGGAATTTGCCTATAACAATGCAGAGAACGTGTCCACGGGGATGAGCCCTTTTTTGGCCAATCACGGGTGTCATCCCCGAGCCTTCCCAGGGGGGGAGGGGGAGAACTGGAGCGTTCCTGCCGCAGAACAGTTCGTTGAAGAAATGGAAGCGATCCATCGCCAGCTCCAACTTAATTTAAACAGGGCGAAGGAGGAATATAAGAGGCAGGCAGACAAAACCAGAAGGGAAGGGGAAAGCATTAGGGTGGGGGACCAGGTGTGGCTGTCCACCCAAGGGTTACCATTTAAAGGAGGTTGTAAGAAGTTAAGACCCAAAAGACTGGGCCCATTTGAAGTCACGCAACAGGTCAACCCAGTGGCTTTCAGACTCCGGTTACCGAACCACATGAAGTTGCACCCAGTGTTCCACAGATCATTGCTGTCACCGTATATAGGGGACAGAGAGGGGAGGGTCAATAGGGGACCAGCTATGGAGGAAAAAGAACACAGCTACCATGTAGCGGAGATTCTCGATTCCAGGTGGAGGGGAGAGCAAGTAGAGTATTTGGTAATGTGGGAAGGGGAGCCGGAGTCGGAAAACACCTGGGTCAGGGCAGAGGATGTAGATGACGAGGTTTTGATTGAAACTTTTCATCAGAGATTCCCTAGAAAACCCCAGCCAGTGGCGAGGTTCCGGAGGGAATACTTCGCCACCACCGACGACGAAGAAGAGTTGGAGGGGTTCGCTGATTCCGAGGTGGAGGAGGATTCAGCGAGTCGGAACGAAGACCGATGGAGGGAATTGTTCGAGACGTCTGAAGATGAAGAGGATTCTTTTAGGGGTTTCAGCTCCTCACCGCCCAGAGGAGAGAGTAGGGGCGGGGGTGAGGGGGGCCCTGGAGGGGAGGTGGATGTCAGGGAACTGACATCGGAGGAAAGGGAAGTGGTAAGGCTCCCAGAGACTGGGAGAGAGTCAACAGCCAAAGCAGGGACCAGCAGGGGGAGTGCGGGGTCTCTGGAGGAGGATCTCAGTAATCCTGAGAGAGACGCAGCAGCCCAGGCAGGAAGCAGCAGGGGAGAGAAAGGGGTGAGAGACACTTCGAGCGAAAATAGCGGGGAGGTGTCAGAAGCAACTGCCGGGAGACCCATGCTTCGCCGGAAGCTGCCACGTCGTGAGTCCAGGAGACGCGTTTCCGTTAAGGAACTTCTTTGCTGGAAGCGCTTCCGCAGACAGCCACTGTCAGACTCTACTAGTGACTAGAGCAGACATGTCTGAGGAGCTCTGTCACACACAGAGGTTTGTGGGGTCGCACAAACTCTGAAGGGGCACTATTTTAAGCACAAGCAGCTAACCATCCCCTGATAGTCATCCTCACAGATACCGGAAGGCCAGAAGTAAACAGAGACAGATGCCTGCAGATGGCCAGAAGCAGAGGGAGGGTGAAGAGCCCACGCCAGTGGAAAACAAGGCTTTGTTTGCTGGCACAGCTTCACCAAAGGCTAAAGGCAAGTCTGATGGCCAGGAGCAGGGGGGCAAGCTGCAAAAGCCCACGCCGGTGGAAAACAAGGTTTTGCTTGCTGCAAAGGCTGCTCCAAAGGCCAAAGCCAGGTTTATTGTGGATTCTGGATGCACCCGCCATCTCACAAAAGACCGGCATCTCTTTATCTCCTTCAAACCTCAAGATGGTGAGATCCACCCGGCTGATGGAAAGACGTTACGAATTGCAGGAGAAGGGACTGTGAAACTGGTAAGTCTGCACACAACCATCAAAGATGTACTTTATGTTCCAGGTGCTGCAGACAATTTGCTCAGTGTCCCACAGCTGACTGGGCGTGGCTTTGAGATTTCCTTCAAGAGGAGCGTCTGTGTCATCAGGAAAGGCAAAGAGGACATTTTGCATGCAAAGTTTATAGGTGGTTTGTTCTGTTTAACTTATGAAGACAGTGGTGCTGTTGCTGTGTCTAATGTTGATTCTTGTTGTGTTGCACAAACTAACAAAGTTCTTCATGCAGGATGCATTCATGATGCACACAGAAGATTTTGTCACCTCTCTTGGCAGGCGCTGGCCAAGATGCCAGAGATGGTTGAGGGTTTGAACATCAAACCCTGTAAGTTTCACATGAAATGTGTATCTTGTGCAGAGAACAAGGTGAAGGTTGCTCCAAAAGGCAAGGAGTCTAGCAGGCAGGCTTCCAAACCCTACCAGCTAGTCCACGCAGACCTGGTTGGTCCACTTGCGCCCTCTGTGGGTGGAGCAAGGTACTTCATGGTTCTAATTGATTCTTTTTCCAGGTACATTCATGTGTTTATGCTCGAGCAGAAATCGCAAGCGTTTCCTAGGTTCAAGGCATTCTGTGCTTGGTTGGAGAATGTTCACAGTAAATGTATCGTCTGTCTCTTTACTGATCGAGGCAGGGAATTCACTTCTCAGCAGTTTGAAGCTTTCCTGACTGAGAAGGGAATCCAGCAGGACTTGTCAACGCCTAGATCGCCATGGATGAATGGGCTTGCGGAGCAAGCAAACCAAACTTTGCTTCAAGGCCTAAAAACCTTGTTGCATGATGCCAATCTCCCTGATAAGTTTTGGGGGGAGGCTCTTTCGAATTTTGTTTACACTTTTAATCGCAGATTGTCATCACCTATTGGTTATACTCCCTATGAGAAGATGTTTAATAAGAAACCTTACGTCAAGCACATGAGAATCTTTGGTAATAATAATAATAATAATAATAATAATAATAATAATAATAATAATTTATTATTTATACCCCGCCCATCTGGCTGGGTTTCCCCAGCCACTCTGGGCGGCTTCCAACTGAATATTAAAAATAGTACAGCATCAAACATTAAAAACTTCCCTAAAGAGGGCTGCCTTCAGATGACTTTTAAAAGTAAAATAGTTGTTTATTGCTTTGACATCTGCTGGGAGGGCGTTCCACAGGGCAGGCGCCTCTACCGAGAAGGCCCTCTGCCTGGTTCCCTGTAACCTTACTTCTCGCAATGAGGGAACCGCCAGAAGGCCCTCGGCACTGGATCTCAGTGTCCGGGCTGAACGATGGGGGTGGAGACGCTCCTTCAGGTATACTGGACCAAGGCCGTTTAGGGCTTTAAAGGTCAGCACCAACACTTTGAATTGTGCTCGGAAACGTACTGGGAGCCAATGCAGATCTCTCAGAACCGGTGTTATGTGGTCCCGGTGGCCACTCCCAGTCACCAGTCTAGCTGCCGCATTCTGGATTAATTGCAGTTTCCGGGTCACCTTCAAAGGTAGCCCCACGTAGAGCGCGTTGCAGTGGTCCAAGCGGGAGATAACTAGAGCATGCACCACTCTGGCAAGACAGTCCGCGGGCAGGTAGGGTCTTAGCCTGCGTACCAGGTGGAGCTGGTAGACAGCTGCCCTGGACACAGAATTAACCTGTGCCTCCATGGACAGCTGTGAGTCCAAAGTGACTCCCAGGCTGCGCACCTGGTCCTTCAAGGGCACAGTTACCCCATTCAGGACCAGGGAATCCTCCACACCTGCCCGCCCCCTGTCCCCCCAAAACAGTACTTCTGTCTTGTCAGGATTCAACCTCAATCTGTTAGCCACCATCCATCCTCCAACAGCCTCCAAGCACTCACACAGGACCTTCACCGCCTTCATTGGTTCTGATTTAAAGGAGAGGTAGAGCTGGGTGTCATCTGCATACTGATGAACACCCAGCCCAAACCCCCTGATGATCTCTCCCAGCGGCTTATATAGATATTAAAAAGCATGGGGGAGAGGACGGAACCCTGAGGCACCCCACAAGTGAGAGCCCAGGGGTCTGAACACTCATCCCCCCCACACCACTTTCTGGACACGGCCCAGGAGAAAGGAGTGGAACCACCGTATAACAGTGCCCCCAGCTCCCAGCCCCTCTAGACGGTCCAGAAGGATGTTATGGTCGATGGTGTCAAAGGCTGCTGAGAGATCCAGCAGAACTAGGAAACAGCTCTCACCTTTGTCCCTAGCCTGCCGGAGATCATCATCCAGCGCAACCAAGGGAGTTTCAGTCCCATGGTGAGGCCTGAATCCCGATTGGAAGGGATCCAAATGGTCCGCATCCTCCAGGCGTGCTTGGAGTTGTCTGGCAACCATCCGCTCAATCACCTTGCCCAAGAATGGTAAATTTGAGACTGGGCAATAGTTGCCCAAATTGGCTGGGTCTAAAGATGTTTTTTTAAGAAGCGGTTTAATGACCGCCTCTTTCAGCGGGTCTGGGAAGGCTCCCTCACAGAGGGAAGCATTCACCACCCCGCAGAGCCCATCGCCCAGCCCTTCCCGGCTCGCTTTTATCAGCCAGGATGGGCAAGGATCAAGGAGACAGGTGGTCGGTTTCACTTGTCCAAGCAGCCTGTCCACATCCTCAGAGTTAACAGATTGGAATTGATCCCATGTAACAGGACTAGACAGAACTCTAGCACTCTCCTACCCTGGCCCTGCTCCCACAGTGGAGTCTACCTCCTTCTGAATCTGAGCGACTTTATCTGCAAAAAACTTTGCAAAAGCATTGCAGGAGATCTTGGGGTCCATATCAGGCCCCGATGGTGCAGGTGGTTCCGATAGATTGCGAACCACCTGAAAAAGTCTCCTGCTGCTGTTTTCTGCAGATGCAATGGAGGCGGTGAAGAAGGCCCTCTTCGCCGTCACCATTGCCACTTGGTAGGCTCGACGTTGAGCTCTAGCCCGTGTCCGGTCTGATTCAGAATGAGTTTTCCGCCACCGGCGCTCTAGCCGTCTCAACGATTGTTTCATCACCCTCAGCTCCGGGGAAAACCACAGGGCTGTCCGGGCTCCATGCAATCGGAGAGGGCGCTTTGGAGCCAGACAGTCAATAGCCCTGGTTAACTCCGCATTCCAGCGGGCCACCAGGGAATCAGCTGAAAGGCCATCAACTTGGGATAAAACATCCCCGACCACTCTCTGGAAGCCAATTGGATCCATTAAGTGGCGGGGGCGGACCATCCGAATTGGTCCCACCTCCCTGCAGAGGGGAAGGGTCGCAGAGAAGTCCAGTTGCACCAGGAAGTGATCTGACCATGGCACTTTTTTTGTTTCGCTTTTAGTTAATGTCAGATCACCAACATCCGTAGAGGTAAACACCAAGTCTAAGGCATTTCCGCGGCTATGAGTTGGACCAAACTTATTCAGGGACAGCCCCATGGAGGCCATGCTTTCCACGAAGTCCCGAGCGGCCCCTTGTAAGGTCGTGTTGGCATGGATGTTAAAATCCCCCAGGACAACCAAGCTAGGTGTCTCCAGGAGCATATCCGCCACGACCTGAAGCAGCTCGGGCAGGGAATCCTTGGTGCAGGGGGGAGGTCGGTACACCAATAAGAATCCTGTACTGCCCCTATTGCCCAACTTCCAGAACATGCACTCAGAAAATTGGGTCTTCCCAATAGGACGCCTGGTGCAGACTAATGGCTTCCTAAAAATCACTGCAACCCCCCTCCCCGCCCACATGACCTGGGTTGCTGTGCATAAGAGAAACCTGGTGGGCAAGCAGTGGCAAGGACAGGCCCATCTGCTTCCTCCAACCAGGTCTCTGTCACACATGCCAGGTCAAAACCTCCATCCACAATCAGGTCATGGATGGCAGTGGTTTTATTCATCATTGACCTGGCATTGCACAGCAACACTTTCAGGTCACGTGGGTTTCCCTTGCTGATTCCAGTATCCTTCCGGTCAGGACCAGACCTGGAAGCAGGGATAGTCCTTAAACAACAACTAAACCTGCCTCCTCGGTAATGACATGGTCTGGTCTTAGCGTAACTCCTCCTCCGGCCCGTGATCACTAGATCGGGTGTCCCAATACATTCCTTCCTGTGGAACCTGCCCCAGCCATTCTATTGGCTGAGGCCCACTCCCAGGCAGCCCTGACCCTTCCCCTTAAAAGGCAAAATACAAACTATATAATAACTTAGCAGAATAATAAAAATAAAAGCACAGCAAAAAACAATAGTGCTAAAATTAAACTATTCCCCACCCTAACTAAATACTTAACCCAGTGTTTCCCAACCTTTTTTGGGCAAAGGCACACTTGTTTGATGAAAAAAATCTCGAGGCACACCACCATTACAGCCCCGTGACGTCAGCGCGCAGCGTCACGCCGGGAGGGACGCACGAAAGTGTAAGTTTCACTTTTTTCCCCTCCCCTCCTGTGTAAAGGGGAATGCACTCTGCTAAGTAAAGGTACTTGCCACAGCAGCGTCAACGTCACAGCACCCACCGGCACCCAAGAGAGAAGGGGTCTCAGCAGCCCTTTTGCCAGGAAGAGGAGCAAGAACGAGAGGAGGAGGAGGAAGAGGAAGAGAGTCCCCCCCCAAAAAAATTCTCCTTTTGATCTTCCTTATTTGCAATTCCTCATTGCAAAACAGCGGTTGATATACAGCTGATTTTTTTGTTATTACAGTCCCCACCCCCTCACCTAGAAAAACACCACCTGTCAATTTTTTTTTTATTATTATTATTATTATTATTATTATTATTATTATTATTATTATTATTATTATTATTCCCCGCCACTCTGGGAGGCTGAAGCCCTTTAAGGCTTCCTTCTGTCCACTCTCTGTGAATTACCTGCCCGGAGCGGGTTTCTGGGGGGGGCGCTGCTGCCGGTGTCCTCCCCGTCGAGTCTCGCCTTGCCCGGCGCGTGGCGGCTGCCCTTTCCCACACTCTGCCGGCTGCGCTGCCAATCCCCGCGGCTCGGCCTGTCAGCGTTACCGGGCTCGGCGGGCGGTAATTCCCGAAGAAAGCCGGCGGCGCTTGAAGAGCTGGCAAGCCCCCATTTGCATGTCTGTTTTCCGCAGCCCTTGGAGAGGATTAAGTTCCCTCCTTCCTGCCGGGGAACCTCCAAGCTTTGGGGGTGGGGGGGAGGAGGCAGCAAAGTGAGGCAGGAAGGAGAGCGCGGCTTGGCTCCTTGCCGCCGCCGCCCCGCCTCTCGCCGCCGGACTCGCCCACCTCCCTCCAGGCAACATCTCGCGGCACACCAGGCAACATCTCGCGGCACACTAGTGTGCCGCGGAACAGTGGTTGGGAAACACTGGTGACTACCCGGCATGGTGACCGGGAGGGTTGTCCACAAACCGTGGGGGGTCCTGTTGAAGTACGCCAACTAGGATCCCACAGGTGTCACCGCTCGGGGGCGTGCCGGAGGCCCTTACCTCCCTAGGTTTCGGACAAGGCAACGCCCCCCGGAGTCCTCTACCGGACTACCCCTTTAATTGGGGGAAGGTGATGGCGCTTCCTTCCCCCCTCTCATTTGCATAACAATTCCCCCTGCCAATGCCTAACCGCCACTCGAGCGAAGCTCGCCGCCAATACCTTTAAACCTGTAACCAATCCCTAATCCCTGCAATGATGTCTCCCAACCAAATGTCATTTCCTGCATTTGAAAGATGCACGCCATCCCGTCTGTAGAGGGCCTCGTTGCTGTACTGGATGCTTGGGTGGCCAATGACGCACCCACCCAGAGCCGCCACTCTACGCTGCACAGCCCGCTCCAAAACCTTTCGAGCTTTATTGACCCCAGCCGGGCTCACACAGTCCCTCCATGTCCTCCTTTCAAGCAGCGAGGACCACAAAATTGTGATGCTCGGGTAAGCCGCCATCAATTCAGCCAGATCGTCAAATATATGCCATCTCAAGTCAATCGCTTTGCGATATGCCAAGTCATTTCCCCCCAACTGAATAACCAAGGCATCCGGGGGGCCGTCAACGGCAGCTCTCGCCATCACCACAGGCTTGAATTCGCTCCAGCACATTCCTCTTCTTGACAAGCATGTCAGCTCAACATTAGCAGGCAAGTTTAAGTTAGGCCCTAGCCCGGTAGTCTTGGCTCGAACATTGGCCCAATGGACAATGCTGTGGCCCACCAACCAGATGTGTATCTTTTGTAATTCTGAAAGGAAATAAACAGAAAGATCGAGGTCAGGTTTTGTCACCATTCTCAATTACCTTCTTAAGTAAGCCCTGTATGCGTTAGACTTCCACCGGCCCAGATCTTTTATCCTCTCCAAGGAGAGACCGAGGTGCACTGCCGTGGTTGCAGCACCAATCCTGAAGGAATGCGCGGCAAATTCCTCCGCGGGCAGGCCACAGGCAGACAGAGCTTTGCGCATTACACGAGTAAACTGGTGTCGGGCCAAAGGGGAGCTGTCAGCATGGATAAGGAAGGGGCCCGGACTACTGGGTCTTAAGCAGAGGAAACGCCGTGCATCCCTAACCGGGCAGGGCCCAGTACTTTGGGCAGCTGGTAAACACAGGAGGGCTCCCCTACCCTGTTGATCCGTCTTGGAGCTGCGCACCTGAACTAACAACTCGCTTGTCGATAGGGTTATATCACTTATGAGGATGCCCCTCAGACCGTGGTCGGCCCCTCCCTCGCAGACCACTTCCCCTACGCGGAGGGCCCCAAAGAAGGCTATGGAATAAGCTGCGGAAAATAGGCGCGCTTCATATTTTGACCAGCAAATTTCACGTAATTTTACGTGTATCTGGGATAGAACATCATAAGTTATGGGCCTCCTCTTGTCGGAGCTGGAAGGCTGGATCCGGCGCCAGCCCTCTAGGGTCTTGTGTACTATAAACTTAGCGCACGGGTCAGTGTTGAAAAAGGTTTTACAGAAATATGAAATCCCGGCGGACTGAATGTTGAGAGTCTTGGGTGCCCGGCCCAACCCCTTCAAGTATGCCAAATAATGTAAGACCTCCCTCGTGGAGGGGACGGCATTCGGTATGCCTTTGGGTGATCTACTGCGAAATTTGAGGAAGTCGGCCCACGCTTTTTTGTAGGATCTCATTGTGGAGGGGGCAACTGCACCGAATACTCCCTTCAAGACTTCCTGCTCCCAAGACTCCAGAGATGCTCCGGGAAAGGCATTGATGACTGCTCCGCCTCCGGCGCTAACGAGCGGAAGCGCTCCATCTGAAAGCGAGATAGAGCATCCGCAATATCATTATTAATGCTGGGTACAAATTTGGCTGAGAAATATATATTGTGCTCGAGACATAGGAGAACAAAGGACCGTAATAGGTTTCCAACCCTAGGGGAGCGTGCCGACTGCCTGGAAAGAACTGCCACCACTGCCTGGTTATCTGTGTTGAAACAAACCCTATGATTGCAGAACTGCTCAGTCCAAAGATGAACTGCCATCAGGATAGGGAAGAATTCTAAGAACGTCAGGTCACAAGAAATGGATTGACCCCGCCACTCTTCTGGCCACCTTCTTGCGCACCATTGCCCCCTGAAATAGACCCCGAAACCTAAGGACCCAGCAGCGTCAGACTGCACCTGGAATTCAGCGTTGAGAGCCATAGAATCCTGCCATAAGGATACGCCGTTGTAATTCTCGAGGAATTGTAACCAGACTTCCAGATCATTTTTGACATCTTTGGATGTCCTTAGGCCCTTAGGCCCGCAGACAATCTTGCCAGCCGTCCGCAGAAAGGCCTGCCCGGTGCCACCACCCTGCAAGCGAAATTCAGGTGGCCCAATAGGGATTGGATCTGCCTTAGTGTAACCTTCTTTAGGGGCAAAAGCTGCTGAATCACCTCCTTGAGAGCTAACAACTTATCTTTGGGTAATTTGGAGGTTTGGGCCACAGTATCCAATTCAGTACCTAAGTAAACTAATGCAGTAGCCGGACCCTCAGTTTTTTCGGCGGCCAGGGGCACCCCCAGCTCTTCTGCCAATGCCATGAAGGCGTCCAAGAGCGCTGTGCATTGCAGCCTGTCCTCTGCCACCAGAATAAAATCATCGAGGTAATGGGACACGCCCGACGACCCTGTCCTGGCGCGAAGGGCCCAATCAAGAAAGGTGCTGAAGGCCTCAAAGGCCGAGCAAGCCACAGAACATCCCATGGGCATAGCTTTGTCGGTGAAATACACCCCCTTGAATTGGAAACCCAACCAACGGAAGTCTGCCGGATGAACCGGAAGCAAGCGGAACGTGGACTCAATGTCGCATTTGGCAAGGAGCGCCCCAGGCCCAAATCTGCGGATCATTTTTACGGCCTGATCAAAGGAGGCATATTTCACCGTGCAAAGCTCTTGAGGGATTGAATCGTTGACCGAGCCTCCCCTTGGGTAGGAGAGATTGTGGATCATACAGAACTCCCTTGGGGCCTTTTTCGGCACGATACCCAACGGGGATAAGTGAAGACCCTCTACTGGGGGCTCTGTGAAAGGACCTGCCACCCTGCCTGCGCTGATTTCCTTCTCTATCTTTTTTTTTACTATCTCTGGCCTCTCCCTAACAGATTTTTGGTTTTGTGGGTCCCCGGTGTTAGGGGGGGTGGACACTGGGATTCTGAACCCCAAGGAGAACCCCTCCCAAAGGTACTGCGCCACCTTTTGATCGGGATACTGGTCCAGCAAGGTCTTGAGGGGCTGCAGTTTGATGGGAGAGGAGGCTAAACCAAGGTAGTGGTTACTGACGGTTAGCGGGCCCCTGATGGGTGGATCCGGGGGCACCCCTATTATTACTGGGGAAGAACCCCCGCCCCCCGAAAGGGCTGCTGTTTGTTCTTGAAGCAGGCCGAGGCGGGGTGGCTACCCCAGCACCGCTCGCATTTGTGCAAATACTTACAGGAGGGCCGCGAGCATACGCCCCTGTTGTATTCCCAGCATTGTCGGCGGCGCTTCGGCTCTGTCTTACCAGTCTTGGAGGCCTCCTGGTTTTTCTTCTCGATGTAGGGGTTGACGTCTTCGCCCCAGAAATTAGGATCCGTTAGATCCCAGCGGGTAGAAGGCAGGAGAGACGCATTTCTACGAAAATTCTCATCGTACGTTAAAGCAGCGTTTTCTCCCGTGAGGGCATGAGCCCTCCTGACGTGGGCCAAATAGGCAACCAAATCCATAGAGCGCCTAGGATAAGCGGCGCACACGACTCCCATAAACACCTGGTACCCGTCCAGCCAGTTCTCAAAGGTGCGCTCCGCCCTAGGCGTCCTGTACCTCCGCTTACCATAAGAGCGCCTCTTCTCCCCTTTTCCCGTTAGTTTAGTCGGAGGGAGAAGGGTGAACATGTCCACGTAGTCCCCATTGAGGATCTTATTCCTCTTCTTCTGGGACAAGTGGAACCCCAAGATGAAATCAGTGGATTGATGAGTGGCCACTTTAACATCCTCCACCAATGCCCCATCCTTCCAAGACAATACGCCATTAAAAGACTTACGATGGGAATTGGCCCTCCTTTCATGTGCCCAAAGCGGGATCCGGTGATTATCTTCCCCTAAAACCCAGTAGCCATCCATGGGGCCCTCGCTATCTGAGTCGGATGATGACGTACCTGAGTCATCCTCGGTCTCTGATTGTTTACTTCTCTTCTTCTTAGAGGACGTGTGCTTCTTCTTAGACTTCCTCTTCCCACCTTGCACCTCGACGTTGGCTGCAATCGTGCTTGCCGCCGGCTGGGGGGTGATCGGTTCCATGTGCTCTTCCTCCAGCGCGGAACCAGCACTGTCCTCAGTTGAGCTGCCGTGGGCCTGCGGTTCCTGAAATACACTAGGAATGTCTGGAGTTTGTGAGCCATGGTTACCACCGGTGCCCTTGTCCGTGGCCCTCCCCTTGCCAGGACCCTTAGCTGGCGCCTTTCCTTTGCCTGCGCTTTGGCTTGTATTCTTGGCAGTGGCTGCCCGGGAACGGGTATTAGGGCGACCCATATTGACTGCTTCAGCCTGGCTGCCGCAGCCTGCGATAGCGGGGATGTCCTGCTGGACCTGGACGGGAGGAGTGTCAGGTATAACATCTTGTGAGGGTTCCGGAGCTGAAGGTACCAAACCCCCTTTTGACCTGCACCGTTTATAAAACGTTTCGAAGGCCATAAAAAATTGGGCGAAATCTTGGGGGTCACAAGGCAAGGAAGGCACTTGGGCGCCCCCACGCGCCGGCAGATTGGCAGAAGTTGATGCCTGCTGGTCTCCTCCGGAAGCCATTGTATAATGGATGGGTAACCAACCGCTAACTGTAAGCCTAGAGATTTGGACCTGCGCCGCTATTGGTGTAACTTGCGCCCTGCACAGTACTGTAACGCTGTATTACCTTGTCGCTTATTAACAGTTCAGTATTCTCAACACTGGCCTAACTGTTTACCTATTAAACTAGTTCGGTAAAACTAGTTCAGTAATATCCACACCGACTCAGCCAAAAAACCCCTTGGTCCACATACTCAGAAAAGGGGGGGCTGTGACCCAGTTGGTTCCTAAGTATTGATTCCCGCTGCTATCGCAGGCTAGCGGGTAAACAGGGCAGTCACCCTAAAACCTTCAGATGTATGCGAGGGCCTAACCCTCCCCTCTCTTAAATGTTTTTTTTAATTTAATTTTAACTATATATATATATAGTTAAATATATAGTATATATTTGCTTTCGTAGATTTTCACGGGTATAGGAATGCAGGTTTTGGTGTCTTCGGGTGTCTTCCCGTGTAAGAGTCGGGGTGTCTGTGCGACGTTTCGACGAGGTCTCACTCGTCATCTTCAGGCTGGTGCTTTCGGCTTCTTGAGCAGAGTCTGGTGTTTGAGTTCCTATAAATAATGTTGAGGGGTGTGGTGTATAGCCTCCAACGTTCTGGGTAGAGAGGAAGTTCCTAGATTAGTGTGCCTTTTCTTCTTTTGTTCCTTAATTACTTGAGGGATATCTTGGGTGATTTCATGAGTGATATTCTGAATATCACTGGGTGGGTCATTAATTACTTGAGGGATATCTTGGGTGATTTCATGAGTGATATTCTGAATATCACTGGGTGGGTCATTAAGTGTAGATTAGTTGCTAAAGCTCTCGTGTCTTGACCTCTTGAGCTTGTGAAGAGTTTTTCTGAGAAGATGGCTGTGCTGCATTTAGTTGTGCTCTGGCTTGGCTTCGTGTATAGGGGCGAGCTATGGTTTTGTGCCTTGTGCCAGCCAGATCTGTGTAGGGATTGCAGGGGGGTGCAGCATCCAGAGGTGCCACTATAGTTTGGTTGCTGGATGGAGTCTGTAATATGTCTGTGGAGAGGGTCTGGGTTTGGGTCTGGTGTGGTTGATTGGAGACGGCGTTCTGTGTGCCTCTGGTTCTGGTGTCGGTTTTTGTGGGGAGGGCTAATTTCCAGATGTCTGGCAGGCGGGACGTGTCGTCACGCTTGTTCATGTTGTGAGGGTGTTTCTCTATCTCGATGGCTTCCATGATTATTCTCTTGTGGTGATGTTCCATGTTAAAGAGCAATTTGGAATCTGCAAAATTAATTTCGCTCAAGTAATTAATGACCCACCCAGTGATATTCAGAATATCACTCATGAAATCACCCAAGATATCCCTCAAGTAATTAAGGAACAAAAGAAGAAAAGGCACACTAATCTAGGAACTTCCTCTCTACCCAGAACGTTGGAGGCTATACACCACACCCCTCAACATTATTTATAGGAACTCAAACACCAGACTCTGCTCTGTTCCAGTAACAAGAAGCCGAAAGCACCAGCCTGAAGATGACGAGTGAGACCTCGTCGAAACGTCGCACAGACACCCCGACTCTTACACGGGAAGACACCCGAAGACACCAAAACCTGCATATATATATATATATATATATATATATATATATATATATATATATACACTTAATGACCCACCCAGTGGTATTCAGAATATCACTCATGAAATCACCCAAGATATCCCTCAAGTAATTAAGGAACAAAAGAAGAAAAGGCACACTAATCTAGGAACTTCCTCTCTGCCCAGAACGTTGGAGGCTATACACCACACCCCTCAACAGTATTTATAGGAACTCAAACACCAGACTCTGCTCTGTTCCAGTAACAAGAAGCCGAAAGCACCAGCCTGAAGATGACGAGTGAGACCTCGTCGAAACGTCGCACAGACACCCCGACTCTTACACGGGAAGACACCCGAAGACACCAAAACCTGCATTCCTGTACCCGTGAAAATCTACGAAAGCATATATATATATATATATAATTTATTATTATTATTATTATTATTTATTATTATTATTATTATTTTAAAGTATTTATTTATTTTAGTTTTTATTTACTTATTTATTTATTTATATTTATCTAACTATATACTATTTATTTAGTTTAATGCCACTGCTATTGTTGCAAACCAGTGGGGTGCTAATATAGATGCCGCTGGATCCTTAAAGCAGTGTTTCCCAACCGGTGTTCCGCGGCACACGAGTGTGCCGTGAGACGTTGCCTCGTGTGCCGCGAGATGCCTGGAGGGAGGCGGGCGAGTCGGGCGGCGAGAGGCGGGGCGGCGGCGGCGAGGAGAGGCCGCGCCTCCTGCTGCTGCCTGGCGCTCCTCCTCGCAGCCGGCAGCGCTGCCTGGGCGCCTCCGCGCGACTCTGCCTCGCTGGGTTTGGTCTCCCAGCAGAGACGGGTCACACGCGCACCTCCCTCCCTCCCTCAGCCTGCGCGGAGGGAGAGCCAGAGAGAGGCATCGCTCCTGCGCGGCGGGAGAGGGAGCAGCCGGAGCGATGCCCCAAACGAAGGCATGGGACCGGAGGGGAAATCATCTCCGAGGAGGATTGAGCGCAGCTGAGAGAAGCCTTTCGAGGAGCTGCCGTGTCCCCTGGAAACCCCCTTCCCAGCTCTGCCTGCCTGCCTGCCCAAAGCTTGGAGGGAAAAAACTTTCACTTTTGTGCGTCCCTCCCGGCGTGACGCTGCGCGCTGACGTCACAGGGCGGGGCTTTAATGGTGGTGTGCCGCGAGATTTTTTTTCAGTAAACAGGTGTGCCGTTGCCCAAAAACGTTTGGGAAACACTGCCTTAAAGAACTGTTTGAAGGAACGAGAAATTAGGAGCAATAATAATCCAAGTCTATCTTTTATAAACTGGACACCCAGTAGCAGATAGGCAGGAACCACCGCACATTAGCCAGTCGATAAATGCAAACGGGAAAATAAAGTCAATGCAAAGCTTCCCCCTACTGACTTGCAGCAAAGGATCCGTGAAAATGGCAAGCTGAATTAAAAGTAGCAGAAGGACACTGGAGCCGCAAGACTACAATGGACACACCTAAAATGGCCGCCGGGTGTTGACCACGTGGACCTCACCAAGATGGCGGCCGCTACTAAACCTCTTCCCTCTGCCCTGCCAACAATGGCCGCTTCACCACCCCCTAGGATAGCGTTCTCCGCTGCCCTTACTTCAGCCCTTAGTGGTAATGGCAGCCGCGGCTTCGATGCTCACGCCTAGGAAGGCGGCGGCAGCTGAGACCCGGAACACGGCCAAACACGGCAAAACACAGCAAAAGCCGCTTCGGCCCGACAAAAGTCACGCACGGCAAGCACCAGCACGGGGGGGGGGTGGTTCGTCAGTGAAAACAAAGCAGGGCAAGAAGCAGAGAAAGGGAGAAGGGAAGGACAAATGCCTGGGGGGAAGTGGAACACCGAGGGAAGAGTACGGGAGGCGAGGGGGAACCCCGGTGTGGCTTTTTTCCGGATCAGGGAACCTGGGAGGGGGCTACCGCTACAGCCGAAGGGAAGCAGAAATGAGAAGAGGAAATAAACGAACGGGCGGGAGGGAATCGCCGAGCGGGTTTGCGAATGGGGCGCCGAAAGGCAGACGCCTGAGTACGTTACCCCTCTCCTTGGAGCGCGAGGCTTACGAAGCGGTCCGCGACTCCTTGACTCCGCTCCGGGCAATGGGAAGGCCTCTCCGCCGCGCCGATCTCCCTCCTAGCGCAAAGCAACACCACAGACTGCTCAGCTGCACGCTTCGCTCAGCCCTCCTTTGCGGCGCACCCCCGCTCCGAAGTGATTTCAGCTCAGAAAAGTAGTGATTTAGCTCGAGTGGGGCGATTTAGCACGCGGCTGAAGGTGAGGCTTGCGGCGGCTGACGCAGTAAAGCAGAAGAGATGGAAAAATTCCCTCCGAAACCTCGAGTGGAAAAATAAAGGTAAAACCTCTCTGGTGCCCAGGTGGAAAGAGGGCGGTCCCCGGGCGTGCCTGGTCTTAAATAGGCCAGGCCCCTCCTCCCCGGCCAGCTGATTGGCTGGCCGGTTTGGTGACATGCCCGGGGATTCCCTGCTCTCGTGCAGGGGCAAAGGCCAGCCCCCGCGCGGGTGTGGGTGGAGTTGGCCCGCAACCCCATCGCCTCCGAGGCGGAAATGGCTTTCTTGGAATTATTGGCAATAAGTCATTGACAAAAGAATTCTCCTGTATTTGCAACATGACTAGTGGCTGGCATGATCTATTCTAGCTTCCCCTATACCACAAGCATCAAATTATCCGCTCACTGGGTCAGACGGTGGGCAAGGTTTGCGGCCTGGCGTGCAGCCACCACCATCTTCCAGCAGCCACTGTCGGAATCTCCACTCTACCGAGCTCATCCTCCGGTCGAGTCCTTTGTTCTCTCCTGCAATGATAATTAACGACCTGAGCCTTTGATAAGCCTCCAGGCACATTCCCCATTGCACAGAGTATCAAAGCAGCAGAAGTGACGAGATTTATGAGCTACATTGCAAGGTTTTATTTCTAACTATGCAGACAGAAAAGAAATATACATGCTCTCTCTGTGAAAGCAGAGAGCAACTGAACAAAGGAACAGGAAACATCAGATCCGTCTCCCGGCTTCCGTGAGACTTCCAACAGCCTGGAATGTCTCTGGAATGTAAACAGAGTCTTGTGACTCTATGAACTGCACAGTGGCATAAACAGAAACCTAACATCCTCCCCCTTTCTGTGAACACCACTGGGCAGTGTGTCATGTGCAACCTCAGTACAAACCCAGTTTCTGTACATAGGTACAGTGTTGATCCCCTGGAACAACCTTGGACAATAAATCAGCAGGAATTTCATTACCTGGCATGTAGGACACCGTTACGAGTCCTTTCTGAACACATTCTCTATCATGTTGCAGCTTCAATTGCAAGTGCTTTGTGCTTTGCTTACAACCTTCAGAAGTCAGCAAAGCCAAACATGCTTTGCTGTCCTGATAAACCTGAATTGGAACTTTACAGGAATTCCCATGTCTTTACACAATTGTAACAACCATTCACAATCCACAAGTGAATAAGTGTCACTTCCAAAACAAGTGTCACTTCCAAAACTCGCATCAGCAAATCTCAATACCACCAGACTTCTGATTGTTAAATCTCAGTCTGTAATGCATAGTGCCTTTCAAATAGCGAGCTATGCGTCTCAGAGCTTTCCAATCCTTAACAGTAGTATTGTTGACATGTCTGCTTAGCAAATTTGTGCAAACGGCAAAGTCAGGTCTTGAACATCTGGCAATGAAGTTTAGTTTGCCTAGCACACTTCTCTACAGTGTAGTGTCAGAAAATGCTTCTTCAGTGTCATCTACCTGATAACCTGTTGTCATCATTGTGTCTACAGGGTTAGCATCCATCAGGTTTAGTTTGGTTTAACACATCAGCAATTTTCTGAGACTGGTGTACTAAAATATTACCATCTTGGTCTCTCTCTATTTCCAGAGATAGGTAGTTGGTTACCTCACCAAGATCTTTCATATCAAACTGCTCCTTCAGTTGAGCTAGGGCGCTATTGTACATTTTGACATCCTTCCAAAATAAAAGAATATCATCAACATAAAACAAGCAATACAGCTTCTTTTGCCCTTCCTCTTTGACAGATACACATGGATCAGCTTTACCTTGCTGAAAACCTGGAGAAAACAACACTTCAGTGAGTTTAGAGTGCCAGCATCGTGCGCTTTGCTTGAGACCATATAGGGACTTCTTCAGAGAGCAAACAAATCCCTGTTTTACCTGTACGCCATCAGGTGGAAGCATGTAAAGTGATTCACCTAAAGTTCCGTACAAAAATGCTGTATTCACATAGTGATGAGAAACGTGTAGATTCTCTTCTGCAGCAACTTTGAGCATAAGCCTAATGCTCTCATATCTCACGGTGGGTGAGTAGGTCTCATGATTTATTTATTTTTTTATAAATAATTTTTATTAACCGGCCAATCAAATCAAATTAAATCACATCACATAAATTCCGAATTACAAAGCCGAATTTTAAATTTTGTTGGGGGGGACCAATATTTCACGATCCAAAGGGGGATTCTGATCATCTTCTTGCTACTGCGTTAATGTCCAAATCAGTCCAAACAGAGTTCATAATTCTATCCAGTCTTATCTTGCTGTTTCCACATCACATCTTGTTCATATATTTTCTCTTTTTTCTTTATGATCTCTTCTGATAGTCTCCTTAAGCCAATAAACACCAATATTAATCCTGTGTGAATTTTTCCGTTCTTCCAATCCTCAAATCGAAATGGTTTCCATATATCATCGCCTTCATAGATAACATCGCTCTTTCCATCATTAATCTTGCAAAACTGTCGCTCTTAAGTCCCTCTGAGGAGTTTCACCCACAATATAAAAGCAGCTCTATTTCTCTATTTCTCCTCCCAGACTCAAGACCTCCGACAGAACTTCCCAATATGGTGACGGCATTTTTAACTGCGTCATTCCAAAGCTCTTATACATTCCACACTCTTCTTAAAACATGCTTTGGTTCGAAAGTTTATCTCCACACAGCCTTAAATCCACAGCTTAAGTCCTTAAAACGACATTTCTGACTCGTGAGGGGAGGGGATTCTTGTTTAATCACATTAGGAAAGAAAGGAAAGTTTTTTCCCCCTCCCCCATCAGTCATTTGCCATACCGTATCTTAGCGTATCTTCTCATGATTTATTTTTATCTTATTTTATCAGAGATCTCTTCTGTTAGCAGTCTTTACTCCCCCTCCTTCCTTGAAATATGTGCATTCCTTCATCCAAATTGTTTCTTTTGAAGTTCTTGCAGCTAGTGGCACAGATCAGGGATGGCGTCCAGGAGTGCCGGAATCTGACAGGAGGGCTTTGTGCCTAGTGCCCCCATCCCCACAAATTCGGGGGTGGTATAGGGCACAGCAGGCAAGGGCAGTCCCCCCCCCACCATCCGGGGGGGTAGGGAGGCTAATTACTCCCGTCATAGCCTCATAGAGTAGGTCTCGTGATAGTCTTCTCCTGGTACCTGTGAAAAACCTCTGGCTACCAATCTGGCTTGTGTCTGACTACCTTGCCATTTTGATCTGTCTTCGCTTTGAATACCCATTTGCTGTCAAGCAGTTTCATCCTTTGTGTTTGTTTTTTTTAAATATATTTTTATTATTTTTTCCAGGTACAGAAGCAAAGTCAGATATAGAAGGAAATAACAGAAAAAGAAAAAGAAAAACAAAAACAAAAAAGATCCATCTTTCCAAAACTTTTTCCATGATCTACCGGACTTCCCCACATCTCCCCAACCCTGCATTCTTTGCAATAAAAATGTCAGCAAATTAATACCTTGTTTCATGTATTCTTTGTACTTTCAAATAATTATGTTTTGGGTTTAAAATACTTATTATCAATTTACTTTTGATCAGAAATATATATAATGGTAATTTAAACTTTAATACTTTCCTAGTTATAACTTAATTTCCCATATCCCGAAATCTTATCGCTGAAGCTATATTTTCCAACTCATGCAAATTCTTAACATTCATATAACTTATAATATTTTTGTAGATAGTCCTTGAATTTTTTCCAATCCTCTTCTATCGATTCTTCTCCCAAATCTCGGATTCTGCCAGTCATTTCGGCCAATTCCATATAGTCCATCAATTGCGACTGCCACTCTTCCAGTGTGGGTAAATCTTGTGTCTTCCAGTATTTTGCGATGAGAATTCTTGCTGCTGTAGTTGCGTACATAAAGAAAGTTCTATCCTTCTTTAACACATTCTGGCCGACAATGCCCAAAAGGAAGGCCTCTGGTTTCTTGGGAAAGGTGTATTTAAATACCCTTTTTAACTCATTATAGATCATTTCCCAGAATGCCTTCACTTTTGGACAAGTCCACCAGAGGTGAAAGAATGTCCCTTCAGCCTCTTTACATTTCCAACATTTATTATCAGACAGGTGATATATCTTTGCGAGTTTGACTGGGGTCATGTACCACCTATATATCATTTTCATATTTTCTTTCAAGGCATTACATGCCGTGAATTTCATACCGGTGGTCCATAACCTTTCCCAGTCCTCAAACATGATGTTGTACCCAATATCCTGCGCCCATTTTATCATGGCTGATTTGACTGTCTCATCCTGAGTATTCCATTTAAGCAGCAAGTTATACATTCTTGAAAGAACCTTAGTTTTTGGTTCTAACAGTTCTGTCTCTAGTTTCGATTTTTCCACCTGGAATCCTATTTTTTTGTCCTTTTTAAAAACCTCTTGCTTTTCTGACAATATGATTTTTAAACATTTTGTGAATCTTAACCTTGTCGTACCACAAATTTGCATGCCATCCAAAAGCATTGTTAAACCCTTCCAGATCTAGGACATCGGTGTTTTCTAATAGAAACCAATCTTTCAACCAGCAGAAAGCTGCAGCTTCATAATATAACCTTAAGTCCGGCAGGGCAAATCCCCCTCTTTCTTTTGCATCCGTTAATATTTTAAATTTTATCCTGGGCTTTTTGCCCTGCCAGACAAACCTAGAAATATCTTTCTGCCACTTTCCAAAACATTCCACCCTGTCCACAATCTGTAGGGTTTGAAACAAAAACAACATCCTTGGCAATACATTCATTTTTACCACTGCAATTCTACCCAACAAGGAAAGTTTCAGTCTTGACCAAGTTTCTAAATCCCTTTTAACTTCAGCCCAACATTTTTCATAATTGTCCTTGAATAAATTCAGATTTTTGGAGGACAAATTGACCCCCAGGTATTTCACTTTTTTAACCACATTTAATTCTGTTTCTTTCTGAAACTCATTTGTTTCTGAAGGTGTCTTTTTGTACTAGATTCTGGCTCCTGTAATGTTAATACCAAATCATAGTCTTAGGTGCCAGCCCTCTAGATGTCCATATTTGGTCGATTCTTGTCCAGGACAAGTGAGCCTCAGAAAAGAATGTTCCTTCTTTACCTAAGGGGTTCTTTGTCCTCCAAATGTCAATCAGATCCATATTGTCAGTTAGTTCAAAAAAGGTTTTAGGTAGTCTGCCATCTTTAGTTAAATTTTGGTTTTGTGACTTGTCCATGTAGGTAGAGACCACCCCATTCATATCTCCCATCATAATGATGTTGGTATAGTCCAGATAGTCCAGCATAGTCTCATGCAGCTTTTTGTAAAATTCCGACTTCCCCTCGTTTGGTGCATAAATTCCTACTATCAAAAATTTTTCTCCTTGTGTTTGTATCTCAATTGCCAAAATTCTTCCTTGCTCATCTTTAAATAGAAATTTCGGTGACAGATTCTCCTTTGCATAAATCACTACGCCTCTTTTCTTAACTTTGTCTGATGAGATAAATTCCTGGCCTAGTATTTTATTGATTAATACTTTCCTGTGAAGCCTAGTCACACGTGTTTCCTGCAGGCAAATAATATCCAATTGTTCTTTTTTCAATATGTGAAAGATCCTTCTTCTTTTTTCCGGGGAATTTCCGCCATGTATGTTCCAACTGAGTAGCTGCAGAGACATCCTGGATCAATCTAAAAGTCCTATAGAGGTGTGACTTCATCCTTTGAACTGTCGGAACTAGCTCCCATGTTTTGTTCCTCTCTAAGGAATCAAGCTCAGCCTTCATGGCATTTAACCATGGCTCAGCATCCTTCGAGTCCAAAGACTGGATCTCCTGGAAGTTTGAAGGTTCAAATACCTTCTTGGAGCTATTAACAACAGTTACAGCTTTTGCTGCTTTAGCAAATTCATCAGCAAATCTCTTTGGAGGTTTACCTTTTGTGGCTCTTTCAGACCTGCGAATCAGACGTAAGTCTTCAACGCTCTCCTCTTCTTCCTTAGGAGAAAAATGGCCTATAGTGAACAGTGGTTCCTCCAATTCTCAATCAAAGCCTTCAGAGGGTCGCAGAGAGGCCTTAGCACTCTTGAAATCCTCTGAGTCAGTTTCAGATTCAGAATCAGAACCCTCATCAGTGGGTGTGGGGTTTTGCTGCTGTTTATCCTCAGACTCTTCACTGTCATCAGGATAACACTGTGTCAGTCATCATTACTCTGTAAGAACCTTTCTGATATCCTAGAAAGATATGATGCAAACCACATTTGCCTAACTTGGAGCTTTGTGGTGTGTGAACCCACATGTCAGAACCAAAAATTCTCCTGTGCTTGATGAATGGTTTCCTGCCAAACATCTTTTCATAGGGGGTACAACCAATTGGTGATGATAACCTGTGATTATAAGTGTAAACAAAACAGCTGAGCGATTCTGCCCAATAACTCTCTGGAAGATTAGCATCATGCAGCAAGGTTTTCAAGCCTTGAAGCAATGTTTGGCTTGCCCTTTCACAAAGTCCATTTATCCAAGGAGACCGTGGACTTGACAAATCATGTTGAATTCCTTTCTCAGTCAGAAAAGCTTCAAACTGCTGAGAAGTGAATTCTCCCCCTCGATCTGTAAATAAACATTTCACCTGTTTATCATGCACATTTTGTAACCAAGCACAGTGCAGCCTTATTAGACTTTACCGACTGGTCAAATGACACCGAGGTTGATTCAGAGAAAGAGTTTATTCTGCTCTCCGGATAGCAGAAAGCACTTGTGTGGTCAGTTCACAGCAAGTCCAAAGAAATGAGAAATTTCATGCAGTATATATATCCTCCAGGCACCCTCTCCCCCCTTCCCCAGGAATTCAAGCACGTCAGCTTATACACGTAAGTTGACATCCATGACCATAAACAGTTATTCCTGTTCCGGCACTCTTGACCATAAAAGGTTCTTCCTGTTCCTATACTCTTATCTTGGGGCAGGAGGTCACCAACTCCTGGCGCCATTCCCGGGTCTCTTGTCAGACTTGACAAGGTCAGTGCGTCTTTGTGGTCTTTGTGGTCAGGATGTAAGATAAGACCCAGATGTGCCATTGCTGCTCTACTGGAACTGGCAAGGCCACTCATTGTCGTCAAGGACTGATAAAGGAGAGGGCTTTGAGCACTTGTTTATACAGCTGGGTTTTCTGTTTATACATTGACTCAAGCGCAAGCTTCCTGAGCTTGAAAAGCTCAAGTTAATGCATTTTAGAAATGCTCCCTTGGAGGAGGAAAAATGGGGATTTTGGGTCAGTTTCAAACTGACTGCACAGAAACCCATTCCTTCATTCCCAAACCTAGAACCTAGAACATTCCTTGAACCTAGGAAACACTTCTGATTTCTGCTTGAGATTGAACACATGAATATACCTGGAAAATGAATCAATGAGAACCATGAAGTATTTGGGCTCCACCCAAAGAGGTTGCTTGTGGACCAACAAAATCAGCATGCACTACCTGGTATGGTTCTGTAGCTTGTCTACTAGACACCTTACCTTTTGCAGCCATTTTGACCTTGTTTGCTGCGCATGCCTTACACTTCATGTGGTACCTGCAGGGTTTAATAGTCATACCTTCAGCTAAGGCAGGCATTTTGGAAACTGCCTCGAAGTGTAAATGACCAAATTTCCTGTGATAATCATGAATACATCCTGCATGCAAAACCTTGTTAGTACCTGCAATACAACAAGTTTCATCCTGCACAACATCAACAGAATCATCATAATGCAATACGAAAAAATGATCAACATAATCAGCATGCAATACAAAGTCATCTTTCTTGGTGATGGTGCACTTCCTCTTCTTGAAGGAAACGTCTATGTCCTGTTCAGTCAGCTGTGAGACGCTCAATAGGTTGTGTGCAGCATCTGGAACAAAAATAATGTTGCTTATCAATGCATCCAAGCTGTGAAGAACAACCATTCCATAGCCTTGACTGGAGATCGTGTGGTCATCCGCTTGGTAAATTGCACCTTCTTACGGAGTAAAGGACACAAACAGATGTTTGTCTTGACAAACGTGCTTGGTAGCTCCTGAGTCGACGATGAAGAAAGATCTAGATGTCTTCTGGACCTTTGGAGTGAAGCGTGAGACCATTGCCTTGTTCTGCATTGTCCTGGACTTCAGACCTTTGCCTTTGCCTTTTCCACGCGTTGAGCTTTCGCTGCACTGCTCTGTTGCCTTGGCCTTGGGATGTTTGCACTCCCTTTTCACGTGGCTTAGACGTCCACACGAGTAGCATTTCACTGCCTTCAAAGATTTGGCGCCATCTAGTGGTTCCACTGATTTCTGGGATGACGTCTGTGAGGACTCCCCCTTAGTGATGCAGCTAGCACTACGGCGATCCGCTTCATTTAACACCACAGCTGTAACATGCACTACCGATAGCTGCGCAGTAGGCAAAACAGCAAGCTGGCTGGCAATCACTTCCCAACTTGAATCCAAAGAATGTAGAATCATGAAGGAATACACAGCCTCTGGAACGGTGATTCCATGCTGTTGCAACTCATGCCTGAGATTCTGCAATTCCATGAGGTGAGCACATACACCTGCTCCTTCAGCAAGTGCCATATCATGCAACTTGGCATAAAAGAACAAAGAAGCACCCGCTTCTGTTCTTAAATGTGACTCTTGGAGACTGTGCCACATCTGCCTGGCTGAGGCCTTGTCACGCGAAAGACATAACTCTTCAGGAGAAACAATAAGCGTCAGAGTTCCCCTTGCTTTGGAATCCTTAGCCTCCCATTCTGGGATTATGTAGGGGTCAGATGGGATTACCATGAGGAATTATAAAATATACATCAAGCCATCGTGTCCACGATGAAAGCATTGTGTTGACTGGGTTTGATATATTGACGATAATTTCTGATTAAATCTCATAAGATTCTACATTCATGCCCTTTTGATGCCCCTTTGCCTCTACTGTCCATTTCTCTCTCCTCACGTCACGTACACAGCAGTACACAGCAGTTGCTTCACCAGGCAGGCATCCTGGGCCATAAAAGATAGTGGGCAAGTTCTTTGATGTAGTTTCTTATATATAATCTTAAAATGTTAATCTTGGAGCCAGGAAACAGATCTCACATGAAGGTGGTAGTGATCTGGTCTTTCTGGCCATTCTTCTTATCATGTTTATTTCTCAGCTGAAGCTCAACATCAAAAAAATGAAGATCATGGCCACTGGGCCCATCACCTCCTGGCAAATAGAAGGGGAAGAAATGGAGGCAGTGAGAGACTTTACTTTTTTGGGCTCCATGATCACTGCAGATGGTGACAGCAGTCACGAAATTAAAAGATGCCTGCTCCTTGGGAGAAAGGCGATGGCAAAGCTAGACAGCATCTTAAAAAGCAGAGGCATCACCTTGCCAACAAAGATCCGTATAGTTAAAGCCACGGTTTCCCCAGTAGTGATGTATGGAAGTGAGAGCTGGACCATAAAGAAGGCTGATCGCCGAAGAATTGATGCTTTTGAATTATGGTGCTGGAGGAGACTCTTGAGAGTCCCATGGACTGCAAGAAGATCAAACACATCCATTCTTAAGGAAATCAGCCCTGAGTGCTCACTGGAAGGACAGATCGTGAAGCTGAGGCTCCAATACTTTGGCCACCTCATGAGAAGAGAAGACTCCCTGGAAAAGACCCTGATGTTGGGAAAGATGGAGGGCACAAGGAGAAGGAGACAACAGAGGACGAGATGGTTGGACAGTGTTCTTGAAGCCACAAACATGAGTCTGACCAAACTGTGGGAGGCAGTGGAAGACAGGAGTGCCTGGCGTGCTCTGGTCCATGGGGTCACGAAGAGTCGGACACAACTAAACGACTAAACAACAACAACAAAAGGTTCTTTAATTCCTCCTCACTTTCTGCCATCAAGGTTGTGTCATCCGCATATCTGAGGTTGTTGATATTTCTTCCAGCAATCTTAATTCCGGTTTGGGATTCATTTACCCCAAAATATATGCATGCTAATTAGTGTTGTAGTGTAACTTTTTCCCCACATGGGGTTTGATGAAATGCTCAGAGGAAATATGATTGGTTTTTACGAGCACTGTGTAAAAGATTCTTTTGCTAATAAAATGGCCTGGTGAGGGGTGTGGTTTACGCACTTTTCTCCGAGAGCCTTGCTGGTCAAAGCCTCGTGTCTTGTTTTTAATCAGGGTCCAGTCCTTTCTTTACTTTGCAAACACAACTGGATTACTGGAGCTGGGGGGGGGGGCTTCTGTTATCACATTAAACAGACCCTCTTTTCATAGCAGGGCTTCTGCATACTGCACCCATTCCTGATAGTTCCCCCTTGAGAGCTTCGGAATCCCCATCGCGTATTGACGGGCCTCCTGATTGGCCATGTCTGTGTCTTTAAAGCAGGCTCAGCCTGTTTACAAGCAGCTGTGTTCCAAAAGCACACTGCATGAGGCTTTTGCTTATGCTGATCTTCTGCCGCAGCCGATCAGTGTTTTTTGGCTAGAAGATCAAAGTCCACCCTTATTGCCAATTAATTAGGGACTGGCAGGCTTCCCGGGGCAAGAGCACATACCTCCCATCAATCTTCTAGACACTCAGAGAAGATAAGCTGCATTCCGTTCTTCTGGGCCCAAAACCAAAAATGTCAGAATCTCCGCTACGACCGAGCTACCCCTCATCCTCCGCTGCAAATTAACGACCTGAGCCTTTGATAAACCTCCAGGCACGTTCCCCATTATGCAGAGTATCAAAGCAGCAGAAGAGATGAGAAATTTGAGCTACATTGCAAGGTTTTATTTCTAACTACGCAGACAGAAAAGAAATATGCATGCTCTCTCTGCGAAAGCAGAGAGCAACTGAACAAACAAAGGAACAGGAAACAGTAACATCACATCTGTCTCCCGTCTTCCGTGAGACTTCCAACAGCCTGGAATGTCTCTGGAATGTAAACAGAGTCTTGTGAATCTATGAACCGCATAGTGGCATAAACAGAAACCTAACAGCCACACTGCTCTGCTGGTCGTTGCTCCCCCACCCCACCCCCATTGGTCGCTGCAGAGTCTTTCTCTGGGTTCCTACCAAAACCCATTTTAAATTGGCCTATCCGCGGCTGCCTGAGGGGGCAGGGCAAAGGGAGTGGACCAGGAGTGAAAGTCTTCACTCTGGTCTGCTTCTAAAGGACAAAAGGAGACCTGCGCTGATGCCAGCAGTGTAGTCAGCTCCAGAGCATCAATGGAGAAGGACGTCTAAGAAGACCCAGAGAGAGGTGCTTTGAGGGACAAATAGGCAGCGTGGCCATTAAGGTCAGGAACGAAACTCCGGTAGCAGGGTGCAGCCTTTGGAGGTGAGTGCTGGCATCAGTGCACTCCGGGTCACAGGTCATACCAATGGCAGGGCGCAGCTTACTTGAGCTGTGCACTGACATTAGCGCACTGAGGTCTTTTAACCCACTGGGGCTTTTAAACGCCCAGCGCCACTCCAGTGCTCCCTCCCACAGCGGGCACAACACGGAAGGGTGCCAGGCAAGGGCAGCAATTGCCGGAGTCACCTCTGTTGATAACAGTGTAGCCCACATGTGACGGGTGCCATTTTGGGGGCACGTGGCTGCTTTGCTGATTGGGGAGGGTAAGTACAACTGCAGTGTAATAAGCATTCCTTGCATCACTACTTAATTTTGTGGTGATTTCTTTCATGGATCTTGGGCTCTTAAGTCATTGGCTGTCTATACAAAAAAAAATTAAAAATGCTTGCCTTTTGTGGGGATGGAGTGTGCTTATGGATTTATTTTGCTGGCAGTCTGTGTGAAAGGGGGTGTCTTAGGCGGTCTGCTAGCTGCATGCCCAACCTTAGTAGCCTGCTCACCATACAAAGGGGCTTCTGCATTGCAGGAGGGCAGGGAAGGGGACTGGAGGCCTTGATGACCCCTTTGTATTTTGCAAGTATGTGATTTGTGGCAAATTACGGGTGCGTGCTTTTTCCCATATGGGGTAACCGCACGGTTAGCTCAGTTGGTTGGAGCTTGGTGTAGTTAATGCCAAGGTTGCAAGTTCGACCCCCATATTGGGACAGCTCCTTATTTCTGCCCACCTGACATCTTAGGCAGGATGACTCAGTGCTTGGAGCATAGTATTAATTACTCATGGAGCCTGGATAGCTCAGTTGGTTGGAGCGTGCTGCTGATAATGCCAAGGTTGCAAGTTCAAGCCCTGTATTGTGCAGCTGCATATTTTGCATTGCAGGCATTTGTGAGGCTGTCTACTGTCCTGGACTTTCCCAGTAAGGACATGCTTCCAGAACAGGAAGGAGAAAAAGTGCTACGTTTGATGCTGGGAGGTGTACTGGGAACCAGTAATTGTGTTTATTGAGTCTCCCAGAGAAAGCGCTGAAATTCAATCCCAAAATGAAAGCAGAACAGTTGGTCACACTGACTGGAGGGCCTGCTGTTGTGGAGCTGCTGGTTTCTTGGTGGCAGCAACACAGATTTGTTTACAGCTGAAGTTATGGTTAGGTCTTTATTGTTTCACTGAGGCAAGGTGTGCAGTTTCTGAGTGACTAATAGTTTTTCAGCTATGTGAAGGGAAATCTCACACTGTGTTATCTGTTTTTTTCCCTGCTTTGGAAGTTAGGCTGGAAGAAGCGGGGGGGGGGGTATTTCCCCGCAGGCTGACAGTTTGCTTGTCTCAGTCTGTGTGTGCATCTGGGAAAGATGTGGAAGGCCCACAAAGGGCATCCATCTCACTCCCAGAAACTGGTACTGAAATGGCAGGGAATGGACAGATTCAGTTGCCTGGGGACTCAAAAGTTTCTGGACTTTTGTTTCTAGACTATAGCTCAAGTGGTTTTAAGGCCATGGTAAAGAGCTGGCTTTCTATCCTTCACAAGAGGTGGTGGTTTGCTTTAAGGAGGTTGCTATCTATCTATCTATCTATCTATCTATCTATCTATCTATATATATATATTGCAAGTTTCCAACAGAAAAAGGTCACCAAACATATACAATCCTGTCAGGGAACTGACATCGGAGCAGAGGGGAGAGGCGGTGCTTCCCGATTCTGCAGGTGAAGGAACGAGTAAGGGTAGAGAGAGAACGTCATCTGGGGAAGAATGTCCAGGTGACACCAGGAAGAAGGAAGAGGGAGAAAGCATCTCGGAGGATAGGCTCCGAGACTCTGGCACTGAAGGCAGTGAAGAGAGTGGAGGGGCACCTCTGGGCACGCCCACTCTGCGCAGAAGGGTTACGCGCAGAGAGGCGAGGCGAAGGTTGTCCGTCAAGGAGCTTTTATGCTGGAGGAAATTTAGGAGACGCCCACTCACGGATTCTGCTAGCGACTGAGCAGCAGCAGCACCCAGGCTGCTCAGTCAGGGAAAGACACAACCAACCCCTAAGCAGTTTGGAACAGCTAGAGGTTTACACACAAGCAACCCCCAATTCCCGTGACAGCAATCCGTGAGTCCCTTACGTTGCTTGTGTGCAAGAGCACTGGGGAACAGTCATGAGTCAAACAGAAGGAGCAGGCGCAGGAGGGGGAGCCAGAGGTGGACAGAGTCTTGAGGAGAGAAACCGAGACCTGGAGCAGCAACTGGCTCTACTAGCGGCGCGGCTGGATGAAAGGAGGACACATGACGCCCAAGGGGAAGATTACCCCCATCGCAAGAAAGGTACCGGGACTTGTGCAGAAGTTTGGGGGCAACCCCAGAGATTATAACGCTTTTAAGACAGAAGTGCAGTATGCGTTGGAGCTGCAGTACAATGACTTTGCCGACGATGGGGGAAGAGTTGCTTTCGTGGTGGGGCACCTGGAGGGGCGCGCCAGAGATTGGGTTCGACCCTTAATGGCAGCGGAGAACGCTGCCTTGAAGGACCTGAGAAAGTTCTTTTCCGCGATGGACCACATGTTCTCGAGCGATGTGGAACTGAGTGTGACGCGCAAAGAACTGATGGGGTGCAAACAAGGGAACCAGTCAGTGAGAGAGTACTGGTCGAGATTTGCTATGCTGATCCATAAGCTTGGGTGGGATCTGAGTTCGGAACCAGTTCAAATGTTGTTTGAGGAGGGCTTATCCCCTTGGGTGAGAGACGAACTTTCCCGCTCACCCCGCCCGCAATTGATGGACCAGCTGACCAAGTTGGCGCTCGCTGTGGGAGTCAGGCAAGAGACGCACGCTCTGGAAAGGCGGGAAGGGAGAGCAGAGCGTTGGCATGACAACCGGATTCCAGACATGCCAGCGTCGGCAGTGCCGCCCGAGGAGCCAATGGAGATTGGAGGAGTAAGCGCGCGCGGATTTTCAAACTCCAGCGAGGTGCGTAAGAAGGAGGGGGAAACCAGTAAGAGGTGTTTCCTATGCCAGCAGCCGGGACATTTTGCCAGAGCATGCCCTCAGAAGAAGGCGTGGCAAGGAATGGTGGGGGCAGTGGGGAGTGAGGAGGAAAAGAAGGAGGAGCCGGGAAACGGCAAGGCTTGGCTGCAGGAAGGAGGGCACAGCAGCCAGGTGAGCAACCAGTAGAAGTGCCCAAACCAGACCCCCCCGAGCAGCCATTGCAATAGAGGTGGTGCTAGAACTCCCAAACGGACACCCCATCAAAGTGAAGGCGCTGCTGGATTCTGGCAGCTCTTGCAACTTCTTTAGCAAGGATTTTGCGCTAGAACACCAGCTCCAGGTGGTGCCTTTAGAACATCCCCTGCAAGTAACCATGATAGATGGGAGAGAACTTTTGGGAGGGGAAGTAACCCACCAGACCCCTCCCATGAAAATGACAGTTTCCAGACACACTGAGACCATTGCCTTTCACGTAGCCACCCTAGCAGGACCACCCATCATACTGGGAATGAGTTGGCTGGCACTGCACGACCCAGTAGTAGGGTGGCACCAGCGGACAGTCACCTTTGGGTCAGCTCACTGCGTAGAGCATTGCCACGGAGGGGAAACCTCGAGGATGGCAGTAGCCAGGGTGGCAGGGATGGTGGTGGGGGAAAAGGGGAGAGTACCACCTCAGTATGCAGACCTGGAAGAAGTCTTCAGCGAGAGAGAGGCGGATAGACTACCCCCTCACTGGCCCTTTGACTGTCAAATCAACCTACTCCCAGGGGCTCAGTTACCAGTGGGTAAGCTGTATGCCATGTCAGACAGGGAGATGCAGGAGTTGCGGAAGTTCATTGACAAGAATCTGAAGAGGGGCTTTATACGTGAATCAAGGGCGGTGGGGGGCAGTCCAGTGTTCTTTGTGGACAAAAGAGGCTCCAAAGAATTACGCTTGGTCGTAGATTTCAGGTCCGTGAACCGGGTGTCGGAACCTGTGACCTTCCCTATGCCCAGGATTGATGACATTTTGGCCAGGGTGAGGAAGGGGAAGATTTTTACTAAGCTGGACCTTCAGGGGGCGTACAACTTGATAAGGATGAGGGAGGGTGATGAATGGAAAACCACCATGTTCACCCCTCTGGGAGCCTTTGAGTACTTAGTTATGCCCTTCGGATTACAATCGGGATCCAGCACATTTCAAGCTTTCATGCACCACGTGCTGGGGTCCTTGCTGTACAAGAATTGTGTGGCTTTCCTGGACGACGTACTCATCTACTCAGAGAATGAGGAGCAGCATGTGAAAGATGTCAGAGAAGTGCTGAAAAGGCTGCAGGAGCACCAGCTGTGGGTCAAACTGGAGAAATGCCAATTCCATGCACAAGAGGTGGAGTTCCTGGGCTACAGGTTGTCAGCCCAGGGTCTGGCAATGGACCCAGGCAAGGTGCAGGCCGTGCTAGAATGGCAGCCTCCCAAGAATCGGAAGGATGTGCAGAGGTTCTTGGGGTTTGCAAATTTCTACAGGAAGTTTATCAAGAACTTCGCCCATCTAACAGCACCCATAACGGATTGTCTCAGCAGTAAGAAGAGGTTCGTATGGACGGAGGAGGCCCAAAGTTCCTTTGAAAAGCTTAAGAAGGCGTTCGCGTCGGAAGAGCAGCTCCTACACGTGGATCTGCGGAAGCCGATAAGGCTAGAGACGGACGCATCAGACAGAGCTGTAGGGGGAATATTGCTCCAGCATGCAAATGGGGAGTGGAAACCGTGTGCCTTCTTTTCCAGAAAGCTTAACAAGTCAGAGCAAAACTACACAGTGTATGATCGAGAACTGCTGGCAATTCACGAGGCTTTTCGACGGTGGCGACATTTTCTCATAGGCGCACAGCACCAGGTCCAGATGTGTACTGACCACAAGAACCTGGAATATTGGAGAACGGCAAGAGTGCTCAACCAACGACAGGTGCGGTGGGCTCAAGAGTTTTCCAAGTTTAACTCTGAAATTAGGTACGTGCCCGGGAAGGAAAATGTCAGAGCGGACGCCCTCTCCCGCAAGCCCGAATATGAGGAAGGGGAGGGAGGGCCAGAAGCACGTCATGTCATTTCCGAGGACAAATGTGGGGGGGGGGAGTGTTCGTAGGGAGGCAAGAGCTGGCCGGGTTGACGAGGGATGATCAATATGCACAAACCAAAATGCGAGAAATTGGTATCTCTAGGGAAACTCAGGAGGTGTTTGAAGTTAAGGACGGAGCATTGTACTTTAGGGGGACATTGTACATACCTGAGGGGGAATTGAGAAGTAGAATACTCAAACAGATGCATGACAACCCCACGGCAGGACATTTTGGACAACATAAAACTATGCTACTGGTCACCAGGCAGTTTTGGTGGCCACGGGTGAGAGAGGATGTGAAGCAGTATGTGCGAGGGTGCCAGGTTTGCCAGAGAGCGAAGGGGAAGAGGTCGGCACCTGCGGGGTTACTGGAACCCTTACCCACTCCAGAGAGACCATGGGAGGTGGTATCAATTGACTTTATGACTGATTTACCCAAAGCCAGGGGGAAAACGGCAGTAATGGTGGTGGTGGATTTGATGACAAAAATGTGCCATTTTATTGCTTGCTCGCATGCGGTGACTGCAGAAGAAATGGCCAAGTTGTTTGTAGAGCATGTTTTCAGGTTGCATGGCGCACCCTTGAGGATTTTATCCGACAGAGGCCGGCAATTCACGTCCCGATTCTGGAGAAAGCTTATGAGTCTGCTGGACGTGGAGGTGGTGTTCTCAACAGCCAGGCATCCGGAGACCAACGGACAGGCAGAGAGGGCGAACAGCGTGATGCAACAATATCTACGCTGCTACATCAACGAGAGGGAGAAGGATTGGGTGGACAAATTAGCGCTGGCTGAGTTTGCATACAATAACGCAGAACATGTGTCCACAGGGATGAGCCCGTTTATGGCAAATTACGGGTGTCACCCCAGGGCTTTCCCAGGGGAAGGGGAGGGAAGTTGGAGTGTTCCTGCCGCGGAAAGGTTTGTGGAAGAGATGGAGGCTTTACACCAACAGCTTAAGTTAAACCTGGAGAGAGCCAAAGAAGTGTCCAAGAGGCAGGCAGACCGGCACCGCAGGGAGGGAGAAAACATAAGAGTGGGGGACCAGGTGTGGTTGTCCACCAAAGGGTTACCGTTCAAAGGAGGGTGCAAGAAGCTACGGCCAAAGAGGCTGGGACCTTTCGAAGTAGCCCAGCAAGTTAATCCGGTGGCCTTTGGGCTCAAATTGCCATCTCACATGAAGCTGCACCCTGTGTTTCACAGGTCCTTACTTTCACCGTTCAGGGAAGGGAGGGAATGTCTGGGTCAGCAAAATGAAACACCCCGGCATCCACAGATGGAGGAAAGGGAACTCAGTGGCCATGCAGCTGAAATTCTCGATTCCAGGTGGAAAGGGGGGAGGGGGAAGTATTTGGTGGCATGGGAGGGGGAGCCAGCTGAGGAAAACGCATGGGTCCCAGCAGAAGAAATGAGGGATGAGTACCTGCAGGAGGAGTTTCATAGCAGGTACCCGAGAAAGCCCAAACCACCAGAGAGATTCTGGAGGGAGCAATTTGGCACCACCGATGAGGAGGAAGAGTTTGCGGGTTTTCCCGCCTCTGAAGAGGAGGGAGGGGGTTGGCCCGAAGAAGAATCTGACGGGGAAGATTGGGAAGAGGGGAGAGACAGCAGCAAATGGACAGGGGTGTTTGAATCGTCAGATGGAGAGGAGAGTTCTTTCTGAGGGTTTCCTGAGTCACCGTCAGAGGGAAGGACGGGGGAGGGGAGGGCCCTGGGAGGGAGGTGGATGTCAGGGAACTGACATCGGAGCAGAGGGGAGAGGCGGTGCTTCCCGATTCTGCAGAAGAAGGAACGAGTAAGGGGAGAGAGAGAACGTCATCTGGGGAAGAATGTCCAGGTGACACCAGGAAGAAGGAAGAGGGAGAAAGCATCTCGGAGGAGAGGCTCCCAGACTCTGGCAGTGAAGTCAGTGAGGAGGGTGGAGGATCACCACTAGGCACGCCCACTCTGCGCAGAAGGGTTACGCGCAGAGAGGCGAGGCGAAGGTTGTTCGTCAAGGAGCTTTTATGCTGGAGGAAATTTAGGAGACGCCCACTCACGGATTTGTCGAGCGACTGAGCAGCAGCAGCACCCAGGCTGCTCAGTCAGGGAAAGACACAACCAACCCCTAAGCAGTTTGGAACAGCTAGAGGTTTACACACAAGCAACCCCAATTCCCGTGACAAATCCCTTCACCAGACAAATAACAAATAAAGAAAAACATACAAAAACAAAAACATAAATCTATAATAAAAAACATCATGACTATTCATAACACATTTTTACATACCTAACTGGACTTCCTCACATCTCCCTTCCCTGCATTCTCAATATTAAAGTTATAAACAGCAATTTATTACCTTGTTTCAGCTCTTAATTTGTACTTCTCAAGTATTATGTCTCAAACTTCAAATAATTTTTGTCCAATACTTATCAATATAATTCAAACATAATATTACTTCAAATTTCATCTTTTTGTTAAACATTACTTAGTCTCAAATATCAGCTAAGTTGCTGGTACCATGTTCTTTTCAATCGTGCAGTTTCTTAACATTCATACAGTTTGTGCTGTTTTTGTAGATAGTCCTTAAATTTTTTCCAGTCCTCTTCCATTGTCTCTTCTCCCAAATCTCGAATTCTGCCAGTCATTTCGGCCAACTCCATATAGTCTATCAGTTGCGTCTGCCATTCTTCCAGCGTGGGCAAATCTTGTGTCTTCCAATATTTTGCAATGAGTATCCTTGCTGCTGTTGTTGCATACATAAAAAAACGTTCTATCTTTCTTTAACACCTTCTGGCCGACGATGCCCAAGAGGAAGGCTTCTGGTTTCTTAGGGAAGGTATACCTAAATACCTTTTTTAACTCATTATAAATCATTTCCCAGAAAGCCTTCACTTTTGGACAGGTCCACCAGAGGTGAAAGAATGTCCCTTCAGTCTCCTTACATTCCCAACATTTATTGTCATGCAAATGGTATATTTTTGCAAGCTTGACTGGGGTCATGTACCACCTGTATATCATTTTCATAATATTTTCTTTCAAGGCATTACATGCCGTGAACTTCACACCGGTGGTCCATAACCGTTCCCAGTCATCAAACATAATGTTGTACCCAATGTCCTGAGCCCATTTTATCATGGCTGACTTAACTGTTTCATCCTGAGTATTCCATTTTAACAGCAAGTTATACATTCTAGAAAGTACCTTAGTCTTTGGTTCTAACAATTCTGTTTCTAATTTTGATTTTTCCACCTGGAAGCCTATCTTTTTGTCCAAATTAAAAACCTCTTTAATCTGGGCGTAATGTAACCAATCTCGCACCTTGTCCTTTAATTTCTCCAAACTCTGCAACCTCCAAGTGTCTCCAACATTTTCTATTATTTCCCAATATTTCGGCCATACGGCCTCCATATTGAGTCTTTTCCGGGCCTTAGCTTCCATTGGTGATAGCCACCTTGGGGTCTTATTTTCTAATAAGTCTTTGTATTTTGTCCAGACATTAAACAATGCTTTCCTGACAATATGGATCTTGAACACCTTATGAACCTTTACCTTGTCGTACCACAAATAAGCATGCCATCCAAACGCGTTATTAAACCCTTCCAGATCCAGGACATCAGTGTTCTCTAACAGTAACCAATCTTTCATCCAGCAGAAAGCTGCAGCTTCATAATATAACCTTAAGTCAGGCAGGGCAAACCCCCCTCTTTCCTTTGCATCAGTTAGTATTTTAAATTTTATTCTGGGCTTTTTGCCCTGCCAGACAAACTTAGAAATATCTCTCTGCCACTTTCCAAAACATTCCACTCTGTCCACAATCTGTAGGGTTTGAAACAAAAACAACATTTTTGGCAATACATTCTTCTTTATAGCAACGATTCGGCCCAACAGGGAAAGTTTCAATCTTGACCAAGTTTCTAAATCCTTTTTGATTTCTGACCAACATTTTACATAATTGTCTTTAAATAAATTCAAATTTTTAGCAGTCAAATTAACCCCTAGGTATTTCACTTTTTTAACCATATTTAAATCCGTCTCTTTCTAAAACCTTTCTGATTCCAAAGGTGTCAATTTTTTTTCCAAAACCTTGGTTTTTTGCTTGTTTAATTTAAATCCCGCCACCCGACCAAACTCATGAATCAATTCTAGGACTCTTTTCGTACTAGATTCTGGCTCCTGTAGTGTTAAAACCAGGTCATCTGCAAAAGCTTTAAGTTTATACTATTTGGCTCCGACCTGGATCCCTTCCACCAACCGGTCCCCTCTAATCATATTCAAGAGCACTTCCAGGACTGAGATAAATAACAGAGGGGATATAGGGCAACCTTGTCGTGTTCCTTTTTCGATTTTAAACTCTTCTGTCACCACATTGTTGACTATCAATTTAGCTTTTTGCTCTGAATAGATTGCCTCTATCCAGTTTTCAAACCCCCGTCCCACTCCCATCCCTTCAAGGTTTTTCTTCATAAACTTCCATGAGATGTTGTCAAAGGCCTTCTCCGCATCTATAAAGATCAACACTGCTTTTGTATTGATGTTCGTCTGCAAAAGTTCCAAAATGTCGATGATATTCCTAGTGTTGTCAAACAAATGTCTGCCTGGGAGAAAACCTGCCTGATCTTTATGAATTACTTCATTTAACACTTTTTTAAGTCTACTTGCCAAAATATCTGCAAAAATTTTGTAATCCACATTTAGGAGTGAGATGGGACGGTAGTTCTTAAGTTGAGTCTTTTCAGTTTCCAATTTGGGTATCAATGTGATGAAAGCTTCTTTCCACGATTCCGGTGCCTTCTTCCCCTCCAAAATTTCGTTACAAACCTCCATTAACGGTTGTGTCAAATAATCTTTCAATGTCTTATAATACTTGGAGGTAAGTCCATCTGGCCCTGGAGATTTGCCTAGTTGCATGTTCTGAATGGCACCTTCAATTTCTTGTTGTGTTATTTTATAATTCAGGATTGTTCTCTTTTCCTGGGATAATTTTGGTAATCCATTTATTTTTAAAAATTGGTCTATCTCAATCTCTTTTTGCGGCCCTTGCGTATAGAGTTGTTTGAAGTATCTCTGGAAGCACTTTCTAATTTCCTCGGGGTTCTGAATGTTTCTCCCTTCGATCTCTAAATTTGTGACCGTGTTCAGTTTTTGTCTCTTTTTCAACTGCCATGCAAGCAGTTTCCCACATTTATTTGCTGATTCAAATGACCTTTGTTTCATTAACTTAATTTTCCACTCAACTTCTTGGTTTATCAATTTAGCATATTGTGCTTGGTGAAATTTAATTTCTCTCAGGATCTCAGGAAGTTGCTATCTAGAGTAGGGACTGTTTGTCTGTTTTCTTTCCTTCTAGATGGTTTTTTTCTAGGAGAACCCTGGCATCAAATGATGCTTAGTGGCTAACTAAAGGTTCTGCTCAGTGAGAGCAGGGGTTCAAGTGACCAGGTTCTACTCCCACAGTTGCTTTAACAGTGGCAGCTGAAATACTGTATTTTTCGCCCTATAGGACGCACTTTTCCCCCTCCAAAAATGAAGGGGAAATGTGTGTGCATCCTATGAGGTGAATGCAGGCTTTCACTGAAGCCTGGAGAGCGAGAGGGGTCGGTGTGCACCGACCCCTCTCGCTCTCCAGGCTTCAGGAGAGCCCCAACGCCAGCCCCACAAGGTCGGGGGACAGAGGGAGGCGGAACGCCGCCATCCCGCTGTCTCCCGAAGTGGTTTGGAGGCTGACGGCAGGGAGACCCCGCCACCAGCCCCGCAAGCTCCGGACCTAATCTGAAGGCGGGCGGCGGGGAGAAGAGCGCTTCTCCCCGCTGCCTGCCCCACAAGCTCCGGGGACAGCAGGGAGACGCAGCGCGCCTTCCTGCTGTCCCCGGACCTGATCTCAAGGCAGGCAGCGGGGAGAAGAGCGCTTCTCCCCGCTGCCTGCCCCACAAGCTCCGGGGACAGCAGGGAGACGCAGCGCGCCATCCTGCTGTCCCCGGACCTGATCTCAAAGCGGGCGACGGGGAGAAGAGCGCTTCTCCCCGCTGCCTGCCTCACAAGCGCCGGGGGGGGGGGGAATAAAAATTTTTTTCTTTATTTTCCCCCCAAAAAACTTGATGCGTCCTATGGGCCGGTGCGTCCTATGGGGCGAAAAATACAGTAGCTGGTGGTGTGTCAGCAACTGACACTGTTTATTTAATGCTAAGCCTGTGCTAGGTGATTCCTGGGCACAGGTGGTTAAGCTGGTATAAAAGCTGTTTTTATGGGATTTAAGCTGAATGCTTGGTGTTCCCATTTCCTGAGGTAAATTTCAGGAGCAGCTGACTCATGTTTTGTATAACTAGATGGTCAGGTTTTGCCTATGTGGTGGTGTCTATGCTCTAGTGGCAGTGAGTTCCAAGGATGAGGTGAAGATGTTAGCTGGTAAGCTACAGCAGCAGTCTAAGCTGGTAGGCCTGAAGGCAGTTTTTCTGTGGACTAAAAGGCAGGAGTTTTTCTATCCTTCCTGGAGCAGTGTGCTGTACAAGGTTTGCAGACTGTGCAGTTACTTTCAATGGAGTCTCCCGTGGCTGTTAAAATCTCCAGGAGCAGTGAGAGCAATGGCTGTTAGTGTCCAGGGAAGTGAAGTGATTGATGTTTGTCAGGGGGGCTTTGCTCTGTCTCAGTGGAACCAGGCCAGGGATCCTGTCATTTTGGGGGAGAATTCCCAGTGATAAATCTTCTGAAGCTGGTGAGTTTAGAGACCAAGAGGCATTCCTCTCTGCCTCTCAGACACTTGGCTGCAGATCTCAGAGCTGGTTGGGGAAATGCATTAATGGAAATAAATAAATCAAGGAATAACAAGTGCTCCCATTCCCAAAGCAAGCAGTCTGGTTACTGTAAAAGCCTCCATCCTGCATCAGCACTGAGCAAAAGCCCATCAGTTTCAAGGTGTCATTTCCTGCAAGGTTCCTGGATAACAGAAACAGGAACCACTGTCCATTATACAACATCACTTGGGGGGAAATTGTCTGGTTCACAGAGCCAGGAAAATAGTTCCACCTGCTGGCTCCCACAGGGAAGGAAAAAATCACTGCTAACCCTCAGGAAGTGTAAAGGAACAAGTGGTCTCAAATGGATTAATAAATAAATTATTATTATTATTATTATTATTATTATTATTATTATTATTATTATTATTATTATTATTATTATTTATACCCTACCCATCTGGTAGGGGCGTAGGAAGGTTTGCCCTGGGTATTATCCCAGAGGGGGGTGACAAAATCCTCCCTGGGCGGATCACTGCCACGCCGATCAACCCCCAGGCGGATCGGCAGTTCGCCGATCAGCCCCCCCCCCCGGCAGATTGCCAACGCGCCGATGGATGGCCTCACCCCCGGATGCACACCATGTGCGCCCCTCCGGGTGCTGGAGCGGCTAGCTCCGCCACTGCCCCCACCCACATTGATCCCCTTCCTTTAGCTTTGGGAGGTCCTAGTCTTGGGTGGTGGCATTCCTGTTCCCCCAACTTTGGCAAGCAGCGCAGTGTGTGGCGGTGAGGTGGGGGAAGGGTACGTGCTTTGTTTTACAGTTTGGCTCATCTGGAGTGCATTAATTTGCGCTGGAGGAGCCATTAAAGTGTGGAGAGGTTCAGGATGCTGTAAACGCATTTCGAATTCGAGGGGGGGGCGATTCAGCCTGCCTCCTACCGCAACCCCTCTCCCACTTGCCCGGCCCGGAGCCATCTGGCACGCGACCCCTCTTGGGAAGAAGTTGACATGAAGGAACCGAAGGGAGAGGCCAATTTCTCACCAAAAACGTTAAAAAACCCCCAAAACAACCCACTGCGCCTGCTCCATGGGGTGGAAATGGTGTTTTTGCTTGCAGCGGACCAACCAACATCTCAAGCCACTTTTGAGCGCTTCACTCCACTTTGTTTCTGACAGAAGCTATTTTATTTACTTAACCAGCCATAATCCAGCCAGTTTTAAAACAATCAGATTTAAGATGGAGTGATGTAAACACGCGCTCATTAGACATCTGTCATGGATGCTTCAGTTGAGATTCCTGCATTGAGGTTCCTTCCAACTCTACAATTCTACGATTCCTCTGCAGAACCCCGGCACTTAACGGTGCTTTAATTGTGTTTGGCTTTGGGACACCTATTTATTTGTGTGAGTCCCCTTTCCATGAGTTTGTGCCGAGGCTGACGCACAAACCCGTGTTTCAAAAAGGGATCAAATGAAAAATCAACAGTGAAGCTGCAGAAATAAGAGAGAGAACACACAACCCAACCAAAGTTAAGCATTTTTAAAATAAACTACAACTGTGTATCTACTTTAGCTGTAACCCTCTCTGCCATAGTAGTTCTGGGATATTATTCGTCTGTTTGTCAAAGGCTGCACTGCATTCTTATTGGGGAGCAAGCTTCCTGGTAAACTCGTGTTGTGCACCAAGTCGTTCTTTATTGTGGGGGGTGGAAAGGAGACAATAAGCCCAGAGTTAATTTAGTTTTGGGGTGAGGTGGTTGAGCATCTCTATACAATTGACTTCATCCGGTTTAACAGTGAATTCTCCCTGAGGAGTGTAAGGCAGCTAGGAATCTCTAGCTAAGAATTCTCAGCAACTTCACCAAATTCAGATTTGGGGCATGGGGAATGTTGGAGTTTCGCAACTTTCTGACTTGTTGCAGGACCTTAGCCAGACCTTAGCAGAGTTCACGAAAGCAATCGGTAGCAGACAGGATGGACGAAGCAGGAACCAGTAACTTGTTACTTATAGGTGTTTATTATTTACAGTGGACTTCAAGTTACTATTTACCGGAACAGAACAGAACACGGATCTTTAACTAGCTCTCTCAACACACGACTCTTAGACAACACACTGACCAACCCGAACTCTCTCACTCACATTCAAGTCAGTAGGCCATAAATCATTAAGCCTGTGTGGGAGCTTGAGCAATGATAAGAGCTATTTCCAGGCCTCTATATCTCCATGCAGATTTTACTCCTTTACATTATCTTGGCTGTTGGCCAACTCTTAATTGACTCTGTGTGAAGCTGCACGTATTCAGATTCCCAACAGGGAAAACATGACATTTATACTGGTATAAATTTGACATTTGGAGGACAGACATCATTGTTGTTAATCGTGTTTTTAAATTCTGTATTGGTATTACAGTTGTAAACTGCTTAGAACCCATTTAGGCATCTAAGCAAGGTGATGATGATACCTATATTAGTGAAAATAACATGCAAAATGCATTATACTAGGGAAATTTACTTTGCAAAAATGTGTATATTAGACAAAACTCCATATAAAAATGGGCAAGAAATTCCCCAAACTTGACAGATCCACCCATCTGTAATACTGCTGAAACAAAAAATGCCTCTAAGTGGTTTACATATGAGTATAAAGTATTCATTAACATATTCATTAAAACAACAATAAAAGTTACCATTAAAAGTAGTGAGAAAGATCTCAGAGAGTAAAAATTTACTTTGCATGGTGTTTGTGCCAAGGAAGTCACTTAGAAGGAAAGACTGTCAGTCATGATTGCCATGAACCACCTCCAGTATGGAAAATGGTATGGCTCTGAGCATCAGTTGTTAGGAACATGGGTGGGAGAGAGGGTGCTGTTGTGCTTATGTCCTACTTGTGAACTTTCTATAGGACTTTCCATAGAACAGGATGCTGGACTAGATGGGCCTCATCCAACAAGGCTTGTGTCTGTGCATGTGTGTGTGTTAAACAACCCAAAATTTCTGGACCACTTAGTAAAAAATAAGTCCCTAAGAAGTTACACAAGCTTAAATTTATATATCTAATGATAATAATCTACCCAATAAAACAGATAAAATAAATCAAGATTATGCAGCAGCATCTAACTATGGAATTTGCAACCATAGTTAAAGCTTGGATGGCTTTAAAAAGGAAATACACCTTTTATGGCAATAGATGGAAGGACTGTTTTGAGACCCGCATGTGGTGAGAAGTGGGGTACACCAATTAAAATAAATTAAATAACAAGTGCCTACTAGCCATGATTTTTATTCTTTGCCTCCACAGATGGCGACCATATGCCTCTGAATCCTGGTTACTGGGGAACACAGGTGGAGAAAGGACTGTCATTGCACTCGTGTCCTATTTGTGGGCTCCCCACAGGCACTCAGTTACAGAGGTGTGTTGGCTATTTGCAGATTAGTTGCACTGCAGAAGGCGTGCTGGGGAGACCACACATTACAAGGAACACAAAAATAACTTTAGCAAGGTTTTAATAACAAAAACAAAATCTCATTTTACACTAAACATATCAATAAGCATGACCCAACCACCAACCCATCCACCAGGGTACTGAGAGAGCTAGGTGCTGCTCTTTATATATGATACCCAATTGCTGACACAGCTTAATTAACACAACCTAACAGACCTGCTATACTGCTTCACAGCTGTAAAACTGGGTCAGATTATTTGCTCTGGCCTTTAAAGACATACACATCTTGTGGAACAATAATGAACCTTCAAATTTAAAGAGACCGTTCACCATTTCCCCTGTGGTTCATTATTGTGGAACAAAAACGTAAAGCATCTTTCATGTGTAACCTTTGGAAGTGCTTTAGAAAAAATGTCCGCAATTTGATTGTCACCTGGAACATATTGAAATACAATTATTTTGTCAACAATTAGTTTCTTTACAAACTGTAAACGTAATCTACACTAGACTCTAGTGCGCTGCGTATGGGTCTCTGAACATAGGATAGCGAGTCCACTCTGGGGAATCAAGGTAAACTTTTACTGGTAGTGTTACTTGAATCTGTAGATCTGCAAATACTTGCAGATACCATTCTACATCACGAGTGGCCTGAACGCATGCACATAATTCACTCTCTGTTGTGGAGAGACAAATAATGGTTTGTGTCTGGGACTTCCATTCAAATGGACAACCGTTATAACAAAACACCATACCAGACACACCCCTGCAATTATTTTATTCCACTGCATGAGATGCATCGCAGAAAATTTCAAAACCTTTGTCAATACTTGACGTAAACTGCAACCTATGTTTGGTATGTTTAAGGTTCATTGCCACTCTCTTAAGAGCAGAGAAACATTGCATAGTGGGCTTTTCCACAAATTTTGCCAGAAAGTGAAAAGCATAAGTTATATCTGGTCTCAAGATTCTTTGAATGAAATTTAGCTTGCCTATAGCAGAACGATACAAAGTTTTGTTAGGAAATGGCTTATCTTCACCTGTAAAGGTGAAACCACACACCATAGGCGTTTCCTTCCCATTTGCATTTTCTAAACATAACATTTCAGCAAGATCATCAATATTTACAGTTTGATGAACCAGAAAAGATCCATTTTTGCCTTTCTCAATTTGCATGGATAAGTAATTTTTAGCTATGCCTAATTCCACATCAAATTTCTTCTGTAACTGTGATACTACCTGTTCATATTCCTGTTTAGTTTTTGTAGAAATTAACACGTCATCTACATACACACATATTTTTGTTACAGAGTTTGCCCTTTCCTTTATAAGCACACAATTGTCTGCCTTTCCTTGCGAAAAACCAATATCCAGCAATTCTTTTGCTAAAGTTTGGTGCCAAATCCTTCCACTTTGGTGCAGACTATAAAGGGATTTATTTAATTTGCATACCAAACCTTCAGCGGCATCTATGCCTTCAGGAACATGCATAAAAATGTGTTCTTTTAAATCTGAAAACAAATATGCAGTTTTTATATCCAAATGATAAACAGAATGTCCACGTTGTGATGCATCTTTTAACAAAAGCTTAACTGTTTCATATTTTACACTTGGTGAATAACACAAATCATAATCATCGCCTGGAATTTGCTGAAAACCCCTAGCAACTAATATAGCCTTGTACCTTACAACTTCATTTTTGTCATTCATTTTAACTCTATAAACCCATTTTGAATCAATAAGTCTCATATCTGGGGTTTGTGGTACAAGAGACCCAGTGTTATGCTCTTTTAAAGAAGCTATCTCAGAGTTCATAGCTTTATACCAATTTACAGCTTGATGCTTAGGTAAATTCCGAACATCATTGTAGCTTTTTGGCTCAAAACCCGCCTTATTGGCATACACAGTATTAATGTTTTGCAAATGTTCATCTGCAAAACGTTGTGGCTTCTGTCTCTTTCTATCTGAACGTTTCAGTCCGTAAGGAGAGTCAGATTCCTCAGACTTAATGGGACTCAGTAAACTACTAGTTTCAGGTTGTAAATCATCATTGTCAGACTGAAGAGATGCCTGTAGGCTAAGCTCACGGTCAGAAAACTCAAGACAAAGACTCTCCTCCCTGAAAGAGAGGGGAGTGGTTGTGGGCGGGAGCCTGAGCACCGCCCAGCAGGGGGCGTGGCCCCTGCCTCCAGCTCACCTGGCTGGCGCTCACGCCCCCCCGGTGGCCACCCAACCAGGTGCTGCGGAGGGGGCGTGTTCAGCAGCCTTTTGCTGCAGCGCCAGCCTCTCCCTGGCCTCATTCCTCCTCCTCGTCCCGTTGCGAGTCAACTTCTCAACTGCTGCAGGGAAGTATCTTGCGAGGCGTGTGGGTGGGGAGAGAGAGCGCGATTGTGTCTATTGTTTGCTTCTTATGGTGGTCAGTTGATTTTCTGTTGTATTGGGTTAAAATTCGTCCTTTGAGCTTTTCTGCCCATGAAGGAACTCATTTCTTAGGCTTACTTCCTCCTTTGTGTTACTTTGCATTTGTCTCTCGTCTTCCCTCCCTAACCCCTAGCGCCAGAAATTTCCTAAATCCCCGAGCAGAGCATTTATCAGTGCGACGCCACGTGTGTGTGTGGGGTGTGCGTGGGTGCCCACTCCAGCAGCGCAGGCATAATTATTCCCGCTTGAGCAAATTGACATCGAAAAAGCACCGCTCAGTAGGAAGTTAAAGGGATTAGAATTACATTACCAGTGATTCTCCCTGTAGCCCTAGAATTTAAAATCCCAGTTGCCGGCGTCTGCCTACAAGTTCTCTCTCCGTTCCGTCCGTGATTCAGAGCGGCGGAGTGTCCTTAAAGGGTAGCCCAAATTGGGGTTTGCCGCTGCGGCAGGGAGAGTGCGTCGCCTCCACGTTTATTACTTTGTGGCCAGCTTACCACTTGATTCCCTGCTCCTTGAGCTTTGCTTTTGCGATCCTCCCGTGCTTCTCTTCTCTTCTGACGGAGGGTTGGTCACGGTTTCCCCTTCCCTTCTGACTGAGGGTTGGTCACGAGTGGGGGGTGCCCTGTTTGTTTCATCTAATTGCCTACGCGTGTTGTGGCATCCGCTTAATTTCACGTGGCTTGGGGGGACCCCATTTTCATTGCCTTGCAATTTATTGCTGCCCATGTGCGTTAGCCCCACGTGTTTCTGCCGCCGCTTCCGTTTGAGAATACTATAACATTGGGAGCGCTGTTTATAAGCCGTTTACTGCATCTGTGTATCAGCATCAGACACAGGGGCATTTAAAACAGCGGCTGTGGTCATTTTATGGTCCTCCCTCCCCACCCCCCCCCCGCTAGCCGGCTCTGTGTCCTTCCTTCCTCTTTGCTGGCCGGCTCTGCGCGTTAAAAACAACAGACTCTCCTTTTGCGGTATAAAGCGTATCGAGTTGAGGGAGAGGGGAGGATTCTTTTATTTCTGATTGCATATTTGGTGGGGCTTGTTGGGAAAAAGCACCGAGGCAAAAGCCAGCTCCAGATAGCTGGAATGCAAAACAGGATGTTGTGGTTTGCAGATGTACTGTTGGAGAAAAGGTGGAGCCTATTCTCTGTACTGAGCACCGGATGTTAGCTCAGTGTGTCATCTGACCTGTGCTGGAAGTACAGGGGAGGAGTGAGTCTCTTCTGATGGAGTCTGAAGGGAACAGTCACATTTCTATGTACTGTTGAGTGACAGGAATAAAACATGTAGAAAGGACTCCTGTCTGTCTCATTTCTCCTCCCTGGGAGAATGCAGGGAGGGAGAGAGAAGCAGAGTAGCGGAGGGTGTGTTCTTCACGTCTGATTGATGAGGAGAATCGCCGGAGTTATGACCTAGCCTGCCGGGAGACGCAGCGGAGAGGTCATCAAGTATCCAGCTTAATTGCCTCGGGGGAGGCCAGGTACCTCTGCCTGTGAGCTGAGATACTAACATATGGTAGCAGAGGATGGTTACGATCCATCGGACATCTGCATGAGAGGCTGGTGGAATGTCCTCCTCTGCTCCAAAGGAGAAGGCAAGCGTCTGACAGAAGCCAGAGGCTGAACAGACCCAGAGGAAGGTGTTTTCCAAGCAACGGAGATCAAGGTATGCTGCTGCATTTTTGGGCGAAAAGTGTGAACGCAGGTTGATTAATTCCCTGGTTCATGGGGGAGCTGCGTTGGAAAAATACAGCTCCGGAAGGAAAGGCCTGCAGCTTGGAAGCTGAAGCCTGCATTCCACAGATTCTTGTCGTTTTAAGATAAGAAGTCCTGAATGCACTCTTGAGTGGAAAGTTACTGGCTACGCAGCTGCATTGTGAGGCTGGGAAAGCGAAACTAAGCCATGGAGTGTTTTGGCTACAAGCTTTACGTGCTCTTGGAAAGGGACTTTCCATAGCAGCCAGCGTTTCGCTGCCAGGTGCTAAAAGCATAAACAGCTTGCAGTCTGCCTGAGAAAGGAAAAAAACAACTGTTGGATTTTACAGCTTGTTTGAAAGTGTGAGCTGGAGGCTTGGCTTCAAGATGGATGCCAAGAAGGCAGGAGGTTTGCCTTACCCACCTCCCTTAACCAATAACAATTATTCATCTTGGTCTGTAAAGATGAAGGCCCTGCTGCAGAATCAGAGGCTTTTTGATGTAATTGAAAATCCCATCCCTGCAGCACCAACCGGAGGTTGGGAGTCACGGAACGTGAGGGCCAGGACTGCTATAAATCTGTGTGTCTCAGATCAACAGTTGGTGCATATCCAGCATTTAGAACACACGAAAGAGGTTTGGGACACGCTGCGTACAACGCATCAGAGAGATGCTGGTTCTTCAGCGTTGCTGTATTTTGAGAAGTTAACCAATCTGAGACTTGCGCCTGATGGAGATGTTCAAGCGCACCTGACAGAAATGAAGTTCTTGCGTCAACAGATGGTGGAACGCAATTTCCGTCTTCAGGAGGAAGTGTTTTGCTTCATGATGATAAACAGCCTTAATCGCACCTACAAGGTTGTTGCCAGTCAGCTTGGTTCCCTACCTGCCGCACAGCTAACTGCGGAAAGAGTGTGTGCCGTCGTCCTGAACGAACACGACAGACTTGCTGCACTGGAAGTGAAGGACAGGGGGAGGGAAGAACAGAGTTCAAATCTTCCCACTGCTGAATCTACTGGAGAGCATGGAGTAGCATTGAGTGCTGTCCGATGCCACAATTGTGGACAGACTGGGCATCTACAGCGAAACTGTACCTGGCCTCCCCCGAGGCAATTAAGCTGGATACTTGATGACCTCTCCGCTGCGTCTCCCGGCAGGCTATGTCATAACTCCGGCGATTCTCCTCATCAATCAGACGTGAAGAACACACCCTCCGCTACTCTGCTTCTCTCTCCCTCCCTGCATACTCCCAGGGAGGAGAAATGAGACAGACAGGAGTCCTTTCTACATGTTTTATTCCTGTCACTCAACAGTACATAGAAATGTGACTGTTCCCTTCAGACTCCATCAGAAGAGACACAACTCCTCCCCTGTACTTCCAGCACAGGTCAGATGACACACTGAGCTAACATCCGGTGCTCAGTACAGAGAATAGGCTCCACCTTTTCTCCAACAGTACATCTGCAAACCACAACATCCTGTTTTGCATTCCAGCTATCTGGAGCTGGCTTTTGCCTCGGTGCTTTTTCCCAACAACCTCCCCCAAAAGCATCAATTGGCAAAACATGATCCAGAGAAGAGAACAAACAGTTGTTATACATATAACAGTCCCCTGTTGTTTCAGTTCCACCCTTGGAACTCCCCACCACTGGTTTCACCAGTGTACCTCTCTGGTTGTCTGGCTTCCAAGGAATGAGTGCTTCTGCATTCCCTTGGTTAGCTACTCTCTGTTGTGTCTTTGTCTCTGACTTAGACACTGCTTTAACCTGCTTTGAGTTGTTAACAATAGCAACACATGCAACAGCTAAGTTAGCAAACTCTTTTGAGTACCTCTTTGGTGGTACACCCTTTGTTGCTCTCTCAGACCTGCGTATGAGGTTCTGATCCTCTGTGCTCACTGGTTCAACCTCTGGACTCTGTTGAGAACCAGTAGCAATCAGTGGTTCTTCCTTCACCTGTGAAGGTCTATCCATTGTGTGAGATTTTCTCTCAATGACTGTTACAACTGAACTCTCTGAGCTATCAGTGTCATCATCACCACTGTAATCTGTGACATCAGAAAAATCATCATCATCATCTGAATTGTCACCTGTGGGAAATGTCTGTACTATTCGCTCCTGTTCAGGAGCACTCTCTAGAAATTTTGTGAGAATCACCTGACCAGATTCAGACAAAATTACTCTGTAGAGACCCTTTTCATAACCCACAAAACTGCCTCTGGCATTCTTTACTCCACCTGGAGCTTCTGTTCTCACATGAGACCCGAAAACCTTGAAATAGGCAACAGAAGGTTTTCTATTGTACAGCTTCTCAAAAGGAGAACATCCCAACTCTGTTGAGACTTTTCTCAACCACACATGAAGATAGGACGCTAGAGATTCGGCCCAATATTCATGTGACAAATGTGAACTCAGCAATTGCGCATGCATCCCCTTTTGCAATTCTTTGTTCACTCTAACACAGACCCCCTTGTTCCACGCTTCTGGCGAGACAGCAACTTTGTGGTCTATCCCTTTTCCATCCAGGAACTTCTGAAACTTCTGTAACAGAAAAACTTGCTTGTCATCTGTGAAAAGACAATCAATGTTAGCATCATGCATACTTTTAACCTTGTCACAAAACTCCTGAAACTTTTCTAAAGTTTCTTGCGGTTTCTCCATCATATAAACCCAAGAATAATTAGTGAAACAATCCACACACAAAAGGTAATATCGTGCACCGCCCCTAGATGGTTCTAGAGGACCAATCACATCAGCATACACCCGCTGAAATGCTCTGTCGACCTTCGGCACCTTCCGGGCGCTCTTGGTCACACCTGCAAGAGAGATTACGTTAGAATCAGAAGAATTACATTTCATGTAATCACTTTGATCAAAAGTCAACAAATGCAGTCCATCTTTCTCTCTGGCAGTAAGAAACAGTTCTCCATCTTTGTAGATCTTGCAGCTTTTAGCATCATAGGACAGTTTCAGTCCTTTCTTTGCAATCTGCGACACGCTCAGCAGATTAAATCTCAGTTCTGGAACCAGGTAAACATTACTTATAGTCAAGTTCAGACTCTCAAGATACACAGTCCCAATTCCGGTTGCTTCCAACTCTTGACCGTTGGCCTGTTTCACAGTGAAGCTTTGTTTCTTCAACGTCAAAAATAGTCCTTGGTGCGGGCATAAATGTTTTGTACATCCAGTGTCGATTATGAAGGCGTTCCCAACATCTGGCGTGGTTCCTTTCGCCATCATAGCCTTTGCAGGTTTTACCTGGCACTTGGTACGGCTTTTGCCTGACGCGTCAGGCTTCGTAGAGCTGCTCTTTGCTCCTTTTGACTGGCGCGGCTTCCTACAGTCTTTTTCTGCTCCCTTAAGTTATTTCATTTAAGAATCCTTTTCCACGTTCTTCCTTGCTTTTAGCTTCCTCGTGGCTTTGAGTTTAACCCCCCCCCCTTCTTCCCTCGCTAGGAGTAAAGGGTGTTGGAGAATTAAATTTTGTCTTCCTCTCATGGTTGCTATAGAAACACTGTTTGAAGCTCGGCGGCTAACGATCTGTGCTTGGGGGCTTTGTTATTCAGCATTCACATTTGTAAAGAGGCAGCGATTCACCTCCAGCTTTGTCCCCTCAGGACCTGGCTGCTGAGTTATTGTTCCATTGTTTCCTCACCGGCAGTGCCATTTGAAGCTTCCTGGCTTTAAAGAAAAGGTGGTTTGTCATTATTGCGGGGAGACATTTAACGCAGCTGCACTCTTAGTGTTACCTTTTGTTCTGGCAGCCGAAGGATCGCTATTGTTGTCCGGTTGCCCGGCAACCGATCAACTTGCAGTTTCCTGTTTGCATAGTTAGGAGAAGCTTAGCAGTTGGGGGAAGCCTGAGCAATTTTCATTGCTTGTATAGCAAGGTGGAGCTTAGCAGCTTTAGTGGGAGTTTTAGCTCCTGTTTACCCTGGGTTAACTCCTATAGGGGAGTGGCTTCTCTTATGCAGCTGCGACTCACTTTACTTCTGCATTGATTGCTCAGCATCTGACTATTTTACTAAAGTGGTATATTGACTTTATTGTACTGTGTTTATACAATTGAGAATATCACCATACTTGTAGGTGGTTTATTTTTGACAGCACCTCTCGAGCAACAACAGCTATATTCAATCTTATTGGGTGTGGATGATAGCATCACTTAAAATTGGCTAATTAGTAATAAATATCATACAGCAGTAATAAATATCAACAGCAATAGTTAATTGGTTATCCAGTCAATTGTACCCAAGTTGATTCCAAATTTAGTGACTTCATCGTGGACAATACTGACAATTGATCATAATAATTACTAATCAATTGATAATAATAATAAAAAGAATTTAATTTCAAATAATAACAAGAATATTAAATATTGTTAATTAATCTAATCAACATTTTGGAAAATAATAATTATAATAAACAAGTTTTTTTAAAAAAGAATAATATTAATAATATATAATAACAATTAAAATAATAATAATAAATAAATAAATAAATAAAAATATATAAATAAAAATATTAATTAAAAAAAGTTATAATAGATACAAATAGGCATATATAAATCTACATTTAAAATACACACACACACACACACACACACACACACACACACAAACAGCCGTTACATTAGTATTGTACAAAGCGCACACCATGGCTCCTAAGAGAAAACGCGCGTCTGTAGCTGCACGCAATGCATCAGGGAGCACATCCCGGGGACAACAGGGCAAGAGTAATAATAAAAAGCCCATTTCCCACTTCCTCAACGCTTTTAGATCATTTATAGACGAATATGAACAACGCTTCCCCGACGTGAACCCCAGCCCCCCCTCTTCTCCTGATGTCATCCCGGATACTCAGGTGTTTCCAGAGAGTTCACGATCTTCCCAATGGGACAAACTACCTAGTACATCGGCCGCCCTCTTTAATGATTCTCAGTTGGCAGGGGCGGCTGCGAATTCCAGCCCAGAACGGGTACGGACCAGGTCCCAGTCACTGGCTTTGGCATCCGTGTCTCGTGTTCGGGGGGGAAAGCGACATCTAAGTCTACTCGCAATAACAATCTTGCTGCCCCTAGCTCTTCTAATCGCTCACAGGACAAGCGGCCCAGGGTGCAGTCACCTGATTCAGCGTCTTCATCGGCGGCAGAGGACGAGCAACAGGAGGTGGAGGACGCCACCGCCGCAGCGTCAGTGAAGAAGCCTTCGGGTAAGAGGCACGAGAAGAAGAAGCACATTTGTAGGAAAAGCAGGTCGAGGAAGGATGACACGGATGATGACACAGGTACTTCTTCAGAGTATGATAGCGATACGTCCCTGGGTTCCTACTGGGGAAAAGGCGAGGAAGTGTCTGGTCTTCTGGACTGGGCGCTCTCTAGGAGGGCCAATTGCCACCGGAAAAAGTTTGGGGGAACCCAGGAGTGGAAGGATGGGGCTCTGGTAAAGGACGCCACCATATCCACCTATTCAACTTCAGATGTTATACCAGGTGATCATCTATCTCCTAAATTACGTGCAAAAATCTTAAATGGAGAATTTGTTGACATGTTTAAGTTAGTGCCTCCGGCAGAAGAGTTAGGTAGGGGCGAAAAGAGGCCTTCCCATGGGAAGAGAAGGAGCAAGTACCCTTCCGTGCCTAGAACATTTGAAAACTGGCTCGATGGTTTTCAGGCCTTTATGGGGACGATTGTTGCTGCCTATCCCAAGCGGGCGGTTCACCTTGTTGCCTATCTTTCACATATCCGTATGGCTTGCGCCCTCTCAGGGAAGGCCGCAGCCATAAGCTATGACAAGAAGTTTCGAAGGAAGGCTTCCAGGATCCCGTTAGCACGCTGGGATCAGATCGAGAATGGCATCTGGTCAGTAGCTGTTGGTCCATACGTAGAGAAGAAACCAGTCGACCCATATCGGTCGGCCAGGACCGAGCAAAGAAGGGATTTCAAGCGTCGGGTATGCTGGGAGTACAATAAAGGGTTTTGCCAAAGGCCATCTTGTAAATACCCGCATGAATGTGAAAGATGCGCCGGGGCTCACCCCGTAACATCTTGATTTAAGGGGGGGAAGCAGCCCTTTCGTGGGGGCCGGGGGTTCCATCATCCCAGTTCCAGGGGAGCCCCCGCAGCAGGGAACAGAAGATAGGGTAGTTCTGGAATTGGCGTTTTCCCCTTTGCAACCTTCTGTCCTTTTACCCGGATAAAAATGCAGCTTCCTACCTCCGGGAAGGATTTTCCAGCGGGTTTTGAATTCCTATAGCAGGTTCTTTGATTGCAAAAGATTCGCCCAATCAAAAGTCAGTTAGAGAGAGACCGGAAGTCGCTGAGAGGAAGATAGCCAAAGAAGTGAGCGCAGGCAGGGTAGCAGGCCCATTTGACAGCCCCCCCCATCCCAAACTTGCACATATCACCGTTAGGCATCGTGCCCAAGAAGACCCCTGGGGAATTTAGGCTCATCCACAATCTCTTATCCGAAAGGCGGGTCGGTTAACGACGCCATCCCACCAGAGTTATGCACGGTTAAATATGCCTCCTTCGACCAGGCAGTTAAGCTAATCCATAGTTTTGGTCGCAGGGCGCTGTTGGCAAAGTGCGATATCGAATCGGCCTTTCGCCTTTTGCCAGTCCATCTTAGTGACTTTCGGTTGCTGGGTTTCAAATTTCAAGGGAAATACTATGTCGACAGAGCCATGCCAATGGGCTGCGCAGTGGCCTGTTCGGCATTCGAAGCTTTCAGCACGTTTTTGGATTGGGCCCGGCGTTTTAGGACCAATTCCATTGGGGTCACGCATTACCTGGATGATTTTCTTTTCATGGGTAAGTCCAACACCTCCTTGCACCTCCTTGCTTGAGGCCTTCTCAGCTCTGGCCCAGGACCTGGGTGTTCCTCTCGCTGCCGAGAAAACTGAGGGACCGGCCACGCGCTTAACTTACCTGGGCATCTTGCTGGATACAGTGGCCCAGTCATCCCGCCTACCTGCGGAGAAGATTGAAGCCCTTAAGGAATTAATTCAGGACACTCTTAGACTTAGGAAGATCACCCTTAGGCAAATTCAATCGTTATTAGGCCATTTCAACTTCGCTTGCAGGGTGGTGTCCCCCGGACGCCCCTTCTGCGCCCGCCTCGCCAGATTGTCAGTTGGTCTTAGACACCCGCTCCACAGGGTCCGCCTCCCCAGGTCAGTCAAGGCAGATCTGGGGGTGTGGACGACATTTTTGGAAAACTACAATGGGGTATCTCTATGGCAGGATGTCTTGAATTTGTCGTCAGACTTCCAGGTCCAATCGGACGCGGCTGGGTCCTTAGGCTTTGGCTTGTACTTCAAGAGGCACTGGTGCGCACAACGATGGCCGACGGCATGGCAAGGTCAGGCCATCACGCGGGATCTCACCTTTCTTGAGTTCTTTCCTATAGTGGTGGCCGTTCACATCTGGACGGAAGAGTTTCAAGATCACCGCGTGTGCTTCAGGACCGACAACCTGGCGGTGGTGAACATTCTAGCCAGGCAGTCATCTCGGTCTGAGAGGGTCTCCTCCCTTCTGTGGGCGTTCGTCCTCCGCTGCCTTGAGTACAATATAATATTTTCAGCCAAATTCGTACCCAGAGCCAATAATGATATAGCCGATGCCTTGTCTCGATTTCAGATACCTCGCTTCCGGTCGCTTGCACCTGGAGCACAACTGTTGCCCGAACCCTTTCCGGAGTACCTGTGGAGCGTTGGAGACGCAAAGTGATACAGGGAGTATTAGCGTCCGTGGCACCTTCCACTCTCAGGTCCTACACGAAGGCCTGGTGTGATTTCCTTGGTTTCAGGTCTGGGTTATCTGGGCTCTCACATAACGTACCTCCTACCACTGACAATGTCTTGCGGTATCTTTCCCATCTCGATGATCTGGGACGTGCTCCTAAAACCTTAAAGATTCACGTAACCGCCATCAGCTTCTTTTCGAAAGCAACATTTGCTCATGACCCGTGTAGCGATTTCTTGATCCGTAGAGCCATTGAGGGTTGGGGCAGGTTGCAACCTCCCAGGGCCGAGGGTTGTAAGCCGATCTCTTACGGGTTGTTATCTCAGATACGCATAAAACTCAGGTCATAGAATCATAGAATCATAGAATCATAGAATCATAGAGTTGGAAGAGACCACAAGGGCCATCGAGTCCAACCCCCTGCCAAGCAGGAAACACCATCAGAGCACTCCTGACATATGGTTGTCAAGCCTCTGCTTAAAGACCTCCAAAGTAGGAGACTCCACCACACTCCTTGGCAGCAAATTCCACTGTCGAACAGCTCTTACTGTCAGGAAGTTCTTCCTAATGTTTAGGTGGAATCTTCTTTCTTGTAGTTTGGATCCATTGCTCCGTGTCCGCTTCTCCGGAGCAGCAGAAAACAACCTTTCTCCCTCCTCTATGTGACATCCTTTTATATATTTGAACATGGCTATCATATCACCCCTTAACCTCCTCTTCTCCAGGCTAAACATGCCCAGCTCCCTTAGCCGTTCCTCATAAGGCATCGTTTCCAGGCCTTTGACCATTTTGGTTGCCCTCCTCTGGACACGTTCCAGTTTGTCAGTGTCCTTCTTGAATTGTGGTGCCCAGAACTGGACACAGTACTCCAGGTGTGGTCTGACCAGAGCAGAATACAGTGGCACTATTACTTCCCTTGATCTAGATGCTATACTCCTATTGATGCAGCCCAGAATTGCATTGGCTTTTTTAGCTGCCGCGTCACACTGTTGGCTCATGTCAAGTTTGTGGTCAACCAAGACTCCTAGATCCTTTTCACATGTACTGCTCTCAAGCCAGGTGTCACCCATCTTGTATTTGTGCCTCTCATTTGTTTTGCCCAAGTGCAATACTTTACATTTCTCCCTGTTAAAATTCATCTTGTTTATTTTTGCCCAGTTCTCTAATCTGTCAAGGTCGTTTTGAAGTGTGATCCTGTCCTCTGGGGTGTTAGCCACCCCTCCCAGTTTGGTGTCATCTGCAAATTTGATCAGGATGCCCTTGAGTCCATCATCCAAGTCGTTGATAAAGATGTTGAATAAGACCGGGCCCAAGACAGAACCCTGTGGCACCCCACTAGTCACTCTTTTCCAGGATGAAGAGGAACCATTGATGAGCACCCTTTGGGTTCGGTCAGCCAGCCAGTTACAGATCCACTGAGTGGTAGCATAGTCAAGACCGCATTTTACCAGCTTCTTTACAAGAATATCATGGGGCACCTTGTCAAATGCCTTGCTGAAATCAAGGTAGGCTACATCCACTGCGTTCCCTTCATCTACCAGGCTTGTAATTCTGTCAAAAAACGAGATCAGGTTAGTCTGACATGACTTATTTTTCAGAAATCCATGCTGACTATTGGTGATCACAGCATTCCTTTCTAGGTGCTCACAGACTGTTTGCTTAATGATCTGCTCCAGAATCTTCCCTGGTATTGATGTCAGACTGACTTGGCGATAATTATTTGGGTCCTCTCTTTTCCCCTTTTTGAAAATAGGGACAACATTTGCCCTCCTCCAGTCTGCCGGGACTTCGCCTGTTCTCCAGGAATTTTCAAAGATGACTGCCAGTGGTTCTGAGATCACATCTGCCAGTTCTTTTAATACTCTTGGATGCAGTTCATCTGGCCCTGGAGACTTGAATACATCTAAACTAGCCAAATATTCTTGTACTATCTCCTTAGTTATTCTGGGCTGTGTTTCCTTTGCTGAATCATTTGCTCCAAATTCTTCAGGTTGGGCATTGTTTTCTTTATCGGAGAAGACTGAGGCAAAGAAGGCATTGAGTAGTTCAGCCCTTTCTGTGTCCCCTGTTTGCATTTCACCATCTTCTCCTCTGAGTGACCCCATTGTTTCTTTGTTCTTCCTTTTGCTACGAACATACCCATAAAAGCCTTTTTTGTTGCTTTTAACCTCTCTAGCAAGCCTGAGTTCATTCTGTGCTTTAGCTTTTCTGACTTTGTGTCTACACGTGCTGGCTATTTGTTTGAATTCCTCTTTGGTGGTTTCCCCCCTTTTCCATTTTTTGTACACATCCTTTTTTAATCTTAATTCAGTTAAAAGTTCTTTAGATAGCCACCCTGGCTTCTTTAGGCACCTTCCATGTTTCCGTCTCATTGGTATTGCCTGACGTTGTGCTTTTAGTATCTCCCTCTTAACAAACTCCCAGCCATCATGAACTCCCTTTCCTTTTAATTTGCTGGTCCAGGTTTGAGGCACGTCTCTTTTCCGCAGCATACGCTATCGCCTTTTTTGGTGCGCTCAGAGTTGGTGAGGTGGTGTGTGAAGTTAGCGCGCGAGGTTCAACACGCGGCCTCCTGTGCGAGGACGTGCAGTTGTCCAAAACTTCCGTGACAGTGCGTATACGGCAGTCCAAGACTGATCAGGCTGGTAAAGGTGTCTTGGTGAAGCTCTCGGCGTCAACACAGCAGGGCCCATGTCCGGTAAAGGACACTAGGCGGTATCTCTACCTCAGACCGCCCGGCCCGGGTCCGTTTCTGGTCCACGAAGATGGGTCACCCTTGTTGAGGTACCAATTCACCAGAGTACTTCGCAAGGCTATTGAGGCTTGTGGTCTATCCTCCCAGAAGTACACTGCGCACTCATTTAGGATTGGTGCCGCAACCACGGCTGCGCACCTGGGGTTACCGGCGGACAGGATCAAAGAAATGGGTCGGTGGAAATCCAATGCTTATAAGTCTTATATTCGCTAGTACGCGACCTGCCGCTTTACCCTGCTTACCTGCCTTTTCTTTTCTATCTTTACCCCCAGCTATGCTCAGAAGAAGCGTGTGGATTTGCGGCCACAGTACTGTTCATTGGGCCCGCGTACGAGCGGTGAGCTGCGGCCTGGCACCCAATCTTGGCCTTCCACATGGTGTTCGAGTTTCCTGGTTTTCGAGAAGAGGCATGCCTTGGGAGGAGCTTATGCCATTGCTGTGGGAGAAAGTAGCCAAGTTCGGCCCTCCCAACATCCTTGTGATTCATTTGGGGGAGAATGACCTCGCCAACAGGAGGAGTGTGGACTTGTTGTGGAGCATAAAAAGAGACTTGAATGCATTTGCAGCCTTGTGTCCCAGAACGACGGTGTTCTGGTCCTCCTTCCTGAAAAGACCTGTTTGGTGCGGTGCGCAAAGCTGTATGGCCATTGAAAGAACCAGGAAACTCGTAAATCGGGCGGTGGCCCGTTGGGTGCGCTTTATGTATGGCCGAGTCATTTATCATGACCGTATCGGCGACCAAGCTTTATACCGGAATGACGGTGTCCATCTATCGGATCTGGGGAACGACATTTGGTTAGCTAGTGTCATCAAAAGCATCTGGGATTGGTTGCAGCTTTGAGGGTATTGGCGGCGAGCCTTTGGCTCGGGTGGCGGTTAGGCATTGGAATAATGTGTTGTGGTGTGTCGAAGTGCTAGGTGTGGCCATTGCCTATGCCTTCAATTTTTAGGGGTATTCCGTTAAAGGAATCTTGGGGTCGTGTATTTCGTCTGATGCCTGCTTGGCGGGAGGCCATGGCACGACCCTCGGTGACAGCAGGGGTGAGCCTATAGTTGGATTAGCATCAACAGGCTCCACCTACTGTTGAATAAACCCACTTGTTTCGATCCAATGCCTAAGCCAATACCTTTTCATTGCTGTAATCAATAAAGTTGTGGCCTTTTCTAGCCCATCAACCTTATATCACGTGTCCTTGTGTCTTCATTTCACTTCGCGGGGGTCGGGTCCTCGAACCACAACTTAACCTCCCCTCAGGTGCCTGTAACTTTAAATAATCAAACAAATTATCAGATTCAACAGGCTTTTTGTCTTCCATTAATTCAGAATCACTATCATTCCCTGCTTCTTCTGTGAGATTTTGACCAGCTTCGGCCCCTCTGAAGCTGATACAGGCTCGTCTTATCTTGAGCCCAAGCAGAGCGTCGTCACACAGCAGAAGGATAAGCAGGTAATGTGCCACATGCTGACTTTATTTACAAGCTATGCTGAGAGCATACAAACATGCATCCTGCCTCTGTGAGAGCAGAGAAGCAACTGTCTCTCTAACAAAGAAACCGAGAGAACACTGAAAAACAGGAAACCAGTGTACGTCACATCCAGTCTCCCATTCCTGTGGGAACCCAACAGTAACTCTGACTGTGGAATGCAAAACAATGTCTTATGACATGCATTCACTCAGTGAGGAAGCAGAAACCAACATCCTCCCCCTTTCTGTGAACATCACTGGGCAGCGTGTTCATACAATATCAGTACAAACCCAACTTCTGCACATAGGTACAGTGTTGATCCCTTGATACAATCTTGGACAATACATCAGCAGGAATTTCATTACCTGGCATATAGGACACCGTTACGAGTCCCTTCTGAACACATTCCCTAGCATGTTGCAGTTTCAATTGCAAATGCTTCGTGCTTTGCTTACAACCTTCAGAATTCAGCAAAGCCAAACATCCTTTGTTGTCTTCATAAACCTGGATTGGACATTTGACAGGAATTTTCATGTCTTTGCACAATTGTAACAACCATTCACAATCCTTAAGTTCAGCTTCACAAGTACTTAAGCTAACTGTTGTTTGCTTCTTGCATGACCAATCAAATAGACCCTGATTGTACATATAGCAAACTCCAGATGTACTTTTCCTGTCTGTAGTGTCACTTCCAAAACTTGCATCTGCAAGTATCTCAAGACCACCAGACTTCTGATTGTTAAATCTCAGTCTGTAATGCATAGTGCCTTTCAAATAGCGAGCTATGCGTTTCAGAGCTTTCCAATCCTTAACAGTAAGATTGTTGACTTGTCTGCTTAGCAAATTACAGCTAACAGCAATGTCTGGTCTTGAACATCTGGCAATGAAGTTTAGTTTGCCTAGCACACTTCTGTACAGTGTAGTGTCAGAAAATGCTTCTTCAGTGTCATCTACCTGATAAAATGTTGTCATTGGTGTGTCTACAGGGTTAGCATCCATCAGGTTTAGTTTGCTTAACACATCAGCAATTTTCCATGACTGGTGTACTAGAATATTACAATCTTGATCTCTCTCTATTTCCAGAGATAGGTAGTTGGTTACCTCACCAAGATCTTTCATGTCAAAGTGCTCTTTCAGTTGAGCAAGGGCGTTATTGTACATTGTGACATCTTTCCAAAAGAACAAAATATCATCAACATAAAACAAGCAATACAGCTTCTTTTGCCCCTCCTCTTTGACAAATACACATGGATCAGCTTTACCTTGCTGAAAACCTAGAGAAAACAATACTTCAGTGGGTTTTGTGTGCCAGCACCGTGCACTTTGTTTGAGACCATAAATTGACTTCTTCAGAGCACAAACAAATCCCTGTTTTACCTATACGCCATCAGGTGGAAGCATATAAAGAGATTCACCTAGAGATCCGTACAAAAACACTGTATTCACATCGTGGTGACTAACGTGAAGATTCTCTTCTGCAGCAAGCTTGAGCATAAGCCTAATGCTCTCATACCTCACGGTGGGTGAGTAGGTCTCGTGATAGTCTTCACCTGGTACCTGTGAAAAACCTCTGGCTACCAATCTGGCTTTGTGTCTGACTATCTTGCCATTTTGATCTGTCTTCGCTTTGAAGACACATTTGCTTCCAAGTCGTTTCATTCCTGGAACTACTGGAACTAGCTCCCATGTTTTGTTCCTTTCTAAGGAATCAAGCTCAGCCTTCATGGCATTTAACCATGGCTCAGCTTCCTTTGAATCCAAATCCTGGATTTCTTGGAAGCTTGAAGGTTCAAATACCTTCTTGGAGCTTTTAACAGCTGCTACTGCTGTTTTAGCAAATTCATCAGCAAATCTCTTTGGAGGTCTGCCTTTAGTGGCTCTTTGAGACCTGTGAATTAGACGTAAGTCTTCAACACTCTCCTCTTCCTTCTTAGGAGAAAAGTGGCCTATAGTGAACAATGGTTCCTCCAATTCTTGATCAGAGCTTTCAGAGGGTCGCATAGAGGCTTTCGCACTCTTGAAATCCTCTGAATCATCCGATTCAGTCTCAGATTCAGGATCAGGACCTTGATCAGTGGGTGTGGGTTGTTGCGGCAGCTGTGGCTGTTGCTGCTGCTGTTGCTGCGGCTGTTGCCTATCCTCAGTTTCATCACTGTCATCAGGATAGCATTGGAAAATTCCCACATTCTCCCCCCACTTGGCATTGTACTCAACACTTCTTGTGAGCCTAATTGTCTTAGAGTCAGTCATCATTATTCTGTAAGAAACTTTCTGATACCCTAGAAAGATACCATGCAATCCACGCTTGCCTAACTTGGAGCTTTGTGGTGTGTGAACCCACATGTCAGAACCAAAAATTCTCATGCGTTTGATGTAAGGTTTCTTGGCAAACATCTTCTCATAGGGGGTACAACCAATCGCTGAAGATAATCTGTGATTATAACTGTAAACAAAACAGGCCAAAGATTCCGCCCAATAACTCTCTAGAAGATTGGCATCATGCAGCAAGGTTTTTAACCCTTGAAGCAATGTTTGATTTGCTCTCTCACAAAGTCCGTTCTGCCATGGCAAACAAGGACTAGACAAATCATGTTGAATTCCTTTCTCAGTCAGAAAAGCTTCAAACTGCTGAGAAGTGAATCCCCCCCCCCGCGATCAGTGAAAAGAGTCTTTATCTTCTTACCATGCACATTTTTCAACCGAGCACAGAATTCCTTGAACCTTGGAAAAGCCTCTGATTTCTGCTCGAGATTGTACACATAAATATACCTGGAAAATGCATCAATGAGAACCATGAAGTACCTGTTTCCACCCAAAGAGGGCGACAGTGGACCAACCAAATCAGCATGAATAACCTGGTATGGTTCTGTAGCTTGTCTACTAGACACCTTACCTTTCGCAGGCATTTTCACCTTGTTTGCTGCGCTTGCCTTGCACTTCATGTGGTACCTGCAGGGTTTAATAGTCATACCTTCAACCAAGGCAGGCATTTTGGATACTGCCTCAAAATGCAAATGACCAAATTTCCTGTGATAATTATGAATACATCCTGCATGCAAAACCTTGTTAGAACCTGCAATGCAACAAGTTTCATCCTGCACAACATCATCAAAATACAATACAAACAAACGATCAACATATTCAGCATGCAATACATAATCGTTTTTCTTTGTGATTGTGCACTTCTTGTTCTTGAATGAAACGTCAATGTTCCGTTCATTCAGCTGCGCAACGCTGAGTAGATTGTGTGCAGCATCTGGAACGTAGAGCACATTGTGTATCAACAAGTCCAAACTGTGAAGAACAACAGTTCCGTAGCCTTGACTGGAGATCGTGTGGTCATCCGCCTGGTGAATCGCACCTTCCTGTGGTGTAAAAGACACGAACAGTCGCTTGTCGTTGCATAAGTGGCGGGTCGCTCCTGAATCCACAACAAAGAAAGATCTAGACGTCTTCTGGACCTTTTCAACCTTTGGAGTGAAGCGTGAGACCATTGCCTTGTGCTGCGTTGTCCTGGACACTGGACCTTTGCCTTTTCCATGTGATGAGCCTTCACTGCGTTGCTCTGTCCTGGCCCTGGGAAATCTGCATTCCCCCTTCATATGGCCTAGACGTCCACATGAGTAGCATTTCACTGCCTTCAAAGCTTTGGCGCCATCTGGTTGTTCCACTGCATTCTGGGATGACGTCTGTGAAGACTCCCCCTTACTGAAGCAGCTAGCACCTTGGCGGTCAGCTTCATTCTGAATCACAGCAGTAACATGCTCTACCGTGATCTGAGCAGTTGGCAGAACAGCAATCTGAGTGGCAACGGACTCCCAACTTGAACCCAAATAATGTAGTATTATCTGCACCTTCAACAAGTGCCATATCATGCAGCTTGGCATAGTAGAACAAAGAAGCACCAGCTTCTGTTCTCAAATGAGAATCTCTTAAAGTGTCCCAAATTTCAAATCTCCAGGGCCGGATGGTTTAACCTCAAAATACTATAGAACTTTGAAAGACTGGATAATTCAACCACTAAAGGAGGTCTGCAATGAAATTTTGGAGGGGGAAAAAGCGCCAGAGTCGTGGATAGAAGCATATATTACACTTATGCCGAAAACTGAGTCTGAAAAGACACAACTTAAGAACTACCGACCCATATCCCTGCTAAATGTGGATTACAAAATATTTGCTGATATCTTGGCTAAAAGGCTAAAAAAAGTACTAGGGGAAGAGATACACAAGGACCAAGCTGGCTTTCTCCCAGGCAGACATTTGTCTGACAATACGAGGAATATAATCAACATTTTGGAGAAGTTGCAAGAGGACATTAACACTAAAGCAGTTTTAATCTTCGTGGACGCTGAAAAAGCCTTTGATAATATTTCTTGGAGTTTCATGAAGAAAAATCTTCAGGGGATGGGGGTCGGTCAAGAGTTTGAAAATGGTATAAGTGCAATTTATTCAGAACAAAAGGCTAAACTAATAGTTAACAATGTGGTGACAGAGGAATTTAAGATAGAGAAAGGGACACGACAAGGCTGCCCAATTTCCCCATTACTTTTTATTTCGGTCCTGGAGGTTCTGCTAAATATGATTAGAAGGGACCATTTGATTAAAGGTATAATGGTCGGAGCTAAACAATACAAACTGAAAGCCTTTGCAGATGACTTAGTATTGACATTGCAGGAGCCAGAATCTAGTACTAAAAGAGTATTAGAACTGATTCAAGAGTTTGGTCATGTGGCAGGATTTAAGTTGAATAAGCTAAAAACTAAAGTCCTTGAGAAAAATTTAACAACGACTGAGAAAGAGAGATTTCAGAATGAGACAGGTTTAACAGTGGTTAAGAAGGTGAAATACTTGGGGATTAATATGACAGCTAAAAATGGGAACTTATTTAAAGACAACTATGAAAAATGTTGGTTGTAGGTTAAAAAGGATCTAGAAATATGGTCAAATCTGAAGCTTTCCTTGTTGGGTCGAATTGCTGTTATAAAGATGAATGTATTGCCAAGAATGTTGTTTTTGTTCCAATCATTACAAATTTTAGACAAGATGGACTTTTTCAAGAAGTGGCAGAGAGACATTTCTAGATTCGTCTGGCAGGGTAAGAAGCCCAGAATAAAATTTAAAATATTAACTGATGTAAAAGAAAGAGGGGGATTTGCCCTGCCAGACCTTAAACTCTATTATGAATCAGCAGCTTTCTGCTGGTTGAAAGACTGGCTGCTTCTTGAGAACACAGACATTCTGGACTTAGAAGGTTTTAATAATGTTTTTGGGTGGCATGCATACTTGTGGTACGACAAGGTTAAAGCACATAAAGCGTTTAGAAACCATATTGTCAGGAAAGCATTGTTTAATGTCTGGACAAGATATAAAGACTTACTTGAAAACAAAACCCCAAGGTGGTTGTCACCGATGGAGGCGAAGGCTCAGAAAAAGCTCAATATGGAGGCCAAGTGGCCGAAATATTGGGAAATTTTGGAGCAGGAAGGAGATAATTTGAAGTTGCAGAGTTTTGAGAAACTAAAAGATAAAGTGTGAGATTGGCTTCACTATTACCAAATAAGAGAGACCTTTAATCTAGATAAAAAAATTGGCTTCCAGGTGGAAAAATCAAAGTTGGAAACAGAACTGTTAGATCCTAAAACAAAGATACTTTCAAGAATGTACAACTTGCTGTTGAAATGGAACACCCAGGATGAGACGGTTAAATCTGCTATGATTAAATGGGCACAAGATGTTGGACATAACATTATGTTTGCTGACTGGGAACAGTTGTGGACCACAAGTATAAAATTTACGGCATGTAATGCCCTAAGAGAGAATATTATGAAAATGATTTATAGGTGGTACATGACCCCAGTCAAGCTTGCAAAAATTTATCATTTGCCCGATAATAAATGTTGGAAATGTAAAGAGACTGAAGGTACATTCTTTCACCTTTGTTGGACATGCCCAAATATCAAGGCTTTCTGGGAAATGATCTATAATGAAATGAAAAAGGTATTTAAATATACCTTCCTGAAGAAACCAGAGACCTTTCTTCTGGGCATGGTCGGCCAATTGGTGTTAAAGAAGGATAGAACTTTCTTTATGTATGCCACAACAGCAGCAAGAATACTCATCGCAAAGTATTGGAAGACACAAGATCTACCCACCCTGGAAGAATGGCAGATGAAGGTGATAGAGTACATGGAATTGGCAGAAATGACTGGCAGAATCCGAGACCAGGGAGAAGAGGCGGTGGAAGAAGAATGGAAAAAATTTAAAGACTATCTACAGAAATACTGTAAAATTAATGAATGTTAAAGGGATGTTGGATTGAAAACAAGCGGTGTTGGTTAAAAGATTAATAAGAATATGTAAATATGGATTGATAATGGTGGAAAATATATATTTATTATAGGTTAAGATGTTGAGTAAGGATAAATGATAGAGGGTAAGGATTTGCTGAACTAAATATTTGAATTGGAATACAAAAAGGGAGGTGTGAGGAGGTCAAGAAACTAGTGAATGAAGTATAAGATATGAAAATACTAAACTTTTTTCTGTTTTGGTTTTTGGTGTTTTTTCTTTTTTCTATTCCGTCAACTGTTCTTTATTGTGTATTTCTATGTGTTTTGTTTTGTATTTTCTCATTTTTGTAGTTTTTTTGGTTTTTGTGCCAGTGTGGTGTAGTGGTTAAGAGCGGAAGTCTCATAATCTGGTGAACTGGGTTCACATCCCCACTCCTCCACATGCAGCTGCTGGGTGACCTTGGGCCAGTCACACTTCTTTGAAGTCTCTCAGCCCCACTCACCTCACAGAGTGTTTGTTGTGGGGGAGGAAGGGAAGGGAAAATGTTAGCCGCTTTGAGACTCCTTAAAGGGAGTGAAAGGCGGGATATCAAATCCAAACTCTTCTTCTTCTTCTTCTTCTTCTTCTTCTTCTTCTTCTTCTTCTTCTTCTATGTTTAAACTTTGAAGCTTTTGATTGTTTATGAAACTTTAATAAATATTACTTAAAAAAAAAATAAAGTGTCCCAAATTTCTCTGGCTGAGGTCTTATCACGCAACAGACAGAGCTCTTTTGGGGATACTATCAATGTAAGAGTTCCCCTTGCTTTGGAATCCTTAGCTGCCCATTCATCTGTCATTGGAGCTGGGGGGGTGTCTGTAATAACATTGAACAGACCCTCTTTTTGTAGCAAAGCTTCTGCATACAATGCCCACTCTGCATAATTCTTCTTATCGAGCTTTGGAATCCCGAAAACATCCTGAAGGGCCGCCATGACTCTGGCATTAGCCTTCTGCATCATCAATCAAGCTGTGTCTGAGTACAACTGCTTCCAAAAGCACTTGTAAAAGCACTTTCGGCTTTCAAGCCTCTCAAGCCTTTGAGCCTCTGCCGCTGCATACGGCTTGAAAAGTTCAAAGTCCAGCCTTATAGCCATTAATTAGGAACTGGCAGGCTGCCCCGTTGCAAGAGCACATACCTCTCATCAATCATCTTGACACGCAGAGCAGATAACGTCCGATCCGTTCCTCTGTTCCTCTGCCAGCAGCCATTAGTCCGATTCCGTGTTTCTGGGCCCGGAACCAAAAATGTGAGATTTTGACCAGCTTCGGCCCCTCTGAAGCTGATACAGGCTCATCTTATCTTGAGCCCAAGCAGAGCGTCATCACACAGCAGAAGGATAAGCAGGTAATGTGCCACATGCTGACTTTATTTACAAGCTATGCTGAGAGCATACAAACATGCATCCTGCCTCTGTGAGAGCAGAGAAGCAACTGTCTCTCTAACAAAGAAACCGAGAGAACACTGAAAAACAGGAAACCAGTGTACGTCACATCCAGTCTCCCATTCCCGTGGGAACTCAACAGTAACTCTGACTGTGGAATGCAAAACAATGTCTTGTGACATGCATTCGCTGCTCAGTGAGGAAGCAAAAACCAACATCTTCTTCCTCAGTATTATCTATACCGTTAGTATCTTGGAAAACAGCAACTCCATTGCAATTTACAGTTTGTATCATGCTTCTGGTAATATGAAAATTGCCAGTTGCTGGTACATAAATTCTGTATGCTCCCTGCTGGTAGCCCATTAATTTTCCCTAAACACTACTGTCAGGGGTTCAGGAGCAGAGGCAAGGGCAAGGGAGGAAACAGAGAGCGAGGGGGAGGAGGCAGAGGAAAAGATGAGTGATGACGACGACCCGAGATCTCCGAGTCTTTCCAGTGAATCAGAAGATTCACAGAAAGGAGCACCAGTGGCCAGGGCAAGGGGGGAGCCTAGGGGGACACCCCAGGGAGATAGAGCCAGAGGGGACTCAGAGGAGAGCAGTTGGAAATCGGGACCAGCGTCACCGCCAGAGAGCAGGGAAGAGGAAGAGAGCCAGGGATCAAGCGCTGGCAGCTCACAACAGGGGGGAGGGCATGAGTCAGGAGTGGCCACACCTCCATCGGGGAGCGAAGAAACGGTCAGACGGAAAGTGGAAGGTTGGGCGCGCGCGCCAAGTTCAAATGCACAGGGAAGTGACGCAGTAGGCAGCCCTGAAAGAGAGCCAGGTCCTAAAGCCCGGCGCAAGGAGACAGGAGAGTACGGGGGGTCGGCGTCAGAAGAATCCAGGAAGGAAGAGACCCCGGGGGGCAGAGGGACCCAGAGGAGAACAGTCAGGCGGAAAAGGTGGAGCAGGGCTAGGATATTAAGTTGGTGCGCAAGGGGCGGAGACTCAGACGGGACTTCGCCGATCTAGCCATTAGACGTAGAGTTGCACGCAGCAGCTTGAGAATGGAAATTGTAACTCAATAAAGACTTTTACTTAATGATCGCTGGCTAGCGTGATCCTCTGTGAGCTAGGATCTGGAAGCAGCTCTGACAGTAAGTCCCGTCTCATTAATTGTGGGCATCTACAGCCTCGAGGAGAGGAGAGAAGCAGGTGCCTACTAGCGAGCTCACGAACGGCAGACGACATGACGGCTGAGCAGCAGATAGCGGAACTCAGAGAAGCAGTGTCACAACTGAATGCCGAGGCTCTCGCATCCAGGAAGAGAGAGGAGGAGGCAGCTGCCGCCTGCAGGGATCTCCAGATCAGGTTGGACATGCTTACTAAGCAAGGGCAACTGACACCCAAACAGGAGGGAATTGGGTTGGCGAGACGAACAGGCGGTCTGGTCTCTCACTTCGATGGGAATCTGCAACAGTACCCCAACTTTAGAGCAGATGTAATGTGTGCACTGCAACTGCTGAAAAGAGACTTTAGAGATGAGCAAGAGAAAGTGGGATTCATCATGTCTCATTTGCATGGAGATGCTAAAGCATGGCTGCGCAATTTGTGGAGGGATGGGGATCCGGCGCTCCAAAATGCGGATGCCTTTATTAAAGCGATGGATGGATGTTTCTTATCAAGTATTGACGTGGATCTTGCTCGGCAGCAGATACATGGATTGAAACAAGGGAGGGCCAGCGTAAGGCAGTATCATGCACGCTTTTTCGCCTTGGTCAGTGCCCTGGAATGGGACAGAGATTCGGCTCCTGTAAGAGACCTGTTTTGGGAGGGATTGCACAGCTCGGTTAAAGATGAAATTGCGAGGGGGGAGAGACCCCGGACCACGCAGGAGATCGTTCAGAGGGCGCTGGCGGTGGGGGTGCGGCTGGAAGAACGTCCGTGGAGCAGGGACGAAGGGCGTAGCGGGCGCGAACCAGCCAGGGGCTCCTCCTTCCTTCCCAGAGAAGCAGCGCGTGCGCAATCCACGCCTCCAACAGGGGGAGGGGTGGAACCGATGGAGGTTGGAAGTGCAAGGGCTCAGTCAGCAGCCAGAGCCCTAGCACCGGCAGCAGTGAAAGCGAAGCCTCCTAGAGGGAACAGGAAGTGTTATATCTGCGAGGATCCAGGGCATATGGCGAAAGAGTGTCCCCGGAGGCTCCACAAGCACACTGCAGCCTCAGCAATGGTGACTGCAGCAACGCAGCAAGGAGAACCACAGCAGGGAAACGACGATGTCTGGCTGGAGGAAGAGGCACTGGGGCCCAGCCAGACGTGTCAGTGAAGCAGTCCCCAGGGATTTTACCGCCCATGGACCCCCTCCCGCCCAAGCCAGTAGTGAGGCTCACCGCATCGCTCCAGCTACCCAATGGAATCACCATGGATGTGCCAATCACCGTCGACTCGGGAAGCAATGCAGACTTCATAGGGCAGGACTTTGTCGACCGGCACGCTATACAGTTGCTGCCTGCCACGCTGCCCCTGCAGGTTGTCACGGTGGATGGCAGGGAGCTGCTAGGGGGGCAAGTGGTGAAGCAGACGCCACCTATGGTGCTGCGGCTTGGAAATCACAGGGAAATCATCAGCTTCAACGTCACTCAACTGTCGGACACGCCTATTGTATTGGGCATGAGTTGGCTGGACAAGCACAGCCCGACGCTGGCTTGGTACCAGAGGCAGCTGACCTTCGGCTCTTCCTTTTGTGCTGAACACTGCATCATGCCCCGGCAGGAAGGAGAGCAAGAGGAGTCACAGCTGCTGCTAGGCACGCTGCAAGCGATTCCCCACAAGTACGCAGAATTTTTGGAGGTTTTCTGCGAGAAGGAGGCAGACAGGCTACCCCCCCCACAGACCATATGACTGCAAAATTGACCTGCTGCCGGGGGCGGCACTGCCTAAAGGGAAGCTGTATTCCATGTCTGAGAACGAACTGCAGGAACTCAAAGAGTTCATAGATCATAATTTGGAGCGCGGTTTCATCCGGGAGTCCAAGGCAGCGGGGGGCAGTCCTGTATTCTTTGTTAAGAAGCAGGACACGCCCCCAAAAAGGCTGGTCGTGGACTATCGCATCTTAAACAGTGTGACCAAGCCATCGGACTTCCCCATGCCCCGAATCGACGACCTCCTCGCTAAGGTACGGAAGGGCAGCGTGTTCACCAAGTTAGACCTGCGGGGGGCGTACAACCTCATTCGCATGCGGGAGGGAGATGAGTGGAAGACAGCCATGTTCACGCCACTGGGCACCTACGAGTATAGAGTTATGCCTTTTGGATTGCAAAATGGCTCCCACGTTTTTCAAGCGTTCATGCATCACGTGTTGGCGGGGCTCCTCTACAAGACGTGCGTCTGTTTCTTAGATGACATCCTGATCTTTTCGGAATCGCAGCAGGAGCATGACAGACACGTCAAGGAAGTGCTGAGCAGGCTGCAGCAGCATAGGCTCCACGCCAACCTGGAGAAGTGCCAATTCGACGTGACGGAGGTGGATTTTCTGGGCTACAAGTTGTCTGACAAGGGGCTCGCCATGGACAGCGCCAAGGTTCGAGCGGTGTTGGATTGGAAAAGCCCGCGCAACCGGAAGGAGGTCCAACGATTTGTCGGCTTCGCGAATTTCTATCGCAAGTTCATCAAAGGCTTCGCTATGCAGACAGCGGCCATCACGGACACGCTTAGCTCCAAGAAGAAGAAGTTCATCTGGACGGAGCAGGCGGAGCGGTCCTTTCAGGCACTCAAACGTCTCTTCGCGTCGGAAGAGCAGCTGCTGCATGTCGACCCCAGCAGGCCGATGAGGGTCGAGACAGACGCCTCGGACAGAGCCGTGGGAGCAGTCCTGCTGCAGAGAGACCCGCAGGGGGTTTGGCGGCCGGGGGCGTTTTACTCCAGGAAGCTCAGCAAGTCCGAACAGAACTACACCATCTGGGACAGGGAGTTGCTGGCCATTCATGCAGCATTCAAAGCGTGGAGGCACTTCCTGATCGGCGCCAAGCACACGGTGCAGGTCTGCACGGACCACGAGAATCTGGAGCACTGGCGCACGGCACAGTTCCTGAATCAGAGGCAGATACGTTGGGCTGAGTTCTTTGCGAACTTCGACTTCCGAATAGAGTATGTCCCGGGGGACACCAACATCATGGCGGACGCGCTCTCCCGTAAGCCACAGTATCTGGAGGACGCCACGCCAGCGGCCGCCATGCACATCTTCGCACCAACAGTGTGGGCGTGCGCTGCGGCGACAGTGGACCTGGAGGCGGTGCGACGAGCGTTGCAGAATGACTCCTTCGCGCAAGCAAAGATGGCAGAGGTGCAAAGGGGCACGGCAGCGACCGACGGGTTCCAGCTGAGAGATGGATTGCTCATCCGTAAAGGGGCCATCTACGTGCCGGGAGACGAACTTCGCGCCAAGGTACTGCAGCAGCTGCACGACGCGCCCACTGCCGGGCACTTTGGCAAGGAGAAGACGGTGGAATTAGTCGCCAGGGATTTCTGGTGGCCCGGAATGAGAGGGGAGGTCGCGGACTACGTGGCGAGGTGCGACACCTGCCAGAGGGCCAAACCAGTGCACAGACCGCCGGCCGGACTGTTGGAACCGCTGCAAACTCCGGTCGAACCATGGGAGAGAGTGGCCCTGGACTTTGTCACGGATCTGCCCAGCTCGAGGGGCAAGACGGCCGTGCTGGTGGTGGTGGACTTGTTCTCCAAGATGGCACATTTCATCCCGTGTGCGAAGGTGGCCACGGCGGAACAAACCGCCAAACTGTTCATAGACCACGTGTTCAAGGTTCACGGTCTGCCACGGTCTATTCTGTCCGACCGCGGGCGGCAGTTCATCTCGAATTTCTGGCAGAAGCTGATGGGCTTCCTAAACGTCAAGATCAACCTGGCGTCGGTGAGACACCCGCAGACCAACGGGCAAGCGGAGCGGGTCAATGCCATCATGCAGCAGTACCTGAGATGCTATGCGAATCAACAGCCTGCGACGTGGGTGGATTACCTGCCGCTCGCCGAGTTCGCCTACAACAACACGAAGCACGTGTCCACGGGGGTCACGCCGTTCTTCGCCAACAACGGGAGGCACCCCAGAACCTTCCCGGGACTGGAAAGAATGGGGGAGGGGGAGCCGCAGACAGCAGATGCGTTCGCGTCAGAGTTGCAGGAGGTCCACGATCAGCTGCGGCGGCACCTGGAGCTGGCCAAACACGCATACAAGGTGCAGGCGGACAAACACAGAAGGGTTGGCAAAGAGATCCATGTGGGAGACTGGGTCTGGTTAGCAGCCCACGCAGTGCCGGCCAGGTCGTTGGCCAAGAAGAAACTAGGGCATAAGCAACTGGGGCCCTACCAAGTCGAAGAGCAGGTCAACCCGGTGGCTTTCAGGCTGGCGCTTCCGGAGGGTTCCAGAATGCATCCGGTGTTCCACAGATCGGTGCTCACTCCCTACAAGGCACCGCACAGGTTTCAGGAACCCGGAACGGCGCCGAGTCCGCTCAGGGAAAGAACCGGGCACGCGGGAGTGGCACAGGAGGAGCGCATCAACGAAGTCACGGAAATTTTGGACTCCAGGTGGGGGGAAGAGGGAGTAGAATACCTTCTCGCCAAGGAGGGCACCCCGGCCAGTGCGAACAGCTGGGTGCCGGGCTACGCCTTGGACGAACCTCTGCTCAAGGACGAGTTTCATGCCCTCTTCCCACATAGACCAATGCCAGCAGACCTTTTCGACGACTGGCTTTTCACTCCCACACTTTCTGCAAGCACGTTCCGGGGGTTCGACTCGGACGAGGACCCGATACGAGATGCCCGTTCCCCAGAGGGGTCACCCTCGGGATCTGCCTCAGAACCCTCGTATTGGTGGGACGATAGACCAGAGGAGCAGTGGCGCAAGAGGTGGCTGGAAGGTCCCGGACGAGCAACGCCGCCAGGAGGCAGTGAGGGAGAGACGGACATGGACGTTTTCGGGGACGACCTTGGTTTCGAGCACGGCGGCACAGAGATGGACGCGGAGGTGACCGTCGTCGACGAGAGCAGGGAGGAAGAACCGGGAGACTTCAAATGGAGGCCCACCACGGGAAGCGAACGGTATCCGACGTTCGTCCCTCTGCCGCAGCAGCACCCAGCTCCCGCACCGGAAGGAGGGGAGGGGGGAACGGGGGGCTTCGAGGGGGGGGATGGATGTCAGGGGTTCAGGAGCAGAGGCAAGGGCAAGGGAGGAAACAGAGAGCGAGGGGGAGGAGGCAGAAGAAAGGATGAGTGATGACGACGACCCGAGATCTCCGAGTCTTTCCAGTGAATCAGAAGATTCACAGAAAGGAGCACCAGTGGCCAGGGCAAGGGGGGAGCCTAGGGGGACACCCCAGGGAGATAGAGCCAGAGGGGACTCAGAGGAGAGCAGTTGGAAATCGGGACCAGCGTCACCGCCAGAGAGCAGGGAAGAGGAAGAGAGCCAGGGATCAAGCGCTGGCAGCTCACAACAGGGGGGAGGGCATGAGTCAGGAGTGGCCACACCTCCATCGGGGAGCGAAGAAACGGTCAGACGGAAAGTGGAAGGTTGGGCGCGCGCGCCAAGTTCAAATGCACAGGGAAGTGACGCAGTAGGCAGCCCTGAAAGAGAGCCAGGTCCTAAAGCCCGGCGCAAGGAGACAGGAGAGTACGGGGGGTCGGCGTCAGAAGAATCCAGGAAGGAAGAGACCCCGGGGGGCAGAGGGACCCAGAGGAGAACAGTCAGGCGGAAAAGGTGGAGCAGGGCTAGGATATTAAGTTGGTGCGCAAGGGGCGGAGACTCAGACGGGACTTCGCCGATCTAGCCATTAGACGTAGAGTTGCACGCAGCAGCTTGAGAATGGAAATTGTAACTCAATAAAGACTTTTACTTAATGATCGCTGTCTAGCGTGATCCTCTGTGAGCTAGGATCTGGAAGCAGCTCTGACAACTACGCTCACCCAATTTCTGCTTAGCGGGATAATGCATAATTACATCTGAACCCCAAATGCGTAGGTATTTCAGATTAGGGCGTTTTTTAAACAACATCTCATAGGGGGTGACATCTAAACCAGAATGATAACTACGATTCTTAATATAGCAAAAAGCATTGAGCGCTTCAGCCCAAAAAACTTTGGGCAGATTAGCATCGTGCAGATAAGTTTTAACCCCTGCCTGCAAGTCACGCTGCACAACTTCAACAAGCCCATTTTGCCAGGGACTTTGGGGGCAAGATAGCTCATGTGCTTCCAGGAAATCCTCAAAATCCTCAGAAACAAATTCCCTGCCCCGATCGGAAAACAGGTTCTTAATAGGTTTGTACCTATGGGACCGCGTCTGCTGGTATGCCCCACAGAGAAACTTACGGTCTTCAAATAAAAACATCTGGAAGGTCCCAGGCCACAGAGAAGTTAGGCTGGCCTCAACTAGAGCCAGGGCTTTTTCGGCTGTGGCTCCGATCTGGTGGAACACTCTGTCACAAGTGACTAGGGCCCTGCGGGACTTGACATCTTTCCGCAGGGCCTGCAAGACAGAGCTGTTCCACCAGGCCTTTGGCCAGGGCACAGCCTGACTCCCTCCCTCAGCAATCTTCACGGAGCTCTGGCCCAATGGTTGCCAGTGGCTTGATTTGAATTAATTTTATAATGAATGGTTTTAGAGTGATGTTTGTGCTGTACTTTTGTACTGTTTTATTGTTGTTAGCCGCCCTGAGCCCGGCTTCGGCTGGGGAGGACGGGATATAAATAATTTTATTATTATTATTATTATTATTATTATTATTATTATTATTATTATTATATTGTTAAAATGCGTTTTTACCCAACTGCTCAGGAGCAGAGGCAAGGGCAAGGGAGGAAACAGAGAGCGAGGGGGAGGAGGCAGAAGAAAGGATGAGTGATGACGACGACCCGAGATCTCCGAGTCTTTCCAGTGAATCGGAAGATTCACAGAAAGGAGCACCAGTGGCCAGGGCAAGGGGGGAGCCTAGGGGGACACCCCAGGAGGAAAGGGCCAGAGGGAGCTCAGAGGGGAGCAGTTGGAAATCGGGACCAGCGTCACCAACAGAGAGCAGGGGAGAGGAAGGGAGTCAGGTATCAAGCGCTGGCAGCTCACAACAGGAGGGAGGGCACGAGTCAGGAGTGGCCACACCTCCATCAGGGAGCGAAGAAACGGTCAGACGGAAAGTGGAAGGTTGGGCGCGCGCGCCAAGTTCAAATGCACAGGAAGGTGGCGCAGTAAGCAGCCCGGAAAGGGAGCCAGGTCCTAAAGCCCGGCGCAAGGAGACAGAAGGGTCCGGGGGGTCAGCGTCAGAAGAGTCCCGGAAGGAAGAGACCCCGGGGGGCAGAGGGACCCAGAGAAGAACAGTCAGGCGGAAAAGGTGGGGTAAGGCTAGGATATTAAGTTGGTGTACAGGAGGCGGGGACCCAGACAGAGCTTCGCCGATCTAACCATAAGAAGTAGAGTTGCACGCAGCAGCTTGAGAATGGGAACTGTAACTCAATAAAGACTTTTACTAAATGATCGCTGGCTAGCGTGATCCTCTGTGAGCTAGGATCGGGGAGCAACTCAGACAATTATTATTATTATTATATTGTTAAAATGCGTTTTTACCCAACTGCAAAAAACTTTGTACCTCTCAAATGCTTGTGACTTCTCAGCTATTGCATAGGTCCAACAATATCTACTATACTGGTCTATCAGGGTAAGCCAGTACTTAGAACCTCCTAATGATGATGGAAGTGGCCCAACTAAATCACAATGTACACACTCAAATGGCTCAGTTACTTTCCTATCTGAGCACCTACCCTTGTGTGCAACCTTAATCTTATTCTTGCAACAGGATAAACATTGCATAAAGAATTTACATGGTTTTAAGTTGAGGCCATTAACAATATTTGTCTTAATTACATCAGCAAAATTCAGATGTCCTAAAAGCCTATGTGCTTCATGGACACACCCGGAATGTGGCCTTACATTCCTCAACCCCTGGCTTGACTGTGCTGCTCTGCAATTTATAGGTGATTGTGAGTAGGTGCGGAAATACAGTCTATATAAACCATCAGAGTCCCGGGCATACAATAGACGTTTGTTCCCATCAAAAAACTCACACATTGACTTTAAGAATCGCACAGTTATGCCTTGACGAGCAAAACACCTTACTGACAATAAATTATCTACTGATGGGCAGTAAATGCAGTTTGCTATCGTAATGTTTAAAGAGTCAAGTTTAACAGTACCCCTGCCAAGCAACTGCAAGAATTGTGAATTGGCTAAATGTACATTACCAATTTCCTCTTCAAAAGAAATAAACAAGCTTAGATCATTGCAAATATGCTGGGATGCTCCGGAGTCCACAATAAAAGAATTCCACTTGGCACCTTTAATTCTTTTACGATCTGTTGTCTGAGCATGAAAAGCTCATGGCTCGTTTTTGTCTTTACGATATGATGTTAGCTGCTGGGCTCACGACTGTGATTGATGAACAGAAACAGATTTGGGAGTACTTTGCTTTCTTTTGGATTTGCAGTCCTTTGCAAAATGTCCTTGTTTATTGCAGAACCAACAACGCTTGGCAGCTTTAAATGCAGTCGTATCACTACAAGTTTGCATATGGCGTTTCTTACTATTTCTGGAAATAGGAGTGCTTATCGCGCAAGCCTCCCTTCTGTCCAACTTGCCCATTAATCTTGCCGTTACCCCTTCCACAGTTAATTGTGCTGGTGGAACGGCAGATATCTGGCTAGCGACACCATCAAAGTCCTCATTAAGTGAACAAAGAATGTTAATACATACTGAATATCAGGTATCTCCATGTCCCTTCGAATCAATTCGCTGCATATCGCCTCCAGACGTCTCAAGTGTGCTGCCAAATCACCATGTGATGGCCTGGGATTCCGATTCGGAGGATGAAACAGAGGAATCCCAGCCTGCACAGGAGTCCCCGCCTCCAGGGCCGGCTGAACTGGGGCAAGGCCTAGATGCTGAGGAGCCTGCACCTGTGGCAGTGCATCAGGAGCTGGCCCCAGGTGAAGCCCTTCTGGCCCCAGAGGGGCTTGATGACTCAGTGGCCACAGGTGGGCCTCCTCCGGGGCCCAGTAACCCTTCGGCCTCTCCTGATCTGCAGAGGCTTAGGGCAGAGAGGCAAAGGGAACTGGTTGCCCCCAGGAGGAGTGCTCGCCTTAAGGCCAGAGGAGGCGGGGCTCCTGGGGGTCGGGACCGCCCCTGACCTTGGAAGAGGATAAAAGCCCAGTCAGGCCGGCCCCAGGTTGCGGGAGCAACGTCGTTGTTGGCTACGGACCTTCCTGTGTTCTTGATCCCTGCTCGGCCTCCTGTTCCTGACTATCCGGTACGCCTGTCCCCTGCTCGGCTTCCTGTTCCTGACTATCCAGTACTCCTGTTCCCTGCTCGGCCTCCTGTTCCCGACCATCCGGCGTTCCTGTTACCTGCTCAGCCTTCTGTTCCAGTGTTCCTGTTCCCCGCCCGGCTCTCGGCATCGGACCTCGCCCCTCTTCGTGTGGACTCTGCTACACTCACGGTACCTTACCCCCGGGACCAGCACACACCACCAGGCTGCAGCTTCGTCTGGTACAGCTGCTTGAAAAAGTCAATGCAGACGCCAACTCTTTTCTAATATGTACTGCTGCAAGACTGTCCCACATTTCTTTGGCAGTTTTCTTATTCCTTATATATACTACTTTCTGGTCGCCAAATTAATTATCGCCCTGGCTTTTGCATCTCCTTTCGACCAAGCATTAGTCACAGGGTCAGGAGGGTCATCAGTTACATAGGTCCACACTTCCCGAGAGGTCAAAAGTGCCTCAACCCAAAACGACCATAAACTATAGTTCTCATATGTCAGCTGTGGGAAGCTCAGAGCTTTCTCGGCTTCTGGAACCCGGTCAACCATTCTGGAACTCTTCCAGACTATACTATATACTATACCCAATTGCTTTTTTAAAAAAAAATAATAATATTTATTACTTTTCCAACAATTTAAACACTACAAAAAAGAATACAATACAATAACACTACATAACACTAACACATTAAACTAACAAAACAAAACAAAACAAAAACCGTTTAAAACACATCAAACAATTTCAATATCTTATCTTTCATTCACTTATTTCAACGACCTCCTCACACCTCCCTTTTTGTATTCCACTTCTATTAATTGTTTCAGCAATTCCTTTCCATCTTCCTGTTTTCTATCCTATAATCATCTTAACACATTCTAACCTTATTTTTTCCTTTAATACTCTATTAATCTATTTATACTTAATTCCTTATAACATTTCTACTAAAGCCATATAACTTCATTCCAACATTTTTCTAACATTCGTTAATTTTACAGTATTTCTGTAGTCTTTAAACTTTTTCCAGTCTTCTTCCACCGACTCTTCGCCCTGGTCTCGGATTCTGCCAGTCATTTCCGCCAGTTCCATATAGTCCATCAACTTCATCTGCCATTCTTCCCGGGTGGGTAAATCTTGTGTCTTCCAATACTTCACAATGAGTATTCTTGCTGCTGTTGTTGCATACATAAAAAAAGTTCTATCCTTCTTTGGCACCATTTGGCCGACCATGCCCAGGAGAAAGGCCTCTGGTTTCTTCAGGAAGGTATATTTGAATATCTTTTTCATTTCGTTATATATCATCTCCCAGAATGTCTTAATCCTTGGGTATGTCCACCAAAGGTGAAAGAATGTACCTTCAGTCTCATTACATTTCCAACATTTATTGTCGGGCAAATGGTAAATTTTTGCAAGCTTGACTGGTGTCATGTACCACCTATAAATCATTTTCATTAAATTTTCTCTTAGGGCATTACATGCCGTGAATTTCATACCTGTGGTCCATAACTGTTCCCAGTCAGCCATCATTATGTTGTGTCCAACATCTTGTGCCCATTTAATCATAGCTGATTTCACCATTTCATCCTGAGTGTTCCATTTCAACAGCAAGTTATACATTCTTGACAAATTCTTGATTTTTGGATCTAACAATTCTGTTTCCAATTTTGATTTTTCCACCTGGAAACCAACCTTTTTGTCCAAATTGTATGCCTCCATTATTTGGTAATAATGGAGCCAATCTCGCACTTTGTTTTTCAATTTTTCAAAGCTCTGCAATTTTATTCTGTCTCCATCTTGTTCCAGAATTTCCCAATATTTCGGCCATTTGGCCTCCATATTGAGTTTTTTCTGTGTCTTCGCTTCCATTGGTGACAACCATCTTGGGGTTTTCTTTTCTAACAAATCCTTATATCTTATCCAAACATTAAACAATGCTTTTCTAACAATATGATTTTTAAACGCTTTATGTGCTTTTACCTTATCGTACCACAAATATGCATGCCAGCCAAATGCATTGTTGAAACCTTCTAAATCCAACACGTCAGTGTTTTCAAGAAGCAGCCATTCTCTCAGCCAGCAAAAAGCAGCTGATTCATAATAAAGTTTAAGGTCTGGCAGGGCAAATCCACCTCTTTCTTTGGCATCAGTTAATATCTTAAATTTTATTCGAGGCTTCTTGCCCTGCCAAACAAATCTGGAAATATCTTTCTGCCACTTCTTGAAACAATCCATCTTATCCAAAATTTGCAATGTTTGAAACAAAAACAACATCCTTGGCAACACATTCATTTTTATCACAGCAATTCGGCCTAACAATGATAACTTCAAATTTGTCCATATTTCTAAGTCCTTTTTCACTTCACTCCAACATTTTTCATAATTATCCTTAAATAAATTCACATTTTTGGCAGTCATGTTAACCCCTAAATATTTCACTTTCTTAACCAGTGTTAGTCCTGTCTCCTCCTGAAACTTCTCTCTCTCATTCACAGTTAAGTTTTTCTCTAAAACCTTAGTTTTCATCTTGTTCAACTTAAAACCTGCTACCTGTCCGAATTCTTGAATCGGTTCCAATACCCTTTTAGTACTAGATTCTGGCTCCTGTAAAGTCAATAAAGTGAGATCCCATGGACAGTAATACTAAAAGGAAAGGGAGTTCATGATGGCTGGGAGTTTGTTAAGAGGGAGATAGTAAAAGCACAACGTCAGGCAATACCAATGAGACGGAAACATGGAAGGTGCTTAAAGAAGCCTGGGTGGCTATCTAAAGAACTTTTAACTGAGTTAAGATTAAAAAAGGATGTGTACAAAAAATGGAAAAGGGGGGAAACCACCAAAGAGGAATTCAAACAAATAGCCAGCACGTGTAGACACAAAGTCAGAAAAGCTAAAGCACAGAATGAACTCAGGCTTGCTAGAGAGGTTAAAAGCAACAAAAAAGGCTTTTATGGGTATGTTCGTAGCAAAAGGAAGAACAAAGAAACAGTGGGGTCACTCAGAGGAGAAGATGGTGAAATGCAAACAGGGGACACAGAAAGGGCTGAACTCATCAGTGCCTTCTTTGCCTCAGTCTTCTCCGATAAAGAAAACAATGCCCGACCTGAAGAATTTGGAGCAAATGATTCAGCAAAGGAAACACAGCCCAGAATAACCCAGAAGATCAAAAGAGACTACGAGGCTCTCGGCAGGAAATTGAAGCAACTAAATGCACAAATTGTCATCTCATCTGTCCTCCCAGTTGAATGACGTGGCCCAGGGAGAGAGGGGAAAATAGTGGAAGTGAACAGCTGGCTTCGCAAATGGTGTAAACAGGAACGGTTTGGATTCTTAGATCACGGACTGCAGTTTCTTGAAGATGGACTTCTGGCAAGCGATGGGCTGCACCTCACAACGGTTGGGAGAAATGTTTTTGCCAAAAATCTCAGAAACCTCATCAGGAGGGCTTTAAACTGACTAATGTGGGGGAGGGAGACAGTGCTCCTGAAGGTAGGAGTCTATCAATTAATGAAGATGATCATCCAAAAGTCATAGACCAAATGGAGCAAACAGCACGCGGACCTAGTGGTGGGAGGAAAAAATCCTTAAATAAGAGACACGGGGGAATGATTAATGGACTCCAATGTCTGTACACTAATGCGCAAAGCATGGGAAATAAACAAGATGAGCTTGAGCTCTTAGTACAGCAAACTGAATATGACATAATAGGCATCACTGAAACCTGGTGGGATAAGTCCCACGATTGGAATGTAATAATGGGGGGATACAATCTATTTCAGAGAAACAGACCAGACAAGAAAGGAGGAGGAGTGGCGTTATATGTCAAGGATGTGTATACCTGTGAAGAGATCCAAGATTTAGATCCTCAAAGCCAAAGTGAGAGCATTTGGGTCAAAATTAAGGGAGAGAAGAATAACAGAGACCTCATTGTGGGAGTTTACTATAGATCCCCAAGCCAAACGGAGGACATAGATGATGCCTTCCTGGAACAGATGGCCAAGCATGCAAAAGGAAGGGAGATTGTAGTAATGGGGGACTTCAATTACCCAGATATTTGTTGGACGTCAAACTCAGCCAAGAGCATAAGGTCAAACAGATTCCTCACTGGCCTTGCAGACAACTTCATTGTCCAGAAAGTGGGAGAAGCAACAAGAGGAACAGCCATTTTAGATCTGGTCCTAACCAATGTTGATGACCTGGTTATTGGGGTAGAAGTGGAAGGATCATTAGGCGCGAGTGATCATGCTCTTCTGAAGTTTACTATACAGCGGAAAGGAGCAGCCAAGCATACTAGGACTCAATTTCTTGACTTTAAGAAAGCCGACTTCATAAAACTTAGGGAAGTGCTGGGTGAGATCCCATGGACAACAATACTAAAAGGAAAGGGAGTTCATGATGGCTGGGAGTTTGTTAAGAGGGAGATAGTAAAAGCACAACGTCAGGCAATACCAATGAGACGGAAACATGGAAGGTGCCTAAAGAAGCCAGGGTGGCTATCTAAATAACTTTTAACTGAATTAAGATTAAAAAAGGATGTGTACAAAAAATGGAAAAGGGGGGAAACCACCAAAGAGGAATTCAAACAAATAGCCAGCACGTGTAGACACAAAGTCAGAAAAGCTAAAGCACAGAATGAACTCAGGCTTGCTAGAGAGGTTAAAAGCAACAAAAAAGGCTTTTATGGGTATGTTCGTAGCAAAAGGAAGAACAAAGATGGGTGACACCTGGCTTGAGAGCAGTACATGTGAAAAGGATCTAGGAGTCTTGGTTGACCACAAACTTGACATGAGCCAACAGTGTGACGCGGCAGCTAAAAAAGCCAATGCAATTCTGGGCTGCATCAATAGGAGTATAGCATCTAGATCAAGGCAAGTAATAGTGCCACTGTATTCTGCTCTGGTCAGACCTCACGTGGAGTACTGTGTCCAGTTCTGGGCACCACAGTTCAAGAAGGACACTGTCAGGGAACTGACATCGGAGGAAAGGGAAGTGGTAGGGCTCCCAGAGACTGGGAGAGAGTCAACAGCCAAAGCAGGGACCAGCAGGGGGAGCGCGGGGTCTCTGGAGGGGGATCTCAGTAATGCTGAGAGAGACGCAGCAGCCCAGGCAGGAAGCAGCAGGGGAGAGAAAGGGGTGAGAGACACTTCGAGCGAAAATAGCGGGGAGGTGTCAGAAGCAACTGCAGGGAGACCTATGCTTCGCCGGAAGCTGTCACGTCGTGAGTCCAGGAGACGCGTTTCCGTTAAGGAACTTCTTTGCTGGAAGCGCTTCCGCAGACAGCCACTGTCGGACTCTACAAGTGACTAGAGCAGACATGTCTGAGGAGCTCTGTCACACACAGAGGTTTGTGGGGTCGCACAAACTCTGAAGGGGCACTATTTTAAGCACAAGCAGCTAATCATCCCCTGATAGCAGTCCGACAGTCTCTGTACGCTGCCTGTGCAGGAGAAAGCATCATGAGCGACCCAGCAGGAGCCGGAGCCGCAGGGGGTGGAGCTGGTCCAAGCTTGGAAGACAGATACCGAGCATTGGAGGTCCAACTTGCGCTGCAGACGGCGAGGCTCGAGGAGAGGAGGGCTCAAGATGCAGACAAGAAGGGGAGAACCACTCAGTTCCCCAGAAAGGTACCAGGATTAGTGCAGAAGTTTGGGGGGGACCCCAAGGATTACCATGCCTTTAGGACTGAAATGCAATATGCCCTGAATGTGCAGTTTGATGAGTTCCCTGATGAGGAATCCCGAGTTGCTTTCGTAATTGGGCATCTTGAGAAGGGGGCGCGAGATTGGGTTCGACCCCTGATGGCAACGCACAACGATATCCTGAAGGACACTATGAAATTCTTTCGTGCAATGGATATCATGTTTTCCAGCGATATTGAGGAAGGGGTGGTGCGCAGACAGCTAATGGCTTGCAAGCAGGGAAGCAGATCTGTCCATGAGTACTGGACTGAATTTACCATGCTGATTCACAGATTGGGGTGGGATTTATCGGCAGCACCCATTCAGATGCTATTTGAAGAAGGTCTTTCTTCAGCTGTGAAAGACGAGCTGGCCAGGAGCCCCAGGGCGGTGTCGATGGATCAGCTGACCAAATCTGCGCTGACCATTGGAGCGCGCCAGGAGGCAAGAGCCTTGGAGAGGCGGGAAGGGAGAGGGGAACGATGGAAGGAGTTACGCATTCCAGACATTCCTGAGCCAGCTTTCCCGCCAGCAGAGCCGATGGAAATCGGAACAGCCCGCGCGCGCGCAGTTTCAAAGCCCAGTGAGGGGGCGAAGAAGGAGGGAAAGGGAGCCCGGAAATGCTATCTCTGCCAACAGCCAGGCCACTTTGCCAGAGTCTGCCCCCAGAGGAAGGAATGGCAAGGGATGGTGGGAACTGTTGAGGGGGAAGAGCAGGGAGAAACGGAGCAGGTAAAAGCCAACGCCTGGTTGCCAGCAGGGCACTGCAGCCAGGCCAAAGAGCAGTGAAAGTGCCCCTTCCCCAAGTGCCAGTGCCAGAAGCTCCTCGACCTGCTCTAGTGATTGAAGTGTCGCTAGAGTTGCAAAATGGACACCCCCTAAAAATAAAGGCGCTGTTGGACTCAGGCAGCTCCTGCAATTTCATGAGCAAGGAGTTTGCTGCTGAACACCAGATACAGACTATCCCCTTAAGCAACCCCCTGCAGGTGACCACGATCGATGGCAGGGAACTGTTGGGAGGAGGCGTCAGCTTGCAGACCATCCCAATGATAATGAGGGTGGCAAGGCACACGGAACTGATAGCGTTTAATGTGGCCACCTTGGGAGGCGCTCCCATTATTTTGGGAATGAGCTGGCTAGCCCTACATGATCCGCTGGTGGGCTGGCATCAAAGAGTGGTTTCCTTCGGTTCGGCACATTGCTTAGAACACTGCAGGGGGGAAAAGGGGTCAGCAGGGGCCCAAGCCACCTTAGCAGGGACGGAAGTGATGGAGAAGGGGAAGGTGCCATCACAGTATGCTGATCTCAGCGACGTGTTCAGCGAGAAGGAAGCTGACCAACTACCCCCGCATAGGCCCTTTGATTGCCAGATCAATTTACTCCCTGGAGCCCAGCTTCCTGTAGGCAGGTTGTATGCCATGTCAGACAGGGAGATGCAGGAGTTGCGAGCGTTCATTGACAAGAACCTGAAGAGAGGCTTCATCAGAGAGTCCAAGGCAGCGGGGGGTAGCCCAGTGTTTTTTGTGGATAAAAAAAACACGGACAAGCCGAGACTGGTATGTGACTTTCGGGCCCTAAATGCAGTGACAGAGCCGGTGGCTTTTCCTATGCCCAGGATTGATGATATTTTGACCAGGGTGCGAAAAGGAAAGATTTTTACCAAGCTGGACCTAAGGGGGGCGTACAACCTGATACGTATAAGGAAAGGGGATGAATGGAAGACCACCATGTTCACCCCTTTGGGGGCATTTGAATATCTCGTTATGCCTTTTGGATTACAAGCGGGCTCCGCGTGTTTTCAAGCCTTTATGAACCATGTACTGGGGCCTTTGCTCTACAAGAATTGCGTGGCCTTCTTAGATGACGTGTTGGTGTATTCGGAGAATGAGGAGCAACATGTGAGAGACGTCAGAGAAGTGTTGAGCAGGCTGCAAGCCAACAGGCTGTGGGTGAAACTGGAGAAGTGTCAGTTTCATACCAAGGAGGTGGAATTCCTGGGGTACCGCTTGTCAGACAAGGGGTTGGCCATGGACCCCGGCAAGGTTCAAGCGGTGCTGGAATGGAAAACACCCAAGACTAAGAAGGATGTGCAGAGGTTCCTAGGGTTTGGAAACTTTTATCGTAAGTTCATCCGAAACTTCGCTCACCTGACGGCGCCCATCACGGACTGTCTCAGCAGCAAAAAGAAGTTTGTTTGGACGGGGGAGGCGGAGCGAGCGTTTGAGGAACTGAAAAGGGCCTTCGCCTCTGACGAACAACTTCTACATGTGGATTTACAAAAAAAGCTGAGGGTCGAAACAGACGCTTCTGACAGAGCCATAGGGGCGGTGCTTCTTCTGCAGCCGGGGAAGGAGGGGTCCGAGTGGCGACCGTGTGCCTTCTTTTCGCGAAAGCTGAACAAATCTGAGAGAAACTACACGGTGTACGACCGGGAACTTCTTGCGATTTATGAGGCCTTCCGGAGATGGAGGCACCTACTAATTGGTGCACAACAGAAGGTGCAAGTGCGCACGGACCATAAGAATCTAGAGTATTGGAGAACTGCGCGAGTGCTCAACCAACGGCAGTTGAGATGGGCCCAGGAGTTCTCTAAATTTAACTTTGAGATTTGTTACGTACCAGGTCCGGAGAACGTTAGGGCGGACGCTCTCTCACGCAAACCTGAATATTTGGAGGGAGAGGGTGCACCCGAAGAGACCCATGTCATTCCCGAGGACCGCTGGGTGTGTGGGGCGGCATTGGGGGGGCTAAGGGAACTGATAGAGGGAACGGTGCAGGATGAATATGCCCAGGACAAACTCAGGGGTCTCAGGAGGGAGGGAGACAAACCCGGGGGTTTTGAGGAGAGAAACGGGGCGTTGTACTACAAGGGAGCGTTATACGTACCTGAAGGGGAATTGAGGGAAAAGGTACTCAAGCAACTGCACGATAGCCCCACAGCAGGGCATTTTGGGCAACACAAAACTATGTGGCTGGTTACCAGGGAATTCTGGTGGCCCAAGGTCAGGGAAGATGTGCGGGAGTATGTGAGAGGGTGTGACCGATGTCAACGAGCCAAGGGGGAGAGGCGGGCACCGGCAGGTTTATTAGAACCACTACCCACGCCGGAAAGACCATGGGAGGCAGTGGCAATAGATTTTATGACTGATCTGCCCAGGTCCAAAGGGAAGACAGCCATTATGGTTGTGGTAGACCTGTTAACCAAGATGGCCCACTTTATAGCCTGCTCACATGCGGTCACAGCAGAAGAAACCGCTAAATTGTTTGTGGAAAATGTGTTTAGATTGCATGGTGCCCCCTTGAGGGTGGTTTCGGACCGAGGGAAACAATTTACTTCCAGGTTCTGGAGGAAGCTCATGAGCTTATTGCATGTAGAGGTGAATTTTTCCACTGCCCGCCATCCAGAAACCAACGGGCAGGCGGAAAGAGCTAATGGTGTCCTCCAGCAATATTTGAGGTGTTATGTGAATGACAGAGAGAATGATTGGGTGGAGAAGCTGGCGTTGGCAGAATTTGCCTATAACAATGCAGAGAACGTGTCCACGGGAATGAGCCCTTTTTTGGCCAATCACGGGTGTCATCCCCGAGCCTTCCCAGGGGGGGAGGGGGAGAACTGGAGCGTTCCAGCCGCAGAACAGTTCGTTGAAGAAATGGAAGCGATCCATCGCCAGCTCCAACTTAATTTAAACAGGGCGAAGGAGGAATATAAGAGGCAGGCAGACAAAACCAGAAGGGAAGGAGAAAGCATTAGGGTGGGGGACCAGGTGTGGTTGTCCACCCAAGGGTTACCATTTAAAGGAGGTTGTAAGAAGTTAAGGCCCAAAAGGCTGGGCCCATTTGAAGTCACGCAACAGGTCAACCCAGTGGCTTTCAGACTCCGGTTACCGAACCACATGAAGTTGCACCCAGTGTTCCACAGATCATTGCTGTCACCGTATATAGGGGACAGAGAGGGGAGGGTCAATAGGGGACCAGCTATGGAGGAAAAAGAACACAGCTACCATGTAGCGGAGATTCTCGATTCCAGGTGGAGGGGAGAGCAAGTAGAGTATTTGGTAATGTGGGAAGGGGAGCCGGAGTCGGAAAACACCTGGGTCAGGGCAGAGGATGTAGATGACGAGGTTTTGATTGAAACTTTTCATCAGAGATTCCCTCGGAAACCCCAGCCAGTGGCGAGGTTCCGGAGGGAATACTTCGCCGCCACCGACGAAGAAGAAGAGTTGGAGGGGTTCGCTGATTCCGAGGTGGAGGAGGATTCAGCGAGTCGGAACAAAGACCGATGGAGGGAAATGTTCGAGACGTCTGAAGATGAAGAGGATTCTTTTAGGGGTTTCAGCTCCTCACCGCCCAGAGGAGAGAGTAGGGGCGGGGGAGAGGGGGGCCCTGGAGGGGAGGTGGATGTCAGGGAACTGACATCGGAGGAAAGGGAAGTGGTAGGGCTCCCAGAGACTGGGAGAGAGTCAACAGCCAAAGCAGGGACCAGCAGGGGGAGCGCGGGGTCTCTGGAGGGGGATCTCAGTAATGCTGAGAGAGACGCAGCAGCCCAGGCAGGAAGCAGCAGGGGAGAGAAAGGGGTGAGAGACACTTCGAGCGAAAATAGCGGGGAGGTGTCAGAAGCAACTGCAGGGAGACCTATGCTTCGCCGGAAGCTGTCACGTCGTGAGTCCAGGAGACGCGTTTCCGTTAAGGAACTTCTTTGCTGGAAGCGCTTCCGCAGACAGCCACTGTCGGACTCTACAAGTGACTAGAGCAGACATGTCTGAGGAGCTCTGTCACACACAGAGGTTTGTGGGGTCGCACAAACTCTGAAGGGGCACTATTTTAAGCACAAGCAGCTAATCATCCCCTGATAGACACTGACAAACTGGAACGTGTCCAGAGGAGGGCAACCAAAATGGTCAAAGGCCTGGAAACGATGCCTTGTGAGGAACGGCTAAGGGGGCTGGGCATGTTTAGCCTGGAGAAGAGGAGGTTAAGGGGTGATATGACAGCCATGTTCAAATATATAAAAGGATGTCACATAGAGGAGGGAGAAAGGTTGTTTTCTGCTGCTCCGGAGAAGCGGACACGGAGCAATGGATCCAAACTACAAGAAAGAAGATTCCACCTAAACATTAGGAAGAACTTCCTGACAGTAAGAGCTGTTCGACAGTGGAATTTGCTGCCCAGGAGTGTGGTGGAGTCTCCTACTTTGGAGGTCTTTAAGCAGAGGCTTGACAACCATATGTCAGGAGTGCTCTGATGGTGTTTCCTGCTTGGCAGGGGGTTGGACTCGATGGCCCTTGTGGTCTCTTCCTACTCTATGATTCTATGATTCTATGATAAGGCATCGTTTCCAGGCCTTTGACCATTTTGGTTGCCCTCCTCTGGACACGTTCCAGTTTGTCAGTGTCCTTCTTGAATTGTGGTGCCCAGAACTGGAAACAGTACTCCAGGTGAGGTGTGACCAGAGCAGAATACAGTGGCACTATTACTTGCCTTGATCTAGATGCTATACTCCTATTGATGCAGCCCAGAATTGCATTGGCTTTTTTAGCTGCCGCGTCACACTGTTGGCTCATGTCAAGTTTGTGGTCAACCAAGACTCCTAGATCCTTTTCACATGTACTGCTCTCAAGCCAGGTGTCACCCATCTTGTATTTGTGCCTCTCATTTGTTTTGCCCAAGTGCAATACTTTACATTTCTCCCTGTTAAAATTCATCTTGTTTGTTTTTGCCCAGTTCTCTAATCTGTCAAGGTCGTTTTGAAGTGTGATTCTGTCCTCTGGGGTGTTAGCCACCCCTCCCAGTTTGGTGTCATCTGCAAATTTGATCAGGATGCCCTTGAGTCCATCATCCAAGTCGTTGATAAAGATGTTGAATAAGACCGGGCCCAAGACAGAACCCTGTGGCACCCCACTAGTCACTCTTCTCCAGGGTGAAGAGGAACCATTGAAGAGGAACCCTTTGGGGTCGGTCAGTCAGCCAGTTACAAATCCACTGAGTGGTAGCATAGTCAAGACCGCATTTTACCAGCTTCTTTACAAGAATATAATGGGGCACCTTGTCAAATGTATTGCTGAAATCAAGGTAGGCTACATCCACTGCGTTCCCTTCATCTACCAGGCTTGTAATTCTGTCAAAAAACGAGATCAGGTTAGTCTGACATGACTTATTTTTCAGAAATCCATGCTGACTATTGGTGATCACAGCATTCCTTTCTAGGTGCTCACAGACTCAGAATCTTCCCTGGTATTGATGTCAGACTGACTGGGCGGTAATTATTTGGGTCCTCTCTTTTCCCCTTTTTGCAAATAGGGACATTTGCCCTCCTCCAATCTGCCGGGACTTCGCCTGTTCTCCAGGAATTCTCAAAGATGACTGCCAGTGGTTCTGAGATCACATCTGCCAGTTCTTTTAATACTCTTGGATGCAGTTCATCTGGCCCTGGAGACTTGAATACATCTAAACTAGCCAAGTATTCTTGTACTATCTCCTTAGTTATTCTGGGCTGTGTTTCCTTTGCTGAATCATTTGCTCCAAATTCTTCAGGTCGGGCATTGTTTTCTTTATCGGAGAAGACTGAGGCAAAGAAGGCATTGAGGAGTTCAGCCCTTTCTGTGTCCCCTGTTTGCATTTCCCCATCTTCTCCTCTGAGTGACCCCATTGTTTCTTTGTTCTTCCTTTTCCTACGAACATACCCATAAAAGCCTTTTTTGTTGCTTTTAACCTCTCTAGCAAGCCTGAGTTCATTCTGTGCTTTAGCTTTTCTGACTTTGTGTCTACACGTGCTGGCTATTTGTTTGAATTCCTCTTTGGTGGTTTCCCCCCTTTCCCATTTTTTGTACACATCCTTTTTTAATCTTAACTCAGTTAAAAGTTCTTTAGATAGTCACCCAGGCTTCTTTAAGCACCTTCCATGTTTCCGTCTCATTGGTATTGCCTGACGTTGTGCTTTTACTATCTCCCTCTTAACAAACTCCCAGCCATCATGAACTCCCTTTCCTTTTAGTATTACTGTCCATGGGATCTCACTTTATTGACTTTACAGGAGCCAGAATCTAGTACTAAAAGGGTATTGGAACCAATTCAAGAATTCGGACAGGTAGCAGGTTTTAAGTTGAACAAGATGAAAACTAAGGTTTTAGAGAAAAACTTAACTGTGAATGAGAGAGAGAAGTTTCAGGAGGAGACAGGACTAACACTGGTTAAGAAAGTGAAATATTTAGGGGTTAACATGACTGCCAAAAATGTGAATTTATTTAAGGATAATTATGAAAAATGTTGGAGTGAAGTGAAAAAGGACTTAGAAATATGGACAAATTTGAAGTTATCATTGTTAGGCCGAATTGCTGTGATAAAAATGAATGTGTTGCCAAGGATGTTGTTTTTGTTTCAAACATTGCAAATTTTGGATAAGATGGATTGTTTCAAGAAGTGGCAGAAAGATATTTCCAGATTTGTTTGGCAGGGCAAGAAGCCTCGAATAAAATTTAAGATATTAACTGATGCCAAAGAAAGAGGTGGATTTGCCCTGCCAGACCTTAAACTTTATTATGAATCAGCTGCTTTTTGCTGGCTGAGAGAATGGCTGCTTCTTGAAAACACTGACGTGTTGGATTTAGAAGGTTTCAACAATGCATTTGGCTGGCATGCATATTTGTGGTACGATAAGGTAAAAGCACATAAAGCGTTTAAAAATCATATTGTTAGAAAAGCATTGTTTAATGTTTGGATAAGATATAAGGATTTGTTAGAAAAGAAAACCCCAAGATGGTTGTCACCAATGGAAGCGAAGACACAGAAAAAACTCAATATGGAGGCCAAATGGCCGAAATATTGGGAAATTCTGGAACAAGATGGAGACAGAATAAAATTGCAGAGCTTTGAAAAATTGAAAAACAAAGTGCGAGATTGGCTCCATTATTACCAAATAATGGAGGCATACAATTTGGACAAAAAGGTTGGTTTCCAGGTGGAAAAATCAAAATTGGAAACAGAATTGTTAGATCCAAAAATCAAGAATTTGTCAAGAATGTATAACTTGCTGTTGAAATGGAACACTCAGGATGAAATGGTGAAATCAGCTATGATTAAATGGGCACAAGATGTTGGACATAACATAATGATGGCTGACTGGGAACAGTTATGGACCACAGGTATGAAATTCACGGCATGTAATGCCCTAAGAGAAAATTTAATGATTTATAGGTGGTACATGACACCAGTCAAGCTTGCAAAAATTTACCATTTGCCCGACAATAAATGTTGGAAATGTAATGAGACTGAAGGTACATTCTTTCACCTTTGGTGGACATACCCAAGGATTAAGACATTCTGGGAGATGATATATAACGAAATGAAAAAGATATTCAAATATACCTTCCTGAAGAAACCAGAGGCCTTATGGAGGCCTTATGAGGAACGGCTAAGGGAGCTGGGCATGTTTAGCCTGGAGAAGAGGAAGTTAAGGGGTGATATGATAGCCATGTTCAAATATATAAAAGGATGTCACATAGAGGAGGAGAAAGGTTGTTTTCTGCTGCTCCAGAGAAGCGGACACGGAGCAATGGATCCAAACTACAAGAAAGAAGATTCCACCTAAACATTAGGAAGAACTTCCTGACAGTAAGAGCTGTTCGACAGTGGAATTTGCTGCCCAGGAGTGTGGTGGAGTCTCTTTCTTTGGAGGTCTTTAAGCAGAGGCTTGACAACCATATGTCAGGAGTGCTCTGATGGTGTTTCCTGCTTGGCAGGGGGTTGGACTCGATGGCCCTTGTGGTCTCTTCCAACTCTATGATTCTATGATTCAATACTAAGTCATCAGCAAATGCTTTCAGTTCGTACTGTTTAGTTCCCACTTGTATGCCTTTAACCTCTTGGTCCTTTCTAATCATATTTAACAAAACCTCGAGGACCGATATAAAAAGCAATGGAGAAATTGGGCAACCTTGTCGTGTCCCTTTCTCAATCTTAAACTCTTCTGTCACTACATTGTTCACAATTATTTTTGCCTTTTGTTCTGAATATATTGCTCCTATACCATTTTCAAAACCTTGACCTACCCCCATCCCCTTTAGATTCTTCTTCATAAAACTCCAAGAAATTTTGTCAAAGGCTTTCTCTGCATCCACAAATATCAAGACTGCCTTAGTGTTGATATTCACTTGTAGCTTTTCTAGAATATTAATTATATTCTTCATATTGTGAGACAAATATCTGCCCGGGAGAAAGCCCGCTTGGTCTTTATGGATTTCTTCTACTAACACCTTTTTTAATCTTTTAGCCAAAATATCTGCAAAAATTTTGTAATCCACGTTAAGCAGCGATATGGGACAGTAGTTCTTGAGCTGTGTCTTTTCAGTCTCTGTTTTCGGTATAAGTGTAATGTAAGCTTCCTTCCATGACTCTGGTGCCTTTCTCCCTTCCAATATTTCATTGCAGACTTCCTTCAATGGTTGTATTAACCATTCTTTCAAAGATCTGTAATATCTTGAAGTCAGACCATCTGGTCCTGGAGATTTACCTAATTGCATGTTCTGGATGGCCCCTTCCACCTCCTGATCCGTTATTTTGTAATTCAACATTAGCTGTTTTTCCTGAGAGATTTTGTGTAGTCCATTTATTTTCAAAAATCGATCAATGTCCATTTCTTTCTGAATAAAAAAATTCCTTCCAGTAGCACCTTAAAGGTCTTTAAGGTGCTACTGGAAGGAATTTTTTTATTTTGACTATGGCAGACCAACACGGCTACCTATCTGTAACATTTCTTTCTGCTTATCCTGTGTATAAAGTTGTTTAAAATACCTCTGAAAACACTTCCTGATCTCCACTGGGTTCTGTATATCTTTCCTTCCACTTCCAAATTCGTAATAGTATTAAGTTTTTGTCTTTTTTTCATTTGCCAGGCCAACAATTTTCCACACTTATTTGCCGATTCAAATGTCTTTTGCCTCATCTGTTTAATCTTCCATTCTATTTCCTGATTCATCAGCTTCGTATATTGTACTTGGTATAACTTTATCTCTTTCAGGACTTCCTGTGACTTTGGTTTTGCTCTGTTTCTTCTCTACTTCCTTTATTTTCTCCAGAATTTTATCCTTTTTTTCATTCTGAGTTCTCTTCTTGATTACATTCTGTTGTGTTATAAATCCTCTCATGACCGCTTTCTTGCATCCCAAATTACTCTTTTTTCCACTGTAGTATTCATATTTATCTCAAAGTAATCTCTTAAGAGTTTTTTGGGCCTTCTTGGTCACCTCTTCGTTCCTGAACAGAGTATCGTTCATCCTCCATCTAAAAGACCATTGGCATCAATTTCATTTCCATCTTCACAGCATTATGGTCAGAGCAAGTTTTAGGGCAAATTTCCACCTTGCCAATCTTCAGAGCCATTCCCCTAATTACCCAGATTTGGTCAATTCTTGTCCATGTCATTTTAGCCTCAGAGAAAAAAGTTCCCTCTCTACCCAGAGGGTTCTTCATTCTCCAAATGTCAATTAAGTCCATATTTTCAGTCATGTCAAAAAAGGTTTTTGGTAGTCTACCAACTTTGGTGACTACCTGTCTCTGTGCCTTGTCCATATTTGTAGACACCACTCCATTCATATCTCCCATCAAGATCATATTATAGTCCATATAATCCATCAAAGTCTCATGTAGCTTCTTAAAGAACTCCGATTTTCCTTCATTTGGTGCATAAATACCTACAATCAGGAATTTCTCTCCTTGTGATTGAATTTCAATTGCAACAAATCTTCCTTGGTCATCTTTGAATATAAATTTCGGTGATAGGCTCGCCTTTGCATAAAGGACCACTCCTCTTTTTTTAACTTTATCTGATGAGATAAATTATTGGCCCAATCTTTTATTACTCAATATCTTCCTGTGTAGCCTTATCACATGTTTCTTGTAAACAAATCAAGTCCAAATGTTCTTTTTTCAATAAATGAAAGACTCTCTGCCTTTTTTCTGGAGAATTTAGTCCATTCACATTCCAACTCAAAACTTGCAACACCATCATGTAATTACGTTGATGTTCCTCCAACTGCACCTAATGCTTGCTCTTCTTCTGATGGTGGTGGTGGTGACACGTTCACTGGAAGATCCAGTCCAAAGGATAATGCTGATATATCCAATATTCCCCTATTCGGTGATCTTCTATCCGATGCTCTTTGCTCTAGTCCTCTATCTAATGATCTTCTATCCAATGGTCTTGGCTCTTTTCCAGGTCCCTTCTGCAGATCTTCTTCGTATTTATACAAAAACTTTACTTTATCTTCTACTGATCTTATTTTTATTTTCCTTCCTTTGAAACTGAAGGATAGACCTTGGGGAAACTCCCACCTAAAGATGATTTTATTCCTTTTCAGCAGGGCAACAATATCTCCATAGTTAGGCCTAAGATCCAAAAGATATTTCGGGACGTCTTAAAAAATTTCCACTCTTGACTGTTGTACTTCTAGGTTCTTCTGGTAGTGCCAACCCAAAATTCTATCTCTCTCTTCTTTAGTTCGAAGGGTGATCAAGCAGTCTCTTATTCTATTCTTCTCTTTTCCCCCCTCCTCTTCCAAGTCTGAAGGCCCTCACAATTCTAAACTCTTCTTGACCCAAGTCCAAGTCCCAAAAGTCAGCAAATTCCTGTGTGAGAAAATCTGTCAAGCTTTCCTTCTCCAATTCAGGTAGGGCTCTGATCCTCAGATTCGTCTGTTTTTCTTTAAGTACAATCATAGCAAGCGTCAACTTATGTTCATCAAGTTGCCTCTGTAGGGCTGGGACTCTCTCTCTCTCCAGTTGTGTTACTTTACATTCCGCAGCAATGGCTTTCTCCCTGGCTTCCTCCGCAGTCTGTCGTATCAAAGTAGATTCCTGTATCAATTTCTGGATGGTTTCTGTATTGGTATTCACCTTTTGTCCCAGATTATTTATACTTTCTGTATTTAAGTCAATTTTAATAGTTGCAGCATCCACTTTCGCATTTGTCGCATCCACTTTCACATTTGTCGCATCTACAGATGGGTAGCCGTGTTGGTCTGCCATAGTCAAAATAAAAAAATTCCTTCCTGTAGCACCTTAAAGACCAACTAAGTTAGTTCTTGGTATAAGCTTTCATGTGCATGCACACTTCTTCTTCTTGAAGAAGTGTGCATGCACACGAAAGCTTATACCAAGAACTAACTTAGTTGGTCTTTAAGGTGCTACAGGAAGGAATTTTTTTATTTGTCGCATCTGTTTTCTTGTTAAGCTGTTCCAATGAATCATTTATCTTATTTAATGCAACCGCTAAGGCCTCTTCTGTCGACATTCCTCTTGGTTTTGAGTATACTGGTGCAGAAGCAGCAGCAGAAGAAGCAGGGAGGCCTGGTGTTGAGCCTCTCCTGGGTTGCTGCCAAGTCCTCCCAGACCTTAATGTTTTTTCAGCAGTTGACTGGTCTGTTTTTTCCACCAGTTTCAAAGGCTTCCACTAGGTGGAAACAGTTTCTATTTATATTAGTCAGTAATGTCCTCTTTTAAACACAGTTTCAAACAATCCAAAGTTAGTTTCAGTTTTCAGTTACTTTTACTCCTTTTTAAAGGCAGCTGGAGACAGTAGAAACAATGTATTTCTCTTATGCTAGCTGTCAATGAACGTTCAAAACACTGTCAATGAACATTCCAAAAGACGTCAGTCCTGCTAGCAGCCCATTCCCAGGGTCAGAGCAGCGGTATTTTAGCTCTCTTCGCTCTCTCCTGCAGGCATACTCAGTCCACGACTTCCCCCCCTCTTCTCCTGCCTCCAAGGGGGGGGGTTAATGTTCTTTACCGATGGAAATTTAGTCTTTTACACAAGGCTTTCCAAGACTTCAGCTTACAGCCTCATTGCTTCAGTCTATTTACAAAAGGGGAAGGCGGACTTCCTGTATTGAACCTCCCTGTTACGATACCAAATTAAACGTTTAAAGATCCAATTCTCCCGCTTCAGCTCTACTCACGGGTAATTACTTTAAAGTCAAATTGTCCACTGGAAAAAGTCAGCGCTCTCCAACAACAGCTATGCGGCTTCGCTCCGTGGAAGAAGCAGACGATTCAAAGCACCGCGCCGCTCACCCGTCGCTCCGGACCCCCGAAACCAGGTTTCCCCGTGAGTAGGGGAGGCGCAAAAGGTGCCCGCCAAATCCCACACTCACAGGCTTCTCCCGCCTGTGATTTTTTGCGGGTCTCCGCCTTTGCCGTGGCGGCCAGACCCAGATTCCCACGGGGCAAATTCCTCCCGATCAGAGGAATTCCGCCATTACCGGAGGCGCCACCCTGGAAGTTATACTATACGCAATTGCTGACACAGCTTAATTAACACAACGTAACAGCACCTGCTATACTGTAAAACTAGGTCACGTTATTTGCTCTGGCCCTTAAAGAAATACACATTTTGTGGAACAATAATGAACCTTCAAATTTAAAGAGACCATTCAACAAGGTGTAGGAAGGGGGGCAGGGGGCAGACCACCCCGGGTGTCATCGCTGAGGGGGCTGACATTTGGCACACCGCCCATCCGCGACTCCCAAGCCTACCCATAGTCGTGGGGACACACACACACACATACACAAAATTCTGCACCTGGTACCATCTGACCTTGCTATGCCTCTGCCATCTGGCTGGGTTTCCCCAGTCACTCTGGGCGGCTTACAACACCAGTAACAATGATAGGGCAGCACATCATTAAATTTGAGTGTTGTGTACTGGTTAAAAGAGACTGACGGGGAAAGGGGATCCTCAGAAAGGGTGTACAAAAGCGTACCTGTCAGAGCTGCTTGAAGATCCTAGCTCACAGAGGATCACGCTAGCCAGCGATCATTAAGTAAAAGTCTTTATTGAATTACAGTTTCCATTCTCACGCTGCTGCGCGCAACTCTACGTCTAGTAGCTAGATCGACGAAGCTCCGTCTGAGTCTCCGCCCCGTGCGCACCAACTTAATATCCTAGCCCTGCTCCACCTTTTCCGCCTGACTGTCCTCCTCTGGGTCCCTCTACCCCCCGGGGCTTCTTCCTTCCGGGATTCTTCTGACGCTGACCCGGACCCTCCTGCCTCCTTGCGCCGGGCTTTAGGACCTGGCTCCCTTTCCGGGCTGCTTACTGCGCCGCCTTCCTCTGCATTTGAACTTGGCGCGCGCGCCCAACCTTCCACTTTCCTCTTAACCGTTTCTTCGCTCCCCGATGGAGGTGTGGCCACTCCTGACTCATGCCCTCCCTCCTGTGGTGAGCTGCCAGCGCTTGCCCCCTGGCTCCCTTCCTCTTCCCTGCTCTCTGGCGGTGACGCTGGTCCCGATTTCCAACTGCTCTCCTCTGAGTCCCCTCTGGCTCTATCTTCCTGGGGTGCCCCCCTAGACTCCCCCCTTGCCCTGGCCACTGGTGCTCCTTTCTGTGAATCCTCTGATTCACTGGAAAGACTCGGAGATCTCGGGTCGTCGTCATCACTCATCTTTTCTTCTGCCTCCTCCCCTTCGCTCTCTGTTTCCTCCCTTGCCCTTGCCTCTGCTCCTAAACCCCTGACATCCATCCCCCCCTCGAAGCCCCCCATTCCCCCCTCCCCTCCTTCCGGTGCTGGAGCTGGGGTCTGCTGTTGCAAAGGGACGAACGTCGGATATCGGTCGCTTCCCGTGGCGGGCCTCCATCTGAAGTCTCGCGGGTCTCCCTCCCTGCTCTCGTCGACGACGGTCACCTCCGCTTCCATCTCTGTGCCGCCGTGCTCGAAACCAGGGTCGTCCCCGAAAACGTCCATGTCCGTCTCTCCCTCACTTCCTCCTGGCGGCGTTGCTCGTCCTGGGCCTTCCAGCCACCTTCTGCGGAACTGCTCCTCTGGTCTATCGTCCCACCAATACGAGGGTTCTGATGCAGATCCCGAGGGTGACCCCTCCGGGGAACGGACGTCTTGTGTCGGGTCCTCGTCCGAGTCGAACCCCCGGAAAGTGCTGGCCGAAAGCGTGGGCGTGAAAAGCCAGTCGTCGAAAAAGTCTGCTGGCATAGGTCTATGTGGGAAGAGGGCATGAAACTCGTCTTTGAGTAGAGGTTCGTCCAAGGCGTAGCCCGGCACCCAGCTGTTCGCACTGGCCGGGGTGCCCTCCTTGGCGAGAAAGTATTCTACCCCCTCTTCCCCCCATCTGGAGTCCAAAATCTCCGTGACGTCATTGATGCGCTCCTTCTGTGCCACTCCCGCGTGCCCCGTTCTGTCTCTGACCGGACTCGGCGCCGTTCCGGGTTCCTGGAACCTGTGCGGTGCCTTGTAGGGAGTGAGCACCGATCTGTGGAACACCGGATGCATTCTGGAACCCTCCGGAAGTGCCAGTCTGAAAGCTACCGGGTTGACCTGCTCTTCGACTTGGTAGGGCCCCAGTTGTTTATGCCCTAGTTTCTTCTTGGCCAACGACCTGGCCGGCACTGCGTGGGCTGCTAACCAGACCCAGTCTCCCACGTGGAGCTCTTCGCCAACCCTTCTGTGCCTGTCCGCTTGTACCTTGTATGCGTGTTTGGCCAGCTCCAGGTGGCGCCTCAGCTGATCGTGGACTTCCTGCAGCTCCGACGCGAACGCATCTGCTGTCTGCGGCTCCCCCTCCCCCATTCTTTCCAGTCCCGGGAAGGTTCTGGGGTGCCTCCCGTTGTTGGCGAAGAACGGCGTGACCCCCGTGGACACGTGCTTCGTGTTGTTGTAGGCGAACTCGGCAAGCGGCAGGTAATCCACCCACGTCGCAGGCTGTTGATTCGCATAGCATCTCAGGTACTGCTGCATGATGGCATTGACCCGCTCCGCTTGCCCGTTGGTCTGCGGGTGTCTCGCCGACGCCAGGTTGATCTTGACGTTTAGGAAGCCCATCAGCTTCTGCCAGAAATTCGAGATGAACTGCCGCCCGCGGTCGGACAGAATAGACCGCGGCAGACCGTGAACCTTGAACACGTGGTCTATGAACAGTTTGGCGGTTTGCTCCGCCGTGGCCACCTTCGCACACGGAATGAAATGTGCCATCTTGGAAAACAGGTCCACCACCACCAGCACTGCCGTCTTGCCCCTCGAGCTGGGCAGATCTGTGACAAAGTCCAGAGCCACCCTTTCCCAAGGTTCGACCGGAGTTTGCAGCGGTTCCAACAGTCCTGCCGGCGGTCTGTGCACTGGTTTGGCCCTCTGGCAGGTGTCACACCTCGCCACGTAGTCTGCGACCTCCCCTCTCATTCCAGGCCACCAGAAGTCTCTGGCGACTAATTCCACCGTCTTCTCCTTGCCAAAGTGCCCGGCCGTGGGCGCGTCGTGCAGCTGCTGCAGCACCTTGGCGCGAAGGTCGTCTCCCGGTACGTAGATGGCCCCTTTACGGATGAGCAATCCATCTCGTAGCTGGAAACCGTCGGCCTCAGCCTTGCCCCTTTGCACCTCTGCCATCTTTGCTTGCGCGAAGGAGTCATCCTGCAACGCTCGCCGCACCGCCTCCAGGTCCACGGTGGCCGCGGCGCACGCCCATACTGTTGGTGCGAAGATGTGCATGGCGGCCGCTGGCGTTGCGTCCTCCAGATACTGTGGCTTACGGGAGAGGGCGTCCGCCATGATGTTAGTGTCCCCCGGGACATACTCTATGCGGAAGTCGAAGTTCGCAAAAAACTCAGCCCAACGTATCTGCCTCTGGTTTAGGAACTGTGCCGTGCGCCAGTGCTCCAGATTCTTGTGGTCCGTGCAAACCTGCACCGTGTGCTTGGCGCCGATCAGGAAGTGCCTCCACGCTTTGAACGCTGCATGAATGGCCAGCAACTCCCTGTCCCAGATGGTGTAGTTCTGCTCGGACTTGCTGAGCTTCCTGGAGTAAAACGCTCCCGGCCGCCACACCCCCTGCTGGTCCTTTTGCAGCAGGACCGCCCCCACGGCTCTGTCCGAGGCGTCTGTCTCCACCCTCATCGGCCTGCTGGGGTTGACGTGAAGCAGCTGCTCTTCCGACGCGAAGAGACGCTTGAGTGCCTGAAAGGACTGCTCCGCCTCCTCTGTCCAAACGAACTTCTTTTTCTTGGAGCTAAGCGTGTCGGTGATGGCCGCTGTCTGCATAGCGAAGCCCTTGATAAACTTGCGATAGAAGTTCGCAAAGCCGACAAACCTTTGGACCTCTTTCCGGTTGCGTGGACTCTTCCAATCCAATACCGCTCGAACCTTGGCGCTGTCCATGGCGAGCCCCTTGTCAGACAACTTGTAGCCCAGAAAATCCACCTCCGTCACGTCAAATTGGCACTTCTCCAGCTTGGCGTAGAGCCTATGTTGCTTTAGTCTGGTCAGCACTTCCTTGACGTGTCTGTCATGCTCCTGCTGCGATTCCGAAAAGATCAGGATGTCATCTAAGAAACAGACGCACGTCTTGTAGAGAAGTCCCGCCAACACGTGATGCATGAAAGCTTGAAAAACGTGGGAGCCATTTTGCAATCCAAAAGGCATAACTCTGTATTCGTAGGTACCCAGGGGCGTGAACATGGCCGTCTTCCACTCATCTCCCTCCCGCATGCGAATGAGGTTGTACGCCCCCCGCAGGTCTAACTTGGTGAACACTTTTCCCTTCCGCACCTTCGCCAGGAGGTCGTCTATTCGGGGCATGGGGAAGTCCGACGGCTTGGTCCCATTGTTTAAAATGCGATAGTCCACGACCAGTCTTTTTTGGGGCGTGTCTCGCTTTTTAACAAAGAATACAGGACTGCCCCCCGCTGCCTTGGACTCTCGGATGAAACCGCGCTCCAAATTATGATCTAGGAACTCTTTGAGTTCCTGCAGCTCGTCCTCTGACATGGAATACAGTTTCCCTTTAGGCAGCGCCGCCCCCGGAAGCAGGTCAATTTTGCAGTCATATGGTCTGTGAGGGCGTAGCCTGTCCGCCTCCTTCTCGCAGAAAACTTCCAAAAATTCTGCATACTTGTGGGGAATCGCTTGCAGCGTGCCTAGCAGCATCTGTGACTCCTCTTGCTCCCCTTCCTGCCGGGGCACGATGCAGTGTTCAGCACAAAAGGAAGAGCCGAAGATCAGCTGCCTCTGGTACCAAGCCAGCGTCGGGCTGTGCTTGTCCAGCCAACTCATTCCCAATACAATGGGCGTATCTGATAGTTGAGTGACATTGAAGCTGATGATTTCTTTGTGATTCCCAAGTCGCATCGCCATTGGCGGCGTCTGCTTCACCACTTGCCCCCCTAGCAACTCCCTGCCATCCACCGTGACAACCTGCAGGGGCAGTGTGGCCGGCAGCAACTGTATAGCGTGCTTGTCGACAAACTCCTGCCCTATAAAGTCCGCGTTGCTGCCCGAGTCGATAGTAATTGGCACGTCCATGGTGATTCCATTGGGCAGCTGGAGAGATGCGGTGAGCCTCACCACTGGTTTGGGTGGGAGGGGGTTCACGGGCTGTAAAATCTCTGGGGACTGCGTCACTAACACGTCTGGCTGGGCCCCAGGGCCTCTTCCTCCAGCCAGACTGCTTCGTTTCCCTGCTGTGGTCCTCCTTGCTGCGTTGCTGCAGCCACCATTGCTGAGGCTGCAGTGAGCTTGTGGAGCCTCTGGGGACACTCTTTCGCCATATGCCCTGGCTCCTCACAGACGTAACACTTCCTGTTCCCTCTAGGAGGCTTCGCTTTCACTGCTGCCGGTGCTAGGGCTCTGGTTGCTGACTGAGCCCTTGCACCTCCAACCTCCATAGGTTCGGCTCCACCTCCTGGCGGAGGCGTGGATTGCGCCCGCGCTGCTTCTCTGGGAAGGAAGGAGGGGCCCCTGGCTGGTTCGCGCCCTCCACGCCCTTCGTCCCTGCTCCACGGACGTTCTTCCAGCCTCACCCCCACTGCCAGTGCCCTCTGAACGACCTCCTGGGTGGTTCGGGGTCTCTCCCCCCTCGCAATCTCATCTTTAATCGAGCTGTGCAGCCCCTCCCAAAAGAGGTCTCTTACCGGGGCCGAATCTCTGTCCCATTCCAGGGCACTGACCAAGGCGAAAAAGCGGGCATGGTACTGTCTGACGCTGGCTCTCCCTTGTCTTAGTCCATGCACCTCCTTCCGGGCAAGATCCACGTCAATACTTGATAAAAAACACCCATCCATCGCTTTAATAAAGGCATCTGCATTCTGGAGCGCCGGATCCTTATCTCTCCATAAATTGCGTAGCCATGCTTTAGCATCCCCATGCAAATGGGACATGATGAATCCCACTCTCTCTTGCTCATCTCTAAAGTCTTTATGCAGCAGTTGCAGTGCGCACAGTACGTCTGCTCTAAAGTTGGGATACTGTTGCAGGTTCCCATCGAAGTGAGAGACCAGCCCGCCTGTCCGTCTCGCCAACCCAATTCCCTCCTGCCGGGGTGTCTGCTTCGTCAGCACGTCTAACCTGACCTGGAGATCCCTGCAGGCGGCAGCTGCCTCCTCCTCTCTCTTCCTGGATGCGAGAGCCTCGGCATTCAGTTGTGCCACTGCTTTTCTGAGTTCCTCTATCTGCTGCTCAGCCGTCATGTCGTCTGCTGTTCGTGAGCTCACTAGTAGGCACCTGTTTCTCTCCCCTCCTCGGGGCTGTAGATGCCCACAATTTGGGGACGGAGCTTACTGTCAGAGCTGCTTGAAGATCCTAGCTCACAGAGGATCACGCTAGCCAGCGATCATTAAGTAAAAGTCTTTATTGAATTACAGTTTCCATTCTCACGCTGCTGCGCGCAACTCTACGTCTAGTAGCTAGATCGACGAAGCTCCGTCTGAGTCTCCGCCCCGTGCGCACCAACTTAATATCCTAGCCCTGCTCCACCTTTTCCGCCTGACTGTCCTCCTCTGGGTCCCTCTACCCCCCGGGGCTTCTTCCTTCCGGGATTCTTCTGACGCTGACCCGGACCCTCCTGCCTCCTTGCGCCGGGCTTTAGGACCTGGCTCCCTTTCCGGGCTGCTTACTGCGCCGCCTTCCTCTGCATTTGAACTTGGCGCGCGCGCCCAACCTTCCACTTTCCTCTTAACCGTTTCTTCGCTCCCCGATGGAGGTGTGGCCACTCCTGACTCATGCCCTCCCTCCTGTGGTGAGCTGCCAGCGCTTGCCCCCTGGCTCCCTTCCTCTTCCCTGCTCTCTGGCGGTGACGCTGGTCCCGATTTCCAACTGCTCTCCTCTGAGTCCCCTCTGGCTCTATCTTCCTGGGGTGCCCCCCTAGACTCCCCCCTTGCCCTGGCCACTGGTGCTCCTTTCTGTGAATCCTCTGATTCACTGGAAAGACTCGGAGATCTCGGGTCGTCGTCATCACTCATCTTTTCTTCTGCCTCCTCCCCTTCGCTCTCTGTTTCCTCCCTTGCCCTTGCCTCTGCTCCTAAACCCCTGACAGTACCTGATGTGTGGAACCAAGCTGTGGGCCCCCTTGCTACTGGGAAACCACTTGCTATAGTACCCACCTGCCAAATGATGCTTTGGCATATGCATACCCATCTAGTTTGTAATGCTTAACAAACTTAGAGGCCAAAGCCCAGATGGCAGCCCTACAAATGTCCCTCAAGGGTGCATGATGTGAGAAGGCACAGCAGATCCAGGACCCTCATAACACCTGGTGATGCACCCTTGTAGTCAACAGGATAGTGTAACCGTTGAAATTTTCCTTCCTATGGTTTGACACTGAAAATATACAAAGTGTCAAACAAGCGGAAGGTCTTGGTACAACACAAATAGATGCAAAGGGCTCAACAAACATCCAAGGAGCGCCACTTGCATTCCTGATTGGACTTAGGACAAGGGCAGAAGGTTGATAAGATTACATCCTGTGTCCTATGAAAGACAAAATTCACATTGAGAACAAAAGTAGGATCCAGCTTCAAGACCTGCTGAAACACGCAGAGTTCTTTCCTCACCAGCAAGGCTCCCAACTCTGACAAACAGTTGTGGTGATATAAGGCTAGCATGTGGGTTGTGTGGGAGATTCTGGAATAATGAGTTTAAACACAGATATTCCTCATTAAGATCTCAAGGCCAGTGTTGAAAGTTAATCAAAGACGTGATGGGAACAGGTGTTGATTCCTTTGGGGTGGAGGCCCATAGTCAGCATTCCCTTAAATCTGGGTTGGAGATGGTATATCAAAGCTCTCCTCATGAAGGGATGATCAGTGCCTGTTTGGACCCCAGACAGAATCTTGCTCAGCCTGCTATGATTTGTGTGTGTTTTCTGTCAACTAGCTAGATAAGATAGTTTTGTTATTTTCTTGGCTTCTGAGCAGTCTTAATTTCTGTAACCATATGAAGTTTTTCCTTTTAACAAAGTATTTTTAATAAAGTTTCTTGTATGTTTTTAGGAACCTCCTGATTTTGACTGCACTTTTGGAAGTGGGTCATTCATCACATGGTGGCGAGAGGTGGGGTAGGTTGTTACTCTTGAGTAAAATTTATAACACAGAGTTTTGAATGCTCAGAAGCAAGTTTGTTATTTTGGCTAGCTAGCTGGATAGTTAGAACGTTTGTAGCAAAGGCGGGAGAGAGATTAAATAATACGGTGCATGAGGCAGCTGAAGTGGACATCACTGTTTCCGATCCAGAAATAAACATTGTGATGGTGGACAGAGAGTTGTGTGGGTGTTGGGAGTCCCCTACAAGAATGCTGGAATGGAGGAGGGTAGACTCTACCCAGGTAATGGCCAGAGAAGAAGTTGTCGACATCTGGACATGGACAGTGACTCAGAGGCAGGAGTAGAGGATTGTTTAGCAGGAGGTGCCATTGGATGCAGCTGAAGCAGAGAACAGAGAGATGAAGAGGACTGGAGGCAGCGGCTAAAGACTTCCATGCCAGCCCATCAGTTAACTATGGACAGAATATTAGCTCAGTCCAACCGTAAATCTGGAGGACTGGAACAGGAAAAATATCCCCTGAATTTCATGTACTTAAATCACCTTGAAGTCACCTGCGAAGGACACAATGTGCCTGAAAGGGAGTACATCTGGAGTCTTTGCTCTCATATATCAGGAGAGCTGGGTGAGTTACCCCAAGATGATGCACAGAACTATCAAAGGTTTAAGCAGTTGGCACTCCATTGATTTGCTCTAACTGAAGATCAACTTAAGCTGAAACTTTGAGGGGCATTCTTATATCAGCTCTAATTCTTATATCATTAGGCATATGTAATCCCATTCACTAGCTGATTCAGAAATAGTGAACTCCCCGCAATATGTTTTATTATTATTATTAAAGAACAATTTAATTGAACAGCATAAAGGAAAAAATGTATATTATATCATTGTAAGAGTTAACAATTACAGTTCCATATATATTTATGTAATGTATGGCTATTTTTATTATTGGATCCTTTCTTTTAAAAAATCTTTTATTATTTTTTTTAAAAAACTAGGGGGGAAGTTTGTGTGTGTATATCTATCTATCTATAATAAAAAGATGAAATAAAAAATAAAAAAATAGAACAAGGTAAAATCAGGTAAAGCAAAAGGGAGGGAAAATAAAAAAAAATGAATTTACGATTGAGAGAGGGCAAGTGAAAAACGTAAAAGGGAGATTTGAAAATTGAAAAATGGAATACATTAGGAATGAATCCTTTGGTGGACAGCGCATGTCAATTAAGGGTGAAAGATAAGATAAAATAAAAGATAGAGATTTAAAAAGTCAAAAATGAAAATAAAGGTTTAAAAAGGTGTGTGTGTGTGTGTGTGTGTGTGTGTGAAATGAAAGTAAATTGAAATTTTTATATGGATAAAAAGTGAGAGTTCTCTTTGGCCCACAGGCTGGACATTCTTGGCTGGGCAGCCCCAATCCCTAGTCTCTCTGGCTTGGGGGGGGGGGTGTACTCAGAAAATGCAGAGGTAGATATTGCTTATTTCTCTAATTGGTCTATTTGATTTTAGTTGTTTATGTATGGAGTGTGGGAGTCATAGCCATGGTAAAGGCTTGTAATATTGCAGGGTGCTCCCTGACCTTGGCTGACCAGCACTCTGAGCTTTACAATGTATTGGAATGCATGACCTTATATGGAGTTATGTCCCCCCCCCCCTCTGGGCAGTGTAACCCTATATCGTTTGTGGGTGGGTTAAAGCCTTGACCGGATGTAGGTAATGTGAGACATTGGAATGCAGCCATGCGGCTGGAGAGGAACAAAGGTAATAAGGAATAAAGGACTGGAGGAGAGGAGAAGTCTGATTGAGCTGCCCTCCGTCTATGGAAATATTGCTAGCCTCTGTGTCTTTATTTTATGCTTTAAAAGCACCATTTGTATAACGGCTGGCTCCGACAAGTGGTGCCCCATGTGAGGCAAACTTAAAAGAAGAGGCTAACTTAAAGAAAAGAGGCAAAATTAAAGAAAACAGTCTGAGGCATACTAAGAGGATTTTTAAAGAAACCGTGAGAGGTTTTTCTATCCAAGCAGTGGATATCATCGACTTACCACGCCCGGCAAGGGTTGCACAGCGCTGAAGCATCTTAGGATCCCTGGTGAGTCCGATCCCTTCTCTTCTCTTATATTATATTGATTTTTGAAAAATGGGCAGCTCTTTGACTACTCCCCAACAGAAATTTTTAAAAGACTTAAAATGTCTCCTCTCCTCCAACAAATTGGAAGTTCCAGAGGGTGATTTGATACAGCTCATTCTGTGTATTGATGAACATTATCCCTGGTTCCCTTTGAATGGAACATGTGAATTGAAACTTTGGGACAAGATTGGTGAACATTTCGAGGACTTCCTGAGGCGGCGCGAAACAGCAATGGCGGTCCTCTTCGGTCTCTGAAGAGGGGCTCCGCAGAAAAGGATCGTTCGCAACGGCGCAGCGACGATCCACTAAGAAAAACCACGGGCAGAGGGAGCCCGTGGCCGTGGGACTCGGCGGGCACCTGGAGCGACCCCCAAAACGAAGAAGGGACCCCGTAAGGGGACTCGGAAGCGCGGAGGGGAAGCGGTGCTGAGAGTTCATCGCTCTTTCTGCGGGAGCGAAGCCGCGCGGCTGCTGCTGATGAGCGCTGACCTTTCTTCCTGAAACATCGGACCCTAAATTATCTACTCGTGAGTAAGACTTACTCTTCTTTGGATTACAAATTCTGAATTTGGCTGAAAGCGGGAGACGAAAAACAGGAAGTCCGTCTTCCGGCAATGCTTAAAGATCAAAGGCAAAGAAACTGACAAGCTGGAAAGCAATTCAAAGGGATTTTAAATCTGAAAGCATCGTGCGTTGGTGGAACTGGCAATTGAAAGGAAAGGCAAGTTTCTTCTTTTTATAGTATTGATACTATAAAAAAATCGCGGGCTGACAGGAGGAAAGAGAACTGTCATTGCGGAAACTATAGCTAAAATTGAAACTGTTACATTTGGGCACTATTGGAAGATACATTTAATGAACTGTAGCTTGCACCTTTTGGAAGAGACTTTGTGGCAACTTGGGAAGGGCTCTGCAAGTTGAAAAAGCCTGAAGGACTATTGTGGAAATATTTGGTTGCAGGGATCTTAATGGTGGACAAATTTCTTCTCTTTCTTTCCTGAAATGTGACAACACTCCCTCTAGTGGAATTTGGGATTTATAAGTTCCTGGGAACAAACTTTGTTTTGACTCTCTGTTGTTTTGTTATCTACACTGGGGAACTGGCTTTCCCATGGGATAAATAGACAATTTGACCTTGACTCATAGACAGGTGTGGAATGAGTGGCCCTCCGAAAACAAGATCTGCAAAAGCGAAAGCAGGGAAAGTCCAACTTGTGCAAACAACTTTGACTTCTCAGTCACGTAGATCATCGGTCCCAGCTGTATTAAAGGAAGCTGAACAGCCAACAACAGAGGATATGGCTGCAGGGGGGTCTGATACTCTTCTAAATGAAATGTTACAACAATTTGCAATTCTAAATAAGAAGGTAGATGACCAAACAGCAAAAATTGACTTAGCCACATCCTCTATCACAAAACTGTCTGAACAAGTGGCACAACACTCACAAGCAATTGGGAACCTTAAAGACGCCACTTCTGAGAATCGGAAATTGGCTGAGGCGGCAAACTTAAAAGCAGACCAAGCAAATCAGAAAGTGGACGAACTAAAAGGAGAGGTAAGGCCACTACATAAGCATATTAGTGACCAGCAGGCCTACCTGTCTATGGTGGAACTGAGAAATCAGGAAAATAATTTAAGATTACGATCTATCCCAGAGCTTGAGAAAGAAGATTTGATTGGCTACTTGACAGCAGAATTTTCTAAGTTCTGGGGTATAGAAGAAGATAAAGACTTTAAAATAACAACTGCGTTTAGATTGGGAAGAGCAGCAAGGAGGGACAGGCCCAGAGACTGTCTGATTATTTTGAGGACTAAACAGGAGAGAGACAAAATACTTGACCTTCACTTTAATAAATCTCTTGAGATTCAAGATAGAAAAGCGGAAATTTACAAGGATATACCAAAACAACTTCTGGATCTCAGATCTATATATACTGAACTAGCAAGACTTTTGAGAAGCAACGGGATACCCTACAGGTGGGAGTTTCCACAAGGTTTATCATTTAACTATAAAGGAAAGAAGGTTAGAATCAAAACAAAAGAGGATAACTAGAAGTTCCTGCACGACCACGGAGAGGATTTGCAGAAGGGAATAGCAGTCCCTTGGCCTCAGCCACAGCCTGGAATAGAACCAACACCTTCTGCCTCGGATCCGGACAAAAAAGAGGACACCCCATAAAGAGTAACAACAGATTCATACAGGATGTCTCTGCAGCTGTATAGTTGGAATATTAATGGAGCAAATTCCCCGGAAAAACGAAAAAGGATTTTTCATATTTTGAAAAAAGAACATTTGGATATAATCTGTCTGCAAGAAACTCATGTGACTAGGCTCCACAGGAAAGTGTTAATTAACAAAAGACTAGGCCAAGAATTTATCTCATCAGATAGAGTTAAAAAGAGAGACGTGGTGATCTATGCAAAGGAGAACCTGTCACCGAAATTTTTGTTTAAAGATGAACAAGGAAGAATCCTGGCAATTGAAATACAAACTCAAGGAGAAAAAGTTTTGATATTAGGAATTTATGCACCAAATGAGGGGAAATCGGAATTCTACAAGAAGCTGCATGAGACACTACTGGACTATCTGGATTATTCCAACATCATTATGATGGGAGACATGAATGGGGTGGTCTCTACCTATATGGATAAGTCACAGAACCAGAACCTGACCAAGGATGGAAGACTACCAAAAAGTTTTTTTGAACTAACTGACAATATGGATTTGATTGATTTATGGAGGACGAGAAACCCCCTAGGTAAAGAAGGAACTTTCTTCTCTGAGGCCCACCTGTCATGGACAAGAATCGACCAAATTTGTACAACTAGAGGGCTGGCACCTAAGACTATAAGAGTGGAAATCTGCCCAAAGACCTGCTCCGACCATAACGCTTTGAAAATGGAAGTAAGATTTACTCCAGCCGGTTCCTTCAGATGGAAAATGAATGACAACCTGTTAAGAGATCAAGAGATTGTAAAGAAGGCCCCAAAAGCTTTAAAGGACTATTTTGAAATCAATTTGAACACTTCGGTGGAAAAAAGAACAATCTGGGACGCAAGTAAAGCTGTAATGAGAGGGTTTCTGATACAACAGAACACGATTAAGAAAAAACTCTGGAATGGAAAAAGGACAAGATACTAGAGAAGATAAGAGATGGAGAGAAAAAGTTGAGATCTAAACCAAAATCAAAAGAGATTTTGAGAGAAATTAAATTCCACCAGTCACAATATACGAAACTGATAAATCAAGAAGTGGAATGGAAGATTAAACAAATGAAACAAAGATCTTTTGAATCTGCGAACAAATGTGGGAAACTGCTAGCATGGCAGTTGAAAAAAAGACAAAAATTAAATTATGTTACCAACCTAGAGGTTGAAGGGAAAAATATTCAGAAACCGGGTGAAATCAGAAAGTGCTTCCAGAAGTATTTCAAAAAATTGTATACCCAAGGGCCCGAGGAAGTGTCTGAGATGGATCAGTTTTTAAAAGACAATGGCCTACCAGAACTGCCTCAGGAGAAGAGATCAATCTTGAATTACAAAATAACACAACAGGAGATCGAGGATGCCATTCAGAACATGCAGTTGGGCAAATCTCCAGGCCCTGATGGACTTACCTCCAAGTACTATAGGACGCTAAAAGACTACTTGATACAACCATTAATGGAGGTTTGCAACCAGATTATGGGGGGAGGGAGGGCACCAGAAACGTGGAAAGAAGCATTCATCACATTGATACCTAAAGTGGAAACTGAAAAGACTCAACTCAAGAACTACCGTCCCATCTCACTCCTAAACGTGGATTATAAAATATTTGCAGACATTTTGGCAAGTAGATTTAAAAAGGTACTAAATGAAGTAATTCACAAGGACCAAGCAGGCTTTCTCCCAGGCAGGCATTTGTTTGACAACACTAGGAATATTATTGATATTCTGGAACTTTTGCAAACAAATATTAACACTAAAGCAGTGTTAATCTTTATTGATGCTGAGAAGGCCTTTGACAACATTTCTTGGAAGTTTATGAAGAAAAACTTGGAAGGGATGGGAGTGGGACGGGGGTTTGAAAATGGTATAGAAGCAATTTATTCAGAACAAAAAGCTAAGTTGATAGTGAACAATGTGGTGACAGAAGAGTTTCATATTGAAAAAGGAACACGGCAGGGGTGCCCCCTTTCCCCTCTATTATTTATCTCAGTCCTGGAGGTGTTGCTGAATATGATTAGGAAGGACCGGCAGGTACAAGGAATACGGGTCGGAGCGAAACAATATAAACTGAAGGCTTTTGCAGATGACTTGGTTTTAACATTACAGGAGCCAGAATCTAGTACAAAAAGAGTTTTAGAACTGGTTCAAGAATTTGGTCGGGTGGCAGGATTTAAGTTGAATGAACAAAAAACTAAGGTATTGGGAAAGAACTTGACATCTTTAGAAACAGATGGGTTTCAGAGGGAAACAGAATTAAATGTGGTTAAAAAAGTGAAATACCTGGGGGTCAACTTGTCTTCCAAAAATTTGAATTTATTTAAAGATAACTACGAAAAATGTTGGTCAGAAGTTAAAAAAGACCTAGAAACTTGGTCAAGACTAAAACTTTCCTTGTTAGGCCGAATCGCAGCTAACAAGCTGCGTTTTGCCAAAAATGTTGTTTTTGTTTCAAACCTTGCAGATCGTGGACAGAGTGGAATGTTTTGGAAAGTGGCAGAAGGATATTTCAAAGTTTGTTTGGCAGGGCAAAAAGCCCCGAATAAAGTTTAAAATACTAACTGATGCAAAAGAAAGAGGGGGGTTTGCCCTGCCAGACTTAAGGTTATATTATGAAGCTGCAGCCTTCTGCTGGATGAAAGATTGGATTTTGCTAGAGAACACTGATGTCCTAGATCTGGAAGGTTTTAATAATTCGTTAGGATGGCATGCGTTTTTGTGGTATGACAAGGTAAAGACACACAAAATGTTTAAAAACCATATTGTCAGAAAAGCAATATTTATGGTCTGGACAAAGTACAAAGACTTACTTGAAAGCAAGACCCCGAGGTGGTTATCACCAGTGGAGGCTAAGGCCCGGAAAAAACCCAATATGGAGGCCGGCTGGCCGAAATATTGGGAAATAATAGAAAATATTGGAGATAATTGGAGGTTGCAGAGCTATGAAAAATTAAAGGATAAGGTGCAAGATTGGTTTCATTATGCCCAAATTAATGAGGTTTTTAAGTTGGATAAAAAAACAGGATTCCAGGTGGAAAAATCGAAACTTGAGACAGAGCTGTTAGAACCAAAGACCAAGGTATTATCGAGAATGTATAACTTGCTGCTTAAATGGAACACTCAGGATGAGACAGTTAAATCAGCCATGATTAAGTGGGCTCAAGACATTGGGTACAACATTATGTTTGAAGACTGGGAAAGGTTATGGACCACCGGTATGAAATTTACGGCATGTAATGCCCTGAAAGAAAACATTATGAAAATGATATACAGGTGGTACATGACCCCAGTTAAACTTGCTAAGATATACCATTTGTCTGATAATAAATGTTGGAAGTGTAAGGAGGCTGAAGGGACATTCTTTCACCTTTGGTGGACTTGTCCAAGAGTGAAGGCCTTCTGGGAAATGATCTACAATGAGTTAAAAAAGGTGTTTAAGTACACCTTTCCTAAGAAACCGGAGGCCTTCCTCTTGGGCATTGTGGGCCAAAAGGTGATAAAGAAGGACAGAACGTTTTTTATGTATGCAACCACAGCAGCAAGAATTCTTATAGCTAAATACTGGAAGACTCAAGATTTGCCCACACTGGAAGAGTGGCAAACGCAATTGATGGACTACATGGAGTTGGCCGAGATGACTGCCAGGATTCGAGATTTGGGAGAAGAAGCAATGGAGGAGGACTGGAAAAAATTTAAGGACTATTTGCAAAAATTTTATAAGTTATATGAATTATAGGATTTCACATGATTTGGAAGGTTAGCTCCAGCAATGAGAGTGGAACATATATGAAACTAGACAATATTAATGAAAGAACCAATGTTTAAATGTTTAAAAAGGATAATAGATGTGTTTATAGAGTAAACGGATAATAAGTAATTTAAACTTAAAATACAATTGAAAGTACAAAAGAAACACACGAAACAAGGTTATAATTTGCTGACAAATTTATTATTAAGATTGCATTGTGCGGGAGATGTGGGGAAGTTCGATAGAAGATTGAAACAAGCTTTGGAAATAATCAGTTTTGTTTTTTTCTCTCTCTCTCTTTTCTTGTCTTCTTTGTTTTTCTGTACTGTATATCTTTATCTGGAAAAAATGTAATAAAAATATTTATATAAAAAAAAGAAAAGATTGGTGAACATTTCCATGAGCTCCCCAGCATCAGTACTCGGATTTTAAATGCATGGTGCAAGGTTCGATATGCTATGGGTTCCTTATCACCAAAAAATATCTCCCTGGCTGCATTGCCAACACAACCTCCAGCTTCCTTAATTCAGCCTGCTGTGTTAAGAGTCTGCTGTGTTAGAGTTTGTTCCAATCCTTGCCCTGCCAGCAGGTCCAGACCCCAAGCCTCCGGACTACAGTTCCTCGCCAGAGGACCCAATCCTGCAAAAATACCGTGGTCTGGCTGGAAATAATCCAAATCTTTCAGCAGCAGAACCAGCTACCCCTTTTCAACGTGCAGTCCTTGCCTGTTCCTTAATTCAGGATACTGTGGCATTCCCTGTTATTGTGCCCCCTGCTGGTGCTCCAGCAGGAACTCAACCTTTTGAGCACCAACCTTTTGACTTTAAAATCTTGAAAGAGCTTCAATTGTCAGTAAGGACAAATGGATTTCAAGCACTATTTACACAGGCTATTTTGGAAGCCACATTAGCCCAGCCTTTGGTTCCAGATGACATCAAGCCTTTGGCACGTACAGTGTTACCCCCATCAGCAGGTGTTTTGTTTGCCCACGAATGGGAAACTGCTTGCTATGCAGATGCTCAAGCCTTGTTACAAAAAATCAGGGGAAATAATCCAAATATTACCCTTGCAGACGTCATGGATGCCATGATGGGGCGTGATCCTTTCTCTCAGGCTTCAGCACAAGCCACATTGCTGCAGATCTTATTGAGGGATACTGCTCTTGCTGCTAAACAAGCAATGAGAAAAATCCCAGAACCCACTAGTATTCAATCAAGGTGGGGTTCAATCAGGCAAGAGGCAAGAGAATCATATTCTTCCTTTATGGACAGGCTGCTTACAGCAGTGAGTCGCCAAATTGAAAATCCTGAAGCCAAACAAATAATTATCAAACAATTGGCCTTTGAAAATGCCAATCCTGCCACAGATACAGCAGCCATGCTTCGCATTTGTCAGTCTGTTGATACAGCCACCCACAAAGCTCATTTGCTGGCAGCAGCGCTCAATGAAAACCAGCCTGTAGCCACCGATACAACGTTTCCAGTGTGGCAAACCAGGATCACCGATACCTCAGTGTGGGTAGAACGGTGGCCTCCACCAAAAGGAAAATCCGCAGCAATGGCACCATCTTGTTTCTGAACAGCTTATTTCTGAACAATTGACTTTCGGCCACATTGAACCATCTTCATCCCACTGGCTCCAGCAGACAGGGAACAGTTTGCTTTTACATTGCCAGTATATCACAATTCGCAGCCCAACCAACGATATCAGTGGGTTGTCCTCAAGGCATGCGGAACTCCCCTACACATTGTCAACATTTTGTGGGTGAAGCATTGAAACCTTTCCACATGCACCACCTAGAGGTGCTGCACACAAGCTGCATCTGGCCGTATTTGCTACACCACTATTGCCAACAAGAATTTTATATGCTCAGGCGGAACAAGAAGAAGACTATCTGCATTATAGAATGGCTACATCTACCACATACCCCACCAAAAAACATTTATTGCATAATTGAATCCACATCAGACATTGTTATCAAAGGACGTTCACGTGCAAATTGCTTTAGCTGATTTTATAGGTGTCATCATTTTTAACCCTCCAAAGGATGACCGTTTGACATTTTTGACACAGGTCACCTATGTTTTGGCTACCCCCTGTCTCTCACACCTCTCCCCTCTGCACTAACCCTCTTCACGGATGGAACGAAGAGTAGGGGGTGGTGACATGGGAGGAGGGAGAAAAATGGAAATGTTTATATATACCCCTCCACAGTCTTCTGCTCAGTGAGCTGAGCTAGCAGCTGTGATTCTTGCCTTTCAATCCTTTCCTACTCAACCTTTCAATCTTATTGTGGATACTCCGTATGTATATCGCCTTTTTGCTATTTTACCAATATCTTATATAACTCCTTCCTTGGATTCTGACTTGTTTTCCTAGTTTCTTACCCTGCAGGCCTTACTTCAGCATAGAGAGTTCCCTTATTATGTTGCACATCTTCGCTCCCACACATCGCACCCAGGGTATTTAGCAGAGGGCAATGCAAGAGCAGATGCAGCGTTGAGGGACATTTCTGCCTTTTCTCTCTTTTCTGATCCTATACTATAGCATGTCATTCAGCACACTATCCGCTGTTTCTCAGTCATGGGTAAACCTGCGCGTATCAAAACTGATAATGGTCCAGCATATATTTCTAAAACATTTTCGGAATTTTGTATGTTGTGGTTCGAGGACCCGACCCCCGCGAAGTAAAATGAAGACAAAGGGACACGTGATATAAGGTTAATGGGCTAGAAAAGGCCACAACTTTATTGATTACAGCAATGAAAAGGTATTGGCGTAGGCATTGGATCGCAAAACAAGTGGGTTTATTCACCAGGGGGTCAACACCTGTTGATGCTAATCCAACTATAGGCTCACCCCTGATGTCACCGAGGGTCGTGCCATGGCCTCCCGCCAAGCAGGCTTCGGACGGAATACACGACCGCCAGATTCCTTTAACGGAATACCCCTATAAATTGAAGGCATAGGCGATGGCCACACCTAGCACTTCGACACACCACAACACATTATTCCAATGCCTAACCGCCACCCGAGCTAAAGGCTCGCCGCCAATACCTTCAAAGCTGCAACCAATCCCAGATGCTTTTGCTGACACTAGCTAACCAAATGTCGTTCCCCAGACGCCGTCATTCCGGTATAAAGCTTGGTCGCCAATCCGGATACGGTCATGATAAATGACTCGGCCATACATAGAGCGCACCCAACGGGCCACCGCCCGAATTACGGGTTTCCTGGTTCTTTCAATGGCCATACAGCTTTGTGCACCGCGCCAAACAGTTCGTTTCAAGGACCAGAGTTTCCTGGTTCTTTCAATGGCCATACAGCTTTGTGCACCGCGCCAAACAGTTCGTTTCAAGGACCAGAGTTTCCTGGTTCTTTCAATGGCCATACAGCTTTGCGCACCGCGCCAAACAGTTCGTTTCAAGGACCAGAGTTTCCTGGTTCTTTCAATGGCCATACAGCTTTGCGCACCGCGCCAAACAGTTCGTTTCAGGAAGGAGGACCAGAACACCGTTGTTCTGGGACACAAGGCTGCAAATGCATTCAGGTCTCTTTTATGCTCCACAACAAGTCCACACTCCCTCTGTTAGTGAGGTCATTCTCCCCCAAATGAATTACAAGGATGTCGGGAAAGCCAAACTTGGCTATTTTCTCCCACAGCAATGGCATAAGCTCCTCCCAACGCATGCCTCTTCTCGAAAGCCAGGAAACTCTAACACCATGTGGAAGGCCAAGATTGTATGCAAGGCCGCAGCTCACCGCTCGTACGTGGGCCCAATGAACTATACTGTGGCCGCAAATCCACACGCTTCTCCTGAGCATAGCTGGGGGTAAAAGACAGAAAAGAAAAGGCAGATAAGTAGGGTAAAGCTGCAGGTCACATATTAGACTTATAAGCATTGGAGTTCCACCGGCCCATTTCTTTGATCCTGTCCGCCGGTAGCCCCAGGTGCGTGGCCGTGGTTGCGGCGCCCATCCTAAATGAGTGTGTGGCGTACTCCTGGGAGGATAGACCACAAGCCTCAATAGCCTTGCGAAGTACTCTGGTGAATTGGTGCCTCAACAAGGGTGACCCATCTTCATGGACCAGAAACAGACCCGGGCCGGGCGGTCTGAGGTAGAGGTACCGCCTAGTGTCCTCTACCGGGCATGGGCCCTGCTGTGCCGACACCGTGAGCTTAACTAGGACACCCTTACCAGCCTGATCAGTCTTGGACTGACGTATATCCACTGTCACATTAGAATCGGACAACTGCACGTCCTTGCACAGGAGGCCGCGTGTTGAACCTCGTGCACTAACTTCAAACACCACCTCACCAACTCTAAGCGCGCCAAAAAGGCGATAGCGTATGCTGCGGAAAAGAGACGTGTTTCGAACCTGCACCAGCAAATTGACCTGAGTTTTATGCGTATTTGTGATAACCCGTAAGAATTGGCTTATGGCCCTCGGCCCTGTGAGGTTGTAACCTGCCCCAACCCTCAATGGCTCTACGGATCAAGAAGTCGCTACCCGGGTCATGAGCAAATGTAGCTTTTGAAAAGAAGCTGATGGCGGCTACGTGAATCTTTAAGGTTTTAGGAGCACGTCCCAGATCATTGAGATGGGAAAGGTACTGCAAGACATCGTCAGTGGTAGGAGGTACGTCATGTGAGAGTCCAGATAACCCAGACCTGGAACCAAGGAAATCACACCAGGCCTTCTTGTAGGACCTGAGAGTGGAGGGTGCCATGGATGCCAATACTCCCTGTATCACTTTGCGTCTCCCACATTCCACAGGCGCTCCGGAAAGGGTTCGGGCAACAGTTGTGCTCCAGGTGCAAGCAACCGGAAGCGAGGTATCTGAAATCGAGACAAGGCATCGGCAATGTCATTATTGGCTCTGGGTACGAATTTGGCTGACAATATTATGTTGAACTCAAGGCACCGGAGGACGAACGCCCGCAGAAGGGAGGAGATCCTCTCAGACCGAGATGACTGCCTGGCTAGAATGTTCATGACCGCCAGGTTGTCGGAAGCACACGCGGTGGTCTCGAAAATCTTCCGTCCAGATGTGAACGGCCACCACTATAGGAAAGAACTCAAGAAAGGTGAGATCCAACGTGATGGCCTGACCTTGCCATGCCGTCGGCCATCGTAGTGCACACCAGCGCCCCTTGAAGTACAAGCCAAAGCCTAAGGACCCAGCCGCACCCAATTGGACCTGGAAGTCTGATGACAGATTCAAGACATCCTGCCATAGAGATACCCCATTGTAGATCTCCAGACAAGTCGTCCACACCTCCAGATCTGCCTTGACCGACCTGGGGAGGCGGACCCTGTTGTGCGGGTGTCTAAGACCACTGACAGCCTGGCTAGGCGGGCACGTGCATTCGAGTGGACCTGGAAATCAAAGGCCAAATTAAGGATTTCCAGCCATAGGGAGACTCCATTGTAGTGTTCCAGAAATCTGATCCCCATCTCAAAATCCGCCTTGACCGACTTGATAAGTCTTACTCTATGGCGCGGATGCTTGAGGCCCGCTGACAACCTGGCTAAGGGTGAGCGAAATGGGCGGCCTGGTGAAACTACTCTACATGCGAAGTTGAAATGATCTAGCAAGGACTGGACCTGTCTAAGAGCGACTTCATTATTATTATTATTATTATTATTATTATTATTATTATTATTATTTCGGGAAGGGTTTGACAAATAGTTTCGTTAAGGGCAACTATTTTCCCCACTGGCAGGCGGGCGGATTGAGCTGCTGTGTCAAGCTCTATACCCAGGCAAGTAAGGTGCGTTGAGGGTCCGCCTTATCTGAGGGGAACTCCCAGCTCCTGGGCCAAAGCTGAGAAGGCCTCCAGAAGGGAGGCACATTCGCCAGTATTGGGTTTCCCAATGAGTAGAAAGTCACCGAGGTAACGTGTCGCCCCAGGTGACTTGGTTCTGTAGCGCAAGGCCCAGTCCCAACAAGTGCTAAATGTCTCAAAGGCCAAGCCGGCTGCAGAACAACCCATCGGCATAGCCTTGACAATGTAATATTTCCCTTGAAATTTGAATCCCAGCAAATGAGAGTCATTGGGATGAACTGGCAATAGACAGAAGGCTGACTATGTCACATTTTGCTAAGAGTGCCTCGTAACCAAAATTCCGGATAAGTCTTAGTGCCCGATCAAAGAATTCAATCGAAGAATGCGGAGAGGAGGGAGCTGGTGGGAGGTGCACCCGGATATGAACCAGGGACCTCTTGATGTGCAGTCAAATGCTCTACCACAGAGCTATACCCCCTTATTGTTGTTGCTATCATTCTATTATTATTTATCTGTTATTTATCCATTTATTGTTATTATTATTTATTATTGTTGTTATTTATTAAAATCTAATCCAGTATTATTTGTTCAATCAATTACCACTGTAAGTAGAATTAATTACTGATACTATCAATTGTCTACCGTAACTGACGATAATATGAAATAATTATTCATTATAGGGGATTGATCGGGAAAAACGCTGCTCATAATCATCAATGAACGATCTAAATGCATTTAGGCAGTGTGAAATAGTTTTGGGGTTATTATCCCGCCCATGTGGCACCCCCGATGAATTACGGCTATATGCACCCATGCAGCCTGAGGTGTGAGTAGATTCTGTTGCAGAGCGCTTCCTCTTAGGCGCCATGGATAACATGCTAAAGCTACTGCCACAAACACGTGCCACCGCTTACAAGCGGTTGTACTGGGACATGTTATTGATTCTGAAACAAATATACTAATTAATGATTGCTTTACTTAAAACAATGATTCTCAAGCATTCAGTTAAATGTTTAATTGTTTATCCCATTAGTATGTGCTTCCGTGTGTTATTTATTACTCTCTCTCTATATATTAATATTTATTATTATTATTATTTTTAAAAAAAATTCTTAAAAATTAAGATGCTTCCTACTTCATATTATAATATCTCATTCAATCCCCTGCAATGCAGAATATACCAGGGTCCCATACGGGGATCAAACCAGCAACCTTAGCATTATCGGCCCCATGCTCTAACCAGTTGAGCTATCCAGGCTCTCTAGAATTGTGTGGGACCCCGAGGGTCATTTAGTCCAACCCCTTGCAAAGCAGGAATATATAATTGTTCCATACAGGGATTAAACCTGCAACCTTGGCGTTATTGTCACCACGCTCTAACCAACTGTGGGTTCCGAAATATATGTAAATTATTTGTTATTAATGAATTTTTTTTTCTTCTAATGTTATTTGTTTATTTATATATTTATCTATGGATTTGTTTAATTAATTAATCAATTTAATCTTGGTATGTGACATCATTCCACTTATTCTCTTTTATTATTATTCATGTATATTTATCAATATATATTTATTATAATAATTTTTCAATAAATAAATAAATAAATAAATTACATCCACTTATTTTATTTATTATTAGTAGTATTTTATTCTATTATTTATCTATTCATTTTTATTTATTTATTTGTTGTTGTTATTATTCTATTATTTATTGTTATTGTTATTTATTGCAATCTATTCCAGTATTATTTGTTCAAATAATTACCACTGTATGTAGAATTAATTGATGATGCTATTAATTGTCTACCATAACTAATGATGATATGAAATAATTATTCTTCACTTGACTGTTTAGTTTGTATTTGCCTATAAATTTATTTATTTGCCACCAAGCAAAGGGTCAGGCAGATAGACACAGCTAAATAACTCACAAGCATATAGGGATGGAACAATAGGCGGCCCCCACACTGCAATCAAATGGAATCAAAGAAAATCGCTCTCTGGGAAATGTCCCTTTAACTAACAGTTTGAAAAACAAAAGGTTATGCTGAAGGCCCCAGCAGAAGGAAAATGCTGCCAAAGACAATGTATCCTTGATTGGCCATCCGCCAGGTACCTGAATTAACAATGTACCACGAACTGCCTGTCTTTAAGCGACAATGTTAATTAATGTTACTATAAAGCCGCTATCAATTTACACTAGCTATTGCTACTGGTTAATTAGCACCCTATTGTGTCAAATAAACTGGTCAAATTCAGACTTTATTCAAGCATCTCAAATCAGTTAAAATAATATAAAATTAATGTAATCCCCAGTTAGTAAAATCTCAAGCCTCTTAAATTAGACTCTAATCAATTACTGAATATGTTGGTGCAAATCAAATGGCTTGATCAAATTACCTGATTGATATTTTAAAATAGATGTAAATAATATGTTGCAGATATTAATTAGCAAATTGAGACCACCGCTGACCACTAGATATCAGATATTAAGGAACCTGCCTCCACCAGGGGGGCCTGCTTCAATTAATCTGCAATATATCTGGCAAACTGAATTTCAACAACTACTGATCCTATCAGCAATTATATTGAGGTGACTCAATTGCTGTGAGCAATGGGCGGAGACGACTGCAGGTAAAGCAGCCCCGTCCGGAGACAAAGGGGACACACTGGGGTGGCAGTAAAGGTGTTACTAGAAAAACAAAAGAGAACTGGTTCTGCAGCTAAGGCATAAGCTGCCTTCTGTAAGACCAGGAGGCTGTTAATTGCCCAGCTATTCGGTGCTTAAGGGAAAACAAAGCAACCCTGGCTGGTGATCAAAGGACAATGCGAGGGGAAGGGGAGTGGGGGGGTAGTGGAAGGTGAAGAATAATGGGGGAATCATCTTTGTGGCTGCACAGAATCATAGAATTGTAGAGTTTGAATGGGCCACAAGGGCCATCTAGTCCAACCCCCTGCAATGCACAAATATTTTGCCCAATGTGGGGCTCGAACCCACATCCCTGAGGTTAAGAGTCTCATGCTCTAAAAACTGTGCTATCCAACTGCAGGGGGGGGGGGGATTGCAAGTCCGGTGCACAGGAAAAGTTTTAAAACTAAAGGGGATAAAGAAACACCCAGCGATAGCTATTATTACTATGGGCCAACAGCGGGAGAGAAACACCAGGCAGACCCAGAAATACTATCCGCTTTTAAACCAAGCGGGGGGGGGGGTGGTGGAGTGAGGGAGCTCCAGGAAGGGTTTAAGGTAAAGCAATAAGCAGCAAAATGGGACAATAGCAAAATTGGGGCAATGCAGTTGTCTGAAAGAAGTTTTTAAATGGAGCTGCCGCCCCCTGAAATCGCGGAGGCGTGGGGGAGCAACACCAAAGGGAGAAGGCAGCACGTGGGGAGAGGGGGAGGAAGGGCTCCAAGCCAAACCACGGAGCCTACTAGTGAAGGCTCAGATTTCCCCCCTTCCAAGCACGCTGAGATGCTGCCCGCAAAGACACAGAGAGTGTCTGTTTTGAAGCCTGAAGAGCAGCACACACACACAGAGTGACTAATTTAAAGTCGGAGAAGCACACACACACAGAGTAAAGGCTTCGGGATCAGAGATGAAATTAGGAACAATTAGGAGGTATTTGGAAAAAAGTAAAGAGGGAATTAAAGGTGCAGAGTTGGGTGGGGGGATTAAAGTAAAGGTAAAAGGCAAAGTAAAGGGGGTAAAGTAAAGGAGGAATTAAAGGCTTCCCTTTCTCAGAAGTCCTCTTCCGAGTTAGCACCACGCTTCTCGCTGCAGGAACACTGAAGAGAGAGTATCCTCCTGACTCGCTCAGGACGACAAATAGAAATGAGGCCGGGGAGAGGCTGGCACTGCAGCATAAAGGCTGCTGGACACGCCCCCCCCATGGCACCTGGTTGGGCGGCCACCGGGGGGGGGGGGGCGTGAGTGCCAGCCAGGTGAGCTGGAGGCAGGGGGCAACGCCCTCTGCTAGGGGCGGTGTTCGGGCTCCCGCCCACAACCACTCCCCTCTCTTTCAGGGAGGAGAGTCTTTGTGGAATGTGAAATTAACTCATGGCATACCCTTTAACTCCACAGGTCAAACTATAGTGGAAAAAGCACACCTGACGTTCAAAACACTATTGCTTAAACAGCTTGGCGGCCGAAGCATACCAACAGCAGATATCCCTTTGGCTGTTCACCAAGTTCTTTTTGTACTTAACCATCCCTTTATATCCATATCTTAGGACCCATAACCCCGCTTAATTGCATTTTAGGAAGGAGGAGGCACTCCCCTGCCCCTTGGTGGTGTACCGACGCTTGCCTGATCCCCCGTGGCATGGACCTGTCCCGCTGATCACATGGGGACGAGGGTACACGGCAGTGGACATCGAGGACAAACCTTTGTGGGTTCCAGCTCGATGCGTGCGGCCATGGCGGGCCTCTTTAACCGCGGATGTGCCTTCCTAACCATTTGCCTTGCCATCCTTTGCTGCACCGTTATACAAGGAAGAGAAGCAGACGACCCAGTCCATTTGAAGCCACCATATTTACCTCATCGGCTGGCAAGCAGTTGTCAGCTTCCTACTCTGGCTGGCAGCATCCACGGCTCAGCCACTTTCGAACTATAAGAACAGCATTGTTGAATAAGACTTTCAGGGTAGAAAATTATCATAAGATATGGAGGAATAATATTTTTGTACAAGAGATGATTAAGTTTACCAGTTTATTGCATGCTTCTAAATGTTGCTTGTGTATGCACATGCCTCCCTTTTGCAAGTCATTCAGGCATAATGCTTCATGGCGTGCCTGTCAATGGATCTTTTCGATTTACAAATATTATATCCCCTAAGCAAACTTTTTGGCCCCCAGTACACTTGACCCTCCATGAGCCTGAACCCATTTATTTTCAAATTAAGGAGGGGAAAGAATCATGGGGCATATATCCAAACTGTCAATATACATTGAATTTCACTTTTAATAGCTCTTGTTCTCTTACAGGAACATACAGTGACCAATCTCAGTGCTATAGAAGTGACACCAGTGCATGGCTAATAAACTAGAAACGAAGCTACCAGACTTCTGGGTTGGTGCGATCTGGAAATGGCGGATTCCCTCCGAGCTGCGGAGGGAATCGGCTCAACTGAGGACGGGTCTTGCCGCGCCGGCGACGCGGGGACCCTTAAAAACCGCAGGCGCTGAAGCCTGCGGACTGAAGACTCGGCGGGTGCCTTAAGCGCCCCCCCGATCCACGAAGAGCCTTTTTAAAGGCTGCGGAGAGGATACGGAGGGTGGCGTGGCGCTGAGAGTCGATCGCTACCTCGGTTGAGCGAAGCCGCGAGCCATGACTGGAGAGCGCTGACTTCCTTCCTTGAAATTCGGACTGAAAAAATAACCCGTAAGACGGAATTGGACTTTAAGAATATTATCCCGTGAATTTGAGACGACCGGGGGGGGGTGCTAAAAGGAAGTCCGCACCCCCCCCCCCTTGCAGACGATCTAAAGCAACAATATAAGAACTAAGCTGGAGAGCCTACCCTTTGAGGGGTGAGTTTAAAAAGACATTAACTTCCAAGATTTGGCAAAAAGAAATTTTGAGCTGGAGAGTGGAGTTTTGGAAGCTTTCTTTTTGTTGTAAACAACCCCCCTCCCGGGCCCGGGAGCGTCCTGTTTTTGAGCTTGTGTAAGAGGTGCGGAGTTTGACAGCTGTCAAAGCTGTCAAACGGACAGTTTAGAGCGGAAAAATTGTCATTTAAGATCCCTGTGGACTAAAATGAGTTATAATTGAACTAAAATTGTTGGAAACAAAGTAATAACAATACGTTAGAGGATTGTTGGAGAAAAGACTAATAAGTAACCAGATTCCCTCTAGGGGGAACTCTGTGAAACTACAATGGCTGTGGATGGAAAGTTACTAGTGGAAATCGAAAGAATGTTTCATTTGGTGGGAATCTTACAAGAGCAGAGTCTGGCTATGAATAAACAACTCATGACCTTGACTTCTGGAACAAGCAGCTCTGCTGAATGTATTGAGGACCTGAATGAGAAAGAATCCACAGCTGAATCGGAAATGATATCTAAAGAAGTGGAAGAGACTAAACAAGAAAAAGAGAAAGTAAAGTTGGAAAGTACCAACCAGAAGCTGACATCTGTGGAATACAAGCAAGGAGACTTTTGGATTATATCTACCACAAATCTGCGAAAGATGCAAAAGACGAAGGAGGAGGTCCCGGGAGTTTATGGAATACAGGAACTTAAAATAAAGAAATATGATTGGGGCCTCCACTCTGACTCTGACTCTGAAGATGCAGGCCTTGTGGAAATTTTCCAGCAGCTGTTTCCAAATGTCCTTGTGGGAAGAGAATATGGTTTGATGGTGATAGAACTCTTTCGAGATTTGACGACCGACATAAAGGACTACCAACAAGACCGGCGGAGAGGGACTGAAAGAGACTTGAAAGCCTCGGACGTGAGGAACCCAGGCTAAGAACTGCTATTTTGGACATGTATTGGGAAGGGACGAAAACCGGGGATGGGAGGGAGGGAAGAATAGAATTTTAAAAACACTCAAGACCTTTGGGTTTAGTTAATATGACCTTTAATTAAGACAAAATGGGAAATCGATGGAAGGGAATTTGAGTCCAACTTAGGAAAAAATTATTTTTCTTTATAAAAGAGGTAATATTAAGATGGTTAAGAGGAGAAATACCAATTTGCTGACACAATCTTGGGAATTGGGATGTATGAGGGGGGGGTGGGGGGAAGTCAGGGAACAGGGTTAGGAAAGTAGGATTTTCTGAAATTATACATGTTTTTGTCTTTTGTCTTTTTTGTGTGTATTTTGTCTTTATAAAAGGTGAAAAACCAATAAAAATTTTATAAAAAAAATAAAAATAAACTAGAAACGAAGCTACCATGCAGCTTGGAATCAGAATTCTTATATTCTTGGCTTCCGGATGGAAGTTGGCTTCGACATTTATTGATTTTAGTGATCATTATAGTAGTTATTTGCATTATTTTGTGTTGCTGTATACAATGTATTCCTTCTTTAATTTCTGTATGTACTGCATGGTTCTCCAGTCCGCAGCCCGCTTCCGGTCTCACATGAGTCGTCTATCGCTCTCGATATAACCGTATTGGTACTGATTAATAAAATAAAGAAAGAGGGCATGTGGGAGTCATAGCCATGGTAAAGGCTTGTAATATTGCAGGGTGCTCCCTGACCTCGGCTGACCAGCACTCTGAGCTTTACAATGTATTGGAATGCATGACCTTATATGGAGTTATGTCCCCCCCCTCTGGGCAGTGTAACCCTATATCGTTTGTGGGTGGGTTAAAGCCTTGACCGGATGTAGGTAACGTGAGACATTGGAATGCAGCCATGCGGCTGGAGAGGAACAAAGGTAATAAGGAATAAAGGACTGGAGGAGAGGAGAAGTCTGATTGAGCTGCCCTCCGTCTATGGAAATATTGCTAGCCTCTGTGTCTTTATTTTATGCTTAAAAAGCACCATTTGTATAACGGCTGGCTCCGACAATGGAGTGAGGACATGGGTATTTTTGTCCATGTTAGTTTCACAAATTCAACAGGGAGTCTTGATGGCTTTGTTCAATACCAGCCTGCCATAGCCAGCAAGTTGTGTTTGGGCTGCATCTAGAAATTGAGCCCCAAAGAGGACCTGGCTAAGTCCTCCAGACTCTGGGTCCTTGGTTTCCAAATGAGATGCAAAAACTGCTCTCATCAGAAAAGAGATTTGGGGAGCTGAAGGCTGCTATTGAAGCATCCTGGTCTTCCTTAACACCTCAGCAGTGCCACAGGCTGGTAGCATCCATGCCACGCCGCATTGCGGCAGTAATTGATGCAAAAGGGGCCCAAACCAAGTACTGAGTACATATGCATGCTTCTACTTCTCAGAAGTCCAATATTGCTTTATTTGTAATCCTTGTTTTGCTGATTTCATTTAATATTCTAATTTTCTGAGATTGTTAATTTGGGGTTTTCATCAGCTGTACGCCATAATCATCACAATTATAATAAAGGCTTGACAGACTCATGACATGCAAAGTGAGATATATCTCATATATTAGTTTCACCTTTTCAGTTGAATTACTGAAATAAATGGACTTTTCCATTATATTCTAATTTTCCGAGTTTCACCTGTACACATCAACTTGTGCTCAGGGTTCTAGAAGAAAGGTAAATCAAGAAACTTATAACAAGTTGTTGTTGTTTAGTCGTTTAGTCGTGTCTGACTCTTCGTGACCCCATGGACCAGAGCACGCCAGGCCCTCCTGTCTTCCGCTGCCTTCTGCAGTTTGGTCAAACTCATGTTCGTAGCATCGAGAACACTGTCCGACCATGTCGTCTTCTGTCGTCCCCTTCTCCTTGTGCCCTCCCATCTTTCCCAAAATCAGGGTCTTTTCCAGGGAGTCTTCTCTACTCATGAGGTGGCCAAATTACTGGAGCCTCAGCTTCAGGATCTGTCCTTCCAGTGAGCACTCAGGGCTGATTTCCTTCAGAATGGAGAGGTTTGATCTTCTTGCAGTCCATGGGACTCTCAAGAGTCTCCTTCAGCACCATAATTCAAAAGCATCAATTCTTCGGCGATCAGCCTTCTTTATGGTCCAGCTCTCACTTCCATACATCACTACTGGGAAAACCATAGCTTTAACTATACGGACCTTTGTTGGCAAGGTGATGTCTCTGCTTTTGAAGATGCTGTCTAGGTTAAGGGGCATTATGGCCTCAAGCCAATTCTACAAGGCTCCCAGTTTCCATTACTTTTCTAATACCCTCTCACCACTCTTTCTTTTTTTTTGGGGGGGGGTGTAAAAAGTTTTATTTTAAATAATTCAAAAGGATACAAAAATGACAAAAGACAAGACATAAATAAAAGTACATACGTAGTCCCACCACCCACCCTTAACTCCCCTCCACCACTACCCAATATCTCTTCTTGATTATATTAAATATTAACATTGCATTCCTTATCTTAACTTACTTTTGTATCTCATTTCAAACATCATTCTTATACACCCTACAGTCTTAGTCTATACATATCAACATATTGTTTTGTGAACCGTGTTTATCTAGATATTCTTCAAAGCATTTCCATTGTAGTTTTAACTTTTGATTTGACTGTAACCTTATGGCTGCTGTTATTTTTGCCAATTGTATATAGTTACTCATTTTACATATCCACTCCTCTTTGGAGGGATTTTTTTTGCTTTGCCGTTTGCTGGCTAATACTGTTCTGGCTGCTGCTGTAGCGTACAGAAAAATTACTTTCTTTTCTTGTGGAATATCTTTCCCCAGTAAGCCTAATAGGCCTCGGATTTCTCTTCTATGGGACTCCTCAGTTATCTTTTTTATTTCTTCATGTATAATATCCCAAAAACATTTGACCTTTTTGCAGCCCCACCAGACGTGGAACATTGTCCCTTCCAATTCTTGACACTTCCAACATAAATTGGATTTTAATTTATAAATTTCGGCTAGTTTACAAGGTGTCAAGTGTTGGGATTTACAACGCTGTGCTCGCCCGGAGGCCCCCTCAGTCTCACTGACCTTTCCGAGCGTCCTCCCGGTAAGCACAACTCTGGAATGGCACATCCCTTCATTCCAGTGTGCCCTTCAGCGACATATCCCAGATGAAAGATGCACACTAATCTTCTGGCATAGAACAGCAAGAAGAATGAACCATCCGTAGATCTAAACTACATATTTATTTACACTATATACAGACAAAGAATCATGGCACTCTCTCTCATTCAGCTCCGAGAGAGAACAGGAGCAGACAGAAGAAAAAGCGAAAGTACAGTGTAACAATACCGCAGCAGAAGAGAGATAAGACGTTCTTCCTTTCCCACAGTCTTCTCAGACAGACCGTGTGATTTCCAATAATCACATTTCACAGCAACAGTGCAGTGAAATCCTAACATCAAGTGCCATCTAAAAAACATTTTCATGAAATTTTCTTTAATCGTATAACAGGTGGTAAACTTTATGTCCACCCGCCAGAGTTTTCCCCACTATTCCAGATATACCGTATGACCGATATCCTGAGCCCATCTGTGTTGGAATATGAATACAACACAGCTGCGAACTGGCAGCTCGGTGTTTACATCACATGATGTGGCTAGCTGTGGGAAAGAATGTTCCCGGAAGTTCACAGGATTTACAGAGCTTTGTTCTGTGTGTAATATGAGACCTTCCTGTTGCGTATGTGAAGGAAGTCTGAGTCACTTGCTTGGAGGAGACTGAACTATACGGTCATGTTTTTGTACAGCTGTAAAGTCAGAAATAAACTGTAGAGATGTAGACTTTCTGGCTATCTTCTTTCTCCTGCTGGTATGCAAAGGGGGAGAAGGGGGTGTGCATCTTCCACGCTGGGAGATGTCGCCTATCACAATCTTCCTGGACTTGCGGGGATGCCAGCCAGGGCAGATCACCGGTAAACAAGCTCCGGGAACCTGCGAGGGGGGGCCAGCCTCTCCCGAGGGGGCTTGTTTTCCAACAATCTGGCCATAGTTTCCTTCACTAATTCATCTTTTAAATCCCATTCTAGTAGCACATCATATACTTTAGATAATAATTTTGTTTTGTTATTTAATAAAGCCAATTCTATTTTCACTGCAGTGGAGGGAATGGTGCAAGATCAAAGGCATTACTACTTCAGGAGCACAAAACTGAGACATGATTAACACGGACTGGTGTGTAGCCACCCTGGAATCACACAAAGCGAGTAATGTCAGTCTCTGTCATGTCAGTGGGTTTCCTCTTTCCTTTCATCAAACTTTGGTTTAGGCAGCAATTACTAAGCAGCAAATCAAAGTCACTGAGTGGCGCTTTAAAGGATTACTCAAAAGCATGTTTTCAAGTGCTCTCTGCATCAAGCTCATACAACAAAGAGCTGGCAGTTTGAGAGAGTAGTGGTGTTTATTGCACAACCACAGTTAGCTCATGCATTGGTGTTGACAGCAAGCATTAACAAATGGCAGAAAACCTGGCAAAGGTCACCCAACACCATTCCTTCTCCTAAATTGCAAGCCAGGCAGTCCCACAATCCTCTTCAGAGTCTGTACTTCCTATTCTAAAATGGCAGCAGGAAGTGACACCAGGAAGATACTTGGCACCTCTTTGCCAGAACTAGGTTAGTGCTCATCCTGGCTCCTGTTTGTGGTTAGCTTTTCCTCCTCTGTGTAGGAGAGTCAGCCCCCATTGTCAGCTGAAAGGATGATTCTTGGGGCTGGGGTGCTTGCACCTGGGAGTTCCATGCCTCTTTGCAATTGGTTCCAAGTCTACTTGATGTCACACGGTAGAAGCTTCCCTAGTGAAGGGTCAATAAAATGTCAGGTAAACTAGTGTTACAGCAGCTGTAGTTCAGTGCTGTGACTGTGATTTCAAAACAGGTGGGGCTAGGCCTAAAATAAGGAGTTTCCTATCCTACTGAAGGGGTCCAAACATAAAGTCATTTGCATTGCCCCAATCTCCAAGGCACGTGGGAGGAGTCACCCCACTCCTAGCTAAGCACTACCACAGAATGAAAATGGCAATTCCAGTAATTGAACACCATACTGTGGAAAGTCAAATAACAACTATCTAAAGAATCAAAGAAAAACACATGGCCTAGCTCTTTCTGCATGGAAGAAATACACACTACAAGTGTCAAAATGGTCTTTTGGAGAACAATAGAGATATACAGCACTTTTCATTGTTTTGGGGTTTTTATTTTTCTGCTTTGTGCTTAACAGACAAGTGAAATTACTAGAGATTATTCATCAGCACCTCATTCAGATTAGGCACTTCTTAAGAAATCATAACATTATTTTTATTATAACCAAGTGCAAAAAAAAATTCTCACAGGTATGTGTATACACACACACTCTCTGATATATCAAATTAAGGATCCAGTAAACAACACTGTCCAAAATAATCTCTTCTCATGTGTACATTCAAAATGTAAACTATATCCATAGATAGAAGATTTGGGGGTACAGGACATGACTTGCTTTTTAAAAATAGTTTTCTTTAAGTGCTTTCAAGGCCAAGTTCCCATGAAGAGTCTCCGTCCTCCTCATAAGATGAAAGAGAACTGAAGTTGGGACCTGGGGAGCAGCAGGCACACACTTTCATAATGTCTGCAGACAAAAGAGAAGAGAGGCTGAGTTGGGTTGCTTAGGGGCTACCAGGCAGTAGTCACAGGGCTCTGGACTGCTTTCCCTCAACCCAGTTTTAGCAGCTGCTTTCCTTTCAAATTCATTTTGCCCTGAAAACTTGTTCCTGGGTCGGCTAGCAGTTCTCAGGAACTGTTCTCTATGTGTCTGTAGCGACAATATGCACTATCACCACAGAGGGCATTTTCACTCTCCTCCTCCTTCTCTTCTTCTTCTTCTTCTTCTCAACAAAGGATTTTTCCAACACAAGTGCAGATAAAGGGTGTGCCATTTTTGTTTTATCAGCTTTGACCCGCTGCCTGAAGCAGTGCTTTCAAGTGTCTTAGAACAAAGGTTCAAACGAGTAAATTCTTATCACCTGCAGGAGGAGGGCAGCACTGAGTGTTTTTCTTCAGCCCATTGAGCAGATCAGGCCCTCCAAAGTAGGGTAGAGAGGAAGGAAGCCAGACCTCCTGCAGCAAATCCATCAGGGTCACAGCCCATCTTCCATTGAGAGAGGTTTGCAAATGTACAAACTCCAACAGAAAAACTGCCTAGCCACCATACCAGTGGTAGCTGCCACAACGTCCTCTTTCACTCCTCTGCAACATAGTAAATTTATTCTCCCTGGCCTGTGCATTCCTCTTGCTGGGACGCTATTATCTACTGTTGACATGATTATCTCTGTTGGGCAGGCTGTTGAACTCTATTTCCTCTAGTATTCTCTCTAAGTGTTGAATTAACACCCGCTTTTTAAACCTAAGAAAAAGAGAGAGAGAGGGAGGAGAGCAATTTAATGTGGGTTCTGCACTTGTCTTCAAGTTCCCCCTCTGAAACGAACAGTGACCTTTGCATTACTATGCAGAAATTATGGAGGGACAGGGCTGACACACCTGCCTTTGTGTTTGAAAACAGAGAAGGCCCATCAATCTACAAAATAAAAGGCACATCCCACCATTGAAGGCAGCAGTTTCAAAGAACATTTGCAACATATGTAAGAAAAATACAGGCCACCATCAAAACATGTACACTTATTTGTTCAAACTTGGGGCTTGTCATCTTGATACAAACCTTGCTGCTTCCTTGATAGCAAATTCAATGAAATATTTTTGAATTTCCACAGGGCCTTGAACTTCTTCAAGGAGAGAGAAAATTCTTTTGTAATCTACAATTAAAAAGAAAGAAAGAGTGAGATCATTGTAGTGTTGGCAAGGCCATCAGAATCTCCCCTCCTTTCTCTTTGCTTGATTGATTTTAGGCACTGGCCTGCTTTCTCAATTGTCCCACAATGCTGTCAGTTAACCATGGTGGAGCCTTTGCTCTTTCCAGATTCTCAGTGTCCTCTTGAAGGTTATGCCTTTTCTCTCCTGGGGTTTAGCTGTTTTGTGCAGGATCTCATGGGGCTTGTTTGGTGATAGAGAGTCAGCCTGATGCCACAACTTAACTCTCCTCTTCTACTAGTAATAATTTAATAAAATCAGAGTTAGAAGGAACCATGAGAGTCATTTCGTCCAACCCACTGTAATGAAGGAATCTCAAGTAAAGCATCCCATGACAGATGGCCATCCAACCTCTGCTTAAAAACCTCCAAGGAAGAAGACTCCACTACCATTCATGGGAGTCTGTTCCACTGTCAAACAGATCTTACTCCTAGAAAGTTCTTGAATCTTTCAGAATATTTCTTGTAACTTGAATCCATTGGTTCGTATCCTAGACTCTGGAGCAGGAGAAAACAAGCTTGCTCCATCCTCCACATGACAGGCTAAACCTACCCAACTCATAATGCTTGGTTTCCAGACCCTTGATCATCTTGGTCCCCGTCCTCTGTACAAGTTCCAGCTTGCCAATATCCTTCTTAAATTGTGTGCCCAGAACTGGACACAGTATTCCAGGTGTGGTCTGACCAGGGCAGAATAGAGCAGGACTAATACTTCTGTCCATGCAGCCTAGAATAGTATTAGCTGTTTGTTGCTGCATCACACTGTTGACTCGTGTTCAGCTGGCGGTCTATTAAGACCCGTTGATCCTTTTCAGACATACAACTGGCATTTGTGCAGCTGGTTCTTCCTGCCTATGTGTAGAACCTTACACTTGTCCCTATTAAAGTTCATTTTGTTAGTAAGGGCCTAATTCTCCAATCTGTTAAGGTCATTTTGAATCCCAATTCTGTATTCTGCAGCATTTTCCTGCCCCCCTGGCCCCAGTTTGGTGTCATCTGCAAATATGATGAGAAGCCCCTCGATTCCTTCATCCAAGTTGTTCATAAAGACACTGAACATTGATCGGACCCGGGACAGAACCCTGCGGCACCCCACTTGTCCCTTTCTTCCAGGATGACAAGGAACCATTAGTGAGCAGTCTTTGGCTTCAGTCAGTCAACCAGCTACAAATCCATCTTGTCCAGCCCACAGCATTCCCCTGATCCACCAAGCTAGTTACTCCATCAAAAAAAATCTCTCTGGCATAACTTGTTTTTGAGAAACCCACTGCTTCTAAGCGCTCACAGACCTACTGTTGAATGGTCTGTTCTGTTACCTTTTCTGGTATCGATGTCAAGCTCACTGGACGGTAATCTCCTAGGTCTTCTTTTTCCCCTTTTTGAAGATGGGGACAACATAGACAGAGGCTCCAGTATTACATCCGCAAGTTCCTTTAGTACCCTTGGGTGCAGCTCATCAGGCTCTGGAGCTCTGAATTCATTTAAAGTAGCCAGGTGTTCCCTTGCCACCTCTTTTCCTATGTGGGGCTGCAATTTCCTCCTCTCTCCTTTGTAACAGCACCCACCACATTAACACTGAAAGTTATTTTCCTGAAAATTGGAAAAATTACTTTCTCTAGTTGTTATGTTCTAGGTTTCTAAATGTGAAGTCCATTATGATGTGCGACTGCTGCAATTTACGGATGAACTCTACAATTTATGAGTTATTTTCTGCCTATTCTAAAAAGGGGATCCTTACAAATTTTTAAAGGTGCAAAGTGAGTCTGCTATCATAATGCACCTCAACTGAAAATAAGCTACATCAAAATCAATGACAGTTGTTTCCAAGTCATCTGGCTCAGGTCAGAGAGCAGACTGAAATACCAAGAGCTTCATCAGATCCACCTTCCATTTCACACCCATTAAACATCAGAAGTGATTTTGCCTCCTCTATATTTGGTAGGGTGGCGGCAACAACACAGGACCTCCCTTAGGATGACTCCAATCCCCTTGCAACACTTACCTCTCCCAGGCTTGCGAACCTCCTTCATAACTTTGATTCTGAGAACTTCATTGTTCCCTTCAAACATACTGGGCATTATTTTCACGGTTCCAGGTACAGACTTCACCAATAGATTTTGTTCCTCTGAAGACATACTGTAATTTACAGGTCTGCAAACAAGGGAGTTGGTAACAGGCCTATGGTCCAATCTATCCTCCTCAATGCAATTCAGTTCACTGGGCAAAGAGTCCACATTGTTTGGCAGGTCATCATCTGTCAGGGCTGCTGGGAGCGGGGCAATCAGGTGCATAGTCAGCCCATCCCCGTGCTTGTCCAGGGACTGGAAGTTATCTACTTTCTTCTCACCATTGCCATCCTGCACTACATTGCTTTTTGCATCTGAAAAAAACCAAACCAAACCAAAACAAAAACGGCTTTGAACTTAGCTGCAAAAAGCAGATGGCACCTCAGAAGAGGTCAAAAGGCTGAAGATCCAACTTCTAGTAATGGGAGCTTAAAAATAAGTGCAGAGAGTAATTTCATGGTGGAAACTTAATCAGAGTCAAGGAACAAAACTAGCTAGGCTACATTTAAATAGCTCTTTTACAGTGGTAGGATGCCTTTAGTTCACATTTATAGCAACTAACACAGGGAAAGTTCCTGTGCATCATTTCCCCCCCTTTAAGTTCTAATGGCCTAGGATCAAGGTATTTGAAGACCCTCAACCCACCACGTCTCTTGCTCCCATGCAAATCAGTCCAGAGTTTTCTTCAGAAGCTCAGCTATGGGATCCCATCAAGGCCCTTTTGGGACAGCAGAGGCTCATCTGTGGCACTCTTTCAGTTAAATGGTTTATCTGGTGTACCAAATTTGGTGGCTTTTTGCTCTAGATGAACACTTGTCTTGTCGTGACAGCTTTACTGCTGTTCTAAATCACTGCATTGAATGGGTGTAAGCAGCCTTGAATTTTATACTGAAAGGCAGGATGGAAGCATTTCAGATAAGTATGAGAAATGGACGCCAAGACACAGCTAAATCTCCTTGATCTCTTGGTAAGTTTTGATACCACCCATCCATGGCTCTGTAGGTTGGGTGTAGGGAGCAATACAATGTCCTATCTGTATGCAGGATCAGTTCCAGAAAGTAGCAAGGGGGGGGGGGAGGGTCTGCTCAATCCCACGACACTTAATCAGAGCATCATGCAATATTGTTGGTATGGTGATTTAACACCCAGCTCCATTTCTCTCTGGCATCTAAGTCTGGGGAAGCTGGAGTGGTATCTGGATTCAGTAATGGGATGGAAGAGTGCTGATAAGCTGAAGTTGCATAATGACAGAGATGGGAAGCACTGTGGGATAAATGGCTCCCAGATCCAATAAACTGATGTTCAACCTATTCTGGATGGGGTTGACCCCCATGAAAAAGCAGGAAGTAGTTCCTCAGTGGCACTGGAGTGCCTTCTACTAGCTTTGGATTAGAGGACCTGGAAGCTTGGTGGGGCCACACCATCAAGATCAAAGATAAGCCTGTGCCTGCTCCCACAGCTTGAACTCACAACCAGCCACTGAGCTCCCCCTTCTGAACATGTGTGTAGAGGATGTATATTCTGGTCACTCCACAGGTCTCAAGTTTTTTTATTAGTTTTACCTTTATTTCAACTTTGTGTTAATCGGTTTTAACTCGTCATATCAACTCGTCTGGCAGGGCAAGAAACCCAGAATAAAGTTTAAAATATTAACTGATGTTAAAGAAAGAGGGGGATTTGCCCTGCCAGACCTTAAACTCTATTATGAATCAGCAGCTTTCTGCTGGTTGAAGGACTGGCTGCTTCTTGAGAACACAGACATTTTGGACCTAGAAGGTTTTAATAATGTTTTTGGATGGCATACATATTTGTGGTACGACAAGGTTAAAGCTCGTAAGGCATTTAAAAATCATATTGTCAGGAAAGCATTGTTTAATGTCTGGACAAGATATAAAGACTTACTTGAAAACAAAACCCTGAGGTGGTTGTCACTGATGGAGGCAAAAGCTCAAAAAAAACCTCAATATGGAGGCCAGGTGGCCAAAATATTGGGAGATTTTGGAGCAAGAAGGAGACAAATTGAAATTGCAGAGTTTTGAGAAATTAAAAGACAGAGTGCAAGATTGGCTTCATTATTATCAAATAAGAGAGGCTTATAATTTGGATAAAAAAATTGGCTTCCAGGTGGAAAAATCAAAGTTGGAAACAGAACTGTTAGATCCTGAAACTAAGATACTTTCAAGAATGTATAACTTGCTGTTAAAATGGAATACTCAAGACGAGATGGTTAAATCTGCTATGATTAAATGGGCACAGGACATTGGACATAATATTATGTTTGCTGACTGGGAACGGTTATGGACCACAGGTATGAAATTTACGGCATGTAATGCCTTAAGAGAGAATATTATGAAAATGGTATACAGGTGGTACATGACACCAGTCAAGCTTGCAAAAATCTATCATCTGCCCGATAATAAATGTTGGAAATGTAAGGAAACTGAAGGTACATTCTTTCACTTTTGGTGGACGTGCCCTAGGATTAAGGCTTTCTGGGAAATGATATATAATGAATTGAAAAAGGTATTTAAATATACCTTCCTGAAGAAACCAGAGGCCTTTCTCCTGGGCATCGTTGGCCAATTGGTGCCAAAGAAGGACAGAACTTTTTTAATGTATGCAGCAACAGCAGCAAGAATACTCATCGCAAAGTACCGTATTTTTCGCACCATAGGACGCACCGGACAATAGGACACACTTTGTTTTAGAGGGGGGAGAACAAGAAAAAAAAATTATCCCCCTCTCTGCCCAGCGCCCCTTCAGTGAAGCGGCAGGAGGCGATGCACAGAGAGGGGGAGAACTTTCCCCCTCTTTTTTCCCCGCTCTAAAACAAGGTGCGGTTTAAGGTGCGTTCAGGCGGCTACCTTGGAAGCCTGGAGAGCGAGAGGGGTCGGTGTGCACTGACCCCTCTCGCTCTCCGGGCTTCAGGTTCCTTTCAACCTGCTCTTTGGGGCTGGCGGGGGGAAGCCCACCACCAGCCCCAAAGAGCAGGTCAGGGAGCAGCGGAAAGGCGCAGCGGAGAGGCTCCTGCCATAGCCGCAGGTCACCTCCGCAGCCGGGAGAACGCGCGCGGGGCTAAAGCAGCCCCCCGCGATCCTCTCCCGGCTGGGGAGGTGACGCGGGGCTGTAGAGGCTCCTGCCATAGCCCCGCATCACCTCCCCAGCCGGGAGAGGGTCGCGGGGGGCTGCTTTAGCCCCCCGCGCGCTCTCCCGGCTGGGGAGGTGACCCGCGGATTCCCTCCTCCTGGGCTCCCTTTGAAGCAGCAAAGTGGGAGGGGAGCAGCTTACACTCGTGTAAGCAGCTCCTCTCCCACTTTCCTGCTTCAAAGCGGAGGGAATCTGCTGCAGTTGCGAGCAGAGGATCCATGGCTCCGCTTCCTTCCCTTGAAGCAGGGTGCAGGGGTGCAGGAGGGAAAGAGGGCAGGAAATAGATGCCGGGCAGGAAGACACAACCACACTTTGACCACTGAAAGTCCACCCCAGCCTCCCCAGATTTCCACTGAAACGGCCAGGCTAATCTCGATGGCCATAAGTCAGGCTCAGCATTATTAACTGGACTTAGATAAGCCATGGTTCCCCTTACTACCCTCCTCTGAGGCTCAGTTTAAAGCAGCAAAGCGGACAGGAGCCGCCCGCTTTGCTGCTTTAAATAGTGTAGTGCAACATTTGATTCAGAATATTTTTTTTCGTGTTTTCCTCCTCTAAAAACTAGGTGCGCCCTATGGTCAGGTGCGCCCTATGGAGCAAAAAATATGGTAATAATTTGGCAAAATTGGATAAAAAAGGTATTTTGACATTGAATCAATTAATTGATGAAAATTACACATTTATGGAATATAAGACCTTGCCAGTAAAGTATGGATTAACCAGTGGAACACAATGGCAATACATCCAATTGAAACATATGTCGGAAAGGAAGTTTTGTCCTGATGCTATAGCAGCATCGGAATCACCCATGCTGCTACAAGATTTAATTTCTGCAACAAAAACAAAAACCTCTACACTTGCACTATATAAAACCCTACTTAACAGGAAGAAACATGATTTAGAATATTATAGACAAAAATGGAGTGAAGAGTTAGGGGTACCGATAACAGATGATATATGGGAGTCAAGTATAAAATCATCAGAAATAGCCTCTATGGATCTAAGACTAAGACTTATTCAGCAGAAAATAATATTCAGAGTCCACTGGACTCCAGCAAAACTTTACAAGAAGAAAATAACAAATGCAGACAACTGTTGGAGATGTGGAAGTAAAAATGCAAACTTAGTACATATGATGATTAACTGCCCGATGATAAGATCATTTTGGTGCAAGGTGAAGAGATATATAGCAAGAGTAATAAAAATAGTTATTTAGGGGAATTAAATTTAATTCTAAATTATATACTGGAAACGTGGGAGATTACAAGGGGTCAAAAAAAAAAATGGATGTACCGTGCCATATTAGAAGCAAAAAAACTTGTTCTGATGAATTGGAAGAGCTGCAAAAAGATTCCATTGAGCACATGGATTGACAATATGGACAGACTAGCCACATATGAACAAATTGCATGTCGACGCAAATTAAGAATGGATAAATATGAAGAAATCTGGAAGGAATATTTAAGCGATAAGGTGGACGGTGGTGGGAAGTAGGGGGATGAGAGGTGGGGAAATATTGTTAAAAAGGTGTAGTCATAGGTATATCAGTACTTAAATCTGAAATGTTAAATTGTTATTAGTGTTATTGCGTTTTTTGTTGTATGTGTTTTTGTGGTGGTGGTTATTATTGAAAAAACGATTAAATAAATTTTAAAAAAGAGCAAAAAGGGACACATTTGCTGACTTCTACTTTTAACTATGTATTGCTGTGACGACTCATTTTAAATACCCCTACTATAGAAGCTGTGATATATTGGTAGTAGCAATGTTTTTAACTTTCCTTTTTCATGTGTCATATCCATTTCCTTAAAGGGGCAGTTCAACCATGGCTTCTTCTTTTGGGGCTAGGTAAAGGTAAAGGGACCCCTGACCATTAGGTCCAGTCATGACCGACTCTGGGGTTGCGGCGCTCATCTCGCTTTATTGGCCGAGGGAGCTGGCGTACAGCTTCTGGGTCATGTGGCCAGCATGACTAAGCCGCTTCTGGCGAACCAGAGCAGTGCACAGAAACGCTGTTTACCTTTCCACCAGAATGGTACCTATTCATCTACTTGCACTTTGACGTGCTTTTGGGGCTACAGAGAGCCAATCTGAGTGAAATAATGAAACTGGTAGTAAACTGGTAGTATCTCTTCACCTTGCACCTTATGCCTGTTTGTTGGGTCACCAGGGCAGGGGGGACAAGCGTTAAGCTGGGCAGAGGGTGGGAAGGCATTTTTTCCTCCCAAAGACTGTGGTAAGAGTTAACTCTTCCTAAGTTTTTTTGCCCTTCTCTTGGGCTTGGGAGGAAATTACAGGCCTTGGAGACTAAGTGACAGTTGGTTTGGGCTAATGGCAGGGCTTGATGAAGAAATCTCAACCTTCCCCAGGGGATGCTGTGGCTTTAAATGATTCAGAGGCAATCTGGTGGGTTTCCTCCTTGCTCCACTTGCACAAACGTCTTTTCCCAGTTCCAGCTGCATTGCCTTGCTTGCTTTCTCACCTCCCAGGACCTCCCCTGCCCTTTTTCAGCAGTCCTCTCCCCCTCTCCCGCACTCCGTTGTCTGATTAAAGAGAATGAAGTGGGGAAGTGGGGGCTGCAAAGTTCTCACTTTAAGAGGGATCCTGTAATGATGAATTGTTGAAACCTAGCAATCGATTAGCTGGCTGCTGCAGAGCCCATCATGCTGCTGAAATTGCCTTGCCAGCTGCTGGCGCTGCTTGCAAGTGGCTGCCTCGGCCACTGGAGTTTCCTTGGCAACATCAGCACCTGCCTGATGAACCCGAATAAAACAAGTGGTGGAAGAACAGAAGAGGATACTCTGAGATTGTGGGACTAATAGTGAGACTTTTAATATTAATTTACATTATTTGATTTTTGGACTATACTTATGTGGATATATACTGGTCTCTCTTGATCTCCCTGGAGTAACATTTTGTCTGTTAGACAAAGAAATTGAAAGTCATTGTGGGGGGAAGGGAGAGACACCAGGTGACATCTAGGGGTAAATATTTGAATTACAATTACTGAATAACCTTCTTTTTGCTCTTCTTGAACATACGCTCCCTCTGGTGGACAAAGTAATATATTGTATATCTGAAGAAGTGTGCATGCACACGAAAACTCATACCAAGAACTAACTTAGTTGGTCTTTAAGGTGCTACTGGAAGGAATTTTTTTATTTTAAAGTAATATATTGTGATATATGTTTTAAAAATGTCAAAAATGGGGGGGAAATTGTAGGAACTCCAGGAGATAGGAGACCGTCCAAACAAGAAGAAATTAAAGATTTGGATAACTTATGGCTAAAAATAAAAGAAAAATTTAAACAAAATGAACAACATATTGAGAAAAAGTTAGCAGAGGTACAAGAAACCTTGGATAAGAAAATAGAGGGAGTGGTGGGGTAACTCTCAAATAAAATTAAAGACTTGACGGTTCAGTCCAAGACAGTGGAGGAATCAGTGAAAATAACTCAGAAAGAAGTTAAGGAGACAAGAAAAGAGACAGATCAGATCAAGGAAGAAGTAACAGAATTGAGCAAAGTACAAGAATAAATCTGGGACAATGTGGCTTTGATGGAGATGCGTCAGAGGCAGATGAATTTAAAATTCAGAGGTGTAGCAGAAGAGGCAAATGAAGATATAAAATAAAAAATGATTAAATAATTGGTGTCAGGAAACTGACATCAGAGCAACAGGCGAAGGAGAGGCTCTCCGATTCTGCAGGGGAAGGTACAAGCACTAGGGGGAGACGCAGCTTGATGGAGGGGGAAGGAAATCAGCATAACACCAAGGATCCAGGAGAGCAAATGGGAGAGGAGGTGGAAGGGCTCTGGGATTCTTCCTTGGAAGTTAGTGAGGAGAGACCTGGTCCTCCACTACCCACGCCCTCCTTGCGCAGGAGACTCCCGCGCAATGAGAGGCGGAGACGATTGGGAGTCAAGCAACTCTTATGCTGGCAACGGTTTAAGAAACGCCCACAGACAGACTCTGCGAGCAACTGAGGCAGCCATGCTGAGATGGGCTGTGCAGTCAGGACGGTTTAACCCAGGCAGCCAAGCTCCAAAAGGGGACAGTTTACGCACGAGTAACTCCAAATCACTACAATTGGCAAGATGGATGGACCTTAAAGAACATGAAATTGAGTATTCAGCTGAGAATGCATTTAGAATAAAAGTAAGATCAGCAAAGTCTAAATAAAAAAAAATTACCTGGAGACTGTTTGATGATTTTTAACTCATTAGAGATGAGAAATGCAATTCTGAGAATGAGTTATAACAACAAACTACTCACAGATGGAAGACCAATCATAATTTTTAAAGAGATCCCTACCAGATTTTTACGAAAGAGAGATGGTTATAAACAATTAGTGACATTATTGAAGAAAAATGGAATTCAACACAGGTGGGAATTTCCTGAAGGGATCTCTTTTTATTACAAGGACAAAAGATTTAAATTAACTGATGCTCAGGAAGTTAAGAAATTTTCAAGAAGATATGAGAAGGAACTAGGAAAGATGGAGGTAAATACTGTTGGCCCCAGATTTGCTGGACCCGATCACGGCCTAGAGGAGGAGAAAAAGAAGAAGGAAAGAAATAAGGAAGAAGTGGAAGGAGAGGGAGAAGGAGAAGAGGAAGAAGATACTGATAACAAAGCCACTGGGTTGACAGATTAGAGAAATGGCATTGAAATTGATAACCTGGAATGTAAATGGACTTAATGACAAATCTAAAAGAAATAAAATTGAGCATGTTTTGAAAAGACGGAATTTGGATAGAAACAGACACATTTTGATTAATAAAAGGTTGGGTAGAGAATTTATAACTTCAGATGTAAATAAAAAAGGAGTGGTTTTGTATATAAAAGAGAAACTTGAACCTAAGTTGATCTCCAAAGATGAGGAAGGGAGAGTGATTGTGGTCCAAATAATGCTGCAAAGTGAGAGATTGATTGTGGTGGGACTCTACTCACCAAATGAAAATAAAGGGGGAATTCTTTGGAAAACTGGAGGAAAGATTGATGGAATTTATGGATCAGAAAATAATAATAATGGGGAATTGTAATGGAGTGGTGATGCCAGAGTTAGATAGAACGTCGAAAATGAAAAGAACAAAAGAGGGCAAACTTCCAAAGACTTTTTTGATTTGATTGACAATGAGAGGTTTTCTGATACAGCAAAATAGCCTCCCCCCAAAAAAGAAAGAGAAAGAAAGAAAGAGGAAATCCTGACTCATCTCATGGAAAATGAGAAAAAAACTATCAGTAAAACCAAAAGATGAACAAATAAAACAATCAAGAGGTTGGAAACTCAATTCTCCATGTTGGTGAGCCAGGAAGTGGAATGGAAGATAAAATTAATGAGACAGAAGAACTTTGAATCAGCAAATAAGACTGGGAAGTTACTAGCTTGGCAATTAAGGAAACGTCGAAGTCAAAACATAATTAACAAAATAAAGATAGGAGAACAACTGACAGAAGATCCAAAAGAAATAAGGAAAGCCTTTCAAGGATTTTATAAGGAACTATATAGGAAAGAAAAGCAAGATATAAAAAAATAGAGAGATACCTGGAAATACATAAAGGAAAACAGATCCCATTAGAAAAAAGGGAACAATTGAATACTCCAATAACTATACAAGAGATTCAAAAGGCAATAAAGCGAAGGAAACAAGGTAAAGCTCCAGGACCTGATGGTCTCACTGCAAAATATTATAAAACTCTTAGTGGACAGTTGACGCTTTGGGGGGTGATTGAACAATATTTTGAAAGGAGGAAAGATACCAAATACATGGAAAGAGGCGCATATAATGTTAATCCCTAAGCAAGATACAGATTTTTTGAATGTCAAGAACTTTAGACCAATATCGTTGCTAAATAACGATTACAAACTATTCAGACATTATGGCGAATAGACTAAAAGTAATTCTAAACGAGTTGATTCACAAAGACCAAGCAGGTTTTTTACCTGGCTGACAATTAAGAGATAATGTAAGACATATTGTTGATATACTAGAATATTTGGAGTTCAGAAATGATAAACCAGCCGTACTGAAGAGATGTTCTCTTTATGTGCCAGTATAGTAAAACACTGGTTCTCTTCCTCTTGCATTCTGGGAACTTTCTTAGCTTCCTTTCCTTGGCTTCTGAAAAGACTAAAGTCTTGCTTATAATCTTTCTCTGCTTCTCTCCTTCATGCACACTGTGTAAAGCCGTCCCAGGCACCCAAATCCCTAAATTCCATTCCTTACATTCCACTCTTTTTTACTTAGTTCACCTTAAGTTCACAATGATCTGTTATTCTTCAATGTATAATTAATTATGTGATTTTATACTATGATCATAACATTAGTAATTGCTTTAGTCATATTATAATCAATCTTTAGTAGTAAGTGGATTAGGAGCTTTCATACCTGTCTAACGTCCAGCTCTCTCTTACCCTTTGATGTATCAGAGATTAATGAACCTATGTAAGCCCGCCTTATACTGATGTTATCCAATCAGGAGTGAGTCTCTTTGTCTCTGTATTGACCAATCAGCCACTAGCACACCGGTGGCAATGCTTTTTAACACTGAATAAAAGAGAGATGCTGGGTTTCTGAGGAAAACTCAGAAGACGCTCTCTGAACAACATCTCCTTGTTTGTCTTGATTCATCATCCCAACACCGTACTAATGTTTATAGATGTGGAAAAAGCATTTGACAATGTTTCTTGGCAATTTATGAAAAAAAAGTATGGAGATGATGGAAGTGGGAGGATCCTTCCTGAGAGGAATTGAGGCAATCTACTCAGAACAGAAAGCAAAATTGATTGTGAATAATGTTTTGACAGAATATTTTGACATCACAAAGGGTACCAGACAGGGGTGCCCACTGTCCCCATTATTGTTCATCATGGTACTTGGAGGTATTAACTAATAGTTTGAGAGAAACATCAGAGGTAAAAGGTATCAAAATAGGTGCAAAGGAATGTAAACCTAAGGCCTTTGCAGACGATTTGGTGTTAACATTAGAAGAACCCCGATTGAGTGTCAAGAAAGCAATGGAAGAAATTGAGGAATTTGGGCAATTGGCAGGATTTAAACTGAATAAAAGCAAGACAAAAATGGTGGTTAAAAATATGGGAAAGAATGAGATAGAAATATTGAAAAAAAACTGGAATTAAGGTGGTAAAGAAAGCAAAATATTTGGGAATTTGGTTGACTGCAAAGAATATTAATTTGTTTAATGACAATTATCAGCCGGTTTGGAAGGAGAGTAAAAGAGACCTGGAAATATGGAACAGGTTAAAGTTGTCAATGTGTGGTAGAATATCAGCGGTCAAAATGAATGTATTACCTAAGATGTTATTTTTATTTCAAATGATCCCTATAATCAAAGGCACAGGACAATTCAAAGAATGGCAGAAGGTACTTTCACGATTCATATGGCAGAGGGAAAAACCAAGGATAAAATTTAAATTACTGATTGATAAAAAAGAAAGAGGAGGATTTTCAATACCGCATTTAAAACTTTATTATGAAGCATCCTGTTTATGTTGGATAAAGGAATGGATAACATTGGAAAATACAGATTTGTTAGACCTAGAAGGATACAACAATAGATTCGGATGGCACTCCTATCTCTGGTATGATAAAGTGAAAGTGCACAGAGGATTTACACACCATGTGACAAGGAGTGCTCTATACGAGTGTCAGGGAACTGACATCGGAGCTAGAGGCGGAGGGAAGGCTCTCAAATGATGCTGGAGAAGGGCCCAGCAGGGAGAGAGGCAGCTCCGCAGATGGGGAAGCAAATCAGCGCAACACCAGGGTTATAGAGGGGCTGATGGGGGAATCGGCGAGAGGGCTCCAGGACTCTTCACCGGACACCAGCGGGGAGAGCACGGGTCCTCCGCTACCCACGCCCACCCTGCGCAGAAGACTTCCGCGCAGAGAGAGTAGAAGGAGACTGGGTGTCAAACAACTTTTATGTTGGAAAAGATTTAAGAAACGCCCACTGACGGATTCTGCTAGCGACTGAGGCAGCCACGAAGTGAAGGGCTGCCCAGACTGAAAGGTTTAGCAAGGCAACAAAGCCTGGAGAGGCGGCAACTAACTTACGCACGAGCAACCCATACACATTACAACGAGGTTTGGGATAGAAACAAAAATTTGTTGGAAAGGAAAACACTGTGGTGGATATCACTGGTAGAGGTACTAATAGTAAAGAAGTTGAATATGAAAGGGAGGTGGGCTACTTACAAAGAGATCTTAATGAGAACAGATAAAGGATGGAAATCGAAGCCCTATAAGATTTTGGGTATAACACTGAGTACGATGCTTGGGTGAAAATGTGGACTGAGAGTTTAAAATTTACAGCATGTACTGCCTTAAAAGAGAATATTATGAAAATGATGTACTGCTGGTACTTAACACCTGTTAAATTAGCAAAAATGTATAGGATGAGCAGTAAAGTATGCTGGAAATGTAAAGAGAAGGATGGAGATTTTTACCACATGTGGTGGACATGTGAGAAATTAAAACAGTTTTGGGAACTGATTTATAACGAAGTGAAAGAGATACTCAAGTATACTTTCCCAAATATGCCAGAGGCTTTTTTGCTAGGCTTGATGGGAGAGGAAATAGAAAAAGCAGATCAAAGCATATTTATGTATGCCACGACTGCTGCTAGAACTTTGTTAGGCCCAAAATGGAAAATACAGGAATTACCAAAAGTGGAGGAATGGCAGTAGAAGATGGTGGATTATGTGGAACTAGCAAAACTGACCTGCAGGATCCGAAACCAAGAGGAAACAAAATTCCAAAGACATTGGAGTAAATTTATGGATTATCTAAATACAGTGGTACTTCTGGATGCAAATGGAATCCGTTCCGGAGCCCCGTTCGCATCATGAGTAGAGCGTAACCCGCGCCTGTGTGGGTTGCGATTCGCCACTTCCTCGCATGATGTCATTTTGAGCGTCTGCACATGCGCGAGCAGCGAAACCCAGAAATAACGCGTTCTGTTACTTCTGGGTTGCCGCGGAGCGCAACCCAAAAATACTTAACCTGAAGCTACTTCAACCCAAGGTATGACTGTAATAACTGTTGAAATTTGAAGACTCTAGCGGACTGAAATAAATCTTATGATATGGACAGGATATAATAAGAAACTGCGAAAAGGAGATTGAAATAAGAAAACCCGTTGAAGGGAGGGAGGGAAGTCAGTGCTCAGCAGTGTGTTGGGTAAGGAAGTGGGTAGATGATTGTTGAAAATTTGTTGAAATGAAAAATCAATAAAAAACATTTAAAAGGGGGGGGGTCACTCGGGACTTTGTGGAAAGCATGGTCTCCATGGGGCTGTCCCTGAATAAGTTTGGCCCAACCCATAGCCACGGACATGCCTTAGACCTGGTGTTCTCCTCTACAGACGTGGGTAATCTGACACTAAGTAAAAGTGAAACAAAATAAGTGCTATGATCGGGTCACTTCCTGGTGCAACTAGACTTCTCCACAACCCTTCCCCTCTGCAGGGAGGTGGGATTGATTCAGATGGACCACCCCCGCCACTTAATGGATCCAGATGGTTTCCGAAGAGTAGTAGGGGATGTCTTATCCCATGCTGATGGGTTTTTAGCTGATTCCCTGGTGGCCCACTGGAATGTGGAGCCCAGAACTAGATAAACTAACAGGAAGGATTCGAAACCGGTGGGACCCGAAATTAATGGAAGACTGGAGTAAATTTACGGACTATTTGAAAAGTATTTGTGAAGATCAGACGACGTTTGTAGGTTTGCAAGACGTTTTGTGAGGAACATTATTGGAAGTATTGCAAAAATATACAGTGGTGCCTCGCAAGACGAAAAGAATCCGTTCTGTGAGTCTCTTCGTCTAGCGGTTTTTTCGTCTTGCGAAGCAAGCCCATTGATGGATTAGCGGATTAGCGCTATTAGCGGCTTATCGGATAAGCGGATAAGCAGCTTAGAAAAAGGGGGGGAAAGGAAAAAAACCCCGCAGGAACTCGCAAGACATTTTCGTCTTACGAAGCAAGCCCATAGGAGATTCGTTTTGCGAAGCACCTCCAAAACGGAAAACTCTTTCGTCTAGCGAGTTTTCCGTCTTGCGAGGCATTCGTCTTGCGGGGCACCACTGTATATAAAGGAATGTGGAGCCCAGACAGCCCCACGGTTTTCACCAGAGCTGAGGGTGATGAAACAATCACCGAGATTGAATTGGACCAGACACGGGATAGAGCTCAACGTCGAGCCTACCAAGTGGCAACAGCAACGGTGAAGAGGACTTTCTTCTCTGCCTCTACTGCATCTGGAGAAAACAGCAAGATACTCTTTCAGGTGTTTCACAATCTAATGGAACCACCCCAAGATCTCCTGCAATGATTTTACAAAGTTCTTAGCAGATAAAGTCGCTCAGATTCGGAATGAGGTAGACTCCACCGTGGGAGCAGGGCCAGGGTGGAAGAGTGCTAGGGTCTAGTCAAGTTGTATGGGATCAATTCCAATCTGTTACCTCCGAGGATGTGGACAGGCTGCTTGGATGAGTGAAACTGGCCACCTTGTGAGGAGAATCAGAACTTACAGGGTTAAACAGTTCTGTGTGACGTCTCTGCTTACTGAGGTGTGGTTTCTTTCACATACGGGAATCTTTGTGTGTGAGTTGCTTTCACTTTTCGCTGATGAGCCAGAGAGAATGTCTGCTCGATCTCCCGGCTGGTTTATGATGTTCTGCTGTACATGATTAAAGCCTTCTTAGTTTAGCAAGAAGCTTGCGTACGGACTATGATTTATTGCACCTACACAAGGCACACACCGCTGCTGCGATACTCTGCTTGGAGCAAGGAAGAAGTCTTGCTGGACGCCATTCTAACTCCAGACACCTGTCTCCTTGATCCATGCCCATCCTGGCTCATAAAAGCGAGCCGGGAAGGGATGGGCAATGGGCTCCGTGAGGCGGTGAACACTTCCCTCTGTGAGGGAGCCTTCTCAGACCTGCTGAAAGAGGCAGTTATTAAACTGCTTCTTAAAAAAACATATTCGGACCCAGCCAATATGGCCTTTGACACCATTGACCATGACATATTTCTGGACTGTCTAGAGGGGCTGGGAGCAAGGAGTACTGTTATGCAGTGGTTCTACTCCTTCCTCCTGGACCGTGTCCAGAAAGTGGTGTTGGGGAATCAGTGTTTGGACCCCTGGGCTCTCACTTGTGGGGTGCCTCAGGGTTCCGTCCTCTCCCCCATGCTTTTAAACATCTATATGAAGCTGCTGGGAAAGATCATTAGGGGGTTTGGGCTGGGTATTCACCAGTATGTGGATGATACCCAGCTCTACCTCTCTTTTAAATTGAAACCAGTGAAGGTGCTGTGTGAGTGTCTGGAGGCGGTTGGAGGATGGATGGTGGCTAACAGATTGAGGTTGAATCCTGACAAGACGGAAGTACTGTTTGGGGGAGACAGGTGGGTATGGGGGACCCCCTGGTCCTGAATGGGGTAACTGTGTCCCTGAATGACCAGGTGCGCAGCCTGGGAGTAATTTTGGACTCACAGCTGTCCATGGAGGCGCAGGTCAATTCTGTGTCCAGGCCAGCTGTCTACCAGCTACATCTGGTACGCCGGCAGAGACCCTACCTGCCCGCAGACTGTCTCGCCATAGTGGTGCATACCCTGGTTATCTCCCGCTTGGACTACAACAATGCGCTCTACGTGGAGCTACCTTTGAAGGTGACTCGAAAAATGCAACTAACCAGAATGCAGCAGCTAGATTGGTGACTAGGAGTGGCCGCTGGGATCATATAACACCAGTCCTATAGGATCTTTACCGGACTTCCGGGTTGGTGCCTCCGGCAATGGCGGAGTTCCTCTGATCGGGAGGAACTTGCCCCGTGGGAATTTGGGTCTGTACCGCTGCGGCGAAGGTGGAGACCCGTAAAAATCACAGGCGGGAGAAGCCTGTGAACGTGGGATTTGGCGGGCACCTTTTGCGCCTCCCCTACTCGCGGGGGAACCCGGTTTCGGGGGTCCGGAGCGACGTGGGGTGAGCGGCGCGGTGCTTCGAATCGTCTGCTTCTTCCACGGAGCGAAGCCGCATAGCTGTTGCCTGAGAGCACTGACTTTTTCCTGTGGACAATTTGACTCCAAAGTAATTACCCGTGAGTAGAGCTGAGACGGGAGAATCGGATTTTAAACGTTTAATTGGGCATCAAAATGGGGAGGTTCAAAACAGGAAGTCCGTCTTCCCTATTTGTAAATAGGAGTCTGTAAGCTGAAGTCTTGGAAAGCCTTTTGTAAAAGATTAAATTTCCATTGGTAAAGAGTATAAAATCCCCCTTGGAGGCAGGAGAAGAGGGGGGAAGCTGTGGACTGAGTATGCCTGCAGGAGAGAGTAAAGAGAGTTAAAATACTGCCGCTCTGACCCTGGAAACGGGCTGCTAGTGGACTGACGCTTTGGAATGTCCATTGGCAGCACTTAGAACGTTCCTTGACAGCTAGCAGAATAAGAGAGAGATATTGTTTCTACTGTCTCTGACTGCTTCTAAAAAGGAGTAATAAAGTAACTGAAAACTGAAACTAACTTTGGATTGTACGAGTTGCGCTTAAAGGTGACATTCTTGACTATTATAAATTGAAACTGTTTCCCCCTAGTGGAAGTTTCTGAAATTGGTTACTCTATAAGAGCTGGGCTAGGGGAGTTTCCAGCTGCAAGATAAAAACTGTGTGACTCTGGGATTGACCTTGAATCTCTTAAGTGTTATGGCAAATGGAAAGGAAAGAACAGATGAAATGTCAACAGAAGAGGCCTTAGTGGTCGCATTATTGAAAATAAATGACTCGCTGGAACAGCTTCACAAGAAAACAGAAGTGATGAATGTGAAAACGGACGCTGCAAATAATAAAATTGATGTAATTGTAGAAAGTTTAAATAATCTGGGACAAAAGGTGAAAACCAACACAGAAACCACCCAGAAATTGACTCAGGAATCTACTTTAATACGGCAAACTGCGGATGAAGAAAACCTTTGCTGCTGAATGTAAAACAACACAATTGGAGTGTGAGAGAGTCCCATACATTCAAAAGCAACTTGACGAATATAAGCGGACATTTGTTATGATGGAGCTTAAAGAAAAACAGATGAATTTGAGGATCAGAACCCCACCAGAACTGGGAAAGGAAAGTTTGACAGAGCTTCAGGAGGAGACAGGATCAACATTGGCTGAGAAAGAGAGATTTGGGGGGGTCAGTAGGACCGCCAAAAATGTGAATTTACTTAAGGGTAACTGTGAAGGACGTTGGATTGAAGAGAAGGGGGATTGGGAAATATGGACAAATCTGAAGTTGTTATGGTTGGGCCGAGCTGTTGTGGTGGGGATGAGGGTTGCTGTGTTGCCGGGGATGTTGCTTTTGTGTCAAAAAGTGCAAGTTTTGGATGGGAGGGATTGTTTCAGGAGGTGGCAGAGGGATGTTCCTGGATTGGTTTGGCAGGGCAGGAAGCCTCGAGTAAAACTTAAGATATTGACGGATGCTAAAGAAGGAGGTGGACCTGCCCTGCCAGACACCTAAACTTTGTTGTGAATCATCTGCTTTTTGCTGGCTGAGAGAATGGCTGTCTTTTAAAAGCACTGAAGTGTTGGATAATGGCAGATGAAGTTGATGGACTAGACGGAATTGGCGGAAAAGACTGGCAAGATCTGAGACCAGGGAGAAGAGTCGGTGGAAGAAGACTGGGAAAAGTTTAAAGACTATTTATAGAAATATTGTAAAATTAATGAATGTTAGAAGAATGTTGGAATGAAATTATATGGCTTCAGCAGAAATGTTATAAGGAATTAAGCATAAATAGATTAATAGAGTATTAAAGGAAAATAAGGTTAAAAGGTGTTAAGAAAATTATAGGATAGAAAACGGGAAGATGGTAAGGAATTGCTGAAATAATTAATAGAAGTGGAATACAAAAAGGGAGGTGTGAGGAGGCCGTGGAAATATGGGAAAGATAAGATAAGATATTGGAAGTTTTTTCTTTTTTCCCCTTCTTTCTTTTGATGTGTTTTTAAAGTGTTTTTGTTTTGTTTTGTTAATTTTTATGTAGTGTTTTTGTATTATAATGTATTGTTTTTTCTTTGTTTTTTCTTTTGTAAGTGTTTAAATTGTTGTAAAAGTAATAATATTATTATAAAAAAACTATAGGATCTTCACTGGCTCCCAGTGCATTTCTAAGCACAATTCAAAGTATTGAAGCTGACCTTTAAAGCCCTAAACAGCCTCGGTCCAGTATACCTGGAGGAGCGTCTCCACCCCCATTGCTTAGCCCAGACACTGAGTGGTTCCCTCACTGTGAGAAGCGAAGTTACAGGGAACCAGGCAGAACGCCTTCTTGGTAGTGGCGCCCACCTTGTGGAATGCCCTCCCTTCGAGGAGATAAAGAATTACACAACTTTTAGAAGACATCCGAAGGCAGTCCTGTATTGGTAGGTTTTTAATGCTTGATGTTTTTATTATGTTTTTAGATATGCTGTGAGCTGCCCAAAGTGGCTGGGGAAACCCAGCCAGATGGGCAGGGTAATAAATAATAATAATACAAATACCTAAGCAGGCAAAAGGGAATTGTTTAGTGAGGGTTTAGCAGAAAAAGCACAAAGGAGAAGTAAAAGGAACAAAGTAAAAGTCAGATAGGTTGCAGCTAAGCTGTAGTTCTAATTACCTTTGTAGGCTGGCATAGCTTTGAGGGTGGCCTTGGTTGGGGACCCTGTAGCAGAGGTGGCCCCCTTCACACTGACATGATTGACTATCATTGGTGAGGACTGGGACTTCCTTAACAGTGGAGACATACTGTGCCTTCTTTTCAGACAGGCAGGGGTGTTGGTCTCTCCTGGACGCTTGATTTTGTTCTGAGGACCGGTGACAAACTCATCTGCTTCATCAATCATCATGCCCTGGAAAACACATAATCAACCATTAAGATCAGTAAGTTGTTGTTGTTGTTTAGTCGTTTAGTCGTGTCCGACTCTTCGTGACCCCATGGACCAGAGCACGCCAGGCACTTCTGTCCTCCACTGCCTCCCGCAGTTTGATCAAACTCATGCTAGTGGCTTCAAGAACACCATCCAACCATCTCATTCTCTGTCGTCCCCTTCTCCTTGTGCCCTCCATCTTTCCCAACATCAGGGTCTTTTCCAGGGAGTCCTCTCTTCTCATGAGGTGGCCAAAGTATTGGAGCCTCAGCTTCACGATCTGTCCTTCCAGTGAGCACTCAGGGCTGATTTCCTTCAGAATGGAGAGGTTTGATCTTCTTGCAGTCCATGGGACTCTCAAGAGTCTCCTCCAGCACCATAATTCAAAAGCATCAATTCTTCGGCGATCAGCCTTCTTTATGGTCCAGCTCTCACTTCCATACATCACTACTGGGAAAACCATGGCTTTTACTATACGGACCTTTGTTGGCAAGGTGATGTCTCTGCTTTTTAAGATGTTGTCTAGGCTTGCCATCGCCTTTCTCCCAAGGAGCAGGCGTCTTTTAATTTCGTGACTGCTGTCACCATCTGCACTGATCATGGAGCCCAAGAAAGTAAAATCTCTCACTGCCTCCATTTCTTCCCCATCTATTTGCCAGGAGGTGATGGGCCCAGTGGCCATGATCTTCGTTTTTTTGATGTTGAGCTTCAGACCATATTTTGCGCTCTCCTCTTTCACCCTCATTAAAAGGTTCTTTAATTCCTCTTCACTTTCTGCCATCAAGGTTGTGTCATCTGCATATCTGAGGTTGTTGATATTTCTTCCGGCAATCTTAATTCCGGCTTGGGATTCATCCAGCCCAGCCTTTCGCATGATGAATTCTGCATATAAGTTAAATAAGCAGGGAGACAATATACAGCCTTGCCGTACTCCTTCCCCAATTTGGAACCAATCAGTTGTTCCATATCCAGTTCTAACTGTAGCTTCTTGTCCCACATAGAGATTTCGCAGGAGACAGATGAGGTGATCAGGCACTCCCATTTCTTTAAGAACTTGCCATAGTTTGCTGTGGTCAACACAGTCAAAGGCTTTTGCATAGTCAATGAAGCAGAAGTAGATGTCTTTCTGGAACTCTCTAGCTTTCTCCATAATCCAGCGCATGTTTGCAATTTGGTCTCTGGTTCCTCTGCCTCTTCTAAATCCAGCTTGCACTTCTGGGAGTTCTCGGTCCACATACTGCTTGAGCCTTCCTTGTAGAATTTTAAGCATAACCTTGCTAGCATGTGAAATGAGTGAAATTGTGCGGTAGTTGGAGCATTCTTTGGCACTGCCTTTCTTTGGGATTGGAATGTAGACTGATCTTCTCCAATCCTCTGGCCACTGCTGAGTTTTCCAAACTTGCTGGCATATTGAGTGTAGCACCTTAACAGCATCATCTTTTAAAATTTTAAACAGTTCAGCTGGAATACCATCACTTCCACTGGCCTTGTTATTTGCAGTGCTTTCTAAGGCCCATTTGACTTCACTCTCCAGGATGTCTGGCTCAAGGTCAGCAACCACACTACCTGGGGTGTACGAGACATCCATATCTTTCTGGTATAATTCCTCTGTGTATTCTTGCCACCTCTTCTTGATGTCTTCTGCTTCAGTTAGATCTTTACCACTTTTGTCCTTTATTATGGTAATCTTTGTACGAAATGTTCCTTTCATATTTCCGATTTTCTTGAACAGATCTCTGGTTCTTCCCATTCTGTTGCTTTCCTCTATTTCTTTGCATTGCTCGTTTAAGAAGGCCTTCTTGTCTCTCCTTGCTGTTCTTTGGAAATCTGCATTCAATTTCCTGTATCTTTCACTATCTCCCTCGCATTTTGCTTGCCTTCTCTCCCCCGCTATTTGTAAGGCCTCGTTGGACAGCCACTTTGCTTTCTTGCATTTCTTTTTCATTGGGATGGTTTTAGTTGCTGCCTCCTGTATAATGTTGCGAGCCTCCATCCATAGTTCTTCAGGCACTCTGTCCAGCAAATCTAAATCCTTAAACCTGTTCCTCACTTCCACTGTGTATTCATAAGGGATTTGGTTTAGATTGTATCTTACCTGTCCAGTGGTTTTTCCTACTTTCTTCAGTTTAAGCTTGAATTTTGCTATAAGGAGCTGATGATCTGAGCCACAGTCAGCTCCAGGTCTTGTTTTTGCTGACTGTATAGAGCTTCTCCATCTTTGGCTGCAGAGAATATAATCAATCTGATTTCGATGTTGCCCATCTGGGGATGTCCATGTGTAGAGTCGTCTCTTGTGTTGTTGGAAAAGCGTGTTTGTGATGACCAGCTTGTTCTCTTGACAGAACTCTATTAGCCTTTGCCCTGCTTCGTTTTGATCTCCAAGGCCAAACTTGCCAGTTGTTCCTTTTATCTCTTGATTCCCTACTTTAGCATTCCAATCCCCTATAATGAGCAGAACATCCTTCTTTGGTGTCACTTCGATAAGGTTTTGTAAGTCTTCATAGAACTGGTCAATTTCAGTTTCTTCAGCACCAGTAGTTGGTGCATAAACTTGGATTACTGTGATGTTAAAAGGTCTGCCTTGGATTCGTATCGAGATCATTCTATCATTTTTGAGACTGCATCCCAGTACAGCTTTCGCCACTCTTTTGTTGACTATGAGGGCCACTCCATTTCTCTTACGGGTTTCTTGCCCACAGTAGTAGATATGATAGTCATCCGAACTGAATTCGCCCATTCCCGTCCATTTTAGCTCACTGATGCCCAGGATGTCAATATTTATGCTTGCCATCTCATTTTTGACCACATCCAACTTACCCAGGTTCATGGTTCTTACATTCCAGGTTCATATGCAATATTTTTCTTTACAGCATTGGACTTTCCTTTCGCTTCCAGGCATATCCGCAACTGAGCGTCCTTTCACCTTTGGCCCAGTCACTCTGAATCTACTTGTACTTGTCCTCCGCTCTTCCTCAGTAGCATGTTGGACACCTTCCGACCTGAGGGGCTCATCTTCCAGTGTCATAACTTTTATATGCCTGTTGTCTTTGTCCATGGAGTTTTCTTGGCAGGGATACTGGAGTGGCTTGCCGATTCCTACTCCAGGTGGATCACGTTTACAAAATACCAACTCCACTCACTCAAGAGTCATGAAATTTTTTGGGGCGAGTGCCCTGGGTTAATTACAGTAGGCTCTACCTACCTTCTTATCCTGCTTGAAAGGGTTACCAAAAGTATGAAGTCTTTTAGGCTGGTCTGGGTCAATTTCCCGAAGTAGAGAAGGCATTCTCTTTAGATATTCCTGGTAGTTCCCCATCTGAGCCACTGGAACACTATGAATGCAGTCTGCAACAGAAACAGAAACAATGTATATCATTTTCAGAAGTTTTGAACTTCCCTAAAGTTAAATAGTTAACTTGTTAAGTTTTTCCAGCTGTGTCATTTATAGTCCCATTGTTCTTAAGCATGTGTTCACACACTTTTAAGTGCAGACTGGAGATGTGCATAGGGAAAGTGTCTTTGAACCTGATGCATGATATCTAAGGATATGAGATTTCCCATTTTGCTAAGAGTTTCCTTGTAACACATGTCAATCTTGAATGAAAGTTGTGTGTTGGGAATCTAAGGTAAGACCACACACAGTGAAGTGTGGCTCCAAGTCATGTTTGCTGTAAAAGTCATCACAGAGAAACAGAGTCAGTAAGGTCCAAATGTTTTACTGCTGCAGAAGTAACAGACACAGGAAACAGCTCTGGACAAAGTTATACACAGAAAAAGTAAGTTCCAGCTGGTAGGCTTTTCAGATACAGAATATCCCTATTACTCTAATTCCAAGGCTTCAACTGCAATACTAACACAAAATACACCAGCTGACAGAGTTGCAATCGAAATTATTCAACCCCCCCATTGCTAATCAGGTTTATTATAAAAAATTACAAACTTTAAGCTGTTTGCAATGAGCAAATCAAACCAAAGCAATTGAAATAGCTTAACACAGCGGGTACTTCAAGTGGTTTCTCTGTCGTGACTAATACCTCTGAGGGCAGAAACTGGAAAATGCTGAAAAATACTGGTTCATTCTAGAAGGTCATTCTTTTCTGTTGAAACAGCTGGAAATGTTATGCTTTACGTTTTGTTATCTCAAGGTCATGCTGAGCCAGGAAAGAGAAATCTATGAGCTCAGCAGGCTGATTTCTCATTCTTACTTTTGTTTTCTACCACTCACATCTGCCAAGTTCTCTCTTTTGTAATGAAGCTGGAAAACCTTTACTAAAAGTTATTCTTTTGCTAATGAACTTTTGCCTCTGTGTGATTTATTGCTACCAGAAGTGCCAACTCCAAAATACGCTTCTGCATCAGGACATGGAGTGCTTTGGAATTTAAGCCAAATCATGTCAGATTATATGCCCAGGTTTTGGGGGGGTTTCGCCCCCAATTTGGAGCTTTTGGAATATGATTCCTGACCCAAATTATGCCAATTTCCTCAAATTCAGCTAAAATTGCAATTTATACTCACTTTTTCAGTCTCACTATTATTCAACCCCTTCATGGCAAGCATCTTTAGTACTTAGTAGAGCAGAATTCTGCTGCTATGACCTGCTGCAAACAAGATGCATAGCAAGACAGCAGCTTCTGGCAGCATTCCTGAGGAATCTGAGCCCATTCCTCATGAGCAATGGCCTCCAGTCCAGTAATATTCTTGGGTTTGTATGCTGCAACCGCCTTCTTCAAATCCCACCAGAGATTTTCTATGGGGTTCAAGTCAGCTGACTGTGATGGCCACTACAGAGCCTTCCAGGACTACTTCTGCAACCAAGGCTTGGTGGAATTTGAGGAATGCTTGGGATCACTGTCTTGTTGGAAAGTCCAAAGACGCCCAAGATTCAGCTTCCTCACTGATGGCAAGACGTTTCTCCCTTCTGTGTTCAGTACGTGCCTTACTGTGTTCATTGAAACCTCAATGCCTGCTGCCACCAAGTCTTGCTGCAGCTCTTTTGCAGTCACTTGTGCATTTTCCCCAACCTACCGTCTCAGAAATCCGGTTGCTGCCACAGATCGCTTCCTTTTTCTGCCCTGTCCTGGTAGTGTAACCACTGTTCATTTAACTTTGAACTTGCAAACTATGCTTCTAACAGTGTCTCTAGGAACATATGGTGCCTTCACTATCATTTTGTATCCTGCTCCTTGTTTGTGAAGGCCGATGATCTTTTCTCTTACCTTCTTGGACCATTCTCTTGACTTAGCCATATTTCTAATGTGCAGCCAAATTTGACACTCTGCAACCCCCTAGCCTGCTCAGGTATTTCATGTGTTGTAGCTCAAGCACACCTGGTGCAACTGATGAAGCCCTTGATTAGTTGCATCAGGTGCGCTTGAGACAACACCTGTTGTATTTGTGCTGTTGTGAGGGATTCTATTCAGGGGGTTGAGATTGGAGAAGCCAGTATAAGTTGCATTTTCAGCTGAATTTGGGGAAACTACTTGAAGCATCCGTGATGTTGAGCTATTTCAACTGCTTCTGCTTGATTTGCTCATTGTCGACAGCTGAAAGTTTGTAAATTTTGATAATAAACCTGATTTGCCATTGCAAATGATTAAATAATTTTTACATTAATCACACAGATTAAGGGTTGCCGTATGGCAGGATTCAGGGCTAGAAGAATCCATAAAATCCATGTATTCCAAGTCCAAATCCCAAACCAGGGACAGCTCAGTGGTAGAGCATCTGTCTTGCATGCAGAAAGTCCCTGGTTCCCAGAAACTCCAGGTAGGGCTGGAAGAGATTCCTGTTGAAATCCTGAAGAGTTGCTCCCATTCAGCATAGCCAACCATTAATCAGTTGGATCAGTGGTCTGACTAAATACAAGGCAACTTCCTACGTTCTTAATGCTTTGCATACCAAAGCTCCCAGGTTCAATCTCTGGCAACATCTCCAAGTAGGGATGGACATGTCCTGTCTGAGAGCGCTGCTGCCAAACAGTGTAGAGTGTAGACAATAGTGAAGAAGGTGGATTAATGGTTTGCCTCAGAATAAAGCTGGTTCCTGTGTTTCTACTTTTCACCGAAAGGAACCAAACTATAACCTCAATTCAGTCCAATGACAACAAGGCAGGATACAAGTTACCTTCATCCTGGCCCAGGATAACTTTGTGTGTCTTCAGCAGGTTAGTCCTCATTCGGGTCAGCTGGTCTAAAAGGCTGCAGCGAGGAATATCATAAGCATTCCTGTATGCCTGCGGCTTTAGATCCTGAATTTTAAAAACAAAAACAGAATGTTGGTCAACTCATTGCTGTTTGAATACTACAAAGTTGGAAGATGTAAGGCAAGCATTTTGCTTCCCACTGGTACCACATCACACCCACCTTGTTTAAGAGCCCTATGTGGAAGCCAGCAAATTCCTTAACGTTCGTTTCAGGAAGCCTGAGCGGAGATTCACCTGAGATCCCAGGAAGGAGCTGTTTCAAATCCCTCTTCTGGATCAGGGAGAGACCACTGAAGTGATTTTTCACTTTGATGCCTATCTCTTGTGGTGCTTTCTTGCCCACTGACCCTATTATCCGCTCCGACTCTATTTTCGTCTACAACAAAATCACATAGTATATTGAGGGAAGTAAACAGCACAGCAGATGATTCTGGTATACAACAAATTCTTACTACATCAAAAGGTAGCCCAAACCTGTTCTCTACATGCTGAAAGAGATTGAGGATTATTTTTAATACATCTCCTCCAAGATTCAAGCCATATATCTAACTGTCATGACCATCTGTTAAGACTCCATAAGCATTTGAGTCACACAGGGCCTTTTCATAAATGAACAAATGCCTTTTAGTCCAAAATGCATAACAAATGAATTCAGTTACTTGGGACAGAAAGTTAAAACAATGCATTTTTTTATTTATTTAACAACATGGAAAATACAAACAATGACCACAGTTCTTCTCATTGGCCAGGATAGAATAACATTCTAGAGAAGCAAATTTAGTCAGAAGCAACTTTTAGTCACAAAATACAGCCTGGTTCACATCTATCCAAGTATGATTAGCTGTATTTGTATGCTACTGTACAAAGGCTATCTGTGCAACTCAAAAGCTTGCGTATGTGGCATTCACATGAACAGAAGTTGATCCAATAAGGGCTATTACTGTTGTTTTTATTTTTATTATGTATTTTATAGTTTTATATTCTGATTTTATTCTGTGAACCTCCCTGAGACCTGTGGGTAGAGGGCGGTATATAAATTCAATAAATAATAATACAAAGAAGTTATGATTTGTGAAACCAGAGCCAGTATTCAAAGAACAGTCTGTTCAGTTCTGTGCATTAGCCCTTTTGAAACGGCCTCGGCCCTGTATACCTGAAGGAGCGTCTCCACCCCCATCGTTCAGCCCAGATAATGAAGGCCAGCTCTGAGGGCCTTCTGGTGGTTCCCTCCCAGCAAGAAGTGAGGTTAATAAATAAAAGTGTATCATGATGGCCACACTAAGCCTTTGAATAACAGTTGTTGGGAATCACAAATGGTGATGGTGCAGCTGTTGTTTGTGGGCTTCTCATTGGAGGTCATTCTGCGGACCTTCCTCTCACGGATAGACCGCATAATGCATCTTCTGAACATCTTAAATGACAGGCTGCCAGGTGTAGTAAAGCCAAATGACATTGCTTCTATAGAGTATTTATATTGCGATGGGCATTCAGTACAAGCAATGATTACTTTTCACGGCCAAAATCTGGCCAAACTAATCTACAGATTAAGACAACTATTCCTGAAGGAAATGATTATAACAAGACTTTTTGAAAATAGGTCACCAGTGACTTTATTTTCTGATGCTAAGCCCAACAAACTAACAGGAAATGAGGAACAGGAAAAATTTAGGAAGGGAAACAGGTTTCAAAAGACCCTCCTTGATCATCACAAACAAGAGGTTTTAAAACCAATAAGGGAAACTGCATCCTTATATGATCTGCATCGCCCAGGGAGTGAGCAGAAGAAAACACGTTAGTAAGTCAATTCTGGTCATTGCCTTCCTTAGTACAAACTGAAATGTTAGAAAGACTAGAAACACTTAGAAATAGATTAGCTGGTGTCAGGGAACTGCCATCGGAGCTGGAAGCGGAGGGAAGGCTCCAAAGGGATGGCGGAGAGGGTCCCAGTAGGGAGAGAGGGAGCCCGTCTGCTGGGGAAGGAAATCAGCGCAACACCAGTAGAGAAGGGGGGCAGATGGGGGAATCGGAGAGGAGGCTCCAAGACTCCTCGCCGGAGACCAGCAGAGAGAGTACGGGTACTCCGCTGCCCACACCCTCCCTGCGCAGAAGACTTCCGCGCAGGGAGAGTAGGAGGAGACTTGGCGTCAAGGAATTTTTGTGCTGGAAGAAGTTCAAGAAACGCTCACTGACGGATTCTGCCAGTGACTGAGACAGTCATGATGCTGGAGGCTGTTCAGTCAGAAAGGGTTCAACCAGGTAACCTAGCTAGGAGTGGCGGCAACTTACGCACGAGCAACCCCTAAACCCATTACAGGTGGGGAGGTCAAACGCAATGTTGCTAGGGAGGAGGACCTAGCAGAGGACTAGACTTCCTTCAAAAAGGTTCTCACGGTGGAAGAATTTCCTACCCAGGGACACAACTTAGTAGTTTGTCGTTGTCACAATTTGCAGGTAACGGCAGAGATAAATCGGCCTGCAATTACGGAAGCAAAACGTACAGGGGAAGGTAGTAGATTACCCCTGAAAAGGGAAACCAACCCCAAGGCGACCTCACTGAGCTTTTGGACTAAAATGAGATACTTAGATGAGGAGGAAACTAGGCTCCAGTCAGATGGAACATTCCACGGAGGATGCCTTGCTAAACAAAGGCTCTATGATTACCAATGTTAGTACCCTACATCCACTGTCTGAATTCATTGAACACCTGGGTTGCTCCCCATGCAAAGACGCTGATAAAACAAATAACATCCAGTTGCCACACAAAAAGGCTAACCCCAAAAACTCTTTGGACAATAATTGACAAAGATCAAATCTTAGCAGAGCCAAATCCAACCTTAGCTTTATAACATAGAATATTGCAGGCTGGTCAAAAAAGACATCCGACCTGTCTTTTGTTAAATTCATCCAAGGATACGACCTTGTATTCCTACAAGAGACTTGGAGCATAAGCAAAATAGATGTAAACGGCTTCTCCCCATTCTGCCTCCCAGGTGCCGGCGCGGCAGAACCCGACCCCAGTCGAGCAGACTCCCTCCGGAGCTCGGAGGGAATCCGCCATTCGGCGATGGCGCCAACCCGGAAGTCAACCCTGCTAATTATAGACCAATTAGCCTACTAAGTATCATCAGTAAACTCTACGCTGCCCATTTACGCAATAAACTTGTGGACTGGATGGAGCAAGAACATGTGCTTACAGAAGCACAAGCTGGTTTCAGAGCAAACCGGTCAAACCATTGATCAAGGCCTAGTACTCCAGCACTGCGTGGAAAAATATACCTAAAAAAAGGAGGATCCCTTTATGCAGCCTTTATAGATTTTAAATCTGCTTTTGATTTGGTATCACGAGACAGACTTTGGGAAAAACTAAGTGCCTCAAACATAAATAGACGATTACTGCTTCTCATCTGCAGTTTATACGAAACACCCGGGTCCGGGTTAGGTGTGATCGATAGGGCCATTTATCTAAGGAAATCCAATCCTATCATGGTGTCAAACAGGGCTGTGTTCTAACTCCCATTTTATTCAATTTCTATATTAATTCATTAGCAGAAAAAATGGAGGAAGAAAATCCTCATGCCCCAAAATTGGCCGGTAAGTCCATCCAGATACTCCTTTATGCAGACGACGCAGTCCTAATTTCCTTCTCCTGTGTGGGTCTAAGGAAACTTCTAAGATCCCTTACAGCTTACTGTAAAGCTGAACAACCACCAACCAACTATACCAAAACTAAAGTTATGGTGTTTTCCAAAAAAGATCGAGACACAAATGGATAATTGACAATCGACTCATTGAACAGGTATCATCTTTAAAATATCTGGGCATAACTTTCCAGGAAAAGGGTTCATGGAACGGTCAGGTTAAAAACCCTATTGCCAACGCCCAAAGATCCTCTAAAGCTTTTGTAAGGTTTTTCTATGGAAAAGGTGGCAAATATATTCCGGCAGCCTCTCGGGTCTTTGCTTATGGCTCCCAGATCTGCAGCTTTCAAAACCTTGACCCCTTAGAAACCTTTCAAACCAAGTTTTATTGTTCCCTTCTAGGGATCCCTTCTTGCATGTCTAATATAGCTGTCCGCTTGGAGGTTGGCCAAAACCCTGTTAGCACTCGGATATGGATCCTGAAGATCCATTACTGGATAAAACTCATCTTCTTTCCTGTCGGGTTGGCACCCTTAACCCTCCTGGATCCCTATCAATCAAAATGGAAAACTACATTATACAAACAATTTGTCAATGAATCTGGGACATAAAATTTCAGTGTCATGTGAGTCAGATAAATAAGTACCCAGCAATTAAAGACAATGGGAGAGGTTTTACCCTAGCAATATATCTGTCAAAATTACAAATATGTAAATATAGACGGTCGTTCACCCTTGTTAGATTCAACGTGCGGCCATCTGCCTTATTGCAGGGCAGATATGTGGGTAAACCATATGCGGAGCCAGTTTGCCCCTTGGCCTGATAGAGGTGGAATCCGTCTCTCATGTCTTGCTACTATGTCGTTCTTATGAGAATACACACTTGGTCTTTATCACCCCTGTTATACAGAAAATTCCAAGTGGGTCCAAACCTCAATGCTTAAAATCCCTGATAGAGGATAAGGATCCAGAGATCACACTAAGGGTGGCCAATTTTTGCACTGCTGCCATAAAACTCAGGGAACAAGCTGTGCTATTACAAAGACAAGGCCTCAGATACAAACTCTAGATAATATTTTAGATTAAGACCTAAACCACATTTCTAATGGCTGTCATATTCATATTGTTTATTGCTATATTTGATTGTTAATTCAAACTTAATTCTATTGTGTTTTATGTTCGCTTAGTATGGTATGTGGTCTGGGACCGTAATAAATTTCATTTCATTGGAGCATCTGGCTGGACACTGTGAGAATAGGATTTTTGACTCCCTGGGACTTTGGCTTGATCCAGCAGCTAAGCTCTTTTTATGTTCTTATACTGCATTATGTATGTTGTATGTTGAACCTGGGTTATACACCCTGGCTGTTTCTAACAACATCTTGAAAGGACTAGGGCTGGGCGATACCAGCTTTTCAACATTGTGGTGTATCGCCAGCCAAACATCACAGTTTGGCGATATACCACAATGTTGAAAAAACAAGCTGCGCTGGTCTCTGCCCACGAGGTGCTATGTGAATGCCCCCAGTGCCTTGCAGGCTGGGACAACAAAGCTTGTTTGCGTGGCTCAGCTGGGGGGAGGAAAGGCTCCCCCCTCCAACTGAGCCAGCTCTGGTGTTCCCCATGCTCACAGGCAAGTGGCAGGAGCATCAGGGCTCCTTTAACTGCTCGCTGTGGGGAGTGCCAACCCCTCATTTGAGCTGTTTAAAGATGCAGAGTGAGGAACAAGCTGTATCGGCGCCTCAACAGTACAGTTTGTTTCTCCCTCTGTGCCATGAGGGCAGAATGGGATGGCAGTTTCACTCAGCGGTATATCACTGGCTGTAGGAAGGAACTCTTGACTCCCTCCAGCAGACACTGCTAGCAGAGGGACTCAGGAGTGGTGGCAGTTTCACCAATAATATACTGCTGAGTGAAGCAGACATCATGGTCTGCTCCTCATACCAGTCCTGGACGTTATATCAATATTTCACCCAGGCCTAGAAAGGACTCTTAGGCTAGCTAGCACAACGCAAGCAGCATTGACACATTTTTTAAAGTCTGCCCCTGACTGGCATAGGAGACGCTACTTCAAAGTGTTCCAATACTTTTATTCCATAATAAGAATATTTTTATTATTTATACCCTGTCCATCTGGCTGAGTTTTCATGTGTCACAAAACGTGTAGGGACACCACCCAGAGAAAGTTATGGATCCTTCAGTCCCACTGAGAGACCCAGTTATTTCAATGAACATACTCATGCTTATCCTTCCACTTGCACACCTTTGGTCTTTTAATTCATTTATTCTACTAGGTTTTCACTGGACAATAAAACCTTGTTTGAGTACTTCAAAGCATTTTACCTCAAGGGGAATGCTCTTAAAACTGCTATATTGCCTAGAAGTAGCAAGATACTCAAGCAACTTCCTTAAGCTATCCAAAATCAGCAAAAAGTGGGGGACATAGGTACCCATATTGCTGCCAAGGGAAAGAACAAGTTCACTACTTTGACTTTGCTTACTTTAAGAAGAAGTCCCAACGAAAGAAGATTGGCTTATGAAGATAATAGAATATGCTCAGATGGCTAGACTAACTGAGAATTAAAGATCAGAATGAAGAAAATATTCTTGAAGAATGGAAATATTTTTTGGAATATTTGAAAAAATATTATGGTTATGCTAAAACATATGCAGGATTTGAAGTACAGCAAGAGATGAGAATTGCAGTTTAATAAATTACAACTAAAGTATATAATGGGTAAAATGTAAGTAATATAGCAGCATTATAAGGTAAGAAAAGAACACCATGGAAGGGTGGATGGGAAAGTGTTGCAAGAATTTAGACAAAGCTTGGGGTGGGGAAGGGGTTCTGCCCACCCCAGCGCCTAAATATACCCACTCACTGGACGTTCTGCAAAGCACCACACTAAAGGTAAAGGTACCCCTGCCCGTATGGGCCAGTCTTGACAGACTCTAGGGTTGTGCGCTCATCTCACTCTAGAGGCCGGCAGCCAGCGCTGTCCGCAGACACTTCCGGGTCACGTGGCCAGCGTGACGAAGCTGCTCTGGCGAACCGGCACCAGAGCAGCACACGGAAACGCCGTTTACCTTCCCGCTATAAAGCGGTACCTATTTATCTACTTGCACTTAAGGGTGCTTTCGAACTGCTAGGTGGGCAGGAGCTGGGACCGGACGACGGAAGCTCACCCCGCCGCGGGGATTCGAACCGCCGACCATGCGATCGGCAAGTCCTAGGCGCTGAGGTTTTACCCACAGCGCCACCCGCGTCCCAAAAGCACCACACTATATTCTTGCTATTTCACACATATATACTTTATTTGATATAAAAAAAGGCCCCCATAAATAAGGGCTGTCTGGAAACTGCTTTTTGGAAGGGGGAGATTATCGGGCCCATCTGGAAGCTGGGTAGACAAGGTATCAAAAAAGCACCGCATTCAAATGACTAGTCAAAAGTCAACCTATCAGCATTAGCTAACAACACCCTCTGAAGCAGAACACACTGGTACTGCAGGCTGTCTTTCAGCATCTCTTTATTGGAACAATATTTCAAGTCCATGGAATTGAAACCACATTTTGTTACATTGTATCAACTTCTAATTGTTTCCTTCCTGGGTTCAAGGGAAGGACTCCTTAAAGCGCTCGCTTCTCTGAACTGCAGAACCTACAAATATTTGTATAAAATCAACCTTATATCGGATCAACACCGTTCAAACTTCATTTTACTCAGGGAACCAAGGACTACCAAAGGGGGGACAGCCATAATCCTTGAAACATACGCAGGAACCTCTTGCTCAAGAAATAATCCCTGGCATCCTGGCAGATGGGTTCTAGGCAAGTAGTCATCAACAGATAATAGTGGACTATTCAAGACTAGATAGCTTCTTTCTTCTTCTTTGGTGATCACTCGTAGCCAAGTAAGATTGTCTTCCATATACACAGTTTTAACAATGAGTCCCTAAGTGACTGTGGAGGCCAATTCTGGACCCACACGTCTTTCCACAGTGGGGACATTGGTTTCCGGGCGGGAGTTGATCACGGTGTGGATTTGCCAAGCATGCCTTCCTCTTAGCATGTTTCTCCCTTGCGACCTGAGTTTGAGTGTCTTCAAAGCCCAGGACACCTTTGGTAAAGGCTGTTCTCCAACTGGAGCGCTCGCAGGCCAGTGTTTCCCAGTTGTCGGTGTTTATACTACATTTTTTTTAGATTTGCCTTGAGACAGTCTTTAAACCTCTTTTGTTGACCACCAGCATTACGCTTTCCATTTTTGGGTTCGGAATAGAGTAGTTGCTTTGGAAGACGATCATCAGGCATCCGCACAACATGACCAGTCCAACGAAGTTGATGTTAAAGAATAATTGCTTCAAGACTGGTGATCTTTACTTCTTCCAGTACACGGATATTAGTTTGCCTGTCTTCCCAAGGGATGTGTAAGATTTTTCGGAGACACCGTTGATGGAATCTTTTGAGAAGTTGGAGATGGCGTTTGTAAGTGGTCCATGTTTCACAAGCATACAGTAAGGCTGGTAGTACAATAGCTTTGTAAACAAGCATTTTGGTTTCCCTGAGAATGTCTCAAACACTCTGTGCTTCAGTCGGGAGAAAGCCACACTCACAGAGCTCAGGCTATGCTGGATTTCAACACTTTCCAGGGTCACACCGTTAAGTTGGATTTCTGACACTACTGAGGGTTTGTGACACCATTAAGTTGGATTTGTGACTTCAATCGGGAGAAAGCCGCACTCGGGGAGCTCAGGCGATGATGGATTTTGGCATCAATGATGACCCTTGTGGAAATATAACTGCCTAGGTAGGAGAAGTGATCAACTTTTTTATATATCTATAAATATTTATTAGGTAAAGGTAAAGGTAAAGGTACCCCTGCCCGAACGGGCCAGTCTTGACAGACTCTGGGGTTTGTGCGCCCATCTCACATCTAGAGGCCGGGGGCCAGCGCTGTCCGAAGACACTTCCGGGTCACGTGGCCAGCGTGACAACGCTGCTCTGGCGAGCCAGAGCCGCACACGGATCGCCGTTTAATAAAAATATTTATTAAATAATAAAAATATTTATTAAGATTTTACAAATTATAACAAACATAACAATACACACACAAACAAAAATAACATAAAAAAGTATAATTTCAATACCTTATTTTCTTAAAACTTATTTCACCGACCTTCTCATACCTCCCCTTTCTGCATTCCCATTTCAAAAATTTAATTCAGCAAGTCCTCACCCTTGATTTTATCTTATTTTCATCCTTACTTTCCTTTCACTTAATCTTTACAGCTGTACTGCATTTAATTTTAAAAGCCACATTATTCTAAAATTCATAAATTTTACAATATTTCTTAAGGTAGTTCTTAAATTTCTTCCAATCTTCTTCCGCCGTCTCTTTTCCCCGGTCTCGGATTCTGCCAGTCATTTCTGCTAGTCCCATATAGTCTATCACCTTCATCTGCCATTCTTCCAGGGTGGGTAGATCCTGTGTCTTCCAATACTTTGCGATGAGTATTCTTGCCGCTGTTGTAGCATACATAAAAAATGTTCTGTCTTTCTTTTGCACCGACTGGCCGACAATGCCCAGGAGAAAGGCCTCTGGTTTCTTAGGGAAGGTATATTTAAATACCTTTTTCATTTCATTATATATCATTTCCCAGAAAGCCTTAATCCTTGGGCACGTCCACCAAAGGTGAAAAAAGGTACCTTCAATTTCTTTACATTTCCAACATTTGTTATCAGACAAGTGGTAAATTTTTGCAAGCTTGACTGGGGTCATGTACCACCTATAAATCATTTTCATAATATTTTCCTTTAAGGCATTACATGCCGTAAATTTCATACCGGTGTTCCACAACTGTTCCCAGTCAGCAAACATAATGTTATGACCAATATCTTGTGCCCACTTTATCATAGCTGATTTCACTGTTTCATCCTGTGTATTCCATTTCAACAGCAAGTTATACATTCTTGACAGATTCTTAGTATTGGGTTCTATCAGTTCCGTTTCTAATTTTGATTTTTCCACCTGGAAGCCAATTTTCCTGTGAAGTGATCAACATTTACCAACGTTACACCATTGAGTTGGATTTGTGGTGCTGCAGAGGGGTTATTTTGTACTTGTTGGTGCAGCACTTTGGTTTTTTGGATGTTGAGCGACAGGCCAAGCTTTTCGTAAGCTTCCGCAAAGATATTTTTGATGGTTTGGAGATCATCCTCTGAGCGTGCACACAGTACATTGTCATCAGCATACTGAAGCTCTATGACAGAAGTTATGGTAACCTTACTCTTTGCTTTCAGCCTGCTCAGATTGAAGAGCTTTCCATCTGCTCGATATATGATTTCTACTCCAGTGGGGAGTTCCCTTTAACACAACCCTGTTTAACACCTGATTCCACTGTGAATGGTTCACTTTGAGAGCCATTGTTATCTGCGATTGTTGCTGTCATATTATCATGGAGGAGCTGAATTATGTTTAAAAATTTATCTGGGCAGTCAATTTTCAGAAGGACAGTCCACAGGGCATTACGATTTACAGTGTTGAAAGTCTTAGTCAGGTTGATAAACACCATATACAGGGGTTGGTTTTGCTCTCTGCATTTTCCCTGAACCTGTTGAGTGGTGAAAATCATGTCCACTGTCCCCCTAGAAGGCCGAAAACCAATTTGGGATTCAGGAAGGGTCATCTTAGATATTGTTAAGAGACGGTTTGCTAAGATCCTTGCAAGAATTTTGCCGGCTGCAGCTAACAGAGAGATGCCTCAATAGTTTCCACAATCAGTTCTGTCACCTTTTTTAAAGAGATTGATAATTTTGGCATCCCTAAAGTCTGCAGATCGCTTCTCTTTCCCAGGTTTTTCCAATGAACTTGTGAAGTTGTTGTGTAAGTTCAATTCCACCCACTTTGAAGATTTCAGCAGGTATCCCATCAGGTCCACTGGCTTTGTTGTTTTTCACTTGGTTAATAGCGGTACACAACTCTCCCAGATTTGGAGATACTGCAAGCTCATCTCTAACTTGGTTTTGCGGAATTTGTGAGAGGAGCTCAGCAGCTACGGGGGAGTTGCGGTTAAGGAGATGTCGGTAGTGTTCTTTCCAGCGCAGTGCAATAGCTTCTTTATCTTTTAGAAGTGTGGTACCGTCTGCTGAGCATAGGGGGCATATGCCATGATTTATTGGCCCATAGATGGTCTTTGTGGCTTTAAAGAAACTCTGTGCATCATGAGTGCCGGCTATAGCACTCCCAGTCAAGACAAAGGAGTGTGATTGCTTGGCCAGGAGCATCAGGAACCTGTAAATATCCCTATTGTATCACTTGATGAGTGTATGTGATGGGCGAGGGAGGTTGGAGGCAAACTTGACAAACTGGTTTCCACCAGATAACTCCTCCCTTTCTGTGATGTATGTATGATGTATCCGTGATGTACTTATGTGTGATGTTTCACCAAGGGTGTTTATGGGAAAATGGGAAACTTATAAAAGTTAGAGCATACTTTTGTTCGGGGCTTCTTCCTGCTTCTCCCGTGAACTCCTGTTGCAACAGTCTTTTTGCAATAAAGATCAAGCCTACTGGCTGCTGTTTTGCTCCTATATTCTTGGCTAGTTTCTTTGTTTAGTAATCCAAGGGGAGCCCAGGAATTTCCTTTAACAAAAGTCAATGGAAATGAGAGATTTGTTCTGATGGCTGCTTAAAATAATTTGTAAAATTTGAAAAGTTAATTCTAAAAATGTTATTAACAAGATAGAGCTTATATTACTCCACAAGTAGTGGAAATGCCACTGTGGGTAGAGGGGAAGGAACACCACGAAAAATTATGTTAGAGCAGAGTCCAATTTAATTCTTCAGTCCTTATTTACAGGACTGTTCAGACTCCACTGTAGAAAGCTTTAGCTAGCATTTCACATTTGAATTATTCCATTTAATGTCGTGACCTGCAACTCAAGCAAAATCAGAACAGAAGCATTGGCAGCTTTGCTTACATATCATGGGGAGTGGGATAATTTGACCAAGGGGAAAGAATAATTTTTCCTTGAAGTTACAAATGTATACAGTCCTTTATAAAACTGGTTTCAGACAGACATATAGCTCTCAGCCACCAACCACAAAGATTGATGGTTGCCACTAGTGATGTGAGGTGAGAATATTGTCCGGAGAATATTCTCTGCTAGAAAATACTGCAGATAATATTCTCCACAAACTGTAAATTCTAATGTAAGAACCAGTTTTACAACCCACATTTAAAAAATCTAGCAAATAAGTCAAGCTGTGATTTTGCCAGGGTAAGTAACGAATAATGATTTTTTTTATCCAGTTACACTACTGGGCATTATGTCATTCACTATTGGCAGTTGTGAAATGCGAGCTGCAGAAAACATTTTTTTTTTAGTTTTAAAAATGCTATACATTTAATTTGATGAACATTTGAATTCATATGTATTTCAACTATATGTAACAGCCTTTTCCTATTTTGGTGTGACCTTATTCTTAGCAATTCTATACCCTTGGCCATACAGTGTGATTTTTTTTTACAGAAAGTAGCTTTAATGCTTTATACACTGAAAGTACCTAGGCCTATGCAATTATGTGTAACAGCATGTGAAGTGGCCTTGATGTAAACAATTGACGTTTCTATATTTTTATTTAGTGTCAGTAACTGGTTTTTGCAGTGCTATTCAATGGTACAAGGTGCCATTTACCAGAGATTGACATACTGAAATATATTATCATATAAAGTTAATATATTTAATGTTAATGGCTTCTTTTTTTATAAGTATGCATAAAGTCACCAGAACAGTTATTAAGTTTTAGAAGCGCAAGATAGCCTATTACTGAATTTACTTGTATCAAACCTTAACATGCCAATTTTCAATTTCAAGTTTGGTGCAAAAAAATCAAAGAATGTGAATTCACTGCATTGCCCCATTGAATAAAAGTATCTGTACAGCTTTTGGTTGCCATCTGAACAAGTTTACCCATGAGTAAACATGTATATTAACTAATTATATCATTTTCTATGCATTAAAATTATATCATTTTCAGTGCATTAAAATGAATATTCTCCTATTTTAAATGAAAATTCTCTAATATTCTCATTAATCGAGAATATTCTTGAGAATATTCCTGAGAATATTCTCGAGAATTTAACATCACTAGTTGCCACTATCTCAAATCATTAGCAAAAATGACTGCAACGCTCATTGGCAGCAAACAACTAAACTCTGACAAACAATGGAGCAGATAAGCTTAATAGTTTCCTTCCTCTACCTGTGTAATTCCCTCCAAGGGCCCCACCACCACTTACCTGAAAACGGAAACAGTCAAATCTTTACCTATCTTAAAATACAGGAAAAAAGGACATTCCTTTAGTGATTTACTTACGTTTCTGAGCACAATTCAAAGTGTTGGTGCTGACCTTGAAAGCCCTAAGCGGCCTTGGTCCAGTATACCTGAAGGAGCGTCTCCACCCCCATTGTTCTGCCCGGACACTGAGGTCCAGCACAGAGGACCTTCTGGCAGTTCCACACTGTGGGAAGCCATGTTACAGGGAACCAGGCAGAGGGTCTTCTAGGTAGTGGCACCCATGCTGTGGAACACCCTCTCATCAGATATTAAAGAGATATCTGACTTTTAGAAGACATCTGAAGGCAGCCCTGTTTAGGGAAGCTTTTAATGTTTAACAGACCACTTCCGGAGGCGGCGCAAAACGGCAATGGCGGTCCCCTTCGCGCTGTGAAGGGGAGCTCCGCAGAAAAGGGTCGCCCGCTACGGCAAAGCGGGGACCCATTAAGAAAAACCACAGGCAGAGTGAGCCTGTGGCCGTGGGACTCGGCGGGCACCAGAAGCCCCCCCCCCCGAAACGAAGAAGGAACCCCGTAAGGGGCTCCGGAACGAGGAAGGGGGAGCGGTGCTGTGAGTGGATCGCTCTTTCTGCGGAAGCGAAGCCGCGCGGCTGCTGCCGATGAGCGCTGACCTTTCTTCTTGAAACATCAGATTCTAAACTACAAACCCGTGAGTAGGGGAACTTAAAATTTTACGGGACTAAAGTGATTGAATTTGGCTGAAAACGGGAGACGCAACCAGGAAGTCCGTCTCCCGACCGTGCTTAAAGAATCAAAGTAAAGATTTGACAAGCTGGAAGCGCTTTAAAAAGGGTTCCAAAAGTGTGGATTACCGCGCAATAACTGAATTTGACTTTAAGAAATTAAGAGAGACAATTTCGCCTTATTTTTCTGAGTATTAGATTGGACCTTCCTCCTCCCTTGTGGATTTATAAATGACTGAGAAGCCCAAATTCACGGGCTGCCAGGTTATAGAGGAACTGTCAAATTGCTGAAACTGTTGCAATATTGAAAGTGCTACATCGGAGCGTTACAGTTTGGATATAAATAGGGAAACTGTTTCCCGCACCTCTTTAGAGACTTTGTTTTAACTCGGGGAAAGCTCTGCATGCCAAAAGGAAGCTGAAGGCTCCCTTCAATGTCTTTCTAACTGCTGGGACTTTAATGGCGGAATAACTTTCTCTTCCTTTCGAAGCAAAGTTGTACTCCCCTTAGAGGAGTTTGGATTTACAACTGTCTGGGAACTGAGTTTTGTTTTGATTCTTTCCTGCCTTGCTGTTTACTTTCTGGAACTGCCTTTCCCATGGGACTGTACAAAGTTTGACCTTGGCACGTAGACAGGATTGGAATGAGTGGCACAGGGAAAGCAAGATTGGCTAAAACGAAAGCTAAACAACTGGTACAAACAACCCTGACTTCACAGCCACGCAGATCATCTGTCCCAGCTGTTTTAGGGACACAAGAAGGGGTTGCTGAGCAAGCACCATTAGAGGATATGGCTTCAGGAGGATCTGCAGAAGTCTTAGATCAAATTTTGGGACAATTAGAAATTTTAAACAAGAAGGCGGATGAGCATTCATCCAAAATTGACCAAGCTACAGCCACTATCAGTAAACTGACTGACCAAGTTGCTCAGCACACACAAGCAATAGGGAATCTTCAGGAAGCAACTGCAGAAAACCGCAAATTGGCTGAGGAAGCTAATCAAAAGGCCGTGGAAGCCAATCAGAAGGTTGAAGCAATAAAGGTGGAGGTAAAGCCCTTGCACAAACAGATTGGCCAACAGCAGGCCTACCTGTCTATGGTTGAACTGAGAAACAGGGAAAACAACCTCAGATTGAGAGCAATCCCAGAACTTGAACAGGGAGATTTGATCAGCTATCTGACATCGGAATTCTCAAAGTTCTGGGGCATAGAAGAAGATAAGGATTTCAAAATTGTAAGTGCTTTCAGACTGGGAAGAGTGGTGAGGAAGGACAGATCCAGAGACTGTTTGATCATCTTGAGATCCAAGCAAGAGAGAGATAAAATACTAGGCCTTCATTTCGGAAAATCACTTGACATTCAAGGCTCCAGAGCAGAAATTTACAAAGATATTCCGAAACAACTCTTGGACCTTAGAGCTACATATACGGAATTAACAAAACTACTGAAAGGCAACTCAATTCCCTTTAGGTGGGAATTTCCTCAAGGATTATCCTTCAACTTCAAAGGAAAGTTAAAATCAAAACAGCAGAAGATCAACAAAAGTTTTTGAACGACCACGAAGAGGACCTTCAGAAAGGAGCAATAGGATCCTGGCCACCACCTCCGCCGGTACCTGCACCTACACCTGCACCCTCGGGACTAGAGGATTCAAAGGAAGAGACGCCACCACCAAAGGAATAACAGATTGATCCAGGATGACTCTGCAGCTTCTTAGCTGGAACATTAATGGCGGGAATTCCCCGGAAAAAAGAAGAAGAATATTTCACATATTGAAAAAAGAACAATTGGACATTATTTGCTTGCAGGAAACGCATGTGACTAGGCTCCATAGGAAAGTGTTAATCAATAAAAGATTAGGCCAAGAATTTATCTCATCGGACAGAGTCAAGAAAAGAGGAGTGGTGATCTATGCAAAGGAGAGCCTGTCACCAAAATTCTTATTTAAAGATGAGCAAGGAAGAATTTTGGCTATTGAGATACAGACTCAAGGAGAAAAGTTTTTAATATTAGGAATCTATGCACCGAATGAGGGGAAATCAGAATTCTATAAGAAACTGCATGAGACAATGCTGGACTATTTGGACTATACCAACATCATTATGATGGGAGATATGAATGGGGTGGTCTCCACAAATATGGACAAGTCACAAAATCAAAATCTAACAAAAGACGGCAGACTACCTAAAACCTTTTTTGAACTAATTGACAATATGGACTTGATTGACATTTGGAGGACAAAGAACCCCCTAGGTAAAGAAGGAACATTCTTTTCTGAAGCCCATCTGTCTTGGACAAGAATCGACCAAATATGGATAACTAGAGGGCTGGCACCTAAGACCAGAAAAGTGGAAATCTGCCCAAAAACCTGCTCCGACCAGAACGCTATGAAAGTGGAAATGAGACTTACTCCAATCGGTTCCTTCAGATGGAAAATGAATGACACCCTACTAAGAGATCAGGAGATTGTGAAGAAGGCCCAAAAAACTTTAAAAGACTATTTTGAAATAAATTTGAATACTACGGTGGAAAAAAGAGTAATCTGGGACGCAAGCAAGGCTGTTATGAGAGGGTTTTTGATACAACAGAACACGATAAAGAAAAGACTTTGGAATGAAAAAAAGGATAAGATCTTAGAGAAGATAAGAGATGGTGAGAAAAAATTGAGATCAAAACCAAAATCACAGGAGGTTCTGAGAGAAATCAAATTCCACCAAACGCAATATGCTAAATTGATAAATCAAGAAGTTGAGTGGAAAATTAAACAAATGAAACAAAGATCATTTGAATCAGCGAATAAGTGTGGGAAACTGCTAGCATGGCAGTTGAAAAAGAGAGAAAAATTGAACACAGTCACAAACTTAGAGATTGAAGGGAAAAATATCCAGAAACCCGAAGAAATTAGAAAATGCTTCCAGAGACACTTCAAACAACTTTATATGCAAGGGCCGCAAAATGAGGCAGAGATAGACCAATTTTTAAAAATTAATGGGCTACCGAAACTATCTCAGGAAAAGAGAACAATCCTGAATTATAAGATTACACAACATGAAATTGAGGGTGCCATTCAGAATATGGAACTAGGCAAATCTCCAGGGCCAGATGGTCTTACATCCAAGTATTATAAGATACTGAAAGATTTTTTGACACAACCACTATTGGAGGTCTGCAATCAGATTATGGAGGGGAAGAAGGCGCTGGAATCGTGGAAAGAAGCTTTCATCACATTGATACCTAAATTGGAAACTGAAAAGACTCAACTTAAGAACTACCGTCCCATCTCACTCCTAAATGTGGATTACAAAATTTTTGCTGACATTTTGGCAAATAGACTTAAAAAAGTGTTAAATGAAGTAATTCATAAAGACCAGGCAGGCTTTCTCCCAGGTAGACATTTGTCTGATAACACCAGGAACATTATTGATATTTTGGAACTTTTGCAAACCAACATAAATACAAAAGCAGTGTTAATCTTTATTGACGCGGAGAAGGCCTTTGACAACATTTCTTGGAAGTTCATGAAGAAAAACCTTGAAGGGATGGGAGTGGGACGGGGGTTTGGAAATGGAATAGAGGCAATTTACTCAGAGCAAAAAGCTAAACTGATAGTTAACAATGTGGTGACAGAAGAGTTTAAAATTGAAAAAGGAACACGACAAGGTTGCCCCATATCCCCTTTGCTGTTTATTTCAGTCCTGGAGGTGTTTTTGAACATGATTAGGGAGGACCGGTTGGTGCAAGGAATACAGGTCGGAGTGAAACAATACAAACTGAAAGCTTTTGCAGATGATTTGGTTTTAACATTACAGGAGCCAGAATCTAGCACGAAAAGAGCTTTAGAATTAATTTATGAGTTTGGTCGGGTGGCGGGGTTTAAATTGAACAAGCAAAAAACCAAAGTTCTGGAAAAAAATTTGACAACTGAGGAATCAGAAAGGTTTCAGAAAGAGACAGACCTAAAAATTGTAAAGAAGGCGAAATACCTAGGGGTAAATTTGACTGCTAAAAATTTGAACTTATTCAAGGATAATTATGAAAAATGTTGGCTAGAAATTAAAAAGGATCTAGAAATTTGGTCAAGACTGAAACTTTCCTTGTTGGGTCGAATAGCAGCTATAAAGATGAATGTATTGCCAAAGATGTTGTTTTTGTTTCAAACCCTACAGATTGTGGACAGGGTGGAATGTTTTGGAAAGTGGCAGAAAGATATCTCTAAGTTTGTCTGGCAGGGCAAAAAGCCCAGAATAAAATTTAAGATTTTAACTGATGCAAAGGAAAGAGGGGGATTTGCCCTGCCGGACTTAAGGTTATATTACGAAGCTGCATCTTTCTGCTGGATGAAGGATTGGTTACTGTTAGAGAACACTGATGTCCTAGATCTGGAAGGGTTTAATAACGCGTTTGGATGGCATGCATATTTGTGGTACGACAAGGTTAAGGTTCATAAAGGATTCAAAAACCATATTGTCAGAAAAGCAATATTTATTGTCTGGACAAAGTACAAAGACTTATTAGAAAATAGAACCCTGAGATGGCTATCACCAATGGAGGCGAAGGCCCGAAAAAGACTCAATATGGAGGCCGGATGGCCGAAATATAGGGAAATAATAGAAAAAATTGGAGAAAATTGGAGGTTGCAGAGTTTGGAAAAATTAAAGAATAAGGTGCGAGATTGGTTACATTACGCTCAAATTCAAGAGGTTTTTAAATTGGATAAAAAGATAGGATTCCAGGTGGAAAAATCGAAGTTAGAGACAGAATTGTTAGAACCAAAGACTAAGGTACTTTCAAGAATGTATAACTTGCTGCTTAAATGGAACACTCAGGATGAGACAGTCAAATCAGTCATGATAAAATGGGCTCAAGATATTGGGCATAACATTATGTTTGAGGACTGGGAAAGGTTATGGACCACCGGAATGAAATTCACGGCATGTAATGCCTTGAAGGAAAACATTATGAAAATGATATACAGGTGGTACATGACCCCAGTCAAACTTGCAAAGATATATCACCTGTTTGATAATAAATGTTGGAAATGTAAGGAGGCTGAAGGGACATTTTTTCACCTCTGGTGGACCTGTCCAAAAGTGAAGGCCTTCTGGGAAATGATCTATAATGAGTTAAAAAAGGTATTAAAATGTACCTTCACCAAGAAACCAGAGGCCTTCCTTTTGGGCATAGTCGGCCAGAAAGTGTGAAAAAAGGACAGAACTTTTTTATGTACGCGACTACAGCAGCAAGAATACTTATCGCAAAACATTGGAAGGCACAAGATTTGCCCACACTGGAAGAGTGGCAGACGCAATTGATGGACTATATGGAACTGGCTGAAATGACTGGCAGAATCCGAGATTTGGGAGAAGAAACAACGGAAGAGGACTGGAAAAAATTTAAAGACTACTTACAAAAACAATATAAGTTATATGAATGTTAAGAAACTGCACGGTTTAGAAAAATATGGCTCCAGTAATTTGATGGTGAGATATAGAAATTAAGTTATAAGTAAGATAAAGTCGAAATTTAAAGTAATACAATGTTTAATTTAAGGTACAAATAATCTGACAAAAAACACTTTAAAGTTAAAAATATAACATTTGAAAAGCACAAAATAAGATATGAAATAAGGTAACAATTTGCTGGTATTTTCTATTATAAAGAACGCAGGGTAAGGGAGATGTGAGGAAGTCCAGTTGGTTATATGAAAAAAGTTTTTGAATAATTATATTCTTATCTTTTTCTTTCTTTTTTCTATGTATATTGTTTGTTGGTGTTTTTGTATTTGCTGTTTTGTTTGTTATCTTTTTGGTGAGGGGATTTTGTGTGTTTATTTTTTATTGTGTACTTTAAAACTTAATAAAATATTTTTTTAAAAAAATAATGTTTAACAGACCACTGTATTTTAATACTTTGTTGGAAGCCGCCCAGAGTGGCTGGGGAAACCCATCGGCTGGGTGAGGACTGCAGGGCCTGCTCCCTTCCAGGGCCTTCTCCAACTGGCCCAGGGGGCGTGGCCCAGGCCCTTTCTCCCAGCTATAAAGGAACTCCTGCTGCAGGGAAGTCTCGGACCATCGGCTGGGTGAGGACTGCAGGGCCTGCTCCCTTCCAGGGCCTTCTCCAACTGGCCCAGGGGGCGTGGCCCAGGCCCTTTCTCCCAGCTATAAAGGGACTCCTGCTGCAGGGAAGTCTCGGACCATCGGCTGGGTGAGGACTGCAGGGCCTGCTCCCTTCCAGGGCCTTTTCCAACTGGCCCAGGGGGCGTGGCCCAGGCCCTCTCTCCCGGCTATAAAGGGACTCCTGCTGCAGGGAAGCCTCGGACCATCGGCTGGGTGAGGACTGCAGGGCCTGCTCCCTTCCAGGGCCTTCTCCAACTGGCCCAGGGGGCGTGGCCCAGGCCCTTTCTCCCAGCTATAAAGGGACTCCTGCTGCAGGGAAGCCTCGGACCATCGGCTGGGTGAGGACTGCAGGGCCTGCTCCCTTTCAGGGCCTTTTCCAACTGGCCCAGGGGGCGTGGCCCAGGCCCTTTCTCCCAGCTATAAAGGGACTCCTGCTGCAGGGAGGCCTCGGACCATCGGCTGGGTAAGGACTGCAGGGCCTGCTCCCTTCCAGGGCCTTCTCCAACTGGCCCAGGGGGCGTGGCCCAAGCCCTTTCTCCCGGCTATAAGGGGACTCCTGCTGCAGGGAAGTCTCGGACCATCGGCTGGGTGAGGACTGCAGGGCCTGCTCCCTTCCAGGGCCTTTTCCAACTGGCCCAGGGGGCGTGGCCCAGGCCCTTTCTCCCAGCTATAAAGGGACTCCTGCTGCAGGGAAGTCTCGGACCATCGGCTGGGTGAGGACTGCAGGGCCTGCTCCCTTCCAGGGCCTTCTCCAACTGGCCCAGGGGGCGTGGCCCAGGCCCTTTCTCCCGGCTACAAAGGGACTCCTGCTGCAGGGAAGTCTCGGACCATCGGCTGGGTAAGGACTGCAGGGCCTGCTCCCTTCCAGGGCCTTTTCCAACTGGCCCAGGGGGCGTGGCCCAGGCCCTTTCTCCCAGCTATAAAGGGACTCCTGCTGCAGGGAAGTCTCGGACCATCGGCTGGGTGAGGACTGCAGGGCCTGCTCCCTTCCAGGGCCTTTTCCAACTGGCCCAGGGGGCGTGGCCCAGGCCCTTTCTCCCAGCTATAAAGGGACTCCTGCTGCAGGGAAGTCTCGGACCATCGGCTGGGTGAGGACTGCAGGGCCTGCTCCCTTCCAGGGCCTTTTCCAACTGGCCCAGGCCCTTTCTCTCAGCTATAAAGGGACTCCTGCTGCAGGGAAGCCTCGGACCATCGGCTGGGTGAGGACTGCAGGGCCTGCTCTCTTCTAGGGCCTTCTCCAACTGGCCCAGGGGGCGTGGCCCAGGCCCTTATTTGGAACAAACTTTTTGGGAAGTGTGGGAAGTGTTCTGCCATTGCTTCCCTGTTCCAGGTGGTTAATGTGCTTTAAAATGTCCTCAAGCAGTCGGTGGCAATTTAAATTTTTATTCCTTTTCTCCTTTGTTGGGGGTGGGTGGGTGGGATGGATAGTTGGTTGGGGATTAATTTTAGTATAATTGTTCTGTTCCTTTTTGTTGTTGTTGTTGTTTTATTGGTTCTGTATAGTTTGTGTTTTGTTTTTAAGGGGTGGGATCAGGGCTGCCTGGGAGTGGCTCCCCAGCCAACACGATGGCTGGGACAAGTTCCACAGGGGGGAAGCACTGGGACATCCGATCTCGGTGATCATGGGCAGGAGGCGGAGTTACGCTAAGACCAGACCATGTCATTACCGAGGAGGCAGGTTTAGTCGTTGTTTGAAGACTATCCCTGCCTCCGGGTCTGGCCTTGACCGGTATACTGGAATCAACAGGGGAAACCCACATGACCTGAAAGTGTTGCTGTGCAATGCCAGGTCAATGATGAATAAAACCACTGCCATCCACGACTTGATTGTGGATGGAGGATTTGACCTGGCATGTGTGACAGAGACCTGGTTGGAGGAAACAGATGGGCCTGTCCTTGCCGCTGCTTGCCCACCAGGTTTCTCTTACGCACAGCAACCCAGGTCATGTGGGCGGGGAGGGGGGGTTGCAGTGATTTTTAGGAAGTCATTAGTCTGCATCAGGCGTCCTACTGGGAAGATCCAGTTCTATGTTCTGGAAGTTGGGCAATAGGGGCAGTACAGGATTCCTTTTGGTGTACCGACTTCCCCGCTGCACCAAGGATTCCCTGTCCGAGCTGCTTCAGGTCGTGGCGGATTTTCTCCTGGAGACACCTAGTTTGGTTGTCCTAGGGGATTTTAACATCCATGCCGACACGACCTTACAAGGGGCCGCTCGGGACTTCGTGGAAAGCATGGCCTCCATGGGGCTGTCCCTGAATAAGTTTGGCCCAACTCATAGTCATGGACATGCCTTAGACCTGGTATTCACCTCTAGTGACGTGGGTGATCTGACACTAAGTAAAAGTGAAACAAAAGAAGTGCCATGGTCAGATCACTTCCTGGTGCAACTGGACTTCTCCGCGACCCTTCCCCTCTGCAGGGAGGTGGGACCAATTCGGATGGTCCGCCCCCGCCACTTGATGGATCCAAATGGTTTCCAGAGAGTGGTAGGGGATGCTTTAGCCCATGTTGATGGCCTTTCAGCTGATTCCCTGGTGGCCCGATGGAATGCGGAGTTAACCAGGGCTATTGACTGTCTGGCTCCGAAGCGCCCTCTCCGATTGCATGGAGCCCAGACAGCCCCGTGGTTTTCTTCGGAGCTGAGGGCGATGAAACAATCGCTGAGACGGCTAGAGCGTCGGTGGCAGAAAACTCACACCGAATCTGACCGGACACAGGTTAGAGCTCAACGTCGAGCCTACCAAGTGGCAATAGCGACGGCGAAGAAGACTTTCTTCACCGCCTCTATTGCATCTGCAGAAAATAGTAGCAGGAGACTCTTTCAGGTGGTTCGCAATTTAACGGAACCACCTTTACCACCGGGGCATTGTAAAGACCCCAAGATCTCCTGCAACGATTTTGCAAAGTTTTTTGCAGATAAAATCACTCATATTCGGAAGGAGCTAGACACCACCGTGGGAGCAGGGCCAGGGCGGGAGAGCGCTAGAGCTCTGTCTGGTCAAGTTGCATGGAATCAATTTCAATCCGTTACCCCCGAGGATGTGGACAGGCTGCTTGGACGCGTGAAAGCAACCACCTGTCTCCTTGATCCTTGCCCATCCTGGCTAATAAAAGCGAGCCGGGAAGGGCTGGGCGATGGGCTCTGCGGGGTGGTGAATGCTTCCCTCTGTGAGGGAACATTCCCAGATCCGCTGAAAGAGGCAGTCATTAAACCGCTTCTTAAAAAACCATCTTTAGACCCGGCCAGTATGGCCAACTATCGCCCAGTCTCAAATCTTCCATTCTTGGGCAAGGTGATTGAGCGCGTGGTTGCTGAACAACTCCAGGCATGCCTGGAGGATGCGGACCATTTGGATCCCTTCCAATCGGGATTCAGGCCTCATCATGGGACTGAAACTGCCTTGGTCGCGCTGGTTGATGATCTCCGGCGAGCTAGGGACAAAGGTGAGAGTTGTTTCCTGGTTCTGCTGGATCTCTCAGCGGCCTTTGATACAATCGACCATAACATCCTTCTGGACCGTCTAGAGGGGCTGGGAGCTGGGGGCACTGTTATACAGTGGTTTCGCTCCTTCCTCCTGGGCCGTGTTCAGAAAGTGGTGGTGGGGGATGATTGTTCAGACCCCTGGGCCCTCACTTGTGGGGTGCCTCAGTGTTCCGTCCTCTCCCCCATGCTTTTTAACATCTATATGAAGCCGCTGGGAGAGATCATCAGGGGATTTGGACTGGGTGTCCATCAATATGCAGATGATACCCAGCTCTACCTCTCTTTCAAATCAGAACCAGTGAAGGCGGTGAAGGTCCTGTGTGAGTACCTGGAGGCGGTTGGAGGATGGATGGCGGCTAATGGATTGAAGTTGAATCCTGACAAGACAGAAGTATTATTTTTGGGGGACAAGGGGCGGGCTGGTGTGGAGGACTCCCTGGTCCTGAATAGGGTAACTGTGCCCCTGAAGGACCAGGTGCGCAGCCTGGGAGTCATTTTGGACTCACAGCTGTCCATGGAGGCGCAGGTCAATTCTGTATCCAGGGCAGCTGTCTACCAACTCCACCTGGTACACAGGCTGAGACCCTACCTGCCCGCGGACTGTCTCGCCAGAGTGGTGCATGCTCTAGTTATCTCCCGCTTGGACTACTGCAATGCGCTCTACGTGGGGCTACCTTTGAAGGTGACCCGGAAACTACAATTAATCCAGAATGCGGCAGCTAGACTGGTGACTGGGGGCGGCCGCAGAGACCACATAACACCAGTCTTGAAAGACCTACATTGGCTCCCAGTATGTTTCCGAGCACAGTTCAAAGTGCTGGTGTTGACCTTTAAAGCCCTAAACGGCCTCGGCCCAGTATACCTGAAGGAGCGTCTCCACCCCCATCGTTCTGCCCGGACGCTGAGGTCCAGTGCCGAGGGCCTTCTGGCAGTTCCCTCATTGCGAGAAGCAAGCTACAGGGAACCAGGCAGAGGGCCTTCTCGGTAGTGGCGCCCGCCCTGTGGAATGCCCTCCCATTAGATGTCAAAGCGATGAATAACTACCTGACATTTAGAAGACATCTTAAGGCAGCCCTGTTCAGGGAAGCTTTTAATCTGTGATATTTTACTGTATTTTTTGTTTCTATGGACGCCGCCCAGAGTGGCTGGGGAAACCCAGCCAGATGGGCGGGGTACAAATAAATTATTATTATTATTATTATTATTATTATTATTATTATTATTATTATTATATAACCAGAGCAACACACGCACACAAATCACTATCAATGCACTTCTAATTTCAAAGGTTTTGTCAATACTACCTGTTGGCTGAGTTTTTTAAGGTAAGCGATAACACTGTAACTAAGTCCACAATCTAAATTTTCTGGTATCAGATTTGGAGCTCCCATCATCCTTAGTGCTTTCTTTAATGGCTGTAAGGAAAACAAAATAAGTAAGAATAAGAAGAATATAAGATCTTTGCTTTTTTAAAAAAAAATATGGTCTTTTAAAAAAGGTTCTCACTATTAAGTGCTAGATAAAGCTAAGGCAGAGTTGGAAGGTGGGTTTCGGATGGCTCACAGGGGGCATTAGATCACATAGCCACATGGTACTATGCAGTATGGCACCACCAGCTGATTTCACACAGATGCTACAGACCCTGACTGCTGGGATGATGCAAGTCCATACTGTGGCATCTTGCTCAAGCTATGCAGGTGATTTATGTCGCTGCCACTCTGCCATCTAGCTTCCTCCTCAGCCCAGTTTTTCTGTTAAATGTGGTTTATCCATGGATCACTGGGCAGTTTGCAATATAGAAAAACACAAAAATATGTATCATAACAACAAACACAAACAATAACTCTGCCTCACATCTTTAGAGGCCATAGATTTTTTTCTATATTTAGGTAGGTAGCCGTGTTGGTCTGACGCAGTAGAAATATATGTCTAGTAGCACCTTAGAGGCCAACTAAGTTTGTTCTTGGGAGAGAGCGAGAGAGAGCGAGACTGAGAGACTGAGAGATAGAGACTATCATAGAGCAATCACAGGGTGGGTCACAGCATGGTATAGCAAATACCTAAAGCCTGTCAATAAAACAAAGTGACTTTACAAAAGTTCAGTCAGATAATCACATCTCCTTTTGTATACTTGAATCAGAATGTCATGCAGGTCAGCTGCCTTTTCATGATATGTTAACTGGTGGTACTGTGTCAAGATATCAGCTGTACATAAAGGATTAAGGATAATTTTATTATCTGAAGAAGTGTCCATGCACACAAAAGCTCATACCAAGAACAAAGTTAGTTGGTCTCTAACGTGCTACTAGACAATTTTTTAATTTTTTTAATATATATATATATAGATTGTTTCATTAGCCAAAGGCCTGGGAGAAGAGGAATGTTTATGCCTGGTGCCTAAAGATATGTAATGAAAGCACCAGAGAAGCCTCCCCGAGGAGTGCATTCCACAAACGGGGAGCAAATACAGAAAAAGCCTACTCTTGTGTTGCCACCCTCTGGACTTCTTGTAGAGGAAATGAAGAAGGGTCTCAGATGATGACTGCAGGGTCCAGGACAGTTCATATAAGGAGAAGTGGCCCTGGACGTATTACGGTCCTGAGCCATTTAAGGTTTTATAGGTCAAAACCATCACTTTGTAAGGTTGAGGAGAATTAACAGGGACACATTTTCCCTGTCTCTCTCTCAACAGAGGTCATCATACAGGGCGACCAAAGCAGTTTCTGTGCCAAAACCCGGCTAGCAATAAAGCAATCTTTCCAACAAGCAGGAGAGGAGAAACAAAAGAATAGGTACTGGAGTTGTGCTAAACACCAACTGCAAGAGAGCATTTAAGGAAGGACGAGTAAGTCATTCCATGTTGCAAAGCTTTTGAATCCTGGCTTGTGAACATTCAACGGTTTTGCTTCCAGCATAACACACAAGACCCATCAAACTGACGAGAGGTACATACCATCAAGTAGTAGGGAGGCATGGTTTTTAAGTAGTTATCCAAAGATTGCCGCCACTTCAAATTTGGCTTAAGTTTGTGAACCTTAAATAAATCATCTGCAAAGGAGAAACAATACAAGTCACAAATGTACACAACAGTGCAAGTATCCCAGCATCATGCTCCATAGGATTGTCCCTTAAAGATCCAGAGAGTACTAATACTCCCAAGGACAGGGCTCTCTCCTCCTTATGTTGTATATTCAACTTTTACACACCCCAAGTCAGGCTAGATCTTAGCAGAGTAACAATCACAACTTTTAATGAAGAGAACCAGCACTGCTTAGTCTGAAGACTTCTGAAGTCCTAAACACCTTGGATTCTGCTAATCTTAGATACTGTGTGTGTTTAAGTTATGGCACTAAATACTGAGAGCCAGTGTGGTGTAATGGTTAGAGGGTTGGATTAGGATCTGGGAGAGCAGGGTTTGAATTCCCCCTCAGCTATGAAGCTCACTGGGTGACCTTGTGCCAGTCACCATCTCTTAGCCTAACCTACCTCACAGGACTGTTGTGAGGATGAAATGGGGAGGAGAACCATGTAATGTAATAAATAAAAAGAACAATACAATGATATTTGAGAAGCTATTCAACAGTCAAACTATTCCCAATAGAAGCTGGACCCAAAACTAGACTGGTGACTGGGAGTGGCCCCTGGGAGCCTATAACACTGGTCCTAAAGGATCTACATTGGCTCCCAGTACATTTCCAAACACAATTCAGAGTGTTGGTCCTGACCTTGAAAGCCCTAAACAGCCTCAGTCCTGTATACCTGAAGGAGCGTCTCCACCCCCATTGTTCTGCCCGGACACTGAGGTCCAGCTCTGAGGGCCTTCTGGCGGTTCCTTCACTGCAAGAAGTGAGGTTACAGGGAACCAGGCAGAGGGCCTTCTCAGTCGTGGCGCCCGCCCTGTGGAACGCCCTCCCATCAGATGTCAAACAGATAAGCAATTATGTGACTTTTAAAAGACATCTGAAGGGAGCACTGTTCAGGGAAGCTTTTAGTGTCTGATGCTGCATTGTGTTTTAGTTTTTTGTTGGGAGCCACCCAGAGTGGCTGGGGCAACCAAGTAAGATGGGTGGGGTATAAATAACAACAACAGGGACACAGCTTGGGTGGGCACACACCATTTTCTCTGTATTGTCCACACAGTACATTTGTTACTGTGGCTGATAGTTCTTGCACTCGATTATATGTAACACTCAGACCCGGATGAGACAGTTTATTTATGATTTTTCTTCTTCAGTGACAGAGTGAATCGTGACAGCTATATACAGTGGGAGGGGTGTTTCTCTCTCTGAAACATGCCACATCCTGAAAGAGGGAAAAGAATGGAGGATCTAAAATCATGGTTTTTAACGTTAAGGAATAGTTTTAATAACCATATGGCCACATGGTGTTCTACTTTTAACGTTCATAATGCATTATTATAATGTGACACCAGAGGGCATTGCAGAGCAGAAGGGAAATAGCATTTTGCTGGAGGTAAGAAACGCTTACAGGTCTGCCCTGTGATGTTTTAAAACAATATATCTAATATTGCTCTAATAATGTTAAACAGGTCAGTGTAGATCTAGCCTAGGTGAGGAGCATCAAAAATGCACTGGAAGCAGGTGACTTTCCTCCTCTACTGCAGAGAAAAGAGGGTGTGCGTAAAAATCCTCTCCTCCCAATGAAGCAGTTTGTAACAATCTTTCTCAACCTTGGGTCCCTAGCTGTTGTTGGATTGCAACTCCCATCATCCCTAGCTAGCAGTACCAGTGGTCAGGGATGATGGGAGTTGCAGTCCAACAACAGCTGGGGACCCATGGTTGAGAAAGCCTGCTCTAGACTCTCCAGTCTCCCAACCCATTTAAGAAAATGGCTGGCAAGTAAACAGCAGACAAGACAAGACAGATAGTTCCTTTTCTAGTTGGTTGCGCTGCAATGGCTCTGCATCACTCACCTAGCAGAGGGAGGAGGACAGGGTAGTTGTAAGGCATCACAAAGAGATTGACACATGTTAGAGTGGTGCTGGCCTTCAAATACCCAAATGGATGGCTCAGTTCACTGTACTTCCCACTGCTGCTCACAAATACCTAGAAAAGACAATGGAAGAGACAAGGTTTATTATACACAAGGGGCTACTGGGTTTCAGATAAACCACATTTTTGAACTCCAGCGGGAACATTTTTACAAAAAAAAGCGGTGCATGTTTTTGAGAGATAGACATTGCCCAATTATTCGCCTCCTTGTCTTGAAAGCACAGGGGAGAAGTCCTGGACAGTTTACTAGTGTTTGGCCCATTCAGCGTACTACAAGATACAGAAACAGCAGTTTCATGAGAGCTTTCTAATCAGAGTTAATCCAAGTATCCTAAAATCATTCCATTTATAATAAAATTATCCTTAATCCTTTATGTACAGCTAATATCTTGACACAGTACCACCAGTTAACATATCATGAAAAGGCAGCTGGCCTGCATGACATTCTGATTCAAGTTTACAAAAAGAAGATGTGATTATCTGACTGAACCTTTGTAAAATCCCAATCCCAGTCAATGGAATACCAGAGCCAGCATGGGGAACCTTTGGCCCTTCAGCTGCCGCTGAACAGCTAGAGGGTCAAATGATCCCCACCTCTGTACTAGAGACTGCATCAAGGCTTCTTCTCATTCAAAATTTAAGTGCTTAGGCAGGCCCTTTAAGTCTTCCCTGATGCTGGAGTAGATATATTAAGTAACTGTTGCAGTTTTGAGTGGTATTGGCTCCCTTTAACATTGTATGGATTGAGGCTCCTTGAGGCCCTGCTTCTTGTCTAGATGGTGGGATATACAATTTTAAAAACAGAAAATTTTAACTGCCTGAAGCACATGGCTACCCGATCCCTGCATGATGTTCTAGATGGAAGACGACAGATCACCCAGCTGCCAGCATTTGGGACAAAGGCAATGGGATGAAGTTCAAATCAAACAGCCATAGTTTCTTGATAAGAACTGGAGTGTTAGGGAGGGAGAGGGTACACTACAATCCAGAACAATCCCAGGTGTTGAGAGGATGTAGAAGCAGCCCCAATTTAATTGTATTTGGATTTTTTAAAGAAGTTATAGGGCTTTGGAGATCTTTCTGGATTCAAAGGTGGGACAGAAATAAATTAAAGCTGTATCACCACTTCACTGACTGAAGAAAAATACATGGCTAGAATCAAAGGAAAAACAGTGACCACCAAAACTCAGCTCTGCTGAGCGACACTTCTATAAATGGGTACAAAGCCCAATCGTAAGTCAATAGCAAACAACCTGTTAAATAATTTGTGAAGAACTGCATAGCACCCTTTCTTTTTTATCCCTGATTTTAAAGTATCGGGATGCAATTTAAACAAAAATAAGGTTTTTTTGGTGTGGTTTTTTGTTTGTTTAGTCATGTCCGAGTCTTCGTGACCCCATGGACCAGAGCACGCCAGGCACTCCTGTCTTCCACTGCCTCCCGCAGTTTGGTCAGACTCATGTTTGTAGCTTCGAGAACACTGTCCAACCATCTCGTCCTCTGTCCCCTTCTCCTTGTACCCTCCATCTTTCCCAACATCAGGGTCTTTTCCAGGGAGTCTTCTCTTCTCATAAGGTGGCCAAAGTATTGGAGCCTCAGCTTCACGATCTGTCCTTCCAGTGAGCACTCAGGGCTGATTTCCTTAAGAATGGAGAGGTTTGATCTTCTTGCAGTCCATGGGACTCTCAAGAGTCTCCTCCAGCACCAGAATTCAAAAGCATCAATTCTTCGGCGATCAACCTACTTTATGGTCCAGCTTTCACTTCCATACATCACTACTGGGAAAACCATAGCTTTTACTATACGGACCTTTGTTGGCAAGGTGATGTCTCTACTTTTGAAGATGCTGTCTAGGTTTGTCATTGCTTTTCTCCCAAGAAGCAGGCGTCTTTTAATTTCGTGGCTGCTATCACCATCTGCAGTGATCATGGAGCCCAAGAAAGTAAAATCTCTCACTGCCTCCATTTCTTCCCCTTCTATTTGCCAGGAGGTGATGGGCCCAGTGGCCATGATCTTCGTTTTTTTGATGTTGAGCTTCAGACCATATTTTGCGCTCTCCTCTTTCACCCTCAATAAAAGGTTCTTTAATTCCTCCTCACTTTCTGCCATCAAGGTTGTGTCATCTGCATATCTGAGGTTGTTGATATTTCTTGTGGCAATCTTAATTCCGGCTTGGGATTCATCCAGCCCAGCCTTTCGCATGATGAATTCTGCATATAAGTTAAATAAGCAGGGAGACAATATACAGCCTTGCCGTACTCCTTCCCCAATTTGGAACCAATCAGTTGTTCCATATCCAGTTCTAACTGTAGCTTCTTGTCCCACATAGAGATTTCTCAGGAGACAGATGAGGTGATCAGGCACTCCCATTTCTTTTAAGAACTTGCCATAGTTTGCTGTGGTCGACACAGTCAAAGGCTTTTGCATAGTCAATGAAGCAGAAGTAGATGTCTTTCTGGAACTCTCTAGCTTTCTCCATAATCCAGCGCACGTTTGCAATTTGGTCTCTGGTTCCTCTGCCTCTTCTAAATCCAGCTTGCACTTCTGGGAGTTCTCGGTCCACATACTGCTTAAGCCTTCCTTGTAGAATTTTAAGCATAACCTTGCTAGCACGTGAAATGAGTTCAACTGCGCGGTAGTTGGAGCATTCTTTGGCACTGCCCTTCTTTGGGATTGGGATGTAGACTGATCTTCTCCAATCCTCTGGCCACTGCTGAGTTTTCCAAACTTGCTGGCATATTGAGAGTAGCACCTTAACAGTATTATCTTTTAAAATTTTAAATAGTTCAGCTGGAATATCATCACTTCCACTGGCCTTGTTATTTGCAGTGCTTTCTAAGGCCCATTTGACTTCACTCTCCAGGATGTCTGGCTCAAGGTCAGCAACAACACTACCTTGGAGTGTACGAGACATCCATATCTTCCTGGTATAATTCCTCTGTGTATTCTTGCCACCTCTTCTTGATGTCTTCTGCTTCTGTTAGGTCCTTTTCACTTTTGTCCTTTATTATGGTAATCTTTGTACAAAATGTTCCTTTCATATTTCCAATTTTCTTGAACATGTCTCTGGTTCTTCCCATTCTGTTATTTTTCTCTATTTCTTTGCAATGCTCGTTTAAGAAGGCCTTCTTGTCTCTCCTTGCTATTTTTTGGAAATCTGCATTCAATTTCCTGTATCTTTCACTATCTCCCTCGCATTTTGCTTGCCTTCTCTCCCCCGCTATTTGTAAGGCCTCGTTGGACAGCCACTTTGCTTTCTTGCATTTCCTTTTCATTGGGATGGTTTTCGTTGCTGCCTCCTGTATAATGTTACGAGCCTCCGTCCATAGTTCTTCAGGCACTCTGTCCAGCAAATCTAAATCCTTAAACCTGTTCCTCACTTCCACTGTGTATTCATAAGGGATTAAAATAAGGTTAGGCTTAAATAATATGAAACTTGTTTTGGTACTAAATTATTTATTGTTAACATATCACACAGGTATTATAAATAAGAGCATCTCTAAAATGGTGCAACTTCCCTGAACTTGCATCGAAGAAGTTTGGTACATGTCAGATGGCAAGGGTGGTTGCTCACGAGTAACCAGGCAGGACTCTGACCTGTCTTTTACAGGTTTTATTTTGGTGCAAAACGATTTACAGTGCAGAACCCCAAAGTTCATGTCTGCCTCAATCGCTAGCAGAGTCTGGGAGTGGTTGTTTCCTGGACCTCCCCCAACATAAAAGTCTCGTTACTCCCAGCCTTTTCCTTCCCTCTCTGCGCTTTAGACTTCTGCGCAGGGTGGGCGACGGAGGGGGCGTGCTTCCCTCCTGGCCGGCTTTGCCAGAAGTGGTGCTGAGGCTCCCACCAGAATCCTCTGGTGCTTTTACCTCTTCCCCACTGGAGGTGGGGCTTTCCTCATCAATGGAAGAGGAACTGCTTCGCAAGAGTTTTGGAGGCTCCCTGTAACACAACTGCCCCTCTGTTTCCCGCCCCTGTTTCAATGGCAGTTCCCTGACAGTACACATCATCACTGAAGTACTGCAGGTTATTTAACAACTCTGCAATTTCAGTCATGGCGCATAAACATGTGCAGCTGTTACCTTATGGCTGGGACTGAAAACTGTCTCAGGAAGAGAAAGTTATTTTGTAGCTCTGCTAAATTTGCCTGGATACGCCAAGGTTCAAATCTTGGGTCTTCTGCATGCAAGGCTGAGAAAAATTTAGCTTGCTTCTGCCATCTCCAAGCTCAGCATTCTCTCTACTTTCCCCCCTGTTGGTATATGCGAAACTGAAACTAGTAGTCGATCCTTATCAGCACTGTGTTCTGGAAACTAGAAGCAGGTGGATTCTAGGTAAGAAACATGAGTTAATGTTCATGTGCAATGTTTTTTAGGCCTGGATAAGAGACTGAGAGAAAGAACTGAGCTTTGTTCCTTTCTTTCTCTGCTCTTCTTAAGCAGCGGACCATCCTAGCAGCATGCTAACGACTGATTTATGGGTTAATGATGTACAGAACCATTAAGTTGTAAATTGGCAATAAACCTTACTGCCTGGGCCGTGGGCTTGTATTGCATCGGTGATTGTCTGCAAAGCATGTGGAAATGTGTACACCTTTGTGAGTTGGAAAATATACTCACTAATATCCAACACCCGCTTCACTGATCTCTCCTGCAAGTTTGCCCAGCATTAGCTTTGAGTATATAGCAAATACCTGCCAGCAGGAATGAGGTAATTTCCGCTCCAAGATGTACTGCGTTAAGGGTGATGGTTCAAGCTCATACTTGTCAAATGGAAGCTTATCGATTACCATAGGCTCACAATCCATGCAGGAGAACCTCACCACTGGATGGGCTGTGCGGGGAGGCTTAGAAGGAAGAAAGGGAATCAGAGCCAATTAGAGGAGAAGGAAAGCCACAAGTTTGCTTAACATTATCCCCAGAGGTACTTTATCTGCTATTCTAGAAGGTTAAATTATAACATTTTTCATAAGCCTCAACAGTTGCAAAGAAAAATAGGGTAACACACTAGTTATCTAGCGCTATTTCTAAATGTTTGAAATGTCCACATGCCTTTTGTATTATTGTGATAATGATCCCCATAGCAGGAGACAGAGGTTGGGGGGGTGATGATTATTTGAATTTATACTGCCTTACATCTGGGGGTCTCAGGGCGGTTCACAGAATAAAATCAATATATAAAACCACAAAATACCTAATAAAAATAAAAACAACAAGCCAATAGCCCCCCCCCCCAAAAAAAAACAAAATTAAAAAGGGCGTAGGATGTAAATTGGATCAACCTAAGGCCTGGTTAAAAAGGAACGTTTTTGCCTGGCGCCTAAAGATGTATAATGAAGGCGCCAGGCGAACTTCCCTGGGGGGAGCATTCCACAGATGGGGAGCCACTGTAGAGAAGGCCACATTCTCGTGTTGCCACCCTCCGGACCTCTTGAGGAGGCGGCACATGAAGGAGGGCCTCAGAAGATGATCTCAGGGTCCGGGTAGGTTCATATGGAAAGAGGCGGTCCTGAGCCTTTTAAGGCTTTATAGGTCGAAACCAGCACTTTCAATTGGGCCAGGAAACTAATTGGTAGCCAGTGCAGTCAGACCAGGATTGGTATAATATGCTGAAACCGTCTTGCTCCAGTGAGCAACATGGCTGCTGAATTCTACACTAGCTGAAGTTTCCTAACTGTCTTCTGAGGCAGCCGTAGGTATGATGCATTGTAGTAATCTAACCTTGAGGTTACCGGAGCATAGACAACAGTAGTTAGGCTATTCCTGTCCAGACAGGGGCGTAGCTGGGCCACCAGCCGAAGCTGATGGAAGGCACTCTGGGCCACTGAGGCCACCTGAGCCTCAAGTGACTGCAGAGGATTCAGGAGTACCCCCAGGCTACGAACCTGCTCCTTCAGAGGAAGTGTAACCCCATCAAGAGCAGGTGACCTCCCAGCCATCTGGTCTAGGGAACCACCCACTAAGAGTGCCTCAGTCTTATCTGGATTGAGCTTCAGTTTGTTGGCTCTCATCCAGTCCATTACCAAGGCAAGACACTGGTCCAGCACTTCCACTGCCTCACCTGCAAATGTAAAGGAGAAATAGAGCGGAGTGTCATCAGCATACTGCTGACAATGTACTCCGAACCTCTGGATAACCCCACCCAGTGGTTTCATGTAGTACTGAAACAACCACAAAGCGGTGCCACCCAACCCTAGTTCGGAGAGTCGCTCCAGAAGGATACCATGGTCGATGGTACTGAAATCTGCTAAGAGGTTGAGAACAATTAACAGGGACATGTTTCCCTTGTCTCTCACTCGACAGAGGTCATCATACAGGACGACCAAAGCAGTTTCTGTCCCAAAACCTAACCCCCGACTGAAATGGATCCAGAAAATCAGTTTCTTCCAAAAGTGCCTGGATCTGGTCCGCGACCACTCACTCCAGAACCTTGCCCAGGAAAGGGAAATTAGTAACTGGCCGGTAGTTAGTTAGGTTTTCTGAATCCAGGGAAGGTTTCTTAAGGAATGGTTTTGCCACTGCCTCCTTCAAACAAGCAGGGACCACCCCCTCTCATAAAGAGGCATCTTCACCTCCCTGGCCCAACCAGCCATTCCCTCCCTGCTGGTTTTTATCAGCCAAATGAGGCAAGGGTCTAGAGCGCAAGTGGTCGCCCTGACCAATCCAAGCACCTTATCCACATCCTTGAGCCTTACCAACTGAAACTCATGCAATACACCAGGACTAGACTGTACTCTGGACCCCTCATGAGATACATCTGTTATAACAACAGAGTCAAGATCTTGGTGTATGCAAGCGATTTTATCCTCAAAATGCCATGCAAACAAGTCACAGAGAGCTACCATTGATTCTACCATCTCCTTTGGGCCAGTCTTTAAAAGGCCCCGTACAACCCAGAAATAATGAGCCCTTACCAGTGTTTGGTTGCATTCATTCAAATCCTTCCTCCCCTTGTGTTCAAGCCGTCTCCCAGCTTGTTTCCTCGCCCTAAGCTCTGGAGTATAACAGGGGGCCAATCAGGCGCCACAAGGTGGGAGAGTGCACTCAGGGGCGCTCATGTCAATGGCCCAAGCCATTCAAGTGTTTTCCCGAGGTCGGCCAGGGCTTTGACAGGAGCACCAGTCATGTCAGCCAGAAAACCCCGCAGAGGGGTTTGGGATCCTACTGGATCCATCAGCCTCCAAGAGAGGACCTTCCTAATACAGTCATACCTCGGGTTGAATGTGCTTCAGGTTGAACGTGTTCGGGATGCGCTCCGTGGCAACCCGGAAGTAACGGAGCGCGTGAGGTCATTTTGAGCGATGTGCGGAAGCGGCGAAACGCGACCTGTGCACGCGCAGTTGCGCTGTCGCCTCTTGCGTTCCTTTTTTTTTATATAAGATTTTTATTCAGATTTCCCAAAAAAATTTAACAAACACAGCAACACAAACAAACACAAAACTAAACAAAAAACATGTATAATTTCAGATCCTTATTTTCATATAACTTATTTCCCAGCCTCTTGCGTTCCATTCAGGATGCGAACGGGGCTCCGGAACGGATCCCGTTCGCATCCCAAGGTACCCCTATAGATCCCCTGCATCTGCGGAGGGGAAAAGGTGCTGATACCCTAAATCTCAACTGGAAGTGATCTGACCATGACAAGGGACTGATGTCAATGTTCCCCACCTTCAATTCACCCTCTTCCTGTCCAGTCCAGAAAACAAGGTCCAGAGTGTGGCCTGCCATGTGCATTGGGTTGGTGACATGTTGGGACAGCCCCATGGTTGTCATGGCGGCCATGAAGTCCTGAGCCACCCTGGAGCCAGCTGCCTCGGCATAGATGTTGAAGTCTCCCTGAACCAGCAGTCTGGGAGTCCTCAACACTGCCTCCGAGACCAACTCTGTTAGCTCAGGCAGGGAGACTGCTGGGCAGCGAGGTGGGCAGTAAACCAGCAGAAGCCTTAATCTGTCCCGATTGCCCAATGCCAGGAACACACACTCTAGATCCCCCCCCCCCAAACTGGACAGAGAACCTGGAGATAGAAAATCTCTACAGACCACAGCAATTTTCCCTCCCCAACCTTCGATTTGCTGCACTGAGTACCCAGGTGGGCACAGCTGGGTAAGACCAACTCCACCCTGTTCACCCACCCAGGTTTCAGTGATACATGCCAGATAAGCCTCCTCATCCATAATCAGGTCATGGATGAGGGATATTTTATTCTGAGCTGACCTGGCATTCAACAACAGCAGTTGCAGACCCGAGTGCTAGCTGAAATGACAACCAGTTCCCCAGGTTGGAGGAGGGGCTGGCACACGGCAGTCACTAACAGCTTGGGCCGCGTGCCCCTTAGCCGGCCTGCCCCATCTCCCATGCCATACCTCCTCCTACCCATAACCACTGAAATTGGGCCTACCCCTGCCTCTTTCCTGCTCCTCTCCTCCCAAGCACATCCCACAAAATGCCCTTACAACTCAGTTAAAAACAGTTAAAACACTAAAAAAAGAATTTAAAAGGATATGAAAATAACAACAATAGTTCTTAAGAGCCTGTCAGGCCCTGCCCTAGGCCAGGTGGAGTGAGACAGAAACAGGGCCCTCAGGCTCTCAGCAGGGCAATCCTCGCTTAGAGCCAACCCAGTGATCCCTGAGATGCACTGTGATTTGAACTGCTCCCCAGTTACAACAAATTTTTCATCATATTACCTAAGCTCACTTTTGTATCACTAGGATCTGCACAGAAATTCTAAAGCTCTATTTCATACCAGTGTTGGTGAATTTTGATCAGGCCAAAAGGATTCTGGAATTGGCCAATGGCCAACAGGAACTCCCGTTTTAGGATTAGGCCTCACATAGATGAGTTTATGACAGCTGTGCCATGGCTGAGAAGCAAAAGAAGTGATGGGTCTTGTGACATCAACAACTCCATCTAAGTTCCAAAGAAGAAGAACAGAACATTAAGTAACATTGTACATTAGGACGCGGGTGGCGCTGTGGGTTAAACCACAGAGCCTAGGACTTGCCGATCAGAAGGTCGGCAGTTCGAATCCCAGCGACAGGGTGAGCTCCCGTTGCTCGGTCCCTGCTCCTGCCAACCTAGCAGTTCGAAAGCACGTCAAAGTGCAAGTAGATAAATAGGTACCACTCCGGCAGGAAAGTAAATGGTGTTTCCGTGCGCTGCTCTGGTTCGCCAGAAGCGGCTTAGTCATGCTGGCCACATGACCCGGAAGCTGTATGCCGGCTCCCTCGGCCAATAAAGCGAGATGAGCGCCGCAACCCCAGAGTCGTCCGTGACTGGACCTAATGGTCAGGGGTACCTTTACCTTTTACATTAGGTTCCCAGCGTTAGCTTTACAATTTCTACTTAGATATATTTTCTCTAAACTGCGCAAATGACCACCAAAGTTTTGACTAGTATTTTGGGACAGTGAAGATTAAAAAGTTTCAAAAAAAAAAGTGTTCAGGAAAAAGATAGTTTAGTGGTTTTTTGTCTAAGAAAGAAAACACTTGAAGACATTGTTACAGGTTTTTCAGTGTTCACCAAGAGAATAATTTATGGAGTAATAAACGAACCAGTTTAATTGTTCAAATAAGTGAAGGGCAGTATCCAATCAATCTAATTGTCAGAGGCAAAGCTAGAATATAACATTATGCACATAATCTACACTGATTTAGCAATGCCATACAGTACTTTTTAAACCTTAAATACAGTTGTAAAGTTGTTAACATAATAGTTTACAATGACCATAAACAATTTACTGTACCTTCCCCAATTTGTGGTGGGTCTGGTCCTGATTTCTCAAAGTTGATGACAACACCACTCTGAACTTTCTGAGCTAGTGATTCTAAACACTGATTCAACATTCTTTGTGTCCGAACACAATATGAGCGTCCTATAACATAAAGCAGAGAAATAAGAAGGTTCTGAAGGCAAGATTTGGCAACTTCAGGTAAAAAGCAGAATAGCAAGAACCAAAAGTACTGTGAACCGAAGAACTGCACTGATATTAAACCTAATGTGTTGTGCACATAGAAATACTTTTAAAACGCTCAGGAAAGACCCAATGGAGGCAAAATGGTGGGCGCCACGACGCACCTGAAGGCAGCTAGCACCAATTGCACTGCCTGGCTGGTCCCCAGGCCCGCTGCCGCCACTGCCGAAGAGTCGGGAGAGTCCAGTGCATCAGCAGAGGGAGCCGCCAAGCCCCCCTCCCCCAGCAACCTTGGCCATGATGACAGAGAACCCACCTGGCCAACGGCACAGCTTAACTTCTGGAGGCCTCCGGAGCCGACGCAAAAAGAAAGAAAAAAAGGAGCCCCGACCTCCCCAGCTTACTGCTGCTGCTGACACCGAAGGAAAAGGAGAGGAGAGGAGAGGTAGAAGAGCACCGGGAGAGCCAGGGAGGCCGCGAAGACACGCGCGGACAAGCCCAGGCCTGACCCGAGCCTACCTCCCAGGTGGCTAGCGCGCCAAGAGCAAACCAGGGCCCAGAGGGAGGCCACGCAATGGAGGACACCCCAGGAGAAAAACCTGCATAGCCCCCCCCCCAGGCTGGGAAAACACCTCTGCCCCCTTTTTCTTTTTTTTGGGGGGGGGCACCACCGCTAAAGCCATCTATTATTTTTGTATTTTTATTTTTAATCTTAATTCCCCTTACTTTATTTTAAAAATATTTCTTACTAATAGGCCCCCCCCCATTTTTCTAATTGTTAAGAATTAAAATGGCGGTGCCCAGAAGAGAGCCCTGAACCAGCACAGGCCACTTCCTGGGGTTGCCACTCCACCCCTGACTTTCTGTTCTTTTTTATTTTATTTCTTTATTTTTCATTTTTCTTCCTTTTCTCATTTTTTAAAAAAATCAATAAGAAAAAAGAGAATAAATAAAAAATCTAATTCCCTTTTTTGTGTGTCTGTTTGTTTGTTTGCTTGGGGGGGGGTTCTTCCTTCCTTCCCCACCTCTTTTTTCTTTCCTCCTCTTTCTCTCTAAAGAGAATACACACACACACACACACACATTATTTATTTTATTCTTTCTACATATTTTTTTATTTTCTTTTCTTATTTACTTATATCACTTGGTACATATATACTACTTCCAGGTGCCAGCACCTCAACAACTTCCGTTTTTTCATTCCTTTTTCCTTACTTTTTTGGTTTTGTTTCTTTCTGTTTATTTGCTGTTTATTTTGCCTGATTCTGAGAGTGGCCTTCACCGGCTTCTCCTCCAACAGAAAAGGCGAGGAAGTTTCCTGTGATGCCTCTCCCCCCTCCTCTTTAACTCTCTCCTCTCCTTGGCAGACGGAACAGGCACTGCCTCACCATTGGTGCTGGAACTTCCTGTGCAGTGCTGGGGCTCTGCTTCAGCATCAGAGAGCCTTTCCGCCTCCTGGCTCTCTCCCCCTTCCCCATCCGTCACTTCCTGTCCACCTCCCTCTGAGTGTTCCTGCTCCTCCCCGGCATTCTCTGGCAGTCCCATGAGACCCACCTCATACTATAACCTGGACCACCACTGCAATTTCTTATCATTACTATTACTATTTCCACCCTCTCTCCTCTATTTCTCTCTCCTTTATTTCCTCTTTATATTTTACTCTAAATCCCCCCTTCCCCCTCTTCCATTCTTCTCTTTTTCTTTCTTTCTTTTCCATCACTTCCTTTTGTCTTTGCTCTGTTTTGTGTTGTTCTATTCCTGAACACAACCTTGCCAGGCTTAAGTTCTTAACTCTCTACTACAAATCCCTAACCGCTTTCCCCACCCTTAAAAGGTCCCCACTCCCCCTCCCCATTGTGCGCAAGAGGGTGTAGGTGTGTGATCATGATCCACAAATTACCCCCCCCACCCTCCCTCTGGCCCCACCCAATTGGTCTCTTCCATCTCTGCCTATTAAACCCTTTTATGTCCACTGTTTATACAGCTTCTTCTACCCTTCGTCTTTGACAAATACACATGGATCAGCTTTACCTTGATGAAAACCTGGAGAAAACAACACTTCAGTGAGTTTAGAGTGCCAGCATCGTGCACTTTGCTTGAGACCATATAGGGACTTCTTCAGAGAACAAACAAATCCCTGTTTTACCTGTACGCCATCAGGTGGAAGCATGTAAAGTGATTCACCTAAGGTTCCGTACAAAAATGCTGTATTCACATCGTGATGAGAAACGTGTAGATTTTCCTCTGCAGCAAGTTTGAGCATAAGCCTAATGCTCTCATACCTCACGGTGGGTGAGTAGGTCTCGTGATAGTCTTCTCCTGGTACCTGTGAAAAACCTCTGGCTACCAATCTGGCTTGTGTCTGACTACCTTGCCATTTTGATCTGTCTTTGCTTTGAATACCCATTTGCTGTCAAGAAGTTTCATCCCTGGAACTGTTGGAACTAGCTCCCATGTTTTGTTCCTCTCTAAGGAATCAAGCTCAGCCTTCATGGCAGTTAACCATGGCTCAGCATCCTTCGAGTCCAAAGCCTGGATCTCTTGGAAGCTTGAAGGTTCAAATACCTTCTTGGAGCAGCTACAGCTTTTGCTGCTTTAGCAAATTCATCAGCAAATCTCTTTGGAGGTTTACCTTTTGTGACTCTTTCAGACCTGTGAATCAGACGTACCGTATTTTTCGCTCTATAACACGCACCTGACCATAACACGCACAACATTTTAGAGGAGGAAAACAAGGGAAAAAACATTCTGAATGAAACAGTGGATGTATCATTTTTGTGCTTCATGCTGTGGCCACAGACATGTGATCTGACGGTGAGTTTGGGGTAGCCCAATGCAAAAATCCTGAGGATCCATATGAATCCATGCTTTGTAACCACGTTTTTGCACCATTGCAGCCCCAGACAACAGTGGGTGCGTGATTTGGGGGGGCAGGCTGTAGCCATGGACATGCTATTTTCTCTGGTGGTGAATTTGGGGGTGACCCAATGCAAAGATCCTGAGGATCCATGTGGATCCATGCTTTGTAACCACGTTTTTGCACCATTGCAGCCCCAGACAACAGTGGGTGCGTGATTTGGGGGGGGCAGGCTGTAGCCATGGACATGCTATGTTCTCTGGTGGTGAATTTGGGGGTGACCCAATGCAAAGATCCTGAGGATCCATGTGGATCCATGCTTTGTAACCACGTTTTTGCACCATTGCAGCCCCAGACAACAGTGGGTGCGTGATTTGGGGGGGCAGGCTGTAGCCATGGACATGCTATGTTCTCTGGTGGTGAATTTGGGGGTGACCCAATGCAAAGATCCTGAGGATCCATGTAGATCCATGCTTTTTAACCACATTTTTGCACCATTGCAGCCCCAGGCAACAGTGGGTGCGTGATTTGGGGGGGCAGGCTGTAGCCATGGACATGCTATGTTCTCTGGTGGTGAATTTAGGGGTGACCCAATGCAAAGATCCACGTGGATCCATGCTTTTTAACCATATTTTTGCACCATTGCAGCCCCAGGCAACAGTGGGTGCATGATTTTTGGGGGGCAGGCTGTAGCCATGGACATGCTATGTGCTCTGATGGTGAATTTGGGGTGACCCAGTGCAAAAATCCTGAGGATCCATGCTTTTTAACCACATTTTAAGTGGGGAGGGAAGGAAAAACACAGAAGGGCTAAGAATGCAGGAGTGGGGTATAATGGGAGGGAGGAAAGGAAGGCAAATGTTTTCCCCACGCACCCACCCAAGCCAGCCAGCTCTCCTCTCTCTCTCTCTCTCTCTCTCTCTCTCTCTTTCCCACCTGCATGTTTTCAGCAGCACCGGAGCACAGAGAGGAAGGAACGGCACTCTGCTTTCCCCTCTTCTTGCCTGGAGGGGAGGGGCTTTCCCTGCTCTTTGTTCCGTTTCAGCAAACACAGCAAGGAAACAGAGAGGGTGGGCAGTAAGACCCTGAGGCAGAATGCAGGAAAGCACCCACTTCCTCTTTTCAGGTTTCCCTTCTCCGTGAAGCGCAATTTGATTTTTGCCTAATTTTTCGGCTCCAGGGACCACACATTCGCTCAATAACACGCACAGACATTTCCCCTTCCTTTTTAGGAGAAAAAATCTGCGTGTTATAGAGAAAAATACGGTAAGTCTTCAACGCTCTCCTCTTCTTTCTTAGGAAAAAACTGGCCTATAGTGATCAGAGCCTTCAGAGGGTCGCATAGAGGCCGTAGCACTCTTGAAATCCTCTGAATCATCTGATTCAGTTTCAGACTCAGAATCAGAACCTTCATCAGTGGATGTGGGGTTTTGCTTCTGCTTATCCTCAGACTCTTCACTGTCATCAGGATAACATTGGCAATTTCCCACATTCTCCCCCCACTTGGCATTGTACTCAACACTTCTAGTGAGCCTAATTGTCTTAGAGTCAGTCATCATTACTCTGTAAGAACCTTTCCGATATCCTAGAAAGATACCATGCAAACCACGCTTGCCTAACTTGGAGCTTTGTGGTGTGTGAACCCACATGTCAGAACCAAAAATTCTCATGTGCTTGATGTATGGTTTCTTGTCAAACATCTTTTCATAGGGGGTACAACCAATCGGTGATGATAATCTGCGATTATAAGTGTAAACAAAACAGATGAGCGATTCTGCCCAATAACTCTCTGGAAGATTGGAATCATGCAGCAAGCTTTTCTTTTTTTAAAAAAATAATATTTATTAATAATTTCAAAATTACAGAAAAGAAAAAAAATTAAAAACAACACAATACATAGAAAAAAAACACAAGAAAAATAAGACAAAAAACAATGCAACAATACAGCAAAAAAATAAAAAGAAGGGAAAAAAACACAAATCCCATATTACATATCTTTAACTTCCATTTGCTTGTTTCATTGACCTCCTCACACCTCCCTTTTTGTATTCTAGTTTGATTATTTCAGCAAATTCTTTCCATCTTTCTCAATTTTTCTAAATAATTTATCTTGACAATTTAACCTATTAATTAACCCAACAAATCCTTTCCATCCTTTCCCCATATTCTGTTATTCAAATTACCTTAAGTTATTTAACCTTATCTTACCAAAAAATACTTTAGAGCTTAACGCTTAATACTCGATTATACATAACTCCTGATATCTTTTCTACTAGAGTCATATAGTTTCATTCCAACATTTTCCCTAATGTTCATTAATTTTAGGCTAATTCCCTTGAAAGAAAAATTTTCTTTATAAATTTTCTTCCAATCTTCATCCAACGTCTCCCTGGTCTCAGGTCGTGTCAGTCCTTACTGTCCATTCCATCTAGTCCATCAACTTGGTAATCTAATGTCCGAGGCCCTTAAGTCTCTTCCATGTCCCTTCTGCAGATCTTCTTCTTGTTTATACTTGCACTTTTCCTTGTCTTTTGTTGGTCTCTTTCTTAGTTTCTTTCCTTTCTCGTTGGGGAGTAGGTCTCTGGGGGATTCCAACCCAAAATTATCTTCGTCTCCCTTCATCCAACCAGCCCATTCCCCAGAGTCCCACTCCCCACAATCATCAATCTAGTCCAAAAAAATATTTAAAAACATATTTCGAGGTCTCTTCAAAGTTAAGAACCTCCTCAGCTCCAGACTCCCCCTGGCCGACTCCAACTTCAATCTTCAAAGACAGTGGCTAATGCTCCTGTAGGGCCTCGGGTCTCTCCATTTGTATTATTTGAGGTGCAACTGCAACCTCCTCCATTATCTTCTGCACTTGCCCAATCAGTACTGGTTCCTGAGTTGGTCCCTGAATAGTTTCTGTATCAATATTCCCTGTTTGTCCACAGTTATTAACCACAACAGTCATCAAATCCATTTTCTCATTCATCAAATCCATCTTCTCATGCATCTGTTCCAGCAAGGCACTTGTCTTGCATAAAGCAAGCACCAAAACTTCCTCCCAGCTCATATTTAGTCAAGGTCAAAAAGGACTGGTCCCACAATCTTAATCTGACAGCTGTAGAGCCCTCAAGTAGACGAAGCAACAATTTAGCAAGCTCCCTCTAGAGGAGACAATTTCATGCAGCAAGCTTTTCAAGCCTTGAAGCTGGTTGGCTTGCCCTCTCACAAAGTCCATTCATCCAAGGAGATCGTGGACTTGACAAATTACGTTGAATTCCTTTCTCAGTCAGAAAAGCTTCAAACTGCTGAGAAGTGAATTCTCCCCCTCGATCTGTAAATAAACATTTCACCTGTTTACTGTGCACATTTTCCAACCAAACACAGAATTCCTTGAACTTAGGAAACACTTCTGATTTCTGCTTGAGATTGAACACATGAATATACCTGGAAAATGAATCAATGAGAACCATGAAGTATTTGGGCTCCACCCAAAGAGGTTGCTTGTGGACCAACAAGATCAGCATGCACTACCTGGTATGGTTCTGTAACTTGTCTACTAGACACCAGACCCTTTGCAGCCATTTTGACCTTGTTTGCTGCGCATGCCTTACACTTCATGTGGTACCTGCAAGGTTTAATAGTCATACCTTCAACTAAGGCAGGCATTTTGGAAACTGCCTCGAAGTGTAAATGACCAAATTTCCTGTGATAATCATGAATACATCCTGCATGCAAAACCTTGTTAGTACCTGCAATACAACAAGTTTCATCCTGCACAACATCAACAGAATCATCATAATGCAATACAAAGAAATGATCAACATAATCAGCATGCAATAAATAGTCATCTTTCTTGGTGATGGTGCACTTCCTCTTCTTGAAGGAAATGTCTATGTCCTGTTCAGTCAGCTGCGAGACACTCAGTAGGTTCTGTGCAGCATCTGGAACAAAAAGAATGTTGCGTATCGATGCATCCAAGCGGTGAAGAACAACCATTCCATAGCCTTGACTGGAGATCGTGTGGTCATCCGCTTGGTGAATCGCACCTTCCTGTGGAGTAAAGGACACGAAGAGATGCTTGTCCCGACAAACGTGTCTGGTCGCTCCCGAGTCGACGATGAAGAAAGATCCAGACGTCTTCTGGACCTTTGGAGTGAAGCGTGAGACCATAGCCTTGTTCTGCGTTGTCCTGGACTTCGGACCTTTGCCTTTGCCTTTTCCACGCGTTGAGCTTTCGCTGCACTGCTCTGTTGCCTTGGCCTTGGGATGTTTGCACTCCCTTTTCACGTGGCCTAGACGTCCACATGAGTAGCATTTCACTGCCTTCAAAGCTTTGGCGGCATCTAGTGGTTGCACTGCATTCTGGGATGATGTCTGTGAGGGCTCCCCCTTTGTGATACAGCTAGCACTACGCCGATCCTCTTCATTTAACACCACAGCAGTGACATGCGCTACCGTCAGCTTAGCAGTAGGCAAAACAGCAAGCTGGCTGGCAATCGCTTCCCAACTGGAACCCAAAGAATGTAGAATCATGAAGGAATACACAGCCTCTGGAACGGTGATTCCATGCTGTTGCAACTCATGCCTGAGATTCTGCATTTCCATGAGGTGAGCACGCACATCTGCTCCTTCAGCAAGTGCCATATCATGCAACTTGACTCTGTTCTCAAATGTCACTCTTGCAAACTGTCCCACATTTCTCTGGCTGAGGCCTTGTCACGCAAAAGACATAGCTCTTCAGGGGACACAATAAGCGTCAGAGTTCCCCTTGCTTTAGAATCCTTGGCTTTCCAGTCATCAGTTACAGGAGCTGGGGGGGGGGGCGTCTGTTATCACATTAAACAGACCCTCTTTTCTTAGCAGAGCCTCTGCATATTGCACCCAGTTGTGATAATTCCCTTTACCGAGCTTTGGAATTCCAAAAGAGTCTGTTACTCTTGCACTGGCCATCTTGTGTCTTTTAAAGCAAGCTGCGTCTCTCTACCACCAGCTGCATTCCAAAAGCACACTTCTTAAGGCTTTCGCTTTCTCCTGAGCTTCTGCCGCAGCTGATTAGTGCTTTGGCTTGAAGTTCAAAGTCCACCCCTTATTGCCATTAATTAGGGACTGGCAGCCTTCCCGGGGCAAGAGCATATACAGTGGTGCCCCGCAAGACGAATGCCTCGCAAGACGGAAAACTCGCTAGACGAAAGAGTTTTCCGTTTTGGAGGTGCTTCGCAAAACGAATCTCCTATAATAATAATTATTTATAACCCGCCCATCTGGCCGGGCCTCCCCAGCCACTCTGGGCGGCTTCCAACAAAATAGTAAAATACAGTAATGCATCAAACATTAAAAGCTTCCCTAAACAGGGCTGCCTTCAAATCTCTTCTAAAAGTCTGGTACAGTGGTACCTCAGGTTACATACGCTTCAGGTTACAGACTCCGCTAACCCAGAAATAGTACCTCGGGTTAAGAACTTTGCTTCAGCATGAGAACAGAAATCGTGCTCCGGCGGCGCAGCAGTGTCACAAATCCAACTTACCGTATTTTTCGCCCCATAGGACACACTTTTTCCCCACCAAAAATGAAGGGGAAATGTGTGTGAATCCTATGGGACGAATGCAGGCTTTCGCTGAAGCCTGGAGAGCGAGAGGCATCGGTGCGCACCGACCCCTCTCGCTCTCCAGGCTTCAGGAAGCTATCCGCAAGCCTTGCAAGCCCGGTGGGAGTTCCCACGGGCTCACAAGGCTTGCGGGCAGCAGCCCGCAGTCCCCGCAAGTGTCCGCAAGCCTTGCGCACCCGGCAGGAGGTCCCGTCGGGTGCGCGAGGCTTGGGGCGGCAGCCTGTCGCCCGAAGCACGGGGAGCCCTCGGGAGGGCTCCCCGTGCTTTGGGCGAGTGTCTGCAAGCCTTGCGCGCCCGGCAGGAGGTCCCGCCAAGCGCGCGAGGCTTGGGGCGGCAGCCTGTCGCCCGAAGCACGGGGAGCCCTCCGGAGGGTGCCCCGTGCTTTGGGCAGGTGAGCGCAAGGCTTGGGGCGGCAGCCAGGGCGGAGGGGGGGAAATAATTTTTTTTATTCATTTCCCCCCCAAAAAACGAGGTGCGTCCTATGGGCCGGTGCGCCCTATAGGACGAAAAATACGGTAACGGTGTCACAAACCCTCAGCAGCGCCGGAAATCCAACTTAATGTTGTGACCTTGGAAAGTGTTGAAATCCAGCATAGCCTGAGCTCTATGAGTGTGGCTTTCTCCCAACTGAAGCACAGAGTGTTTGAGGACTGAGACATTCGTAGGGAAACCAAAATGCTTGTTTACAAAGCTATTATACTACCAACTTTACAGTACACTTGTGAAACATGGACCACTTATAAACGCCATCTCCAACTTCTCAAAAGATTCCATCAGTGGTGTTTCTGAAATTTTTTACGTATCTCTTGATAAGACAGGCAAACTAATGCCAGTGTGCTGGAAGAAGCAAAGTTCACCAGTGTCAAAACATTGATTCTTCAACATCAACTTTGTTGGACTGGTCGTGTTGTTCCGATGCCCGATTATCTTCTTGGAAAGCAACTACTCTATTCCAAACTTAAGAATGGAAAGCATAATGCCGGTGGACAACAAAAGATTTTTAAAGACGCTCTCAAGGCAAATCTTTAAAATGTAGTATAAACACTAACAACTGGGAAACACTGACCTGTGATCACTCCAGTTGGAGAACAGCCTTTACCAAAGGCGTCATGGACTTTGAAGAAGCACAAATTCAGGACGAAAGCGAGAAACGAGCTAAGAGGAAGGCACGTTTGGCAAATCCTTACTATGGTCAACTCCTGCCCTGAAACCTATGTCCCCACTGTGGAAGGATGTGCAGATCCAGAATTGGCCTCCACAGTCACCTACGGACACACTGTTAAGACCATATTCATGGAAGACAATCTTACTTGGCTATGAGTGATCGCCAAAGAAGACCATCCACCTCCCATTAAGTCTTCCCTAGGGCACAAATGCCTGGTTTGACTAAAGCTTGAGAATATTTAGCTTCACACAGGGGCTGATGAATTTGGTTCTACCCCTTTTGTGAGGTTAAGAACAGCCACTGAGCAGACTAAGATCATGCAGTGGTTTTGCTCTAATTGTGTCTCGGAGCAAAACTGTGTCCCAGACTCAATGTTCTCTGACCACCAGTGCAAGGGCTGTTACACAAACATAAGGGTGAGAATAACAGTTGCTGTGCAACCAGATGTGCAACAGGAAGTATCAGGACTACAGCAATCTGTTGTGCAACCAGCCACAAGAACCGCACTGGTTTCCTGGGCCTTCTCTTGTGCAAGTGATTCCACTAGTACATTTAGTATACCACTAAGCGACTTTTAACTTGGGCACTACATTGAAGTAATAGGGAAGAATTCAAAGTTAATAAAGAAATGAAGCTTTATGTGATTAGGAATATGGACCTGAATTTCAAACTTGCATGATTTTTAACTTAGAAAAAGCATGCACACATAGTATTCAGTGCCTTGGTAAGAATAGAACAGGATAGCTATTTTTTTTGCCACCCTGAGGAGCAGACAGACTTTGCAAAACAGAAATACCATTATTTGAAGCACACCAAGGAACTCTGGGCCCACCTCCATTATTCCATCTGGCAGTTTCCCCCACCTCACTTTCCAGCTTTTACTCTGAAGATGCTCTACCAGATTTCCAAGCTAGTCAGTAATGATAAATGAAAGAGGGAATTGTAAACCCCCTGTATGCAGGCATACACACAACATATAGACATGAATGAGAATTTGAGCCATATAATACATGTGAATGCACCAACACCATTATTTCAAAGTAGATGGATTTAGATTTGCAAACCAAGAATAGGGAGAAAAAAGCAGCAGCTACCTCCTGTGACTTCACACATCTGTGTAATAGCAGACTCATATGTAGGGACACTTCCTAGCTGTTCCTGTTCCACTGAAGACGCTCCAGGCAAGCGCAGCACAAGGGCAAACAGCCTCTGATCCCAGCGAAATGGTTCTTTGGTTAACTCACTTCCAGGCAGGGGAGAAGTCAAAGGAAGATGAAGCTAAAAAGACAGACATCCATCTAAGGGCTTTGCTAGAAGAAGCCGCCCATTTGATTCTAACTGAAAAGGAACATGTAGCTAGTTCCATTTTCTGCTAAAATCTCAAGGAAGATCAATGACATCCAGCCCTCTGTGTGTTTTTAAACAGTGAAAAATAAGAAAACAGCCCAGATGGAGATTTATTTTCTTCATCTATTTTTGTCTATATTCCAGCTGTTCATAGGAATGATTTCTAGTCAGCTATGAAGTTCACAGTTATCTCTGGGCTGTGATTAAGCATGGTAGAGCACTTGCTTAGCATGAATAAGGTCCCAAGTTCAGTCCCCAACATTTCTAGGTAAGGCTGGTAAAGGCCCTGTTTGAAACCCTGAAGAGCTGCAGCTAGTCATGGCAGAAAATCCTGAACTAGATGGACCAACAAATTTGAATCTGTATGTAAGACAGGTTTCCTTCCTTCTCTCAGTCTAATCTCTCTCTTAGCAACCCAGCAAGAGCAGGATAGAAATGTAATCAATAATTCTGCACAAAATTGTTATGAAACACCTTTAACACCATAGGAATATCAGGACAGGAGTACTTTTTTAAACTCCCAAGAGGAGAACACATTCCATGCAGCCATATTACAGTTTAAAGCTTAGGAGCATCTCTTACCTCCTCCTGCACACCTGTAGTATTTGTCAATTTGCTTCCATCTGTGATTGTAATTAAAACTGATGGTTCTAAATAGAAAGGGTTCCTTCCCTACAAAGGAGGAAATGTTAACATTTTAAACACTGAATCATTAGAGCGTCACAACACTCACCATGTAAACACATTATTTTTTTAAAAGCCGCAAGGTCCGCTCTAACGCTTGGTAGAAAATATATCACTTCACCATGTAAGGAACTAAAAATGCATTTTTTTCAGGCTCTGGTAGCTGCAGAAGCAGGTAACAATGAGTTACTCAAAACGGTGAGAATTAAATATAAATTATTAATAGATAGTAAAAATAGAGGCGGATTGTCGTTACCCGATTTAAATTTATATTATGATGCAGCTTGCTTCATGTGGTTGAGAGAATGGCTAACACTAAACAATGGAGATTTATTGGACCTGGAGGGGTTCGATAATCGTTTCGGCTGGCACGCCTACCTAGGGTACGAAAAAGTGAAGGTGCATAAGGGCTTTCTTAACCATATTATAAGAAAATCATTGTATAAAGTATGGGGGTAATATAAAGAACTTTTAGAACCCTGGTGGCTGTCTCCCATTGAAGTGATAATGATTAAAAAGAAAAATATGGAAACAACCTGGGCTACATATAGGGATTTGCTAGAGAAAAGGGATAATAAATTAAAATTAAAGGATTATGAAGAAATAAAGCACTACCTGACAGAGTGGATTCAATACCACCAGTTATTTGGGAAATTCAACGAAGACAAAAACAAAAGATTTATGACAGAAGTCTCACTATTAGATAAAAACATATTACAAAGTAAAGTAAAGTAAAGTAAAGGTAATTTCTAAAATGTATGGATTATAATTAGAATGGGAAGTTAAGGACGAACAAATCAAGGAAGTAATGATTAAATGAGCTATGCATCTGGGTAAAAACATTCAAATAACACAGTGGGAAAAACTATGGAGGGAAAATTGGAAATTCACAGCATGCGAAGCAATAAAATAAAATATGATAAAGATGCTCTTTAGGTGGTACTTAACACCTAACAAAATTCATAAAATGTATGTGTCAGAGCTGCTTCCAGATCCTAGCTCACAGAGGATCACGCTAGCCAGCGATCATTTAGTAAAAGTCTTTATTGAGTTACATTTTCCATTCTCAAGCTGCTGCGTGCAACTCTACGTCTAATGGCTAGATCGGCGAAGTCCCGTCTGAGTCTCCGCCCCTTGCGCACCAACTTAATATCCTAGCCCTGCTCCACCTTTTCCGCCTGACTGTTCTCCTCTGGGTCCCTCTGCCCCCCGGGGTCTCTTCCTTCCTGGATTCTTCTGACGCCGACCCCCCGGACTCTCCTGTCTCCTTGCGCCGGGCTTTAGGACCTGGCTCTCTTTCAGGGCTGCCTACTGCGTCACTTCCCTGTGCATTTGAACTTGGCGCGCGCGCCCAACTTTCCACTTTCCGTCTGACCGTTTCTTCGCTCCCCGATGGAGGTGTGGCCACTCCTGACTCATGCCCTCCCCCCTGTTGTGAGCTGCCAGCGCTTGATCCCTGGCTCTCTTCCTTTTCCCTGCTCTCTGGCGGTGACGCTGGTCCCGATTTCCAACTGCTCTCCTCTGAGTCCCCTCTGGCTCTATCTCCCTGGGGTGTCCCCCTAGGCTCCCCCCTTGCCCTGGCCACTGGTGCTCCTTTCTGTGAATCTTCTGATTCACTGGAAAGACTCGGAGATCTCGGGTCGTCGTCATCACTCATCTTTTCCTCTGCCTCCTCCCCCTCGCTCTCTGTTTCCTCCCTTGCCCTTGCCTCTGCTCCTGAACCCCTGACAGTATGAAACTAAATTAACTTTATGTTGGAGGTGTTGGGATTTTGAATATGTGCAGCTTCACACAGATTCAATTAGGAGTTGGCCGACAGCCAAGGCAATGTGAAGGAGTAAAATCTGCCTGGTGATACAAGGCCTGGAGACAGCTCCATCATTGGCCAAGTTCTCATGGGAATAATGATTTATGGCCTACTGACTGGAATGTGCTAGTCAGAGAGTAGGAGTTGGAGGTTTGAGAGTTGTGAGCCGCAAGAGAGAGCAAGTTAAAGATCCGTGTTTTGTTCTGTTCCTGTATATAATAAACACCAATAAGTACAAGTTAATGGTTCCTGCTTCGTCCACCCTGCCTGCAGCCGATTGCTTTCGTGAACTCTGCGTATACTCTGCCAAGGTCTGGTTAAGGTCCTGCAACAAGTCAGAAAGTTGCGAAAAACACAATAGGAGGTGCAATCGAGTGGGGGGCACGCTTATACACAGTGCTGCTGCTACACTGTGAGTTGGGAAGGCCGCTCCCTCCTCAGGCTGATTCCACCAGGCCCAGGGGGCGGGGCCCAGACTGACTCACCACCGCCACAGCTTAAGAGGCCTCATGAGGCACCGGGACACCATTGCTGCGGCCTCACTGTGGGGGTTGAGGAAGGCCGCTCCCTCCTGTAGGCACACTCCTCCAGGCCTAGGGGGTGGGGCCCACACTCGCCACCGCTACTGTTTTAAGGACATTGATGTTGCCGCGGCAAATGTTTAAAATGTTTTTATATATTTTAAAATGTTTTATAGGGGTTTTTACTTTTTACTTTGCTGTACCACCGTGAAGCCTCAGCGCCTAGGGCTTGCCGATCGAAAGGTCGGCGGTTCGAATCCCCGCGGCGGGGTGCGCTCCCGCTGCTCGGTCCCAGCGCCTGCCAACCTAGCAGTTCGAAAGCACCCCCGGGTGCAAGTAGATAAATAGGTACCGCTTACCAGCGGGAAGGTAAACGGCGTTCCGTGTGCTGCGCTGGCTCGCCAGATGCAGCTTTGTCACGCTGGCCACGTGACCCGGAAGTGTCTCCGGACAGCGCTGGCCCCCGGCCTATAGATGTGAGATGGGCGCACAAACCCCAGAGTCTGTCAAGACTGGCCCGCTCGGGCAGGGGTACCTTTACCTTTACCTTTACCACCGTGAACGGTGGTTTTTATTGATGTATTTCTACTTTGTTCCGTTTTATTTTGGTTTGGGGTTGGCTACTGAGTGGGGTGGGGATTTGTTGTCTTGGTACAATTGTTTTTGATTTGATTTGTTTTCTATTCTGTAAATGGAGGTTGGTTTGAGGCTTGGGATTGCTACCGTAGTGGGGCGAGGGAGGTATGGCGGTGGGGGCAGATGTCATAGGCGAAGGGGATCGAGATATGGATATGCTCGTACCCCTTCCAATCTGCGCCCCATCCCGAGGGACGAAGGTAGGGTGAGCAAGGATTACTCACCTCCGTCACTGGTGTTGTGCAATGCCAGGTCTATAGGCAAAAAAACCGCCACCCTGCGAGACTTCTTCACCTCGCAGGGGGTTGACCTGGCTTGTGTGACGGAGACCTGGGTGCGCGAAGGGGAAACTGTTACCTTACGAGAGATGGCTCCCCCGGGTTTCTCCGTCCTCCACCAGTCGCGGACTGTGGGCCGGGGAGGAGGGGTGGCATTATTAATCCGGGAAGACTGTTCTTTCAGGGCTCTACCATCGCCATCGATCCCCGGCATTGAATGTGTTGGCCTAGTGTGGGGCTCCGAGGTGAGCTTGGCTGTCTGGCTGGTGTACCGGCCACCTAGCGCACCAGCAGCCACCCTGTCAGGCCTGTTGGAGGCGGTGGCTGGCTGGGCCTTGGAGTTCCCCAACCTATTGGTACTGGGGGACTTCAACATCCATGCTGATGCCACTCCCTCCTCACAGGCTCTGGACCTGGTGTCTTCCATGGCAACACTAGGGCTCTCCCAGTTTGTTTCGGGCCCCACACATCAAGCAGGCCACACGCTGTATTTGATCTTTGGCGCCGGTATAGATGTGATCATGTCTCCATCGATGAAGGTGCCATGGTCTGATCACTACGCACTGAAAGCCAGGATTGATTTTCCACCCCCACCCTGCTTAGGTGGCAAGCCAATTTGGGCTCGCCCGCGGAGGCTGATGGACCCTGATAGATTCCGTCAAGCCTTGCGGGACCTTGCTCCCCCTGGCGACTCATTGACTGAGCTTGTTGAGGGCTGGAATACCCAGCTCCTAGCAGCCATCGATGAGATCGCACCTAGGCGCCCTCTGCCACCCCGCAGAAACCGGGCTCCCTGGTTTACCGAGGAGCTTCAGAAAATGAAGCGGGACCTCAGACGGCTAGAGCGAGTATGGCGGGGTGCCCGTGACGGAGCTTCAAGAACATCTTATAGGGTTCTTATGAAAACCTACGAGATGGCAGTGAAGGCCGCTAAGAAGTCCTACTTCTCGGCCTCCATTGCCTCCGGTAGCTCTTGCCCGGCGCAATTATTTAGTATAATTAGGTCTTTAACGTCCCTCGAAGGACAGCCAAATTTAAATAACAATTTGACACACAGCTGCGAGGCATTTGCGAGCTTTTTTGCGGAGAAGGTCCTGTTGCTCCGCCATGACCTCCCTGCCAATTTGGATACAATGAAGGAACTGGAGGCCCCTCGACTGTCCTCGGGTCCAGTATTGGACCACTTTGACCGGCTATCCCCAGCCGATGTGGACAGACTCCTCCAAGCTGGAAAGCCCACCACTTGTCCTCTTGACCCGTGCCCGTCCTGGCTGATTAGAGCGTGTCCAGACGAGGTGCGGGCCCCCCTGGGTGATATCATCAATTTGTCCCTTGGCACTGGGATATTCCCAGGGGAATTGAAGGAGGCAGTGGTGCGTCCGCTCTTAAAGAAAACATCATTAGATCCTTTAGATCTATCCAATTACCGCCCGGTTTCGAATCTTCCATTCCTGGGTAAGGTGATTGAGAGAGCGGTTGTTGAACAGCTTGGTAGGTTTCTGGATGAAACATCTGCTCTCGATCCATTCCAGTCCGGCTTCCGTGCTGGTGATGGGACCGAGACGGCTCTGGTTGCCCTAACAGATGATCTCCGCAGGCAGCTGGATCGAGGTGGGTCGGGGCTGCTGATTCTTCTAGACCTGTCAGCAGCCTTTGACATGGTCGATCACGAACTCCTGGACCGCCGCCTTGCCGACGTGGGGATCCAGGGCACAGTCCTTCAATGGCTGCGCTCGTTTCTCTCCGATCGGGGACAGAGGGTGGCGCTTGGGGGGGGAATTGCCATCGCGCCACTCCTTGGTGTGTGGAGTGCCTCAGGGTGTGATTCTCTCCCCGATGCTTTTTAACATCTTTATGCGCCCCCTCGCCCAGCTTGTCCGGAGTTTTGGGCTGGGTTGCCATCAGTATGCCGATGACACCCAACTCTATCTGTTGATGGATGGCCATCCTGACTCGGCCCCAGACACACTGATCAGATGCTTGGAAGCTGTGGCTGGATGGTTACGTGGGAGCCGGTTGAAGTTAAACCCTTCGAAGACAGAGGTCCTCTGGCTGGGACGGAGCGATATGGGATTGAGGGGGCAACTCCCATCTCTTGCGGGGGTGCAATTAGTGCCAGCATCGTCCGTGAAGAGTTTGGGTGTAATCTTCGCTACCTCCCTCTCTATGGAGGCGCAGATTACAGCTATAACAAAGGCGGCGTTTTTTCATCTCCGCCAAGCTAAGCAGTTGGCTCCTTATCTCTCTCGCCCTGACCTAGCCACTGTGATCCATGCGACGGTCACCTCCAGACTGGATTATTGTAACTCGCTCTACGTGGGGCTGCCCTTGAGACTGACCCAGAAACTCCAGCGGGTGCAGAATGCCGCGGCGAGACTCCTTACGGGGTCTTCGCTGCGAGATCATATCCATCCGGTGCTGTACCAGCTGCACTGGCTCCCGGTGGAGTACAGGATCAGGTTTAAGGTGCTGGTTTTAACCTTTAAAGCCCTATACGGCCTAGGACCCTCGTACCTACGGGACCGCCTCTCCTGGTATGTCCCACAGAGAAATTTACGATCTGCAAATAAAAACACCCTAAAGATCCCAGGCCTCAGAGAGGTTAGGCTGGCCTCAACTAGAGCCAGGGCTTTCTCGGCCGCGGCTCCAATCTGGTGGAACGCTCTGTCACAAGACACTAGGGCCCTGCAGGACCTGACATCCTTCCGCAGGGCCTGCAAGACAGAGCTGTTCCACCAGGCCTTTTGTCAGGGCGCAGCCTGACCCCCTCCTCTGGCAATCTGCACAAAATTTTGCTTGATGGTTGCCATTAATTTGATTTTAATTTGATTTAATTAATTTTATAATGAATGTTTTAGAATGTTGAACTATTTTGATTGTTGTTAGCCGCCCTGAGCCCAGCTTCGGCTGGGGAGGGCGGGATATAAATAAAATTTATTATTATTATGTGGTGGCAATGTGAAAAAATTAAGGGCTTCTGGGATTTGGTTTTTGAAGAGATGGGGGAAATTATTTATTTATTTATTTATTTATTTATTGGGGGGAGCCCTTTTGTTGGGAATAATTGATATGGATATAGCCAGAGAGGATAATAAATTATTCTTGTATGCGGTGGCGGTGGCTAGAACCCTGATTGCGAAAAACTGGAAAAAAGAAATAATTCCAACAAAACAAGAATGGAAGATAAATTACAGTGGTACCTCGGGTTACATATGCTTCAGGTTACATATGCTTCAGGTTACAGACTCCGCTAACCCAGAAATAGTACTTCAGGTTAAGAACTTTGCTTCAGGATGAGAACAGAAATCGTGCCACGGCAAAGCGGCGGCTGCAGGAGGCCCCATTAGGTAAGTGGTGCTTCAGGTTAAGAACAGTTTCAGGTTAAGAACAGACCTCCAGAACGAATTAAGTTCTTAACCTGAGGTACCACTTTATTTAGTTATGTTGAATTGGCAAGATTTACAGATGCAATCAGAGGTTATAGCAATCAAAAAGATTGGAAAAAAATACAGAGATTACCAGAAAAAGCAATGCCTGCAAATTACTACTTGGACTTGTTTTAATTAACTTTTGTAAATGGATTTATGGTTAGAATAAAATATTTAAATAGAAATATAAAGAGAGTTCATAAGAAGGTAAAAGAAAGCAGATTATTATGGTTGATAACTGTCAGGGAAAGGGAGGCAGCCAGAGAAGGGGGGGGGGGCATGGAAGCACTTACCAAGAGCCTAAACAGCCCTTTTCCAGCCAGTCCTCTGAATCAGAGACTGAATTAGGGAGTGGCCAGTCTGTTCCAGGAACTAGCTATTTTCAGAAGAGGGGAAGTAAGAGGCGTTCCCTGCCTCGCTGGGCATGCTGGTCTAGAAAGAAACGTCACGAAAATTCAGAAGCACCAACTGACTACCATATTTTTCGCCCTATAGGACGCACCGGCCCATAGGACGCACCTAGATTTTTTTTGGGGGGGGGGGAATAAAGGGAAAAAAATTATTCCCCCCCCCAGGCGCGGGGCTGGGGCGGGAGAAGCCCGAGCTTCCCCCCGACCCCAGCCCCCAGAAAGGGTCCCAGAGCGATGGCAAAGGTGAGCGCACCTTAGCCATTGCTCTCGGAGCTTGCAGAGGCTGGGGGTGGTGGAAGCCCGAGCTTCCCCCGCCCCCAGCCCCCAGAACAGGTCCGAGAGTCCTGGCGAAGGTGAGCGCACCTTCGCCATCACTCCCAGAGCTTGCGGGGCTGTGGGTGGGGGAGGCCCAAGCTGGGGGTGGGGGAGGCCGAGCCGCGCAAGGTCCCAGAGCGATGGCGAAGGTGCGCGCACCTTCGGCATCGCTCTCCGACCCGCTCGCGGGGCTGGGTTCGGGGGAAGCTCCGGCTTCCCCCGCCCCCAGCCGCGCAAGCTGTGGGAGAGATGGCGAAGGTGCGCTCACCTTTGCCATTGCTCCCAGAGCTTGCAGGGCTGGGGGTGGGGGAAGCCCGAGCTTCCCCCACCCCCAGAAAGGGTCCGAGAGTGATGGCGAAGGTGAGCGAACCTTTGCCATCGCTCCCGGAGCTTGCAGGGGCTGGGGGTGGTGGAAGACCGAGCTTCCCCCGCCCCCAGTCCCCAGAGCAGGTCCGAGCTTCCCCCGACCCCAGCCCCCTGAACAGGTCGGAGAGCGATTGCGAAGGTGCGCGCACCTTCGGCATCGATCTGGGACCTTGCGCGGCTGGGGGCGGGGGGAGCCGGAGCTTCCCCCGATCCCAGCCCCCCGAACGGGTCAGAGAGCGATGGCGAAGGTGCGCGCACCTTCGGCATCGCTCTGGGACCTTGCGCGGCTGGGGGCGGGGGAAGCCGGAGCTTCCCCCAACCCCAGCCCCGCGAACGGGTCGGAGAGCGATGCCGAAGTTGCGCGCACCTTCGGCATCGCTCTGGGACCTTGCGCGGCTGGGGGCGGGGGAAGCCGGAGCTTCCTCCGACCCCAGCCCCGCGAACGGGTCGGGGAGTGATGGCGAAGGTGCGCGCACCTTTGGCATCGCTCTGGGACCTTGCGTGGCTGGGGGCGGGGGAAGCCGGAGCTTCCCCCGATCCCAGCCCCCCAACAGGTCGTAGAGCAATGGCGAAGGTGCGCGCACCTTCGGCATCGCTCTGGGACCTTGCGCGGCTGGGGGGATAGCTTCCTGAAGCCTGGAGAGCAAGAGGGGTCGGTGCGCACCGACCCCTCTCGCTCTCCAGGCTTCAGCGAAAGCCTGCATTCGCCCCATAGGACGCACCCAGATTTCCCCTTCATTTTTGGCGGGGGAAAAGTGCGTCCTATAGGGCGAAAAATACGGTAAGCAACACGGACGCGTTGTTTGGAGCTCCGGAGTTGGCTTGTAATTTGCAGTAATAAATCTACCGGACAGAAGTGGCTCGGTGCCTGGAATGTTATCTCCTAACTAGCTTGGCAGCAAACACATGCCTCACAATAACAGACCCGCATCGAGGATGAAGGAAGTCATAAAAGAAAATGGATCTGAAATTTGGTTAAAATATACTGTCCATATAGAGTTTTTTTTAGATATGTTTTTATTTCTGTTATGGTTCTTTTTGTTAATATTGTTATTTCTTTTCTGTTTTTCCTTTTTTCCTTTTTATTTGTTATATAATGTATGTTATGTTTGTTTGTCTGCACATAAAAAAACCCAATGCGTTATATGTTTGTGTTATGTTTGTTTGTCTGCACATAAAAAAACCCCAATGCGTTACTCAAGCAGCCTATTTGGTTTGTTTTAAACCTCCATCCATTATTTCTCATCAAAACATTATATACTGACACATCGATACAAGTAAAGGTGGATCTGGCTGGCCATCTCACCACTAGAATTAAGACCATTACTGGAGTCAAACAGGGATGCATTTTGGCGCCTTTCCTGTTTAATGTTTATATTAATGACATGGTTAAAGAACTGGAGGGCCTACAGTTTGCCCCTGTCACAATTCTTGACCAAAAACTCTCAGTTTTAATGTATGCTGATGACCTAGCACTTGTATCTAGAACCCAGGTAGGCCTGAGACAGCTGCTTGCAAAATTAAGTTCATATTGCACAAGGAATGCTTTATCTATAAACTGTGATAAGATGCAGGTCATTGTATTTGGGAAGCATGTTTGGCACCTGGATGAACACATCATAAACCAAGTAAATACGTTTAAATATCTGGGATTGGTTTATTGAGAAACGGCATCTTGGAATATACAGCTATCCAATATTAAATTTGCAAGCCTTTTAATCAGCAAAAGCTATTTTGAAATTCGCTGCTTGTAAAGGTGGAAATTGTTACGATATGAGGGCAACGCAGCTGCAAACAGCCAGCTTGAAAACATCACATGATGGGGCTGTCTGTGGGAAACAGTGTTACAGTCAGTTCACAGGGCAATTCACCGGAATTTGCTCAGAGCGTAATATGAGACCTTCCTCTTGTGTATGTACAGGAAGTCTCTGCCACTTGCTGGATGGAGTCTGAAGTGATCGGACATGTCTTCTGTAGTGCTGCAGTCAGAAATAAAGCGATGTAAATAGATTTCTGGCTATCTCCTTTGCCTGCTGGGAAGCAAGGAGGGAGGGGGTGTGCATTTTCCCACGCTGGGAGATGTCGCCTATTGAGACCTATCCTGGACTTGCGGGGATTGCAGCCAGGGAGGTCACCGGTAAAGAAGCCGGGAGCCTGGGAGAGGGGCCACACTCTCCCGAAGAAGGCTTGTTTTCCAACAGAAATCTGGTCAACCCAGCTCTATCTGTGTATAAAGCAAAAACAATGGCCCAGATTTTATATGGTGTAGAGGTTTGGGGTACCTCAAAGGTCTCCGGTCTGGAACCCCCACAGAATTATATTTTAAGAGTTCTTTTAGGTTTACCCAAAGACGTGCAATCTGCCATGGTCAGGTTGGAAACTCTCATGTTGAGCATAGAGAGCCAAATAGATAAAAGAATTCTCTGTTACTTGTTTACAGTTCAACAGATGGACAACACTAGGCTACCCAAAAAATGCCTGATTAAGCTCTCGAACAGATTACCCCTTAAAAACTGGGTACATCACGCTGCCCAAATGATGGGCAAATGTGACCTCTCAGTGACCGAGATCAAAGAACTTCCCTTATATTCCCAGAAAAATATCTTTAAATGAACCATAAGGGCAGTGGCAACTAAAAACGACCTAAACTCTATGCACACATCTACATGTGCCCCATTATATTTTAAACTTAGAGAGGCCAATGAACATACATCTTATTTTAATAAATTGACTTTTGCACAACTTGGGAAAGCTTTTACAGAGTTACGATTAAATACAATAAACTCTGCTTATAGAGATGGGAGACGCAGAGGCAGACCAACAAACGAATGTGTTTGCATTAGGAGATGCCCTGAAGTAGAGGACCTTATGGATTATATCTCGCGCTGCCCCTTATATAATGAAGCAAGAGAACAATTTTTAGCACCTATAATGACAAGGTCCCCTGGCCAGAACCCCTCTGACATGATTTTATTTCTCCTCACAGACATAGATAAGTATGTGACCTGGCGTGTAGCACTCTTTGCAATTGCCACCAGGAAAATTAGAGCAAATTATATAGCCAAGGTAGCCACCAACTGTAAAGGAGATGAATTTATTTGACACTATCTACATCAAGCTATATTCTAACTTTATCACCAAATTCCGTATATAATTGCACACTGTATTAATTAACATTATTTTTAATATATTAGTGGCCATTTGATAATTTTAGCTTATAAATTTTAATGTTTAATGTCTTAATTTGTATATTAAGGTACTTTTATAGCTCTGTTTAGAGTAGGTAATGTCTTGATAATATAAATGTTTTAAGTTTTTTGTATCAATTCAGTATATTTTCTTTTAATTGTTGAATGATTCTGTGTACATTGCGGCAGCCTTTGGCTATGTGCAATAAAACTGACTGACTAATCATGTCAGCAAATTCTCACATCCTCTTTACAAAAGAGATGTAAAGATTTTTCAGATGATGAAGTGAAGGTATTAAATGCTATCATCCATTACCTGTCCATAGTTGTCTATTCCAGACACTAATCTGTTGAGGTTTAGCAAATCAAATGATGATCGAAGAGCCTGTCCAAGGGTGGTTAATCCTGCCGCTTGTAGATTTTTCAGTTCATTCATGAAAGTGGCATGGTTCTCCTTCCATCCAGCCTACAAAGTAACATTATTCCACACTTACTTTGTGATAGTCTAATTTTTTAAAAAAATCTGCAAGGCAAATAGCAGCTTTTCTTCAAAACATTGGGGGTGAGGATGAAAGAATGCACGACACTCCTCACACGGGTAAGCTGTGAGCAAAACAATCGACCAGAAGTATTTCCATCTCATCTATTATTTACAGGGGTACCTCGGGTTACATACGCTTCAGGTTACAGACTCCACTAACCCAGAAATATTACTTCGGGTTAAGAACATTGCTTCAGGATGAGAACAGAAATTGTGCAGCAGCAGGAGGCCCCATTAGATAAAGTGGTGCTTCGGGTGAAGAACAGTTTCAGGTTAAGAACGAATTAAGTTCTTAATTAAGTCCTCCAGAACGAATTAAGTTCTTAACCCGAGGTATCACTGTATTACATTCATATCCCACCTTTTCTCCAACTAGCAAGATGGCATACGCTTCTCCCTCTCTCCATTTTATCTTCACAACAACCCTATAAAATAGGTTTGTCTGAGAGACATTGCGTGGCTCAGGGTCACCCAACTGGCTTCATGGCTAACTGGGGATTTGAACTGCGGTCTCCTAGGTCCTAGTCCAGCACTTTAACCACTACAAAATTTTTCACTTCCACAGAAGGCAGCTTGCCCAGTGCTTTCCCCTGTTGGCAGTGTATTTTAGAACCCATTCCAGTGCATTTAAGTGAACAATTACAGAGGATGTCTGAATCCTGAATCCTTGGGTATTGTCAGGGAACTGCCATTGGAGCTAGAGGCGGAGGGAAGGCTCCAGAGGGATGCCGGAGAGGGTCCCAGTAGGGAGAGAGGCAGCCCATCCGCTGGGGAAGGAAATCAGCGTAACACCAGTGGAGAAGGGGGGCAGATGGGGGAATCGGAGAGGAGGCTCCAAGACTCCTCGCCGGAGACCAGCGGAGAGAGTACGGGTACTCCGCTGCCCACACCCTCCCTGCGCAGAAGACTTCCGCGCAGGGAGAGTAGGAGGAGACTTGGCGTCAAACAACTTTTATGCTGGAAAAGGTTCAAGAAACGCCCACTGACGGATTCTGCCAGCGACTGAGACAGTCATGATGCTGGAGGCTGTTCAGTCAGAAAGGGTTCAACCAGGTAACCTAGCTAGGAGTGGCGGCAACTTACGCACGAGCAACCCCTAAACCCATTACAGCAATCTGTCAGTCCGTGACGTTGCTTGTGCGCAGCTCCAGAGAGGCAGCACGATGAGCCAGACCAGAGGAGCCGGAGAGACGGAGCAAGCAGCTGCAGTGCAAGGTCTGGTAGAGAGAAACCGAGACTTGGAACAGCATGTAGCTCTCCTGACGGCACGGCTGGACAAAAGACGAGCTTAGGATGCTCAGGTCAGACCCACCCCCATCGCAAGGAAGGTACCGGGGCTGGTACACAAGTTTGGGGGGAAACCCCAGGACTACAATGCGTTCCGAACGGAAATAGAGTACGCTTTGGAACTGCAGCATGATGACTTTGTTAACGATGAGCAAAGGGTAGCCTACATTGTGGGGCATCCGGAGGATGGGGCAAGGGAATGGATCAGGCCCCTTATGGCGATGCAAAATCATGCCTTGAAGGACCTTAAGAAATTCTTTCAGGCGATGGATGCGATGTATTCCAGTGAAGTCCAGCAAAGTGTGACTCAGCGAGAACTGATGGGGTGCAAGCAGGGGAGCCAGTCAGTTAGAGACTACTGGTCGCACTTTGCAATGTTGATCCACCGTCTCGGGTGGGATCTGGACTCTGAACCTATTCAAATGTTGTTTGAGGAGGGGTTGTCCCCAACGGTGAAGGACGAGCTGTCCCGCGCGCCCCGCCCACAGTCGATGGATCAGCTGACCAAGGCTGTGCTTGCGATTGGAGTGCGGCAGGAAGCGCGGGCTCAGGAGAAACGCGAAGTGAGAGGGGAACGTTGCCATGACTACCGCATTCTTGAAATACCGAGACAGCTTTCCCAGGCGGCTGAGCCAATGGAAATAGATGGCGCGCGTGGGTGCGAGGTTTCAAACCCCAGTGAAGGTCGCAAGAATCATAGAATCATAGAGTTGGAAGAGACCACAAGGGCCATCGAGTCCAACCCCCTGCCAAGCAGGAAACACCATCAGAGCACTCCTGACATATGGTTGTCAAGCCTCTGCTTAAAGACCTCCAAAGTAGGAGACTCCACCACACTCCTTGGCAGCAAATTCCACTGTCGAACAGCTCTTACTGTCAGGAAGTTCTTCCTAATGTTTAGGTGGAATCTTCTTTCTTGTAGTTTGGATCCATTGCTCCGTGTCCGCTTCTCCGGAGCAGCAGAAAACAACCTTTCTCCCTCCTCTATGTGACATCCTTTTATATATTTGAACATGGCTATCATATCACCCCTTAACCTCCTCTTCTCCAGGCTAAACATGCCCAGCTCCCTTAGCCGTTCCTCATAAGGCATCGTTTCTCATAAGGCAGCCGTTCCTCATAAGGCAAGAGGGAGGGAAAGGATTGGAAAACCACCAAGAAGTGTTTTCTCTGCCAACGGCCAGGACATTTTGCCAGGGTCTGCCCTCAAAGAAAGGTCTGGAAAGGGATGGTGGGGGCTGCTGGCTGTGAGGAGAAGGGGGAGGAAGGGCAGGCGCAGGGAAACGACAACGCCTGGCTGCCAACCAGCCGGGCCAGCAGCCAGGCCAGCAACCAATAGAAGTGCCCCAGCCTGACCCCCCCCCCAGGGCAGCTATAGCCATAGAAGTGGTGCTAGAGCTCCCGAATGGGCACCCAGTCAAGGTTGAGGGGCTGCTGGATTCGGGCAGCTCCTGCAATTTCTTCAGTAGGGACTTCGTTCTGGAGCACCAACTACACCTGCTGCCCCTGGATTTTCCCTTGCAAGTGACCACCATCGATGTCAGGGAACTTCTGGGAGGGGAAGTGACACACCAGACCCCGCCAATGCGAATGAGGGTTTCCAGGCACACGGAGACCATTGCCTTTCACATGGCCACACTGGCAGGACCCCCAATAATACTGGGAATGAGCTGGCTGGCACTGCATGATCCAGTAGTGTCATGGCATCAGTGACCAGTCACCTTTGGGTCAGCTTACCGTTTGGAACACTGTCGGGGGGGGGGGACCCCAAGAATGACAGTGGCCAGGGTGGCTGGGCTGGCGGTGGAAACAAAGGGAGAGTTGCCACCACCATACGCTGACCTAAAGGAAGTCTTCAGTGAGAAGGAGGCGGACAGACTACCCCCCCCATAGGCCCTTTGACTGCCAAATCAACTTAATCCCAGGGGCTCAGCTGCCGGTGGGTAAGCTGTATGCCATGTCGGACCGGGGGATGCAGGAGTTACGGCAGTTTATTGACAAGAACCTGAAGAGGGGGTTCATAAGGGAATTAAAGGCGGTGGGGGGCAGTCCGGTGTTCTTTGTGGACAAAAAAGGGACTAACCAGCCCAGATTAGTCATAGATTATAGGGCGTTAAACCTGGTATCAGAACCCGTGACCTTCCCAATGCCCAGGATTGACGACATTTTAACACGGGTGAGGCAGGGGAATTTTTTTTGCCAAGCTGGACCTCAGGGGAGCGTACAATTTGATCAGGGTAAGGGAGGGGGACGAATGGAAAACCACCATGTTCACACCCCTGGGGGCTTTTGAGTACTTAGTCATGCCATTTGGATTACAATTGGGCTCCGCCTGCTTTCAAGCATTCATGCATCACGTGTTGGGGCCCCTGCTGCACAAGAACTGCGTAGCCTTCTTGGACGTCTTAATCTATTCAGACAATGAGAAGCAACATGTCAGAGACGTCAGGGAAGTACTAAAGAGGCTGCAGAAGCACCAGTTGTGGGTCAAGCTGGAAAAATGCCAATTTCACACCAGAGAGGTCGAGTTTCTGGGGTACAAGTTGTCAGACAAGGGACTAGCTATGGACCCAAGCAAGGTGCAGGCGGTGCTGGAATGGAAGGCCCCCAAAACCCGGAAGGATGTGCAGAGGTTCCTAGGGTTCAGCAACTTCTACAGGAAGTTCATCAAGAACTTCGCCCACTTGATGGCGCCCATCACAGATTGTCTCAGTAGCAAAAGGAAGTTCGCCTGGACAGAAAGTGCCCAGCAATCCTTTGAAAGACTGAAGAAGGCGTTCGCTTCAGAAGAGCAGCTCCTGCACGTTAATCTGGAGAAGCCCATGAGGCCAGAGACTGACGCGTCCGGCCGAGCCATTGGGGCAGTACTTTTGCAGCCGGGGGGGGGGGGCAAGCAGGACTGGAAGCCGTGTGCCTTTTTCTCGAGGAAGCTGAGCAAGTCGGAGCAAAACTATACGGTGTATGACCACGGTGTATGACCGCGAACTGCTGGCGATCTATGCGGCGTTTCGTCGATGGAGAATCTGTTAATAGGGGCGCAGCACAAGATCCAGGTTTGTACTGATCACAAGAACTTGGAATACTGGAGGACCGCGCGAGTACTCAACCAGAGACAGATTCAATGGGCACAGAAGTTTTCCTTCGAGATCCGATACGTGCCGGGAGAGGAAAACGTAAGAGCAGATGCTCTCTCTCGGAAACCAGAGTACATGGAAGGAGAGGGACTGCCGGAGATCCGACACGTGATCCCCGAGGACCGATGGGTGTGTGGGGGAGCCTTGGTTGGGAAACGAGAACTGGCCGGGCTTACTAGAAACGACGTGTTCGCTCAAACTAAAATCAGGGAACTCCGAGACGGAAGGGAAGACCATGGAGGGTTTGAGGAAAAGGAAGGGGTGCTGTACTATAAGGGGGCGCTGTATGTACCGGGGGAGACCTTGAGGGGGAAGGAACTCAAACAACTCCACAACAACCCTACAGCTGGGCACTTTGGACAGCACAAAACCATGCTGCTCGTCACCAGGCAGTTCTGGTGGCCAAGGGTGAGGGAGGATGTACGGGAATATGTACGGGGGTGCGACCGCTGCCAAAGAGCAAAGGGGGAGAGGGCTGCCCCCGCAGGGTTACTGGAACCCTTACCCATGCCAGGAAAACCCTGGGAGGTGGTGTCCATTGATTTTATGACAGATTTGCCCAAGTCAAGGGGGAAGACAGCAGTCATGGTAGTAGTCGATCTACTGACGAAGACGTGCCATTTCATAGCTTGCTCACATGTGGTGACGGCAGAGGAGACAGCCAAGTTGTTTGTGGATCACATCTTCAGGTTGCATGGAGCGCCCTCGAGGGTCATCTCAGATCGCGGGAAACAATTTACTTCCCGGTTCTGGAGGAAGCTCATGAGCTTGTTGCAGGTCGAGGTGGGCTTCTCGACGGCACGCCACCCAGAAACCAACGGGCAAGCAGAAAGAGCAAACAGTATACTCCAGCAATACCTACACTGCTACGTCAGCGAGAGACAGAACAATTGGGTAGAGAAACTAGCGCTGGCTGAATTTGCGTACAATAACACTGAACATGTGTCCACGGGGATGAGCCCGTTCATGGCCAATTATGGGTGTCACCCCAGGGCCTTCCCGGGGAGGGGGGAGGAAGGGTGGAGTGTACCTGCGGCAGAGCAGTTTGTGGAAGAAATGGAGGCCTTGCACCAGCAACTCAAGATGAACTTGGAGCGGGCCAAGGAAGTTTACAAGAGGCAGGCAGACAAGCACCGTCGGGAGGGGGAGGCCATACGGGTGGGAGACCGAGTGTGGTTGTCAACCCAAGGGTTACCCCTAAAGGGAGGGTGCAAGAAGTTGCAGCCAAGGCGGCTGGGACCTTTTGAGGTAACACAGCAGGTGAACCCTGTGGCATTCAAGCTCAAGTTGCCTGACAGCATGAAGGTACATCCGGTGTTCCATAGGTCCCTACTCTCACCATACAGGGAGGGGCGGGAATTTCCGGGGCGGGAGGGAGGAGTTACCACCCACCCGCGGGTAGAGGAGAGGGCACACCACAACCAAGCCACGGAAATACTCGATTCAAGGTGGCGAGGGCGCCAGGTGGAGTACTTGGTGGGACGGGTATCTAGTGGAAGAATTCCACATCCTGTTCCCAGATAAACCAAAACCACTGCCTCCGAAGAGGAGGGAGGGGAAGTGTCAGAGAGAGAAGAATCAGACTGGGAGGCCCACCCCGCGGGAAGATATCGGAGCGGGTGTGAAGCGGGTTTTGAATCCTCAGAGGATAGCGACAGCTCCTTCAGGGGCTTCCCCGCATCGTCGGCCGAGGAAAGGGACGAGGTTGGATCAGAAGGTCGGGTCGGGGGTGGAGGGGGTCCTGGGGGGGAGGTGGATGTCAGGGAACTGCCATCGGAGCTAAAGGCGGAGGGAATGCTCCAGAAGGATGCCAGAGAGGGTCCCAGTAGGGAGAGAGGCAGCCCATCTGCTGGGGAAGGAAATCAGCGTAACACCAGTGGAGAAGGGGGGCAGATGGGGGAATCGGAGAGGAGGCTCCAAGACTCCTTGCTGGAGACCAGCGGAGAGAGTACGGGTCCTCCGCTGCCCACACCCTCCCTGCGCAGAAGACTTCCGCGCAGGGAGAGTAGGAGGAGACTTGGCGTCAAACAACTTTTATGCTGGAAAAGGTTCTAGAAACGCCCACTGACGGATTCTGCCAGCGACTGAGACAGTCACGATGCTGGAGGCTGTTCAGTCAGAAAGGGTTTAACCAGGTAACCTCGCCAGAAGTGGTGGCAACTTACGCACGAGCAACCCCTAAATCCATTACAGGTGTTATTAAGTTAAACTGAATTTCACTAGGTAGGAACACATGCTGAATAGGTCACTCTCCTTCATATCAAACCAAGTCCCAGTACAAGACACGTTTTCCTGAAGACTAATTCCCCAAGCCTTTTTCTTATGCGGTGAGAAAGAGAACACTGCCAATTCTATGAAGTAGGTTCAGATTCTGTATACCTTCCTTCCCCATATATATGTATAAATAGGCTTTCCTGCTTATAGTATGTACTGAACACCTCAGAAGAAATTTTTGAGGCACAATAGTGTTGCAGGAATTTAGACCAAGGTTGGGGTGGGGGTTCTGCCCACCCCAGTGCCTTAACAGACTCACTCACAGGACAAAGCACCACACAATACATACACTATTTCAGATGTATATTTTATTCTGTATCAAAAAGGGCCCCCATAAAAAAGGGCAGCCTGGAAACTGCATTTCAGAAAGGGAAGTTTACAGGGTCCATCTGAAAGCTGGGTAGACGAGGTTTCCAAAACCCAGTGCATTCAAATGACCAGTCAAAAGGCAACCTACCAGCATTAGCTAACAACACCCTCTGAGGCAGAACACACTGTACTGCAGGCTGTCTTTCAGCATCTCTTTATTGGAACAACATTTCGGTACATGGAAATGTTGCAGTTAATCGAAACCTGCATTAGCTACATTGTATCAACTTCTAATTGTTTCCCTGAGTTCAAGGGTAGGACTTCTTAAAACACTCGCTTCTCTGAACTTCAGAACCTACAAATATTTGTATAAAATCAACCTTATATCGGATCAACACCGTTCAAACTTCATTTTACTCAGGGAACCAAGGACTACCAAAGGGGGGACAGCCATAATCCTTGAAGCATACACAGGAACTTCTTGCTCAAGAAATAATCCCTGGCATCCTGGCAGATGGGTTCTAGACGAGTAGTCATCAACAGATAATAGTGGACTATTCAAGACTAGATAGCACTCCCAGTCAAGACAAAGGAGTGCAATTGCTTGGCTGAGAGCACCAGGAACTTGTAAATATCCCTACTGTATCACTTGATGGGTGTATGGTGATGGGCAAGAGAGGTTGGGGGCAAACTTTTCTGTGATGTGTATGATGTATCCGTGATGTATGTGTGATGTTTCCCCAAGGGTGTTTATGGGAAATTGGGAAACTGATAAAAGTTGGAGCATCCTTTTGTTCAAGGCTTCTTCCTGTTTCTCCCATGTGGTGGGTCGAAGTCCTGTCGCAGCAGTTTTTGGAATAAAGATCAAGCCTACTGGCTGCTGTTTTGCTCATATATTCTTGGCTAGCGTCTTTGGTAATTTCCTTTAACAGTATGAAGAGCACTAAATCATATGCATACATCAAGATTAAGATCTTTCTGTTCCTAATTACTGGAGAGTGAAAGTTTGTGCTGGCTAAACATGGCAGCAAATCATTAATATAGAAGTTCAAAAAGAGTGGCAGCCAGAATGCTACCTTATGTCAATCATCGCAACAATCTGAAGGCAGTATTCAACCATTATTTGGAGATGATTTGGTACTAACATTAGAAGTGTTGAGAGATTCCATTCCACCTTTTGGTTCAGACATGGAACTGTTGCATATCACATGTCTGTTTACATTCCAGCACTGTTTGCTGGAATAAGCGGAACTTCCATTGTGTTGCTTTTGGCTTTTGCTTTTGCCTCTCTCTCAGAAGACACGGCAAGGAGAGATGGCATGTTTCTTTGTCTTGATTTATGTTTAATAAATCCATAGTATATAGTGTTAGGTTTCTGTTATACCACTGTGCAGTGCTTAGACTCACAATACTCTGTTTACATTGCAGACTGTTGGAAGTCTCACGGGAGACGGATGTTGATATTACTGGTTTCCTGTTTCTTTGTACCAGTTGCTCTCTGCCTTTCACAGAGATACGATGTATATTCATTTCTGTCTGCGTAGTTAGAAATAAAACGTAGCGATGTAGCACATATATTTCTTGTCCTTCTGCTGCTTGGATACTCTGCGTAATGGGAACGTGCCTGGAGCCTCATCAAAGGCTCAGGTCGTCAATCACCGTTGGAGGAGATTCCGGAGGACTCGACTGGAGGATGAGCTTTTTCAGCTCAGTCGTAGCGGAGGCTCAAAGATTTTTGGTCATGGGCTCCAGAAGAAGGATTGCCGCTTATCTTCTCTGTGTGTCAAGAAGATTGATGAGAGGTATGTGCTCTTGCCCCAGAAAGCCTGCCAGTCCCTAATTAATTGGCAATAAGGGTGGGCTTTGAACTTCTAGAGGTACCACTGTAATGCTATCGCAAGCAAATGGGGGGACGGGTCTGTTCCTAAATAAGGCCCTCCACGCCAGCTGAGACCCAAGACCAAACGGTTGGAAGCCAAATGGTCCAAACTACCCCAAACACCTATATAACTACATGTAGGCTACTTTCTGCAACCCACCCCCCACTCTGCAGCCCAACTCTAACTCTAACTCTAATCCCCCTCTTCCCCTGCCCATCATGGTTTTGGCACAGAAACTGTATTGGTTACCCTGTATGATGACCTCTGTCGAGTGAGAGACAAGGGAAACATGTTCCTGTTAATTTTTCTCAACCTCTCGGTGGTTTTCAATAACATCGACCATGGTATCCTTCTGGAATGACTCTCCGAATTGGGAGTGGGTGGCACCATTTTGTGATGGTTCCAGTCCTACTTGGATGGTAGTTCACAGAGGGTGTTACTTGGGGGATATTCTTCATTCCTGTGGAACCATCAATGTGGGGTTCCACAGGGCTCAATCCTATCCCCCATGTTGTTTAACATCTACATGAAACCACTGGGTGGGGTTATCCAGAGGTTCGGAGTACATTGTCAGCAGTATGCTGATGACACTCCGCTCTATTTCTCCTTTACATTTGCAGGTGAGGCAGTGGAAGTGCTGGACCAGTGTCTTGCCTTGGTAATGGACTGGATGAGAGCCAACAAACTGAAGCTCAATCCAGATAAGACTGAGGCACTCTTAGTGGGTGGTTCCCTAGACCAGATGGCTGGGAGGTCACCTGCTCTTGATGGGGTTACACTTCCTCTGAAGGAGCAGGTTCGTAGCCTGGGGGTACTCCTGAATCCTCTGCAGTCACTTGAGGCTCAGGTGGCCTCAGTGGCCCAGAGTGCCTTCCATCAGCTTCGGCTGGTGGCCCAGCTACGCCCCTGTCTGGACAGGAATAGCCTAACTACTGTTGTCTATGCTCCGGTAACCTCAAGGTTAGATTACTACAATGCATCATACCTACGGCTGCCTCAGAAGACAGTTAGGAAACTTCAGCTAGTGTAGAATTCAGCAGCCATGTTGCTCACTGGAGCAAGACGGTTTCAGCATATTACACTGGAGGTGACGCTCCGCTTGTGCTGAGGCAAACCTCGCACCAGGCATGCAACAGTGTGCCAAGGAGCGTTGCACCCACGCTCCCTGACCTTTTGCCTTCTTGGCTAGCAAAAAGGGTTTTTCCCCTGACCGTTTGTCCTCTCACGGATTTGGTTACTAGACATAACGCTTGGCAACGCAGACGTAATCAAGTATCGGGGAACATTTTAGGGAAACACCTGCTGACACGTGTATTTGCTAATGGTAGAAATGTGCTTAGATGGAAATACATCATGTTCAGAGTGGTTTCACTACTGTTTCCAATTGTTGACTTCTGCTAATAAAAGGAGCCTCTACAGAGCTAGCCGGCAGCTTGTTTGGAGCATGCTTGCCAGCATGCTTCTGCACAGCTCACTTGCATCCAACCTCTTGTCATCTCGTTATTCCCACAGGCTACCAATTAGTTTCCTGGCCCAATGGAAAGTGCTGGTTTTGACCTATAAAGCCTTATACGGCTCAGGACTGCAATACCTCAAGGACCGCCTCTTTCCATATGAACCTACCCGGACCCTGAGATCATCTTCTGAGGCCGTTCTCCCTGTGTCTCCTCCTCAAGGCGCCTTCATTATACACCTTTAGGTGTATTTTCTCTTGGAAAATGAAACACCATGGTGGCTTTCCCCATTAGAAGCAATATCAGTTTAAAAAGTCAACATGAAAAGAGAATGGGCGACTTATAAGGAATTGTTAAAAGAGGTTGAAAACCAATTAAAATTGAAAGAATTTATTGATATAAGGTATTTCTTAACAGACCGGTTACAATATCACCAACTTCATGATGTATTCAGGTGTGATAAAAGAGTGGGTTTGGGAAGGAATTTTCAAGGTTTGAAAAATAAAAAATGTATGGAATGGGAGACAAAAGATGAAGTAAAAAGCAGTGATGACACACTGGGCAAAGGATGTAGGTTATAACATACCAATTAATCTATGGGAGAGGTTGTGGAAAGAGGATTTAAAATTTATGGCTCATTGTGCATTGAAGGAAAACTATATGAAAATGATGTATCATTGGTAATTGTCACAGGACTGCCAAGGGTCGCCTTGGAGTCAGGGCGAGGAGAAGAGTCAGAGCAGGAACAGTCAGAAGGAAACGGTCGGGAGATGATGCAAGGGGAAGAGGGGGAGAGCCAGGAGGAGGCAAGGCTCTCCGATGCTGAAGCAAAGCCCCAGCACCGCACAGGGAGCTCAGGTACTGAGGAGATTTCACCCCTCCCATATCCAAGAATCTGCTGATGTTCTCTGCTGATTCTCCAGAGAGGAGGGGCGGTTTTCTGCTCTCTACTTATTCCGCTCCAGCCTCACATCAGAGAGAGAGAGAGACTGAGTGTCAGAGAGAGATCGTGTGTATAGATAAGGTTGCTGCTAAGAGCAGCTGCAGACACTCAGTGCAGTTCAGCTTTTTCGTTTAGACCTCATTTAGCTCTGTATATAGTTGTGTATTATAGTTGTAGATAGAATAAAGAAGATATTCTACAGAGCTGCTCTCTGAGTCGTTTATGCTCTGCTATACTCTGCTGTGCGACGACTGTCTTCTTGTGGAAGTGAATCCGGTGCTCACAACTCTAAGCTGTGAGTCCACAGCACTTTGACCTGTTCCTGTGTAGAAGGTGGTCTCTGGAAGTGCTACCCAGCTCACCTAGCCCAGTCACTGGCTCAAGGGCGATGCTGACAGGTACAGACCTTCGGCACAGGAAAGGAGAGGGTTAAAGCACAGGGATCAGAGACGTCCCATGAACGTTCCAGCCGCCTCTTCTGTTGGAGGAGAAGCAGGAAAAGACCACTCCCTGAATCTGACAATTCGGATGCATGATTGTACTGTGCCGCTTGTACGTATGTAAAATAAAGAACTGTAAATATCTCTCTGAGTGAGCAGAGGAAATGTAAGGATAGAGAGGGTACTTTCTATCATATATGGTGTCATGCAAGGTAGTAAAGGGCTTCTGGGAAATGATATATAAATAATTAAATAAAAACGTTTAAGATAACATTTGTTAAAAAACCAGAAGCCTTTCTACTAGGTTTAACAGGAGAAGAAATACCAAGAGACCTAAAAAGACTGTTCATGTATGCGAGAACAGCTGCAAGAATGTTGTTAGTCCAGATGTGGAAGGAAGAGAAGGTCCCAACCAAAGAAGAGTGGATTACCAAAATGATGGACTATGCTGAAATGGCAAAGATGATAAAAAATTTAAACAAAAATGGGGAAAATTTGTTGAATACCTTAAAAACCACTGTAGCTATTTAGAAACAGCAGGATTGATATAACATTTATGAAGTAAAATGAATTAAAGTAGTAAATAAGGAGATGAAATAGAATGGATAAGTTATAATTATATACAAGAAAAGAGGGCAAATATGGAAACCAGGGTGGGACAGTGGGACGTCCGTGGGTTTTGTATAATCCCAGTATTATATACAGTATATGGAAAATGTTTTGAGTGTATGGAAATACAGTGGTACCTCAGGTTACATATGCTTCAGGTTACATACGCTTCAGGTTACGGACTCCGCTAACCCAGAAATAGTGCTTCAGGTTAAGAACTTTGCTTTAGGATGAGAACAGAAATTGTGCTCCGGCGATGCGGCGGCGGCAGGAGGCCCCATTAGCTAATGTGGTGCTTCAGGTTAAGAACAGTTTCAGGTTAAGTACGGACCTCCAGAACGAATTAAGTACTTAACCCAAGTTACCACTGTAATGTTAACATAAAAAACTGAAAATTAAGATTAAAAGAAAATAGAATGTGGCTTTTTTTTGGGGGGGGGGTATTGCTTTTGGTTTGATTTTATATGTTGTGGTCTTGTGAACTTCCCTGAGACCTCCAGGTATAGGGCAGTGTATCAGTTGAATAAATAATAATAATAATAATAATAATAATAATAATAATCACACTTTATGTCAGTGCAACACACTAAGTTCAATAGACAATACAAGGTGAGAGACACGGGACAGGCCAGACAGGTTGGAAGGGATTAGGGAATCATCCTATAAAGTAGATATGCAGAATGGCTAGTTCAAAAGCAATTACACTAAATATGAGGGGGTTGGGAAACCCTATCAAAAGAAAACACACCACCTCGTACGTAAATACCATTAAACCACACATTGCCGTCCCACAGAAAATACACAATCCACCCAAAGGAAGCAAACTCCTGAACGAACCCCGCTTCAGCCAACCATGGGCTGCACCTGGCTCAGGAAAGGCTCATGGGGTAATAATAAATAATAATAATAATAATAATAATAATAATAATAATAAAGAAATAAATAAATAAATTTTATTTATATCCCGCCCTCCCCAGCCAAAGCTGGGCTCAGTGTGGCTTACAATAATAAAATAGTACAACATACAAAAATCATTCATTATAAAATTAACTCAAATCAAACTGATGGCAACCACTGGGCCAGAGCTCTGCGAGGATTGCCAAAGGAGGGAGTCAGGCTGTGCCCTGGCCAAAGGCCTGGTGGAACAACTCTGTAGCCTAATACTCAGTAGAGACCTGAATTTTAAAGCCACCACATTGCTAAAGGCAAAACAGGCAGGTTCGTTTTCACTAAAGTAACACTAGATGACAAAACTAAACTAAAAATTGGCTCCCTATATTCCCCAAACAAAACAACTAGAAATCATCCAGAAAACACTAAACAAATTCCTCTTCTTCTTGGAAGGGGAATCAATCCTGGGAGGTGACCTCAACCTAAACATGAGGGGCATCTCCCTGAAAGACATCCACCCCACAACCCCATGGGGAACCTTCCTCCAAGGGAAACCCCAAATAATTAGAGACTCTTTAATTTCTATATAAACGACACTGTTCAACATATGGCAAAGTATAAGTCATCAGCTCCTGCCCTGGAAGGCAAACACCTGAATATATTGCTATATGCGGATGACATGGCTGTCATGGCACTCACTCGAAGGGGCCTACACAGCATGCTGGAGGGGCTCGCAGCTTATTGTTCCCAAAACTCTCTAAAGATAAATTATGACAAAACAAAAAATGTGGTATTTACTAGAGCTCGCCACACAATTAGATGGTCTTTAGATGAACACAAAATTGAACAGTGTCTTTTTTTTTAATATCTTGGTATCACTTTCCAAGCTACATCTAGCTGGCTTGCCCACTTCAAGACTGTAGCCCTTCTAACACGTAGGACAATCGGTGCTCTGCTCAGTTTTTTTTATTCGAGGGGAGGGCAACTGGTGACCCCGGCACTAAAAGCTTTTGTTGGAAAAGTGATTCCCCAGATGCTATATGGAGTAGAACTCTGGGGATGGAATCAGAAGCTGTTAGAATGGCTTGAAATCTTCCAAAATTTTTATCTCAGAAGAATTCTAGGCCTCCCTCAGAGTACTCCGGCAGCTCTCCTAAGAGTGGAAGTAGGATTACCCTCTGTGTCTGCCAGGGCCCACTTAAGATTCCTGCGTTTTTTCACCAACCTCACAGATGCCCCGAACACCTTATTGGCCAAACAAGCCTTTGTATCATTACAAAATAATACTACTTGGCGTAAAAACCTATTAGATATCCTATCCAGATACAATCTACCTGAGTTTAATACCCTCAAATTGTGGAGCCCTGATAAAGTTCGGGAATGGATCTTTGAAAAAGACGCCTTTTTGGACTCCACAAAGATAAAAAAACTCTGGGTTTTCCTACTGGTTTCCCCGAGTAAAAGCAGTCAAAATCTGTGCCAACTACTTGGTGGAGATCACTGATCCCACCCTTCGGAGAGCTTTCACTATGGCACGGTTTCAAACATTGCCAACTGCATATCTGACCGGTAGATTCACAAAAACCCCAGTAGAACATCGTTTATGCCCTTGCCTTATGAAAACTAAAGAGGATCTTACACATTACCTCCTCTATTGCCCCATCTACTCGGGCTTTAGAGACGCATTGCTGCAAATTATACCCAACTCTATAACCAATCCTGAAGATAGAGTAAAATTTTTGTTAGTTGATGCAAACCCACGTATTACCCATGTGGTAGCGGTTTTTGTGATGAAGGCCATGAAAGCCAGGGAAAGATTTATGGATGACAATGTAAAGACCCCTTCATCGTCTGTTTAACTCGTTGCTTGTTTTCCCTCTCTTTCTATTTTGTGGGATGAAGGTTTTGTTGGCATAGTATGTAATGAATTTTAATAATTTTAATTATTGTTGTGTTGATGTTTGTGTACAGGCATGGTCCTCACAATAAACAGATTTGTTGACTCTTACAAAAATACTTCAAAAAATGCGGCTTTAACAACATATGGGGCGAAAAATACCAAGATGACACCAGCCACACATTCCAGTCCAGGCGCCATGGCACAATGTTCAGACTGGATAGCATTCTGCTCACATAAGACCTGACCCCCTTCGTTGAAACAACAAACTTGGGTAACATCAAAATCACAGACCACACACACACACACACACACACACACACCAGAGAGTCTCACGAAAACTCTCCAGAACTGCTTCAAAGAAAGTGTGATAGACAGTATAAGAACCCCCCTCCCCTGGGACACAATGAAAGCAGTCATCAGAGGAGCATGCATATAAGAGAAAGCATTCCTTAAAAAACAAACCTCATCAAAAATTAGCAAACTAGAACAAGATATCACAGCCCTCTCATCACGCTACAAACAAACAAGAGCTAAAAGACTCCTTAAACTTCTAGAACAAAAAAGAAGGGAATTTGACTTACTATAAATCAACAAAATGACCAACGTTCTATACTCTAAATGCTTCTACAAGTATGGAGGGGGAAACTCCAGAGTATTAACAAACAGGTGTAGGAAAAGATCACTCAAAACAAGAATACATCACATCACCAAAATAGATGGCTACACAACATTCTCCTCAAAAGAAATAACATCGGCATTTGCTGAATTTTACTCCAAACTATACACCTCCCACAACCCATCCGAGCAGGAAATCAGAAAATTGCTAACAGAACTGACCATGCCAACCTTAACTGCCAAGGAACAAGTATTAATGGACAGTACTAGAGGAAAGAGAGACGGTCCTCAAAAACCTGAAACCACACAAAGCCCAAGGCCCAGATAGCTTCACAGCAGAATTCTATAGAAAATTCCAAGAACTCCCAAGCAACCACAAATTGCAGGGTTAACAATATGGACTCTAATACCATAGCAATCCAAAGAGGCACAAAACAAGGATGCCCACTGTCCCCTCCCTATTCATACTGGCCCTGGAACCCCTGGCAATCTGAAACCAAGCAAACACTAACATCAAGGGAGTGGAACACTGGACCCCATAAACACAGCAACCACCCTAACCAAAGAACTCCACACATTTGCAACGGTGTAAGGCATACAAGTAAACTTTGCAAAATATGAGGCTATGTGTTTCAACACTCCCCCTCATATCCAAAAAGAATTCACCAACATCACAAAGATAAAACTCTGTGACACCAAGTTCAGACACCTAGGGATACAAATAACCAGAAACCTCAACAAATTACCGTATTTTTCGCCCCATAGGACGCACTCCCCCCCTCGCTCTCCACCGACCCCTCTCGCTCTCCAGACTTTGCGCGGCTCTCCGCAAGGCGCGGGAGCCCGGCACTGGGCTCCCGCGGCTTGTGGACAATTTTCCTGCATGCCGAAGGCTGGGCGTGCTGAGTTCAGCGCGCCCAGACTTCACGCGGCTCTCCGCGAGGCGCCCGAGCCCGGTGCTGGGCTCCCACAGCTTGCGGAGAGTTGCCTGTTCTGGGGGCTGGGGTCGGGGGAAGCTAGGTGCGCCTTATGGGACGGTGCGTCCTATAGGGCGAAAAATACGGTATATCTCCACAATTTCAACCCCATATGGCGACAAATTAACAAAGACCTCAGGAAATGGAACAACACCAACTTCACCCTCTCAAACAAAATTGCCATGATCAAAATGATCACCCTCCCAAAATTAACCTGCCTATTCCAAACCCTCCCAATCTGGATTCCCTCAACCCAACTTTGCAAATGGCAGAAAAAGTACACTTGTTTTCTCACAGAAAAAGCCCAGAATACACCCCAAACACCTGCACCTTCCCTCAGGAGAATGGGGAATCCCCAACATAAAATTATACTACATCGCCAACCAATTGTGCCACATAATCCCATACATTCTAGAAGATGAGACGAAACAATGGCTACACTTGGAGAGAAACATAATCGAAAACACCCCCACCACAGCATACCCATTGTCAGGGACCGTGCTGAGGAGGGCTGCACCAAAGAGGAATGGTGAGAGCCTCCCCCCTCCTCCTGCTCAGGCTCCTGAATCTTCCCAGGATCAGTGGCACAGTACAGATTTGGAACAGTGGTTTGCAGAGAGATATAGTTCAGAAGACAGAAGTTGGAAAGAACTGGGTGGTGAACAGCTAGGATGAGAAGAACTGGGAGAGAGAGTGAACAGACTCACTGTCACTAGAAAGTGTCCATCCACTCAGTCCAAGGTCAAGGAGAGCAGATAAGGTGGCAGAACAGAAAGCACAGTGGTTGCAAGATCAGGAAGTGACGGGGATGACTATGGGGGAAGTGGGTGGAACCCTTAATTGCAAGCACCTTCATCCCTAGGAATAGATTCTTTGTTCTCTCACTGTAATCATTAAAATTTCTAACTGGTAAGAGACTCCTTTTGCTTTGTTCTGCTTCTCTACTGCCAAAGAGGGGTGAGGAAGCAGACACCCTGAAGCCCGACACCCATTCCTCCACAGTCACCACAACGCTAAACAGATTCACCAAGACCATGCTTAAATCATGGAAGGGAAAAGTAAGTTCTTTTCTTTTGGCTGAGATGGATTTAAAGGGAGGTTTAGATCACATTCTAATCTAGTGGTTCCCAATTAGCTAATTATTGAGGACCCCCTATTTTTCAAAAGCCAAGCCATGAACCCCCTACTTTTGAAAATGTTGATAATTCTATGGTAATTATCTCTGCAAAGCAATTTTTTGAACAAAATGTGGGGTAGCCCCTAATAAGCAAAGGATTTTAGGTATACTAAGAAATCAGACTACAGCTGAGCGATATCTGGTTTTCAACATTGTGATATAAAGGTAAAGGTACCCCTGCCCGTCAGGGCCAGTCGTGACCGACTCTAGGGTTGCGCGCTCATCTCGCTCAAGAGGCCGGGAGCCAGCGCTGTCCGAAGACACTTCCAGGTCACGTGGCCAGCGTGACGAAGCTGCATCTGGCGAGCCAGCACCAGCGCCGCACACGGAAACGCCGTTTACCTTCCCGCTAGAAAGCGGTCCCTATTTATCTACTTGCACTTAGGAGTGCTTTCAAACTGCTAGGTGGGCAGGAGCTGGGACCGAACGACGGGAGCTCACCCCGTCTCGCGCGGGGATTCGAACCGCCGACCTTTCGATCAGCAAGTCCTAGGCACTGTGGTTTAACCCACAGCGCCACCCGCGGTCCCCAAACATTGTGATATATCAGCAACTAAACATTGCGATATTCAGATATATCACGATGTCTGAAATTGGAGATCAGGTATGAGGATGAGGGAAGGAGCAGCCACAGAGATCGGATGGGTGGGGGAGGAGGAGGAGAAGCAGAATCACCTCCACTGCATGGTTTGAGTAGGAAGGGATGGGGTGTGCATCAAACCGCTGTCATCAAACTGTGATCCACTTTGGCTGCTGCTTTCCTGCTGAGAAAAGCTGCTCCACCTCAGTGCCTGGGGAAGGTAGTGCCACCGTGCCTTGAAGTGAGGCTGATCAGCTGTCCTGTTTTCCCTCAACATGAGGGAAGGATGAAGCATTATCGGCTGCCCTGGTCTCCCTCAGTATGAGGCATGAGGGAAAGCAGCTCAGATCAGCAGCGTTATCGGCGAAGAGCAATATATTTCTGCGTACTGCCAGGTTAAAATCATTATTGCATTGCGATTTCAAAACTGATTTTGGCCAATATATTGAAAAATCGCACAGCGCTAAAACAGAACATAGAATTTGTGATATTACCATGCAAAAATGACAAAAAAATTGGGTGGGGTTAATTACGTAGTCTATGTCATCTTTTTATTATTGAGTCGAGGGGGTCTGTGGGGCTTTGGAGTAGTATTTTGCATATTGTGGAAACCATCTCCTTGCTTGCTGTTAGAAGAAGGCTTTCAAAGGTGGTCAAGGGCCAAGTGTCAGCTGATTTTACTACTGGATTGTTTAAAAAGGCATGCAATTGGTAGCATGTTAGCCAGGGTGTCCCCTAGTTTGTCTTGTATTTCTTGTGTTATCCCACTAATCCCTTTGGCTCATCACCCACTATTCCACCACGCAGCACCAAACTTCCAGATAAAAACCTGGCAAGCCAAAGGCCTAGATCATTTAGCAGATTTCTACAAAAATAACAAACCCATATTGACATAAGAAATACAAATACCCTAGCTAACACCACCAACTAAATGACTTCTTAAACAATTCAGTAGTAAAATCAGCAGCCACTAGGCCCTTGAGCACCTTTGAAAACTTTCTCCCAATAGCAAAGGGACATGGAAAGGGGATGGCATCTACAATATACAAAATCTTGCTCCAAAACCCCACAAACCCCCTTGGCACAATCAAAAACAATGGGAACACAACATAGGCTATGAAATAAACCCTACCCAATGAACTAGAATGTGGTCTAAACATCTCTTTAAATCCATCTCAGCCAAAAGAAGGGAACTCACTCTGAAACTTACCTACAGGTGGTACCTAATAACACGGAAACTGGCGCTGATACACCCAGGAACCTCACCAAAATGCTGGAGAGGCTGTACCTCTATAGGCACGTACCTCCACATGTGATGGGAATGTCCCAAAATCCAACCCTTTTGGACAACAGTCCTACAAATAATTAAACAGGTATTAGAAGTCACCCCAGAACTGACCTTTTTGAACATTTTCCAAGACAATAATACCCACGCACGTTATAAAGAGCTTATAACCCACCTACTCTCAGCAGCCAGAAGCATCATAGCCAGACACTGGAGAGACCTGTCTGCAGTGAACATGGACCACCCATATCAAACTGTATGGGGAAGAGCCTTACTAGAAAAGCTAACCAATAGACTGAAACTGACACAGGGACAAATAGAGGAGGATGCCTTCACTCTGGTAAAGCTCCCCTTTATCACCCAACAGGACAACAAGAACCCACAGATAGCATACAAATCAATATGGCTAACTTGAACCAACAGTCCCCCCCACATACATGCAAACGAATCTCACTACAGCCAACCAAAGACAAGCAATCAAACCCAAGGCCACCCCCAATCTCGCTCACTACCAAAGAACTATAACAAGTGACACTGACACAAAGACCCCACACATACGCTAAGCAGGGTGGATAAAAATCAATGATTTAAATAAAATAAAATTTTAAAAAATCGGATTTTTTATTTAAATTGGATTTTTTTAAAATAAAATGCTTTTGGAGGAAAAATATTTTTAAAGATAGTTTTCTATTTAAGTTACATTATAGTCCAAAGGCTATTATAAGGATAAGGATTTGTTTTTAATTATGTAGCATAAGGCATTATATGCAATGTTTAAATTTTTTGATAAATGAATTCCATTAATCCATTCACAATGTCATGCTCTTCCAGAGGTTTCTGTAAGATTATTTGGGGCAGTTTTTCTAATGAGAAGATATTATCACAGATGCTTGTTTTCAAAAAGTTTTCAAAAGTGTGAATTTGTGTCTGCAGAGATAACATGCCTTTTCTTCACTGGAAACGTGTTATAAAATAAACATACAGGGCTGAGGAAAAAACCTTAATCCCACTGTTCCTTTGCAAATTTATATACACAGAATCAACCCCGTACCTCTTAAACGATCAGTTCCAAGAGGTTCAATGAACGGATTGTTTGGAGTGGAATAGATCTGCACAAGTAGCTAAGTGTGAAGCAGTAAAAATGAAAGTGCAACCTTGTGAGCAGAATACTCCACAAGTCTTGGGATCTCAGACTTGAGGCAAGTGCTGAAGGCACTTCAGGGCTGGCAGCCTCTACCCAATCCCACTGGGTTCCAACAACTGCGCTCACACTTAACTGTGCAGAATAGGCACCTGAATATAGAAGCAAATCCAAAGGGGGGTGGGGAGGTGGAAATAGTAGCTGGGATCTGTAAGTCCTTGGTGAGACCTTGAAGTGCTTGCCAGTCAACTAATAAAAGTTGACTGGTTCCAGGCCCTTTTTCCCAGGGCTCGCCCAACATTGTCCAAGCAATAAAGTCTTTACCTGGAACTTCAGTCCTGCGGCAGGAATCCTGACTTTCTTTTTAAGCGCATGTGCAGGAAAATGAACTGTATAGTTCCTCACTTATTCCATAAATAGTTATTATTTCTTTTCCAGAATAAGACTGATTTTCCTTTTCTCTGATTGCATCTTTGAGGCATTCAGGCTAAAGCATCAACAATACATAGAATTTCTTTTTCTATTTTTGCCTTCAAGAACAAGGTTTGCATATAGTATAGATTCCTTGCATGAATTTGAAACTGCTTTGGTAATCACAGGCAGGAACAAGGAATTACACAGAATGATGTAACCCTGAGTGGTGTTTGAAGACATACATGAAACCTACAAGCACAGAGAAAACTCATGAAACCCAAGAGCTTAATTTTGGGATGCAACCCCCAATGCACAGCCTGAATGTAAAGTGCAAATTGTTTTGATTTTTTTACGTTACAAAAACTTTAATAAACATTGCCTAGCGATGGTATAGGAATAATTAAAAACATAGAAAAACAACAGTACAGGCTTTGTGTGCTGCTGCAGCCCTCTTTAGGACATGGAGGATGGCTGGGCTTATCAGCCTGAGGGGACTGCGCTCTCGCTCTTTCCTCCTTACTTTTTTTTAAAGGCACATTAAAAAATAATTTTAAAAAGGCACATTCTGGCAGTGCTCAGAACTCAGAAAAAGAGGGAGGCTACAGAAAGGAGAAGCTGCAGAGCAGCATTGAGCCAAGAGGAGGGGGAAAGTAGATTATTGGGAGAAGCGGAGTCTCTCCTTTTGCAGCGGACCACTTCCTTCTCTCTTCCAGTCACCTCCTTCCTACCCCTGCACAACAAGCAGTTGTGCCTCTTTTACTTGCCAGCACCTTGATGCCCCCCATTGGCTCTGAGCTGCACTTAACAACGCAATATCAGCCCAAGCTCAGAGAGACCAAAACATGTAGGTAAAAAAAAAAACTTTGCTTCCAGACTGCTGTATGAAACAGCTGGCTGGCAGCAGCAGACTCTGCTAGAAAGCTACTGCATAAGCCAACTCCTCCCTGCTGTGAGGCAAGCAGAGACAATTCAATCAGACAGCAACAGCCACTTTTTTAGAGAGCCTGAAATTTTCTCAGTTGCCACAGATGGCAACAAAACTTCTCAAAGTGCTCAGAATCTGCAAATTCCATGTCACAAAATGCAACTAGCGCCCCCTAGTTTTAAACCCTGACACACACCCAGTTGAAGTCCCCAATCCATATAAAAAAATCCATTCCAGTAGCACCTTAAAGACCAACTAAGTTAGTTCTTGGTATGAGCTTTCGTGTGCATGCACACTTCTTCAGATACATGCACACGAAAGCTCATACCAAGAACTAACTTAGTTGGTCTTTAAGGTGCTACTGGAAGGATTTTTTTTATTTTGACTATGGCAGACCAACACGGCTACCTATCTGTAACTCCCCAATCCATGTATGTTTTACTTGGGAGGAAATCCCATTGAACTGTTGGGATTTACTTCAGAGTAGAAGACAGCATCCAGATCAGGATTGGAAACAACCCTTTCCCCCCAAATGGTGCTCAAATTGATTTTTTTGTTTCTTATCAGAAACTGGGATAGGAAAGCTAGGAGAAATTATTATTGTCTCAAAGAATTAAGGGGTTTCCTATCCATCATCTCCCTCCCTCCCTCCCTCTCTCTCACATACACACACTTGTGAAACACACACATCAAAAATCACATGATTGCAACCTCAAAAGCAGCTGCCACCCCAGTAGCACTCTAAAGAAATCTACAGCCGATTACTCAATGAAAACACTGATTGTGGAAAGAGGGGGAACACAGAGCATAATCTGGACTCTTAATTTTTTTTTAGAGAGAGTAGCTCTCAAAACGCAACCAATCACCCCTCAGCTATGATGTACTACAAGCATTAAATGCCAGTCCTGCCCCCCTGTGAGGAATGAGGATGTTGCTTTCTTAGACTAGAGATATTTAGAGCTTGTGGTCAAGATGTGGTTGTAATAAGTAGTAGTAATAGTAATAGTAATAATAATAATAATAATAATAATAATAATAATAATAATACAGTAGACCAGTGTCAGCAGTCCAGATCAACTCACACTTTTTAACTGGAAATGTTAGAGCTTGTGATCTGAAAGCAGTATTTTTGATTGACTTAGCAAGCAATTGCATAGGAATATAGACCAAATAAGAGAATTAATAATGTTAGTAGGGTAATTAGGTGGTCATGATAGGCTGTAAACCTTGTAGTACCCTGCCAATGGGGAGACAAGGGAGGGAACCTGCGCTTCAGGTATAGGGAATATAACCTTATGCTTTGCCAAAGCTGGAGTGTGCCTACTTTGGACACCCACTCTTGAAAAAACATATTGTATTCAATAAACTCTTTGCTGCTTCACCAATTTTGTTCAGATTGTATTTTAAGGAGCGAGATTAAGGGATTTAGGACTCACTTCTCACATCTTACACCCCCACCCCCAAATGTTCTCCTATGGAGACAGCAGTAGGATGTGTACAGTCGTACCTTGGTTCTCGAACGGCTTAGTTGCTGAACAAATTGGCTCCCAAACGCCGCAAAGCCAGAAGTGTTCCGGTTTGTGAACATTTTTCGGAAGCCGAACGTCCAACGCAGCTTCCGCTTGAGTGCAGGAAGCTCCTGCAGCCAATCAGAAGCTGCGCCTTGGTTTTCAAACCATTTCGGGAGTCGAACAGACTCCCAAAATGGATTAAGTTTGAGAACCAAGGTACCACTGTATGTCAAAAGACTCTTTTTGAGGTGGGGTGGGGGAAAGAGAATACTGTGAACAGAAGCCCACTGACCGTCTTTTTCCGCCCCCCACCCTGCAAGCATCTTCCAATAGCAATTAGAGATGGGGGCAAACTAGCTGGGAAAATGTGCTCCAGGCTACCAGCCTGATTCCATTTACAGAGGAGTATGCCCCATCACGTTTAATAGGACTTACCGGTACTTCCAAGTAAGCATGGTTAGGATTACAACAGGGAAAAAGCACTGTGACCTCGCCCTTCTCTCTATTTTTCCATCTCCTGCCCTCCCTCTCTATACCACCTGGAGAACAGGGTGGGGACCCATCAAGGAGCTATCCTTCCTTGGAAGTTTTTAAGCAGAGGTTGGAAGGCTTAAGCTGTCATGGCTGCTTTAGCTGAGATTCCTGCATTGCAGGGGGTTGGACTAGATGACCTTTGGGGCCCCTTCCAACTCTAAAATTCTATGATTCTATGAACAGACATGTTCTGATTTGCCTTTCACACCTAGACACAGAGGGAAAGCAAGTGCTTGCTTGCTTCCATCCCAAGACATGGGAAAGAAGGAAATAAAACTCCACCACGCAGCTGAGGTAAACCGGCACCAGCAGGGACAGCACCCCTCCTCCCTATCTGCTAAAACCCATGGAACTGGCCAGCTCAGCAGCCACAATTATTGCAAGGCCTCAGTAAGAATAGTGGGACATCACATTTAATATTTATTCTATCAAATTCTTCAGCTGCCCTACTGATTTATGTTTAGTAGTGTTTCTTGCCAATTTGGGGGGGCAGGAGGCAGGTCTGATGAGTTAAGAATTATTAATTCCTCTACTGCAGAAATGTCATGTCCAGCTACTCCCATTGAGGCATTGCAATAATTGCTATCTGGGTGCAAGTGGCATTTTAATAGTTGCTCTGTTCCGCTTGGCTATTGAACTATTTATTTGCCATTGCTCCCTTATTCCATCAGCTGCTCAAAGTGGCACACTCCCTAACAAATACAGTGGTACCTTGGGTTAAGTACTTAAGAACAAACCTCTGGAACGAATTAACCTGAAACTGTTCTTAACCTGAAGCACCACTTTAGCTAATGGGGCCTCCTGCTGCTGCTGCGCAGAGCACGATTTCTGTTCCCATCCTGAAGCAAAGTTCTTAACCTGAAGCACTATTTCTGGGTTAGTGGAGTGTGTAACCTGAAGCGTATGTAACCCGAGGTACCACTGTACCTTAGTAAGTTTTGAGGTTTTTTTTAATATAAAGACTTACTTAATTTTGCAGCAAGGAGACATCAATTATAGTGTTAATGAAAACAAACTTTTATTATTACATAAGAAATGCCTACACCAGGGCGGTCCACCTTTTCATACCAAGTGGGCTGGAAGAGTACTCCAACACGGAACTCGTGGGCCACACACTGCCTTGTCACGTGAGGGTGGAGCAAAGCCAAAATTTGACTCACACTGACACACACACACACATTGCTGTCATGTTGCCTTCCCAAAGCTGGGTAAGTGAGGCGTTGGGCTTTGTTTGGGAAGGAGGTATGAGGGCTCTGGCAGGGTTGTGGAATCCTCCCACCTCCTTCCCAAAGCTGGGAAAGTGCCAATTAGGCTTTGGGAAGGAGGATGGAGGACTCAAAGGCCCCGTCAGAGCCCTCACACCTCCTCCCCAAAGCCCAGCACCTCACTTACCCAGCTTTGGGAAGGCAGCACAAGGGCTGGGTGGCAGGTATCAAATGCTGCTGAGGGCCATCAAAAAAAGGCCTCAAGGGCCATGTGCACCGTGGCCTACACCATCTCCAGACAGAATATGCAAGCTGAACTGGAAAAACAGTAAGTGTCATCCTGGCCAGATTCAAAAGCACTTTCCAGTGACAGTTCGACTGGGACCAGCCAGCTCATTTAAGAGGCCAAAGCAGCAGAGGACACAGTAAGGCCAGAAGGATAAGAGCAAAAGCAATTTTGGAACGTCAAACACAAAACTTAGTGTTAGTGCCCATTACTTGCTGCCATTATACCGGTGCTTAAAAACCCATGCTTAAAACCCAGGCTTCACAACCAGCTTCTAAATAATCTTTCCCCCTACACTCCTTAGTTCAGCAGTTATCAACCAGGGAACTGCAGCTCCCTGGGGAGCTTTGAACAATTGTCAGGGGAGCCACAGGCAGCCCCAGCCTCCCTACCTCCCTCTTGCCTGGCAAGCAGCTTGGAAAAACTCCTGCACAGGGGCCATATCATCACACAGGGAGAGGGAAAATGCACACTTGTGGTATCTTTAGTAGACATCATAGGGAAGAGGACGGAGAACTCAACATGTGGATGCCATTTGGCAGGGAGGCCCCACATTGTTCTTCAGCTTTAGAACTACCTTCCCACTTGTGAGGCGTGTGGAAAAAACCTGAAGCTTCCTTTTGGTGGTGGTAGAAATACAGAACCTCTGATATTTATATAAGTGCCTAATGCAGTACTGATGCTGCACAGGATTGGAATTGAATATGCTTCTGTATGCAGACTCAGTCTAACAAGATGGGGGGCACCTTGTAAATATGAACAGAAAATCTTGATAGGGGTTTGAAACAATGGGAAGAAGCAGCAGAGACACAAAATTTGGGGTGTGAGCCATCTGTTTATTTTATTAGTAGTGCAACTATGCTTGTTCACATGCCCCATTAAGTGTGCCAAGAGGACTGTCACCTGAGGGATTTATATAACCTACGTTTCCATCAAACCTACTAGCCACAACAGCAGCCAGAGAGCTCTGTACCTTCAAGGACATGAGAAGCAAGAGCTGAGAAAGCTGAGGAAGATTTTCAGATCTCCTTTCCCCTAACTTGATGGCCTCCAGATGATGTTGAACTAACTCCCATCAGTCCCTAAGCAGCAGGGCCATCTGACAGATGATGGGCGCTGTAGTCCACCAGCCCCAGCAGCCTTTCTCAACCTGTGGGTCCCCAGATGTTGTTGAACTACAACTCCCATCACCCGTAGCTAGCAAGGCCAGAGCTCAGGGATGATGGGAGTTGTAGTCCAACAACATCTGAGGACCCACAGGTTGAGAACCACTGCGAGGGTGCCAGGTACAGCCTAGTCCCACTTTGAAGAGGCAGAGGGAAAGAATTGGTGATATCTGCACACCCTTCCTCAAGAGTAGTGTGTTAATAAAGGTAGCAACCCGCCCACACTTAAACGGTAGAACGACCAAGCCCATCTATCCCGCCCCCAGCCTACGTCGCAGGGCGGGCTGAGGGGAGGCGTCACGTGGTGGAGGTGGGCAGGCCTCTCCCTCGCTCGCCCGTTCTCTTCTCCTCCCTCCCCGCTCCCACGCCCCGCCTCCATCTCAGCAGCGTCTTCAGCCTCTGGCTCGCTTCCATACAAAAGCAAAATGTCCGCCATTTTCGCAGCTGTGCCCCCAGGGCTCCTGCGCCCGACCAGGGCAGCACTTGGGGAGGGAGAGCGGGGAAGGAACCGGGAGGGAGGTTGAGGAGAGGAACGGGAAAACAAATACGGAGTCAGGGGGGATCCTTCCCCACCCCACCAGCGCTTATACTTACCTTGATGCAATAATGCGGTTCGTCGAAGGTGACCAGCATGTACCTGTCGCTGCGGCTAGCCGGGTCGCGGGCCCGAACCTAAGAAGGAGAAAGAGAAAAAGTTTAGATATATATATCTAAACACACACACACACACACACAAACAAACACATATACAATACACACAATACACACTACTATATTCTGTGCGTGTGCGAGCGCGCGTATTTCGGAAGAACGTCCCAGGCGAAGGGAGGGAGGGGCCGGAATTGATGGAGGCGCGCGGGGGGGGTGTAACAGGGAGGGAGAAAAGCACGGCCAGGCTGGACCCTACCTTCATGAAAAGCTCGACTGCGCCCTTAGCGATATCCAGGTAGCTGGTGCCCAGATACGTCCTCTGGTTCATGGAGGCGGACGTGTCTATGAGAAAGAGGAGGATCGGCATGGTTCGGACGACCCCTACGGCAGGCAGCGACGACGCCGGGGCAGGCAGTATCAGCCCGCTCCGTCCTATTCCGTACCGGTGCCCGGTCCCGCCACCTGTGCGGCCGGCCGCGTCCCGGCTCTGCCTTCTCTGGTCCTCCTCCCCGGCTGACTGGCTGCTCGCTTCCGCCAACGTCCCCTCAGCTGCCGCTGCGTGTACGTCTAGCCTTGCTCAAGCTGCCGGGTTTACTGAAAAGAATCTCAAATTCTGTTGCCTGAGCTGCTACTCTGCAGCAGCCTCTTCCGGCTAGTACAGGATGTGATCAAAAGTAGAACGCCATTGGCGGGACTGGGTAAAAGGCGGAGCCAGATGATTTTAAACGGATCCTCATGAATTCATATGATTTTTTCATTCATATTAAATAAAACCACAATGATACTGTCTTTGTCTGTAGGCAGCATAAAAAAAATCATGCATCCACTGTTTCGTGGGGCCACAATGACGGAAAAACATGGTTATAAGCACTCTGCCGCCCAATCACCGCCGTGCTCAAGTCCCGTATTCCCGCCTCGCTTTACTTCTGCCTCAGTCTAATCATATCGCGCAGCCGCAGTGTGTGAGCAAGGCATTTCCTAGATAACTCGGAAGTCTCGTCTCTAGAATGAGAACAATCATAGATTTCTAAGTCTATGCAGAGTCCGTAAGGAGACCGAGAAGCGGGAAGCAGAGCCGGAAGTGGCTCCGGGGTTCTTCCTAATACTGGTCTAAAATTTACTCTTTCCGGTCAGAGGCGGGACAGAAGGAGAGCGAGGCCACCTCCTAGGATGAGTATTTTCTGTTGGTGTGAGGGTTGGGAAGGAGTGAGAGAGCGCAGCTGACTGCCTCGGAGACTCCTGCCCGGAGAAGCAGGTAAGGGGCGGTGGTGAAGGGGGAGTACAAAAAAATCATCATCATAACAACAGTTAATTATCATGAATTATTGTTATGGGGTGCTGGTGCTTCTATTCTCCTTCTCTCTCAGCTACTCCTCACAACTTTTTTTTTTATTCCTCCCCCGTCATTTCTATCACATCCCAGAAGGTGCCTTTGCTTCTCCTCCTCTCCCCCATGCCAGGAGAGGGGTGCTCTCCTTATATATGGCTGTTTCTCTCCTGACTAGAGATGGGAAGGCCTGGGGGGGGGGGGGAATGGGGAAAAACCCCAGGTATTTTCTGTTTTTTTCCAAAGCCGCTTTTTTCCGGAAAAATGGGGAAAAAAGTTTGATATAGGTTGAATATTCCACACACTCTTCCCCCCCAATTTTTTCCTGGAAAAAAATGGCTGGGGGGGGGACTGAAAAAAACTGTTCCCTCCCCCCAATTTTCCCACCCCCCAGGCCTTCCAGCACCCACACTTTGGTGCCCCGTGCCAACTGACACCAGTCAGGTGCTCTCACTGTACTCTTTCTGGGTGCTGCTCAAAACATTTTCGTTAGGGCCAGCCCATCTGAACACGTAGAAGCTGCGTGTGATTTACCACTGCTGACTTTATTTTTTTTATATATAAATATTTTATTCAGTTTTCACAGTAAAAAAGCATACAAAGACAAAGAAAGTACAAAATCACAAAAAACAATACAATACAAAAATACAAACATTAAACACATCAAAAGAAAAAGAAAAAAAAGATAAAAACACATATAGTAACAAAAAACAAAAATTCCCTCTTTCTTAATTTCTCATCTTCAATTAACTTATTTTCCCGACTTCTTTTTTTTTTTTTTTTACCTCTCCCTGGTCTCGGATTCTGGCAGTCATTTCCGCCATCTCCATATAGTCCATTAGTTGCATCTGCCAGTCTTCCAAGGTGGGTAGATCTTGTGTCTTCTAATGCTTTGCGATGAGAATTCTTGCTGCTGTAGCATACATAAAAAAAGTTCTATCCTTCTTTAACACCGATTGGTCCACTATGCCCAGGAGGAAGGCCTCTGGTTTCTTCGGGAAAGTATACTTAAATACCTTTTTCAGTTCATTATATATCATTTCCCAGAAGGCCTTGATCCTTGGGCACGTCCACCAAAGGTGAAAGTATCATAGAATCATAGAGTTGGAAGAGACCACAAGGGCCATCAAGTCCAACCCCCTGCCAAGCAGGAAACACCATCAGAGCACTCCTGACATATGGTTGTCAAGCCTCTGCTTAAAGACCTCCAAAGTAGGAGACTCCACCACACTCCTTGGCAGCAAATTCCACTGTCGAACAGCTCTTACTGTCAGGAAGTTCTTCCTAATGTTTAGGTGGAATCTTCTTTCTTGTAATTTGGATCCATTGCTCCGTGTCCGCTTCTCTGGAGCAGCAGAAAACAACCTTTCTCCCTCCTCTATGTGACATCCTTTTATATATTTGAACATGGCTATCATATCACCCCTTAACCTCCTCTTCTCCAGGTTAAACATGCCCAGATCCCTTAGCCGTTCCTCATAAGGCATCGTTTCCAGGCCTTTGACCATTTTGGTTGCCCTCCTCTGGACACGTTCCAGTTTGTCAGTGTCCTTCTTGAACTGTGGTACCCAGAACTGGACACGGTACTCCAGGTGAGGTCTGACCAGAGCAGAATACAGTGGCACTATTACTTCCCTTGATCTAGATGCTATACTCCTATTGATGCAGCCCAGAATTGCATTGGCTTTTTTAGCTGCTGCGTCACACTGTTGGCTCATGTCAAGTTTGTGGTCAACCAAGACTCCTAGATCCTTTTCACATGTACTGCTCTCAAGCCAGGTGTCCCCCATCTTGTATTTGTGCCTCTCATTTTTTTTGCCCAAGTGCAATACTTTACATTTCTCCCTCTTAAAATTCATCTTGTTTGTTTTTGCCCAGTTCTCTAATCTGTCAAGGTCGTTTTGAAGTGTGATCCTGTCCTCTGGGGTGTTAGCCACCCCTCCCAGTTTGGTGTCATCTGCAAATTTGATCAGGATGCCCTTGAGTCCATCATCCAAGTCGTTGATAAAGATGTTGAATAAGACCGGGCCCAAGACAGAACCCTGTGGCACCCCACTAGTCACTCTTCTCCAGGATGAAGAGGAACCATTGATGAGCACCCTTTGGGTTCGGTCAGTCAGCCAGTTACAAATCCACTGAGTGGTAGCATAGTCAAGACCGCATTTTACCAGCTTCTTTACAAGAATATCACGGGGCACCTTGTCAAATGCCTTGCTGAAATCAAGGTAGGCTACATCCACTGCGTTCCCTTCATCTACCAGGCTTGTAATTCTGTCAAAAAACGAGATCAGGTTAGTCTGACATGACTTATTTTTCAGAAATCCATGCTGACTATTGGTGATCACAGCATTCCTTTCTAGGTGCTCACAGACTGTTTGCTTAATGATCTGCTCCAGAATCTTCCCTGGTATTGATGTCAGACTGACTGGGCGATAATTATTTGGGTCCTCTCTTTTCCCCTTTTTGAAAATAGGCACAACATTTGCCCTCCTCCAGTCTGCCAGGACTTCATCTGTTCTCCAGGAATTCTCAAAGATGACTGCCAGTGGTTCTGAGATCACATCTGCCAGTTCTTTTAATACTCTTGGATGCAATTCATCTGGCCCTGGAGACTTGAATACATCTAAACTAGCCAAATATTCTTGTACTATCTCCTTAGTTATTCTGGGCTGTGTTTCCTTTGCTGAATCATTTGCTCCAAATTCTTCAGGTCGGGCATTGTTTTCTTTATCGGAGAAGTCTGAGGCAAAGAAGGTATTGAGGAGTTCAGCCCTTTCTGTGTCCCCTGTTTGCATTTCACCATCTTCTCCTCTGAGTGACCCCACTGTTTCTTTGTTCTTCCTTTTGCTACGAACATACCCATAAAAGCCTTTTTTGTTGCTTTTAACCTCTCTAGCAAGCCTGAGTTGCATTCATTTAATTGCATTAGCATACAGCCATAGCAAAATAAGACAATACAAAAATGTTGGAGACAAGCAACCAAACAAAATTCAAGGTGATATTGCTGGCGTAATGACATTTAAAATACCCTAAGACAATAATACAGAGATTTAGTTGCCAGCGCCAAAAAAAACTAATATGCGGATATAAATAAAGCATAAAATGGCCCCAAAATAGGCTCAGCACATTGAGGTTTTTTTAAAAAAAAGGTAATAAAAGAATTAAAACAGGTCCAGGACTAGGACACACTACCCTGTCAGAGTAGCCCTGAGTTTCAGAGCCTGCACTATGAAGATTGCCACCCCACGTGAAATTTGGGGATTTGCGTCCACAAGAAGTGCTTTCAAACAGTCTTCCTTAGATGTAATGGAGGACGGGATCAAGAGGAGGAGCTTAGGTCTTATTGGGTCATAAATAGGGCAGTAGAAAATAAATGTATGAAGTCCTCTACTTCATTCATTGTGCATCAACATAGACGCTGAGTAATAGGGGTCTTAGAGTAAATCCCCTGGAGGAAGGCCGTGGGTATAGAATGGAAACGGGCCATAGTAAACGCTCTTCTCAAGTTGGGCTCCGTCAGTTCTATCAAGTAGTTGGCAAGTGATCTTACCACTTTCACTTTAGGGAGCCACATGGAGAGGCGCGCTGAGGTGGACTGTGCCCGGTCCATGGCCTCATCTCTTGTAAGAATCCAGGCCCGGATTTTATGTTGGTCCCAAGATGACAGCGTGACGAGATCTGGGAGGGAGTAGCGTGCAGTAATAGTCTCCATGGCCTTGGACCATTTGTTGGTATGAGAACAAGTTAAAAAGGCTTGCCTGGCTAGTAGGGAACCTGGGGCATTGATTAATTTGCAATAAAAACTAATAATTCTAATGTGGGCTCTCGCAACAATGGAGGGGAGGCCCAGTTCTGTTCTTAACTGTGCAGCAACCGAGCCCTTGGGGAGACCCAGTATCTTTCGTGCAAAAGAGTTTTGTAGAATCTCCAGCCGTTGAAGTGTTTTTAAATTCCACCCCCAGATTTCAACCCCATACATTAACATCGGGAGGACTTTGCTGATAAATGCTTTTCTGATTGGTGGAACCAACTGGCCGCCTTTTGCATAGAAGAATTTCTCCAAGGCTTTGATGGTTCTACGGGCAGCCAGGATGGTCATATTTAGGTGAGCTGACCAGCTAAGCCCATGCTGAAAAGTGATGCCCAAATACTTGAATGCTGAACAATATTCAATAGAGTGGCCCTCAAAATTCCAGAATGACTTCTGGGTTTTCGTGCCAAAAGTAAGAATTTTGGTTTTGGCGAAATTGATTTTGAGGGAATTGGTATCACAATATGTCATGAGCCCTCTGAGCATGTTGTTTAAGCCCTGCTTGGTTAAAGACAGTATCACCATGTCGTCCGCATAGAGTAATATGGGGATCTTGAGCTGTTGTAAAGACGGGGCAGATTGATTTAGGGCCTGCATAGTTGTAACGATGTCGTTGATATAGAAATTGAATAGAAAAGGGGCCAAGAGGCAGCCCTGTTTGACCCCTTTATTCAGAGGGAAAGAATCAGAAAGAGCTCCCAGAGGGCCAAATTTTACTCTGGCCGATATGTCATTATGAATTTCCATAAGAAGGAGGAGGAGTCTCTTATCTATGTTGGTGTAACTAAGCTTCTGCCATAGCCTATATCTGGGAATGGAGTCAAAAGCGGAGGTCAGCACAAAAGCCGCGTGTAGTTTGCAGTTGAACCTGTTTAGGTATTTATCAATCAGGGTAAATAGAACAAGACATTGGCCAGATGTGCTGTGACCTTTACGGAAGCCAGCCTGTTCCGGGTGGAATAGCTTTGTTTCTTCTGCCCACTCGATTAATTTCTCTAGCAAGAATCTAGAGTAAACCTTGTATGATATATCTAGCAGGCTGATAGGTCGATAGTTACGCAGATCTTGTGGGTCCCCCTTTTTATGTATTGGGATGACTATGCTCTGTTTCCAATTAGGTGGGATCTTTAGCTTCTCAAACCTCTCTTGTGCTGCCTCCGTCCAGCGAAACTTCTTAGCACTAAGACAGTCCATTATGGGCGCTGTCAGTTTCGCGAAGCCTTTGATGAATTTCCTGTAGAAATTGCTGAAGCCCAGGATTATTCCACCTTGGGGACCTGGGGTCACTGTTGCGTATAGTTAGACATATTTTGTTTGGTTGTAAAATCAGAGATTGGGAGTCCAATTGAGTTTTTAAGAGGTGACCATCAGTACCACTTTCATGTCTAATGGGGGAGGTACACCCCTGTTTGCATTTCACCATCTTCTCCTCTGAGTGACCCCACTGTTTCTTTGTTCTTCCTTTTGCTACAGACATACCCATAAAAGCCTTTTTTGTTGCTTTTAACCTCTCTAGCAAGCCTGAGTTCATTCTGTGCTTTAGCTTTTCTGACTTTGTATCTACACGTTCTGGCTATTTGTTTGAATTCCTCTTTGGTGGTTTCCCCCCTTTTCCATTTTTTGTACACATCCTTTTTTAATCTTAACTCAGTTAAAAGTTCTTTAGATAGCCACCCTGGCTTCTTTAGGCACCTTCCATGTTTCCGTCTCATTGGTATTGCCTGACGTTGTGCTTTTACTATCTCCCTCTTAACAAACTCCCAGCCATCATGAACTCCCTTTCCTTTTAGTATTGCTGTCCATGGGATCTCACCCAGCACTTCCCTAAGTTTTATGAAGTCGGCTTTCTTAAAGTCAAGAAATTGAGTCCTAGTATGCTTGGCTGCTCCTTTCCGCTGTATAGTAAACTTCAGAAGAGCATGATCACTCGCGCCTAATGATCCTTCCACTTCTACCCCACTAACCAGGTCATCAACATTGGTTAGGACCAGATCTAAAATGGCTGTTCCTCTTGTTGCTTCTCCCACTTTCTGGACAATGAAGTTGTCTGCAAGGCCAGTGAGGAATCTGTTTGACCTTATGCTCTTGGCTGAGTTTGACATCCAACAAATATCCGGGTAATTGAAGTCCCCCATTACTACTATCTCCCTTCCTTTTGCATGCTTGGTCATCTGTTCCAGGAAGGCATCATCTATGTCCTCCGTTTGGCTTGGGGATCTATAGTAAACTCCCACACTGAGGTCTCTGTTATTCTTCTCTCCCTTAATTTTGACCCAAATGCTCTCACTTTGGCTTTGAGGTTCTAAATCTTGGATCTCTTCACAGGTATACACATCCCTGACATATAACGCCACTCCTCCTTTCTTGTCTGGTCTGTTTCTCTGAAATAGATTGAATCCCTCCATTATTACATTCCAATCGTGGGACTTTTCCCACCAGGTTTCAGTGATGCCTATTATGTTATATTTAGTTTGCTGTACCAAGAGCTCAAGCTCATCTTGTTTATTTCCCATGCTTTGCACATTAGTGTACAGACATTGAAGTCCATTAATCATTCCCCCGTGTCTCTTATTTAAGGATTTTTTCCTCCCACCACTAGGTCTGCGTGCTGTTTGCTCCATTTGGTCTATGACATTTGGATGATCATCTTCATCAATTGATAGACTCCTACCTTCAGGAGCACTGTCTCCCTCCCCCACATTAGTCAGTTTAAAGCCCTCCTGATGAGGTTTCTGAGATTTTTGGCAAAAACATTTCTCCCAACCGTTGTGAGGTGCAGCCCATCACTTGCCAGAAGTCCATCTTCAAGAAACTGCAGTCCGTGATCTAAGAATCCAAACCGTTCCTGTTTACACCATTTGCGAAGCCAGCTGTTCACTTCCACTATTTTTCCCTCTCTCCCTGGGCCACGTCGTTCAACTGGGAGGACAGATGAGATGACAATTTGTGCATTTAGTTGCTTCAATTTCCTGCCGAGAGCCTCGTAGTCTCTTTTGATCTTCTGGAGGCTATTGCTTGCAGTGTCATTGGTTCCCACATGAACCAAGAGGAAGGGGTATTTGTCAGTGGGTTTTATGATTCCTTGCAGTCGTTCAGTTACATCTTGGATCTTAGCCCCGGGGAGACAGCACACTTCCCGAGACATCTTGTCAGGCCCACAGATCACTGCTTCTGTTCCCCTCAGTAGGGAATCCCCTATCACCACTACACGCCTCCTCTTAGGTTTGGTCGGGGTTCTTCCGTGAGCTGTCCGTTCCAAGGTCGCCTGCACATTCCCTGAGGACTGACTTTGCTGCTCATCTTCATATACCTGAAAGAATGTACCTTCAATCTCTTTGCATTTCCAACATTTGTTATCGGGCAAATGATATATTTTTGCAAGCTTGACTGGGGTCATGTACCACCTATACATCATTTTCATAATATTCTCTCTTAAGGCATTACATGCCGTAAATTTAATCCCGGTGGTCCACAACTTCTCCCAGTCAGCAAACATAATGTTATGGCCTATGTCTTGTGCCCATTTTATCATTGCCGATTTTACTGTTTCTTCCTCAGTATTCCATTTCAACAGCAGATTATACATTCTCGAAAGTGTCTTTACATTGGGTTCTAACCGTTCTGTTTCCAACTTTGATTTTTCCACCTGGAAACCAATTTTTTTATCCAAATTATAGACCTCTCTTATTTGAAAATAGTGTAACCAGTCTTGCACCTTCTCCTTAAGCTTGTCATAACTCTGCAATTTCAGTTTATCACCTTCCTGTTCTAAAATTTCCCAGTATTTTGCCCATTTGGCTTCCATGTTAAGTTTTTTCAAGGCTTTTGCCTCCATAGGTGATAGCCACCTTGGAGTTTTGCTCTCCAAAAAATCTTTATACCTTATCCAGACATTAAAAGGTGCTTTTCTGACAATATGGTTTTTAAATGCCTTATGCCCTTTTATCTTGCCGTACCATAGATATGCATGCCACCCAAATACATTATCATTCCCTTCAAGATCCAAAACATCTGTATTCTCAAGAAGTAGCCATTCTTTCAGCCAGCAAAAAGCTGCTGCCTCATAATAAAGTTTTAAGTCCGGCGGGGCAAACCCCCCCCCCCCTGTCTTTAGCATCAGTAAGAATTTTAAGTTTTATTCTGGGCTTTTTGCCCTGCCAGACAAATCTAGATATGTCTCTTTGCCACTTCTTGAAACAATCCATCTTATCAATAATTTGCAATGATTGGAATAAAAATAACATCCTCGGCAATACATTCATCTTAATAACAGCAATTTGACCCAGCAAGGAAAGCTTCAATTTCGTCCAAATTTCTAGATCTTTTTTCACCTCAGACCAACATTTCTCATAATTATCTTTAAATAGGTTCACATTCTTAGATGTCATGTTCACCCCCAATACCACTGCTGACTTTAAAGATCTTTTGAATACTTTTAAATACCTGCTTTTAACTGTGTTTTATCAATCATTTTAATATTCCGGTTCCGGACGCGAGCAGTGAGGAAGCGCAGAAAGCTAGCTCTCGGCTTTCTGGGCGCTGTGGAAGTGTGGGGGAGACGCAAGGGCGCAGCGCACCCCCGAAACCTCAGGGGGGGAACCCTTGGGGGTGAGGCAACCCGCAGCGTGGACGCGGTCGTCCTAGCCTTTCTGGCAAAGACAGAGAGAGCGTGAAAGATCGGCGACCGCCAGCGCAAATTGGGAAGTGCCGATTCCACAGCGAAACGCCTGGAGCTTCAACTGCGAAAGCGTTGGAATTCTCTTGAGATAGAACGGGGTCTCCAGTGTGAGAAAAGGTTCTTCTTTGCTCAAAGCGCTTACTAGTTAAGCGCGCAGTTGGTGAGAAGCTAGGAGACGTCTGGGTATTTTTTTTAAACTTTTGTTTGCTATTTCGGGATTTTCTTCAGCAGCGGAGTCAAGATGGCGCAGAAAGAGAGTCGCAGGGGTGAGGAGGTTAGTAATCAGTCTGACTGAATGAGTTAGAACCGAACTGAGAATAAATATAGACCACAACGATTTTTATTGACTATATTAAACTACTACACTAGATAAACACAACGCCTATACGGACGCTACTAAGGTATACTAAACAAGTTCAACGCTACTCTTGGGACATAAACTGTGATTAACGCTTCTTTTAAGTCCTCCGGAGAGGCTCCTTCTTTTGGTTACGTTGTTGTTTTTCTTGACTTTTCTTTTCTTCAATGCTATTGACTCCCTTGCGGACATATATCCAGATAAGTTGGTAAGAACACGACAAGGGAGATGCGGCAAGGGTTTGATATGTGATTTGCGACCTGAGTCATATAAAAGACATTCCAAGCAGTGACGCCAACAGCTGATTTGGGTGCTACTCTAAGCCATTTTAAGAAGCTGGCTTTTAACGGAGAAACTAGGCATTGAGCCTAACCAACCATACAGAGCACTCTTCAGCGACTGGGTCTGAATGAGGAGTGTCGGAAGCTTTCGAAGCGTCGGTGTATATTAACCAGGACTGAGCTTGAATGTATTGGGGGAGAAACGGTGCAGGACAACTACGCGTTTAAGAGCAAACCTACCCTTCCCCTGACCTTCTACCCTTTCTCCTTTCTCTCCTTCTCCTCTTATTGGATGTTGAGTGGGACGCAGGTGAGAGCAGGTAAAGGACCTGGAGAGGACTAAGAGAAGCAAAAGAGAAGGTCAAGGCCTGTGAGCGGATTAAGTGACTAAGCGCCATTTTCTGGATTGGCATCTTCCCCACGGTTTTCCCTTTTCTCTCCCCTTATCTTTTGTATCCCTACATTTCTTGTAGTTAAGAGAGTATCCCGGGGAATTGCGGCCTCGCCAGGGCCCATATATGCTGATACGTGTTCATGTGCTTAGGTGTTTATGTGCTTAGGTGTTTATATACAGGGGCAGAAGGTACTGCCAGATTAGATTCATTATAGGTTATCCCGGGTGAACGCTCCTTGAGAGGAAAGGAGGAAGGGTTGGGAGGGGGGAGTGTTATAAAGAATGATGGGGAAGGAGGGGAAGGACCTTAAGAGAATGGGCGGGACCCCAGGAGAAAGAAAGGCATCGCGTCAGGAGGAGATTAAAGATCTAGATAGCTTATGGATCAAAATAAAGGAAGAATTTAAACAAAATGAAACACATATGGAAAACAAGCTAGGGGATATGCAAGACCTGATTGACAAAAAAATAGAGGAGGCAGTAGGAGAACTCTCATCCAAAATTCAAGATCTGTCAGTAAAATCCAAAATGATTGAGGAGTCCAATAAGAAATTACAGAAAGAAATGAGGGAACAGAAAAGAGAAACGGGGAGGATGAGGGAGGAGTTGGGCGAAATAAATAAGGCACAGGACAAGATTTGGGATAACCTTGCTATGGCCGACATGCGACAAAAGCAGCTCCACTTAAAATTCAGAGGGGTGGCAGAAGAAAGAAATGAAGATGTAAGAAAGAAAATGACTAAGGAGCTCTCTAATTGGTTGGGTTTGGCAGAGGAAGAGGTAGCTTTAACGATCGATAATGCATTTAGAATGTCTAGACCCCAGCATCTAAAAACTAACAAATTTTTGGGAGACTGTCTGGTGATATTCAATTCCCTTGAAATGAGAAATTTAATATTAAGGACGAGTTACCGTAACAAACTTAGAATTGAAGGGAGGCCCATTATCATTTATAAAGAGATTCCAATTAGATTATTAAGAAAAAGAGAGGGCTACAGACAAGTGGTCGCGGCTCTAAAGAGAAATGGAATAGAATATAGATGGGAGTTCCCAGAGGGGATTTCTTTCTTTTATAAAGATAAGAAATTTAAACTAATGGACATACAAGAAACAGAGAAGTTTCTAAGAAGATATGAAAAAGAGTTAGGAAGGACAGAATATAGAGTACGAAGTAAAGAAGAGGTGAGAGGGAATGGGCGAGAGAGGAAGGAAGAGAGGGAGGGAAGTGTGAAAGGCCAAGGAGAGAGGGGGTTAGACTCTGGAGATGAAGATGAAGAAGCCGCAGTGGGAGAAGGGGCGGTTGAAGAGGAGGGGTTCCTAGGAAGCAAAGGCATCGGTTTTTAACTTGAATTTTGATTTGAGGTAAAGCAGTTAGAGAACTAAGACAATGTTGGATACCTTAAAATTTTTATCATGGAACGTGAATGGGTTGAATGAGAAAATTAAAAGGAATAAAATCCAAAAAGTTTTGAGAAATAAAAAATACGATGTAATTTGTTTTCAGGAAACCCATATTGCAGAGAGACATAAACATATTTTGGTGAATAAAAACTTAGGAATGGAATTTGTAAACTCGGAGGTAAACAAAAAAAAAGGAGTGGTAATCTATGCTAAAGAAAGGTGGGAACCAAGACTAATCTGTAAAGATGAAGAAGGTAGAATACTAGGTATTCAATTAAATTTTAGAGGGGAAAGAATTAACGTGGTGTCGGTCTATGCACCAAATACAAACAGAACTGAGTTCTTTGGAAAATTAGAAAGTATGTTGTTGGAATTGGAACCGTATAAGTTAATTTTGTTGGGAGATTGGAACGGGGTCCCAATACCGAGTATAGATAGAAGTGAGAACCAAAGGAACGTAAACAGGGGGAAGCTCCCTAACTCATTTAATGAGTTAGTGGAAAATTTAGATCTAATTGACATCTGGAGGCATCGGAACCCCACAACAAAACAGTTCACTCATTACTCAGAGCCACACCAGAGCTGGGGTAGGATCGACCAGATATGGGTGACCAGGGCTATGGTATGGAGAGTTAAGAGATGTGAGATATTACCCAGGACCCTGTCGGATCACTGCCCCTTGACCTTGGAAATTAAAAACGAATTGAAAGGGCAGCTCAGGTGGAGGATGAACGAATATTTATTTGAAAATGAGGAAGTACTGGATATGGCAAAAAAAACTTTGAGAGATTATTTGGAGATGAATCTAAATAGAGATACCCCAATAGAGCTGGTTTGGGATGCTGGTAAGGCCGTCCTAAGGGGCTTTCTAATACAACAAAATAGCTATAGAAAGAAGTTAAGGGAGAAAAAGAAGGATGATATTTTAGCACAATTGAGAGACTATGAAAGAAGACTTGCTTTAGATCCGACGGACGAAATAACCAATCAAACGGTGAGGGTGCTGCGGTCCCAATACTCAGCTATTCTGAATCTAGAGGTAGAACAGAAAATTAAATTTACGAGACAGAAATATTTTGAGTCGGCAAATAAAATGGGGAAGTTACTTGCTTGGCAGCTTAGGAAAAGAAGGAAACAAAATGTGATTAATAAACTTATAATAGATGAAAGGGTAATAGAAGATCCAGAGGATATTGAAAACAGGTTTGTTGCCTTCTTTGAAAAGCTGTATGAAAAAGGAGAAGAGAGCAGTGTAGAAATAGAGAACTATCTAAATCGAGAAGAAAGGAAATTCATTACGGAAGAGGACTGTATATATCTAAATAATGCGGTGTCTGTAAAAGAGGTCCGGGACGCTATTAATAAAATGAAGAACGGGAAGTCCCCCGGTCCGGATGGCCTACCGGCAAAATATTATAAAAAAATGATAGATCTATTAGTGCCGGTACTAACGGAGGTAATTAATAATACTCTCCGAGAAGGGAGGATTCCTAGCTCCTGGAAGGAGGCGTATATTACATTAGTCCCTAAGACCGAAAGCGAAAAGACAGATTTAAAAAATTATAGGCCAATCTCATTATTAAATTGCGACTATAAGATCTTCGCAGACATTATGGCAAGCAGACTCAAAAAATTACTAAATAGATATATACATAGAGACCAAGTGGGATTCTTACCGGGTAGACAATTGAGAGACAACGTCCGGCATGTATTAGATATTATGGAGTTTTTAGAGGCAAGACCAGATGTCCCAGCGGCCCTTATCTTTGTCGATGCAGAAAAAGCTTTTGACTGTGTGTCTTGGGAATTCCTGCTACAAAAACTCGACAAGGTGGGTATAAGAGGCCCCTATCTGAAGGGTATCAGGGCAATCTATAAAGAGCAGCAGGCCAGGTTGATTGTTAATAATAATTTGACTAAGTATTTTCCGATTATGAAAGGTACAAGGCAGGGCTGCCCTTTGTCACCCTTATTGTTTATTTTGGTGTTAGAAACAGTCGCAAATAAAATAAGAACGACCCCGAGCATTAAGGGTATAAGAATTGGAGAGAAAGAGTACAAATTAAAAGCTTACGCAGATGACCTAGTCTTTTTCCTCGAGAACCCATCTGAAACCACCAGTAAGGCGATAGAACTTTTGGAAGAGTATGGCAAATTATCCGGATTCAAGCTAAATAGGGGGAAAACTAAAATACTAACAAAGAACCTTACCGCACAAGAAAGAACACAGTTAGAACAACAGGTGAATATTAAAGTAGTAAATAAGGTGAAATATCTGGGAATTTGGTTGTCCCCAAAGAATATTAATTTGGTTGAGGATAATTACAATAAATTATGGAAGGAAATTAAGAAAGATATGAACATCTGGCGTAGATTGAATCTATCTTGGACCGGGAGGATGGAATCGATTAAGATGTGTATCCTCCCGAGATTGCTATTCCTGTTCCAGAACTTGCCAGTCATAAAAGGCACCACCTGCTTTAAAAATTGGCAAAAGACCCTGACCAAATACATTTGGCAAGAGAAGAAACCCAGGGTGAAACTTAAATATTTGATGGATGCTAGGGAAAGAGGGGGTTTTGGCGTACCGAACCTAAGGCTCTATTATGAGGCGGCATGCCTACTATGGATAAAGGACTGGGCCTCCCTGAAAGATACTGATCTATTAGACCTGGAAGGGTTTGATTTAAGATTTGGGTGGCATGCCTACCTTTGGCAGGGAAAGGACAAGGTCCATAGAGGATTTACTAACCATATAATTAGGGGATCACTCATAGAAGTTTGGAACAGGAAGAAAAATGTGATTGAACAAAATACTCCCTGGTGGCTTTCACCCGTGGATATCATTAAAATAAAGAAATTAAATATGACCGGTAAAAGATGGACTTATGAGGATTTATTAATTAAAACAGAAGAAGGGTGGAAATTAAGAACACAGGATGAATTGAAAGAGAAGATTAAGGATTGGTTCCACCTTCACCAAGTTAGTGCAATATGGAGGGAACATAAGAGAATAGGTATGGGAGAAAATAAATCAAGATACCAAACCGAGATTATGGAGAGTAATAGCAAATTACTGTCTAAGATGTATAGGCAATTGCTGGAAAGTGAAAATAAAGAAGTGTTAATTAAAGAAGTAATGATTAAATGGAACAAAGATCTAGGATATGAGATAGGATATGACAAATGGCAAATATTATGGAAAAAAGGGATGAGATTTACCGTATGTGCTGACTTACGTGAGAATATGTATAAGATGATGTACCGCTGGTATCTGACCCCAGCAAGACTAGGGAGAATGTATAGAACAGCAGATAATACCTGCTGGAGATGTAAAGATAAGGTGGGGACTTTCCTCCATATCTGGTGGACCTGTGAGGAAGTGAAGGGTTTCTGGGGTCAAGTTTATGAGGAGTTAAAGAAAATTTTGAAGTATAACTTTCCCAAGAAGCCTGAAGCGTTCCTCCTAGGGATGATAGGAGAAGAGATAAAAAAGACAGATCAGACTTTCTTCCAATACGCCACCACCGCTGCGAGAATTCTAATAGCAAAGAATTGGAAATCTCCAGAAATACCTACAATGAGAGAATGGCAGGAGAAAGTATATCAATACCTGGAATTGGCGAGACTTACACAATATATTAGGCGAGATAAACCGATAAAAAAGATAGAAGAATGGTCTAAATTCATAAGCTACCTTGAGATTAATTTGAGAATTAATAACTTAACAGTAGATGATGCTTAACTCCTTCGACATATAAAGATAAATGAAAATAACTGCAGATGATAAATGTAGAATATTTAACCCAAAGCTGAGGTTAATGGAAGTCAACTGTATGTAAGGGAATGATTGAAAGTGGTTTACTTTGTGATGTTTGGTTTTTTTTTTTTCTTTTTTCTTTTTCTTTCTCTACTTTTTTTTTGTTATTCCTCTTTTTTAGAAGCATGTGTTTTAATGTGCTATTTGTATTGTATTTTTTTTTTTTACGATACAATCACTTTTGTATGAGAAAGTATACCTGATTGCAATAAAGTTTTTCAATTAAAAAAAAAAAAAAAAAATCATTTTAATATTCCATTGTGTATTTTTGTAAACTGTTTAGAAAGCTCTCTTACCATCATGCAGTTTATAATAAAGGTAAAGGGACCCCTGACCATTAGGTCCAGTCGTAGACGACTCTGGGGTTGTGGTGCTCATCTCGCTTTACAGCTTCCGGGACATGTGGCCAGCATGAGTAAGCCGCTTCTGGCGAACCAGAGCAGCGCACGGAAATGCCGTTTACCTTCCCGCCGGAGCGGTACCTATTGATCTACAGTCATACCTTGGTTTACATTCGCTTCAGGTTACAGACTCCGCTAACCCAGAAATAGTACCTCGAGTTAAGAACTTTGCTTCAGGATGAGAACAGAAATAGTGCTCTGGCGGTGCGGCAGCAGCAGGAGGCCCCATTAACTAAAGTGGTACTTCAGGTTAAGAACAGTTTCAGGTTAAGAACAGACCTCTGGAACAAATTAAGTACTTAACCCAAGGTACCACTGTACTTGCACTTTGACGTTCTTTCAAACTGCTAGGTTGGCAGGAGCAGGGGCCGAGCAACGGGAGCTCACCCCGTCGTGGGGATTTGAACCGCCGACCTTCTGATCGGCAAGTCCTAGGCTCTGTGGTTTAACCCACAGCGCCACCCGCGTCCGGTTTATAATATATAATAACAAATTCAATAAAAAAAACCACATACACGCCTTTTCCTTTCAGAGTTTAAGCCGTAGTGCAACATACTATTCAGTAACTGGATGTTGGTTACTTCTTGGCCTTATGCTTTGCGCTGCCTGTGGTCAAGTAGAGATTGAAAGACCTGGGGGGAAACAGGTGTCCCCCCCATTTTCCCTCAAAGCCTTTTTTTAGAAGTCCATGAGAAAAATGACAAAGAGGAAGAGGAAGAAGAAATGGAAAAGGATAGCAGTAGTTCAAAAAATGAGATAGAATAAACTGTATATGTTGTTTCTTCTGGTTTTGTTTTTGTTTTGGATTTTGTTTTGGATTATTTCTTTAAGCACTACTCAAAGGGTAGACCTTCTATGGAGCTTAAATATTGAGGTGGACCTTAACTTTATTTGCTGTTGGCTCTAAGGGGCAAATCTGATTATTTTTAATGTTGATGGTTTCTTGCTTTTTTGTTGCTTTTGAGGAAAAGGGGTTGGTTACCTGTTTTGTTGCAAGCATAATATTTTATCTACACTGTGTTTTACACAATTTGTAAAACTACTTGTCAGGGGTTCAGGGACAGAGGCACAGGTGAGGGGGGAGACGGAGAGCGATGGGGAAGAAACCCAGGACAGTGAGGAAGAGGATGACAATGACTTGAGGTCTTCCATGAGTCTCTCAAGTGAATCGGAGGATTCCCAGAAGGGGGCGCCCCTGGTCAAGCCAAGGGGGGTCAAAGGGGGGACTTGCCAGGAGCAGGGAAGCAGCAGGGAAACCCCGAGTGGGAGTGGGAGATCGGGGTCGGCTTCCCAGGAGGAACGGAGTGAGAAGGGTGGAGTTCCCAGTGTGACACACGGAGCAGAGCAGGAAGGAGACAGGGGAAGGAGATCGGGGCAGGACGTCCTGCCGGAAGGGGCGGAGAGTAGTACACGGAGTAGTGTAGCTGTCAAAAGGAAGGTCAGGGGTAGCGAACGCGCGCCAAGTTCAAATGTGGAGGCGCGCGGAAATGCAGAGAGCCCGGAGGAGGAGCCTGGCCCCAAAGCACGAAGGAGGGGGGAGCAGGCATCTGAGGGATCCGCGTCAGGGGAAAGCAGGAGGGAAGGAACCCAGGGCGGCAGAAAGACCCTGCGGAAAAGAAAGGACAGGAAGAGGTGGTCTAGCACAAGCCTCTTAAACTGGTGTAGAGGCGGGACCGATTCAGAGGGGACTTCAAATGTCTAGGCTAAGAGACGCGGGGCTGCGCGCCTCGGTTGTGGAACCAATAATGAACTGCAATAAACATCCTTGTATATAAGAAGAGCCTGGAGTTGGTCTTTTGTGAGCTGAGACCTGAGGCAGCCCTGACAGTAAGTCCCCTCCCAAAAGTCCCCTCCCAAAAGCTGTTGTCCGTGCCGATCCAAAAATCCTTTGCCTCTTTCTCTTGCCGGTAGCAGAGCATACACAGCGGCGAGAAGCAATTGCAGCACGTTGGTAATAATTCAGAACAGACACAAGGCATTCCTTATCTTCTCTTGCCTTTAATCATGAAGTTTAACAGCATAAATTCAGACCTGGCGAAAGCTCGCCCATTGTCTCCCTCTCGCATAGAGACAGAGAGCAGACTGAAACTCTCAGAGTCAAACCACTCCCGTAAAAGTTTCTAACCACGCCTCAGGAAAGAGACGTCACACAGAACTCCTTAACCCTGTGAGTTCTGAAACCAATAACACCCCCTCTCGTCTTGCATCCTGAGGGAAACTGTGAACCCCTATTTACAGATCTCTTTGAGTTCAACTCACCTCCCATTGCCTTTTGCCTCCCACTGGCATCTACCCCAGGCAATTGTTGAATCCCTTCCACACTCCCAGAATCACACTGTGCGAAACCAACCCACGCACTGGTGACCTGAAACCTCTCCGGTGGAATCCCCTTTGTGGTCCGAATTGACCGCCGGAGCACAACCTCGGGTGCTCCTCCTGATCCACTGGGATCAGCAAGTGTGTCTCCAGAAAGCTCAGAAGACCCCCCCCCCTCTGACTTGCTGCGTCTTCGGGCCTTCTGCACTTGGCTAACAGGAGATGAAGGCTCGCTCTTGGGTTCTCTCTTAACCTGTGGAGAAACCCACCCCTGTGCTTGACCATCATCAGCAACCTGGTCTTCAGCAACAGGCTCCGCCTCCGCCTCTGCCTCTCCTTCCTCCCTTTCTTCCTCCCTTTCCTCCCCCTCAGAATCGGACAAGCATTCTGAGAGAAAATCAGAACTAACCTTAGGCCGTGACCAACCACCCTGCTCAAAGAACTCAGCATGCTTGCTGACCAGCAGCTTGGTCTGATCACCCTCTGGGTATGCAAACTTCCACCCATTTGTTGCAGGATCATACCCACAGAAGATCATGTCCTGACACCTAGGACCACCCTCCTTCCGTTGCGCTTTTGGTATTGGCACTGAAGCCCTGGAACCAAACGAACGGAAGAAATGCACCTGTGGCTTTTGCTTGTGCAACAGAAAATACGGTGTGTCACCTACATCGTGATTGTAGGACCTGTTAAAAACAAAGCTGGCAAATTTCCAAGCCTCACTCCAAAAGCTCTGAGGCAGCCCAGAGTCACACAGTAAAACCTTGACAGCTTCAGCCAGTGCTTCACTCCTGTGCTCTGCCACGCCTCTCTCTTGAGGAGACTTTGCACCCGTCACCTGGTGACGAATTCCCTTCTGCTTGAAAAACTCCTTCAGAGCAGACCCTGTGAACTGTGACCCACGGTCGCTCCTGAACTCTTGCACCTTGGTGGAGAACCTTAGTTCCACCTCCGCAACCCAATCCTGGATCAGTTGCGCCGCCTCCCTCTGTGACCTGAGAGAGAAACACCATAAATTCTGAGAAAAATCATCTGCCATCGTTAGCAGAAACCTGGCCCCACCCAGACTCTCACACTTCATGGGTCCTGTAAGGTCTGTGTGAACCAACTCAAAAGGTTTTGTGGTTACCCTCTTTACCCCGGGAAAACCGCTCCTTTGGACCTTCCTGCATGCCCTGCACTCTAGGGATCTCTCACATGGTGTGATTTTACAACCTTTGGTGCAGCCGGGCAACCTCTTAACATCTTCCAGACAAGCATGAGACATTCTCTTGTGCCATATATGAACACATGAATCATGGCTGGGAACACTAGCACACTGCGCCTTTGCTTTTCCTGCATTCCCACCACCCTCCAGAGGTGTTTCCAGAACAAAGAGATTGTTCTTGCTTTCCACGTTGACAAGTTGTCTCCCCCCTCTGAAAATGGAACAGGTATCATTTTCAAAACAAATTTTGTACCCCTGCTTCGCAAGAGCAGGTACAGATAACAGGCAACAATTCATCCCTGGTACAATGAAGCACTCCAGCTCCGCCTGCAAAACAGAAATATAAACATCAGCAACATTAGAAACTGATTTTTGTGTCCCATCAGCTAATGTAACAGTAGTTCCAGCTGAAACAGCCCTGCAATTCCGCAGCCTCCCAGTAGATGGCGTCCCAATGAGGTGATGACTCGCTCCTGAATCCAACACCCACTTCACAGCTGTGTCCCTGCTGGTATTGTTCTGTAGCGTTGCCATGGCAGCAACAAACGTCCCGCTGCACCTGTCCTTGGCAGCCTCTGAAACCGCAACATCCTGCGTTGCTCTGAAGACTGGGCTTATCTCAGAGTTCCCAGACAACTCTGCAGCCGTTATCTCCCTCTGCAGCAGATGGCTAACCTTGAAGCCTTCAGCTCTGTCCTGTTTCCCAGGCTTCGACTTACGACGCAAACAACTCTTGGCAGCCTTTGGAAAAAGAGGCTTCTCTGAGCTTTTACTGCTCACCGCCCCCCCCCCACTTCTCATAGGGCTCCCAAGATGCTTTCCTGCACCCCCTGTGATGAGTAAAGGGCCCCCAGCAGCTTGCCTCTCTCCAAGCTTCTCACGCAGACACGTTGCATCACCCACGCAGCTTTTAGACTCTGCAAAACTGGCAGCAACAGCAGCAGTGGCAATAGTCCCTTTGTCCCCCTCAGGGGTCCCACAGCTTTTCCCAGCTGTGCACCGGCTTCCACGAAGGTGGTCAGTGCCCTCTTGCCTCTCCTGTTCTAATGCAGCCATCTCCCGGCCCTTGCTTCCGCCCCCAGCTTTACACACTTCCTGGAGAGCTAGCCAAGCGACCTCAGGTTTCCTTGCATCCAGAACTACAGGCCTTAAATCAGCACTTACATTCTCAGCCAGAAAAGTAAGCACACGCTCCTCAGCTTCACGTTGGCTTGCAACCGCCCCAGCTGACGTAGACATCGGTTGGACCAATTCCCAGAGCTTGGCTCCGACTAGGGACAACTCTGCTAAATAACTCCACTCCAACCACGTTTGAATGGTTAATTTCGCACATGGCAGCTTAAGCTCAAAGCAATGTTCCTGGGACTGAGCCATCTCCTCCCCGGGGTAAGCGTACTCACGACTGGTATCAGCTTCCTCCGGCTCCCGGCAGATCGGCTCTCCTCCCAGCGAGCTCCTTCCAGCCTCAAAGACAGCTCCGGCTGGCCCCAGCAACTTTTCAGCTAGCTTGCTGGCTTCCCCCACACGTGGGACGTTCCTGCAAAGCTTCAAAGCGTTGGCAAACACCCATAACCTATGGCAGCCGAGAGGCCAAAAGTGCCATGAGTGCCAAGAAAAACAAACATGGAGCCTGGCACGCTTCCGCTTGCGCAGCTTTGCTGTTGTCCGTGCCGATCCAAAAATCCTTTGCCTCTTTCTCTTGCCGGTAGCAGAGCATACACAGTGGCGAGAAGCAATTGCAGCACGTGGGTAATAATTCAGAACAGACACAAGGCATTCCTTATCTTCTCTTGCCTTTAATCATGAAGTTTAACAGCATAAATTCAGACCTGGTGAAAGCTCGCCCATTGTCTCCCTCTCGCATAGAGACAGAGAGCAGACTGAAACTCTCAGAGTCAAACCACTCCCGTAAAAGTTTCTAACCACGCCTCAGGAAAGAGACGTCACACAGAACTCCTTAACCCTGTGAGTTCTGAAACCAATAAAATATGTGACTTTCCTTCTTGATCTGCACACACACAGGAGAGGGTTCTTGTGTGTTTGACCTCCTATGACACATACTTCAACCCACCAGAGAGCTGCCCATTTATATTTCCCCACCCCCATCCCCACTGCAACCACCTAGGCTGAAATAATTTCCTGGTAGAGCATATACAGTATTTCACATGCAGAAGGTCCCAGTTTAAATCCCCAGCATCTCCAGGTGGCCCTGGAAATGTCCTCTGTGTGAAACTCTGGATGGTTGCTGCTAGTCTGTGTAAACAGTGGTCTGAATTGGTTTAAAGGAGAGCCTGATGGGACAGGCTATGACCCTGTCACTTGCTGGGGATTGGAGTGGGGAGCGTTTTAGATAGTATCCTAAATACAGAGCTATATTGTATCGTTGCACAATTGGGGTTTTTTATACTGTAACTTAAGCATGCAAGGGCGTCTACTTGAATAAAACATGGGGGGGCAGGTTAGGGACTTGAATCCATTTCTCCCCATCTGGTTGCCTCCACCCCCCCACAAAAAAAAATCAACAAGGGTTGGCTGGTTGCAAAATTATGCATCTTAAGGCAGCCCTGTTCAGGGAAGTTTTTAACGTGTGATATTTTATTGTATTTTTGGTTTTTATGGAAGCCGCCCAGAGTGGCTGGGGAGGCCCAGCCAGATGGGCGTGGTATAAATAATAAATTATTATTATTATTATTATTATTATTATTATTATTATTATTAGCCTACTTGGGCATATTTTTAGAATCCACCTTATTTCTGTGACAGTAAATTGTTTTAAATTGCTTTTAAATAATTGTTTTCCCTAAGTCCCATAGCTTCCACACTATCTGCAGCCTCTTTGTTTTGTTGGTCCATCTTCTGTTCTAAGGACCCTTTATTCTGGATGTTTTTTGGAGACTGGGGAGAGTCTTGTAAGTCTACTTACTGACTCCCTCAACTGAGTCATAGTCCCCGTTTTCTGTGAGGTATGTACCGTAAATCTGGTCTTGTTGCTATGGAGATGGGAGCTTCTGTTCCTCTGGCTTTGCTGTTCTTGGCTGAGCTCTTTATCTCACCAAGGTCATTGTTCCATTCCTATGGCAGTTACTTGTTCCCTGGATCTGTTTAACCCTTAGTTTGCACAATGGAGGGCAGGTACTGTCTTTAAAAACTCTTGTCAAGTATATTTGGGACTTTGCCAAAAGATCTTGCATTTGCAAAAGCTTAGATGGAGTTCTATTCTGGTGAAACGTGATAACTAGTCTTTTATGGTAATTGTTCCTTGGCAGCCAATATAAGTTTTTAAAGTCTAAATTTGATTGTTCATAGTGGAGAATTTGGCTTGGAGAGTAGAAAACTGTTCACGGAGTATAAAACTGCTTTCTTGCTTCCCCAGCGGTCAGATATATAATCAAAGAACGAATCTGGGACATAGAATTCCGAACTGATTTTATCCAATCTTCTAAAATCTATAAATCTCTACACGAACCCCAACGATCCCATCCAGCAAATTACATAAGTACACTGGATACCCTAAACCAGGCATAGGCAAACTTGGCCCTCCAGATGTTTTGGGACTACAACTCCCATGATCCCTAGCTCACAGGACCAGTGGTCAGGGATGATGGGAATTGTAGTCTCAAAACATCTGGAGGGCTGAGTTTGCCTATGCCTGCCCTAAACATCATTGGACATCTTCCAGAGCTTGTCTTAATGTTCTCGCTTCAGCACTACTAGAGTGCAGATACCATGACCCCTGTTGAACAAATGTTATGTCCATGCAACTCTAGTGAGGTTGAATCCATTGGACACATTCTTATATACTGCCTACTGTACTGTGGTGCTCGAAGAGAGCTAATTTTACCTGGCTGCTCATAGGAAATCATAGAATCTTAGAGTTGGAAGGGGTCCCAAGGGTCCTCTAGTCCCACCCCCTGCAATGCAGGAATCTCAGCTAAAGCATCCATGACAGATGGCCATCCAACCTCTGCTTAAAAACCTCCAAGGAAGGGGTGGGTAAAGGAGGCAAGGAATACCTGACAGAGATGTTGTAAAGATTAAAAGAATACATACCTGCAGCATCTGAACACTTGAGCACAATGCAAACACTTGTTACTGTTACTATATTTAATGTTTACTTGCTGTATTAACTCTTAACTGTTGCAGTGTTTGAATGTGCTTGCTCTTATTTATTATATGTGGATGCTTATTTTAATGTTTCAATGAAATGATTTTATTGTGCATATTTATTACATATTTTGTAATTTGTTTTATACTTGTAAGACCACTGTGGATTATTATTATTACTATTATTATTGTGACTATTATTACTGAACTTGAAAGAAATTTGAGAAAGTGAAACAAATGTGCAACTACTAGATTATTTGGAGAGGGACTGTGAGAAGAGAAGAGGAGGGAGGGGAAGTAGAAATATAGTTTTATGAGCAGTTCCTCCTAAAAAATGGGGTTGGGGGAACAGATGATGTCTCAGACCTCTCCAAAGTTGCCTTCCAGCCTTACTTAAAACAAGAAAGGAACTCGCCAGCCTCTCCACCCCCCCAACTCCCAAAACAAAGCTCATTTTGCTTAAAAACACACACTCATACACACCCCTTCTCTTCTTTTGCCTCTTCTCTTCTGACAAAAGGGGGTGGTAGCAGAAAGTGGGGTAGGGGAGTTGACCGCCCAGGGAAGAATGAAGAAGCAGAGAGAAACCAATCCACCCCCTCTCCAAAAACGTGCCCTGTTAAAAGAGTGACAAAAAACTGCTGGCTTAAACACAAGCAGCTCTGGAGGGGAGGGGTGGGGGTGGGCTGAAAAAACCAGCTGCTCTGCTGTTTTTTCTACAGCAGACCAGCAGACAATTTGCTTTGCAGCTCTTGCAAACAGTAGCACAATGGAATCAGATTTCTTCTTCCTGCGTATCTAAAGGCTTCTTGCAGAGTGCCTTAAGCTCAACAACCTGGTAACAGGTTTTCAGCTTTTGTGCTTGCTCTTAGGGATGTTGCCCTTGCTGGAGATTTTGGTCGCAACATTGCAACAGGAAATCTAAACTTGGTTGCAAGGTGGCGCTATTGAATTGCAAAAAGCACGTGTTCGTTTTGAATCCTGGGCCGAATGTACCTCGACCCCAAGGAGTTGGCTCCAATGAGTGATACCCAAGTGAATGTGATATGGACATCAGTGCTTCTGGAGATGTAAGCCTTTGTAGTTTTCAGTGGTGCCCTCAGGGAAGTGGTTCAGTGTAGCTAATACTCTGCCCTCCAACATTCCACATCCTCACCCGTTCTCCAGCAGCCGCTATGAGCTACCCAGGGGAGGGGGTTGGTGGCGGCGGCAATGGCCATGGAGAGTCCACAGGATGCTCCCTCACCGCCGCAGCTCAGGACAAGTGCCGGCTCCTCCCTGAATTTGGTGGCGGCAGCACTGACATGGGGAAACAGGGACATTCCCAGTTCAAATCAGAAGCCAGGATGGCTTTCGTAATTCTGGGACTCTCCCTGGAAAATAGGGATACTTGAAGGGGGTGCAAGGGTATGCAATACTGAGAAAGTTGGGCCAATGGTCCTCAGCACCACAAAGCAACTTCCTATGTCCTCTCTGTCACTTATACTTCCAAACAGACAAGTATATGAAATTGAGCCCCAGTCCTGACTTGGTTTCTAGGTTGCTCCCCGCTGCCTCTGAGTATCTTCCTCTGCTACTGCATTCCCACCAGCCTCTGACCCTCCTAACTACCCCCATAGCAGCAGAGCATGTCTCTCCCCCTCCCCTTCACCACCCTCTCAAGTCCCCTACGTGGGAAGCAGAATGCCTTCCAAATGTTGGTGTGGGACTCTGGGAGAAAAAGGGGGCCACTGCCTCCATACAAGGCAAGTGAGTGTTACTGTAGCACCTATAAAATTCCGGTGAAGCAGTGAGGTGGCTGCTCCTGTGTTCACCATCTGGATGACCCCTGGAAGATTGAAAGAGCAGGTGTGGAGTGGACAGTGGCAGCAGTAGCAGGATACTCTTGGTGATGGGCTCTGGGAAGCCATTCTGGGATGCTCTGCATGTTGCCTCTTCTCTGTACACTGCCCAAAGCAAAGGTGTGTGGCAGATGGGCAAATCCTTTATCACCTTTGTGGGAAGCTTTTGCTGCTTTGCCTGTCTGTGTTCTCTGTACAGTAAATCATAAATAACTTGTCTGCAAAGACAAAAAGATTTCTGGGGCTGGGTCTTCCAATCACTTTGCTACAAGATGGTGCTTGCTTGCCGGTGTAGGGAATCAGTCACTGTTTGTTCCAAACAAGTCTCCCCGTTATGTTACTTGCTCTCACTTACAGAATCTGGTCTTCTTTTCTTTAATGCTGCTCTCCCTTTATCTGTCCCCATATGATGTCTGCACTCTGTGGTGCCCATGCTGCCCAATGTGAAATTCAAAGAAGAAGAAGAAGAAGAAGAAGAAGAAGAAGAGGAGGAGTTTGGATTTGATATCCCGCCTTTCACTCCCCTTCAGGAGTCTCAAAGCGGCTAACAATCTCCTTTCCCTTCCTCCCCCACAACAAACACTCTGTGAGGTGAGTGGGGCTGAGAGACTTCAGAGAAGTGTGACTGGCCCAAGGTCACCCAGCAGCTGCATGTGGAGGAGCAGGGAAGCGAACCCGGTTCCCCAGATTACGAGACTACCACTCTTAACCACTATACCACACTGGCTCTTGAATGAAAAGTTTACTTTCTGTGAGGAATGTAGGAGGCACTCTGTATACACTAGTGCAGTGTTTCCCAACCTTTTTTGGGCAAAGGCACACTTGTTTCATGAAAAAAATCTCGAGGCACACCACCATTACAGCCCCGTGACGTCAGCGCGCAGCGTCACGCCGGGACGCACGAAAGTGTAAGTTTCAATTTTTTCCCCTCCCCCTTGCCTTCCTTCTGTGCCAACTGCCAAAAAGCCAAGAAAAAAGCCAAGACTTTAGGGCAGCAGGTCGACACGGAAGAAGCTCCTACCTAAGGACAGGTGCGACGGCCGTGTCCTCTTCTGCCACACTTGGCAGCCCTGCCTCACGGTCGTGACTCCCACCCTGATTTCTCCCCGCAGGTCGAGCGGCACAGGCAGCCCAATGTGTCCAGCCCAGACACAAGCCCCGCTTCCCCACTCTAGATCCTGAATGCGACCAAGTGCTCTGGACTCCCGAGCAGGGTGGGAAAGAGGACTCGCATCTGGTAGCCTCCGGGCTCCTCGCCTGCTCGAGGGATGGCATTGCAGGCAAGCTGCCGGCCGTCGCCATCGCCGCCCCCTCATGCGAGTGGACCTGCCCGGAGTGGTGGGCCGGAGGAGGCTCGCTCTCTGTGGGGATGTGGCCCGCACGTGCGGCCCCGCTTCCTCCTGCCCAGGGCTGAGCTCCTTACCCGCGATCTCGGTCTCGTGCACGCGGATCCCACTTATTCCGAAGCTCGCGCCACTAGCCGGGGCTCTCACAACGTGCCAGGGCGAGGCGGCGCGGCCCACTGACGTCATCGCGGCTCGCCGCCACCCTCGACTTCCCTGTTCCCTCCCCTCCCTCGGGTCGCTGTGGTTACCGAGGACTGCAAGCTGTGGTTACCGAGGACTGCAAGGACTGCAAACTTCATGCATGCGCAGGCCCAGTAGCGAGCGGCGATGGGGCTAGCCGGAGAAGAGAGGGCGAGCCCCCTCCGCTCCGGCCCTAAATAGGGCAAGCCACGCCCCCTCCAGCCAGCCGATTGGCTGGCCAGGAGGCGTGGCCGGATGGGATTCCCCTGCTCTCGCGGGGGCTGAGACCAGCCCCCGCTCACGTGGGGAAGGGCGTGATGCCCGCAACCCCACCTCCTGGGGCAGGCCCGGAAGTGGCTATGCGAAAACTTCGCGCATGCGCAGGCCCAGTAGCGAGCGGCGATGGGATGTGGGAGGGAGCTCGCTCGCCGCCCCGCGTGTGCTCGCCGCCGCCGCCCCGCCTCTCGCCGCCCGACTCGCCCGCCTCCCTCCCACGGAACACAAGGCAACGTTCCACGGCACACTAGTGTGCCGCGGAACACCGGTTGGGAAACACTGCACTAGTGGCCAAAATTGTGGAAACCTTTTGGAAAAAGTGTATCTCCGAGGTTTGATGGCTCATAACACCACTAGTTTTTGGACTAATACCATAAAATTATATATCAATGGAAAGATAATTTAATGAAGAATGTAATGCAATAAATTTTATGAAGGATTATTTATTACAACAGCAGTCATCAAGAAGAAACATGAAACACATAGGAAAAATGAGATATACAAAAATTCTCACCATGTCAGTTAATACTTAGTTGGGTAACCTTTAGCTTTAATTACGGTCTTACAACGCCTTCCCATGGAGTGAACCAAGTTTCTTTAGTTCTGCAGTTGTAATAATGTGAAACCCAGATTGAATTATTGCCTCTATTAATTGGGTTTTATTGCTGAGTTGCTTCTGACTAACAAGGTTCTTTAGTCGGCTCCATAGATTTTGGATTGGGTTAAGGCATGGGTAGGCAAACTAAGGCCCGGGGGCCAGATCCGGCCCAATCACCTTCTAAATCTGGCCCGCGGGTGGTCCGGGAATCAGCATGTTTTTACATGAGTAGAATGTGTGCTTTTATTTTAAATGCATCTCTGGGTTATTTGTGGGGCATAGGAATGCATTAATTCCTTTTTTTCAAAATATAGTCCAGCCCCCCACAAGGTCTGAGGGACAGTGGACCGGCCACCTGCTGAAAAAGTTTGCTGAGCCCTGGGTTAAGGTCTCTGGGCTATGTGTTTTGGGGCATTTACATTCCCATTAATGATGCAAATTCTGCTCACACCTTTTGCTGTCACACAACCCCAGATCATGGTAAGTGTAATGCAAGCAGGATGTAAATCTCCTCTGATTCTTCTCACATATTTCATGCCATCACTACTAAGCAAAGAGATTTTGGTTTCATCACTCCAAATAGCACTGTCCCATTGTTCCGCTGTCCAGTTAACATGGGTTTTAGCCCAGTTTAATCTTTTCAACCTTTGTTTGAGAGATAACAATGCCTTTTTTAAAAAACAAACTGGAACGTGTCCAGAGGAGGGCAACCAAAATGGTCAAAGGCCTGGAAACGATGCCTTATGAGGAACGGCTAAGGGAGCTGGGCATGTTTAGCCTGGAGAAGAGGAGGTTAAGGGGTGATATGATAGCCATGTTCAAATATATAAAAGGATGTCACATAGAGGAGGGAGAAAGGTTGTTTTCTGTTGCTCCAGAGAAGCGGACACGGAGCAATGGATCCAAACTACAAGAAAGAAGATTCCACCTAAACATTAGGAAGAACTTCCTGACAGTAAGAGCTGTTCGACAGTGGAATTTGCTGCTAAGGAGTGTGGTGGAGTCTCCTTCTTTGGATGTGCTGGTCCCGGGGGGCGAAAGGTACTAATACCGTAGCCGAAGTTCAGTCCAGAGTCACTAGCAGGGAAGACGATCACTAGATGAGACGCGAGGTCCGAACCAGGGAACCGGGCGGGGAAGCAGGAACGCAGGTAGAGCAGAAGCAGGGAGCCAGGCGGGGAACAGGAACACTGGTGGGTCAGCAGCGGGCAGCCGGGCGAGGAACAGGACACCAGAGAGTCAGGAGCAGGAAGCCGGGCGAGGGACAGGAACACCGGAGAGTCAGGAGCAGGAAGCCGGGCAAGGAACAGGCACACTGGGAGTGCAGATCTAGGTCTGGGTAAAGCAGGTACTCCACAACGACGTTGCTCCCGCAACCTGGGACCGGGCTGCCCGACCTTTATCTTCTTCTAAGGCCGGGGGTGGTCCCGGCCCCCAGGAGCCCCGCCTCTCCTGGCCTTAAGGCGAGCACTCCTCCTGGGAGAGACCAGTTCCCTTCGCCTCTCTGCCCTAAGCCTCTGCAGTTCAGGAGAGGCCGAAGGGTTACTGGGCCCCGGGGGAGGCTCACCTGAAGCCACTGATTCCTCCAGCACCTCTGGGGCCAGAATGGTCTCACCTGGTGCCTGCCCCTGAGGATCTGGCACAGGTGCAGGCTCCTCAGCATCTAGGCCTTGCCCCAGTTCAGCCGGCCCTGGAGGCAGGGACTCCTGTGCTGGCTGGGATTCCTCCGGTTCACTCTCAGACTCGGAATCCCAGGCCATCACATTGGAGGTCTTTAAGCAGAGGCTTGACAACCATATGTCAGGAGTGCTCTGATGGTGTTTCCTGCTTGGCAGGGGGTTGGACTCGATGGCCCTTGTGGTCTCTTCCAACTCTATGATTCTATGATAACAATTTGAACTTAATCTCAACAAAGACGTAGATGTAAATGTGGTGTGGGACACAGGCACGGTGGTCATGAAGGGGATATATGATCCAACAGAATGCGTACCAAAAAATAAGAGAGGCAATTATTCAAGGTATTTTAAAGGAACTAACAAAAAGAAAGAAAGACATTAGTAAGAAATCAGGTAATAGAGTTAGAACAAGAGATAAAAATATTACAAGCACAATACTCTGTTAATTAACCAAGACATAGAATCAGGTGGTCTGCAGAGTCTTGTGCAGCCACGCTAACCCACAAAACACCTGATTCTCCCAGAGGCGCTGCATCAGAGAAAAGAGGCATCTTGCGTATTTTGCTGCTGTGGTGCCTGGCAAACCAGCTGACTGTAGCCAGGCAGGTGGAGATACTAGGCCCCAAGGGTGGCACCCGGACATCTCCATCCAGTCACAAAAGGCCGGTTGCCAGTTGCAAAATGCGATTGGCGCCCGGCTAATTTTGAACGCTGCTATTATGGTGCTTGTTGATATATGGCAGGCATGTCCAACTTCAAGTAGCCTGTGATCTACATCTACCATCCATTATCAAAAACTGGCAGTGATCTACCACACTCTTCCATTGGCATTCTTCAACTGTGAGAACAGGATGCTGGACTCGGTGGGTACTTAGCCTGAGCCAACAGGCTCTTCTTATGTTCTATTTTCTCCACCACTTAGGCTGGGTTCAAACATCATTACCTTGGAGGTGTGAGAGACACAGCAGCAATGCTCCTTCCCACTTCACCCCAGAAAGGCCAGGGAAGAGCCGAAAAAGAAGAAGAAGTAGGAGAAAAGGAAGATAGGTTATAAGTAAATCAATTTAAATTTATTTAATTGGCCTTTATCATGGCTCTAAAATTATGGAATTGGAATATTAATGGGATGAACGACAAAAAGAAGCGAAATAAAATGAACAATTTTTACAAAAGAAAAATTTGGACATTATATGCTTACAAGAAACACATGTGGCAAGGAGACACAGAAAATTTTGATCAACAAAAGACTGGGGAATGAATTTATATCTTCGGATAAAGAGGGAAAAAAGGGTTGTTTTATATATGAAAAACAAAATTGAATCTCAACAAATATTCAAAGACGAAGAAGGAAGAATCATAGCAGTTCAGATCAAATGGCAAGGCGAAAATCTAATAATTGTCGGGATCTATGCACCTAATGGTAATAAGACTGAATTCTATAAAGCTTTGGAAGAAAAACTTTTTGAAGATATGGACCAGAAAATCATAATAATGGGAGATATGAATGGAGTGGTTTCATTGGAAATGGACAGATTAAGAGAAGGAATAAATAAAGAAGGGAAACTACCTAGGACCTTTTTTACAATGACCAAGAACTGTAATTTGATTGATATCTGGAGACTTAGACACCCATTGGAGAAGCAATTTACTTACTACTCAGAACCGAATCAGTCAATGTCAAGAATCAATCAAATATGGGTATCGAATGAATTGACCCCAAGAATCCAACAAATTGAAATACAACCTAAAGTAATTTCAGATCACAGTCCAATAAAAATGGAACTACAGTGGTGCCTCGCAAGACGAAATTAATTCGTTCCGCAATTCTCTTCGTCTTGTGGTTTTTTCGTCTTGCGATGCACGGTTTCCCATAGGAATGCATTGAAAATCAATTAATGCGTTCCTAGGGAAACCGCCTTCAGACCAGGTCCGGGGACAGTCTGTCCCCGGACCTCTTCTGAAGGCTGGGGGGGGGGACAAGGGCTTTTCTTCCCACCCCCAGCATTTTAAAAAACCCCGGGACAGCGGAGGACTTCTCCGCTGTCCGGGGCGATTTTAAAATGCTGGCGGGCGGCATTTTAAAATCGCCCAGGGACAGCGGAGGACTTATCCGCTGTCCGGGGTGATTTAAAAGCCCCTGGGAAGGTAGGCAGGGGGGACAAAGACTTTTGCCCCCTGCCAGCCTTCCTCTTCTGAAGGCTGGCGGGGGCGAAAGTCTTTGCTCCCCCCCCCGCCTGCCTTCAAAAGCTGTCCGGCCAAGGCTTCGCGGACCTCTCCGCCAGCAGCGGCAGCGCTGCCGCTGCTGGCGGAGGGTTGCCGGCATGCCGAAGCCTGCGCGCGCTGACATCAGCGCTCCCAGGCTTCGCGGACCTCTCCGCCAGCAGCGGCAGCGCTGCCGCTGCTGGCGGAGGGTTGCCGGCATGCCGAAGCCTGCGCGCGCTGACATCAGCACCGCGAAGCCTGGGAGCGCTGATGTCAGCGCGCGCAGGCTTCGGCATGCCGGCAACCCTGCAAAAGAAAGAAGCATTTATTACTTTGATTCCAAAACAAGATTCGGACTTAACACAAGTTTAAAATTACAGACCTATTTCACTGTTGAATACGGATTACAAAATATTTGCGGGGATTTTAGCGAAGAGAATGAAAAAATACTGATAAGAACTATCCACAAAGACCAAGCAGGGTTTCTGCCAGGCAGACAAATGAAAGATAACGTAAGGAACATAAATAATATTTTGGAATATCTGACTGCCAGGAATGAGAAACAAACGGTATTAATGTTTGTGGATGCTGAAAAGGCATTTGATAATGTAGTATGGGATTTTATGTTGAAAAATTTGGAATATATGGAAGTGGGGAAAGAGTTTTTCAATGGAATCAAGGCAATATATACAGAGCAGAGAGCCAAGCTGATAGTCAATAATGTAGTGACGGAAGATATAAAGATATCTAAAGGACCAAGACAGGGTTGTCCGCTCTCGCCATTGTTATTTATAATGGTCCTTGAGGTCTTTTTAAATGTGATTAGACAAAATAGATCAATTAAAAGGGTGACAGTAGGTCAGAATGAATATTAAGTCAAAGCCTTTGCCGATGATCTGGTTATAACGATGGAAGAACCAATGGAAAGTGTTAAAGAAGTATTGAAGGAGATTGAACAATTTGGAAATGTGGCTGGTTTTAGATTGAATAAAAATATGGAGCATAATACGATAGAAATAATGCAACAACAGACAGAGATAGAGGTGGTGAAGAAAGTAAAATACTTGGGAATTTGGTTAACTCCTAAAAATATCGACCTGTTCCAGAATAACTATGTACAGGTTTGGAAGGGAATAAGGAATGACCTGGAGGTGTGGGGCAGAATGAAACTGTCTTTTTGGGGCAGAATCTCCGCGATAAAGATGAGCGTGCTTCCAGAGATGTTATTTTTATTTCAGAATATCCCCATTATTAAGGGGATAGGGATCTTTAAGGACTGGCAAAGAGTGATTTCAAGGTATATATGGCAGGGCAAGAAGCCAAGAATAAAATTTAAACTATTAACAGATGTGAAAGAAAGAGGAGGCTTCGCCCTGCCAGATATGAAATTATATTACGAAGCAGCATGCTTATGTTGGTTAAAGGATTGGATTAAATTAGAAAACATGGAATTACTAGACCTTGAAGGTTTTGATAACAGATTTGGTTGGCAGGCTTACCTATGGTGTGATAAGAAGAAAGTTCATAAAGGCTTTGCCAACCACATTTTCAGGAGTTCGCTGATAGAAGTATGGGACAGGTATAAAAGTCTATTGGAACCGAGAGTTGGCTATCCCCGCTGGAGGTTATGTGTGTAAAGAAAATTAATATGAGAGGTAAATGGGCTACATATGGGGAAGGGGAAGGAGGAAAATGGAAATTAAAACCATATGAACAAGTTAAAGATCATGTGTATGATTGGTTGCATTATTTCCAGGTAAACGAAATGTTTAAAAAAGATGTAAAGGAACGTTCCAAATAGATATAATAAATAATGAATATAAAATTTTGTCAAAAATGTATAAGATATTGTTGGAATGGTACACGAAAGATGAAGAGGTTAAATCGGTAATGATACAATGGGCCAAAGATTTTGGTTATAACATTCAATTTGAAGATTGGGAAAAATTGTGGAAAGAAAATTTAAAATTTACTGCATGCACGGCGTTGAAGGAAAATGTTGTGAAAATGTTTTATAGATGGTACATTACACCGGTAAAACTTGCAAAAATGTACGAAACATGCAATAAGTGTTGGAAATGTAAAGAAAAAGAGGGAATGTTTTACCATATGTGGTGGGAATGTAAGAAAGTGAGGAGTTTTTGGGAAGAGATATATAATGAATTGAAAAAGATGCTAAAATACACTTTTGTTAAGAAACCATAAGTTTTTCTCTTAGGGATAACAGGAAATGAAATAAGAAGAAAAGACTGTAAACTCTTCCAGTGTGCAGTTACTGCAGCAATAATTTTATTGGCCCAGAAATGGAAACAAGAGGAAGTACCGACGATGCAAGAATGGAGATTGAAATTAACGGACTATGCGGAACTGGACAGATTGACTGGGAAAATAAGATATGTTCGAAACCAAAAGTTCATCGAAGATTGGGGAAAGTTTGTAGATTATCTGAAAAATGTATGTGATGTGCAAACAACGCTAGTGGGGTTTCAAGAAGCACTGTAAAGTTTGAGATGTATTGTTAAAAAGAAATAGAAAGGGGAGGGAAGACAAATGGCAATACAATGAAGGGAATGCATATTGAAAAGTAAATATGGATGATTACCAGAGAAGAGGAAGGAAGTCAAAAAAGTGTAATTGGTTAAAACATGGAGAAAAATGTATAATTGTGTTGGAAAATTAATAAAAATGATATATATATATATAGAGAGAGAGAGAGAGAGATAGCAGGAGCAAAGGTATGCTTCACTTCTGCCAGGAAGTGTGCCATGCCTTGAGGCAGAATCCCCAGCCTGCTGCCACCCAGCTGCTTGGGAGCACAATACTCAATGCACTACTCTGGTGAGACAGTCCGCAGGCAGGTAGGGTCTCAGCCTGCGTACCACATGGAGCTGATAAACACCTGCCTTGGACACAGAATTGACCTGTGCCTCCATGGACAGCTGTGATTCCAGAATGACTCCCAGGCTGCGCACCTGGTCCTTCAGGGGCACAGTTACCCCATTCAGGACCAGGGAGTCTTCCACACCTGCCCGCCTCCTGTCCCCCAAAAACAGTACGTCTGTCTTGTCAGGATTCAACCTCAATCTGTTAGCCACCATCCATCCTCCAACCGCCTCCAGACACTCACACAGGACCTTCACCGCCTTCACTGGTTCCGATTTGAAAGAGAGGTAGAGCTGGGTATCATCCACATACTGATGAACACCCAGCCCAAACCTCCTGATGATATATCCCAGCAGCTGCATGTAGATGTTGAAAAGCATGGGGGAGAGGACAGAACCCTGAGGTACCTCACAAGTGAGAGCCCAGGTTTCTGAACACTCATCCCCCACCACCACTTTTGGAACACGACCCAGGAGGAAGGAGCGGAACCACTGTATAACAGTGCCCCCAGCTCCCAGCCCCTCCAGGTCCAGAAGGATGTTATGGTCAATGGTGTCAAAAGCCACTGAGAGATCCAGCAGAACTAGGAAACAGCTCTCACCTTTGTCCCTAGCCCGCCGGAGATCATCGGCCAGTGTGACCAAGGCAGTTTCAGTCCCATGATGAGGCCTGAATCCCGACTGGAAGGGATCCAAATGGTCCGATTCTTCCAGGCGTGCCTGGAGTTGTTCAGCAACCACTCGCTCAATCACCTTGCCCAAGAATGGAAGATTTGAGACTGGGCGATAGTTGGCTATCGTGGCCGCATCTAAAGATGGTTTTTTAAGAAGCGGTTCAATAACCGCCTCTTTCAGTGGGTCTGGGAAGGCTCCCTCACAGAGAGAAGCATTCTCCACCCCGCAGAGCCCATCGCCCAGCCCTTCCCGGCTAGCTTTTATTAGCCAGGATGGGCAAAGATCAAGGAGACAGGTGGTGGTTTCATTCATCCAAGCAGCCTGTCCACATCCTCGGAGGTAACAGATTGGACTTGATCCCACACAACTTGACTAGACAGAACTCTAGCACTCTCCCACCCTGGCCCTGCTCCCACGGTGGAGTCTACCTCCTCCTGAATCTGAGCGACTTTATCTGCAAAGAACTTTGCAAAATCATTGCAGGAGATCATGTGTCTGGGCCCCGATGTAGCAGCTGGTTCTGCTAAATTGCGAACCACCTGAAAAAGTCTCCTCCTGCTGTTTTCTGCAGATGCAATAGAGACGGTGAAGAAAGTCTTCTTCGCCGTCGCTACCACCACTTGATAGGCTCGACATTGAGCTCTAACCTGTGTCTGATCCGATTCAGAATGAATTATCCGCCATCGGCGCTCTAGCCGTCTCAACAATTGTTTCATTGCCCTCAGATCCGTGGAAAACCACGGGGCTGTCCAGGCTTCATGCAATTGGAGAGGGTGCTTTGGAGCCAGACAGTCAATAGCCCTAGCTAACTTCGCATTCCAGCGGGCCACCAGGGAATCAGATGAAAGGCCATCAACATGGGATAAAGCATCCCCTACCACTCTCTGGAAACCATTTGGATCCATTAAGTGGCGGGAGCGGACCATCCGAATTGGTCCCACCTCCCTGCAGAGGGGAAGGTTCGCGGAGAAGTACAGTTGTACCAGGAAGTGAACTGACCATGGCACTTCTTTCATTTTGCTTTTACTTAGTGTCAGATCACCAACATCCATAGAGGTAAATACCAGGTCCAAGGCATGTCTGTGGCTATGGGTTGGGCCAGACTTATTCAGGGACAGCCCCATGGAGGCCATGCTTTCCACAAAGTCCTGAGCGGCCCCTTGTAAGGTCCTGTTGGCATGGATGTTAAAATCCCCTAGGACAATCAAACTAGGTGTCTCCAGGAGAACATCCGCCACGACCTGAAGCAGCTCGGACAGGGAATCCTTGGTGCAGCGGGGAGGTCGGTACACCAAAAGGAATCCTGTACTGCTTCTATTGCCCAACTTCCAGAACATGCACTCAGAGAACTGGGTCTTCCCAATAGGACTCCTGGTGCAAACTAATGACTTCCTAAAAATCACTGCAACCCCCTCTCCCTGCCCACAAGGCCTGGGTTGCTGTGCGTAAGAGAAACCTGGTGGACAAGCAGCGGCAAGGACAGGCCCATCTGCTTCAACCAACCATCCCCCACCACCAAAGAGCAGCCCAAGAGAGTGCCGCACTCTGGCAATTTGGCTCCAGGGACCACACATTCGCTCCATAGGACGCACAGACATTTCCCCTTACTTTTTAAGAGTAAAAAAGTGTGTCTTATGGAGCGAAAAATACGGTACCTCCGCTCATGGTGACTGCATTGGGGATTTTCCAATATGTGCAGTGCTATGCACTCTGCGTCCCTGCCCCCCCCCCATTCCATCGGAGCGAGAGGCAGTTATTGGACGTTCCACGAGTGAAAGCTCTCCCCTCTCCAACCCGGGGGGGGGGGGGCTTGCAAGGATAATTACTCCCAGATTATCCTTAATTAACTGCGCTGCTGGCATCTGCTATCATGGGATCCACAGTTTGCCATGGCGGCAGCACCAGAAGTTCCACCAGTAAATGGTGGGGGAACTGTAGCCAAGCTCCCTGGCTTCCTTCCTAGAGGAGGAAGAGGCCAGCAGCAATCCTCCAGCGCGATCGACCAAAATGCATCCCACGATCCATGAGTCGATCACGATTGATGTCTTGGGCATGCCTGATATATGGCATAGACGTTGTATAAGCCTCATTCTTCTGAGTCTTTGGTAAAGTAAATCATGTTTTCCTAGACTAGGGGTCAGCAACCTTTTTCAGCTGTGGGCCGGTCTACCGTCCCTCAGACCATGTGGTGGGCCGGACTATATTTTTTTGGGGGGGGGGGGATGAACAAATTCCTCTGCCCCACAAATGACCCAGAGATGCATTTTAAATAAAAGCACACATTCTACTCATGTAAAAAATGCTGTTTCCCGCATCCGGCCCACGGGCCTTAGGTTGCCTACCCCTTTCCTATACTGACCTTGAACTTGGAAGTGTCTCAAAGACCTACATAATTCAGGTCACACAAATTCAATCACATGACTTTTCTCATACAAATTGCTGGGCCGTGTCAGTATGTGAGGAGGCTATGGTCTTTGCCAGTGCTGGAAACCGGGATAGAAAAGCTATCCATCACATGGCTCCTAGAACCTAGGTTGCAGGTGCAAAAACTATTCACCATTTTTTACTCAATTTGATTTTTGTACTGCTTTCTGAACACACTCACATGCTGTTAGTCACATACATGCACATGCACCATTGCTTGAACCAATTGAGTTATGCTACTGGCCTAAAGAAATAACTCCCACCACATAGCAGTTCTTCATAAATCACAGTACTTCAATTGTACCAGCTTTACAGATACACACATGCACACACTATATTCCTGCATTGCAGGGGGTTGGACTAGATGACCCTGGGGTCTGGGGCATAGGAAGGGGTGTGTGTGAGATGCGGTCCACTCCAGATGTCATCCTGAAGGGGGGTGACATTCGGTGCCCCCTGCACCAAGATCGGCCCCCAGGGAGGATGGCGGGGCGTTGCACCCAGCTTCGCCACTGCCTTGGGGTACCTTCCTACTATGATTCTATGACTACCTAGATTTATTCAAACTACAATGAAAGCTAGTTTTCATACTTGAGATTTTATAATTAAATATGAAAACGGGAATTATCTCAAATACTTGAAAGCCTTTCCTGCAATATAATAATAATTAATAATAATAATTTATACCCCACCCATCTGGCTGGCTTTCCTCAGCCATTCTGGGTGGCTTCCAACAAAAGGGGAGGATTGTGGACCACCCTGGGTGTCATCCTGAAGGGGGGTGACATTTGGTGCCCCCCGCGCCAAGATCGGCCCCTGGGGAGGATTGTGCAGCCGCGCCGAGATTTCTTGGAAATTTATGATAACCATGATACAACAAATGGAATTTGGAGAACTTTTTTGTAATGGAATCCAGGCAATCTATACTAAACAAAAGGCAAGAATAATTATTAACGGTAACATAACTGAAGAGTGTGAGATAAATAAAGGGACCAGACAGGGATGTCCTCTCTTGCTGTTAATATTCATCTTAGTGATGGAAGTGCTAAATAAGAAAATTAGGGGAAAGAAACATTAAGGGAATAACACTCAGAAATAAAACATACAAACTACGGGCATTTGCGGACAATCTCGTTATAACAATGGAAAATCCTAAAGAAAGCATCAACAAAATTTTAGAAATAATTAGCAACTGTGGGAGGGTGGCAGGATTTAAACTAAATAGTAAAAAGACCAAACTTATTGCTAAGAACCTCACGGTTCAAGAGAAAGAAGCAATTGAGAGGACAACACAATTGAGGTTCTGCCAAAAAATGAAATATCTCGGAATATGGCTAACATCGAAAAACATTAATCTTTATCAAGACAATTATATTAATACATGGTCCGAAGTAAAAAGGAATATGGAGATTTGGAGTAGACTAAATTTGTCTTTTTGGGGACGCGGATGTTAGGATATTTCCGTTACACCTTAAAAGGGAGCAGGCTTTGTAAGTCACAGAGTCTGCGCATGTCCTGTTCACAGGATGTTTTTGTTCTGCTTTTGTTCCTTTCGTTTTTGCCAGACGGTCAGAGACGCTGACTGAGAATGGACGTGTTTTCTTTTGTTCTGTTCATGTTCTAAATAAAGTCTGTAAATATGCTCTTCTGCTCTTCTGCGGTGCAAGCTTTTGACTGTGCTTTCTGCTGAAAGAGGGTGCACCAGCCTAGGAATGCAGCCTGTCTATTTCTAAGGCTTTGTGCCCCTAACTGTTGGTTCTGCGTGACTACGGGAGGCCGATGGATCGTCCGAACTCCGGCTTGGGGGCCATGATGGACGTTATCTCCCTGGCAGTTTCCCAACAACAAGGTTATGGGCCCAGATTCAAAGCACCTACAGGAGAGTAAAGCTGCAACCGACTGCGTTTGAGAGGTATGAAGTGGGGAAAGCGAAAGGAAGGGACGCTTTTCTGTTTTACCTCGGCAAGGAGCCTGTGATGGCCTGGGATTCCGAGTCTGAGAGCGATCCGGAGGAATCCCAGCCGGCACAGGAGTCCCCGCCTCCAGGGCCGGCTGAACTGGGGCAAGGCCTAGATGCTGAGGAAACTCAAGAGCAGGCACCAGGTGAAACCATTCTGGCCCCAGAGGTGCTGGATGACTCAGTGGCCACAGGTGAGCCTCCTCCAGGGCCCAGTAACCCTTCGGCCTCTCCTGATCTGCAGAGGCTTAGGGCAGAGAGGCGAAGGGAGCTGGTTGCCCCCAGGAGGAGTGCTCGCCTTAAGGCCAGAGGAGGCGGGGCTCCTGGGGGTCGGGACCGCCCCTGACCTTAGAAGAGGATAAAAGCCCAGTCAGGCCGGCCCCAGGTTGCGGGAGCAACGTCGTTGTTGGCTTCAGACCTTCCTGTGTTCTTGATCCCTGCTCGGCCTCCTGTTCCTGACTATCCGGTACGCCTGTCCCCTGCTCGGCTTCCTGTTCCTGACTATCCAGTACTCCTGTTCCCTGCTCGGCCTCCTGTTCCCGTCCATCCGGTGTTCCTGCTACCTACTCAGCCTTCTGTTCCAGCGTTCCTGTTCCCCGCCCGGCTCTCTGCATCGGACCTCGCCCCTCTTCGTGTGGACTCTGCTACACTCACGGTACCTTACCCCCGGGACCAGCACAGAGCCTTTGATCTCCGGCAAGGCTTAATTGGCCTGGGAGCTGCGCCAAAAAGGCTTCGTGATTAATGGCTGCCAAGATAAGGAGTCTCTCAAGTTAAAAAAGACTCACGGCTAATGCCAAAAGCTGGAATGGAGTTTTTCCAAGCTTATGGAAATGCTGAATGCCCTAAGTTGGATGGGCAGAATTATGAAACCTGGGCAAAATGGTGTGAGAGTTTGCTGCGTCAGTTTAGGGTGTGGCATACCGTGAGTGAGCCCCCCCCCCAGTTCCTCTGACAGAGAGATGGAAAGGCCAGAATTCGAAAGCGATTGACGTAATAGTCTTATCCGTATCTCTTGAGGCTGGCAACACCACTGCACTGTTGAGGTTGGAACTTAACGGGTTAAGTTCTTCCCATGATGCCACACCATTCTGACGTCAATTTTGGAAGCTTGGGAGGAGCTTGGGAAGAGTATGCCAGTCCCACTCTGTACTTTGTGGGGAAAGGATGCAGTTTTGTCATGGCTGCAAATAGTCCTGGAAATTCCTGAGAAATGTTGGAATAAAAGCTGTAAATAGACAAACCTGGACTGTGTGTGTTTGTCTGGAAGCCAAGCTACGTGACAGTTTTACACCGCTGTGATATCTCTGCTACGGCGTGACCGAGAGCTCGGAGCAGAGCGTGCGGCAGGAGACGTGTGCCGGGCAGTAAAGAGCTAATTGAGGATCGCAAATCAATTAGCGGGGGTCGCGCCAGATCAATCAAATTCCACAGGTTATGGGTAACCTAAATAACCTATCGTAAAACTGTCACGAAAAAGCCCTGGGAGCTATAGTGCTCAGTTTGGAGGGTTCACAGTTGCCCCATGTGGAGGAGTTGGAAACTGCGCATGAGGCTTATGCTGCTCTTGAAAGAGTGCACCACAGGACCACGGCTGGTGCAAAAATCCACACCACCAGGCGGTTGTTTGAGATGAAGCTGCGTCCAGGTGGGGACATAAGACAGCATGTTACAGAGATGCTCTCTGTGTTTAATGAACTGCGGCTGTTGCAGGTGAACTTTACAGATGAATTGAAGGTTTATATTTTGCTAAGCTCTCTGGACAAAAGTTATGACAATTTATGTCTAACTTTGGAGTCTATGAGTCCGCAGGATCTGACTCTGGCTTACGTCACAGGACGCTTGGCTGACGAACAGGAGAGACGTCTAAGGGAGAGCAAGTCTGGCGCAGGCAGCCCCACCGGGAAAAAGGGGGGGCAAGGCCAGATGAGAGCTTTGTTCAGGCTTTTGCCACTCGTCGGTGCTACGTGCGTGGATCTCACAGTCATTTCAAAAGAGACTGCCCACAGAAAGCGAGAGCAGCTGCAGAGGAAGGCTTCAAGGACACCTTCCATGGGAATCAGTCGGGTTTCCATGGGAACCAGTCTGGAAGGGGAGGTCAGCGTGGGAACGCAAGAGAAGGACGAGGAAAACAACGTCAGGAGACTTATCAGATCACGGCTAGTCTGGCGTTGGCTGAAGACAGCTGTGGGGCAAGCCAAGAGCTAAGTTTTGTTATTGACTCTGCTGCTAATCGCAATTTGATTCCAGAGACACCTGCTGTCGAGAGGTGGAACTGCACGGCAATTCCTGCCGGGAAAACTGTACTGTTTGCAAATGGACAGAAAAGAAATATGACTAATGCTGTAAATTTGCATTTTTGTATTTTACAGGAAACGTTGGAGTGTTGTACTGTTCCTGGGATGCACCACTGTCTTTTATCTGTGCCTTATTTACTGAAAAAGGGATTTACGGTTTGTTTTCAGGGTGATGTTTGCACAATCTCCAAAGGAGGGAGGATGCTTGCCAAGGTTAAAAAGGGGCAGAATGATCTCTTCATTCTTAAAACGTCTCTGGAGGGTGGTGGGAAGGTTGAGAAAGCACAAGCACTGCGTGCTACAATTCCCAATCATGATTCATGCGTACATGCTTGGCATACACGTACAGCTCATAGTTCTCTTGAAGAACTACAGGTGCTGCCAGAAGTTTCCAATGGTTGTAAGATCTCAGAATGTGGACATGCTGTAAGTTGTGAAACTTGCAAACTGGCAAAGGTAAAAGGTTGCAGTTATCCAAAGGTTGAGAGGATAACCACTAGGCCTTTTGAACTGATACACATAGATCTGTTGGGTCCTGTGAAGGAACCAAGTCTGGGAGGGTCAAGGTTTCTGCTTTCGATGCAGGAGGATTTTACTCAGAATTCCTGGATACATGGTCTCAAATCCAAGGATGATGCAGCACAGCTGATCAAAGGGTGGATTGAGGGGGTGGAACAAAGGTTTTCCACCAAAGTGCAAGCTGTCACAAGTGACAGAGGAGCTGAGTTTACAGGTTCTGCTTTGCAGAAGTACTTGCGCAAGAAAGGGATACGTCACACAGTGACTTCACCCAATCAGTGGGGGGCGGCAGAGCTGAAGTGTCAGGCTCTGGTTAAAACTGCACAGGTGTTGCTGGAAGATTCTGGGTTACCTCCAAGGTTTTGGCTGGAGGCAATCAAGTATGTAAGCTTCACCTGGAATCGCACCTACAATTCCATGGTAGGGGACACACCATTTGGTTTGTTGCATGGCAGGAAACCCCAGATTCATTTTTTGCGTATGTTCGGGTCACGTGCGTCTGTGCCGGTACCTGCTGCTTTGCAGGGGCCAGATGGATCCAAGTTCCGAAAAATGATCTTCTGTGGGTATGAGCCAACAGCGAGTGCATGGAGATTTGCATTTCCATCAGGTGATCAGAGTAAGTTACTGATCAGTAAACACGCTGAGTTCTATGAGCAGGATAAAAAGACACAAGCTGCTGTCAAGCGTGATGTTCTTTCAGAGTGTCTCTCTGATTCAGAACAGGAAGATTCTGAGGGGGAGGAAGGAGAGGCTGAGTCTGATGATGACGATCAGGTAACTGACCAAAGTCAGGAACAAGAGGAGATATCTGTAGCATCTCCACAAGTTGTAAAAAGGGAGGCCAAAAGCGAGCCCAGTTCCCCTGTGAGTGTAATGGAGAGGATTCGAAAACGTTTTAAGTCAGAGGGGGAATCCCGTGATGCTGAGGACACATTTCCTGGTGGCAGTGAGTCAGAGGTAACGTCTGAGTTTATGCCCAGAAGGTCTAGTCGCACAACAAAGGGCATTCCACCTGAAAGGTACCAGGCAACATGTGCGTGGGCGAAATTCGCACAGTGTGATTCTGGGAGTGTTGAAAGGGTTCAACAGGTGCCTGGGAAAGATGCTTGGAAGGAGCACAAGGCAAAGGGTAAGGTGTTGGGCTCAAAAGGGTCTTGTCAGAAGGTGCAGCAAGGGGGGGTGTTGAGGTTGGAACTTAACGGGTTAAGTTCTTCCCATGATGCCACACCATTCTGACGTCAATTTTGGAAGCTTGGGAGGAGCTTGGGAAGAGTATGCCAGTCCCACTCTGTACTTTGTGGGGAAAGGATGCAGTTTTGTCATGGCTGCAAATAGTCCTGGAAATTCCTGAGAAATGTTGGAATAAAAGCTGTAAATAGACAAACCTGGACTGTGTGTGTTTGTCTGGAAGCCAAGCTACGTGACAGTTTTACACCGCTGTGATATCTCTGCTACGGCGTGACCGAGAGCTCGGAGCAGAGCGTGCGGCAGGAGAAGTGTGCCGGGCAGTAAAGAGCTAATTGAGGATCGCAAATCAATTAGCGGGGGTCGCGCCAGATCAATCAAATTCCACATGCACATGGGATGTGGAATGCTTTGATGAAAGCTCACAAGGCAAAAATCCCAGCCCACAGTTTGACTGCATCGGAGGTCCTAGCTGTTTCCCAGAATGAGAGTGAATGCAGGGATGCTGAGGGCACCGGTTGCAAGCTGCAGGGGGAGCTGACCGTCACGTCATCCCAGGCAGCATTCCAGCCTCCAGGGGGAGCCAAGGAGTCGGCAGCTGAGAGCTCTGGTTCTCGTGAGAACCAAGGTCATCGCCTTTGCAGAGGCCGGAAAGGCAAAGGTAAACACACGCAGGCGTCTGCAGATGGCCAGGAGCAGAGGGAGGGTGAAGAGCCCACGCCAGGGAAAAACAAAGCGATGTTTGCTGGCACTGCTTCACCAAAGGCTAAAGGCACGTCTGCTGACCAGAAGCAGGGGGGCAAGCTGCAAAAGCCCACGCCAGGGAAAAACAAGGCTATGTTTGCTGGCACAGCTTCACCAAAGGCTGAAGGCACGTCTGCTGACCAGAAGCAGGGGGGCAAGCTGCAAAAGCCCACGCCAGTGGAAAGCAAGGTTTTGCTTGCTGGCACAGCTTCACCAAAGGCTAAAGGCACGTCTGCTGACCAGAAGCAGGGGGGCAAGCTGCAAAAGGGTTTGCTTGCTGTAAAGACTGCTCCAACAGCCAAAGGCAGCTTTGTTGTTGATTCAGGCTGTACCCGCCACATCTCGAAGGACCGCCATCTCTTTATCTCCTTCAAGCCTCAGGAAGGTGAGATCCACCTGGCTGATGGAAGGACGTTGCAAATTGCAGGAGAAGGGACTGTGAAACTTGCAAGTCTGCACACTACCATCAGTAATGTACTTTTTGTTCCAGGAGCAGCGAGCAACTTGCTGAGCGTTCCACAGCTTACTGGGCGTGGTTTTCAGATTTCCTTCAAGAGGAGCGTCTGTGTCATCAGTAAAGGCAAAGAGGACTATTTGCATGCAAAGTTTATGGATGGTTTGTTCCATATAACTTATGATGACACTGCTGTTGTGTCAAATGCTGATTCCTGTAGTTTGTGTTGCACAAACTAACAAAGTTCTTCATGCAGGTTGCATTCACGATGCGCATCGAAGGTTTTGTCACCTCTCTTGGAAGGCATTGGCCAAGATGCCAGAGGTGGTTGAGGGTTTGAACATCAAACCCTGTAAATTTCACATGTTTCGTTTAGAATATTTTTTTTCTTGTTTTCCTACTCTAAAAATTATGTGCGTGTTATGGTGTTATTTAGCAAAAAATACGGTATATGTTATAAGAAAGTACTAGAAACTATAGTAAGAGTAAGGTAAGAAGTATAAGTACATTCAGTGTCGTAAATGTAACTTACATCGGGAAATGACAGGAAGTCTGGGGTTTTTTTTTAATAACTTTTATTTAAAATTAAAACAAAACATATTATCCAGAAACATATCATCCTTATTTCCCATTTTTCTCCCTCCCCTACCTCCCCCCACAGAACTCACCCACCCCCACCCCCCGAGTTCCCTCAGTTCCAGTCTTTGATTTCTCTAAAAATGCTGTTTTCTGCATGTTACACAGTTGTATGAATCCTCAAACTATTTAGCTGATTATTATCAATAAAAAGTTTGTGAATGTTTATTCAAAACCAGCCAAGGAGTCTAGTTCACTTTGTTGTGTCTTTACATATTTTGTAGAGGGTTCCCATTCATCTTTAAAGTCACAGTTATCCTTGTCCCGTAGCTTGTATGTCAGTTTGGCCAGTTCTGCCTAGTCCATCCATTTTTCTGGCCATGATTCTTTAGTTGGGGTTTCTTCAGTCTTCCATCCTTGTGCTATTAGAACTCTTCCTGCCGTTGTCGCATACATGAAGATGTTTTTCAACTTTTTTGGCAGGTCTTTCCCTACAATCCTCAACAAAAATGCCTCGGGTTTTTTAACAAATGTTAAATGGAACATTTTCTTCAATTTGTTGTATATCATTTCCCAAAAAATTTTAATTACCTTACAATCCCACCACATATGATAAAATGTCCCCTCCTTTTCCTTACACTTCCAACATGGTTAAAAGAATGGATAAAATTAGAGAATAAGGAGTTATTAGATTTAGAAGGATTTGATAACAGATTTGGATGGCATGCGTATTTATGGTGTGAAAAGAAGAAAATTCATAAAGGCTTTGGGAACCACATATTCCGGAGTTCACTAATAGAAATATGGGATAGGTATAAAAACCTACTAGAACCAGGAGTTCCACACTGGTTGTCCCCATTAGAAGTTATGAGTGTAAAAAAATTAAATATGAGAGGTAATTGGATTACATATGGTGAATTGATAACCAAAGGAGGAGGAAAATGGAAACTAAAGCCATACGAACAAGTTAGAGAACATGTTTATGATTGGTCACATTATTTTCAGGTTAATGAAATGTTTAAAAAAGACATTAAAGAAAGTGGTTATGCAGAAAAAGACTCAAAGTTTCAGACAGATGTGATAAATAATGATTGTAAAATTTTGTCAAAAATGTATAAAATATTGTTGGAATGGAATATGAAAGATGAAGAAGATAAATCGGTAATGGTACAATGGGCCAGAGATTTTGGTTACAATATACAGTATGAGGATTGGGAAAAACTATGGAAGGAAAATCTAAGATTTACTGCTTGTACGGCATTGAAAGAAAATGTTATGAAAATGTTTTACAGATGGTATATTACACCGGTAAAATTAGCAAAAATGTATAAGACATGTAATAAGTGTTGGAAATGTAAGGAAAAAGAAGGAACGTTTTATCATATGTGGTGGGATTGTAAGAAAGTGAAGGGTTTCTGGGAGATGATATCTAATGAAATGAAAAAGATTTTAAAATATACATTTGTAAAGAAACCAGAGACCTTCCTGTTAGGGATTACAGGAAAGGAAATAAGAAGAAAGGGCTATAAACTTTTCCAATATGCAGTTACAGCAGCAAGAATTCTACTGGCCCAGAAATGGAAACGAGGAAATACCGACGATAGAAGAATGGAGATTGAAACTGACGGACTATGCAGAATTGGACAGACTAACTGGGAAAATTAGATATCTTAGAGACCAAAAGTTCAACGAGGACTGGGGGGAATTTGTTGAATATCTGAAAAGTATATGTGATGTGCAAACAATGCTAGTGGGGTTTCAAGAAGCACTGTGAAAGTTGAGATATATTGTTAAAAAGAAATAGAAGTGGGAGGGAAGTTTAACGACAATATAAATAGAAGAAATGCGTAATTGAGAGGTAAATATGGATGATTGTCAGAGAAGCTGAAGGAAGTCCAAACAGAGTCAAATTTGTGGAAATTTTGATAAGACTGTATATTTGCGTTGAAAAATTAATAAAAATTATTTTTTTAAAAATAAACCTGTCCAAAAAAGTAATATTTTTTTTGTAAAAAAAACCCTTCAAAATCAATTTATTTTATAACCACAAAAAGCACCCTCCTTATTTTTACAGCATAATAAGTACATGGTTAGCCCATTCTACAACAAAAGTATGATACACGTGTTAGTTGTGGTTTGTGCGCTATGGCTTATTGAACATACCGGGAATAAAATGACAAAAATTCACTTTGAATGGTTGGTGACCTTTTTCTTTGGCACCTAATACCATTTTTATACCTTATTTTGAAAGAGAGCACAATTTGCTTTATTTTGATACCAAAATAAGCCCAATCGGTTGAAAAATAAGCGAAACAGGAGGTTTTTTCTAAACTGACACAGAAATTGCATTAGCCTAAATCGCACAAAAATTAAAATTTTCAAAAAATTCTCCTGTGCCCAATTTTGGACCAAAAAATCTTTAAAAATTTATTTGAGGTTATCTCATAGTGGCGATGGCTTGTGAATGCTCTTTGCAATAAGTACCTCTGATCACTCAGAGATCAGATCACTCTGATCACTCAATCGCCACTTCCTGCCCACCTCCCTCTGCCTGTTCCTGCTCCTCCCTGGCATTCTCCGGCAGTACCATGACACATTAAAAAAACTGAAGAAAATCTGAGTCGTGAGAGCACGGTCAAATATTAAAATCAGGTGATTTGTGATTTGGCGTGGAATGATCCTCGGTTGAAATTCAATCTGATGGAGCCTTCCAAAGAACTTGTTCACTTATTTTTTGGAAGTTTTGGTTGGTCTGGATAAAAGGGGTTGCCTGATACTGGAGTTTTACATTTTTTCTATTGTACCCAACAAGTTTTTCTTTACTGTTTTTAAATTTACATGTTTTTATTGTCTTCTAAGTGCTATTTCCCATCTAAGCATGTTTTGATTTTTTAAAATTTTTGTTTAGATGAAAGCATCAATCCTTTCTGGCCTGCACTCCACTGTTTCATGGTGATCCTGGATAAGCTTGGGTCTAAAGTATGGGGACAGGTCATTGATCCAATCCAGGCATTTCAAACTATTGTCAACAATGCGAGCTATCAGAAAGCAAGAGAGACTATTCGCCAAAGTTGCATCAGGTTGGTTCTTTATCCTTTTATTATTATTTTTAAAATACAGCAGTATGCACATTCTCTTTTCACAGAGGTAAATAATTCAGGTAAAATCCCAGTTAGCTGGAAGTATACAATTGTGGTCCCAATTTACAAGAAAGGACAACCTATAGATCTTGGCAACTACAGGCCAATTAGTTTGCTTTCCATAATGGGGAAATTATATGCCCATTTCCTTTGCTTTAAATTAGCAACATTTCTTGAGGATAATAACATAACCTCTGAAGCCAAGGCTGCTTTCCGTACGAAGTACTCAACATCTGACCACTGTCTTGTGCTGTCAAACCTAGCAGAGAAATATACTAGGACCACTCCAAGGCCATTTATATATGGCCTTTATGGACCTAAAATCTGCCTTTGACTCCATCCCTAGATCCAAATTATGGTCAAAGTTGCATTCAGTGATGGAGGACAAGAGACTCCTATACCTTATAAAAGCCTTATATAGTGATAGCAACATGTAGGTTGCTGGGGCAACTCTAACAAAATCACAATGTTAAGAGGGGTCAGATAGGGTTGTATTCTGCCCCCCCCATTGTTTAATCTTTTTAGAAATGACTTAGAAAAAGTCTTAATGGGTCCAGAAGGACACTGTCCAAAGATGGGGGCAAGAATCACCCCACTTCTGTTTGATTTGTATCTGAATAGAATGTGAAGTCTTTTTCAGTTGGATTTCTCACTCTCCATATGTCTGACAGGTCAAATTTCTCCACCATTTTTTTAAAAAAACTTTGGTAATCTGCCAGCATTCATTACTTTCTGTGTCTGTGTTTTATCCATAAGCGTTGACGCAACTCCATTCAGGTCCCCCATCAAAATCAATTTATAATCCAAATAGTCCAGACGTCTTGTTTCCAAGTTCTTAAAAAATTCTGCTTTGCCATCATTTGGTGCATAAATTCCCAACAGCAAATATTTTTCGCCTTGTGCATTGATTTCTACTGCAATATATCTTCCCTCATCTTTGAACATCATTTTGGGATTCCATTTTTCTTTCACGTAAACGATCACTCCTCTTTTCTTCACTTTGTCAGATGAAATGAATTCTTGACCAAGTCTCTTATTCTGAAGGACTTTTCTGTGTAATCTAGTAACATGAGTTTCTTGCAAACAAATTATGTCCAAATTCTGTTTTGCTAACACATGGTATACTTGGTTCCTTTTTGGTTGTGAGTTCAAACCATTAACATTCCATGAATATATTCTCAATACCATCTTAAACTATTCAGGAGCTCCTGCGCCTGCCCCTGGTGTCTGCTCACTTTCCAATCCCAGATCCTTGGCATTTTTTTTCCAGGAACCTTGTTTTTTTCTTTGACGGTCCTAATTCTTTGTTTCCTTCCTTGAAATTTAAAGGAGAGGCCTTCTGGAAATTCCCACCTAAAAAAGATGTTCTTCCTTCTCAGAGTTCCAGCCAAGTCTGCGTAGTTATTCCTTAGGTTCAAAAAATGCTTTGGAATCTCCTTAAACAAAACAATTGGCTTATCTTTAATCTTCAAGCTTTTTTTGTAATGTAGACCCAATGTCAATCCTTAAGATTATCTTGTTCCAATTGGGGTGCGCCTCTTACTCTCAGTTGATTCTCCCGTTCCTTCATCTGTAAAAAAGCAATTGCATTGAGCGCATCCTGTTGAATCTTCTCCACGTCAGGCACTCTCACTGTTTCCAATTCCCTCAAGTCTTGTTTTGTGGGCAGCAACTTCCTCCCTGACCTCTTGAATGCCTTTTTTCACATCTACAAATTCTTGTTTCAACTCCTGTACAGTCTGCTGAGTTCCTCTCACACCTGCTCTTATGTCTGTTAACATTTGCATCACCGACTGTTGAGGTTGGAACTTAACGGGTTAAGTTCTTCCCATGATGCCACACCATTCTGACGTCAATTTTGGAAGCTTGGGAGGAGCTTGGGAAGAGTATGCCAGTCCCACTCTGTACTTTGTGGGGAAAGGATGCAGTTTTGTCATGGCTGCAAATAGTCCTGGAAATTGCTGAGAAATGTTGGAATAAAAGCTGTAAATAGACAAACCTGGACTGTGTGTGTTTGTCTGGAAGCCAAGCTGCGTGACAGTTTTACACCGCTGTGTAATCTCTGCTACGGCGTGACTGAGAGCTCGGAGCAGAGCGTGCGGCAGGAGAAGTGTGCCGGGCAGTAAAGAGCTAATTGAGGATCGCAAATCAATTAGCGGGGGTCGCGCCAGATCAATCAAATTCCACAGGTTATGGGTAACCTAAATCACCTATCGTAAACCCGTCACGGGAGAGCTGCCGGGAGCTGTGAAATCTGCGGTGTCTAGCAGAGGAGCACGGAAGGAGGCGGAGGCAAACAAGCAAGCTGAAAGACGCAGAAAGTGCCTGTGTTGCCAAGAATCGTTTCTCCACGCCAGAGGAGCTGGTGCTTTTGTAAGTACGGCTTGGGGCCAACATGGGAGAACGGGAGAACATGGCAGATGGCCAGGAGGTGATTCAAGCTCCGTTTGAACAGCTTGAGGAACTCACCGCCCAAGCGTGGAATACCTGGGCAAGATGGGTGAGAGCGTGGTTCATAGCCACGGAAGTTTGGGACATTTCACAGAGGGAACCAGTGCAACTGGTGGACAGAGATGCAGGAAAGCTGAAGTCTGTTTCTCTGGAGGAGAAAATGCAGAGGGAGAAAGCTATGAGAGCTGAGGTCTGCATGTTGAGAGCAGGTGTTCATGCTAATCTGCAACATCACCTGGAAAGCATTGAATCTGCGTGTGAGGCCTGGAGTGTGCTGAAACGTCTGTGTGAAGGCTCAGCAGGAGGCCTAGGGCAGATGGAAGCTGAAAGCCTAGAGATGGCTGGAGCCCCTGTTCCTGATGATTTAGCCTCAAGGAGTGCTAGTGAGCAAGTCGGGGGGGCGGAAAGTTCCAAAGGCAAGTTTGAAAAGTTTTCCACTGAATCTGCTGGAATGGAGCGGCAGTTCAGGGGGGGCAGATCTGGCAAGGAGTGCTTTTCCGGAAGAAGGAGAAGGAGGCCAGCTGGGAGGAGCACCAGGCAGTGTTTTTCCACTGGATTTCGTCGGTGCTACGTGTGTGGATCCCACAGTCATTTAAAAAGAGACTGCCCACAGAAAGCGAGAGCAGCTGCACAGGAAGGCTTCAAGGACACCTTCCATGGGAATCAGTCGGGTTTCCATGGGAACCAGTCTGGAAAAGGAGGCCAGCGTGGGAACGCAAGAGAAGGACGTGGAAAACAACGTGAGGAGATTTATCAGATCACGGCTAGTCTGGCGTTGGCTGAAGACAGCTGTGGGGCAAGCCAAGAGCTAAGTTTTGTTATTGACTCTGCAGCTAATCGCAATTTGATTCCAGAGACACCTGCTGTCGAGAGGTGGAACTGCACGGCAATTCCTGCCGGGAAAACTGTACTGTTTGCAAATGGACAGAAAAGAAATATGACTAATGCTGTAAATTTGCATTTTTGTGTTTTACAGGAAACGTTGGAGTGTTGTACTGTTCCTGGGATGCACCACTGTCTTTTATCTGTGCCTTATTTACTGAAAAAGGGATTTACGGTTTGTTTTCAGGGTGATGTTTGCACAATCTCCAAAGGAGGGAGGATGCTTGCCAAGGTTAAAAAGGGGCAGAATGATCTCTTCATTCTTAAAACGTCTCTGGAGGGTGGTGGGAAGGTTGAGAAAGCACAAGCACTGCGTGCTACAATTCCCAATCATGATTCATGCGTACATGCTTGGCATACACGTACAGCTCATAGTTCTCTAGAAGTGTTCTCTAGAGATGTGTTCTCATAGTTCTCTACAGGTGCTGCCGGAAGTTTCCAAAGGTTGTAAGATCTCAGAATGTGGACATGCTGTAAGTTGTGAAACTTGCAAACTGGCAAAGGTAAAAGGTTGCAGTTATCCAAAAGTTGAGAGGATAACCACTAGGCCTTTTGAACTGATTCACATAGATCTGTTGGGTCCTGTAAAAGAACCAAGTCTGGGAGGGTCAAGGTTTCTGCTTACGACGCAGGAGGATTTTACTCAGAATTCCTGGATACATGGTCTCAAATCCAAGGATGATGCAGCACAGCTGATCAAAGGGTGGATTGAGGGGGTGGAGCAAAGGTTTTCCACCAAAGTGCAAGCTGTCACAAGTGACAGAGGAGCTGAGTTTACAGGTTCTGCTTTGCAGAAGTACTTTCACAAGAAAGGGATACGTCACACAGTGACTTCACCCAATCAGTGGGGGGTGGCAGGGCTGAAGTGTCAGGCTCTGGTTAAAACTGCACAGGTGTTGCTGGAAGACTCTGGGTTACCTTCAAGGTTTTGGCTGGAGGCAATCAAGTATGTAAGCTTCACCTGGAATTGCACCTACAATTCCATGGTAGGGGACACACCATTTGGTTTGTTGCATGGCAGGAAACCCCAGATTCATTTTTTGCGTATGTTCGGGTCACGTGCGTCTGTGCCGGTACCTGCTGCTTTGCAGGGGCCAGATGGATCCAAGTTCCGAAAAATGATCTTCTGTGGGTATGAGCCAACAGCGAGTGCATGGAGGTTTGCATTTCCATCAGGTGATCAGAGTAAGTTACTGATCAGTAAACACGCTGAGTTCTATGAGCAGGATAAAAAGACACAAGCTGCTGTCAAGCGTGATGTTCTTTCAGAGTGTCTCTCTGATTCAGAACAGGAAGATTCTGAGGGGGAGGAAGGAGAAGCTGAGTCTGATGATGACGATCAGGTAACTGACCAAAGTCAGGAACAGGAGGAGGTATCGTTAGTTTCTCCACAAGATGTTAGGAGAACACCCAAAAGCGAGCCCAGTTCCCCTGTGAGTGTAATGGAGAGGATTCGAAAACGTTTTAAGTCAGAGGGGGAATCCCGTGATGCTGAGGACACATTTCCTGGTGGCAGTGAGTCAGAGGTAACATCTGAGTTTATGCCCAGAAGGTCTAGTCGCACAACAAAGGGCATTCCACCTGAAAGGTACCAGGCAACATGTGCGTGGGCGAAATTCGCACAGTGTGATTCTGGAAGTGTTGAAAGGGTTCAACAGGTGCCAGGGAAAGATGCTGGGAAGGAGCACAAGGCAAAGGGTAAGGTGTTGGGATCAAAAGGGTCTTGTCAGAAGGTGCAGCAAGGGGGGGTGTTGAGGTTGGAACTTAACGGGTTAAGTTCTTCCCATGATGCCACACCATTCTGACGTCAATTTTGGAAGCTTGGGAGGAGCTTGGGAAGAGTATGCCAGTCCCACTCTGTACTTTGTGGGGAAAGGATGCAGTTTTGTCATGGCTGCAAATAGTCCTGGAAATTGCTGAGAAATGTTGGAATAAAAGCTGTAAATAGACAAACCTGGACTGTGTGTGTTTGTCTGGAAGCCAAGCTGCGTGACAGTTTTACACTGCTGTGTAATCTCTGCTACGGCGTGACTGAGAGCTCGGAGCAGAGCGTGCGGCAGGAGAAGTGTGCCGGGCAGTAAAGAGCTAATTGAGGATCGCAAATCAATTAGCGGGGGTCGCGCCAGATCAATCAAATTCCACACCGACTCTTCAAAAGTTGGTGCTTTAGAAGGTCTTCTATCTTTACTTTTACTTTTCTCAGACTTATCTACCCCATTAGCCCTAGCTATTCCAAAGTTTCAAGGTCAGCTCACCCAGTCAGAGTCCACCAGGCTGCCCAACAGCTTCCCTCTTTCAAAGTCTTATTCTCTTTCCTTATTTTTTTTTTTTATTTTATTTTATTGGAACCACAAAATTAGTTCAAACACTTATATCCAGTTCAAGGAGGGTAAAAGAAACTCTGTGTGCTATTTTAACAATCTCAGATAGCAGCAGTTACTTTGTAATCCCCAAAGAGGAAAACGAACGTTGAATGTATCTTCTCCCTTTATGACATAATAATGGAGTCTAGCCTTCCCCTGCCGGGAGAACCGCTTCTAAAAAGAAAGAGTCTAATCCACTGTCAAGTCTATCTCAAGCAGGGTCTCAAATCAATCAAATTCTCCCCCCTTCCCCCTGCAGAAAGAGGGGTTTGACATATTTCCTTGGAAGTTTTGACAGGTCTTTTAAAGTTACGGCTTCGGTCAGTGGTAACTGCTTTCACTTTTACTTCAGCGGAAAGGGATCGACCTCCGTAATTTAAATCCCTTTCGTTCCAATTAACTGTCCAAATTAAAATCTTTTTTACTCACAATTGTCCAATCCTTGATAATTTGGTTGGAGAAATTGGTCGCTCACAATTGCCGGACTTGGAGCTTTGCGCTATGAAGAAAGTGAGTAAATTCCACAGTACCCGCGTCTCCAACCCTGCTCGCTCTCGGGGCTCTTATTAGAGCTTACCGGGGAGCAGAGGAGTCACTAAGGGTACCTGCCAGAACACCAGGTCCTCAGAAAGCCCGATCTGAGGTTTTTTGGGGGCTCCGCAACACTCTCGCGGTCGCCCCAATCTTCAAAACGCTGGGGCTCTTTCTTCCGAAAGAGCTCCCGTCCGCCATTAATCGCGCGGCCAACCGGAAGCCTTTTCTTTTTTCCCTTATTATTTACTGAAATTTTATTGATGTTAGCTGCCCTGAGCCCGGCTCTGGCCGGGGAGAGCAGGGTATAAATAAAATTTATTACTATTATTATATCATTTGCTATCTGTACTCCTAGCTCTTTACTCCATTTTTGTCTTTCATATTCTAAATCGTATTTCTTCCTGTTAAGTAAAGTTTTATATAGGGCAAGTGTGGGATTTTTTGTTTTTGTTGCAGAGACTAAATCTTGTAACGGCATGGGTGTTTCCAATGCTGCTATAGCATCAGGGCCAAACTGCTTTTCCAACATATGTTTCAGTTGGATATATTGCCAGTGTATTTCACTGGTTAATCCATACTTTACCTGCAAAGTCTTATATTCCACAAATTTGTAGTTCTCATCAATTAATTGATTCAGTGTCAAAATACCTTTTTCATCCAGTTTTGCCAAATTATTACAGTGGTACCTTGGGTTAGGAACTTAATTTGTTCTGGAGGTCCGTTCTTAACCTGAAACTGTTCTTAACCTGTGGTGCCACTTTAGCAAATGGGGCCTCCCGCTGCCGCCACACGATTTCTGTTCTCATCCTGAAGCAAAGTTCTTAACCTGAAGTACTATTTCTGGGTTAGCGGAGTCTGTAACCTGAAGCGTCTGTAACCCGAGGTACCACTGTACTAGATTTCCAATTTTTAGTTTTGGGTTGGCCCATATTGTTAATTTCTCATGCTGGTAAGGGTCATCCTTATTATTTTTATATATGTTCATCCAAATTTTTATGGGTGCTTTAATAGTCTCCAGATTAATGGGATATTTCTTATAGTTGTAGCTGAGATTGGTCCACCCCACAAGAGATTCAATGAAATTATATTTGAGAGTAGCCCAACTGGGATTCCTGCTTGCTCTCCAACAATTTGTCTTGCTCAGCAGGTAGGCCTGGTGATATAATTCCAGATTTGGGAGTCCAAAACCACCTTCCTTAGTTGGAAGTTGCATTTTGTGTAATGATATTTTTGGTGGCTTTGTACCCCACAGGCACAATCTAAATATTTGATTTATTTTTTGAAAATATAAGTTGGGAATATACATTGGTAATCCTCTGAGAATGTATAAAAGCTTTGGAGCAATAGTCATTTTGAGGACATTAACCTTTCCCCAAAGGGAAAGGTTTGGCAGTCCCCACCTTTCAATATCAAAATAGATTTCTTTTATAATTTGATTCAAATGTAATTTTACGATTTGGTTAACATCTGATGAAATCATTATGCCCAAATATTTAATAAAGTCTTTGCACATCCAAAATTGATGGTTTTTATACAATGTAGCCCTTGGCCCTATTGGCAAAATCTCTGATTTTGTCCAATTTATGGAATAGCCCAATATTCAGCCAAAGGTTTTTATTTTCTCCATAATTATTGGAATTGTATCTTCTGGTTTTGTAATAAATAGAAGGATGTCATCTGCAAATAATGCAATTTTGTAATTTTCTTTCATGTGTTTTACCTCCTTGATATGCTCATCTTGAATTATTACTCGTTAGTGGTTCCAGGCATAGATTAAATAGTAATGGAGACCGAGGGCATCGTTGTCTTGTTCCTCGTTTTAGATTAATCACATTAGATATTCTACCATTTGTAACAGTCCCAGAGGTTGGATTTTTGTAAATCATTTTAATCCAGTTACAGTATTCTGTAGGGAAGCCAAATTTACATAACACGATCCCTATGAATTCTTTATAGATTCTATCGAAAGCCTTTTCTGCATCTAGTGACATTATCATAAACTCCTCTTGCTCTTTAAATTTATCAAATCTATTGTTAATCTTACATTATCTGTGGCTTGTCTTGTTTTTATAAAACCTGTTTGATTATTAAGTACCAAGTCTTGGATGACTTTTTGTAATTTTTCAGCTAGTATTGCATTCAGAATCTTTGCATCGACATTCATTAATGAAATTGGTCTGTGATTTGCACATTCAGTGGGGTCTTTGTTAGGTTTTGGTATAATTATTATGAATGCTTCATTAAATGTTGCAGCATAGACACCTTTATACCTCATAAACTCATATTGCTTCCTCATAAAATTCTAGAAGTCTGGGGACTAATAAATTTTTGAATATTTTATACTATTCTATAGGAAAACCATCTGGTCCAGGTGATTTTCCATTACCCATTGTTTCTATTTCATTCTCAATATCAGGGGGGCTGATAGCATATCTTTGTGATATTCTTCAATGGTTGGTAGTTTAATATCCTGAAAAAAGTTTTCCACCTCATCCTCTGCTATATTTTCTGGCCCTTCATATAGCTTTTTAAAAAAGCGTTATTTATATCTGTTGATGAGGTCGCTGTGATTCCCCCCCCCCCTTTCTTATTAAAGGTATTATTTGGTTCATTTTCTTCTGCTTTAGATGATTAGCTAGAATTTTTGTCGGTCTTTCTCCCTGTTCCCAATATGTTTGTCTTAGACATAATAAGCTGAACTCAATTTTTTGAGCTAGTATATTATTCAGTTCTAGTGTTTGTTGTTGTATTCTTTCATATGTAACCCTAGATGGGTTATTTGCCATATTGCCCCATAATGTTTAAAAAGATTTTTTTAGGTTATTTTCTTTTAATTTTTGCATCTTGACCTTGTTGGCAGAGAAAGATATTTTCTTCCCTCTGATATACCGTATTTTTCGCCCCATAGGGCACATCGGCCCATAAGGCGCACCTAGTTTTTTTGGGGGGAAATAAAGAAAAAAAATTATTCCCCCCCCAAGGTGCGAGGCTGGGGCGGGGGAAGCCCGAGCTTGCCCCGACCCCAGCCCCCAGAACAGGCTGCTCTCCGCAAGCCGTGGGAGCCCTCCCCCGGCTTTCGCAGCGCTGCCTCTTATCCCGAAGCCCCGGCGCGCTCAGCAGTTGCTTCGGGTAGCTTCAGGATAAGAGGCAGTGCTGCGCAAGCCGGGGGAGCCCTCCCGCGGCTTGCGCAGAGCTACCCGAAGCCCAGGCGCAACTGCTCAGCGCACTGGGGCGTCGGGATAAGAGGCAGCTCTACGCAAGCCGGGGGAGCTCTCCCGCGGCTTGCGCAGAGGTACCCGAAGCCCCGGCGTGACTGCTCAGTGCAAAGAGGGATAGAGAGAGAAAAGAGCTACCCGAAGCCCTGGCGCAACTGCTCAGCGCGCCGGGGCGTCGGGATAAGAGGCAGCTCTACGCAAGCCAGGGGAGCTCTCCCGCGGCTTGCGCAGAGCTACCTGAAGCCCTGGCGCGACTGCTGAGCGCGCCGGGGCTTCGGGATAAGAGGCAGCGCTGCACAAGCCGCGGGAGGGCTCCCCCGGCTTGCGCAGCGCTGCCTCTTATCCCGAAGCCCCGGCGCGCTCAGCAGTTGCTTCGGGTAGCTTCAGGATAAGAGGCAGTGCTGCGCAAGCCGGGGGAGCCCTCCCGCCGCTTGCGCAGAGCTACCCGAAGCCCCGGCGCAACTGCTCAGCGTGCCGGGGCTTCGGGATAAGAGGCAGCTCTGCACAAGCCGGCAGAGCCCTCCCGCGGCTTGCGCAGAGGTACCCGAAGCCCCGGCGTGACTGCTCAGTGCAAAGAGGGATAGAGAGAGAAAAGAGAGGAAACTAGGAAATAGCTCTAGCTACAAAAAGGAAGAGTTCTGAAAAGGTAGGCACAAATATATACAAATGACCAACAATTTATAATAATAGTAACAGTACTAACGATAAAAAAGGAAAAAGAAAACTACTTAGTGTGAAATATTGCTCAGGGTAAAGGTCCTGCAGGCTTCCGTGGTTCATATCTGCTTTCCCCGGACCTCTGAGCACAGCAGAGTAAACACAGCGTATTTAGCCTTTTAGCCTTCTGCCCTCTGTGCTTGCCTTTAGCGTGCAGAAATCAAAAGTCCAGTCAGCTTCTCTAATCTAGAAGCGTTTATTTACAGCAGTATAAATCATCATCCAGTGTCTGGTAAAAAGTGCATCTCTGTTCCGTACAAAAACGAAGCCAGAATAACAGAACAAAGAAACAGATCCTGGATGTGTGACGTAGGAACTCTCCGCCCCCTCAGAAGGCAGGACATACGAACTGAGCTGTTTAACCCTGTAAGCTCAGGTTGTCCTCACACTTAGTACACTTAACAATAAAACACAAATAGATAACAAAAGAAAAAAAGAAAAAATGCATGACTTCCGCTCTGTAGAAGGCGCAAACATTCACCCCTTCAAGCTCCTAATTTCACCAATATAATGATTGGGAGCTTTTGACTTAGCACATAAGGATTTAAAGGAATTGTTGATTTGCTTCATTTCCCCCTTTTGATTATCAACTTACCGTATTTTTCGCTCTATAGGACGCACATTTCCCCCTCCAAATTTCCGCGCCTGTCCTGGCTTCCAAATTTCCGCGCCTGTCCTGGCTTCTGTCTTAGCCCTGCACAGCCTCTTCGGGAGGGGGAGCCTTCATCCCGCTGCCCTGAAGAGGCTTGGCGGGGTTACCCCAGAAGCCAGAACAGCCACACGGTATCCCAGAAACCAGATCCCTCTTGCTGTTCTGGCTTCTGGGGTTCAGAATAATTTTTTCTTGTTTTCCTCCTCCCAAAATTAGGTGCGCCCTATGGTCCGGTGCGCCCTATGGAGCGAAAATTACGGTATATACATAAGTAAACAACTTATAATTACATGGTTCGAGACTTATTGAATGACAAATCAATATTTCCACGGCATTTTGACTTTAATAGTGGTATAAAACCAGTTGACTATTAACCCGAGGGTATATAGAATTCCACCATTATTAAATTACTAATATATCTAGAGTTTCATGGCTCTATGCCAAAGATACTTTGTTCAGATGGTGAGTCAACATGAGTTGGAGGTTCTTCAAGCAGAAAGGTCAGGTCAAAGAAGAGCTTCAAAATGGAGGGCATTACCCCACACCATTTTCAATTAGAGTAGGAGAAAAAGGAAAAGCCCCCCTACCCTTCACCATGGCTCTTTACCCACAATTTATTGCTTGGAGGTAGGATATCACATTATCATGGTTTTTAAAACGGCGCAGTTCATCATTTATCTTTAAGCAGAAAGTAGCTGGGAATATTGTAAAGTGTTGTATTTTTAATTCCCTTGCTAGCTTGTGAGCAGGAGCAAATAATCGTCTCTTTTCTGCCACCATTGGAGCATAGTCCAGGAAAATAGAAATTATATTTCCCCTCCATTCAAGGGGTTTAGCATTCGACTTTCCCCGGAAAGTTTTAAGGATATAATCTCGCACCCTTGCACACGCAAATTGAATTATTGTTATATATGTTTCCCCTCTTGCTTTCTTGGTTTTCAGTGGAAAACTTTTAACACCATTTATCTCCACCTTTAAATCCAGCTGTAGCTCCAGCATTTCCGTTAAACAGCTCTCTATATATTCAATTACCTGAATTCCTTCAGGAGGAAGGTTTTTAAGACCTAAAATTTTAAGGTTTTTCCTTCGATATCAGATTCCAACTGGAGTAAGCATTTGTCTTTTTTTTAATAAATATTAAGAATTTTCCATTTTAAAAAGCCAAAAAGAAAAAAGAAAAATGAAAAATTAAAATTAAAAACATATACAGTTTACAATCCTTATTTTCTATAACATATTTCCCTGACTTCCCCGCACCTCCCCTTCTTATATTCCAACTCAAACTGTAAATTCAACAAGTTCTTATCCCCAATTTTTAACCTTTTTATACTTAATTCATTTTAAAAAACCAATTTTACCTTATAAACCTCAAAATTTATACCTCAGTACTCATTCTTAAATCCTTTTTTTCTAAAGTCGACCCAAATTCCCTTCCACGAATTCCCCACTTTTCATACTGATAACAAAACAGAATAAAAAGAAAAAGACAAATTATAATTATACACCCTTTGGATCCCCAAACCCCACCCCATCCCCTTTCCCGGTTTCAATCCCCAACAAATGTCCATCAGTCTTAATCTGCTATCAGCCTGGAGATCTCACGTCCGAGGCCCTTAATTGTCTCTCAGTTCCTCTCTGCCAGTTTTTTTGATAGTTCTTAATATTAAACACCAGATCTCGGAGGTGCTCTAACCCGATGGGGACAATGTTTCCTCCAGCCAGACCACACCATACTTAAAAGTGGAGCCCAGATCTTGTTTCTTGCTCCTTTCAAGTCCAAATGTCCCCAAAGCTCCAGCTTTCACCTTAATCAAATTTGTAATCCTTAGGTCTTCAGATCTCCACATATAGAGATCTCTCCATTCTTCAGTCTCCAATTTGGACCAGATTTCCATCATCCAATTCTTGTTTTCCTTTGTAACCATCATGTCAGGACTCTGGCTCTCCTTTGTCATCTGCAACACCACATCTCCTCCTTCCCTTTCCTCAAAAACAACATGTGTCTCTTTCTCCACACTCTCAAAGTTCTCAACTTTCTCCTCTTGTCCAGCTGCATGAACTTCCCGGATCAAATCCTTATCAAATTCAATGCACTTGTCTACTGTTAAGTCCAGGGTTGCAACGTTAGTAGCCAAAACATCACTTTGGCCTTGTAACTTTCCCAAGAGAAAGAAAATTCTGTCCAATTTAGCTTGAGTTTTCCCTCCTTCAGCCATTCTTATAATGTCCCAAAACCCCCTCTAGAGGGATTTTGGTTACTTAGTATTCCTTCCAGTTCAAATCCAAAAATCAAGTTAGTTTGTATCGGTTCTTCCTTATTTTCAACAAAGTATAACCAAATTGTAACAAATATAACCAGCAGAGACAATAGAAAACAAAGTTCGCTTTTTCCGTCTTGACAGCTAATTTGACAGCTGTCAAGCTCTTCGATATCTCTCCAACAGGCTTTCTCGCGGATCACTCCCAGGTCCGGGGGGGGGGGTGACACTTCAGCTCCAAAAATTAGCTCTTATCCTCCAGTAAAAATTACTTAAACTGCCAAATCGTGAAATTAATATCTTTTGGCCAATAAGAAGGAAAAAATCCTCTCGACCTTAGTTAGTTAGTCCTTGCTTTAGATTATTTATAGGACGGGGAGACGGACTTCCTGTTTACGCCTTCCCCGATCGTGCCTAATTAAAAAAAAAAAAATCCTTTAGAAATCCAATTTCCGTACTACTCACGGGTTGCTGCTTTAAAATCCAAATGTTCACAAGAAGAAGTCAGCGCTCTCCGACCATGGCATGCGGCTTCACTCCGTAGGAGAAGCAGTCGACTCACAGCACCATGCCGCTCACCCAGTCTCCCGTTCCGAAGCCTTTAAAAAGGCTCCTTCACGGGTCGGGGGCGCGCAAATGGTGCCCGCCGAGTCACCAGGTTCACAGGCTTCACGGCCTGTGATTTTTAAGGGTCCCTGTGTCGCCGCAGCGGCAAGACCCAAATCCTGCGGAGCCGATTCCCTCCGGAGCTCGGAGGGAATCCGCCATGAGCCTATGGCGCTAACCCGGAAGTCTGGAGTAAGCATTTGTCCATCAGGCTTTGTGTTGCAAATGATATTTTCTCCAAGACATTAACGAGCTGTTCAAGTGTGTACATATGAGATTGTCAGGGAACTGCCATCGGAGCTAGAGGCGGAGGGAAGGCTCCAGAGGGATGCAGGAGAGGGTCCCAGTAGGGAGAGAGGCAGCCCATCTGCTGGGGAAGGAAATCGGCGTAACACCAGTGTAGAAGGGGGGCAGATGGGGGGATCAGAGAGGAGGCTCCAAGACTCCTTGCCGGAGACCAGCGGAGAGTGTACGGGTACTCCGCTGCCCACACCCTCCCTGCGCAGAAGACTTCCGCGCAGGGAGAGTAGGAGACTTGGCGTCAAACAACTTTTATGCTGGAAAAGGTTCAAGAAACGCTCGCTGGCGGATTCTGCCAGCGACTGAGACAGTCACGATGCTGGAGGCTGTTCAGTCAGAAAGGGTTTAACCAGGTAACCTTGCCAGCAGTGGCGGCAACTTACGCACGAGCAACCCCTAAATCCATTACAGCAATCCATCAGTCACCGACGTTGCTTGTGCGCAGCTCCAGAGAGGCAGCACCATGAGCCAGACCAGAGGAGATGGAGAGACGGAGCAAGCAGCTGCAGTCCAAGGTCTGGTAGAGAGAAACCGAGACTTGGAGCAGCATATAGCTCTCCTGACAGCGCGGCTGGACGAAAGACGAGCTCAGGATGCTCAGGTCAGACCCACCCCCATCGCAAGGAAGGTACCGGGGCTGGTACACAAGTTTGGGGGGAAACCCCAAGAATGACAGTGGCCAGGGTGGCTGGGCTGGCGGTGGAAACAAAGGGAGAGGTGCCACCACCATACGCTGACCTAAAGGAAGTCTTCATCGAGAAGGAGGCGGACAGACTACCCCCCCCCAGGCCCTTTGACTGCCAAATCAACTTAATCCCAGGGGCTCAGCTGCCTGTGGGTAAGCTGTATGCCATGTCGGACCGGGAGATGCAGGAGTTACAGCAGTTTATTGACAAGAACCTGAAGAGGGGGTTCATAAGGGAATCAAAGGCGGTGGGGGGCAGTCCGGTGTTCTTTGTGGACAAAAAAGCGACTAACCAGCCCAGATTAATAGTAGATTATAGGGCATTAAACCTGGTATCAGAACCCGTGACCTTCCCAATGCCCAGGATACTCAGGGGAGCGTACAATTTGATCAGGGTAAGGGAGGGGGACGAATGGAAAACCACCATGTTCACCCCCCTGGGAGCTTTTGAGTACTTAGTCATGCCATTTGGATTACAATCGGGCTCCGCCTGCTTTCAAGCATTCATGCACCACGTGTTGGGGCCCCTGCTGGAGAAGAACTGCGTAGCCTTCTTGGACGTCTTAATCTATTCAGACAATGAGAAGCAACATGTCAGAGACGTCAGGGAAGTACTAAAGAGGCTGCAGAAGCACCAGTTGTGGGTCAAGCTGGAAAAATGCCAATTTCACACCAGAGAGGTTGAGTTTCTGGGGTACAAGTTGTCAGACAAGGGACTAGCTATGGACCCAAGCAAGGTGCAGGCGGTGCTGGAATGGAAGGCCCCCAAAACCCGTAAGGATGTGCAGAGGTTCCTAGGGTTCAGCAACTTCTACAGGAAGTTCATCAAGAACTTCGCCCACTTGATGGCGCCCATCACAGATTGTCTCAGTAGCAAAAGGAAGTTCGCCTGGACAGAAAGTGCCCAGCAATCCTTTGAAAGACTGAAGAAGGCGTTCGCTTCGGAAGAGCAGCTCCTGCACGTTAATCTGGAGAAGTCTGATTTCCGCTGCCCTCTGCTCCTATATGCCGACGATGCAGCGATCCTTTCCTACTCTAGAGTCGGCTTATGCAGAGCTCTAAAGACTTTTGCGGCTTATTGCAAACTTAACCATCTGACAATTAATTATGAGAAATCTAAAGTCCTGGTCTTTACCAGGTCTCGGAAAACTTACAGCTGGAAGTTGGATGGAGTCCAATTAGAACAGGTTTTCAAATTTAAATACCTGGGAGTCTTCTTTCACTACAACCTAAGCTGGAAGCCACAGATACAGTATTTACTAAACAAAGGGAGAACAATACTTTATACTCTACTCCAATTTTTTGCGGCCGACGGAGCCTCCCACATCCCTTCTGCATTGAAGGTATACCACGCAAAAGTGGTTTCCACCCTCTGTTATGCTGCCCCGCTCTGGGCCCCAGGGTCCAATTTAACATCGCTTGAGACATTGCAGAGTCAGTTTCTCCGTCGCCTCCTGAAACTCCCCATGTGTGTGAGCAACGCAGCCATACGTTTGGAGTTAAGGATTGCATCATTGGAGACTGTCATCTGGAAGCGAGTCTTTGGCTATTGGCTGTCTAGCTGGCATAGGCTTCCCGACCATTACCTTTTCCAGTGCCTCTGGCGGGACGACTTTGTCAATCCGTGGGTAGGAAAAATCCAAGCCAAACTTCTGAGCATCGGAATTTCCCCAGCGGACTCCTTAAAGACGAACTTACGCTCAGCCAAAAGCCTTATAGAGCAAAGATTAGCAGACATTGAAAATCAACACAACCTCGCCTGGGGTGGGGGTGTCTGCTCCCCCAGGTATCACGGAATAACCCCACCACTTGGCCTTCCATCATACATGTCATCTCTTTCATCTGTACCACACCGACTTGCATTTATTCGTGCAAGGTTCAATGTCCTTCCATCGAACCTGCTGAGCCACAGATTTTCCAAGGGTTTGGTGTCTCCGCTATGCGTGTGTGACGGGAAAACTGTTGAATCTCTTCCACATATAATGTTCAACTGTCCCCTACATAGCATAGCCAGGACTAAATTCCTGGGTCCTGTTTTATTGCGCTTGGTTGGCAGGCCTGTTGAGTCACACGCCGCACTACTTTTGCAGGACACAGATCCCTCTGTAACTCTGCAGGTGGCGAGATTCCTGAACGCGGTTATCTCACACACAAAAATCACTAAAAAACAACAACATCACCAAAACTAATTGGACAGTTATGATGAGAGTGCATGTCGGATCTCGTCTTCAGTTTTCCTTTTTCTGCCATCCGTCCCTTGGAGCTCCCCGGGCCCCAAGCTGTTATTTGGCTCTGCTCAATGACCCACCCTTGCATCGTGATGTTCTCCTTCTGGTGCCGAATATATCGGTTTTTATGCCTCTGTCCTTTTATGTTTGTACATACTTTAAGGGCTAATAGCCGTAAATAAATAAATATATAAAATCTGGAGAAGCCCATGAGGCTAGAGACCGACGCGTCCGACCGAGCCATTGGGACGGTACTTTTGCAGCCGGGGGGGCAAGCAGGACTGGAAGCCGTGTGCCTTTTTCTCGAGGAAGCCGAGCAAGTCGGAGCAAAACTATACGGTGTATGACTGCGAACTGCTGGTGATCTATGTGGCGTTTCGCCGATGGAGACATCTGTTAATAGGGGCGCAGCACAAGATCCAGGTTTGTACTGATCACAAGAACTTGGAATACTGGAGGACCGCGCGAGTACTCAACCAGAGACAGATTCGATGGGCACAGGAGTTCTCCAAGTTTTCCTTCGAGATCCGATACGTGCTGGGAGAGGAAAACGTAAGAGCAGATGCTCTCTCCCGGAGATCCGACACGCTATCCCCGAGGACCGATGGGTGTGTGTGGGGAGCCTTGGTTGGGAAACGAGAACTGGCTGGGCTGACTTGAAACGACGTGTTCGCACAAACTAAAATCAGGGAACTCCGAGACGGGAGGGAAAACCATGGAGGGTTTGAGGAAAAGGAAGGGGTGCTGTACTATAAGGGGGCGCTGTATGTACCGGGGGAGACCTTGAGGGGGAAGGTACTCAAACAACTCCACGACAACCCTACAGCTGGGCACTTTGGACAGCACAAAACCATGCTGTTCGTCACCAGGCAGTTCTGGTGGCCAAGGGTGAGGGAAGATGTACGGGAATATGTACGGGGGTACGACCGCTGCCAAAGGGCAAAGGGGGAGAGGGCTGTACCCGCAGGGTTACTGGAACCCTTACCCATGCCGGGAAGACCCTGGGAGGTGGTGTCCATTGATTTTATGACAGATTTGCCCAAGTCAAGGGGGAAGACAGCAGTCATGGTAGTAGTTGATCTACTGACGAAGACGTGCCATTTCATAGCTTGCTCACATGTGGTGACGGCAGAGGAGACAGCCAAGTTGTTTGTGGATCACATCTTCAGGTTGCATGGAGCGCCCTCGAGGGTCATCTCAGATCGCGGGAAACAATTTACTTCCCGGTTCTGGAGGAAGCTCATGAGCTTGTTGCAGGTTGAGGTGGGCTTCTCGACGGCACGCCACCCAGAAACCAACGGGCAAGCAGAAAGAGCAAACAGTATACTCCAGCAATACCTACGCTGCTACGTCAGCGAGAGACAGAACAATTGGGTAGAGAAACTAGCGCTGGCTGAATTTGCGTACAATAACACTGAACATGTGTCCACGGGGATGAGCCCGTTCATGGCCAATTATGGGTGTCACCCCAGGGCCTTCCCGGGGAGGGGGGAGGAAGGATGGAGTGTACCTGCGGCAGAGCAGTTTGTGGAAGAAATGGAGGCCTTGCACCAGCAACTCAAGATGAACTTGGAGCGGGCCAAGGAAGTTTACAAGAGGCAGGCAGACAAGCACCGTCGGGAGGGGGAGGCCATACGGGTGGGAGACCGAGTGTGGTTGTCAACCCAAGGGTTACCCCTAAAGGGAGGGTGCAAGAAGTTGCAGCCAATGCGGCTGGGACCTTTTGAGGTAACACAGCAGGTGAATCCTGTGGCATTCAAGCTCAAGTTGCCTGACAGCATGAAGATACATCTGGTGTTCCATAGGTCCCTACTCTCACCGTACAGGGAGGGGCGGGAATTTCCGGGGCGGGAGGGAGGAGTCACCACACACCCGCGGGTAGAGGAGAGGGAACACCACAACCAAGCCACGGAAGTACTCGATTCAAGGTGGCGAGGGCGCCAGGTGGAGTACTTGGTGGCTTGGGATGGAGAACCCAGGTCAGAAAACACGTGGGTCCCCGCTGAGGCGATCAATGATGGGTATCTAGTGGAAGAATTCCACAGCCTGTTCCCAGATAAACCGAAACCACTAGCGAGATTCTGGGAGGAAGAATTTGGAACCACAGACGACGAAGAGGACTTTGTGGGTTTTCCTGCCTCCGAAGAGGAGGGAGGGGAGGTGTCAGAGAGAGAAGAATCAGACTGGGAGGCCCACCCCGTGGGAAGATATTGGGGCGGGTGGGAAGCGGGTTTTGAATCCTCAGAGGATAGCGACAGCTCCTTCAGGGGCTTCCCTGCATCGTCGGCCGAGGAAAGGGACTGTGCTGGTCCCGGGGGGGGGGGGAGGTACTAATACCGTATCCGAAGTTCAGTCCAGAGTCACTAGCAGGGTAGACGATCACTAGATGAGACGCGAGGTCCGAAACAGGGAGCCGGGCGGGGGAGCAGGAACGCTGGTAGGGCAGCAGCAGGAAGCCAGGCGGGTAACAGGAACACTGGTAGAGCAGAAGCAGGGAGCCAGGCGGGGAACAGGAACACTGGTGGGTCAGCAGCGGGCAGCCGGGCGAGGAACAGGCACACCGGGAGTGCAGATCTAGGTCTGGGTAAAGCAGGGACTCCACAACGACGTCGCTCCCGCAACCTGGGACCGGGCTGCCTGACCTTTATCTTCTTCTAAGGCCGGGGGCGGTCCCGGCCCCCAGGAGCCCCGCCTCTCCTGGCCTTAAGGTGAGCACTCCTCCTGGGAGAGGCCAGTTCCCTTCGCCTCTCAGCCCTAAGCCTCTGCAGTTCAGGAGAGGCCGAAGGGTTACTGGGCCCCGGGGGAGGCTCACCTGTAGCCACTGAGTCTTCCAGCACCTCTGGGGCCAGAATGGTCTCACCTGGTGCCTGCCCCTGAGGATCTGGCACAGGTGCAGGCTCCTCAGCATCTAGGCCTTGCCCCAGTTCAGCCGGCCCTGGAGGCGGGGACTCCTGTGCCGGCTGGGATTCCTCCAGTTCACTCTCAGGCTCGGAATCCCAGGCCATCACAGGGACGAGGTTGGATCTGAAGGTCGGGCCGGGGGCGGAGGGGGTCCTGGGGGGGAGGTGGATGTCAGGGAACTGCCATCGGCGCTAGAGGCGGAGGGAAGGCTCCAGAGGGATGCCGGAGAGGGTCCCAGTAGGGAGAGAGGCAGCCCATCTGCTGGGGAAGGAAATCAGCATAACACCAGTGGAGAAGGGGGGCAGATGGGGGAATCTGAGAGGAGGCTCCAAGACTCCTTGCTGGAGACCAGCGGAGAGAGTACGGGTACTCCGCTGCCCACACCCTCCCTGCGCAGAAGACTTCCGCGCAGGGAGAGTAGGAGGAGACTTGGCGTCAAACAACTTTTATGCTGGAAAAGGTTCAAGAAACGCTCGCTGGCGGATTCTGCCAGCGACTGAGACAGTCACGATGCTGGAGGCTGTTCAGTCAGAAAGGGTTTAACCAGGTAACCTTGCCAGCAGTGGCGGCAACTTACGCACGAGCAACCCCTAAATCCATTGCAGAGATGTTAAAACTTGTAGATCTATTCTCATTTGTGATGTATCCTGTATAATCGCTGACATTTCTGTCTTAAGCTCCCCAATGTCTTCTTTAATAGACCGTAATAAGTGAATCATCTCATGTGACTCTGACATTATTTGGCCTTCCTGCATTTCCGTTGCTCTTTTGTCAAAGCTTTTCTTTCTTTCTGTGGCTTTTGGGGGAGTTAGAGCTGATGCGTCTCGCTTCTTTTTTTTTTGAGACTGTATTATTTTTTTGACATGCTCTTCTAGCCCTCAGCAAGCCCTCCACGTCTTTTTGACGTTTGATATTGCCCAGCTGCTAAAATGCTGATAAGCTCAGATATAATTGTTCTTAAGTTCCCTCCAAAACCTTCCTCCAGTCCATAAATCCTTAAATAGGTTTTAATCACCTTTAATTTATACTTCTCCTTGCATTCACGCTGCGGAGCTTCTCAGCGTGCCTGCTCACGCCTCATTCCCAAGACCAGAAGTCCTCAGGACCCCAGCTATGTCACCCCTTGTCTGCAGAGCCGGCAGCCTCTCACCCTTTTTCAAACACCCTCCCTTGTGGAGTGTTCCCTCAGTCTCCTTTCCCCTCTCTTTGGGAGTTCTCCAGGCAGCTGCTGCGGCCGCCCCGGTCTTTGAGCTGCCCCCCTGCCCCAAAGAGAGATGCCTTCTCACACTGCCCCACAGAGGCCTGGGAAGTACCCCCCGGCTAGCTCCAGAGGCACCATTTGCCTGGGGAGCTTGTAGCCAGGGCTGCTGCAACAAACAGCTCTGCAAGCCTATGGGAGGCAGAGATGCGAGGGAGTGAAGGAAAAAGGGATAGAGGCCCATGTTGCTCTCTGCACCCCTGACCATCATCCAAGGCACCCCAGGGTGTCACAGCACATTGTTTGAAATCACTGCAGTAGACCAACATTGTTGTTGTTGTTTTGTCGTTTAGTCGTGTCCGACTCTTCGTGACCCCCTGGACCAGAGCACGCCAGGCACTCCTGTCTTCCGCTGCCTCCCACAGTTTGGTCAAACTCATGTTAGTATCTTCGAGAACACTGTCCAACCATCTCGTCCTCTGTCGTCCCCTTCTCCTTGTGCCCTCCATCTTTCCCAACATCTGGGTCTTTTCCAGGGAGTCTTCTCTTCTCATGAGGTGGCCAAAGTATTGGAGTCTCAGCTTCAGGATCTGTCCTTCCAGTGAGCACTCAGGGCTGATTTCCTGAAGATTGGATAGGTTTGATCTTCTTGCAGTCTCCTCCAGCACCATAATTCAAAAGCATCAATTCTTTGGCAATCAGCCTTCTTGATGGTCCAGCTCTCACTTCCATACATCACTACTGGGAAAACCATAGCTTTAACTATACGGACCTTTGTTGGCAAGGTGATGTCTCTGCTTTTTAAGATGCTGTCTAGGTTTGTCATTGCTTTTCTCCCCAGAAGCAGGCATCTTTTAATTTCGTGGCTGCTGTCACCATCTGCAGTGATCATGGAGCCCAAGAAAGTAAAATCTCTCACTGCCTCCATTTCTTCCCCTTCTATTTGCCAGGAGGTGATGGGACCAGTGGCCATGATCTTCGCTTTTTTGATGTTGAGCTTCAGACCATATTTTGCGCTCTCCTCTTTCACCCTCATTAAAAGGTTCTTTAATTCCTCCTCACTTTCTGCCATCAAGGTTGTGTCATCTGCATATCTGAGGTTGTTGATATTTCTTCCGGCAATCTTAATTCCGGCTAGGGATTCATCCAGTCCAGCCTTTCGCATGATGAATTCTGCATATAAGTTAAATAAGCAGGGAGACAATATACAGCCTTGTCGTACTCCTTTCCCAATTTTGAACCAATCAGTTGTTCCATATCCAGTTCTAACTGTAGCTTCTTGTCCCACATAGAGATTTCTCAGGAGACAGATGAGGCACTCCCAGTTCTTTAAGGACTTGCCATAGTTTGCTGTGGTCGACACAGTCAAAGGCTTTTGCATAGTCAATGAAGCAGAAGTAGATGTCTTTCTGGAACTCTCTAGTTTTCTCCATAATCCAGCGCATGTTTGCAATTTGGTCTCTGGTTCCTCTGCTCCTTCTAAATCCAGCTTGCACTTCTGGGAGTTCTCGGTCCACATACTGCTTAAGCCTGCCTTGTAGAATTTTAAGCATAACCTTGCTAGCATGTGAAATGAGTGCAATTGTGCGGTAGTTGGAGCATTCTTTGGCACTGCCCTTCTTTGGGATTGGGATGTAGACTGATCTTCTTCAATCCTCTGGCCACTGCTGAGTTTTCCAAACTTGCTGGCATTTTGAGTGTAGCATCTTAACACCCCTTCATGGATCACAGACCAACATAGAAGCAGATAAAAACAGTAGATAAAAACACATAAGACATGTAAATCAAGCCCTTTGTTTTAGACCTGTGGGGCACATACCATCCTCTGACGTATGTAAGGAGTAGTAAGGAGATATTGAACTGCCTTGTGTGTCCTGGGAATTTGTGTATGATCGGCAGAATAAAACTAACACGTATGTTTGTGTAATACTGGCAGTGGAGGAAAACATGGTCAATTGTTTCTATGTGTCCAGAACTGCAGGGGCATTTTCTCTCCTCATAAGGTGTCAGAGTGAAAGCTCTTCGCTGTTTTGGTATTTCAAGATTGGTTAAATATGCTATTGGATGAGGCGTTCCCAAAGCAAAGGAAGGATTAGACTCTGATAATAAAATACACACAGAGGCTTGAACCAGCAAGACTCTGGGAGGAGTGTGTATCTCACCGTTTTTTATTTATTTAAAATTTATTTATTTTTTAATTTTAATTTTTTTTGTAAGAAGAGTTTAAGATAGTAGAGGTTAAGGTAGCAGGGGTGCTGTGTTCTCTTCATGTTCATGTATGTGTTCTTGTATCACATAACAATGTCTAGCAGATATTCCTAAAGGAGAGCGTAACATCCTCTGCCTATTCTTTTCTAAAATTGAGCAACGAGGCAGGACCCATGTCAGTCTGCTGAGGCAGCACTGAGTATCAGATAAATTTGCAGGAATGTAATTATAACTTCTTTGATTACACGTGAAAAACCAGCTATCTGGTAAGCGCACATGAGCATAATTAAAAGTAATCTGTTGAACACGTGAGCAAGTCCAAGTTGGCCTTCCTGTGTCCAGACAGCGAGTTGCTTTCTCACTGCAATTCACAATCTGAGCACAAGAGGTGTCTGGTGGCAGTGGCGTAGCGTGGGGGGTGCCAGGGGTGCCGGCCGCACCGGGCGCAACATTTTGGGGGGCGTGTTTGGCCGGCCCTCCTCGAAGAAGCAGGAACCCCACTGTCCTCGGACCTCCTCCGAAGCCTGGCGGTGGGGCGGAGAGACCTGCTCCCTGCACCAGCCTTCGGATGGCTGTCCTGAAGACTTGTGGTGGGAGCAGTGGCATAGCGTGGGGGGTGCAGGGGGGCGCAACATCTGGGGGGGCGCGGAAGAGACTCGAGTGCTAAAATCCACGGGTTAGGGGGCGCAAATTACTTGCCTTGCCCTGGGTGCTGAGAACCCACGCTACGCCACTGTCTGGTGGTGCTGCAACTCTAGGTGTGTATAACAATATTGCATCCAGAGGTAACTTTTGTGTCACTGTTCCCCAATCATGGAGATTAGTATAACCAATGATATCTTTAGAAAGGCAGCCAGAAAACCACTTTCCCATGTTTGTGGCATGTGCCATATGGAAAGGCTGTGTACAAACAGGGAGTATACAATTTCCTAAGGTAGTGTGCATATCATATGTTTCACTCAGACAAAAATGAGAGACGTTAGCCACTTTAGCTAAACGCATCCACCAGTTATAGCTACGACTAGAAGAAGTTTCAGGGGGAAGATAGATACATTGAGTACTAAGGTATCAAGAAAACAAATAATATGCGTGTTAAAATCAGCATAGAGTTCATATTTAGCTGAGTAATCAAGGCTATGAAAAAAGTCTCCGATTCCGCTGGAACATCATGATGCTGAAATTGTGTCCTGGCATCAGAGGTCAAGGTCTTCAGCATTCCCCATGTCACCTTCGGGCATCCCTCAGCCTTTCAAGGATGAGGACGGGTGCGATGGACTTTCGCATGGGGTTGCTGAGCCTGTAGAGGCGGAGGCAGGGTCATGATCCTTGCAAAGTCCAGAATGGGGTTCTGCAGGCCTTGGTACCAGCGCATGTCTGGGCCGATAGGGATAGATACAGTGACTTGGAATCCACACAGGACCTGAGGAAGTAAGAACAGTAGGGTATCCCTGCCCCCAGGTAATCAAAGGAATGGGTCCCTCTCACTACGGGTTGGGGAGCTGCTGGTACATCACTAGAGGGTGTTCCAGAGGTACCTCTTTCCTACAATGGCATTTCATAGGAGAAAATTTATTAAGAAAGGAAACAGTTAATTGATTTAAGGTAAAGTTAACAGGAGTTAAAGCGCATGAAGGACATCCACCAACAATATCCTTAGCTCGTGTCAGAGGAATGGAAAAAATGTTTTATGCAGCTGCTTAGCTCCCTGGTGAAAAAATGTATGGCTGTCAATTGCATTAGAAAATAATGGTCAGAGAGATTTCAGAGCAGAATCAGCATGTTGATTACCTTCTGAAAGTGCTTCTTTGCATCCTGTATGGGAGCAAACGTGAGAGTAAACATGAGCAGCATAGAAAGGCATAGTTCTATTTGTCAAGAGATATTTCAGTGTCAAGAACAAAGAGAGTAGATTAAAATCTAACATCGGAGAAAGATCGGAATTAGCCAAATGTGATAAAAAGATATCCCACTTCACACAAAATCACAAAATGCAGTGGACGTGTAGGCTGGTCTCTGTCAGTTTTCTGATTAGCTGCAAAAAAAAAGCCAGTTATTTTCAGAGTCCTTATACGTTAAAACACTCTAAAGGTGTTGAATAGGAACCTGTTTGAATCAAAACCAGGCATGAATCTTTTAGGAGGGCTAAAATAAACTATCCCAAATATAATCAGGAAATGCAAACTGATAGGGAAGAGAAGAACTCATTAAGGATTCGTGTTCCTGTTTAGAAAAAGGCAAATAACAAGCAGCAATATCAAATCCAGTGTTAGGCAATTTAGAGTGTAGCCACTCTAAAATCACTATTCTGTCAGCAGTGTCTGGGGGGAAAAGGAGTCCTGTAGGTGAAAACATTGTATTTAAGGAAAATCACGCGTATGAAGTGACCCCAAAACTCTGCAACTCCTGTAAAGTAAATTCATTAGGAATTTTAAGTTCAGGGAGGAAAGGAGAAAAAAGTCTGCAAATAAGCGATGAAGAATGAGTCTCACTGTCTGAGGTGGAATCAGACCTGTATGCTATGTCTTAATTTTATAAACCACCATAGGGAACTGGAACTGAAAAGTAGCAAGTTCTGCTGTCAGTAGATTCAAACCAGCACTGCCCTTAGCGGCATGGCGCAGATTTGTCACAGGAGACTGTGTGTTAAAAGCAAGTGTGTTAGAAGAGCCAGCTATTGCTTCTAATTTAGCTTCAGTAAAAGACTGACAATCAGCTGGCACAACAGTCTGTGTTCTCCCATTTAGACTCAGGCTGGAAGGCCACCGGTCGTGGCATTGCCTGTCTTTAGCAGGGTGAGCTGAAGGAGACAAAGCTGCTGCTAGGAGGGCAGATTTGTGAGTCTCGGTGTCAATATTCTGGCAAGGCTTACTCATTTGAGCAATCTCTGTTTCTGACTTCTGGTACATCACTTTAAGAGAAGTCTTGCAATCAGCATTTTCATAAGCCAATTGTTTCATTGAAACTTCAGAGGCTTCAAGGTTTGGAATTAAAGTACTGGCTGCTCTTAGCCCATCAAGAATGCCATCCAAGCCAGGTCGGAGTTAAACAATATAAGCTTAAAGCCTTTGCAGATGATCTAGTTATGACATTACAGGAGCCGATATCTAGCACCAAGAGGGCTCTAGAAGTAATCCAGGACTTTGGTCAAGTGGCAGGTTTCAAGCTGAACAAAATGAAAACTAAGGTTTTGGAGAAAAATTTGACACCAATAGAGAGAGAGAGGTTTCAGAAGGAGACAGAATTAACATTAGTAAAGAAGGTTAAATATTTGGGGGTGAACATGACATCTAAGAATGTGAACTTATTTAAAGATAATTATGAGAAATGTTGGTTAGAGGTGAAAAAGGATCTAGAAATTTGGACAAATTTGAAGCTTTCCTTGCTGGGCCAAATTGCCGTTATTAAGATGAATGTATTGCCGAAGATGCTATTTTTATTCCATTCATTGCAAATTATTGATAAGATGGATTGTTTCAAGAAATGGCAAAGAGACATATCTAGATTTGTCTGGCAGGGCAAAAAGCCCAGAATAAAATTTAAAATTCTCACAGATGTTAAAGACAGAGGGGGGTTTGCCCTGCCAGACTTAAAACTTTACTATGAGTCAGCAGCTTTTTGCTGGCTGAAGGAATGGCTGCTTCTTGAGAACACGGATGTGTTGGATCTTGAAGGGTATGACAATGTATTTGGGTGGCATGCATATCTTTGGTATGGCAAGGTCAAAGCACATAAGGCATTTAGAAACCATATTGTCAGGAAATCATTGTTTAATGTCTGGATAAGGTATAAAGACTTTCTGGAGAGTAAAACACCAAGGTGGTTATCACCTATGGAAGCGAAAGCTTTGAAAAAACTCAACATGGAGGCTAAATGGCCAAAATACTGGGAAATTTTAGAACAGGAAGGTGATAAACTGAAATTGCAGAGTTATGACAAGCTTAAGGAGAAGGTGCGAGACTGGTTACATTACTTTCAAATAAGAGAGGTTTATAACTTGGACAAAAAAATTGGTTTCCAGGTGGAAAAATCAAAGTTAGAAACAGAATTGTTAGAACCCAATGTTAAGACACTTTCAAGAATGTATAATCTGCTGTTGAAATGGAATACTGAGGAAGAAACGGTAAAATCGGCAATGATAAAATGGGCACAAGACATAGGTCATAACATCATGTTCGCTGACTGGGAGAAGTTGTGGACCACCGGGATTAAATTTACGGCATGCAATGCCTTAAGAGAGAATATTATGAAAATGATATATAGGTGGTACATGACCCCAGTCAAGCTAGCAAAGATATACCATTTGCCCAATAATAAATGTTGGAAGTGTAAAGAAATTGAAGGTACATTCTTTCACCTTTGGTGGACGTGTCCAAGGATTAAGGCTTTCTGGGAAATGATATATAATGAACTGAAAAAGGTATTTAAATATACCTTCCCGAAGAAACCAGAGGCCTTCCTCCTGGGCATAGTCAACCAATCGGTGTTAAAAAAGGATAGAACTTTCTTTATGTACGCTACAGCAGCAGCAAGAATTCTCATCGCAAAACATTGGAAGACACAAGATCTACCCACCTTGGAAGATTGGCAGATGCAACTAATAGACTATATGGAGATGGCGGAGATGACTGGCAGAATCCGAGACCAGGGAGAAGACTCAGTGGAAGAAGATTGGGGGAAATTTAAAACCTATTTGCAGAAATATTGTAAAATTTTTGAATGTTGATGACATTGAAATGAAATGCTGGGGTTCTAGCAACAAGGTAAAATCTAAGATTAAACCAACAATAGATAAATTAATGGGCTATGAATTTGCTGAACCAATCTTTAAAAGGGATACAAGAACGGGGGACGTGAGGAAGTCAGGAAAATATGTGAATTTAAGATGTAAAATTAAGAAAGAGGGAATTTCTGTGTTTTTTCTATATGTGTTTTTTTTCTTTATTATTAGTTTTAAATGTATGTACTTTATTTTTGTGCTTAATGTTTGTATTGTTGTATTTTGTAGTATGTATTTTGTGTCTTTATATTCTTTTTGTCTTTGTCTTTGTATTTTTTTTCTATACTCTGCATTGTTAAAATTTAATAAAAAATATTATAAAAAAACAGAGAAAGGGCTGCAAAGCAAAAAAGAAAAAAGAAAAAAAAGAATGCCATCCAAGCCATTTTCTGCCACACTTCGCTTCAATTTGTTAAAAACTGCGAAGGGCAATGATTCATGGGCTCTCTGTCCCTGTGCATTCTGAGCAACAGGACAGACTGCTAATAATGGCAATGTAACAGCTTCTTCACTGCTTCCTTCTGCCATAATTTGGAATAGTCAATTTTTGCACTGTAGTCTGAGCCCTTTATGGAGCATTGCCCACTAAATAAGTAGGTGACATGGCATTTACAGTCGACCCAGGCAAATGAAGGTGCCGATGGCAATGGAATTACCTTTGGCATGACCTCAGAGAGAGGCTGAGATGGGAGGAACAATATTACAGGATTTTTAAAGGCAGCTAGGGTGACAGCAGCCACGAAATTAAAAGATGCCTGCTTCTTGGGAGAAAAGCAATGACAAACCTAGACAACATCTTAAAAAGCAGAGACATCACCTTGCCAACAAAGGTCCGTATAGTTAAAGCTATGGTTTTCCCAGTAGTGATGTATGGAAGTGAGAGCTGGACCATCAAGAAGGCTGATTGCCAAAGAATTGATGCTTTTGAATTATGGTGCTGGAGGAGACTGCAAGAAGATCAAACCTATCCAATCTTCAGGAAATCAGCCCTGAGTGCTCACTGGAAGGACAGATCCTGAAGCTGAGACTCCAATACTTTGGCCACCTCATGAGAAGAGAAGACTCCCTGGAAAAGACCCAGATGTTGGGAAAGATGGAGGGCACAAGGAGAAGGGGACGACAGAGGACGAGATGGTTGGACAGTGTTCTCGAAGATACTAACATGAGTTTGACCAAACTGTGGGAGGCAGCGGAAGACAATGACAATGACAAACCAAAAGCAATGACAAACCTAGACAACATCTTAAAAAGCAGAGACATCACCTTGCCAACAAAGGTCCGTATAGTTAAAGCCATGGTTTTCCCAGTAGTGATGTATGGAAGTGAGAGGTGGACCATAAAGAAGGCTGATCGCCGAAGAATTGATGCTTTTGAATTCTGGTGCTGGAGGAGACTCTTGAGAGTCCCATGGACTGCAAGAAGATCAAACCTCTCCATTCTGAAGGAAATCAGCCCTGAGTGCTCACTGGAAGGACAGATCGTGAAGCTGAGGCTCCAATACTTTGGCCACCTCATGAGAAGAGAAGACTCCCTGGAAAAGACCCCCTTTCTCAGGCTGTGGAAACTTCGAGCGGTGAGAAAGAGTGGGTTGACCGAGCAGTGAGAAAAAGTGGGTTGTTGGAAACAGTTGTCTGGAAACATCAAGTAAGATGGGAGCACCATGGGAAGGAGCTAATGAGAACTTTCAAGAATCTCTGAGAATACATCTCCACCCCAGCTACACTGGGAGACAACAGCAACCGTGGAAGAAATTCAAGGATGGGACAGCAGATAAAGGACAAGGAATCCATAACTGGACCTAATTAGACTGACACATGTAGTGAAAAAGAAAATAATTAGAGCTTCTCATTTGAAAGCCTATGAAAAGTTAAATAATGACACGAAGAGAAATTACGAAGAATGCAGCTGTTATTTAAATCTTTAATATAAGTTATAAGAACACGAATCACAGTAATATAAGAACTGGATAAACACATTGATCACAGAGCACGGGAAAGCACTAATTAAATTTTCTAAATCGAAATAATTGGAATTAATTTGATATTAATTGGTATTTGTATAATTGGGGGAAACTAATAAAAAATTGTTGTTGCTTTTAAAAAAAATGAAAAACAGAACTCCACTCTGGACTTGTGTAAGCCTTTTCGTCTCCTGAAGATGTTCTGCAAGGCAGCAGAGGTTTAGGATCAGAGTTTCCCTTCTCCTAGATGGGCTACCTTCCCAGGTTGACGAGCCCCATCTGACCCTCACTTCCCTCTACAGCACATGCAGAAATTGCCTTCTTGACCATTGGACCTACTATTTGTCTTGTCCGCTCAATCTGTGGCAGCCTGTCTTTGCATGCAAGGGAAGTCCCTTACTCACTCTGGGTTTGAGACCCATCAGCTACCCTTACCTCATTTAGCTGGCCAGTGAAAGCCAGCTCCGTATTGCTCTCCTTTACTTTGGATCACATCAGCACTTTACATTCTTGGCACAATTTGAATTCCAACAGATATTGGGGAAGTTGAAGTCTCCCATGACTACTATACCTCTCTACCTCTCTTTTCTTTTGAATTTTTGGTAAGTGGGGGGGTGGGGGTGGGATGGATGTTTATTGGGCCTGGGAATTTGTTTGATTTTATGTTTTTGTAATTTTTATTGTTTTTTGTTTGTATTGTTATATTGGGTTTTTTTTAAGGTGTTATTTTGTTCTTAAGGGGAGGGGTCAGGGCTGCGGGGAGTGGGTCCCAGCCAACAAAATGGCTGGGGCATGTTCCACGGGGGGGGGGGGATGCACTGGGACAACCAATCTCAGTGATCACGGGTAGGAGGAGGAGTTACGCTAAGACCAGACCATGTCATTACAGAGGAGGCAGGTTTAGTCGTTGTCTGAGGACTATTCCTGCCTCCGGGTCTGGTCCTGGCCGGATGGATACTAGAATCAGCAAGGGATACCCACATGACCTGATGGTGCTGCTGTGCAATGCCAGGTCAATGATTCATAAGACCACTGCCATCCATGACTTGATCATGGATGGAGGACTTGACCTGGCATGTGTGACAGAGACTTGGTTGGATGAAGCAGATGGGCCTGTCCTTGCCGCTGCCTGTCCACCAGGTTTCTCTTACGCACAGCAACCCAGGTCATGTGGGCGGGGAGGGGGGGGGTTGCCGTGATTTTTAGGAAGTCATTAGTTTGCACCAGGCGTCCTATTGGGAAGACCCAGTTTTCCGGGTGCATGTTCTGGAAGTTGGGCGATAGGGGCAGTACAGGATTCCTTTTGGTGTACCGACCTCCCCGCTGCACCAAGGATTCCCTGTCCGAGCTGCTTCAGGTCGTGGCGGATGTTCTCCTGGAGACACCTAGCTTGGTTGTCCTAGGGGATTTTAACATCCATGCCGACACGACCTTACAAGGGGCCGCTCGGGACTTTGTGGAAAGCATGGCCTCCATGGGGCTGTCCCTGAATAAGTCTGGCCCAACCCATAGCCGCGGACATGCCTTGGACCTGGTGTTTACCTCTATGGATGTTGGTGATCTGACACTAAGTAAAAGCGAAACGAAAGAAGTGCCATGGTCAGATCACTTCCTGGTGCAACTGGACTTCTCTGCGACCCATCCCCTCTGCAGGGAGGTGGGACCAATTCGGATGGTCCGCCCTCACCACTTAATGGATCCAAATGGTTTCCAGAGAGTGGTAGGGGATGCTTTATCCCATGTTGATGGCCTTTCAGCCGATTCCCTGGTGGCCCGCTGGAATGTGGAGTTAACCAGGGCTATTGACTGTTTGGCTCCGAAGCGCCCTCTCCGATTGCATGGAGCCCGGACAGCCCCGTGGTTTTCCACGGATCTGAGGGCAATGAAACAATCGTTGAGACAGCTAGAGTGCCGGTGGCGGATAACTCATTCCGAATCAGACCAGACACAGGTTAGAGCTCAACGTCGAGCCTACCAAGTGGCGATAGTGACGGCGAAGAAGACTTTCTTCGCCGCCTCTATTGTATCTGCAGAAAACAGCAGCAGGAGACTTTTTCAGGTGGTTCACAATTTAGCGGAACCACCTGCGACATCTGGGCCCAGTATGGGCCACATGATCTCCTGCAATGATTTTGCAAAGTTTTTTGCAGATAAAATCGCTCAGATTCGGGAAGACGTAGACTCCACCGTGGGAGCAGGGGCAGGGCGGGAGAGTGCTAGAGTCCTGTCTAGTCAAGTTGCGTGGGATCAATTCCAACCTGTTACCTCCGAGGATGTGGACAGGCTGCTTGGACAAGTGAAGCCAACCACCTGTCTCCTGGATCCTTGCCCATCCTGGCTTATAAAAGCTAGCCGGGAATTACTGGGCGATGGGCTTCGTGGGGTGGTGAATGCTTCCCTCCGTGAGGGAGCCTTCCCAGACCCACTGAAAGAGGCGGTTATTAAACCGCTTCTTAAAAAACCATCTTTAGATGCGGCCACGATGGCCAATTATCGCCCAGTCTCAAATCTTCCATTCTTGGGCAAGGTGATTGAGCGAGTGGTTGCTGAACAACTCCAGGCACGCCTGGAAGAAGCGGAGCATTTGGCTCCCTTCCAGTCGGGATTCAGGCCTCATCATGGGACTGAAACTGCCTTGGTCGCACTGGTTGATGATCTCCGGCGGGCTAGGGACAAAGGTGAGAGCTGTTTCCTAGTTCTGCTGGATCTCCCAGCGGCATTTGATACAATCGACCATAACATCCTTCTGGACCGTCTTGAGAGGCTGGGGAGCTGGGGGCACTGTCATACAGTGGTTCCGCTCCTTCCTCCTGGGCCGTGTTCAGAAAGTGGTGGTGGGGGATGAGTGTTCAGACCCCTGGGCCCTTACTTGTGAGGTACCTCAGGGTTCTGTCCTCTCCCCCATGCTTTTCAACATTTACATGCAGCCACTGGGAGAGATCATCAGGAGGTTTGGGCTGGGTGTTCATCAGTATGTGGATGATACCCAGCTCTACCTCTCTTTTAAATCAGAACCAGTGAAGGTCCTGTGTGAGTGTCTGGAGGCGGTTTGAGGATGGATGGCGGCTAACAGATTGAGGTTGAATCCTGACAAGACAGAAGTACTGTTTTTGGGGGACAGGAGGCGGGCAGGTGTGGAGGATTCCCTGGTCCTGAATGGGTTACTGTGCCCCTGAAGGACCAGGTGCGCAGCCTGGGAGTCATTTTGGACTCACAGCTGTCCATGGAGGCACAGGTCAAATCTGTATCCAGGGCAGCTGTTTACCAGCTCCATCTGGTACGTAGGCTGAGACCCTATCTACCTGCATACTGTCTCGCCGGAGTGGTGCATGCTCTGGTTATCTCCCTTTTGGACTACTGCAATGCGCTCTACGTGGGGCTACCTTTGAAGGTGACCTGGAAACTACAACTAATCCAGAATGCGGCAGCTAGACTGGTGACTGGGAGCGGCCGCCAAGACCATACATTGGCTCCCAGTATGTTTCCGAGCACAATTCAAAGTGTTGGTGCTGACCTTTAAAGCCCTAAACGGCCTCGGTCCAGTATATCTGAAGGAGCGTCTCCACACCCATCGTTCTGCCCGGACACTGAGGTCCAGCTCCGAGGGCCTTCTGGCGGTTCCCTCACTGCGAGAGGCCAAGTTACAGGGAACCAGGCAGAGGGCCTTCTCGGGAGTGGCGCCCGCCCTGTGGAACGCCCTCCCATCAGATGTCAAAGCGATAAACAACTACCTGACATTCAGAAGACATCTTAAGGCAGCCCTGTTCAGGGAAGTTTTTAATATGTGACATTTTAGTGTATTTTTCATCTTTGTTGGAAGCCGCCCAGAGTGGCTGGGGAAACCCAGCCAGATGGGCGGGGTACAAATAATAAATTATTATTATTATTATTATTATTATTATTATTATTATTATTATTATTATTATTATTATTTTAAATTGGAACCAGTGAAGGCAGTGAATGTCCTGTGTGAGTGTCTGGAGGCGGCTGGAGGATGGATGGCAGCTAACAGATTAAGGTTGAATCCTGACAAGACAGAAGTACTGTTTTGGGGAGGCAAGGGGCAGGCAGGTGTGGGGGACTTTCTGGTCTTGAACAGGGTAACCGTGCCCCTGAAGGACTAGGTGTGCAGCCTGGGAGTCTTTTACTTTTTCATCCTTAACCTCCCATTCCAATAATGTTCCATACATTCTTGAGATCACCTTGTTCTTATTTTGTAATAACTGTCTAGTAATGAGATTTCATTTTTAAAACCGTTTTTCTTGTCTTCCTTAAACACTTCATTTAGTTGGTGATACTGAATCCACCCTGTTAGGTGATGTCTTATTTCCTCGTACTCTTTTAATATCAAATTACTATCTTTTTCTTTTAGTAAATCCTTATATGTAGCTGTCAGGGAACTGACATCGGAGCTAGAGGCGGAGGGAAGGCTCTCAAATGATGCTGGAGAAGGGCCCAGCAGGGAGAGAGGCAGCTCCGCAGATGGGCAAGCAAATCAGCGCAACACCAGGGATATAGAGGGGCTGATGGGGGAATCGGCGAGAGGGCTCCAGGACTCTTCACCGGACACCAGCGGGGAGAGCACGGGTCCTCCGCTACCCACGCCCAACCTGCGCAGAAGACCTCCGCGCAGAGGGAGTAGGAGGAGACTGGGTGTCAAACAACTTTTATGTTGGAAAAGATTTAAGAAACGCCCACTGACGGATTCTGCTAGCGACTGAGGCAGCCACGAAGTGAAGGGCTGCCCAGACTGAAAGGTTTAGCAAGGCAACAAAGCCTGGAGAGGCGGCAACTTACGCACAAGCAACCCATACACATTACAGTAGCCCAATTTAATTCCATGTTTTTCTTTTTTACCATTATCGCTTCTAAGGGTGAAATCCACCAGGGTGTCTTAGGCTCCAGTAATTCTTTGTATTTTACCCATACTCTAATATATCAATTTTCTTATGATAATATTAAGAAATCCCCTGTGGACCTTCACCTTTTTGTATCCTAAATACTCATGCCACCCATAGCAGTTATTAAACCCTTCTAGGTCTAATAAGTCCCCGTCTTGTAATATTTGTGCGAATGTTCAGGGGTGCAGGAGAGGATATATTGTGAGATTATATCCTAATCCAATTTGCGCTAACAAGTTCCCAAAATATCAGCAGAGTTTATGACATTCCCCTTTTAGTTCGCAACAGTAACGTCTGGTTCGCTAGAACCGCTATAATAATTACTCTGGTAATTTTCCCTTTTGTTCCCTCTTAAAATACAAGACACGACACAGTCTTTATAAAAGTATAAAAGAGTTTACTCACGTTCTGTTCACAATATTATCCCAGAAGGCAGACAGCTAAAAAAAGGTAAAATACACTCAGAATCTATCTTATAGGAAGATAGTACTGTCCTCTCTTGGCTGAGATCCAAGAGGGCATGTTGCTCCTTCAGAAGATGAAGATGAGAGAGAGAGATATGGCTGCCTGCCCTGTGCTTTTATCATTTACCTGCACAGGTGAGGCCACACCCACCTCTGGTCACATGCGGAGGAAGTCTGTCCCCAGGAAGTTTACCTGCTTGCTAGACAGACATCCCTCCCCATGTTCTAACATGTACACTCTAGGAATGTTGTCATTGACTGCTCCTGTGTTTACATCCCACATACCCCTTCTCAGGCAATACAACATACACAAAACATAAACAACTTTATTCAACCACCCAGAGTCCCAGCTTGACACGTAGATTCTGGAAACTCTCTCTTGGTAGGGGTTTCGTCAGGATGTCAGCAGTCATCTCTTGGGTGCTGCAGTAGGATAGTTCCACTAGTCCATCCTGGATCATCTGGCATATGTAGTGGTATTTAACCCCAATGTGTTTTGTTCTGGCCAGGAACTTCTCACTCTGCGTCAGCTTCAGGCAACTTTGATTGTCCTCCAGCAAGCTGACAGGTTCTTTTCTCACCAACCCAAAGTCCTTTATGAGTTGATCAAGCCAGGCGATCTCTCTGCAGGCTTCTGTTGCTGCAACGTATTCTGATTCTGTGGAAGATAATGCTACACAGCTCTGTTTATAACTGCCCCATGCAACAGGTCCATCCCCAAACATGAAAACATGACCACTTGTTGATTTATAATCAACATTATCCCCAGCCCAATCCGCATCAGTATACCCAACCAACTTAGGGTCTCTGACAGCTGGTAACCTTAATTTACAATTCATGGTACCCTTCAAATATCGCACCACCCTCTTTACACCTGCCCAATCATGCTCAGTGGGAGAATTCACCTTTCTGCTAAGAATCCCCACAGCATTAGCTAAGTCAGGTCTACATGTGGTAACTAAATACAAAAGTTTACCAATCGCCGATCTGTAGTCATTGTTGTCTGGCAACTGCTTCGAATCCTGCTGATTCTTCAGGAAGTCAGTAGCCATCGGTGTAGCGACTGGATGTGCGTCTTGCATCTGCATGTGCTCAATTAGCTCGTGGATCTTCTGTCTTTGGCTGAGAAGAAATGAGCCGTCCTCTTCTCTTTCCACCTGGATCCCAAGGTAGTACTGGACATCTCCTAGCTCCTTGACCTCCACCTCTTTGCTAAGGTGTTTTACTATCTGTGTATAGTCTTTTTCACTTGCTGTGGCAATAATCAGGTCATCGACAAAAGCTAAGATATATGAGAATTGTCCATTATTTGACTTACTGTACAAGCACTTGTCAGCGTCGCCTTTCTTGTACCCAAGTTGCGTCAGCATTTTATGCAACTTCTGGTTCCAGGCTCTAGCAGCCTGTTTGAGTCCGTAAAGTCCTTTCTGGAGTTTGCACACTAAATATGCCTCATGTGGTTTTACAAAACCTTTGGGCTGTTTCATGTAAATTTCCTCTGAAATCTGCCCATGTAGAAAAGCGGTAGCAATGACAATGTGTTTCACCCTCATTTTCTTGGAGGCTGCAATGCTTAAAAGCATTCTTACGCTGCTGTACCTCACGGTTGGTGCAAAAACTTCATCATAGTCTTCACCAAAACGTTGTGAAAATCCCTGTGCTACAAGTCTAGCTTTGTAGCGCTGCAACTCTCCTTCTGACCCCTTCTTAACCTTGAAAACCCATTTACTGCCAATGGCCTTCTTACCGGGAGGCAGCTCAGTGAGTGTCCAGGTCTTGTTCTGATGCAGTGCATCCATCTCCTCCTGCGCGGCCTTCCTCCAGAGACTGGCTTCTGCAGCTGGCATCTCCTGTATCTCTTCCCAAGTGGAAGGTTCCTGTGGAAACGCCGACCCTGCAAAGTAGGACAACCGTAATGGTGGGACACCTCTGTTGGTTCTGGACGAGTGCCTGACCTCTGGTTCTGCGACCGCATCAGCTTCCTCATCCTCTTCCAATGCAAGCATGTCCCCATCTGAGTCCTCCTCTTCGTCTCTGGTGCCGCTAGGGTTCTGGTCCTCTGCGTCTTCTGGTGCGTCACCTGTAGGGGGCGCTGTAACACTCGAAGGCAGATTATTACTTTGTGGGGTCTCAAAAGGGAAATATACAAACTCTTGAGTCCTTTCTGAATCATCGGAAGAATCCACAACAGTGTTCTTAGTGTCTACTTTTCCATATTCATAAACGTAAACCGCATGGTATGCATTTGTCTTACCAGTTTGTAAGTCCATAATTCTGTATCCTTTGCCTCCAGAAGCATATCCCACAAGGATACCTGCTTTTGCCCTGGAGTCAAGCTTGTGTCTGTGTTCCTTGGGCACATGGAAGTAACACGGACTTCCAAACACATGTATGTGCGACAGATTGGGAGCTTTCCCATGCCAAAGTTCAAATGGTGTGCGCTCTGTACCTTTAGTTGGTAGTCTATTCTGCAAATAGACCGACGTGTACACTCCTTCGGCCCACAGCTTCTGTGGCAAACATGCATCCTTTAGCATGCACCTTGTCATGTCCATAATGGATCTAAACTTTCTCTCAGCTATGGCATTCTGCTGTGGTGTGTAAGGAATTGTGGTTACGTGTGCAATTCCTTCCTTGGCCAGGAGAGCCTGCATTTCATTTGAGCAGTACTCACCTCCATTGTCGCTCATTAACACAGCTGGAGCTCTTTGGAATTTATTCTTGACCATGGCAATGTATTCCTGGAGCTTGTCCACTGTCTCACTCTTCTCTTTGAGGAAATATACAACACAAAATCTTGAAAAATCATCCAGAAATATTAAAATATATCTATTCTTTCCCAGTGAGGGAACATTCATGGGTCCACATATGTCAGTGTGCACTATGTCAAGCACTTTGTTGCTTCTTTGTTCTGCACAACGTGGAAATGAAGGTTTTACAGCCTTCTCAGTAATACAGCTTATGCACTTTGCTGGAGTTTTGTTGCTCTGCTTTACCTGCAGACCTCTTACAAGATCTCTTTTCTGTAGATCCAGAATGACGTTGGTATCTCTATGTCCAAGCCTTCTGTGCCATAGGTCCAGATCTGCCTCATCCTTCTGGCTGGAATATGCCACTTTTGCAGACTGGTTCTCTGAAAGATCAAGCTCATATACACCATTTATTAGCTTTGCTTGAGCAACCACTTTGCCATTTTTAGTCACCTTGTATTCTTCATTTCCAAATGTGATCTGGAAACCTTTCTTGTCCAAAGTGGACACGCTGATTAAATTGCAGCTCAGCTCTGGAACATACAAAACTCTAGAGATTGTGTTCTCAATGCATTCATTGTTTATATTGCATTTCAGGCTGATGGAACCTGCACCTTTTGCTTTAACAATGTTGCCATCTGCAATCTCAATTTCAGATCCTTCTTCATCATTTATCTCATTAAAATAGTCCTTTTTATATGAAAAATGCGAGCTGGCACCTGAATCAATTATCCATTTATTACGTCTATTCTCACGATTCTGGACAGCTAAATTCCTTTCTTGCAGTAGCCATGTGCATTCACATTTTCCCTTCTTTTCCCCTTTTGGCTGAAAGGGGTGGGGTTTCTTTGCTTTAGGAGCCCTGCAATTCTTTGCAATGTGTCCTTCTTTGTTACAATTGAAACAAATCACTTTCCTAGGCATCTCTTTGGACTTTGTAAATTGCCTAGATGCATAACTACTGTCCTTGATTTTAGCATTTCTCACTGGAGATTCAGCTCTATCTCTGCATTCTTCTTTTAAATAACCAATCAAGTCTTTAAAAGTCAGACCTTGTCTATGGTCCATCAAACTTACAAATGCGCTAAAGCGTGGTCCAAGTGATGATAACAAAAATGCTACCTTTGTATCTTCATCAAAAGCTTTTGGAGTCAGATCAATCCTTTGAACAATCTCAGTAAACTTGTTGATGTGCTCTGTGAATTCCTCTTTTGAATTCATCCTCAATCTGGTTAATTTACACACCAAGTTTCTGAAGCAGTTTATGTTAGATTCTCCATACACACGCTCAATATCTCTTAAGATGTGAGATGCATCATCTGTACTATTTATTAATGATAGCTGCTCATCACGAAGTCCACTCAAAATTATGTGTCTAGCTTCGCTGTTCATGCGTCTCCAAGGACTTATCTTGGCTAAAGCTTCCTCAGACGATCCCGTAGGTTGAGGGTTTAAAGCTTCCAAAATGGGACTTCCGGTCGGCGCCATCGGCTAATGGCGGATTTCCCTCCGAACTCCGGAGGGGGTCTGCTTTACGAGTTTGGGTCCTGTCGCTACGGCGAAGCGGGGACCCCTAAAAATTACAGGCGCGGAAGCCTGTAAACAAGGAGACTCGGCGGGCACCATTGCGCCCCCCCTGAAATCGCAAGGGAGCCTTTTTAAAGGCTCCGGAACGGCAGCGGGGGTGAAGCACGGTGCTGAGAGTCGTCACTCAGCCCGTGAAGCGAAGCCACATCACCATAGTCGGAGAGCGCCGATTCCTTCCTGAAAATTTGGATTACAAATTAAAAACCGGTGAGTAGGATTTTAAAATCAATTTGGAATTTACAAATACTTTAAGGAAATTTGGCCGGAAACGGGAATGGTTTAAAGCAAGGAAGTCTGCCTTCCCGGACTGCAAAAGTACACCGCAAAGAAAGTACAAAGCTGCAATCATAGAAAGATCTTTTGGAATTAAGTGAACTGGACATTTGATTAAAAAATCCCCCTCTTGCTGGCAGGAGCAAAAGGGGGAGGAGAGTGGACTTTGAACCTGCAGGAAAAAGGGGTTTGTAAAAGTTTCTCCCGCTGTGTCAAACCCCCCTGAAACGGACTGCCTGAAATAAGGATGCCGGTAAGAGAACTGTCAAACTGTTACTTGGAAAGTTACTTTGTTCTGAGTTATTGGGCTCTGGAAAGATACTAAATTACTGGACTCTAAAATTTTGAAAATACATTGGGAGCTGTTGCAATTGACTCTTGGGAAGATTGGACTAAAAGACATTTTATTGCAGAAGTTCTGGAAACTTTTTCCCCCTAGAGGACTCTGTTGAAATTGCTGCAAAGTGGACTACAACTTTTAAGTTAGTGGAATTTTCCTCTTAAAAACAATCTACAGGCGTGAGAACGACCTTGACTGGGACATGAGTGGTGCACAAGAAGAGACAACAACTAGATCTGGCAAAACATACAAGGCAAAAACTTTACAACAGCGAAGAGTTTCGGTCTCAGGCATCCCAGTGACACCAGCTGCAACTGGGCAGACAAAAACCACAATGTCAATAGACCCTGTGACACAAGCTCTAGTTAAAATAAATGAGTCTTTGGAATCTCTGACAAAGCAAGGTGCGGAAAACAGTAAAAAATTGACAGAGCTCTCTACAAAGCTTGATCAGAATACGCAGAGTGTCAATGATCTAGGGAAGAGGGTGACCTCTAATACAGAGTCTATTAACAAACTTTTAGAGGACGGTATAAGTTAAGGGCCTTTGCAGATGACTTAGTACTTACTTTACAAGAGCCAGACACTAGTACGAAAAGAGTTTTAGAGCTAATTCAAGAATTTGGTCAAGTTGCAGGATTCAAGTTGAATAAACAAAAAACTAAAGTGTTGGAAAAAAAACTTAACAGCCATGGAAAGGGAGAGGTTCCAGAATGAAACAGGTTTGACAGTGGTTAAGAAGGTGAAATATCTAGGGGTCAATATGACAGCCAAGAATGTGAATTTGTTTAAAGATAATTATGAGAAATGTTGGTCAGAAGTTAAAAAAGATTTAGAAATATGGTCAAATTTGAAGCTTTCCTTGTTAGGCCGAATTGCAGTCATAAAGATGAATGTATTGCCTAGAATGTTATTTTTGTTTCAAGCATTGCAAATCCTTGACAAGATGGACTGTTTCAAGAGGTGGCAGAAAGACATTTCTAAATTTGTCTGGCAGGGCAAAAAACCCAGAATAAAATTTAAGATTTTAACGGATGCAAAGGAAAGAGGGGGATTTGCCCTGCCGGACTTAAAACTTTACTATGAATCAGCAGCTTTTTGCTGGTTGAAAGAGTGGATGCTCCTTGAGAATACAGATATCTTGGACTTGGAAGGTTTTAATAATGTATTTGGATGGCATGCATATTTATGGTATGATAAGGTTAAAGCGCACAAAGCTTTTAAAAATCATATTGTTAGGAAAGCATTATACAATGTCTGGACCAGATATAAAGACCTGTTGGAAAATAAAACTCCAAGATGGCTGTCGCCAATGGAGGCTAAAGCTGGGAAAAAACTCAATATGGAGGCTAAATGGCCAAAATATTGGGAGATTTTGGAACAAGAGGGTGATAAATTGAAACTACAGAGTTATGAGAAATTGAAGACCAAAGTACGAGATTGGCTCCATTATTACCAAATAATGGAGGTTTATAAACAAGACAGGAAAATTGGCTTCCAGGTGGAGAAATCAAAACTAGAAACAGAATTGTTAGAACCCAATGCTAAGAATTTGTCTAAAATGTATAACTTGTTGCTGAAATGGAATACACAAGATGAAACAGTTAAATCAGCTATGATTAAGTGGGCACAAGACATTGGTCATAATATTATGTTTGCTGACTGGGAACAGTTGTGGACCACCGGTATGAAATTTACGGCATGTAATGCCTTAAAGGAAAATATTATGAAAATGATTTATAGGTGGTACATGACCCCAGTCAAGCTAGCAAAGATCTACCATTTGCCTGACAATAAGTGTTGGAAATGTAAGGAAACTGAAGGTACTTTTTATCACCTTTGGTGGACGTGCCCGAAGATTAAGGTTTTCTGGGAAATGATATATATCTCTTGGGCATTGTCGGCCAATTGATGTCAAAGAAAGACAGAACTTTTTTTATGTACGCTACCACAGCAACAAGAGTACTCATCGCAAAGCATTGGAAGACCCAAGATCTACCCACTTTGGAAGAATGGCAGATGAAGGTGATAGACTATATGGGACTGGCTGAAATGACTGGCAGAATCCGTGATCAGGGGAAAGAGACGGCGGAAGAAGATTGGAAGAAATTTAAAGTTTATCTTAAGAAACATTGTAAAATCAATGAATGCTAAAATGTTGAGGTTTTAAGGGGGAAAAAGGAGACTACAGCTGTTAAAGATTAAGTAAAAGAAAAGAATAATGGGAAAATTTGATAAAACTAAGTATTAGGATTTGCTGAAATAATTTTGGAAATTGGGATGTAGAAAGGGGAGGTATGGGGAAGTCGGCGAAGTAAGGTTTAAGAAAAAGGGATATGAAATTATACATGTTTGTTTGTGTGTTTGTTTGTTTGTATTGTGTATTGTTTGTGTTTATAAAAACTGTGAAAAACCAATAAAAAATTTTATAAAAAAAATTAAAGCTTCCAAAATGTGCTTACAATCTAAACATGCTATCAAGCGCTGCTTCCAGTGTATGAAATTGTGTTCATTCAGCACAGGCATTCCTAGCTTTGCATCACTATCAAAAGCTGCTCTAGCCATCTTAAAATCCAAAAAATTGAAAATTCTTCAAAATTTCTCAAAATTTTAAAATCAAAATCTCAAAAATCTCAAAATACAAAACATTTCTTCACTGCATTGGGTCACTGTGAACTCTGAGGGAAGGGGGGTGCTTAATCCCCACTGCACAATGGAACAAAAGGACCATGTGCTTACTAGGAAGTTAACTCAGAAAAATACTACTCAACTCAAAATCACAATCCAACGCAATCCTTCAAAAATACGCAGAAATATGCAATACTGGGGCCAATAACCCTTTGTGGGAATGTTCAGGGGTGCAGGAGAGGATATATTGTGAGATTATATCCTAATCCAATTTGTGCTAACAAGTTCCCAAAATATCAGCAGAGTTTATGACATTCCCCTTTAAGTTCGCAACAGTAACGTCTGCACAGGTTCGCTAGAACCACTATAATAATTACTCTGGTAATTTCCCCTTTTGTTCCGTCTTAAAATACAAGACACGACACAGTCTTTATAAAAGTATAAAAGAGTTTACTCACGTTCTGTTCACAATATGATCCCAGAAGCCAGACAGCTTAAAAAAGGGAAAATACACTCATAATCTATCTTATAGGAAGATAGTACTGTCCTCTCTTGGCTGAGAGCCAAGAGGGCATGTTGCTCCTTCAGAAGATGAAGATTAGAGAGAGAGATATGGCTGCCTGCCCTGTGCTTTTATCATTTACCTGCACAGGTGAGGCCACACCCACCTCTGGTCACATGCGGAGGAAGTCCGTCCCCAGGAAGTTTACCTGCTTGCTAGACAGACATCCCTCCCCATGTTTTAACATGTACACTCTAGGAATGTTGTCATTGACTGCTCCTGTGTTTACATCCCACAATATCATCCACTCTTTTAAGTCTCTGACCCACTCTTAAACCTTTAATTTTCTGATTACATCTTATTATTTACACTAATACTTCTAAAATAATCATTGTTTAATAAAGATACTGGTCTGAAATTCTTTGGGTATGGGGTTCCTTGATCCTGTTTGGGGATTAGTGTTATATATGCTTTTTCCCATGAAGATGGAATTTCGTCCCCTTGAAGAATTCGGTTCATTACCTCCATCAATGGCAATGCCAATGTTCCTTGGAATACTTTGTAATACACCAAGGATAGTCCATCAGGTCCTGGCGATTTCCCTAATTTGGCTTGGGTCACTGCCGTATTGCTTACATGTGATGGTTTGTGTATGCTATTCGCAATAAGCACCCTCTGCTCACTCAGAGAGGTATTTACAGTTCTTTATTTTGCATGTGTAAAAGCAGCACAGTACAATCATGCATCCGAATCGTCTGGTTCAGATTCGGGGAGTGGTCTTCTCCTGCTTCTCCTCCAACAGAAGAGGCGGCTGGAATGTTCATGGGACGTCTCTGATCCCTGCGCTTTAACCCTCTCCTTTCCTGTGCCGAAGGCACAGGCATAGGCTCCCCGTCTGTACCTGAGCTCCCTGTGCGGTGCTGGGGCTCTGCTTCAGCATCGGAGAGCCTTGCCTCCTCCTGGCTCTCCCCCTCTTCCCCTTCCGTCATCTCCCCATCGTTTCCTTCTGACTGTTCCCGCTCTGACTCTTTTCTTCCCCGACTCCAAGGCGTCCCTTGCCAGTCCCGTGACATTCCATTCCATCAGAGTTTGTTCTCTCAGTGTACCAGGACACTGGGCACACATAACTTCTTGGTTAAAAATAATGTTTTTTCTCTGTTAGAATAGGTTAGTCAAAGTTCATACACAGATGATAAAACTAATACAGCATATGGAGTCCTAAAGGCTCAAAATGGATCCTGACAAGATGAAGGAAAATGGAAATTTCTCCTTCACGTAAACTATATCTTAGTGTTAAATTTGAAGCAGGCATTTGAGCAGAACCTGGGTCTCAGTTTAAGTTTGAGAATAATTTAAGTGCTCCTTGTGACAGATTACATTGTAAGACCATAATCATTCCCATAGCCTCGGGACTCCAAGTCAGTGAGGAAATAACACTGAGCTTAATTACATTTTATTCTGTTCTTTTCTGCCCGCCCCGCCCCCCCATCTCGAGCTTTCAGAATAGTGTGTACTACACATTTAAATAAGTAGCTAATGGTTTAAACCTGTCATGGACTGGCTGGATGCGGGGGAGTGGTGGGAGGTGCCAGCTGGAGAACCCCCAAGGGATCCTCCAGGGGAAGAAGGCTCAGAGCCAGGGGACTGATGGTGGGATGCTGAAGAGTGGCCAGAGGAAGAAGAGGGAGTGGACTGGGGGTAGGTGGTGTTGGAAGCTGAAGAGGTAACAGGGTTTAGTGAACAGGAAGAAGCTGGGGCAGAAAGTCATAATTCAGAGGCTGGAGAGGAAGGGGGCCAGTAGACCAAGAAGAGGCAGGCTGCTGAAGGACTAAGGAGTGTCTCCCTTCTATGACCAGCTCCGCTCCCCTGGCCTCCCAGAACATGCAGAGAAATGAAAAGAGCAGAGGAGAGATTGGCTGCGTGCAGACGTAGTCTCCGACTGCTTGGAAAAACCCCTGGAGAGGAGAGACCATAGGCAGCTGTGGGAGGGCAGGGACCTTCAGTCCTTGCAACTTCTGCATTGGGCCAAGACCTACTGGGAAGAGTTGCTGGGATCACTAGGCCTGCACTGTTTTTGCTTCTTTGAATAAAAAGTTAACTTCACTGACACCAGTGTTTTTTTATTGCTGACCTTCACATGGCTGGCTCCTGACAAAACCCTTGGCTTTCTTAATATTTTTGAAGGACTAAATCTGAGCCCATGTCGGACTATGGAGATGAATTTGTCACTTGCAGCCAACTGCCGTATGACTACCACATTGAAAAGCCCCACAAGGTAACTTGCTTGTTGATCTGTCTTACTGTCTTCTTCCATGCTTGAAACATGGCTATGTGGACGGTTCTGGATTATAGTTATAGAGAAGTATCAAATCACATCTGTCCTCTAGAACAGAAGCAGTTTCCCTCCTCCATGTTTGTTTGAAGGGTGGTTTTTTATTGGCGACAGAATTCACCCCCTTGAAAACCTTGTCTTTTTTTCATTTTTTAAAAAAATGTTTCTAGCCTTGTTGGCTGGCAATACCCCCCCCCCCCGCAAAAAAAAAAAAGATCACTATATAGTGACTAGTATAGGGACTCCCATAATTTCTGATTGTTGGCCATGCTAGCTGGGGCTGGTGGAATTTGAAGTCCAGCAACACTTGAAGGATGACAAATCCCCCTTTCCCATCCTAGTGAAATCCTTGAAGTGAGGCGGGTTGTTGTTGGATATGCAGAGCAGGAAAGTTGAGAACATGCTGCTAAACATTGACTTCCTGTTTCCTGTTTCAGGATACCATTTGTCCTGATTACTGCCTCTACTTGTACAAAGATATGCAGACTCTGACCGACCTGTTACATTCTGACATCGGCCAAGACATGCAGTTGCACAACAGCACTTTTTTATGGTTCATCCCTTTTATCCACTCCCTTATGGACCTGAAGGACCTGGGGATTGCCTACAGCATAGTGGTCATTCATCACCTGTGTTTGGAAATCCAAAATGTCCTCAGTGGCACTGTTGAGACTTGTGACAAAGTGTCTGAGTTCTTCATCTGGATCTTGGTGACTGTTGTTGAGTGCAGCCTTAAGAAAAATTGCCTTCATTTTCTGTGGATCAGCTCAGAAATGTGGGTGTGGATAGTGGTGAAATGTGTCATGCTTCCAAGTACGGTGTTCATGCCTGGCATTGAGAGAAGAGTAGTCAGGAATAGCTTAAGAAGTACAGTGACATCACCATCTTGGGAACCTGAGCCCATACAGTTTGCCTGCATGAAACTGATCCGCAACATCCTGAAGGAAGGGTATCAGGTTGTGCAGTCACCCACTTGTAAGCAGTTCCTTGATGAACTCAACTTGCTTCGCCGTAGCCACAAGCACTGGGAGCTGAGTTCCCAGCAGGCTCTAGAATTACAGAACACTCTGAAGGAGATCATATGGAGCATCATGAGCAAATCGTTAAATCCTTCCTCCCTTGTGAAGAGCCCTCCTGTTTTTGTAACTTCACCTACTTTCCTGATGAACCACAAAAGGCAGGAAGACAGGTGTCCAATGAATATGGACAATGAGCACCTACCCTGCTTGTCTGCGTTAGCAAAAAGACACATGGATGCCCAGAAAAATGTGGTGTCTCATCAATGGCCAGGGGTCCAAAACAAGCAAGATCCCTTCTACAAAAGCTTTGGCCTCGGTTTTCAAGACCTGGAGACCAAAGACTTCAGCACAAAGGAGAAGCCCAGTTCTTCCAGATCTCTTACAGAAAAGAATGGTAACAGCAGCAGTGCTTTGGAGAGAAAGGTTGGTCTAAATGACATTACAAGCAAAATCAGATCTCTGAAACCAGACAGCACCCTGCAATTAAAACTGTTACCTGAAAGCAGTAGGAGAGGAAATACCAATCTGGAGCCAGGAACAGAAAAGCTGCAGTTGGTCAGAGACAGAACAAAGAGCCAGGAAGGGCAGATGTTATGTACTGAGAACAATAGGATCGAAATTGCAGCAGTCTGATTAGTCCTAGAACAATAGGATTCAGAATGCAGCAGTCTGATTGGTCCTAGAACAATGCAGCAGTATGATTGGTTGGCAGGAACCACCCAATCCTGCTCCAGATTGAAGTGAATCCACAACCTGATTGGCTTACAGTAGAATTCCGGAATTAGCCAATCATGTGCAGCCCATTGTGTAAATAATGTATATAAAGCAGATACTGTGAGGGGACTTTCATTCATTCCTCCTCACCACTATGAGCTGAATAAAGAGCATGAAATCACTTTGCGACTCTGAGTATCTTTCACTGGCGACGAAGGTGGGATCCCGCTGAGCTGACTGCCACACACAGCACCGCAGCACCGCCACCTGCCGCACCGCTGCCTCGCACCGTGTATCCAGGCTTCAGCTCCGGGACACAAGGAACTCAGAATGGCAGCCAACAGCAACTTCTCGCCATTCAACCCAACATCTGGAGACTGGGAAGCATACGCCTCCCGTTTCACCTTCCTCCTAGAAGCCAAAGGGGTCACCGACGAAGAAGACGCCAAGAAGAGGGCGATATTCTTCAGCGTCTGCGGAGAGGAGACGTTTGAAATCGCCCGGGCTCTCCTTGCGCCTGAAGACGTCGCTACTGTTCCATACAAAACAATAATGGAACAGCTGAAGGGGCACTTTTCGCCGCAGCCCTCAGTGGTGGCTCGTCGAAACGCCTTCTACGCAAAGCGACAAGCCCCTGGGGAAACCATAACTGGGTTTGTGACCTCTCTCCGCCAAGCCGCCCGGTTCTGCAACTTCTCAGAGCTGGAGAACATGCTTCGTGACCGCCTCGTCGGTGGCCTGAAGGATGAGAAGCTGCAACGCCGCCTCTACGCTAAGAAGGACCTAACGTTCCAGGTCGCTCTGGAGGAGGCCCTGGCAACAGAAGCTGCCGAGAAGTCGACGCAAGAGGCACGGCCGAGCCTGCCATCCCAACCGAGGGTCCACCACGAAGACCTCACCGACGACTCAGGATCCGACAGGGAGGAGGTGCACCGAGTACAGCAGCGCACTCAAGCAGCGCACAGACCACAGCTGCCTCGACGAGAAGGAGGAAACTGCGCAAGCTGCGGGGAGAGTCACGAGAGGAGGACCTGCCGTTTCCGCAACGCAGAGTGCAGGCAGTGCAGAAAATTGGGACACATCGCCCGGGTGTGTCGGGCTCGGCCCACCCGACACCAGGCATCAGATGACCAACCCAAGAGCCCCAGGTCCCGGGGCCCAACGCACCAAGGCAACTCGACGGAGCTCACGGACTGCCAGGTATACCAGTTGCCCCACCCCAATGTAGAGAAAATTTATGTAGAGGTACAGATAGAGGGGGCCCCATGCTGCATGGAGCTGGACACGGGTTCAACTCTATCCATAATCTCGGCAAAGACCTTAAGGAAACTGTGTCCTACGGGGGGTCCCAAACTCAGGCCGGCCCCATTCACCCTACGGGACTTCCAGAAACGTAAGGTCCCCACAATGGGGGTGGGGACCTTCAGGGTGCAATACCGAGGGCGGACGCGGCAACTGGACTTGCTTGTGGTCAAGGGCCCCTACATTAGCTTACTGGGATTGGCATGGTTTGGACCACTGGGGCTAGCTGTCACCGGGGTGAACCACACTAGCTTACAAGTGGACGTGGACGCTATATGCAAGGAATTTCCAGGGGTTTTCGACGGGAAATTGGGACAGTATACGGGCCCCCCCATTGCGCTACAGCTTGACCCCGCAGTACGACCGGTCAGGCTCAAGGCCCGCCGGGTCCCGTTCGCCTTGAAACCCCGTATAGACGAGGAATTGGACCGACTCGTGGAGCAAGGAGTGCTGGAGCCGGTGCCTAATGCCCCCTGGGAAACTCCAATCGTCACACCCATCAAGCCTAATGGTTCGGTCCGCATCTGCGCAGACTACAAATGTACCATAAACAAGGCCCTCACGGCCCACGCATACCCAGTGCCAGTGGTCAGCCATGTCCTTGCCACCCTGGCTGGGTCGAAAATTTTCGGCAAGCTGGACTTGGCCCAAGCATATCAACAGCTGCCAGTAGATGAGGCCACAGCAGAGGCACAGACGATTGTGACGCACAGAGGAGCGTTCAGGGTAAAGCGGCTGCAATTCGGGGTCAGCGTGGCACCAGGCATATTCCAGAATCTAATGGACTCTCTCCTTAAAGGGATTCCTGGTGTCACCCCCTTCTTCGATGATGTGTTGATTGCCGGGCCCACACCAGAGGAGTTTGAGGACCGCCTCCGCACCGTTCTACACCGTTTCCAGACGGCGGGTCTCAAGGTGAAGCGGGAAAAATGTCTACTAGGAGTGCCTCAGGTGGACTTTCTGGGATTTATGGTGGACGCAGAAGGGGTCCACCCGACTGGGGACAAGGTACGGGCTATTTGTGATGCCCCAGCGCCCAAGAGCAAGACTGAACTTCAGGCCTTCTTGGGACTATTGAACTTTTACCATTCCTTCCTTCCCCACAAGGCGGCGGTAGCGGAGCCCCTACACAGACTCCTGGACAAGCGGGCCCCTTGGGTGTGGGGCCAGCGCCAGGAGGCCGCATTCCAGGCAGTCAAGGACTTGCTTGTCTCAAACTCTGTCTTGGCACACTTCGACGAGAGGCTGCCGGTGGTGCTAGCATGCGACGCCTCACCCTATGGCATTGGCGCTGTCCTGGGGCACCAACTCCCGGATGGAAGAGAGGTACCGGTGGCGTACTTTTCCCAGACACTCAACGCAACCGAGCGGAACTACTCGCAAATTGACAAGGAGGGTCTGGCAATCGTGAAGGGAGTAAAAAAATTCCATGATTTCTTGTACGGGCGGCCCTTCACCGTGGTGACTGACCACAAGCCGTTGCTTGGCTTGTTTGCCCCTGAAAGGCAGACACCCCAAGTGCTGTCTCCTCGCGTCCTCAGGTGGTCAATTTTCCTTGCCAGCTACCAGTATGCACTGATTCACTGTCCGGGGAAGGCGATGGGCCATGCGGACGCCCTCAGCAGGCTACCACTACCGGAAACAGGCCCTGACCCAGCACCTGCACAAGAGGTTATGAGCCTGGAGCTGCTTCCCGACCGCCCCATTCAGGCACAAGAAGTTGCACACCATTCCAAGAAAGATAGGGTCATCTCCCGGGTCCTGGACTGGGTGTGGAGGGGATGGCCCAGCAGCAGCCCCGGGCCAGAATTCGCCGGCTACACAACCCGCAAACATGAACTGTCGGCCCACAAGGGGTGCCTGTTATGGGGAAGCAGAGTCGTTGTTCCCCAGCCCCTCCGCAAAAGGGTCCTCACAGCCCTACACGAGACACATCCAGGGGTAGTAAGAATGAAGGCCCTTGCCAGGAGTTATGTGTGGTGGCCGGGGATTGATGGAGAGATAGAGGCCTGGGTCAAACACTGCCAGGCCTGCCAAGAATCCTGCCCAGATCCCCCAAGGGCCCCAGTCCAGTCCTGGGAGTCCGCCCGAGCACCATGGTCACTCCTGGATGTGGATTTCGCGGGCCCCTTTCAGGGGAAAACATTCTTCATAGTGGTGGACTCCTACACCAAATGGCTGGAAGTCGCACTGGTACCGTCCACTTCCACGTCCGCAGCCATCCGTGTACTACGCAGGCTTTTTGCAACCCACGGGCTCCCTGACACTCTCGTCTCAGACAACGGGACTGCATTTACGTCAGGAGAATTCCAAACCTTCACAGCACAGAACGCCATCCGCCACATCCGTTCGGCGCCGTTCCACCCTGCCACCAATGGCCAAGCAGAACGCATGGTGCGGACCACCAAGGACACCCTTCGCCGCATGACGCAAGGGGACTGGGAGTACCGCCTTGCCACTTTCCTTCTAGCACAGCACAGCACCCCCAGCTCAACGACTGGCCGGAGCCCCGCTGAACTACTAATGGGTCGGCGCCTTGCAATCAGATTGGACCGCCTTCACCCGGATAGAGCTCAGGATGAGGTAGTGGTGGGGGAAGACAGGAACCCCCGGACCTTCGAGGCCCAGGACCCAGTGTACGCAAAGAATTTTGGGGCAGGCCCAGCATGGGTACCCGCCACAGTCACCAGGGTCACTGGCCCAGTGTTGTACGAGGTGCTAACGGATGGGGGGCAATGCTGGCGCCGCCACTGCGACCAGATACGGCGACGATTCCCGGGAGAAACCCAGGAGGAGGACAGGTCAGAGGAGTCCCAAGGGAACAGCGGGGCAGTGAGGCCCATAGAGCAGGAGGGGCCAGCAGGAGAGGCAGAATCAGTAAATACAGAGAGGACCCGTGAGGCCGAAAGGACACCAGAACCAGAACCACGACTGAGTGAGCCGGTTGCACCAGACCAAACAACCCCATCACAGCCAGCATCCTTGGAACACGAGCCAGAACCTGGAGCCCGGTCCAGGGAACACCCCAGGCCGCAACGCACACGTAGGCTGCCGGCATACCTTGAGGACTATGAATGCGACCTCCCGGGCAGGACTGGAACTTAGAGGGGAGGGGTGTTATGTACTGAGAACAATAGGATCGAAATTGCAGCAGTCTGATTAGTCCTAGAACAATAGGATTCAGAATGCAGCAGTCTGATTGGTCCTAGAACAATGCAGCAGTATGATTGGTTGGCAGGAACCACCCAATCCTGCTCCAGATTGAAGTGAATCCACAACCTGATTGGCTTACAGTAGAATTCCGGAATTAGCCAATCATGTGCAGCCCATTGTGTAAATAATGTATATAAAGCAGATACTGTGAGGGGACTTTCATTCATTCCTCCTCACCACTATGAGCTGAATAAAGAGCATGAAATCACTTTGCGACTCTGAGTATATTTCAGCAGAGGAGTGAAATGATTGTAGCCAGAGGCAGCACATCAGACACATTGCCTTGCAAATCAGAGGCAAGCTCAGGCAAGGCCTCTGTTGTGTGTGCTAAAGGAACCAGTTTGCCCATTGACTCTAGCCAGGAAAGCATCATCCGTCACCAAAAATGCATTAAGAGGAAAGCTAAAGGCGCTGTTAAAACTTTGTCTGCCCGAGAGAGCAACAAGTTGTCTGCTGGTGCAGATGATTCCCCAAACCAAGTCATTATTTCTGACGCTTCTTCAGATGAGGATGAAAACAAAATGAAAGCTGGTAGAGAGAGCAGGAAAGGGCAAGTGGACGTGTGCCTTGAGAAGAAATTCAGTGCCCCAGAGCAAGAGCCATTGACTACTCCAGACCTCATACATCATACAGCAGCTCGTGAAGGCCACATCGGCAAGGGAAATGCAGCGGTATGCTCAAATTTCACAGGGATATGTGCTGGCAATGGAAGCTGTTTCAGGTGCACAGATCCAGTTCTGCCCAGTACATCAGCATCTGCCAGTCCTTCAGGGTCAGCACCTGCTGTCAAAGAATCCACTATTCAGCCAGGGAATCATAGAATCATAGAATCATAGAGTTGGAAGAGACCACAAGGGCCATCGAGTCCAACCCCCTGCCAAGCAGGAAACACCATCAGAGCACTCCTGACATATGGTTGTCAAGCCTCTGCTTAAAGACCTCCAAAGTAGGAGACTCCACCACACTCCTTGGCAGCAAATTCCACTGTCGAACAGCTCTTACTGTCAGGAAGTTCTTCCTAATGTTTAGGTGGAATCTTCTTTCTTGTAGTTTGGATCCATTGCTCCGTGTCCGCTTCTCTGGAGCAGTAGAAAACAACCTTTCTCCCTCCTCTATGTGACATCCTTTTATATATTTGAACATGGCTATCATATCACCCCTTAACCTCCTCTTCTCCAGGCTAAACATGCCCAGCTCCCTTAGCCGTTCCTCATAAGGCATCGTTTCCAGGCCTTTGACCATTTTGGTTGCCCTCTTCTGGATACGTTCCAGTTTGTCAGTGTCCTTCTTGAATTGTGGTGCCCAGAACTGGACACAGTACTCCAGGTGTGGTCTGACGAGAGCAGAATACAGTGGCACTATTACTTCCCTTGATCTAGATGCTATACTCCTATTGATGCAGCCCAGAATTGCATTGGCTTTTTTAGCTGCTGCGTCACACTGTTGGCTCATGTCAAGTTTGTGGTCAACCAAGACTCCTAGATCCTTTTCACATGTACTGCTCTCAAGCCAGGTGTCACCCATCTTGTATTTGTGCCTCTCATTTTTTTTGCCCAAGTGCAATACTTTACATTTCTCCCTGTTAAAATTCATCTTGTTTGTTTTTGCCCAGTTCTCTAATCTGTCAAGGTCGTTTTGAAGTGTGATCCTGTCCTCTGGGGTGTTAGCCACCCCTCCCAGTTTGGTGTCATCTGCAAATTTGATCAGGATGCCCTTGAGTCCATCATCCAAGTCGTTGATAAAGATGTTGAATAAGACCGGGCCCAAGACAGAACCCTGTGGCACCCCACTAGTCACTCTTCTCCAGGATGAAGAGGAACCATTGATGAGCACCCTTTGGGTTCGGTCAGTCAGCCAGTTACAAATCCACTGAGTGGTAGCATAGTCAAGACCGCATTTTACCAGCTTCTTTACAAGAATATCATGGGGCACCTTGTCAAATGCTTTGCTGAAATCAAGGTAGGCTACATCCACTGCGTTCCCTTCATCTACCAGGCTTGTAATTCTGTCAAAAAACGAGATCAGGTTAGTCTGACATGACTTATTTTTCAGAAATCCATGCTGACTATTGGTGATCACAGCATTCCTTTCTAGGTGCTCACAGACTGTTTGCTTAATGATCTGCTCCAGAATCTTCCCTGCTATTGATGTCAGACTGACTGGGCGGTAATTATTTGGGTCCTCTCTTTTCCCCTTTTTGAAAATAGGGACAACATTTGCCCTCCTCCAGTCTGCCGGGACTTCGCCTGTTCTCCAGGAATTCTCAAAGATGACTGCCAGTGGTTCTGAGATCACATCTGCCAGTTCTTTTAATACTCTTGGATGCAGTTCATCTGGCCCTGGAGACTTGAATACATCTAATCTAGCCAAATATTCTTGTACTATCTCCTTAGTTATTCTGGGCTGTGTTTCCTTTGCTGAATCATTTGCTTCAAATTCTTCAGGTCGGGCATTGTCTTCTTTATCGGAGAAGACTGAGGCAAAGAAGGCATTGAGGAGTTCAGCCCTTTCTGTGTCCCCTGTTTGCATTTCACCATCTTCTCCTCTGAGTGACCCCACTGTTTCTTTGTTCTTCCTTTTGCTACGAACATACCCATAAAAGCCTTTTTTGTTGCCTTTAACCTCTCTAGCAAGCCTGAGTTCATTCTGTGCTTTAGCTTTTCTGACTTTGTGTCTACACGTGCTGGCTATTTGTTTGAATTCCTCTTTGGTGGTTTCCCCCCTTTTCCATTTTTTGTACACATCCTTTTTAAATCTTAATTCAGTTAAAAGTTCTTTAGATAGCCACCCTGGTTTCTTTAGGCACCTTCCATGTTTTCGTCTCATTGGTATTGCCTGACGTTGTGCTTTTACTATCTCCGTCTTAACAAACTCCCAGCCATCATGAACTCCCTTTCCTTTTAGTATTGCTGTCCATGGGATCTCACCCAGCACTTCCCTAAGTTTTATGAAGTCGGCTTTCTTAAAGTCAAGAAATTGAGTCCTAGTATGCTTGGCTGCTACTTTCCGCTGTATAGTAAACTTCAGAAGAGCATGATCACTCGCGCCTAATGATCCTTCCACATCTACCCCACTAACCAGGTCATCAACATTGGTTAGGACCAGGTCTAAAATGGCTGTTCCTCTTGTTGCTTCTCCCACTTTCTGGACAATGAAGTTGTCTGCAAGGCCAGTGAGGAATCTGTTTGACCTTATGCTCTTGGCTGAGTTTGACGTCCAACAAATATCCGGGTAATTGAAGTCCCCCATTACTACTATCTCCCTTCCTTTTGCATGCTTGGCCATCTGTTCCAGGAAGGCATCATCTATGTCCTCCGTTTGGCTTGGGGATCTATAGTAAACTCCCACAATGAGGTCTCTGTTATTCTTCTCTCCCTTAATTTTGACCCAAATGCTCTCACTTTGGCTTTGAGGTTCTAAATCTTGGATCTCTTCACAGGTATACACACCCCTGACATATAACGCCACTCCTCCTCCTTTCTTGTCTGGTCTGTTTCTCTGAAATAGATTGTATCCCTCCATTATTACATTCCAATCGTGGGACTTATCCCACCAGGTTTCAGTGATGCCTATTATGTCATATTTAGTTTGCTGTACCAAGAGCTCAAGCTCATCTTGTTTATTTCCCATGCTTTGCGCATTAGTGTACAGACATTGAAGTCCATTAATCATTCCCCCGTGTCTCTTATTTAAGGATTTTTTCCTCCCTCCACTAGGTCCGCGTGCTGTTTGCTCCATTTGGTCTATGACATTTGGATGATCATCTTCATTAATTGATAGACTCCTACCTTCAGGAGCACTGTCTCCCTCCCCCACATTAGTCAGTTTAAAGCCCTCCTGATGAGGTTTCTGAGATTTTTGGCAAAAACATTTCTCCCAACCGTTGTGAGGTGCAGCCCATCACTTGCCAGAAGTCCATCTTCAAGAAACTGCAGTCCGTGATCTAAGAATCCAAACCGTTCCTGTTTACACCATTTGCGAAGCCAGCTGTTCACTTCCACTATTTCCCCCTCTCTCCCTGGGCCACGTCGTTCAACTGGGAGGACAGACGAGATGACAATTTGTGCATTTAGTTGCTTCAATTTCCTGCCGAGAGCCTCGTAGTCTCTTTTGATCTTCTGGAGGCTATTGCTAGCAGTGTCATTGGTTCCCACATGAACCAAGAGGAAGGGGTATTCGTCAGTGGGTTTTATGATTCCTTGCAGTCGTTCAGTTACATCTTGGATCTTAGCCCCGGGGAGACAGCACACTTCCCGAGACATCTTGTCAGGCCCACAGATCACTGCTTCTGTTCCCCTCAGTAGGGAATCCCCTATCACCACTACACGCCTCCTCTTGGGTTTGGTCGGGGTTCTTCCGTGAGCTGTCCGTTCCAAGGTCGCCTGCACATTCCCTGAGGACTGACTTTGCTGCTCGTCTTCATATACCTGATCGACTGTAATGAGGGAGAGATCCTCAAATGGAGTCTGCTCTTCGTCTTCCATGCTAGGGGAGAGGACCTCAAAGCGATTGTGTATTTCTAAACAATCAGAGTGAACCCTGGGCCTCCTACTTCTTTGAGTCACGTTTCTCCATATATCTGGCTCCTGTGTTGGTGAACTAGCCTCCTTCTCAGGGGAGTCCCCTGTCTCCTCCCTGGTGGAGACGGTGTGCTCTGTTGCTTCCAAGAAGAGCTCCAGCTCTCTAATTCTTTGGAGCGTAGCTACACGTTCCTCCAGTTGCTGGACTTTGTCTTTTAAAAGGGCAATCAACATGCAATTGCTGCAGGTAAAGCTGCCTGCAACCTTTGGCAAGATGGCAAACATTGCGCAGGAATCGCAGGCGACTGCAGCTGTTCCCTCCCCTTCCATCTTGAGATCGTGTCGTTGGGGGTGGCTACAGAGGTCCTCCATCATAAAAAGCTTGAGGACAGGAAGAGCTCTGCAGAATATGGGCAGGTTAAAACAGCTAGAGAAAGTCCCAAGGGAAGCATCAAGCCAAGCATGCACAGTAAAAAACCACTGCTGGCAAAACTGGCAAGATCTACTCCTGCTCTGGTCCCACCCAACGAAATCCAACATATGCCAGCCCCAACCTTTGTGACAGAAAAACATGGCCTATCAGAGAAAGTCCAAAGAGCAGCCGAACTTGCTCAGTGCACACAGGACAGTCTTGCTGAGTTGTGCAGTTACAGGGAAATTGTTGGCGAGGTGGATGTTCCCCAGGAAAGGACATCACAATTAGTAAATGCTCAGCAACTAACTACTAGAAATAAGAACAATTTTGCCTGCCAAAAACGTCAGCTCTATAGGCAGACAAACCCCAAAGAGAGAGAGAATTGTCAGTGTACTCACGGAGAAACTCAGGAGGCGCAGCCAGCCAAAAAACCCAAGGCGGCAGAGCTAAGACCTGTGCAGTCTGCCAGTATGGTGGGGGTGGAAAATCAGAAGGAAAGTTCTGCTGGAGCTAGTAAAACCAATCATTTGACCTTTCCAGATCCCTCCTCTAGCCCATGTGACGAGGATGTGGCTTTGAAAAAGAGAGAGCCCCAATTGAATGAGAACAAAGATGGTGACGGCTTCTTTCTTACACAGTTGGATCCAGTGGACATGGAACTGTGTTCACAAATAGAAGATGGCAGTTACCTCTCAAACATGGAAGTCAATATATCTGCAAACCCACTGCAGGGTAGTGATGATGACTTGCAGTTCAAGACCCCGACGCTGAGCAGCATTCTCCAGCCTCGGATTTCAAACAACACCCCTCAGTTGCTGAATGTGCAAAATAACCATATTGTCATGGCGCTGCCCACCCCCAGAGCTGGTTCTTGGAACAAAGTGCACCAACCCTTTGCACAAGCAAACATTGTGAATGCCCAGCAGAGAGACCATGGGATTTTCACCAGAGAGGTGCTGAAGTGGAACTATGACATGTTTGCAAACTTTAAACTGTTTGGGCCACCAAGCCATCTCCTTCAGTCTATTGTTGCCCCTGTCACAGCCAAGTTTGAGGGTTACAATGACTACTTCAATACTTTCTTCCCCTTAATGATGCTAAATGCATTTGAAACGGTAAGCTGGCAACAGACCACCTCATTTTTCTCTTTCCTCCTCAAAGGAAATCCTCCCACTAGCTGCAATTAAACTAACTAACTCTCTCTCTCTCTCTCTCTCTCTCAATTTCAAAAGTTGACAAGTTGACACATGTTTCCAAATACACTTCAACTTCCCCGCCCCCCTCCATGGTTTCCTCCGTAATTTTTAAATTTGCTGCATATTATCAATATTCTATACCTTGTCTTTCCCACACTGTACTCAACAACAAATATTCAGTTGCTGTTCTTCATTCAAATCCTACCTACGTTTTAACATGTTTACAATAATTCTTTAAATAGTCAACAAAAGGTTTCCACTCCTCCTTAAAACCTACCTCTTCTTGATCTCTAATTTCCATAGTTAAGTTTGCCAATTTGGCATATTCTGTCAGTTTAAACTGCCACGCTTCTTTAGTAGGTGTCTCCTGATTTCGCCATTTTTGTGCATAGAGTACTCTTGCTGCTGTTGTAGCATACAATTGGTTCGTCTGTCTTCTTGAAACATCTGACCCAGTTATCCCTAAGAGAAATGCCTTGGAGTTTTTTGGGAGCATCACCTTATGTAATTTTTTAACCTCATTATAAACCATCTCCCAAAAACTCTTAGCCACTTTACATGTCCACCACATATGGTAAAAAGTGTCTTCTGCTTCTTTACATTTCCAACATAAGCCTGACTCTGATTTGTACATTTTTGCTAGCTTACTCGGTGCCAAGTACCATCTGTGAGTCATTTTCATAAAGTTTTCTTTCAAAACATAACACACTGAGAATTTTATATTCAATTTCTACAGTTTTTCCTATGCCTTCATCTCTATATTGTGCCCACATCGCTAGCTCAGTGGATCATAGCAGATTTATCCATTTCAATCTTTAGTTTCTCATCCTAAAAGCCTCTTATACATCTTTGAATTTAGTTTTTCTCTGTTCTCTAATAACTCTTTTTCAAACGGAGAGCTTTGATTAATAAACCCATGCTTCTTACATTGTTTAAATACTTCAATCAGTTGATAGTATTGCAACCAATTGATAGTATTGCAACCAATTGATCAACCAATCCTTTTTATCCTCAAACTTCTTAAGCAGGCATAGGCAAACTCGGCCCTCCAGCTGTTTTGGGACTACAATTCCCATCATCCCTAGGTCACAGGATGATGGGAGTTGTAGTCCCAAAACAGCTGGAGGGCCGAGTTTGCCTATGCCTGTTCTTAAGCATCACACCCTCTTCTGTGAGGTCCAATAGGTCCCTATAGGTCACCCATTTCTTTCCCATGTTTTGTGTTTTTCTGTGAAATTGCTTTTTTAATTAATTTTTTCAAAAATATTTTGACAAAAATACAGATCCAATATTTTCAAACAAATATGTGTATTTTGACTTCCCCCCACTCCTTTTGTGGTTTCCTGTATTTTTATATTTGTAACACTGCATTTCCTTCATTACTCCAATTATTAATTACTCCCTAGTTTTCCTTTCACATTAATTTTAACTGTTTGGTTTAAGTTAATCCTGCTAATGAACTTTCATGTGTACAATAACATTTCCAGTAAGTCTTTATACTTCTCTCAGACTCTATATAAGTTCTTCCTGATTACATGATTTGAGAACTTTTTATATATCGTCGCTTTACCATACCATAATAATAATAATAATAATAATAATAATAATAATAATAATAATAATAAATTTTATTTATATCCCGCCCTCCCCAGCCGAAGCTGGGCTCAGGGCGGCTAACAACACTAAAATAGTGCAACATTATAAAAACATCATAAGAATTAATTAAAATCAGAATTGATGGCAACCATAAACTAAAGTATTGTAAGGATTGCCAAAGGAGGGAGTCAGGCTGTGCCCTAACCAAAGGCCTGGTGGAACAGCTCTGTCTTGCAGGCCCTGCGGAAAGATGTCAAGTCCTGCAGGGCCCTTGTCTCTTGTGACAGAGCGTTCCACCAGGTTGGAGCCGCAGCCGAAAAAGCCCTGGCTCTAGTTGAGGCCAGCCTAACCTCTCTGAGGCCTGGGACCTTCAAGATGTTTTTATTTGAGGACCGTAAGTTCCTCTGTGGGGCATACCAGGAGAGGCGGTCCCGTAGATACGAGGGTCCTAGGCCGTATAGGGCTTTGAAGGTTAAAACCAGCACCTTAAACCTGATCCTGTACTCCACCGGGAGCCAGTGCAGCTGGTATAGCACTGGATGAATGTGATCTCGCAGCGAGGACCCCGTAAGGAGTCTCGCTGCGGCATTCTGCACCCGCTGGAGTTTCTGGGTCAGTCTCAAGGGCAGCCCCACGTAGAGCGAGTTACAATAATCCAGTCTGGAGGTGACCGTCGCATGGATCACAGTGGCTAGGTCAGGGCGAGAGAGGTAAGGGGCCAACTGCTTAGCTTGGCGGAGATGAAAAAATGCCGCCTTTGTTATAGCTGTAATCTGCGCCTCCATAGAGAGGGAGGTATCGAAGATTACACCCAAACTCTTGACGGACGGTGCTGGCACTAATTGCACCCCCGCAAGAGATGGGAGTTGCCCCCTCAATCCCATATCGTCCCGTCCCAGCCAGAGGACCTCTGTCTTTGAAGGATTTAACTTCAACCGGCTCCCACGTAACCATCCAGCCACAGCTTCCAAGCATCTGATCAGTGTGTCTGGGGCCGAGTCAGGATGGCCATCCATCAACAGATAGAGTTGGGTGTCATCAGCATACTGATGGCAGCCCAGCCCAAAACTCCGGACAAGCTGGGCGAGGGGGCGCATAAAGATGTTAAAAAGCATCGGGGAGAGAATCGCACCCTGAGGCACTCCACACACCAAGGAGTGGCGGGATGACAGTTCCCCCCCAAGCGCCACCCTCTGTCCCCGACCAGAGAGAAACGAGCACAGCCATTGAAGGACTGTGCCCTGGATCCCCACGTCGGCGAGGCGGTGGTCCAGAAGTTCGTGATCGACCATGTCGAAAGCTGCTGACAGATCTAGAAGAATCAGCAGCCCCGACCCGCCTCGATCCAGCTGTCTACGAAGATCATCTGTTAGGGCGACCAGAGCCGTCTCGGTCCCATGACCAGCGCGGAAGCCGGACTGGAATGGATCCAGAGCCGATGTTTCATCCAGAAACCTACCAAGCTGTTCAGCAACCGCTCTCTCAATCACCTTACCCAGGAATGGAAGATTCGAAACTGGGCGGTAATTGGATAGATCTAAGGGATCTAATGATGTTTTCTTTAAGAGCGGACGCACCACTGCCTCCTTCAGTTCCCCTGGGAATGTCCCGGTGCCAAGGGACAAATTGATAATATCCCCCAGGGGGGCCCGCACCTCGTCTGGACATGCTCTAATCAGCCAAGACGGGCACGGGTCGAGAGGACAAGTGGTGGGCTTTCCAGCTCGGAGGAGTCTGTCCACATCGGCTGGGGATATCCGGTCAAAGTGGTCCAGTACTGGACCCGAGGACAGTCGAGGGGCCTCCAGTTCCTTTATTGTATCCAAATTGGCAGGGAGGTCATGGCGGAGCGACAGGACCTTCTCCGCAAAAAAGCTCGCAAATGCCTCACAGCTGTGTGTCGAATTGTTATTTAAATTTGGCTGTCCTTCGAGGGACGTTAAAGACCGAATTATACTAAATAATTGTGCCGGGCGAGAGCTAGCGGATGCAATGGAGGCCGAGAAGTAAGACTTCTTAGCGGCCTTCACTGCCATCTCGTAGGTTTTCATAAAAACCCTATAAGATGTTCTTGAGGCTCCGTCACGGGCACCCCGCCATACTCGCTCTAGCCGTCTGAGGTCCCGCTTCATTTTCCGGAGCTCCTCAGTAAACCAGGGAGCCCGGTTTCTGCGGGGTCGCAGAGGGCGCTTAGGTGCGATCTCATTGATGGCTGCCAGGAGCTGGGTATTCCAGCCCTCAACAAGCTCAGTCAATGAGTCGCCAGGGGGAGAAAGGTCCCGCAAGGCTTAACCATAAACATGAGTCCCAGCTAAATTTATTACCGTATCCTTCTAGATCTAGCAATTGTGTATTATCAATACAATCAAAAGTCTGGCATTTCAAAGCCACCTCTATCTTTAGTATCCATCAAAATGTTATGCTTTATTCTTGGCTTTCTCCCAGCCAGACAAATATTGAAATATCTCTTTGCCATTCCTTAAAGCAGCTTGTGTTATTTATTATTGGTATTGTTTGGAATAAGAATAACATCTTAGGTAAAATATTCATCTTTATGGCTGAATCCTTCCTAAAAATGAAAGTTTCGTCCTCCCCAATTAAACTTAAGACACACCTGCACATACATTTAAATCAGTATTGTACCACTTTATTTTTTAAAAAATAACTTTATTTAAAATTAAAACAGAACATATTATCCAGAAACATATTATCCTTATCCCCCCCCAGTTTTCCTCCCTCCCTCCCTCACCCACACAGAATCCACCCACCCCCACCCCCCGACTTCCCTCAGTTCCAGTCTTTGATTTCTCTAAAAATGCTGTTTTCTGCATGTTACACAGTTGTATAAATCCTCAAACTATTTAGCTGATTATTATCAATAAAAAGTTTGTGAATGTTTATTCAAAACCTGCCCAGGAGTCCAGTTCTCTTTGTTGCGTCTTCAGATACTTTGTAGAGGGTTCCCATTCATCTTTAAAGTCACAGTTATCCTTGTCCCGTAGCTTATATGTCAGTTTTGCCAGTTCTGCATAGTCCATCCATTTTTCTGGCCATGATTCTTTAGTTGGGGTTTCTTCAGTCTTCCATCCTTGTGCTATTAGAACTCTTCCTGCCGTTGTCACATACATGAAGATGTTTTTCAACTTTTTTGGCAGATCTTTCCCCACAATCCCTAATAAAAATGCTTCAGGCCTATGAGTGTATTGCTGAAAAATTGACAGGATGGTTGCAATATCATCAAGTCAATGATGTCTTTAAAGAGGATAAAAAAATTGAAATTTCAAATAGATATTTTAGAGAGTAAATCCAAGCTATTATAAAAAATGTACAATCTCTTACTAGAATGGAACACAAAGGATGAATTTATAAAAGTGGCTATGATAAAATGGGCTATTGATTTAGGACATAACATAGAATATGATGTATGGGCCAAACTCTGGAATGAGAGCATAAAATTCACTGCTTGTTCTGCCTTAAAAGAAAATGTTATGAAGATGGTTTATCGTTGGTATCTCACTCCCACCAAATTGGCAAAAATGTATAGAACAAGTAGTAAAACCTGCTGGAAGTGCAAGGAAAAAGACGGCGATTTCTATCACATGTGGTGGTCTTGCAATAAAATAAAAGAGTTTTGGGATGCGGTTTACAATGAGTTAAAAAAGATGTTTAAGTACAGTTTTCCCAAAAAGCCGGAAGAATTTTTGCTAGGTTTGGTGGGAGAAGGGATTAAAAAGATAGATCAAAGATTATATTTATATGCAACAACTGCAGCCAGAGTTTTGATAGCTCAAATGTGGAAGCAACAGGAGATGCCGACGATAAGAGAATGGCAGATAAAGTTGGTTGAGTATGCTGAGATGGTTAAATTGACACACAGAATTCGCAATCAGGAGGAGACAAAGTATCAAAAAGAATGGAGTAAATTTATGGTTTATATAAGTGAGAATTGTACAAGTATGAAAACGTTGGCAGGATTGAAATAAATCTCTTGTCATGGTATAATTTTTAATTAAAGAATCTGTAAACTATAGAATGGAATAGGAAAACTGGTGGAAGGGAATGACAGAAGCTAATGGATCTATGAAACACAAAGTAGGATACATGTAATAAGATGTGATGTTTTGGTGGTGGGTGGTGGGGGTTGGTTGGTGACTGTAAATTTCAATTAAAATCATTAATAATAATAATAAAATGCTTCAGGTTTTTTAACAAATATTAAATGGAACATTTTCTTCAATTCGTTGTATATCATTTCCCAAAATTTTTTAATTACCTTACAATCCCACCACATATGATAAAATGTCCCCTCCTTTTCCTTACACTTCCAACATATATTTGAACAAGTTTTGTACATTTCCCCTAACTGCACTGGTGATGTGTACCACCTGTACATCATCTTCATGTAATTCTCCTTCAATAGGGAACAATCTGTAAATTTTAAATCAGTTTTCCATCATTTTTCCCAATCTTCCATCATAATGTTGTGACCTACATCTTGTGCCCATTTAATCATAACTGATTCTACCTCTTCATCTTTTGTCTCCCATTCTAATAGTATGCTGTATGCGGCCTTCAGTAGTTTCACTTTCCCTTCAATCACTTCCGTTTGAAACCTAGATCTAGTATAACTAAATCCTTTCTTACAGTCGTCTTTATATGTTTCATGTAGTTGTCGATAATGCAGCCAACTCTGAAAGTGGTCTTTGATCTCATCATAATCTCTTAATTTCCATTTTCCATCATGTTCCTTTAATAAATCAGCATATGTGAGCCATTTCCCTTTCTTTCCAAGTGGTTTGAGCAGTAATGCTTCATGTGGTGAAAGCCACCATGGGGTCTTTTGTTCCAATAAGTCTTTGTATCTCTCCCATACTCTCATTAGTGATTTCCTGATTATATGGTTGTAAAAACTTCTATGAACCTTCCCTTTCCCGTACCATAAGTATGCGTGCCAGCCAAATCTATTATCATGTCCTTCTAGTTCTAATGCCTCTTGCTTGTCCAATCTCATCCAGTCCCTGATCCATACCAAACAAGCAGATTCATAATACAATTTACGGTCTGGGAGGGCAAACCTGCCTCTATCTTTTACATCTGTAAGTATTTTATGTTTTATCCTTGGCCTTTTGTCCCCCCAGATAAATCTTGAAATCTCTTTCTGCCATTTTTTAAAACATTCATCTTTCAGGATGACTGGTATTGATTGAAAAAGAAATAGCATTTTTGGCAACACATTCATTTTAATCACCAATATTTTTCCTAACATTGAGAGATTCATTCTGCTCCATATTTCTAAATTTCTTTTTACCTCAAGCCAAATTTTTTCATAGTTATTTTTAAATAGGTTTATATTTCTTGATGTTAACGAAATCCCTAAATATTAAACCTTTTTATGGACTTCAATCTCAATGTTTTGTTCTAATTCGGTTCTTTCTTCTTCCTTCATGTTTTTAACTAATAATTTAGTTTCATTCCTATTTAGCTTAAATCCTGCCACTTCCCCTAAATTCTGATTTTTTTCTATTACTTTAGGGAGTAAAGTTTTAGGTTCTTCCGCTGTTATCACTAGGTCATCTGCATACGCTTTTAACTTGAATTCACTTTTCCCAGTTTTTACACCTATAATCTCTTTATTTGCTCTTATGTTTTTGGCAAGTATTTCCAAGACCAGAATAAACAATAATGGTGATAATGGGCATCCTTGTCTTGTTCCTTTTTGGATCTTACAATCATCCGTTATCACCTGATTTATAATTAGTTTGGCTTTTTGTTCTGAATAGATTGCTGCTATTGCTTTTAAAAACTTAGGACTGCTTCTGATTTGTTCTAACAGCTTTATCATGAACTTCCAAGAAACATTATCAAAGGCTTTTTCAGCGTCTATAAACATCATTGCCACTTTCTTTTCATTCTTAGCCTCCAAATATTCTATTATATTCAAAATATTCCTTATATTCTCCTTCATTTGTCTTCCTGGTAAAAACCCGGCTTGATCTTGATGTATATATTCATTTAATATTTTTTTAATCTGTTAGCTAGAATATTTGCAAACAATTTGTAATCGTTATTTAACAAGGAGATAGCCCTATAGTTTTTAATTTGCAGTAAATCTGTGTCTTGTTTTGGAATTACTGTTATATAGGCCTGTTTCCATGTTTCTGGGATTTCAGCTGTGTTCAATATTTCATTCATGACATCTTTCAATGGGTTCGCTAATTGTTCATTTAATTTCTTATAATATTTTGCCGTAAAGCCATCCGGGCCTGGGGACTTGCCATTTTTAGAGCTTTTTATTGCCTCAAGTATTTCTTGCATTGTTATCTGGGAGTTAAGGATGCTCCTTTGTTCTTCTTTTAAATATGGCATACTGCTATTTCTGATGTACTCTTCTATCTTAAATGTTTTTTCTTTCCCTTGTCTATACAGCTCAGAAAAATATTTAACAAATCCTTCTCTTATTTCCTTCAGCTTGTCTGTAATTCTGCCATTTATGTTAATTTTATTTAGGGAGTTCTTTTGTTCACTTTTATTCAACTGCCAGGCTAACAACTTCCCCGGTTTATTTGCATGCTCAAAATATTTTTGTTTTACTCTTTTTATTTTCCAGCTGATTTCCTCGTTTATAATAATTGAATATTGGGTTTGTAATGTTTTGATTGCCTGTTTTACTGCCTCTTTATTTGCTTTGTTTGGCAGCTGTTTCTCCTTTTTCATAATTTCCTCTAATATTTCTTTTTTCTTTTTCTCTCTCAATTTCCTTTTAAATGAGTTTTGTTGTATAAAGAGTCCTCTCATTACAGCCTTGCTTGCATCCTATACCGTCTGTAACTTTGTTTGCCCTTGACTATTTATTTCAAAATAATCCATCAAGGTCTTTTTTGCTTTTTCAACAAATTTGTGATCATCTAATAAATCATTTAATCTCCATCTAAAAGAAACATTTAATCTCCATCTAAAAGAAATTTGACTTTCTATTTGTAATTCAATAGTCAGGGAATTATGGTCTGAAAAGGTTCTGGGATTGATTTCAATTTTTTTGACTCTTGTTTCCAATTCTTTGGGAATCCATACAGAGTCTATTCTCGAGCTGCTGTCATGTACATGGCTGTAAAAAGTATACTCTCTATCAAACATGTGTCTCATTCTCCAGATATCTATCAGCTTTAGATTTTGAGTCATGTCAAAAAAAGTTTTTGGCAGTTTACCTTCTTTGGTCTCTTTTTTTCCTGGCTGATCTGTCTTTGTCTAAAGTTGGAACTCCATTTAAGTCTCCCATTAAGATAATCTTTTGATCTGCAAATTCAAGTAGTTCTGTTTCTAGTTTTCTGAAAAAAAATTGCTTTTTTATCATTAGGGGCGTAAATACCAACCAATATCACTTTCTCTCCCTGGATTTTAATTTGTATTATTAAAATTCTGCCTTTTCCATCCTTCTGAATCAATTTGGGTTCAAGTGCAGGATTAATATAAAAAACAACTCCTCTCTTTTTTGTTTTGTCTGATGAGATGAAGTCCATACCTAATTTTTTGTTAATTAAGACCCTTTTATGCTTTTTTGCAATATGTGTCTCTTGGAGACAGATTATATCCAATTTCTGTTTTGCTATTACATGTTCAATCAGATGTCGTCTGGCTCCAGAATTTAAGCCGTTAACATTCCAACTCAATAATTTAAGATTGGCCATTTCCAGAGTCAGTTACAATATCTGTTTTCCCTGAAGCCGCCTCTTCCAGTGCAAGCTGTTCTAAGGCTTTCTTTTGCTCAGATCGGGGGTCTCCCTTGTCTTGTTTGGGGTCTAAGTCTCTCCTATTTTTATCCAGGAATTCTCTCGCCTGAAGTTCTGATGTCAGCTTATATCTCCTCTTCATCTATGTAAAGGAAATGCCCTCAGGGAATTCCCATTTGTATCTGATGTCGGCTCTCCTAAGAGCCGTTGTCAAAAACCGGTATTTTGTTCTTCTTAATCTCAATTTCAGAGGAATTTCTCTGAAGATGTCTACTTTCTGTCCAGCAACCACGAGATCATTTTCAAAGCTATTCTGAAGGATTGCATCCTTCACTTTTTTTGTCACTGATGTTAACAAAATGTCTCCTGGCTGCTTCCATTCTCTGCTCTGAAACGATTTAATTCTAAAACAGCTTTCAACTAAATCATCCAGCCAATCTGTACTTTCCCCCATCCACTCTGAAATTATCTGTGTCACATATGTCTCTAGGACTGGCTCAGAGTCTGGTAGCCCTCTGATTCTGAGCGTCCTGTCCCGTTCTCGTAGCTGCAGAAGTAAAACCTGATCTTCTAAATCACTCTGTTTCTCTTGGACCCCTTGTACCAATCCTGACATCCCTTTTTGTTCCTCCCTTACTTCTGTGACCTCCTCTCTTAATTTTTCTAATTTATCTACTTTTGTCTCCAAATTGCTAACCTTGTCTCCCAATATCCCAAACTGTTCTTTTATAACTTTGTTTGAGTTCTCAATATCTCTATGTACTTGTTTCTTCAATGATAATTAGATTTTTCCATGTCACTACAGACCTGTTGTGTAAATTCTTGCATTGATTTCATCATCTCTTTCCTGAATTCTAAAAGCTGCAGTGCAAAAGGGTCTGTCTGTTCTTTGTCACCTTTCCCCCCATTATCGCCCTGTATACTGACCCTTCTTGCAGCTGCAGCAGCAACCGAAGCTGCTGTTTTCCATGTTGTTATTCTGTCTGGCCCTGACATTTCTTATCTGTTGGTTCCCAGTATTGTATGAGTTGTTCAAGGTCACACCTGCCACTATTGTACCATTTTAAACAGTCCTGGCTTCCCCCAAAGCATCTTGGGAACTGTAATTCATTAAATATTGCTTGATTGTTAAACCACTCTAGAAATTGTAGCTCTGTGTGAGAGGAAAATGGTTCTCCTAACAACTCTCAGCATCCTTGACAAACTCCATTTCACAGGATGCCTATGTCAGGGACATGGCTGAATCGAATGCCGGGGAAGAGTCCGACTCTGGAGACAAAAGATCACAGACAGAGCAGGAGGAGGTGGGCCCTTTCATCAAGAGTTCCCTGACTCAGCTAGAGAAAGGGGAGGGGGAGAGATAGACGGCAGTGGGGGGGGGGGTTGCTAAGCAACCAGCAGAAAGCTAGTGGACAGGGAGCTCTTCTTTTGAGAGCTGAAAAGGTTAGAATGCAACGGAAGTGCAAAAGGGGAAAGGCTGGACTTTGGCATCCTTCTTACTGTTACAAGGGCGGAGACTTAGAGTGACCAACTTGTTTCAAGAGTGTCAGGCTGGGAGCTGCACTCTGGATGTAATTTATTATAAATGTACCATAAAACTGTCAGGGGAGTCATTAAATCTTATCAAGTCTTGCTTGCCTGTCTGAGATCATTACAGCCTATGCAGGAAGAAGCCTGTTTAAAGTGGTATAACAGTGCTTTAAAATGTAAGGTGTGGATGTTGTCTTAGGACAGGAGGTGGGAGAACACCTGTGACCCTCCAGATGTTACTCAACTACAACTCCCATCAGCCCTAGCACATGGCCAGTGGCACCAGGGATGGATGGATGGATGGATGGGCACTGTAGTCCAGCAATATCTGGAAGGCCAAAGGTTAAATAATAAATGTATTATTATTATTATTATTATTATTATTATTATTATTATTATTACTACTACCCCAAGCCACTCTGCTAATACATCAATAGACATTTTTTTAAAGCAATACAGTCCTCCCTCCCAATCCCACTGAGCGAGAGCATGTGTATTTAACAAAATACATTGCATCACAATTGTCCATGAGTAGATGGAGGCTGCTAATTAGATGGATTCCCAAACAGGAAAGTAATAACAGAACATCATATGTCCATAAAATGGTTGGAGTCTTATGTTCAATATAGAGCTTTCATATATTTGGTAAGTTTCTTCATTAATATCACTGTCCATACCTTTTGTCCTCATAAGAAAAGTTGCAAGTTTGCTAAATTTCTCCAGTTTTGTGCCACCAGTTGTTGGGCTGCTGCAAGCAGGGATTTTATTATTTCCTTAGACTGTAACTCCTTTTGCTCTCTGTGAAAATCAGTCAATAAAGTTAACTGTGGTGAGCCACAGACTCTCTGGGCCCCATTTATGAGCAGGGAATCCTGCCCAATGCTTTTAGCAGCCCACATGTGGTGGAAGAGCAGTCTCTTAAGCCTATGCTTCCATTTCCCTGCAGATGGCACAGGAGTGGCTAGAGAACCAGAAATCGAAAGAGCAAAGGCCTTTTGAGTTGAATTTGCTGAACTTCAACGCAGACACAAATGAAGCAGATTTTACAAGTGAGTGAGAATTTCACTGCATATAAACAAATGGGAAGTAGAAATGCAGTCCTGTTTTTAATGGTGGTTGTAGTAGATAACAGAAGTGCTTGTGTTAACACTAGACTGTTGGGGTGAGCAGTCAAGGGCTATTATACTTTATTCTGCCTGTATCTTTTTTGCTTTTCTGCCCAACACAGAATGTTGATGTGTATTTTAGCCTGTTTTCAGTTTCTCGTTGATTTGATTTTTAAAAAATGTTTTAAATATTTTTTTTACCATTTTTTTATTGTTTTAATCTTTTGGTAAACTGCTTTGAAGTTGTGAAAAACCAAACAAGCGGTGTATAAATTTTATGAAATAAAATAAACCAATATCTGTGACACAAACAAACTGATTTCCAGGTGCTGCAAATGATTAAATGAATAATGAATAAAAAATCAAAATTATTTTATTTAAAAAGAAAAAAAAATGAGGATTGAGGCAAGGTGTGCCTGCTTTATCTCAATACCCAGAAGGCTTTCTCTCTCCAAAATGGACCTCAGCGGGTCTCACCAATGAAAAAGCTCATACAACTAAATTTAGTGAATATTTATTAGAATGTGTGACTGGGTAACCAAAAACATCTGGAATTCAAAGTTCAGCTGTAGCAACTTGTGCTCGACATGCCTACTGTTTTATTAAGAGCTTTTGGTAACAACGTAGTTGTATCTGTATGTGGCTAAATGCTTGCATATTTTTGTTCTGTGTTCAAATTACTTCTCCAGTTAACATCTCAAGAAGCAATTTAGAGAAACAGCTGCACCCAAAGGAATGTGACTTGGTGTTCTTAATATTGTCTGAAAAGCAAAACTTCTATAGCAAAGAAGGCAAGGCAGAGAGCTGTCCATTACGCCATGTGGGCTATGTGACTCGGTTTTATACTGGTAGGTGTGTTTTTAAAAAAACAACAACAAAAACCTAATAAGTAAGTGTACAAGACAATTATGTTAGCCATCCCTTGGTGTCAGTAAGTTATTTGATTTGGGATGGGGGACCCGTTTCTGCTATTTCAGCATGAAATTCTGGCTCAGTCCAGGTATTGCACCAAGCTTTGTGGTTAAGAAAGCTTATCTATAGTTTGGCATGAAGTTTTGAGTCGACAAACCATGGTTTATCATCCACTGGGAAGCCAAGAAGCCATGGATTGAGATCAGAAGCCATTGTTTGAAGTGAGGTTACAAGCCACGGTTTTGGGAAATGGAAGCAGGCAAAGAACTCTAAACAATGTACAGTCTGTTAATATGTATGCTAGAAAAGCTCTCAAATCATGATTTGAATGCTAGATGATAATGAATGCATACACCGTGGTTTCTGAATTGTACCCCTGTGTATCTCTCTCTCTCTCTCTCTCTCTCTCTCTCTCTCTCTCTCTCTCTCTCTCTCTCTCAGAGATGAAAGAGCAGGATGCCTGTCTCCTGTCTGTCAAGACACAAGGAAATTTGTCCGGTGTTGATAAGAATGTCAGGTGTGTGGTGGTCAGTTCTTTGGTGACAACGGAGCAAACGTTCAAGGCCCTCCTTCTTCTGAACCGAAGCCCTCTAGCCAAAGCCATAATCAGCCCACAAAACTCTGACTTCTGTCTGACAGGCTCAACTGTGGACTTGGAGACTTCTGTAAGTGTTTGTTTTAAAAGGCAATATAACTCAGTGCTGACTTGGGGAGGTATAAGATATTTTGCTACCCATTACACAAATCGTATGCCAATGAGCCAGGTGTTAAGCTGAAACTCCCTCAGAGATGGGCAGAGAAGACCAGAGAGAGGCAAGAGAATATTTCTACTCCAGCAGCCAACTTTCTGGAGGTGGAGGCGGGGGATAGGAGGAGAGACAGTTAGCTGTTAAGATTAGCAGCAGATGGAAGCTTTCTCCTGCCATCTCCAGGGAAGCCTTCGGAATTATGGTTCACACACCGCCGCTTTTCAAGTGTTGCCCGTAACATGTGGCCACAAATCTGCATCTCTTGGGAACATGGTCTTTTAGATGTGAGACAAGGGTGGGGACCTCAGTCCCAGGGACCAAATGCCACCCTCCAGGCCTCTCTGACTGGCACTTGCAAGTCTGCCTAGGCCACACACACTGTCCCCAGTGTGCGTACATTCCTCTGTACGCAGGAGAACTGCGACATACATCCAGTGGAGCTGTATGCATGCTTAGCAGAGTTCTGCAAGAAGCGAGGCTGTGTAGGCGTGTGACATCACGAAATTTATTAATTTACAACAAATCAAAACAACAAAACATGACTGGTGTGAGCAGTGTCTCTCACACACGTCTCCTCTGTCCGAAAGCAGAGAACAAAGAGCAGAAAAACAAAAACACACAGAACGGAAGTTCTCTTGTCTGAGTTTATGTTCCCACACTTCCAGCAGTGTGGAATGTAAATAAGGATCACATGATCCAGCAATGCGAGAATGAATTAGAGACACCCAGGCCTTGCCTTTCACTGGCCTTGCTTTGCACCCTCCTTGAGTGGTGGTGGTGTTATCTGCCTGGTTGGGATGTGTCCTTGAGCTCTGATCAAGCCTCTTGCTTGCCTGAATTTGGGAGGAGAGTGGTGTCTTGAATGTGAAGAAAGGTAAAACCCACCATGTTTGCGTTGCTCACTTTTGTCCCTGCCATGTGGCCCTCAGAATGTTGTTCTGGAAGGAATGTGGCCCTTGGACTGAAAAGGTCCCCCTGCCACTACCCAGTGCATAATTCCATCTACACCTTTTTTGTCTCTTGTTTGGCTGTATCTCACATGGATGTGAAATTTAGCTGCTTGGGAAATTCACTGAGTCCCACCTTGTCTTTCCATAGCCAAAATTAAGCTTGAGCGCACATTACCTGTCTTAAGCCAACCTTCCCCCAGCCTGACACTCCCCAGGTGTTTGGGGCTACAACTCCCATCACCTCCAACCATTGGCCATGCTGGCCAGGGCTGATGGGACTGGTAGTCCAAAACATCTGGTTGGCACAAAGCTGATGAACATCCGCAGCAGTCTTCCACAGTCTCCTCCTTCCTCTTCATTTATTTATTCAATTTATATCCCACTCTTCCTCCTGAAAGTTGAACTTGGGCCTTAGGAGAGAATGACATTGTGATAACATTCCTGTGGCAATTTTCTGCAAAATGAGAGGTCCATTGAAGAGAGACTTCCAAATCCTTGGGGCTTTTGTACCTCTGAAGTGAGGACAGATAACGCAGGGTCAGTTTGCACAAAATGCTAAACCAAACCATGGCTTAGTGCAAACTTGCAGGTGCTCAAAGAGGAGATGGTGGCTAGTTTGATTCACCTTGAGGTCCTGCTACTGTGAGCTAAACCATGGTTTGGCTTGCATGTGTCTTCTGGACTTGGACATGTGGTTCAAACTTTAAGTGAGGCAAACCACAGGCTTAAGTTTGGAAAACTTGCTGTAGCCCAAACCAAGACCTAGCTCACAGCAGTAGAATACTGTAAGCAAAGCCATCACAGTCTCCTGTTCTGCGAACCCACATGCTCACACTAAGCCATGGTTTGGCATTGTATTAGTGTGAACTAGGTCACAGAAATCTCGGAACGGTCCGTTCTGGTGAGAGATGCATCTTTGTCCTCTCCTTTGCCCCACAGTCTTCGTACATGAAGGAGCTTAATGAAGATCAAAGGACAGCTATTGAAACTGCTTACACCTTCGTGATGAAGCTGCCTTCATTGCCCAAAGTTTGCTTGATCCATGGGCCACCTGGGACTGGGAAATCTAAGACTATCCTTGGGCTCCTTTACCGAATCCTCAGCAAGGTAGGTCAGGTTGGTAACACCCTGCATGTGCTGGTCCTTGTAAGATGTGTGAGAATATCGAGAAGGCTGGACAACAAATGGCATCCCAGTAATAATAATAATAATAATAATAATAATAATAATAATAATAATAATAATAATAATAAGTTGCCCCATTCAGGAACAGGCTGTTGTGTGTCACACGCCTGTTTACTTTCAGCACTCGCTGGGAACTTCCGTTTGCATATAGCTTTTGTTTTGCTGTTTTGCTGGACACGAAGGGATGCAGACATGTTTTCCTTTGTTCCTGAACTATGCTGAATAAATGCTGTACATTATGCTTGCACATCTCTCTGTCTGCCTCTTCTGCTGTGAGGTGATTTACACACTCTGCTGACAGAGCGTGCACGGGTCTCTAAACGTATCTGAGGCTTCTGTCACTGTTTGATGCTGTTCCAAGGGAGACCGGCTGCCAACTGGTGGCTGGAGCCAGCTGGGGGCCTGTCTGATGCCTGCCTGATGCCCCCGACTCCTGGCAGTATCCCAACAAAAGGGTTTCGGGCCCAGATCCATGGCGCTTACAGGAGAGTAAGACTGCTGATGGCTCCCAGCAGAGACAGGGGTATGTGAAGCTGATTGTCCCGACCACAGCTAGAAGGCTTTTGAAGTCTGTGCCAAGAACCAATTAGGCCGGAGAGAGAAGCACACTATGTCTGATTTACGACATGCTTAAGATAAGGCTGATTGTAAATTGTATCCAGTTCCAAGGCTTGCATGAAGAGCAGGAATGGATCTTTTACAAGCCTCAGATGGGGTTCCGTGCCCAAAGCTTAATGGCCACAGTTATCAGACCTGGGCAAGGTACTGCAAGGGCCAGTTGAGAAGGCTTGGTGTGTGGCACACTGTTTCTGAGGACCCCCAAGCACCTCTGATTGATGCATGGGTTGTACAAGATTCAAGAGCCATGGGGGTAATTCTGCTCTCAGTAGCTCCAGAAGAGTTAATTACCCTGGCTGGCAAGACCAGCTCGCGTGAGATGTGGGAGGGGCTTCAGGCCTCACATCTCCAACAAGAAGCTAGGTCTGTGTTGCTTTACTTCAAAAAGCTGCACAAGAAGTGCTTGGAGCCGGGGGGGGGGGGGACCTCAGAAGTCATGTCCTAGAGTTACAGAAACTCAGACAGGAATTGACTCAAAGAGGTTTCAACATGCCAGAATCTCTGTTTGCAATCCTTATCCTGGATTCTTTAGATGTGAGCTGCTGCGCTGTGGCGAGCCAGCTGGCAGCTCTTCCTGCGCAGGAGCTCACTGCTTCAAAAGTTTTGGTGACCTTGCAAAACGAATATGATTGGAGGAATGCAGCTGAACCAGCTTGTGTGCTTCAGGGGGAGCAGTGTGGCACAGCATTCCAGCCTCCAGGGGGAGCCAAGGCGTGGGCAGCTGTGAAGTGCTGCAACTGTGGAAATCAAGGTCACATTCAGTGTCATTGCCCAAAGGCTGGAGGGAAACAAAAGAAGAAGCCTGCAGATGGCCAGAAGCAGGGGGGCAAGAAACCCAAGCTGGTGAAAAACAAGGCTTTGTTTGCTGGAACTGCTTCTCCAAAGGCAGATTGGTTGTGGATTCAGGAGCGTTAAAGCACGTAGCGAAGGATCGGCACCTGTTTATTTCCTTCACACCTCAGGCTGGGGAAATTCAGCAGGCTGATGGTAAGACTCTGAGAGCTGCAGGAGTCGGGACAGTGAAACTGGCAAGTCTGCATACAATCATCAGCAAAGTACTTTTTGTTCTAGATTCTGCAGACAATTTGCTCAGCATCCCACAGCTGACTGAGCAAGACTTTGAGATTTCTTTCAAGAAGGGCATCTGTGCCATCAGGAAGGGCAAAGAGGACATTTTACATGCAAAGTTTGTTGATGGCTTGTTCTTGATAACTTATGATGACAAAGCTGTTGGTGTGTCTAATGTTGAATTTTGTTGTGTTGCACAAACTAACAAATTTCTTCATGCAGGATGTATTCACGAGGCGCACCGAAGATTTGGTCACATGTCTTGGCAGGCACTGGCCAAAATGCCTAGGTTGGTTCAGGGTTTGAACATCAAACCCTGTAAGTTTCACATGAAATGTGTATCTTGTGCAGAGAACAAGGTGAAGGTTGCTCCAAAAGGCAAGGAGTCTAGCAGGCAGGCTTCCAAACCCTACCAGCTAGTCCACGCAGACCTGGTTGGTCCACTTGCGCCCTCTTTGGGTGGAGTAAGGTACTTCATGGTGTTGATTCTTTTTCCAGGTACATTCATGTGTTTGTGCTCCAGCAGAAGTCAGAAGCGTTTCCAAGGTTCAAGGTGTTCTGTGCTTGGTTGGAGAATGCTCACAGTAAACGCGTTGGCTGTTTGTTTACTGATGGAGGCAGTGAATTCACTTCTCAGCAGTTTGAGGCTTTCCTGACTGAGAAGGGAATCCAGCACGACCTCTCAAGTCCCAGATCTCCATGGGAGAATGGACTTTGCGAGCGGGCAAACCAAACTTGGCTGCAAGGCCTAAAAACCTTGTTGCATGATGCCAATCTCCCTGAGAAGTATTGGGCTGAAGCTTTATCGTGTTTCCTTTATTCCTATAACAGGAGATTGTCTTCACCTATTGGCTGTACTCCCTATGAGAAGATGTTTGGCAAGAAACCTTATGTCAAGCACATGAGAATCTTTGGTTCTGACATGTGGGTCCACACCCCACAGAACAGCAAGCTTTGGAAGCGTGGGGCACATGGTTTGTTCATGGGGTACGAAAAAGGTGCATACAGGGTATTCAGGACTGACTCTACGTCCATTAGGTTCACAAAGAGTGTTGAGTACAATCCCAAGTGGGGGGGAAATGTTGAAATTTTCCAGAGTCACTCAGAGGGGGATGAAGATGATGTAGAAGAGGAACCTGAGGATGATGATCAGAGTTTGGATTCCAGCTCAGTGGGCAGCACTGCTTCTGCTGTCAGCGACAGTCATGACATAGCAGACTACAAGAGCGCAAAGGCCTCACTCAGACCATCTGATGCGTCTGACAATGAACTGGAAGAACCACTGTTTACCATTGGCCACTTTTCTCCCAAGAAAGAGGAGATGAGTGCAGAAGATGTGCGTCTTGTACGCAGATCTGAAAGGGCCACAAAAGGCAAACCTCCAAAGAGATTTGCTGATGTGTTTGCTAAGACAGCAACTGCTGTTCTTGGTAGCTCAGAAAAGGTGTGGGAACCATCAAGCTTAAAAGAGGTCCAGGAGTTAATCTCTAAGGATGCTGAACCATGGCTTAATGCCATGAAGGCCGAAGTTGATTCCTTGAATAGGAACCAAACCTGGAAGCTGGTGCCAACAGTCCCAGGAATGAGGCTGGTTGGCAGCAAATGGGTCTTCAAGGCCAAGACAGACCAGACTGGCAAGGTTGTCAGGCACAAAGCTAGATTGGTCGCCAGAGGTTTTTCACAGGTACCAGGACAGGATTACCACGAGACCTACTCACCTACCATCAAGTATGAGAGCATTAGACTAATGCTCAAGATTGCTACAGAGGAGGGGGGCCTGCTAGGGGCGCCTTGGAAGATGGCGGATAATAACATCTATCCAGCTCGCCGAGGTAATTTTAGAGACTGATTATGGGGAGTATATCAGTCTCACTCATCTCTCCAGGGAAGGGAGAGGTGCAGTTTTCACCCGCGGTTGCCATAAATCACCCCCGAGTTTGGAAGAAAGAGGGGGTGAGAGGCACTGGGTTCATAACCCTCGGCGGGTCTCGGAACTTCTCCGAAGCTGCTTCCGGGAGCGAAACTAGTTGCGTTACTTAAAAGGAAAAAATCTGGAGAAAGTTAACGCAAATGCTTCGAGAGAGGCAGGTTTTTATCTGCTAATAATTTTACCACTGAAATGAAGAAGATTGAGACGGAAGATTACATCAAAGTACTACAGATATGCTGGTATGTGGAATGCAACGGAATGGAACGGGGGGGGGGGGAACGACTTTTTATTTTCTGTTTTATGTGATTACCTAACAACCCTCCCCCTTAGAAGATCCGTCACAACAACTAATTGGCAAATGGGACTAAAAATGAACTGTGTGGGAATAATATGAATTTAAAGGTTTTACTCTGTGAAGGATTTGGAAAGAAGAAAGGCTCTCTTTGTGACGCAGCAAGAATTGAGATTTGATACGGAAGGACAGACCTTCGTTGCAGGAAGTTTGGTCTTAGGGAGGGCGAGCCGAAGATTTGTTATCTGGATGGGATTGTGAACTGGAAGGGGCAGCCCTCCTGGAAAAGACAAATTTACGATGCAACAGGTTGGGAAAGTTAACGAGCGGGCTTTTAGACTGTATTTCATCGGAACGGCAAGATGGCGATTGCTTGCTCGAGCGGAAACGCCTGGACTATTGGATGAGAGTGATTTACGAGAGAGCAATACAAAGTCCACACAGAAATACAAATAAGACTTTTTTTTAAACCAATTTGCTGAGCAACTCAGAGGTGAATGAAAAGGAAAATGAGTAACGACAAGGATTGAGAGGGGACTGAAAATATTGTAAATATGAAAGCAGAAATATTGGAAGATTGGACTCCTGCTGATCAAGAAGCATGGGTACCCCCCACAAAATTTTATAATTCGGAAAACAATTGGATTATATGATGTGTATTTTTATAATTTGGATTAATTGGTTTGATGTGTTTAATTTGGTAATATGGAAACTTAATAAAAATTATTTTTTAAAAAAGATTGCTACAGAGGAGAAACTGCACGTTTCTCATCACGATGTGAACACAGCTTTTTTGTACTGGGTTTTGGGGGAGGAACTGAAAATGCTTCCACCTGATGGAGCGCAGGTACAGAAGGGAATGGTCTGTAAACTGCGGAAATCCTTATATGGTCTCAAGCAGAGTGCCAGGTGTTGGAACACAAAACTCACTGAGACATTGTTTTCTCTAGGCTTTCACCAAGGCAAACCTGATCCATGTGTGTTTGTCAAGGAGGAGGGGCAAAACAAACTGTATTGTTTATGTTTTGTTGATGATCATCTTTTGTTTTGGAAGAATCAGGCTTTGTATCAAAGCACCCTAGCTCAGCTGAAGGAGCACTTTGACATGAAGGAGCTTGGTGAGGTATCCGACTATCTTTCTCTGCAGGTGGAGAAGGACCAAGCAGGTAATTTTCTGGTACACCAAACACAGAAAATTGCTGATGTATTAACCAGGCTGAATTTGGTTGATGCAAACCCAGCAGACACACCGATGGTGACAGGTTACCAGGTAGATAATACTGCTGAAGCATTTTCTGACACCACACTGCACAGATGCATTTTAGGCAAGCTGAATTTCATTGCTAGATGTTCAAGACCTGACAAAGCTGTAAGCACTAACCTGCTTAGCAGACATGCCAACAATCCTATTGTTCAGGATTGGAAAGCTCTGAAGCGCATAGCCCGCTATTTGAAGGGGACTTTGCACTACAGACTGAGTTTCACCAGTCAGAAGACTGGAGGTCCTGAAATCTTTGCAGATGCTAGTTTTGGAAGTGACACCACGGATGGTACAAGCACTTCTGGAATATGCTACATGTACAACCACTGTCTGTTTGACTGGTTGTGCAAAAAGCAGACGACAGTAAGCCTAAGTTCCTGTGATGCAGAACTCAATGCCCTGTCATTTTCACTCATGGATTGTGAATGGTCGATGCAACTGTTTCAGGACATCAGAGTTTCTGTGAAATGTCCTATACAGGTGTATCAAGACAATAGATCCTGTCTGGTTTTGCTGAACTCAGAGAGCTGCAAGCAAAGAACCACGTACTTGCAGATTAAGTTACATCGTGCAAGAGAGTGTATTCAGAAAGGACTCATTCAGGTGTCCTACATGCCAGGAAACGAAATTCCTGCTGATCTGTTGTCTAAGGTTGTTAACAGAGAACAACTTAAGGTCTATGTACAGAGGTTGCAATTGGGTTGAACCACAAGTACTACAGGTTACATGGAAAGGGGGAGGATGTTAGGATATAGTTCTATTCCACCTTAAAAAGGGTACAGGCATGACGTTTGTGTATCACATGCCTGTTTACTCCCAGCACTGTCTGCTGGGAACTTCCGTTGTATGTAGCTTTTGTATTACTGCTGTTCTGCCGGAGGCGAAGGGATGCAGATATGTTTTCCTTTGTTCCTGAACTATGCTGAATAAATGCTGTAAATAATGCTTACATCTGCCTCTGCTGTGTGGTGACAGGGCGTGCACAGGTCTCTAAACGTATCTGAGGCTTGTGTCGCTAACTGACTGATGCTGTTCCACAGGAGACCAGTGATCGTCTGGAGCCAGCTGGGGGCCTGCCTGATGCCCCTGTCTCCCCGGCAGTATCCCAACAGGCAAGGGTGCCTTTTGGCCCCCTTACTATCCAATTTCTATCTCAATAACCTAGTAAACACTCTCAATAACCCTGAACTCCATCCCCCGAGGATAGCAAATTGGCATATCACAGTTCTGCTATACACACATGACGCGGTAATAGTCTCTAGAACCCCGGTAGGGCTCAGAAGAGCTTTAAGAAAACTTGCAGCCTATTGTGAAACTGAATGCCTTAAAATAAATTACCAGAAGACCAAGATTCTCGCTTTTGGGGGAAAACCAAAGCCCAGAAGCTGGGAACTCCAAGGTCACAAATTAGAACAAGTTTCGAGCTATAAGTATCTAGGAATGGTGGTCCAGGCCTCAGGATCCAACAAAATCCATATAAATTCCATTGGGAGTGTTGCGGAAAGATCTGCAAACTGTATCCTCAAATTCTTTAGAACTCAAGGGGGCTTTTTCGTCCCCGCAGCCCTAAAACTATATAAGGCCAAAACGTTGGCACAGCTCCTTCTTGGGCCCGCCATCCTCTTCCTTCACTCCCCTTGAGAGAGTGCAATCCAAACTCCTCAGAGCCCTCCTATAAGTCCCCAGATGCTTTTCAAATGCATGGGTCAGATTAGAAACAGGGATGATGAGAGTAGAGGCTTATATTAGTTTAACATCAATCTATAATCGGCTGACGCTGAAACTGCTCCCCCGAGGAATAGCTCCACTGATTCTATGCGATTGGTTCAAGTCTGGCTGGCAGACAGCAGTTCTGAACACTCTCCAGAAATTGGGCTTTGCTCCTCAAGCCCTTCTAAACTTGGGCCTGGGCCAAGCAAGATCTGTGGTCAGGCAAAGAATCATGGACACAGAGAGACAACAGGACTGCTTGAGGTCCCCTGATTACATAATCATAGAAAATGAGAGGTATGTTGCGGCCCCGGCAGCATACCTCTATTTTCTCTTATCAAGAAACATAAGAAGGGCCTTTATTCTAGCCAGAAGCTCAGCCTTGCCCTCGCCGGTTTTGGAAGGAGCATTTGGAAAAGTCCCATATGCTCAGAGACTTTTCCAAATCAAATATCCTTTATTAGGCATAGCAAACCACACATTATCAAACAGACACCATATACAAATTGTGGAAACTATGAGCTCAGCATAACAAGGTTTGTCCCAATCATATCTTTAACTCAAGAGAAAATCAATTTGCAAAAATAATACAATACAACACTACCACATCACCGATCAATTAAAAACCACTAAATCTCTTTACAATGGCCCAATCTTTCTACATGGACAGCACTCAAAAATTCAGCCACTATTACCAGGGAGAAGAGTTGGTGAAAGAAGACTGGAAGAAATTTAAAGACTATTTACAGAAATACTGTAAAATTAATGAATGTTAGAAGGATGTTGGATAGAAACTAAGGGGTTTCCAGCTGTAATGCTTTAGGAGATACGAAAAAAATGGTTTACAAATGGGTAAAAGCTTAATGGTAAGGATTTGCTGAACTAACAAATTGAAGTGGAATACAAAGAAGTATGAGGAGGTCTGGGGAAATAAGCGTAAGGAATATATGTTATGGAAAATTATTTGTTTTTTAATAATAATAATAATAATAATAATAAATTTTATTTATATCCCGCCCTCCCCAGCCGAAGCTGGGCTCAGGGCGGCTAACAACAATCAAAATAACTCAACATTCTAAAACATTCATTATAAAATTAATTAAATTAAATTAAAATCAAATTAATGGCAACCATCAAGCAAAATTTTGTGCAGATTGCCAGAGGAGGGGGTCAGGCTGCACCCTGACAAAAGGCCTGGTGGAACAGCTCTGTCTTGCAGGCCCTGCGGAAGGATGTCAAGTCCTGCAGGGCCCTAGTCTCTTGTGACAGAGCGTTCCACCAGATTGGAGCCGCGGCTGAGAAGGCCCTGGCTCTAGTTGAGGCCAGCCTAACCTCTCTGAGGCCTGGGACCTTCAAGATGTTTTCATTTGAAGACAGTAAGTTCCTCTGTGGGACATACCAGGAGAGGCGGTCCCGTAGGTACGAGGGTTCTAGGCCGTATAGGGCTTTAAAGGTTAAAACCAGCACCTTAAACCTGATCCTGTACTCCACCGGGAGCCAGTGCAGCTGGTACAGCACTGGATGGATATGATCTCGCAGCGAAGACCCCGTAAGGAGTCTCGCCGCGGCATTCTGCACCCGCTGGAGTTTCTGGGTCAGTCTCAAGGGCAGCCCCACGTAGAGCGAGTTACAATAATCCAGTCTGGAGGTGACCGTCACATGGATCACAGTGGCTAGGTCAGGGCGAGAGAGATAAGGAGCCAACTGCTTAGCTTGGCGGAGATGAAAAAATGCCGCTGTCAGAGCTGCCACCCAGTCCCAGCTCACATAGGACCAAGTCCGCCAGCGTTCACTTTATAAGAGTCTTTATTAAGTTACAGGTTTCATTTCCGAACTGCAGCGTGCAGCTCTACACCTTCTGCCCTAGGTCGGCGGGCTTTGGGACCTGGCTCACTCTCCGGGCTGCTTACTGCTCCCGCTTCCGCTGCATTTGAACTTGGCGCGCGCGCCCAACTCTCTACTTTCCTCTTAACCGTTGCCTCGCTCTCTGAGGAGGGCGTGACCACCCCTGACTCGTGCCCTCCCTCCTGCTGACAGCCTCCGGAACCCGATGCCTGGCTACCTTCCTCCCTGCTGCTCTCAGTCTTGAGCGTGGGTCCCGACTTCCAGCTGCTGCCGCCCTCAGTTATGAGCGTGGGTCCCGACTTCCAGCTGCTACTCTCTGAATCTCCTCTGTTCCCTTCCTCCTGGGGTGTCCCCCCGGATCCCCCCCTTGCTCTGCTCACTGGGGCTCCCTTTTGGGAGTCCTCTGACTCACTGCTTAGGCTTGGAGATCTCGGGTCGTCATCATCACTCATTTTCCCTTCGGATTCCTCCCCCTCGCTCTCTGCTTCCTCCCTTCTCTGCGTCTCTGCTCCTGAACCCCTGACATCCATCCCCCCCTCGAAGCCCCCCCTTCCCCCCTCCCCGCTTTCAGGTGTGGGTGCTGGGTGCTCCATCATCACGGGAGGGAATGCCGGATACAGTTCGCTCCCCGTGGTTGGCCGCCAACTGAAGACCTCCGAGTCTTCCTCCTCGCGGTCGCCGACGTTGACCTGTTCCGCTTCCATCTCTGTACCGCCGTGCTCGAACCCAAGGTCCTCCCCGAACACGTCCATGTCAGTCTCTGCGTCGGTCGCTCGACCTGGCATCTCCAGCCACTTCCGGCGCCATTGCTCCTCCGGTCGATCGTCCCACCAATACGAGGTGTCTGACGCCGAACCCGCCGGCGATCCTTCTGGGGAACGGGTGCTCAGTGCGGGTTCCCCGTCCGAGTCGAATCCATGGAACGTGCTGGAAGAAAGTGTGGGCGTGAACAGCCAGTCGTCGAAGAAGCTCGCTGGCATGGGTCTGTGCGGGAAAAGGGCATGAAACTCGTCCTTGAGCAGGGGTTCCTCCAAAGCGTAGTCTGGCACCCAGCTATTGGCGCTGGCCCGGGTGCCCTCTCTGGCTAGGAGGTATTCGACTCCCTCTTCCCCCCATCTGGAGTCCAAAATCTCCGTGACCTCGTTGATGGGGTCTTGCTGCGTCACCCCTCGCGTCTCCGTCCGCTCCCGGAACGGACTCGGTGCCGTCCCTGGCTCCTGGAATCTGTGAGGTGCCTTGTAGGGAGTGAGCACCGACCTGTGGAACACCGGATGCATTCTGGAACCCTCCGGCAGCACCAGTCGGAAGGCCACCGGGTTGATCTGTGCTTCGACTTGGTACGGACCAATTTGCTTGTGCCCCAACTTCTTCTTGGCTAGTGACCTGGTCGGCACTGCGTGGGCTGCCAACCAGACCCAGTCTCCCACTTGGATCTCTTCGCCAACCCGCCTGTGCTTGTCAGCTTGCACCTTGTAGGCGTGCTTAGCTAGCTCCAGCTGCCGTCTGAGTTGATCGTGTACCGCCTGCAACTCTGACGCGAACGCGTCCGCCGTCTGTGGTTCTCCGTCCCCCACTCTCTCCCGTCCCGGGAAGGTTCTGGGATTCCTCCCATTGTTGGCGAAGAACGGCGTCACCCCTGTGGACACGTGCTTCGTGTTGTTGTAAGCGAACTCGGCGAGCGGCAGGTAATCCACCCAGGTCGCAGGTTGTTGATTGGCATAGCATCTCAGGTACTGCTGCATGATGGCATTGACCCTCTCTGCTTGCCCGTTGGTCTGCGGGTGTCTTGCTGATGCCAGATCGACCTTGACATTTAGAAAACTCATCAGCTTCTGCCAGAAATTCGAGACGAACTGGCGCCCGCGGTCGGACAGGATAGACCGCGGCAGACCATGCACTCTGAACACGTGATCTATGAACAGTTTGGCGGTTTGTTCCGCCGTGGCCACCTTCGCACACGGAATGAAATGTGCCATCTTGGTGAACAAGTCCACCACCACTAGTACAGCTGTCTTGCCTCTCGAGCTGGGTAGATCCGTAACAAAGTCCAGGGCCACCCTCTCCCACGGTTCAAACGGCGTTTGCAGCGGTTCCAGCAGTCCCGCCGGTGGTTTGTGCACCGGTTTGGCCCTCTGGCAGGTGTCGCACCTCGCAACGTAGTCCGCGACTTCCCCTCTCAGTCTGGGCCACCAAAAGTCCCTTGCGACTAATTCCACCGTCTTTTCCGTGCCAAAGTGCCCGGCCGTGGGTGCGTCGTGCAGCTGCTGCAGTACCCTGGCGCGAAGTTCGTCTCCCGGCACGTAGATGGCCCCTTTACGTAAGAGCAAGCCGTCTCGTATCTGGAACTCGTCGCCCTTCGCCGTGCCCTTGTGCACCTCTGCCATCTTCGCCTGCGCGAAGGAGTCGTCCTGCAACGCCCGCCGCACCGCATCCAGGTCTACTGTGGCTGAAGCGCACGCCCACACTGTTGGCGCGAAGATGTGCATGGCTGCCGCTGGCGTCGCCTCTTCGAGGTATTGCGGTTTGCGGGACAGTGCATCCGCCATGACGTTGGTGTCGCCTGGGACGTACTCTATTCGGAAATTGAAGTCAGCAAAGAACTCCGCCCAACGTATCTGCCTCTGGTTCAGGAACTGAGCCGTGCGCCAGTGCTCCAGATTCTTGTGATCCGTGCAGACCTGCACCGTGTGCTTGGCGCCGATCAGGAAGTGCCTCCACGCCTTGAAAGCTGCATGAATGGCCAGCAACTCCCTGTCCCAGATGGTGTAGTTCTGCTCCGACTTGCTGAGCTTTCTGGAGTAGAACGCTCCCGGCCTCCAGACCCCCTGTGGGTCCCTTTGCAGCAGGACAGCTCCCACTGCTCTATCGGACGCGTCTGTCTCTACCCGCATCGGTCTGCTGGGGTCGATATGCAGCAGTTGCTCTTCCGACGCGAAGAGACGCTTGAGTGCTTGAAAGGACTGCTCCGCCTGCTCCGTCCAGATGAATTTCTTTTTCTTGGAGCTTAGCGTGTCCGTAATGGCCGCCGTCTGCATCGCGAACCCCTTGATAAACTTGCGATAGAAGTTGGCGAAGCCGACAAACCGCTGGACCTCCTTCCGGTTGCGCGGGCTCTTCCAATCCAACACCGCACGAACCTTGGCGCTGTCCATGGCTAGCCCCTTGTCCGACAACTTGTAACCCAAGAAATCCACCTCCGTCGTGTCGAACTGGCACTTCTCCAGTTTGGCGTACAGTCTATGCTGCTGCAGCCTCTTCAGCACCTCCCGAACATCTTGGTCATGGGCTTGCTGCGATTCGGAGAATATCAGGATGTCATCCAGAAAGCAGACGCACTTCTTGTAAAGGAGTCCCGCCAACACATGATGCATGAAAGCTTGGAAACAGTGAGAACCGTTTTGCAATCCAAACGGCATCACTCTGTATTCGTAGGTGCCCAGAGGCGTGAACATGGCTGTCTTCCACTCATCGCCCTCCCTCATGCGGATGAGATTGTACGCACCTCGCAGGTCCAACTTGGTGAACACGCGTCCCTTGCGCACCGTCGCTAGTAGGTCGTCAATCCTGGGCATGGGGAAATCAGAAGGCTTGGTCATCTTGTTTAAGAGGCGAAAATCCACCACCAGTCTTTTTTGGGGCGTGTCTTTCTTCTTCACGAAGAAAACAGGACTGCCCCCTACTGCCCTGGACTCCCGGATGAAACCGCGCTGCAAATTGTGATCTATGAACTGTTTGAGTTCCTGTAATTCGTCCTCAGACATGGAATACAGCTTCCCTTTCGGCAGCGTCGCCCCTGGTAGGAGGTCAATCTTGCAGTCATATTGCCTGTGCGGTGGCAGCTTGTCAGCCTCTTTCTCGCAGAAGACCTCCAGAAAGTCTGCGTATTTGTGGGGGACTGCTTGCAACGTTCCCAACTGCAGTTGTGATTCCTCCTCCTCTCCCTCCTGTCTGGGCAGGATGCAGTGTTCTGCGCAATAAGAGGAGCCGAAGATCAGCTGTCTCTGGTACCAAGCCAGTGTCGGACTGTGCCTGTCCAGCCAACTCATGCCCAACACAATGGGCGTGTCCGACAGTTGGGTGACATTAAAACTGATGACTTCCCTGTGGTTGCCAAGGCGCATCACCATCGGTGGCGTTTGCTTCACCACCTGCCCCCCTAGCAACTCTCTGCCATCCACTGTGACGACTTGCAGGGGCAGAGTGGCAGGCAGTAGCTGTATAGCGTGCTGCTCCACAAAATCCTGCGCTATAAAGTCTGCGTTGCTTCCAGAATCCACAGAAAGCGGCACTTCGATAGTGACGCCATCGGGTAGCTGGAGAGATGCTGTGAGCTGCACTACTGGTTTGGGTGGGAGGGGGTCCGTGGGCTGCAAGATCGCTGGGGACTGCTTCACTGATGCGTCTGGCTGGGCCCCAGTGCCTCTGTCTCCAGCCAGACATCGTCGTTTCCCTGCTGTGGTTCTCCTTGCTGCGTTGCTGCAGTCACCATTGCTGAGGCTGCAGTGTGCTTGTGGAGCCTCCGGGGACACTCTTTCGCCAAATGGCCTGGATCCTCGCAGATGTAACACTTCCTGTTCCCTCTAGGAGGCTTCGCTTTCACTGCTGTCGGTGCTTGGGCTCTGGCTGCTGACTGAGCCCTTGCACCTCCAACCTCCATCGGTTCCCCTCCCCCTCCAGGCGGAGGTGTGGATTGCGCACGCGCTGCTTCTCTTGGAATGAAAGAGAAACTTCTCGCTGCTTCGCGCCCTCCACGTCCTTCATCTCTGCACCATGGACGTTCTTCCAGCCTCACCCCCACAGTCAGCGCCCTTTGGACCACCTCTTGCGTGCTTCGGGGCCTCTCCCCCCTTGCAATCTCATCCTTGACCGCAGAGCTTAGACCCTCCCAGAACAGGTCTCTGACAGGGGGCGAATCCCGGTCCCACTCTAAGGCACTGACCAGCGCAAAAAAGCTGGCGTGGTACTGCCGGACGCTTGCCCTCCCTTGTTTTAGTCCATGAATCTCCCGTCGGGCAAGATCCACATCAATAGTAGACAAAAAACACGCATCCATCGCTTTGATAAAGGCATCTGCATTCTGAAGCGCCGGATCTTTATCCCTCCACAAATTGCGTAGCCACGCTTTAGCATCCCCATGCAAATGGGATAGTATGAACCCCACTTTCTCTTCCTCATCTCTAAAGTCTTTTGCCAGCAGTTGCAGTGCGCACGTTACGTCTGCTCGAAAATTGGGGTACTGTTGTAAATTCCCATCGAAGTGAGCCACAAGCCCTCCTGCTCTCCGTGCCAACCCAACCCCCTCCGGTCTGGGTCCTGGCTGCCCGTGTTTAACCCATGCTTCAAACCTGGCGTGGAGATCTCTGTAGGCGGCTGCCGCATCCTCCTCCCTCTTCTTGGATGCCAGTACCTCCGCGTTCAATTGGGTAACTGCCTGTTGCAGCGCTGCAACTGTCTCTGCTTCCGTCATCTCTGCTAACCGTCGTGAGCTTGCTCCCAAACACCGATCCCCTCCTCCAGCTGCCTCTCTCTCCGCTGCGAGATATCAGGTGTCCGAAGCTTTCTTGAGACGGGTCTTACTGTCAGAGCTGCCACCCAGTCCCAGCTCACATAGGACCAAGTCCGCCAGCGTTCACTTTATAAGAGTCTTTATTAAGTTACAGGTTTCATTTCCGAACTGCAGCGTGCAGCTCTACACCTTCTGCCCTAGGTCGGCGGGCTTTGGGACCTGGCTCACTCTCCGGGCTGCTTACTGCTCCCGCTTCCGCTGCATTTGAACTTGGCGCGCGCGCCCAACTCTCTACTTTCCTCTTAACCGTTGCCTCGCTCTCTGAGGAGGGCGTGACCACCCCTGACTCGTGCCCTCCCTCCTGCTGACAGCCTCCGGAACCCGATGCCTGGCTACCTTCCTCCCTGCTGCTCTCAGTCTTGAGCGTGGGTCCCGACTTCCAGCTGCTGCCGCCCTCAGTTATGAGCGTGGGTCCCGACTTCCAGCTGCTACTCTCTGAATCTCCTCTGTTCCCTTCCTCCTGGGGTGTCCCCCCGGATCCCCCCCTTGCTCTGCTCACTGGGGCTCCCTTTTGGGAGTCCTCTGACTCACTGCTTAGGCTTGGAGATCTCGGGTCGTCATCATCACTCATTTTCCCTTCGGATTCCTCCCCCTCGCTCTCTGCTTCCTCCCTTCTCTGCGTCTCTGCTCCTGAACCCCTGACAGCCGCCTTTGTTATAGCTGTAATCTGCGCCTCCATAGAGAGGGAGGTATCGAAGATTACACCCAAACTCTTCACGGATGATGCTGGCACTAATTGCACCCCCGCAAGAGACGGGAGTTGCCCCCTCAATCCCATATCGCTCCGTCCCAGCCAGAGGACCTCTGTCTTCGAAGGATTTAACTTCAACCGGCTCCCACGTAACCATCCAGCCACAGCTTCCAGACATCTGGTCAGTGTATCTGGGGCTGAGTCAGGATGGCCATCCATCAACAGATAGAGTTGGGTGTCATCGGCATACTGATGGCAACCCAGCCCAAAACTCCGGACAAGCTGGGCAAGGGGGCGCATAAAGATGTTAAAAAGCATCGGGGAGAGAATCGCACCCTGAGGCACTCCACACACCAAGGAGTGGCGCGATGACAATTCCCCCCCAAGCGCCACCCTCTGTCCCCGACCGGAGAGAAACGAGCGCAGCCATTGAAGGACTGTGCCCTGGATCCCCACGTCGGCAAGGCGGCGGTCCAGGAGTTCGTGATCGACCATGTCGAAGGCTGCTGACAGGTCTAGAAGAATCAGCAGCCCCGACCCGCCTCGATCCAGCTGCCTGCGGAGATCATCTGTTAGGGCGACCAAAGCTGTCTCGGTCCCATGGCCAGCGCGGAAGCCGGACTGGAATGGGTCGAGAGCAGATGTTTCATCCAGAAACCTACCTTTTTATTTTTCATTTTCATTGTTATATTTTAAAAACTTTAATAAATATCTTTTTTTGGGGGGAAATTCAGCCACTATTAAAGTAATTTGATCATTCCTGTCCAAAAGCCGTTGGGGTCCTGAACCGTTGGTAGCATAGAAATCAGCCTATTAAGTTGTAAGACCTTTAATAATTGTCTTCTGGCATAAATGCCAAAATCACAAGAAAAGAAAATATGCTCCAAAGTATCAGGTTCCTGTTTATTACATTTGCAGAGATGCTCTGATTCTGGGAGAGCTAAATATCTTCCTCTCACTATCATCGAGGGAAACATATTAAATCTGGCTAACATAAACAGCCTGCACAATTCATGTTTCTTCAGATTTGTCATGTATCCCTTTTGAAAATCTCTACACAAAGGGAGATTTAAATAGAGAGGAGAGCAAGTGCTGTACTTTGCAACCTCAAGAGTGGAGAGAACACTTTTTCCTGTAAGATTCTTCCGGATAATTTCCCAAGTATCTTTGGGGTCAGAATTTTCAAAGTCAGTCAGATTAAGCCCTATCGAGTTCAATTTTCTCCTACAAATCAGTGATAGATTGTAAATTACATTATCACTTAAGAGGTCGTAAAGGAGAGAATTACGAGATAGAGCTCTATAATGCAGGAAGATCCAATATTTCAAGGTTCTCATCCATACTCTTACTGATAAAGGAAGTATTCCCAGCTCCCAACATATTGATTCATATTTTACAGAGTTTGCAAGTTCTAATAATGACCTCAGAAGGGATGCATGAAATTTATCCAACCTCTTGAGGTCACCTGAAATTCACACTGGGGTGCCATATAAAAGTTGGGCACGAAGTTTCATATCAAGCACTTGCAATACAGCTGGAATATATCTATTTCCTACTGGAGGAAAAAAAAAGATTTAATATGGTGAGCTGTCACTTTATTTCCCCCCCAAATTTTTTTAATTGATTTTCCAAATTTATATCAAACATAACAACAAACTAAAACAAGAAAAACATATCAAAAAACATACAAACAAACACGTTTATCCTAAATGTAATTATACCACTTTCATTATCATTGTTGGGTGACTTCCTCGAATCCCCCTGGCTGAGTTTCCATGTAAATAATTGTAGCAGTTTTCCAAAACTATTTTCACTTAAATTTACTTGGTCACTTAACATCTTTTTTTTCTTATCATTTGACTTTTGACTATAATATTTTACACCATCACATATTCAAATCCTAGGCCAATCTGTTAAAGGTAAAGGTAAAGGTAAAGGGACCCCTGACAGTTAAGTCCAGTCATTGCCGACTCTGGGGTTGGATTGATTGGATTGGATTGATCTTTATTACGGCCATTGGCCCGTTACACGACAGTTTCCCATACCAGAGCGTAGCGGGGGGGGGGGGGAAGAATCCCAAGGGTTAAAACAAGAGCCTCCTGCAGAAGGAGAGAGTGAGGCTGGACTGACCACGCCTCCGTCAGAGAGTGGAGGGGCGGAGGGAAGAGCAGGTCCGGCCAGCCTCCCTGAAGGAGAAAGCAGTGGGGGGAGCAGTGTAGCCGTTAGGAGGAAAGTAGGCAGCTGGGCGCGTGCGCCAAGTTCAAATGTGGAGGCGTGCGGGCCAGCAGAAAAACCGGATTGGGAGCCAGGTCCTAAAGCCCGCCGGAAGGGTGGGGCGGAGTCAGAAGAATCCGCCTCTGAAGAGAGTAGGAAGGAGGGAACCCCAGAGGGCAGGAGGACCCGGAGGAGAAAGGAGCAAAAGGAGGAGAGGGAAAGGTGGAGCAAAGCTCGGCTCTTGAACTGGTGTATGAGCGGGGAGGAGTCAGACGGAGCTTCGCCTGTCTAAGGACTCAGACGTAGCACTGCGCGCCATGGATGTCAAACCAACAATGAACCACAATAAAAACTTTTGTTTATAAAGAGCAACTGGCGTTGGTCCTCTGTGAGCTGGGACCTGAGGCAGCGCTGACAAGAAGTTTCCACCAGAGATCAGTCCGGTAATAGCATAAGGCGGTAATACATGCACTAGTGAAAGTTTGGCCCGAAGTTTAAGGGAGATACCAATTGTAAGGCCACCTTTGGGGCGGCCACCATTCGTTGACGGACTAGCAGGCAGACATATAAACTCAAAGCCATTTAACTCAATTTCCTCCTCCACCCAAGTTTCTTGTAATAGTATCATAAGAAAGGAATTTATATATTTTTGGAATTCTGGATCTCCTATTAGAAAATAGATTACCAGATATAGAAGAAGAATATGCAATTTTAAATTCAAATATTGAACTTGAAGAGATTAAAAAAGTGATTAAAAATATGAAGGTTGGGAAATCGCTGGGACCAGACGGAATTTCAGTAACATATTATAAAAAATTAGAGGAAATAATAACACCCAAATTACAATTAATTATGAATGAAATTTTAGACAAAGGAGAAATACCCAATTTGTGGCAAGAAGCATTAATAACCCTTATCCCAAAGCAAGGTACGGATTTGAGACTTATAAAAAACTACAGGCCAATATCTTTATTGAATATAGACTATAAAATATTTACTGGAGTTCTTGCAAATAGAATGAAAACTCTGCTAAAAAGGGTAATTAAAAAAGATCAGGCAGGATTTTTGCCAGCCAGACAAATAATAATAATAATAATTTTTATTTATATCCCGCCCTCCCCAGCCGATGCCGGGCTCAGGGCGGCTAACAACACTAAAATAGTGCAACATTCTAAAAACATTATAAAAATTAGTTAAAATCAAAATTGATGGCAACCATAAACTAAAGTTCTGTAAAGATTGCCAAAGGAGGGAGTCAGGCTGTGCCCTGACCAAAGGCCTGGTGGAACAGCTCTGTCTTGCAGGCCCTGCGGAAAGATGTCAAGTCCCGCAGGGCCCTTGTCTCTTGTGACAGAGCATTCCACCAGGTTGGAGCTGCAGCCGAAAAAGCCCTGGCTCTAGTTGAGGCCAGCCTAACCTCTCTGTGGCCTGGGACCTTCAAGATGTTTTCATTTGAAGACAGTAAGTTCCTCTGTGGGGCATACCAGGAGAGGCGGTCCCGTAGGTACGAAGGTCCTAGGCCGTATAGGGCTTTGAAGGTTAAAACCAGCACCTTAAACCTGATCCTGTACTCCACCGGGAGCCAGTGCAGCTGGTATAGCACCGGATGAATGTGATCTCGCAGCGAAGACCCCATAAGGAGTCTCGCCGCGGCATTCTGCACCCGCTGGAGTTTCTGCGTCAGTCTCAAGGGCAGCCCCACGTACAGCGAGTTACAATAATCCAGTCTGGAGGTGACCATCGCGTGGATCACAGTGGCTAGGTCAGGGCGAGAGAGATCAGGAGCCAACTGCTTAGCTTGGCGGAGATGAAAAAATGCCGCCTTTGTTATAGCTGCAATCTGCGCCTCCATGGAGAGGGAGGTATCGAAGATTACACCCAAACTCTTAACGGACGGTGCTGGCACTAATTGCACCCCCGCAAGAGATGGGAGTTGCCCCCTCAATCCCATATCGTCCCGTCCCAGCCAGAGGACCTCTGTCTTCGAAGAATTTAGCTTCAACCGGCTCCCACGTAACCATCCAGCGACAGCTTCCAAACATCTGGTCAGTGTGTCTGGGGCCAAGTCAGGATGGCCATCCATCAACAGACAGAGTTGGGTGTCATCAGCATACTGATGGCAGCCCAGCCCAAAACTCCGGACAAGCTGGGCGAGGGGGCGCATAAAGATGTTGAAAAGCATCGGGGAGAGTATCGCACCCTGAGGCACTCCACACACCAAGGAGTGGCGCGATGACAATTCCCCCCCAAGCGCCACCCTCTGTCCCCGACCAGAGAGAAATAAGCGCAGCCATTGAAGGACTGTGCCCTGGATCCCCACTTCGGCAATGTGGTGGTCCAGGAGTTCATGATCGACCATGTCGAAGGCTGCTGACAGGTCTAGAAGATTCAGCAGTCCCTCCTGGGCATGGTCGGCCAATTGGTGTCAAAGAAAGACAGAACATTTTTTATGTACGCAACAACAGCAACAAGAATACTTATCGCAAAGTATTGGAAGACACAAGATCTACCCACCTTGGAAGAATGGCAGATGAAGGTGATAGACTACATGGGACTGGCAGAAATGACTGGCAGAATCCGAGACCAGGGAACAGAGACGGCGGAAGAAGATTGGAAGAAATTTAAGGACTATCTTGGGAAATATTATAAAATCAGCGAATGTTAGAATGATGTTGGATAAAAAGAAGTTAAGTGGTTACCAGCTGTAATGATTAAGATAATTGGGGGGGGGGAGAGAATAAAAGGTGTAAAATTAAGTGAAAATTAAGGGTGAGGATTTGCTGAATGAATAACTTGAATTGGAATACAAAAAGGGGAGGTATGAGGAGGTCCGAGAAATAAGTTAAAAGAAAATAAGTGAATGAAATTATATGTGTTTTTATTTTTGTATTTTTGTTTTTTGCCCTTTTTTATATAACCTCGGAAAAGTTAATAAATATATTTTAAAAAGAAGAAGAAGAAGAATCAGCAGCCCCGACCTGCCTCGATCCAGCTGCCTGCGGAGATCATCTGTTAGGGTGACCAGAGCCGTCTCGGTCCCATGACCAGTGCTGAAGCCGGACTGGAATGGATCCAAAGCAGATGTTTCATCCAGAAACCTACCAAGCTGTTCAGCAACCGCTCTCTCAATAACCTTACCCAGTAATGGAAGATTCGAAACCGGGTGGTAATTGGATAGATGTAAGGGATCTAGTGATGTTTTCTTTAAGAGCGGGTGCACCACTGCCTCCTTCAGTTCCCCTGGGACAAAATGCCAAGGGACAAATTGATGATATCCCCCAGGGGGGCCCGCACCTCGTCTGGACACGCTCTAATCAGCCAAGACGGGCACGGGTCGAGAGGACAAGTGGTGGGCTTTCCAGCTCGGAGGAGTCTGTCCACATCGGCTGGGGTTATCCGGTCGAAGTGGTCCAATACTGGACCCGAGGACAGTTGAGGGGCCTCCAGTTCCTTTATTGTTATCAAATTGGGTCGGAGGTCATGGCGGAGCAACAGGACCTTCTCCGCAAAAAAGCTTGCAAATGCCTCACAGCTGTGTGTCAAATTGTTATTTAAATTTGGCTGTCCTTCGAGGGATGTTAAAGACCGAATTATACTAAATAATTGCGCCGGGCGAGAGCTAGCGGATGCCATGGAGGCCGAGAAGTAGGACTTCTTAGCGGCCTTCACTGCTATCTCGTAGGTTTTCATAAAACCCCTATAAGATGTTCTTGAAGCTCCATCACAGGCACCCCGCCATACTCGCTCTAGCCGTCTGAGGTCCCGCTTCATTTTCCAGAGCTCCTCGGTTAACCAGGGAGCCCGGTCGCAGAGGGCGCTTAGGGGCGATCTCATTGATGGCTGCCAGGAGCTGGGTATTCCAGCCCTCAACAAGCTCAGTCAATGAGTCGCCAGGGGGAGAAAGGTCCCGCAAGGCTTGACGGAATCTATCAGGGTCCATCAGCCTCTGCGGGCGAGCCCAAATCGGCTCGCCACCTAAGCAGGGTAGGGGTGGAAAGTCAATCCTGGCTTTCAGAGCGTAGTGATCAGACCATGGCGCCTTCATCGAAGGAGACATGATCACATCTATACCGACGCCAAAGATCAAATCCAGCGTGTGGCCTGCTTGATGTGTGGGGCCCGAAACAAACTGGGAGAGCCCTAGTGTCGCCATGGAATACACCAGGTCCAGAGTCTGTGAGGAGAGAGTGGCATCAGCATGGATGTTGAAGTCCCCCAATACCAATAGGTTAGGGAACTCCAAGGCCCAGCCGGCCACCGCCTCCAGCAGGCCTGACAGGGTGGCTGCTGGTGCGCTAGGTGGCTGGTACACCAGCCAGACAGCCAAGCTCACCTCGGAGCCCCACACTAGGCCAACACATTCAATGCCAGGGATTGATGGCGATGGTAGAGCCCTGAAAGAACAATCTTCCCGGATTAATAATGCCACCCCTCCCCCCCGGCCCACAGTCCACGACTGGTGGAGGACGGAGAAACCCGGGGGCGCCATCTCTCGTAAGGTAACAGTTTCCCCTTCGCGCACCCAGGTCTCCGTCACACAAGCCAGGTCGACCCCCTGCGAGGTGAAGAAATCTCGCAGGGTGGCAGTTTTGTTGCCTATAGACCTGGCATTGCACAACACCAGTGACGGAGGTGAGTAATCCTTGCTCACCCTACCCTTGTCTCTCGGGATGGGGCGCAGATTGGAAGGGGTACGAGCATATCCGTATCTCAATCCCCTTTGCCTATGACATCTGCCCCCACCGCCATACCTCCCTCGCCCCTCCACGGTAGGAATCCCAAGCCTCATACTCGCCCCCATTTACAAAATATAAAAGCAAAACAAACAAACAAACAAAAACAATTATACCAAAACAAAACCAATCCCCACCCCACTCAACAACCATCCCACCCCAAAACAAAATAAAATAAAACAAAATAAAAATACATGAATAAAAACCACCGTTTATGGTGGTACAACAAAGTAAAAAGTAAAAACACTTTTAAAACACTTTAAAATATATAAAAACATTTTTAACATTTGCTGCAGCAGCACCAGTGTCCTTAAAGTTGTGGCGGTGGTGAGTGTGGGCCCCGCTCCCTGGCCTGGTGGAGTGGGCTTGCAGGGGGAAGAGTCCTCCCCACAAACTCACGGCAAAGCGGCAGCAGCAATGTCCCGAGGCCTCCTTGGAGCCTTGTATGCTGTGGTGAAGTATGGGGCGCGCCCCCAGGCCCAAGGTGGAGAATGGGCTTCCAGGGGGAGCGGTCCTCCCCAAGACTCACCGGCAACACTAGAATAATTATAGACTTAATAGAATATGCCGAAATGAATCAAGTAAAGAAATTTCAATGCTTTTGGTAGACGCTGAAAAGGCAGTGTCTCTTGGAAATTTATGATCAAAACCCGCGAAAGTTTAAATTTAGGTAAAAGAATTATGAATGGAATTCAAGCAATTTACAAAAAACAAAGAGCCAAATTAATCCTAAACAACGAAATTACAGAAGAATTCGACATCGAGAGAGGGACACGACAGGGATGTCCTTTATCCCCACTCCTATTTATAACAATATTAGAAACCCTATTAATAGCTCTGAGAAAGGACGAAGAAATAAAGGGCATATGTCTTGGTACACAGTGTTACAAAGTAAGAGCATTTGCAGACGATGTGATCATTACAACCGAAACACCAAAAGAAAGTATAAAAAAGCATTAGAAAGAATGAAAGAATTTGGCGAAGTAGCAGGATTCAAATTGAACAAAGATAAATCAAAATTGATAACTAAAAATATAGGCGAGAAAGGGAAAAAGGAATTAGAGGAAACAACAGGACTAAAAATAGAAAATAAAGTGAACTACTTAGGGAAATGGATTACAAATAAAAAGCTGGCATAGAGATCTTGCAAATTTTATACGGCAGGGGGAAAAGGCAAGGATAAAATTAGAAGTAAGGACGGGCCCAAAGGAAAGTGGAGGATTCGCAGTGCCAGATTTAAAAAAGTATTTTAAGGCAGCATTTTGGTGTTGGATAAAAAAATGGATATTATTAAAAGATAATGAAGTCCTAACACTAGAGGGTTGGGACAAAATATATGGCTGGCATGGCTATTTATTCTATGACAAAAAAGAACAACATAAAAAAATTACAAATCACATAGTAAGAAAGGCTCTATTGGATGTCTGGGAAAGAACAAAAGGAAAAATTATTGAGAAAACTCCCCAATAGGTTTCGCCAGTGGAGGCAACCACAACATTAAAGAGTAATTCAAAAGAGACTTGGCCAACATATAGGGAAATATTAGAGGATGCAGACGGAAATATTAAATTAAAAACTTACGAACAATTACAAACATTTGGAATAAATTGGTTACAATATTTTTAATTAAAAGCAACTGTCAGGGAACTGCCATCGGAGCTAGAGGCGGAGGGAAGGCTCCAGAAGGATGCCAGAGAGGGTCCCAGTAGGGAGAGAGGCAGCCCATCTGCTGGGGAAGGAAATCAGCGTAACACCAGTGGAGAAGGGGGGCAGATGGGGGAATCGGAGAGGAGGCTCCAAGACTCCTTGCTGGAGACCAGCGGAGAGAGTACGGGTCCTCCGCTGCCCACACCCTCCCTGCGCAGAAGACTTCCATGCCGCACGAGGCACCGGAACACCACTGCTGCTGCTGCACTGTGAGTTGGGAAGGCCGCTCCCTCCTCAGGCTGATTCCACCAGGCCCAGGGGGCGGGGCCCAGACTGACTCACCACCGCCACAGCTTAAGAGGCCTCATGAGGCATTGGGACACCATTGCTGCGGCTCCACCGTGGGGGTTGAGGAAGGCCGCTCCCTCCTGTAGGCACACTCCTCCAGGCCTAGGGGGCGGGGCCCACACTCGCCACCGCTACTGTTTTAAGGACACTGATGTTGCCGCGGCAAATGCTTAATATGTTTTTATATATTTTAAAATGTTTTATAGGGGTTTTTATTTTTTATTTTGTTGTCCCACCGTGAACGGTGGTTTTTATTGATGTATTTCTATTTTGTTTCTGTTTTAGTTTGGTTTGGGGTTGGCTATTGAGTGGGGTGGGGATTTGTTGTGTTGGTACAATTGTTTTTGATTTGACTTGTTTCTATTCTGTAAATGGAGGTTGGTTTGAGGCTTGGGATTGCTACCGTAGTGGGGCGAGGGAGGTATGGCGGTGGGGGCAGATGTCATAGGCGAAGGGGATTGAGATATGGATATGCTCGTACCCCTTCCAATCTGCGCCCCATCCCGAGGGACGAAGGTAGGGTGAGCAAGGATTACTCACCTCCGTCACTGGTGTTGTGCAATGCCAGGTCTATAGGCAAAAAAACCGCCACCCTGCGAGACTTCTTCACCTCGCAGGGGGTTGACCTGGCTTGTGTGACGGAGACCTGGGTGCGCGAAGGGGAAACTGTTACCTTACGAGAGATGGCGCCCCCAGGTTTCTCCGTCCTCCACCAGTCGCGGACTGTGGGCCGGGGGGGAGGGGTGGCATTATTAATCCGAGAAGACTGTTCTTTCAGGGCTCTGCCATCGCCATCGATCCCCGGCATTGAATGTGTTGGCCTAGTGTGGGGCTCCGAGGTGAGCTTGGCTGTCTGGCTGGTGTACCGGCCACCTAGCGCACCAGCAGCCACCCTGTCAGGCCTGTTGGAGGCGGTGGCCGGCTGGGCCTTGGAGTTCCCCAACCTATTGGTACTGGGGGACTTCAACATCCATGCTGATGCCACTCCCTCCCCACAGGCTCTGGACCTGGTGTCTTCCATGGCGACACTAGGGCTCTCCCAGTTTGTTTCGGGCCCCACACATCAAGCAGGCCACACGCTGGATTTGATCTTTGGCGCCGGTATAGATGTGATCATGTCTCCCTCGATGAAGGTGCCATGGTCTGATCACTACGCTCTGAAAGCCAGGATTGACTTTCCACCCCCACCCTGCTTAGGTGGCGAGCCGATTTGGGCTCGCCCGCAGAGGCTGATGGACCCTGATAGATTCCGTCAAGCCTTGCGGGACCTTGCTCCCCCTGGCGACTCATTGACTGAGCTTGTTGAGGGCTGGAATACCCAGCTCCTGGCAGCCATCGATGAGATCGCACCTAAGCGCCCTCTGCGACCCCGCAGAAACCGGGCTCCCTGGTTTACCGAGGAGCTTCGGAAAATGAAGCGGGACCTCAGACGGCTAGAGCGAGTATGGCGGGGTGCCCGTGACGGAGCCTCAAGAACATCTTATAGGGTTTTTATGAAAACCTATGAGATGGCAGTGAAGGCCGCTAAGAAGTCTTACTTCTCGGCCTCCATTGCATCCGCTAGCTCTCGCCCGGCGCAATTATTTAGTATAATCCGGTCATTAACGTCCCTTGAAGGACAGCCAAATTTAAATAACAATCTGACACACAGCTGTGAGGCATTTGCGAGCTTTTTTGCGGAGAAGGTCCTGTTGCTCCGCCATGACCTCCTTGCCAATTTGGATACAATAAAGGAACTGGAGGCCCCTCGACTGTCCTTGGGTCCAGTATTGGACCACTTTGACCGGATATCTCCAGCCGATGTGGACAGATTCCTCCAAGCTGGAAAGCCCACCACCTGTCCTCTTGACCCGTGCCCGTCATGGCTGATTAGAGCGTGTCCAGACGAGGTGCGGGCCCCCCTGGGGGATATCATCAATTTGTCCCTTGGCACCGGGATATTCCCAGGGGAACTGAAGGAGGCGGTGGTGCGTCCGCTCTTAAAGAAAACATCGTTAGATCCCTTAGATCTATCCAATTACCGCCCGGTCTCGAATCTTCCATTCCTGGGTAAGGTGATTGAGAGAGCGGTTGCTGAACAGCTTGGTAGGTTTCTGGATGAAACATCTGCTTTGGATCCATTCCAGTCCGGCTTCCGTGCTGGTCATGGGACCGAGACGGCTCTGGTCGCCCTAACAGATGATCTCCGCAGGCAGCTGGATCGAGGCGGGTCGGGGCTGCTGATTCTTCTAGATCTGTCAGCAGCCTTTGACATGGTGGATCACGAACTCCTGGACCACCGCCTTGCCGACGTGGGGATCCAGGGCACAGTCCTTCAATGGCTGCGCTCGTTTCTCTCTGATCGGGGACAGAGGGTGGCGCTTGGGGGGGAATTGTCATCGCATCACTCCTTGGTGTGTGGAGTGCCTCAGGGTGCGATTCTCTCCCCGATGCTTTTTAACATCTTTATGCGCCCCCTCGCCCAGCTTGTCCGGAGTTTTGGGCTGGGTTGCCATCAGTATGCTGATGACACCCAACTCTATCTGTTGATGGATGGCCATCCTAACTCGGCCCCAGACACACTGACCAGATGTCTGGAAGCTGTGGCTGGATGGTTACGTGGGAGCCGGTTGAAGTTAAATCCTTCGAAGACAGAGGTCCTCTGGCTGGGGCGGGACGATATGGGATCGAGGGGGCAACTCCCATCTCTTGCGGGGGTGCAATTAGTGCCAGCACCGTCCGTTAAGAGTTTGGGTGTAATCTTCGATACCTCCCTTTCTATGGAGGCGCAGATTACAGCTATAACAAAGGCGGCATTTTTCCATCTCCGCCAAGCTAAGCAGTTGGCCCCTTATCTCTCTCGCCCTGACCTAGCCACTGTGATCCATGCGACGGTCACCTCCAGACTGGATTATTGTAACCCGCTCTACGTGGGGCTGCCCTTGAGACTGACCCAGAAACTCCAGCGGGTGCAGAATGCCGCAGCGAGACTCCTTACGGGGTCTTCGCTGCGGGATCACATTCATCCGGTGCTATACCAGCTGCACTGGCTCCCGGTGGAGTACAGGATCAGGTTTAAGGTGCTGGTTTTAACCTTTAAAGCCCTATACGGCCTAGGACCCTCGTACCTACGGGACCGCCTCTCCTGGTATGCCCCACAGAGAAACCTACGGTCTACAAATAATAACACCCTCAAGGTCCCAGGCCTCAGAGAGGTTAGGCTGGCCTCAACTAGAGCCAGGGCCTTCTCGGCTGCAGCTCCAACCTGGTGGAATGCTCTGTCACAAGAGACTAGGGCCCTGCGGGATCTGACATCTTTCCGCAGGGCCTGCAAGACAGAGTTGTTCCGCCAAGCTTTTGGTCAGGGCGCAGCCTGACTCCCTCCTCTGGCAACCTGCACAGAATTTTGTTTAATCGGTTGCCATCAATTTGATTTTAACTAATTTTTATAATGAAATATTTTTAGAATGTGTTATTATTTGATTGTTATTTGACTGTTGTTAGCCGCCCTGAGCCCGGCTCGGCTGGGGAGGGCGGGATATAAATAAAATTTATTATTATTATTATTATTATTATTATTATTATTATTATGCAGGGAGTCTAGGCGGAGACTAGGCGTCAAGGAATTTTTGTGCTGGAAGAAGTTTAAGAAACGCCCACTGACGGATTCTGCCAGCAACTGAGACAGTCATGATGCTGGAGGCTGTTCAGTCAGAAAGGGTTCAACCAGGTAACCTAGCTAGGAGTGGCGGCAACTTACGCACGAGCAACCCCTAAACCCATTACAGCAATCTGTCAGTCCGTGACGTTGCTTGTGCGCAGCTCCAGAGAGGCAGCACGATGAGCCAGACCAGAGGAGCCGGAGAGACGGAGCAAGCGGCTGCAGTGCAAGGTCTGGTAGAGAGAAACCGAGACTTGGAACAGCATGTAGCTCTCCTGACGGCGCTGCTGGACGAAAGACGAGCTCAGGATGCTCAGGCCAGACCCACCCCCATCGCAAGGAAGGTACCGGGGCTGGTACACAAGTTTGGGGGGAAACCCCAGGACTACAATGCGTTCCGAACGGAAATAGAGTACGCTTTGGAACTGCAGCATGATGACTTTGTTAACAATGAGCAAAGGGTAGCCTACATTGTGGGGCATCCGGAGGATGGGGCAAGGGAATGGATCAGGCCCCTTATGGCGACGCAAAATCATGCCTTGAAGGACCTTAAGAAATTCTTTCAGGCGATGGATGTGATGTATTCCAGTGAAGTCCAGCAAAGTGTGACTCGGCGAGAACTGATGGGGTGCAAGCAGGGGAGCCAGTCAGTTAGAGACTACTGGTCGCACTTTGCAATGTTGATCCACCGTCTCGGGTGGGATCTGGACTCTGAACCTATTCAAATGTTGTTTGAGGAGGGGTTGTCCCCAACGGTGAAGGACAAGCTGTCCCACGTGCCCCGCCCGCAGTCGATGGATCAGCTGACCAAGGCTGTGCTTGTGATTGGAGTGAGGCAGGAAGCGCGGGCTCAGGAGAAACGCGAAGTGAGAGGGGAACGTTGCCATAACTACTACATTCCTGAAATACCAAGACAGCTTTCCCAGGCGGCGGAGCCAATGGGTTTCAAACTCCAGTGAAGGTCACAAGAGGGAGGGGAAGGATTGGAAAACCACCAAGAAGTGTTTCCTCTGCCAATGGCCGGGACATTTTGCAAGGGTCTGCCCGCAAAGAAAGGCCTGGCAAGGGATGGTGGGGGCTGCTGGCTGTGAGGAGAAGGGGGACGAAGGGCAGGCGCAGGGAAACGACAGCGCCTGGCTGCCAACCAAAGGGGCCAGCAGCCAGGCCAGCAACCAATAGAAGTGCCCCAGCCTGACCCCCCCAGGGCAGCGATAGCCTTAGCAGTGGTGCTAGAACTCCCGAATGGGCACCCAGTCAAGGTTGAGGGGATGCTGGATTCGGGCAGCTCCTGCAATTTCTTTAGCAGGGGCTTCGCTTTGGAGCACCAAATACACTTGCTACCCCTGGATTTTCCCTTGCAAGTGACCACCATCGATGGCAGGGAACTTCTGGGAGGGGAAGTGACACACCAGACCCCGCCAATGCGAATGAGGGTTTCCAGGCACACGGAGACCATTGCCTTTCACTTGGCCACACTGGCAGGACCCCCAATAATACTGGGAATGAGCTGGCTGGCACTGCATGATCAAGTAGTGTCATGGCATCAGCGGTCAGTCACCTTTGGGTCAGCTTACTGAATGGAACACTGTCTGGGGGGGGATCCCCAAGAATGACAGTGGCCAGGGTGGCTGGGCTGGCGGTGGAAACAAAGGGAGAGTTGCCACCACCATACGCTGACCTAAAGGAAGTCTTCAGTGAGAAGGAGGCGGACAGACTACCCCCCCATAGGCCCTTTGACTGCCAAATCAACTTAATCCCAGGGGCTCAGCTGCCTGTGGGTAAGCTGTATGCCATGTCGGACAGGGAGATGCAGGAGTTACGGCAGTTTATTGACAAGAACCTGAAGAGGGGGTTCATAAGGGAATCAAAGGCGGTGGGGGGCAGTCCGGTGTTCTTTGTGGACAAAAAAGGGACTAACCAGCCCAGATTAGTCGTAGATTATAGGGCGTTAAACCTGGTATCAGAACCCGTGACCTGCCCAATGCCCAGGATTGACGACATTTTAACACGGGTGAGGCAGAGGAAAATTTTTACCAAGCTGGACCTCAGGGGAGCGTACAATTTGATCAGGATAAGGGAGGGGGACAAATGGAAAACCACCATGTTCACCCCCCTGGGGGCTTTTGAGTACTTAGTCATGCTGTTTGGATTACAATCCGGCTCCACCTGCTTTCAAGCATTCATGCACCACATGTTGGGGCCCCTGCTGTACAAGAACTGCGTAGCCTTCTTGGACGACGTCTTAATCTATTCAGACAATGAGAAGCAACATGTCAGAGACGTCAGGGAAGTACTAAAGAGGCTGCAGAAGCACCAGTTGTGGGTCAAGCTGGAAAAATGCCAATTACACACAAGAGAGGTCGAGTTTCTGGGGTACAAGTTGTCAGACAAGGGCCTAGCTATGGACCCAGGCAAGGTGCAGGCGGTGTTGGAATGGAAGGCCCCCAAAACCCGGAAGGATGTGCAGAGGTTCCTAGGGTTCAGCAACTTCTACAAGAAGTTCATCAAGAACTTCGCCCACTTGACGGCGCCCATCACAGATTGTCTCAGTAGCAAAAGGAAGTTCGCCTGGAGAGAAGGTGCCCAGCAATCCTTTGAAAGACTGAAGAAGGTGTTCGCTTCGGAAGAGCAGCTCCTGCACGTTAATCTGGAGAAGCCCATGAGGCTAGAGACCGACGTGTCCGACCAAGCCATTGGGGCGGTACTTTTGCAGCCGGGGGGGGGGGGGGCAAGCAGGACTGGAAGCCGTGTGCCTTTTTCTCGAGGAAGCTGAGCAAGTCGGAGCAAAACTATACGGTGTATGACCGCGAACTGCTGGCGATCTATGCGGCGTTTCGCCGATGGAGACATCTGTTAATAGGGGCGCAGCACAAGATCCAGGTTTGTACTGATCACAAGAACCTGGAATACTGGAGGACCACGCGAGTACTCAACCAGAGACAGATTCAATGGGCACAGGAGTTCTCCAGGTTTTCCTTCGAGATCCGATACGTGCCGGGAGAGGAAAACGTAAGAGCAGATGCTCTCTCCCAGAAACCAGAGTACATGGAAGGAGAGGGACCGCCGGAGATCCGACACGTGATCCCCGAGGACCGATGGGTGTGTGTGGGGAGCCTTGGTTGGGAAACGAGAACTGGCCGGGCTGACTAGAAACGACGTGTTCGCTCAAACTAAAATCAGGGAACTCCGAGACGGGAGGGAAAACCATGGAGGGTTTGAGGAAAAGGAAGGGGTGCTGTACTATAAGGGGGTGCTGTATGTACCGGGGGAGACCTTGAGGGGGAAGGTACTCAAACAACTCCACAACAACCCTACAGCTGGGCACTTTGGACAGCACAAAACCATGCTGCTCATCACCAGGCAGTTCTGGTGGCCAAGGGTGAGGGAGGATGTACGGGAATATGTACGGGGGTGCGACCGCTGCCAAAGAGCAAAGGGGGAGAGGGCTGTACCCGCAGGGCTACTGGAACCCTTACCCACGCCGGGAAGACCCTGGGAGGTGGTGTCCATTGATTTTATGACAGATTTGCCCAAGTCAAGAGGGAAGAGAGCAGTCATGGTTGTAGTTGATCTCCTGACCAAGATGTGCCATTTCATAGCTTGCTCACATGTGGTGACGGCAGAGGAGACAGCCAGGTTGTTTGTGGAGCACATCTTCAGGCTGCATGGAGCGCCCTCGAGGGTCATCTCAGATCGCGGGAAACAATTTATTTCCCGGTTCTGGAGGAAGCTCATGAGCTTGTTGCAGGTCGAGGTGGGCTTCTCGACGGCGCGCCACCCGGAAACCAACGGGCAAGCAGAAACAGCGAACAGTATACTCCAGCAATACCTACGCTGCTACGTCAGCGAGAGACAGAAGGATTGGGTAGAGAAACTAGCACTGGCTGAATTTGCGTACAATAACGCTGAACATGTGTCCACAGGAATGAGCCCGTCCATGGCCAATTATGGGTGTCACCCCAGGGCCTTCCCGGGGAGGGGGGAGGAAGGATGGAGTGTACCTGCGGCAGAGCAGTTTGTGGAAGAAATGGAGGCCTTGCAACTCAAGATGAACTTGGAGCGGGCCAAGGAAGTTTACAAGAGGCAGGCAGACAAGCACCGTCGGGAGGGACATGAATTGCTAGCAAATTACATAATCACCTCCTTGAGGGCTGGCTCATCTTCTCCGAAGGCAGAACGCCATTAATTAACAGCACAGACTCACACCATAGCCAAGACGAGGGGGAAAAACCTCAGTCATGCACAGCCATGCACATGTGGGGGCTAAATGAGGACGAAGACCGGGCAGAGAGCAGGGTTCAAATCACCCCACCTGGCCAGGACAATCCCTGGGTGCTCCCTTGGGCCACTCGCCTGACCCACCTCGCAGGGCTGTTGTTGCGAGGATAACACAGGGAGAACCACACGCGCCCCCGGGAGCTCCTTGGAGGAGAAAGCGGGCGATGAATGCAATGCATGAAATATATGAGAGGCGACCAGGTTTTGCAGGTGAGGGGCCCCCGCCAGCCTCCGCTTCCAACACCCGGCGCAACGACGCCGAAGTTTCCCCCCGGGCTCGGCTCGGGGAGCAGCGCTGCTCCCCCCCGGCTCCCCTTCACCCTCCCGGCTCTCTCTGCCGCTCACTGGGGACCCCCCTCACCTGCCAAGTCCGGAGCGCCGGTGGAAGTTGCATGCATGCATGCAGGGCGCCGCGTTGCCATTGCATTGCACTGCACTCCATGCAACGCCTGCACGCATGCATTGCCTTGCACGCCCGCCAAGGGGTCTCCCCGCGGTCCGATGCGTTCCCTCCGGCGCAGATGCAGCATTGCAAAAATAAAAAAAACCCCGACGCAGCCCTACCTGGGGGGCAGCCTCCGCCTCCGCCGCTCCGCCTCCGCGGGGATCCCCGGGCTCCATCCTGCCGCCCGATCTCCGCGGGGGCGCAGGCAGGCTGCGCGGGGTCTGCGCGGAAGAGCCCCTGCCCGCCCGGCCGCTGCCGCTGCGCTCATTCCATGGCCGGGAGAAGAGCGCTTCAAACAAAACGCCCGGCCCGCCAGGCCACGCTGGGAAAGGGGCGAGGGGACTACGGATCCCGGCAGCCACCGCGCCGGGGACGGAGGGGGAGAGGCCGGGTGCAGGGATGGAGGGACGGGTGGGCGAGCGAGTGAGTGAGTGGCAGCCGCCAAGCCTTGGCCGAGAGCCAGGAAGGGCCTCTCCGGAGGAGGAGGAGGAGGAGGAGGGAGGTGCAGAGCGGGAGGGAGGGAGGGAACCCCAGGGGTCATCTAGTGACGGCGCCCCAATCGAAAATTTGACTTAAAAAAAAAAATCTTTCAATTTTTTTTTATTTTTCCCGCGGCACACCAGGCAACATCTCGCGGCACACTAGTGTGCCGCGGAACAGTGGTTGGGAAACACTGGTTTAAATAAGGGATATGAGTGGTTACATTTTGAAGAAATAATGGGAGGTCAGATAAAAAAAGATTAAATAGGGTAGGGGCCAAGATACAGCCTTGCCTAACTCCTCAGTTATTCGGAATTGGAGCTGCAAGTCTACCATCTTTTGAGACTTTAACATATATTTGGTTACTGGAATGTAAACTTTGAATCAATGTAAGTAGGTACTGACCCATCTCAATACCGAGGTGTTCCAATTTGGTCCACAGTTTATTACGATTGACCATATCAAAGGCACTTTTTAAATCTACAAATGCCACAAAGAGACTTTGCTCCTGCCCATTAGGGGAACTAGGAGGCCCCGAACATTTATTTTTTAGATGTCCCTTTTATGACGAGGTACGCAGAGATACCATTGACCCCCAGCTGGTGAGGTTTGCTGACCTTCCAGATAAGTCTAAACTCAATTTTCTCCTCTTAGGCAAAGACCACAAGATGACCTGGATGGTCGACAGAATCTGCGCACAGATTTGCAGGCGCAGACCACCCCCCAAAACAAATTAGTTTGCTAACAAAACAGTCGAAGTTGGCCTTCAGGGTATCCGGGTCAATTTGTACGGTAGCCCAAATTTTTAGGTCTTTATGTGTATATGCGCTTATCTTAGATTTTAATCTTAAAGCTGTTGTTGTACAATGCTTTAAATGTATATTTTATTCTTGTGAAAGCTTTTTAAGTTGAGCTTTTTAAGCTGGTCTTTGACTGTAATAAATTAAGATGATGATGAACCGAAGCAGGGCAAACAGAGCTGCACAAAATGAAATAAAAACATTTATGGAAATGTTCTTTGCTCCGTGTAGTTATACCTATAATTGACATAACCTGCCCACTTCAAAAATTCTGTTTTGTCACACACTTTGAAGCCCAAGCCAAGGCTCCCCTGTACTGACTTTAAGCCAAGAAGCAGAACCCAGAGAGCCACCCAGCAGATCTCCAAGGGGCCCCTGTTACATACAAGTCCTCTCTTCGCCTTCCCTTATCCCTCATAATTATAGGCCTAGCTCCAGCTAGTTAGAATAGTTTCTATAAGAACCAAGAAGCATTACTTAAATAAGGATGAAGCACTGATGGGAAGTTTTCCTTCTGCACACGAGTCTGGCAAACTGCTCTGAGCTGAAACATTCCTTCCTAGAATGTTCAGTTCACATTGAGTTCATGAAACATACCCTGACCTGTTCTTAAAGCATGGTTGACCACATCTATGGAATACAATAGTTATGCCCTGTTAAGTTTTGCTATATCAATCACTAGTTATAGTTTAAGTCTTGCTATATCAATCATTAGTAATTGTTTAATTACGAGGTCTTCACGCCTGTCCAACTCTGTGTTCCTTTTCCCAACCTTTAATCTATTGATGATTAATGTCTTATATGCAACCCTTGCAATGTATTTGTGTTAACCAATCAGCAACAAGCACATACGTGGCAATGCTGTAATATTCAATAAAATGGACTCCCCGAGACTTGCTCGGGAGATGCCTCCCATATGACACTTGCCATTCGTCTGTCGTTTATTTCAAGCCAACATCTGGTGACCCTGACGTGCTAGATCCCTTCACGCAGCCTCCGTACTTCACTCGACTGGAAAAGTCTCAGCGCACTACTTCGTGAGTATGGGGGGGGGGGGGACTGACAAAGTTCCAACAGGAGCATGCCAGGGAGCTGCTTCATCTCGTTAGACAGCGGGTGGCGGGTGCTCATATTTCTTTGAAAGAAATTGAACAATTGTTATGTGAGATTGCTTGCCAGTGCCCCTGGTACCTGGAGTCAGGCTCTCTGGGTTCAGAAGCTTGGCAAAAGATCGTAAAAACCCTCTTCCCTGAACCGAGGGCTCCGATTCATTGTCTGCTCATTTGGCAGAAATGTGCAGATGCCGACACTAAATTAGGACCACAGGCATCTCCATCGGCCACTGCTCTTTTAGCCGCAGCAGACAATCCCCCACCTTACCCTAAGCTTCTGCCTCCATCGCAGCCTTGCCAACCCCTCCCTACGCTTCAGCCCACATCCACCCCCCATCCCTCCTTCGCCTGCCTCAACCCCTGCACGCTCTCCCACAGGAGCTGTGCGCGCCACGCTTTCTCAAGCTAGGCAGCAAGGGCTCCTCTCCTTAGAGGAAGAGGCTGGATGGGCCGGCGAAATGCCATCTGCTTTCCCTATCTCCTATGCGAACCCCGGCACTGCACAACAGCAGGTTATGTATGAGGCGCTTCCTTATTCTGTTCTGAGAGAATTAAAGAAAGCTATTACTGATTCTGGCCTCAAATCTTCTTATGTGCTAGGGATGCTGGAGGGGATCGCAAATGGTTATACAATGCTACCTCAAGATTGGAAGGATTTGATGCGCATGCTTTTATCTCCTGCTCAGTATGTGGTTTTTGAAAGTGAATTTAAGCATAGTGCAGCAGCCCTGGCTGATCCACAGCATTCAGCCAACCAACTCTTTGGCGCTGGTTTATATGATAATATACCAGCCCAGGCGCAATTGACACCTTTACATTTCAGTCGCACCGCGACCTGTGTACAACGCGCCTTTCGGAAAGTCCCTGTCTCAGGGCAACCATTGAGCTCCTTTGTTAATGTTAAGCAACAACATTCGGAGCCTTACCATCAATTTATAGATAGATTGAAAGAATCAATCACTAGGCAGATTGATGACCCTACAGCTCAAAATGAATTGATGAAAAAATTGGCCTTTGAAAATGCAAACACCGATTGCAAGAAGGCTTTGCAGTCAATCATACATCGCCCCAAATATGACCTGGCCGATATGATTCAAACCTGTGCAGATGTTGGCAGCCAGAGTCATGCGATGTCTTTGGCTTGCCGGTGCAATCCAGGCTGGCAATAAGCCTACGGGCAATTGCTTCAATTGCAAACGCCCAGCTCATTTTGCTAAACAATGCAGAGCCCCTGGAGGGAGAGCAAACAGGAATGGTGATGCCAATAAGGCTAAACCTTCCAAAAAATGCCCGAAGTGCGGAAAAGGCTATCATTGGGCAAATCAGTGCAGGAGTTCGGGAAACTCCATAGGGGCCCTGCTCTCAGGCCAGGACAAATAGAGAGCCCTCCACCGTTAGTTTTCACTATTGAAAATTTTTCTAAGGATACACCCTCTGATTTCACCATTGATTTAATCAATCAAAAATCAAAGATGCTGTTTTACCTGGTGAAATTGTGCTCATGCCCACCCAATTGGCAGGCCCACTACCACCTAAGGTCACAGGCTTAATTTTACCCAGATTCTCTGCGGCCAAAGAAGGAATCCTGGTTGTTCCAGGAGTCCTAGATCCTGACTATGTGGGCACAATCATGGTTCAACTTTGGAGCCATATGCCCATGCAATTAAAAAAGGGTGTGTCTTGGGCGCATTTGGTGGTGCTCCCTTCTCATCCTACTGTTTCTATTATGGATAGTAATTTGCACAAGCTCTCTCCCCTTTCTTCACAGCTGTTAGCTGTAATCCAGAGGATTGGTGAAGAGAAACTTCTTCGTAAGTATAAAATCAATGGCAAAGTTCTGGAAGGCTTGATTGACACGGGCGCAGACATTTCAGTAATATCAAGTAATTGCTGGGACCCCACATGGCCCCTTGAGTCTGCCTCTGCAGTTTGGGGTGTGGGTGGACCCCAAACCTCTTCCAAAAGTGTACAGTGTTTACCTGTTTCTTTGCCTGATAGCTCTGAAACCATTGCATACATCCAGCCCTGTGTGCTGAAAATCCACCTCAATCTGTGGGGCAGAGACCTACTACAACAATTACAAGCTACCATTCAATTTAATGAGTAAGCTTGCACTCCCCCTCAGCTGGAAATCCACCACCCCTGTATGGGTGGGACAATGACCCATAACGGGGGGAAAGCTACTTGCTTTAAAACAATTGGTGAATGAACAATTATTGGCAGACCATATTGAGTCTTCTGTTAGCCCCAATAATATCCCCCATCTTCGTCATAAAAAAGAGAAGTGGGAAATGGAGATTTCTCCAAGATTTAAGGAAAATTAATGACATCCTTGAACCCATGGGGCCCTTGCAGTGTGGTCTGCCTAATCTGAATGTGATCCCCCATTCTTATCAATTGGCTATCATAGATTTGCAAGATTGTTTCTTCTCCATCCCCTTACAGGAGAAGGATCGTAAATTCTTTGCTTTCACTATTCCTGTGTTAAATAACAGCCAGCCCACGGAACGGTATCAATGGAAAGTCCTACCGCAAGGAATGCTGAATTCCCCTACCATGTGCCAATATTATGTGAATCAAGCCCTCCAGCCTTTCCATCTTTAGGTTCCACACCAATAAATGTGTGGGAATCTTTTGCAAAAACCCTCAATGTTTCTTCCTTTTGCCTAACCCAGCAGGTATCAATAGGTGAAATCCTTGGCTCTTGCCTTATCCCTGTTTGTCATGACCCTTCTGATATGCAAAATGATACCTGGTTTTATTCATCCCTACCCCAAAATGATTCTCTCCGCGCCCTTGGTTATTCTGGTTACCATAACTGGGGTACCCAAGTGCGCCGACGCCCTCTGGCCATTGATTTGTTGACCCCATACGTGGCTTCCTTTAATGTCACTTGTGCCCGTATGGTCAATTGCACAAAAACCAACTGTGTGAAAATGGGCAAGGATAATTTTAACTGCTCTAATTATGTAAATATTTCCTATGTATATAAATATACAGAGCTGCCTGAAGGCTGGTTCTGGTCGTGCCCAGGCTATACATTCAATTATATTCCAGCGAACATCAGCCATGGCACACCCTGCTGCTTAAGCCGTTTGTCCATCATTTTACCCAAAAAGCATCATTTGTCCCGCTCTAGATATCGCCGCTCTGTGGAACTGACTAATGATTGTGACGATTCTGTCTCTCTTCCCAGTAGATCTGAATATATTTCTTTAGCTGTTTCTCTCTTAGGAGTCCCTGGATTGGCTGTACGGAATAGTATGAACATTAACTCTTTAGCTTGCTCCGCAGCAAAAGCTCTGAATTTTACTTCACAAGCTCTTCACCTTTTGAATAAAGAAAAGAGTGAACTCCATCACGGACTTCTACAAAATTGTGCTGCCATTGACTATTTGCTCATGCTTCATCATTATGGCTGTGAACAAGTGAATGACATGTGTTGTTTTAATATTACTGATAATTCTAAAGCCATTCAAAAGCAAATCTCTCATTTGCAAAATCTTATACACCACATTAAACAGGATGTTGGATTTTCTGGCCTCTGGGATTCGTTCACCCAGTGGCTCACTGGTTGGTTGCCAAATCTGAATTGGCTTCGTAATCTTTTTCAATATGCTATTGTCATAATATGTATATTAATTTTGCTATGCTGCTTCATCCAATGCATTCCTGGTCTCATACGTCTTTGGTCTCAGCTTTTTTCTCCTCCTCAGCCACCTAATAAAATCATTGCTGCCTACTTTGCGAAGTGGCAGCACCAACAGTAAATAATAGGGGAGATGTGGGCAGACTTATTTCGGGCATGCGCTGGCATACCACGTATCCCAAAGTATTTTTGTCCATTTTACCCTGAAATCCTATAGCAACATCTCACACAAAAATAAAAGAAAAAGAAAGGAGGAGATGATGGGAAGTTTTCCTTCCGCACATGAGTCTGGCAAACTGCTCTGAGCTGAAACATTCTTTCCTAGAATGTTCAGTTCACATTGAGTTCATGAAACATACCCTGACCTGTTCTTAACACATCTATGGAATACAATAGTTATGCCCTGTTAAGTTTTGCTATATCAATCACTAGTTATAGTTTACGTCTTGCTATATCAATCATTAGTAATTGTTTAATTACGAGGTCTTCACGCCTGTCCAACTCTGTGTTCCTTTTCCCAATCTTTAATCTATTGATGATTAATGTCTTATATTGAACCTTTGCAATGTATTTGTGTTAACCAATCAGCAACAAGCAGATACGTGGCAATGCTGTAATATTCAATAAAAGGGACTCCCCGAGACTTGCTTCGGAGATGCCTCCCATATGACACTTGCCATTCGTCTGTCGTTTATTTCAACCCAACAAAGCACTAATGCTAACCTTTTAAGAAAGAAAATAGAATTCTTCTAGGATGGCACTTGCCATCTAGCTTCTATAATTTACAAAAACTAAAAATCTTCTACCTGGTTTTTGCTTGCAGGCTTTTTCAATGGGTTTCAATTACCGTATTTTTCACTCTATAGGACGCACCGGACCATAGGAGGGGGAGAACAGGGGGGGGGAATTCTCCCCCTCTCTGCTCAGCGCCCCTTCAGGATAGCCACATGAAGCCTTTGGAGCACAGTGGGACCTCCAAAGGCTTCAGGCGGCTATCCCTGAAGCCTGGAGAGCAAGAGGGGTCGGTGCGCACCGACCCCTCTCGCTCTCCAGGCTTCAGCGAAAGCAATGCAAAGCCTCCGGAGCGCAGAGGGAGTGCTCCCTCTGCGCTTCGGAGGCTTCGCGTTGCTATTACTGAAGCCAAGGAACCTGCATTCGCTCCATAGGACGCACACACATTTCCCCTTAATTTCTGGAGGGGGGAAAGTGTGTCCTATAGAGAGAAAAATACGGTATATGCGATTTCACTGATGTGCACGGCGCCTCAGAATGTAACCCTCATGTAAATGGGAGGCTGCCTGTGTATATTTTTTAAATACAAATGTTTGGAATTTTTTAATACAAAGCTGGCATACTGCAATCTGCATGTGTAGTCAAAGGCTGAGATCCCAGACCTTGCACATGTGGTGCAGGGTGCAGAATGATCTATTGTAAGAAGTCAGGATAGCCTCCCTTCTAACACCATGTGTCAGGGGTTCAGGAGCAGAGGCACAGGAAAGGGAGGAAACAGAGAGCGAGGGGGAGGAATCCGAAGGAAATATGAGCGATGACAGCGGCCCGAGATCTCTGAGTCTTTCCAGTGAATCGGAAGATTCACAGAAGGGGGCGCCAGTGGTCAGAGCAAGGGGGGCGCCTAGGGGGCACCCCAGGAAGAAGGGACCAGAGGGGACTCAGAGAGCAGCAGTTGGAAATCGGGGCCAGCTTCCCCACCAGAGCACAGTAGGGAGGAGGGGTCCCAGGTATCGGGATCAGAAGGCTCGCCGCAAGCGGGAGGGCATGAGTCAGGATTGGCCACACCCCCACCGGGGAGCGAGGAAACGGTCAAGAGGAAAGTTGAAGGTTGGGCGCGCGCGCCAAGTTCAAATCCACAGGAAGGCGGCACAGTAAGCAGCCCGGATAGGGAGCCAGGTCCTAAAGCCCGCCGCAAGGAGGGAGAAGAGTCCGGGGGGTCAGCGTCAGAAGAGTCCAGGAAGGAAGAGACCACGGGGGGCAGAGGGACCCAGAGGAGGAAGGAAAGACGTAAGAGGTGGAGTAAGGCTAGAGTATTAAGTTGGTGTACAGGAGGCGGAGACTCAGACGGAGCTTCGCCGGTCTAGCTTCTAAGACGTGGAGCTGCGCGCTGCGGCTTGAAAATGGAAATTGTAACTCAATAAAGACTTTTGTACAGGGTTGCCGGCTAGCGTGGTCCTCTGTGAGCTGGGACCTGGAAGCAGCTCTGACACCATGACTCTGTGCTTAGTGCACCACCATTGAGCAAAACATGTAGAGACTTGGCAAACCTGCCTTTCTCAATAAGAGAAATTCGAATAAGGGATTTCAAAGCCTATGGTCCTCCTGATATTGCTGGACTGTTAACTTCCATCATAGTCTTTGCAGACTATGCAAGTCTCTGAAAGAAGCAACAGGTCAGATTCTTATCTGGTGAAAACAAGCCGTAAAGCTTTGTTTATTCTGCCCCGAGTCGGGGGCGCCTATGTGTCGCTTTCATAGACCTAAAGACCGCCTTCGACAGTATCCCAAGTAACTGTCTATGGAAGAAATTAGAGAGATGGGGCATAGATAGAAGGCTGTTATGGCTTATAACTCAATTACACCACGGGTCGTCAGCTAGAGTGAGACTCACACCGGCGGGAAACCTATCCAACGAGGTCCCAATAAATAGAGGTGTGCGCCAAGGCTGCATTTTGGCCCCACTCCTCTTCAATTTGTTTATTATCGATATGAGGCTCTTTCTGAATGAGTCTCAAGCCAACATTCATGCCCCCCGCCTAACTGATTTTCGCTGCCCTCTGCTTCTATATGCCGACGATGCAGCGATCCTTTCCTACTCTAGAGTCGGTTTATGCAGAGCTCTAAAGATTTTTGCGGCCTACTGCAAACTCAACCATCTGACTATTAATCATGGGAAATCTAAAGTCCTGGTCTTTACCAGGTCTCGGAAAATTTACAGCTGGAAGTTAGATGGAGTCCAACTAGAACAGGTTTTCAAATTTAAATACCTGGGAGTCTTTTTTCACTACAACCTAAGCTGGAAGCCACAGATTCAGTATCTACTAAACAAAGGGAAAACAATACTCTATACTCTACTCCAATTTTTTGCGGCCGACGGAGCCTCCCACATCCCTTCTGCTTTGAAGGTATACCACGCAAAAGTGGTTTCCACCCTCTCTTATGCTGCCCCACTCTGGGCCCCAGGGTCCAATTTAACATCGCTTGGGACATTGCAGAATCAGTTACTCCGTCGCCTCCTGAAACTCCCCATGTGTGTGAGCAACGCAGCCATACGTCTGGAGTTAAAGATTACATCATTGGAGACCGTCATCTGGAAGCGAGTCTTTGGCTACTGGCTGTCCAGCTGGCATAGGCTTCCCGACCATTACCTTTTTCAGTGCCTCTGGCGAGATGACTTTGTCAATCCGTGGGTAGGAAAAATCCAAGCCAAACTTCTAAGCATCAGAATTTCCCCAGCGGACTCCCTAAAGATGAACTTATGCTCTGCTAAAAGCCTTATAGAGCAAAGATTGGCAGACACTGAAAATCAACACAACCTCGCCTGGGGCGGGGGTGTTTGCTCCCCCAGGTACCACGGAATAACCCCACCACTCGGCCTTCCATCATACATGTCATCTCTTTCATCTGTACCACACCGACTTGCATTTATTCGTGCAAGGTTCAGTGTCCTTCCATCGAACCTGCTGAGCCACAGATTTTCCAAGGGTTTGGTGTCCCCGCTATGTGTGTGTGACGGGAAAACTGTCGAATCTCTTCCACATATAATGTTCAACTGCCCCCTACACAGCATAGCCAGGACTAAATTCCTAGGTCCTGCTTTACTGCGCTTGGTGGGCAGGCCTGTTGAGTCACACGCCGCACTACTTTTGCAGGATACAGATCCTTCGGTAACTCTGCAGGTGGCGAGATTCCTGAATGCGGTTATCTCACACACAAAAACAACCAAAAAACAACAACAACACCAAAACTAATCGGACAGTTACGATGAGAGTGCATGTCGGTCCTCATCTTCAGTTTTCCTTTTTCTGTGATCCGTCCCTTGGAGCTCTTCGTGCCCCAAGCTGTTATTTGGCTCTGCTCATTGACCCCCCCTTGCATCGTGGTGTCCACCCTCTGGGGTCGAATATATCGGCCCTTATGCCCCTGAGCTTTTATGTTTGTACATCTTTTATGGGCTAATAGCCGTAAATAAATAAATAAATTTGTTTTATGATGTCCAACGCTGCCGAAGTGGTCCCCAAACTGACGTAGTGAACAAAGACTTTCAGAGACTTATAAGACTTATGTTTATTTGGTTCTACGTTTTCAATAGAATCCATCAAGAGTACACATTTTGTGACTTTCAGAGATTTATAAGATTTCTGTTTATTTGGTTTTGCAGAGAGTGCATGTTTTGTATATTTCATATTGTTCAATGTTCCGTATAGATTATACAAAGAGTTGCATTGTTGTACTTGGTCATCGTGTTGCCTTGGATATTACTGATATTTTTTTGCAACAAAAAATAACTAAGTCAGCATGAGTCAGCGGCCTACAATGACTCATGCAACCTTTCACCTAATTGTACCTGTATATATAGAGTGGTCAATGTTTGTGTTGTGTTGTGGGTTGGGTCAGGTGGTGGTGTGGCTGCTCGAGAGCAAACAGGCAAGACTCCAACCTGTCTTTTCCAGGCTTTATTATTAGTGCAAACTATTTACAGTGAAGAACGTTGCAAGTTCATGTCCGGCTCAGTCGCTAGCAGAATCTGGGAGTGGGCGGTCCTTGTACCTCCCCCAGCATAACAGTTGCGTGACACCCAGCCTCCTTTCCTTGGGCCGAAACCTACTGCACAGACTGGGCGCTGTCAAAGGGGTACTTCCCTCCTCTCCGGCTTGCTCAGCCTCTGCGTTGAGGCTCTCCCTAGCATCCCCTGGTCCTACCACCTCCTCTCCACTGGAAGTGGGGCTTTCCGCCTTGCCACAGGAGGAGCTGCTTCGCAAGATCTTCGGAGGTTCCCTATAACACAACTGCCCTTTCCCCTCTCACCTCTGACCTGATGGCAGTTCCCTGACAGGCTGGTTGGTTAGAGAAAGCTGGTAGTGTTGATGTGTGTACAGTTGGTTGGTTGTTTTGCAGATAAAGTCTTTTAAGAATAAAAGCAGAAAATAGACTTCCGGGTTGGTGCCTCCGGCAATGGCGGAATTCCTCTGATCGGGAGGAACTTGCCCCGTGGGAATTTGGGTCTGTACCGCCGCGGCGAAGGCGGAGACCTGTAAAAATCACAGGCGGGAGAAGCCTGTGAATGTGGGATTTGGCAGGCACCTTTTGCGCCTCCCCTACTCGCGGGGGAACCCGATTTCGGGGACCCGGAGCGATGTGGGGTGAGCGGCGCGGTGCTTCGAATCGTCTGCTTCTTCCACGGAGCGAAGCCGCATAGCTGTTGCCGGAGAGCACTGACTTTTTCCTGTGGACAATTTGACTCCAAAGTAATTACCCGTGAGTAGAGCTGATACGGGAGAATCGGATCTTAAACGTTTAATTTGGCATCGAAACGGGGAGGTTCAAAACAGGAAGTCCGCCTTCCCTATTTGTAAATAGACTGAGGCAAGGAGTCTGTAAGATGAAGTCTTGGAAAGCCTTTTGTAAAAGATTAAATTTCCATCGGTAAAGAGTATAAAATCCCCCTTGGAGGCAGGAGAAGAGGGGGGGAAGCTGTGGACTGAGTATGCCTGCAGGAGAGAGTAAAGAGAGTTAAAATACTGCCGCTCTGACCCTGGAAACGGGCTGCTAGTAGGACTGACGTTTTGGAATGTCCATTGACAGCACTTAGAACGTTCCTTGAAAGCTAGCAGAATAAGAGATATATATTGTTTCTACTGTCTCCAGCTGCTTCTAAAAAGGAGTAATAAAGTAACTGAAAACTGAAACTAACTTTGGATTGTACGAGTTGCGCTTAAAGGTGACATTCTTGACTATTATAAATAGAAACTGTTTCCCCCTAGTGGAAGTTTCTGAAATTGGTTACTGTATAAGAGCTGGGCTAGGGGAGTTTCCAGCTGCAAGATAAAAACTGTGTGACTCTGGGATCGACCTTGAATCTCTTAAGTGTTATGGCAAATGGAAAGGAAAGAACAGATGAAATGTCAACAGAATAATAATAATAATAATAATAATAATAATAATAATAATAATAAATTTTATTTATATCCCGCCCTCCCCAGCCGAAGCCGGGCTCAGGGCGGCTAACAACAATCAAATAATCAAACAGTCAAATAATCACACAATCTAAAAATATTTCATTATAAAAATTAATTAAATCAAATTGATGGCAACCAATTAAGCAAAGTTCTGTGCAGGTTGCCAGAGGAGGGAGTCAGGCTGCGCCCTGATCAAAGGCCTGGTGGAACAACTCTGTCTTGCAGGCCCTGCAGAAAGATGTCAAGTCCCGCAGGGCCCTAGTCTCTTGTGACAGAGCATTCCACCAGATTGGAGCCACAGCCGAGAAGGCCCTGGCTCTAGTTGAGGCCAGCCTAGCCTCTCTGAGGCCTGGGACCTTGAGGATGTTATTATTTGCAGACCGTAGGTTTCTCTGTGGGGCATACCAGGAGAGGCGGTCCCGTAGGTACGAGGGTCCTAGGCCGTATAGGGCTTTAAAGGTTAAAACCAGCACCTTAAACCTGATCCTGTACTCCACCGGGAGCCAGTGCAGCTGGTATAGTACCGGATGAATGTGATCTCGCAGCGAAGACCCCGTAAGGAGTCTCGCCGCGGCATTCTGCACCCGCTGGAGTTTCTGGGTCAGTCTCAAGGGCAGCCCCATGTAGAGCGAGTTACAATAATCCAGTCTGGAGGTGACCGTCGCGTGGATCACAGTGGCTAGGTCAGGGCGAGAGAGATAAGAGGCCTTAGTGGTCGCATTATTGAAAATAAATGACTCGCTGGAACAGCTTCACAAGAAAACAGAAGTGATGAATGTGAAAGCGGACGCTGCAAATAATAAAATTGATTTAATTGTAGAAAGTTTAAATAATCTGGGACAAAAGGTGAACACCAACACAGAAACCACCCAGAAATTGACACAGGAATCTACTGCGGATGAAGTCAGGGAGAAAACCTTTGCTGCTGAATGTAAAACAACACAATTGGAGTGTGAGAGAGCCCCATACATTCAAAAGCAACTTGACGAATATAAGCGGACATTTGCTATGATGGAGCTTAAAGAAAAACAGATGAATTTGAGGATCAGAACCCCACCAGAACTGGGAAAGGAAAGTTCGACAGAGCTTCAGGAGGAGACAGGATCAACATCGGCTGAGAAAGAGAGATTTTTGGGGGTCAGTAGGACCGCCAAAAATGTGGATTTACTTAAGGGTAACTGTGAAGGACGTTGGATTGAAGAGAAGGGGGATTGGGAAATATGGACAAATCTGAAGTTGTTATGGTTGGGCCGAGCTGTTGTGGTGGGGATGAGGGTTGCTGTGTTGCCGGGGATGTTGCTTTTGTGTCAAAAAGTGCAAGTTTTGGATGGGAGGGATTGTTTCAGGAGGTGGCAGAGGGATGTTCCTGGATTGGTTTGGCAGGGCAGGAAGCCTCGAGTAAAACTTAAGATATTGACGGATGCTAAAGAAGGAGGTGGACCTGCCCTGCCAGACACCTAAACTTTGTTGTGAATCATCTGCTTTTTGCTGGCTGAGAGAATGGCTGTCTTTTAAAAGCACTGAAGTGCTGGATAATGGCAGATGAAGTTGATGGACTAGACGGAATTGGCGGAAAAGACTGGCAAGATCCGAGACCAGGGAGAAGAGTCGGTGGAAGAAGACTGGGAAAAGTTTAAAGACTATTTATAGAAATATTGTAAAATTAATGAATGTTAGAAGAATGTTGGAATGAAACTATATGGCTTCAGTAGAAATGTTATAAGGAATTAAGTATAAATAGATTAATAGAGTATTAAAGGAAAATAAGGTTAAGATAATTATAGGATAGAAAACAGGGGAAGATGGTAAGGAATTGCTGAAATAATTAATAGAAGTGGAATACAAAAAGGGAGGTGTGAGGAGGCCGTAGAAATATGGGAAAGAAAGATAAGATATTGGAAGTTTTTTCTTTTTTTCTTCTTTCTTTTGATGTGTTTTTAAAGTGTTTTTGTTTTGTTTTGTTAATTTTTATGTAGTGTTTTTGTATTATAATGTATTGTTTTTTCTTTGTTTTTTCTTTTGTAAGTGTTTAAATTGTTGTAAAAGTAATAAATATTATTATATAAAAAAAAGAATAAAAGCAGAAAATACTCTGCAAGGACACTCTTCTTGTGGACTCTTTTTTGCCAACAAGGGTCCGAGGACCAGGCTGAGGAGGCAAAGGAAGTCAGGACCGTTGCTTTTTTCAAACACTGGCAGGTTATGGGCCCAGTGTTTCTAAATATGTGCAGAGTGCAGAACAACAGACTGCATCTCAGCGAGGAGCTGGTGAGTCCTGGTGGTGCATGAAGCCAGTGGCTGTGTGTTGGAGCAGTTGGTGACAAGCTGCAGCTGTCTGCAGCAAGGCTGGGAGACAGGGAGACACCCAGTCGGCTACTGGAACAGCTTGATTTGCTAAAGGACCACAGCAGGTGACTCACAGAGCAGCTACACTGGTTGCAGAGCCAGGTGGAACCTGAGGATTGACAGAGGCAGCAGCTAGAAGCGGGTGACTGCCAGCCAGGACCATCCAGTCGGACTCTAAAGAGAGAGTCAGGAGAGATTGCTGGAGGCCCTACAGAAGGGGCTCAGCAAGCACCAGCAGAGATGGCAGATTTCCAGTCTCCCCAAGTTGTAATTCTTGGGGGAGGCATTCCTTTTGAACTTCTCTCAGAGAGCAACTGGCTGAGTTGGTCAATAAAAATGCAGCAGTTGCTAAGAAGAGATGGTTTGTGGGACTGTGTTGAAACTGAGATTTTGATATTATGAAAATGATATACAGGTGGTACATGACACCAGTCAAGCTTGCAAAAATCTATCATTTGCCCGACAATAAATGTTGGAAGGGATATATAATGAAATGAAGAAAATTTTAAAATATACATTTATAAAGAAACCTGAGGCCTTTCTGTTAGGAATACTAGGAAAGGAGATAAAGAGAAAGGACTGTAAATTTTTCCAATATGCAGTGACTGCAGCAAGAGTGCTGCTGGCTCAGAAATGGAAACAACAGGAAATACCGACAGTGGAAGAATGGAGAATGAAACTGTTAGACTAGACTATGCAGAGTTGGACAAACTGACTGGGAAAATCAGATACCTAAGAGACCAAGGGTTCATCGAAGACTGGGGGAAATTTGTGGAATATCTGGAAAGTATAAGTGAGGGACAGATAACGCTAGAGGGGTTTAAAAAAGCACTGTGAAAAACTAAGAAGTATTGTCTAAAGAGAAAGGAAATTAAGGATATAAATAATGTCAATACAAATTATGAAATGCGTATTTAAAATAATGACTATGGATGATTTGCGGAGAAGCTGAAGGAAGTCCAGAAAAGAAGCAATTTGTGAAAATTGGATGTGAAATTTTATGTATATTTTGTTTTGTTGTAAATTAATAAAAATTATTTAAAAAAAGGAAATGTAAAGAAACTGAAGGTACATTCTTTCACCTTTGGTGGACGTGCCCAAGGATTAAGGTTTTCTGGGAGATGATTTATAATGAAATGAAAAGGGTATTTAAATATACCTTTCTGAAGAAACCAGAGGCCTTTCTCCTGGGCATGGTCGGCCAAATGGTGCCAAAGAAGGACAGAACTTTCTTTATGTATGCTACAACAGCAGCAAGAATACTTATTGCAAAGTACTGGAAGACACAAGATCTATCCACTCTGGAGGAATGGCAGATGAAGGTGATGGACTACATGGAATTGGCGGAAATGACTGGCAGAATCCGAGACCAGGGAGAAGAGTCGGTGGAAGAAGATTGGAAGAAATTTAAAGATTATTTACAGAAATATTGCAAAATTAATGAATGTTAGAATGATGTCAGAATGAAGTTAAGTGGTTTAAGCAGCAATGTTATAAAGGTGTATGTAAAAATGGATTATTAACAGGTGAGAATCCAAAGTTATAATTATATTAAGTTAAAGGATTAAGATAAAAACAAAGAGGGAAAGAAATTGCTGAATTAACTAGCTGAATTGGAATACAAAAAAGGGAGGTGTGAGGAGGTCAGGAAAGTAAGGAAATGAAATGTAAGATACGGAAGGATTAATTTGTTTTTAAGTGTTTTTTCTAATTTTTTTTCTACACTTTGTATTTTGTATGTTTTTTCTTTTATATATATATATTTTCCCTTGTCTTTTTTACTTTTAACTATGTAATTTTTTTTGTTTCTGAAATTTTAATAAATATCATTTTTTAAAAAAAGAAACTGCTGGAACTATAATTTCTCTGACCAGAAGGCTATTCAGGACTGTTATGAAAGAAGGTGAGAGTTTGGCAACTCATCTTCAAATGCTGAAATCTGTTTCTTCAACTGCAGCAGAGAGGTAAGCGTTATGATGAGACTGACCAAACACACATTATCCTTTCAAGTTTGCCTGAAAGCTGATTGCCCGTGATTAACGGCATGGAGATTATGCGCCCCAAGATCTGACCCTTGAGTATGTGGTTGGAAGATTGACCGAAGAAGCAGAAAGGAGGTCAGATAGACAGGCTGAACTCCAAGAGCGAAGGAGTTACAGTCGAGGGGGGCAGCAGCAGAATCTGCCAGTGCAGCAATGCCAAGATTTGGACTTAGCCATGGCGGTGAGGAGATGCTATAGATGCAACCAACCTGGGCATCTCCAGTGTCAATGCAAGGCAAGACTTCCAGGAGGCGACGTGGAGCAGAGACAGCAATCGACACAGAAACGTAAGCAGAAGGGGTTCTCTTCAGGGAAGAAGAACACGCGTTCTGCTCAGCTTGGGTCTGCATTTTCTCGAGAGGAGAGGGTACCTCGAGGAATGTGGTTGCTGGACTCTGGCAGCAGCAGGGTTATCTGCAACAATAAGGAGGACTTTATGACCCTCGAGAAGCCAGTCGATGGAAAAGACTCGATCTATCTTGCTGAGCAAGATTGATGGCCAGGGAATATGTTTCCTGCAGTGCTTGAACACTACTCTACCAGAGACTCTGTTTGTCAGTTTGGATTATTGTTTACTGTCTGTAAGCTGTTTGATTAATGCAGGGTATAGTGTTAAGTTCACGCGGGATGGTTGTCTCATAAAGAATGGAACACAGGTATGTGGCCATGCAAAGATGAAAAATGGGTTACATGTAATGCAGGACAAACCTGTTAAAGCAGCCTAGGTGGTTCAGGATAATTTGCCAGTTCATAAGGAGTGTGTACATGAACTACATAGGAAAGTGGGTCATGCAAATTTCCGTGTGCTTTCAAAGATGCAAAAGGTGTGCAAGAACCTAAAAGTAAATAGCTGTAACTGTTTTCCTAGATTGCAATGTATGTAAAATGGCCAAATCTAAGAGGAAGCCTGTGGCTTCTAAAAGTGACAGAGTATCTAAAGAAGTTTTAGAACTTCTCCATTGTGACATGATAGGTTATTTTCCACAGAAGACTGAAGGGGGCACCAGATATGCTTTTCTGGTAATAGATGATAAATCACGTTTTAGTTGGTTGTTGTTGTTAAAACAGAAATCGGAGTGTTTCCCCACATTCAGAGAATGGGTTGCCCAAGCTGAAAAGCTCTTTGCTCACCCTGTTGTGCAGTTGCAAACAGATGGGGCGGAGAATTTCTGAACAAACAATTTGGGGCATGGTTGCGACGTAAGGGTATCATTTGACTAACCCTTACAGCCCTGCTGGAAATGATCTGTGCAAAAGACGTGGGGCTGTAATAAAGTCAGTAAAGGATTGCCTGCTAGTGGATGCAGGATCAGGTCACAACCATAGGCTGTGGGGTGAGGCTTTCCTCACAACGAACTTTCTGATTAATAGAACCTGGTCGAGCTCTATAAAGGATTTTCCTTATCGTGTGTTGTTTGGGAAAGAACCAGAGTGGTTGATGATTGATTCTTGGGCACATGTAAATGATTGTTTCTTGGGCACATGTAAATATCCCCAAAGCTAAGCGCCCAAAAGGGGGTGCTAGAGTGCAGAGACTGCGGTTTGTGGGGTATCAGTCCTATGGCAAAGGGTGGTGTTTCAATTTACTCCCAGGATGCGTGGTTCTGTCACGAAGTGCAGACTTTGCTGACCAGGACAGATGGACTGCGATCCATGCCAACCCAGATTGCCTACTGCCCCTGCAAGTAAGAGAAGAGGTTTCTTCTCAGCCATTGGCAACACAGGAGCAGGATGAGGAGGAGGCAGATTTTCCCAAAAGATGGGGCAATAGATAATATTTATCTAGAGGTAGAGGAAGAAGAGCCAGAGATAAGGGAGCAGGAAGTAGTTGTGTCTAGACGCTCTCAGTGTTCAAACAAGGGTTTACCTCCTCAACGTTTGACCCTAGGAGGAGCGAAAGTATGCAATGTGAGTTGTGTGGAACCACAAAGTTATAATGAAGTCTTAGACTTACCCCCTGGGGGAACGTGCTTTGTGGCAACAAGCTATGAAAGAAGAAATGGACTCTTTTAAACTTAACAGTGTTTAAGGTCATAATGCCGCCACCTGGTGGCAGAGTGGTGTCATGCAAGTGGGTTTATAAAAGGAAAACCCTTGCATCTGGGGAACCATGTTTTCAAGCCAGAGGGTTCACTCAGATTAAAGGGGAGAGTTATGATAAAGTAAGCGGCTGGGCCAAAGCCAAAAGGACGCTCAGTTGCGGATATGCCTGGAAGCGAAAGGAAAGTCCAATGCTGTAAAGAAAAATATTGCATAGGAACCTGGAATGTAAGAACCATGAACCTGGGTAAGTTGGATGTGGTAAAAAATGAGATGGCAAGAATAAATATTGACATCCTGGGCATCAGTGAACTAAAATGGACGGGAATGGGCGAATTCCGTTCGGATGACCATCATATCTACTACTGTGGGCAAGAATCCCGTAAAAGAAATGGAGTGGCCCTCATAGTCAACAAAAGAGTGGCGAAAGCTGTACTGAGATGCAATCTCAAAAATGATAGAATGATCTCGATACGAATACAAGGCAGACCTTTTAACATCACAGTAATCCAAGTTTATGCACCAACTACTGGTGCTGAAGAAACTGAAATTGAGCAATTCTATGAAGACTTACAACACCTTATAGAAGTGACACCAAAGAAGGATGTTCTTCTCATTATAGGGGTTTGGAATGCTAAAGTAGGGAATCAAGAGATAAAAGGAACAACTGGCAAGTTTGGCCTTGGAGATCAAAATGAAGCAGGGCAAAGGCTAATAGAGTTCTGTCAAGAGAACAAGCTGGTCATCACAAACATGCTTTTCCAACAACACAAGAGACGACTCTACACATGGACATCACCAGATGGGCAGCATCAATATCAGATTGATTATATTCTCTGCACCCAAAGATGGAGAAGCTCTATACAGTCAGCAAAAACAATACCTGGAGCTGACTGTGGCTCAGATCATCAGCTTCTTATAGCAAAATTCAAGCTTAAACTGAAGAAAGTAGGAAAAACCACTGGGCCGGTAAGATACAATCTAAGTCAATTCCCTTATGAATACACAGTGGAAGTGAGGAACAGGTTTAAGGATTTAGATTTGGTGGACAGAGTGCCTGAAGAACTATGGATGGAGGCTCGTAACATTATACAGGAGGCAGCAATGAAAAGCATCCCAATGAAAAGGAAATGCAAGAAAGCAAAGTGGCTGTCCAACGAGGCCTTACAAATAGCGGAGGAGAGAAAGCAAGCAAAATGCGAGGGAGATAGTGAAAGATACAGGAAATTGAATGCAGATTTCCAAAAAATAGCAAGGAGAGACAAGAAGGCCTTCTTAAACAAGCAGTGCAAAGAAATAGAGGAAAACAACAGAATGGGAAGAACCAGAGATCTGTTCAAGAAAATTGGAGACATGAAAGGAACGTTTCGTACAAAGATTTCCATAATAAAGGACAAAAGTGGTAAGGACCTAACAGAAGCAGAAGACATCAAGAAGAGGTGGCAAGAATACACAGAGGAATTATACCAGAAAGATATGGATGGCTCGTAGACCCCAGGTAGTGTGGTTGCTGACGTTGCTCCAACTACCGCACAATTGCACTCATTTCACACGCTAGCAAGGTTATGCTTAGAATTCTACAAGGAAGGCTTAAGCAGTATGTGGACCGAGAACTCCCAGAAGTGCAAACTGGATTTAGAAGAGGCAGAGGAACCAGAGACCAAATTGCAAACATGCGCTGGATTATGGAGAAAGCTAGAGTTCCAGAAAGACATCTACTTCTGCTTCATTGACAATGCAAAAGCCTTGGACTGTGTCGACCACAGCAAACTATGACAAGTTCTTAAAGAAATGGGAGTGCCTGATCACCTCATCTGTCTCCTGAGAAATCTCTATGTGGAACAAGAAGCTACAGTTAGAACTGGATATGGAACAACTGATTGGTTCAAAATTGGGACAGGAGTACGACAAGGCTGTATTTTGTCTCCTTGCTTATTTAACTTATATGCAGAATTCATCATGCGAAAGGCTGGGCTGGATGAATCCCTAGCCGGAATTAAGATTGCCGGAAGAAATATCAACAACCTCAGATATGCAGATGACACAACATTGATGGCAGAAAGTGAGGAGGAATTAAAGAACCTTTTATTGAGGGTGAAAGAGGAGAGCGCAAAATATGGTCTGAAGCTCAACATCAAAAAAGCGAAGATCATGGCTGTGATGGGATGATGAGCTGCTTGTGCGTAAAATCGTAGTCCCTCAGAGTTTGCTCAAGTCCACAAACCTCTGTCTGTGACGGAGCACCTCAAACATGGCTCCTTTAGTCACTGGCAGATTCCGACAGTGGTTGCTTTCGGAATCGCTTCCAACATAAAAGCTCCTTAACGGAAACACGTCTTCTGGACTCACGGCGTGACAGTTTCCGGCGAGGAGTGGGTGTCCCTATGGGAGGTCCAGAAACCTCCCCACTGTTCTCGCTGGAAGTGTCCCTGAGCCATCCCTCCTGCTCACCTTCCCTCAGAGACCCACCTCTCCCCCTGCTGGTTCCCTCTCCAGCTGCTGAGTCTCTCCCAACCTCCGTGAGCCCTTCCACCACCTGTCCTTCCGATGGCAGTTCCCTGACATCCACCTCCCCTCCAGGGCCCCCTTCACCCCCTCCCGTTCCCTCTCCTCTGGGCGGTGAGGAGGTAAAACCCCGGAAAGAATCCCCTTCATCTTCAGACGTCTCGAACATTTCCCTCCATCGGTTGCAGTTCCTGGTCTCCGAATCCTCCTCCTCCTCGGAATCTATTCCTCCTTCCAACTCCGATTCTGTGAACCCCTCCAACTCCTCTTCCTCGTCGGTGGTGCCAAAGTATTCCCTCCGGAACCTCGCTACAGGCTGAGGTTTCCATGGGAACCTTTGATGGAAAGTTTCTATTAAGACCTCGTCATTGACATCCTCTGCCATGACCCAGGTGTTTTCTGACTCCGGTTCCCCTTCCCACATTACCAAATACTCCACTTGATCCCCCTTCCACCTGGAGTCGATGATCTCCACCACATGGCTGCTGTGTTCCCTTTCCTCCATTGCTGGTCCCCTTTATACGGTGACAGTAACGATCTGTGGAATACTGGGTGCAGTTTCATGTGGTTCGGTAACCGGAGTCTGAAAGCCACGGGGTTGACCTGTTGCATGACTTCAAATGGGCCCAATCTTTCAGGTCTTAACTTCTTACAACCCCCTTTGAACGGTAACCCTTGGGTTGACAGCCACACCTGATCCCCCACCCTAATGGTTTCACCTTCCCTTCTGTTTTTGTCTGCCTGCCTCTTATACTCCTCCTTGGCCCTTTCTAAGTTGAGTTGGAGCTGACGATGGATCGCTTCCATTTCTTCTACAAACTGTTCGGCAGCCGGGACGCTCCATCTCTCCCCTCCTCCCCCGGGGAAAGCCCTGGGATGACACCCGTAATTAGCCAAAAAGGGGCTCATCCCTGTGGACACGTTCTCCGCATTGTTGTAGGCAAATTCCGCCAACGCCAGCTTCTCCACCCAATCATTCTCCCTGTCATTGACATAACACCTCAGGTATTGCTGGAGGATACCATTTGCTCTTTCCGCCTGCCCGTTGGTTTCAGGATGCCGGGCAGTCGAAAAATTGACCTCTACATGCAGTAAGCTCATGAGCTTCCTCCAGAACCTGGACGTAAATTGTTTCCCTCGGTCTGAAACCACCCTCAAGGGGGCGCCATGCAACCTAAAAACATGTTCTACAAACAATTTAGCTGTTTCTTCTGCCGTGACTGCATGTGAGCAAGCTATAAAGTGGCCCATTTTGGTTAACAGGTCTACCACAACCATGATGGCTGTTTTCCCTTTGGACTTCGGCAGATCAGTCATAAAATCTATTGATACTGCCTCCCATGGTCTTTCAGGTGTGGGTAGCGGTTCTAATAACCCCGCCGGCGCCCACCTCTCCCCTTTGGCTCGCTGGCATTGGTCACACCCTCTCACATACTCCCGTACATCTTCCCTGACCTTGGGCCACCAAAATTCCCTGGTGACCAACCACATGGTTTTGTGCTGCCCAAAATGCCCCGCTGTGGGGCTATCGTGCAACTGCTTGAGTACTCTCCCCCTCAATTCTCCTTCAGGTATATACAGTGCCCCCTTGTAATACAATGTCCCGTTTCTCTCCTCAAAACCTCCGGGCTTGTCTCCCTCCCTCCTGAGACCCCTGAGTTTGTCCTGGGCGTATTCATCATTCTCCGTTCCCTCCACCAGTTCTCTTCGCCCCACCAATGCCGCCCCACACACCCAGCGGTCCTCTGGAATGACATGTCTCTCTTCGGGTGCTCCCTCCCCCTCCAAATATTCAGGTTTGCATGAGAGAGCGTCCGCCCTAATGTTCTCTGGGCCTGGCACGTAACAAATCTCAAAGTTAAATTTGGAGAACTCCTGGGCCCATCTCACTTGCCGTTGGTTGAGCACTCGTGCCGTTCTCCAATACTCTAGGTTCTTGTGGTCAGTGCACACTTGCACCTTATGTTGTGCGCCAATTAGCAGGTGCCTCCATCTCCGGAACGCCTCATGAATAGCGAGTAGTTCTCGGTCATACACCATGTAGTTCCTCTCGGATTTGTTCAGCTTTCGCGAAAAAAAGGCACACGGTCTCCACTCTGACTCCTCCTTCCCCGGCTGCAGAAGCATCGCCCCGATCGCTCTGTCTGATGCGTCCGTTTCCACTCTCATCGGTTTTTGTAAGTCCACATGCAGGAGCTGTTCTTCAGAGGCGAAGGCCCTTTTTAGTTCCTCGAATGCTCGCTCCGCCTCCTCCGTCCAAACGAATCTCTTCTTACTGCTGAGACAGTCCGTAATGGGAGCCGTCAGGTGGGCAAAGTTTCTGATGAACTTACGATAGAAGTTCCCAAACCCTAGGAATCTCTGCACATCCTTCTTTGTTTTGGGTGTTTTCCATTCCAGCACCGCCTGGACCTTGCCTGGATCCATGGCCAATCCCTTGTCTGACAGGCGGTACCCCAGGAATTCCACCTCCTTGGTATGAAACTGACACTTCTCCAGTTTCACCCACAGCTGGTTCGCTTGCAGCCTGCCCAACACTTCTCTGACGTCTCTCACATGCTGCTCCTCATTCTCTGAATACACCAACACGTCATCTAAGAAGGCCACGCAATTCTTGTAAAGCAACGGCCCCAGGACGTGGTTCATAAACGATTGAAAACACGCTGAGTCTGCTTGTAGACCGAAGGGCATAACAAGATATTCAAATGCCCCCAATGGGGTGAACATGGTGCTTTTCCATTCATCCCCCTTCCTTATTCGTATTAGGTTGTACGCCCCCCTTAGGTCCAGCTTTGTAAAAATCTTTCCCTTCCGCACCCTTGTCAAAATGTCGTCAATCCTGGGCATAGGGAAGGCCACTGGTTCTGACACGGCATTCACGGCCCTGAAGTCCACGACCAGCCTCGGCTTGTCCGTGTTTTTTTTATCCACAAAAAAGACTGGGCTGCCTCCCACAGCTCTGGACTCTCTGATGAAACCTCTCTTCAGATTTTTGTCAATGAACTCCCTTAGTTCCAACATCTCCCTGTCTGACATGGCATACAGCTTGCCTACTGGGAGCTGTGCCCCAGGGAGTAAATTGATTTGACAGTCAAAGGGTCTATGCGGGGGTAGTTGGTCAGCTTCCCTTTCGCTGAAGACGTTGCGAAGATCTGCGTATTGTCGTGGCACCTTCCCTTTCTCCGTTATTTCGGTCCCTGCTAGCGTGGCTCGGGCCCCTGCCGAAGCTTTTCCCTCTTTGCAGTGTTCTAGGCAGTGTGCTGACCCAAAGGAAACCACTCTCTGATGCCAGCCCACTAGCGGATCATGTAACGCTAGCCAGCTCATCCCCAAAATAATGGGAGCTCCTCCCAAGGTGGCCACATTAAACGCTATCAGTTCGGTGTGTCTTGCCACCTTCATTATCATTGGGACGGTCTGTAGGCTAACTTCTCCTCCCAACAGCTCCCTACCATCGATCGTGGTTACCTGCAGGGGGTCGCTTAAAGGGATAGTCTGTATCTGGTGTTCAGCTGCAAACTCCCTGCTCATGAAATTGCAGGAGCTGCCTGAGTCCAACAGCGCCTTTATCTTTAGAGGGTGTCCATTTGGCAGCTCCAGCGACACCTCTATCACTAGGGCTGGTTTAGGAGGTTCCGGCGTGGGCACTTTCACTGCTCTTTTGCCTGGCTGCTGTGCCCCGACGGTGGCAGCCAGGCGTTGGCTTTTACTTGCTCTGGTACTTCTTCCTCTCTCCCCCCAACAGCTCCCGCCATCCCTTGCCATTCCTTTCTTTGGGGGCAGACTCTGGCAAAGTGACCTGGCTGTTGGCAGAGATAGCATTTCCTGGCGCCTTTCCCCTCCTTCTTTCCCCCTTCACTGGGCTTTGAAACTGCGCACGCGCGCGCTGTTCCGATTTCCATCGGCTCTGCCGGCGGGAAAGTTGGCTCTGGAATCTCTGGAATGCGGAACTCCTTCCAACGTTCCCCCTTCCCTTCCCGCCTCTCCAAGGCTCTCGCCTCCTGGCGCGCTCCTATGGTCAGCGCGGATTTGGTCAGCTGGTCCATAGACTCCGCCCTGGGGCCCCGGGAAAGTTCGTTTTTCACAGCCGAAGAAAGCCCTTCTTCAAACAGCATTTGAATGGGTTCCGCCGATAGGTCCCACCCCAATCTGTGGATCAACATGGTGAACTCAGTCCAGTACTCACGGACAGATCGGCTCTCCTGTTTGCAAGCCATTAAATGTCTGCGCACCACTCCCTGCTCAATATCGCTGGAAAACATCAGATCCATGGCGCGAAAAACTTCATCGTGTCCTTTAGGACGTCATTATTCGCTGCCATCAGGGGCCTAACCCAGTCTTTCGCCCCCTTTTCAAGATGCCCAATCACGAAAGCCACTCGCGATTCCTCGTCAGGGAAGTCATCAAACTGCAGATTGAGGGCATATTGCATCTCTGTCCAAAAGGCATGATAGTCCTTGGGCTCCCCCCCAAACTTCTGCACCAATCCTGATACCTTTCTGGCTAGTGGGGTGGTCTTCCCCTTCCCTGCATCTTGAGCCCTCCTCTCATCGAGCCTCGCCGTCTGCAGCGCTAGCTGGACCTCCAACACCCGGTACCTTTCTTCCAGGCTTGGACCCGCTCCAGCTCCTGCTTCTCCGGTGGCGGCTGGGTTGCTCATGATGCCTTCTGTTGCACAAGCTGCTTTCAAAGACTGTCGGAATGCTGTGATGGGATGATGAGCTGCTTGTGCGTAAAATCGTAGTCCCTCAGAGTTTGCTCAAGTCCACAAACCTCTGTCTGTGACGGAGCGCCTCAAACATGGCTCCTTTAGTCACTGGCAGATTCCGACAGTGGTTGCTTTCGGAATCGCTTCCAACATAAAAGCTCCTTAACGGAAACACGTCTTCTGGACTCACGGCGTGACAGTTTCCAGCGAGGAGTGGGTGTCCCTATGGGAGGTCCAGAAACCTCCCCACTGTTCTCGCTGGAAGTGTCCCTGAGCCATCCCTCCTGCTCACTTTCCCTCAGAGACCCACCTCTCCCCCTGCTGGTTCCCTCTCCAGCTGCTGAGTCTCTCCCAACCTCCGTGAGCCCTTCCACCACCTGTCCTTCCGATGGCAGTTCCCTGACAATGGCCACTGGTCCCATCACCTCCTGGCAAATAGAAGGGGAAGAAATGGAGGCAGTGAGAGATTTTACTTTCTTGGGCTCCATGATCATTGCAGATGGTGACAGCAGCCACAAAATTAAAAGACGCCTGCTTCTGGGGAGAAAAGCAATGACAAACCTAGACAGCATCTTAAATAGTAGAGACACCACCTTGCCAACAAAGGTCCGTATAGTAAAAGCTATGGTTTTCCCAGTAGTGATGTATGGAAGTGAGAGCTGGACCATAAAGATGGCTGATCGCTGAAGAATTGATGGTTTTGAATTCTGGTGCTGGAGGAGACTCTTGAGAGTCCCATGGACTGCAAGAAGATCAAACCTCTCCATTCTTAAGGAAATCAGCCCCGAGTGCCCACTGGAAGGACAGATCATGAAGCTGAGGCTCCAATACTTTGGCCACCTCATGAGAGGAGAAGACTCCCTGGAAAAGACCTTGATGTTGGGAAAGATGGAGGGCACAAGGAGAAGGGGACGACAGGGGACGAGATGGTTGGATAGTGTTCTCGAAGCTACCAGCATGAGTTTGACCAAACTGTGGGAGGCAGTGGAAGGGGACATTAAATGTATGTTTGAAGATATCTAGTACACAAGATGAAAAACTTGATGTGGACTGGGGAAGCTGTTTAGCTACCAGAAAACCTACAAGAGGAATGGTTATGATGTATGCCAATTCCATAATTGGATGGAGGTCAAAGAAACAAGGATTTGTTGCAACCTCATCCTGTGAGGCAGAATATGGGAGCCTGTCGCTAGCATGCAATGAAATCATGTGGTTTATACAGATACTAAAAGATCTAGATTGTAAAGTAGATTTGCCTATCCAAGTGTATGAAGATAGTCAATTGTGCATTGCATTAGCGGGCTCAGAAATAATGAAATCTGCATCAAAGCATATTGCTATCCGTCATGCAAATGTTAGAGATTGCATACAGAATGGGGTAATCAAACTGGAGTATTGTCAATCACAAGATAATATTCCTGGTTTGTTTACCAAGCCTTTGCCAGCAACATGTCATAATGAATTGATGACAAAACTGGGTTTATGTATATAGTGTATGTATGTATTGTATGTATGTATGTATGTATGTATGTATGTATGTATGTATGTATGTATTGTTTCTGTTGGGGTTTTTTGCATTTAAGAAACAGAAGGGGTGTCACGGCTAAAAATTGGCCGCTGTTTCTTTAATGCTAAAAGAACTAAGTTATCATGAGTCAGTGGCCTACAATGACTCATGCAACCTTTCACCTGTATATATAGAGTGGTCAATGTTAAGTGTTGTGTTGTGGGTTGGTTAGAGAAAGCTGGTAGTGTTGATGTGTGTACAGTTGGTTGGTCGTTTTGCAGATAAAGTCTTTAAAGAATAAAAGCAGAAAATACTCTGCAAGGGCACTCTTCTCGTGGACTCTTTTATGCAGACAAGGGTCCGAGGACCAGGCTGAGGAGACAAAGGAAGTCAGGACCTTTGCTTTTTTTCAAATACTGACAGTTTATGAGTAATTGAGGCCACCATTCCTTTCAAAACGCTTATAAGACATGGGACAAATACATTAAATGCAAATAATGCCAGAATAAACATCATCACTGCCTTACTTAGGATTCCTAACCATCCTGATCCAAAAAGAGTTGACCACCAATTTCCTACTTCTAATCCTTTTCACATTTGTACAGGGACATGAGCCAATTTTCTAATGTTTAGGGTTATTTCCCAAACTGCTTTGCCATGGCTGTCTATTTTCAAACAGTAATTGGTTAAATTAAATTTTCCACATACCCCTCCTTCTTCAGCCAGTAGATAACCTAACGCCATATGATTTTGATAAAGAGCCAATTGCATTTGAGTACTTTGCTCAAGTCGCGGGTGGCGCTGTGGGTAAAACCTCAGTGCCTAGGACTTGCTGATCGTAAGGTCAGCGGTTCGAATCCCCGCGGTGGGGTGAGCTCCCGTCGTTCGGTCCCAGCTCCTGCCCACCTAGCAGTTCGAAAGCACCCCTAAGTGCAAATAGATAAATAGGTACCACTTTATAGCGGGAAGGTAAACGGCGTTTCCGTGTGCGGCACTGGTGCTGGCTCACCAGTTGCAGCTTCGTCACACTGGCCACGTGACCCGGAAGTGTCTTCGGACGGTGCCCGCTCCTGGCCTCTTGAGCGAGTTGAGTGCGCAACCCTAGAGTGGGTCACGACTGGCCCGTACGGGCAGGGGTACCTTTACCTTTTTACTTTGCTCAAGCCATCAAATCGAGAGCTTCAGCTGTTTGATTGGTTATAGTTTCTATGACAGACTGTAGATGGATTACATGAGTTAATGCATAAACTGGAGTTCAATATCACCATGATCCATTGGCTGCCCAAGTGGCCGGGCCATATGTTTGGATGATTCGCTCTGAGGGCCAATCATCTCCTTTCCACTTTGGGGAACCTCCGTGAGTAATAATAAATAATAATAATTTTTTTTAATTTATACCCCGTCCTTCCCGGTTCAGAAAACCAGGTTCAGGGCGACTAACAACAAATTTAAAACACTTAATTGTAATACAACATAGAAGCAGCATAAAATATAGTATAAACTGTATTATAGTATAATAACTGTGACAGCTGACTGTTCATGCCTTAAATCGCCATAGAGAGAGACCCCCAATTTATTTCCCATCTCATTGGGCATTAGAAAGAAAGAAGGCAAGATTACTTTCACATAGCATGTCCCAGTCCAACATGCTGGGAGAATAGTGTATGCCGTTTCCCCACATATTCAGTAGTGAACTTGCAAAGCTCTATTGGGATCTCCTCTCTCTCCCAGATTTTTTCGATGAGCTTGTGAAGTTGTTGTGCAAATTCAATTCCGCCCACTGCAAATTCAATTCCTCCCACTTTGAAGACTTCATCAGGTATCCCATCAGGCCCGCTGCCTTTGTTGTTGTTGTTGTTTTTAAAGTATTTTTTATTAAACAATTTCAACATAACAATTATCAATCCAAGTAATCAAATACATTATTTCCCCTCCTTCCCTCCCTCCCTCTCCCTCTCCCCCCCACCAAGGACTTCCCTCAGCTCCCCTGATTTCTCTGCACATATTGTTCTCTGCATGTTATAAAATTGTACATATCCTTGCCTTAGCTATCATGTATTCAACCAATAAATTTGTGGATGTTTATTCAAAACCTGCCAAGGAGTCCAGTTCATTTTGTTGTATTTTTAGGTAATCTGTAAAAAGTTCCCATTCTTCCTTAAAGTCGCAGTTGTCCTTATCACGCAGTTTGTATGTCAATTTAGCTAATTCCGCATAACTCATCAGTTTTTCTTGCCACTGTTCTTTCGTTGGGATTTCCTCATTCTTCCATCCTTGTGCTAGCAAGACTCTTGTCGCTGTTGTAGCATACATAAATAAGTTATTTGTTTTTCTTGGCAGGTCTTGTCCTACAATGCCTAACAAAAATGCTTCTGGTTTTTTTACAAATGTCATTTTAAACATTTTTTTTCCAATTCATTATATATCATTTCCCATTTTTTAAAAAAACTTCTCTACATTCCCACCACGTATGATAAAAAGTCCCTTCTTTTTCTTTACATTTCCAACATATGTTTGACCCAGTTTTGTACATTTTTGCTATTTGTACTGGTGTGATATACCATCTGTACATCATTTTCATATAGTTTTCTTTCAAAAGAGAACAATCTGTAAATTTCAGATCTACTTTCCACAATTTTCCACAGTCCTCAAATTGTATATTATGTCCTATATCTTGTGCCCATTTGATCACGACCGATTTGACCTCCTCGTCTTTTGTTTCCCATTCTAACAGAATACTACAGGTATATGCTTTCTTCAGCAGCTTCACTTCTTCTATAACTTCCTTTTGAAATCTGGAAGTTGTATAACTGAACTTTTTCTTGTTATCTTCCTTATACATCTCATGTAATTGCCTGTAGTGTAACCAACTCTGAAAATTTTCTTTAATTTCCTCATAATCTTTTAATTTCAGTTTCCCTTCTTGATCCCTCAGCAAGTCTCTATATGTAGGCTACTTCCCCTTTTTGCCAAGCAGTTTAAGTAACAAAGCTTCAATTGGTGATAACCACAAGGATGTTTTTTGTTCTATTAAATCTTTATACTGCTCCCACACCCTCATTAGTGATCTCCTGATTATATGGTTGTAAAATCCTTTTTGCACTTTCCCTTTCCCATACCATAAGTATGCATGCCATCCAAATCTATTATTGTGACCTTCCAAATCTAATGCTTCTTCCTTTTCCAGTTTTATCCAGTCCCTCATCCACACTCTTTCTTTTGTATCTGTAAGTATCTTATATTTAATCCTTGGCCTTTTGCCCCCCCCCCCAACAAACTTAGAAATATCCTTTGTTTTTCACTTGGTTAATACACAACTCTCTCAGATTTGGAGATACTGCAAGCTCATCTCTAACTTGGTTTTGCGGAATTTGTGAGAGGAGCTCAGCAGCTACGGGGGAGTTGCGGTTAAGGAGATGTCGGTAATGCTCTTTCCAGCGCAGTGCAATAGCTTCTTTATCTTTTAGAAGTGTGGTACCGTCTGCTGAGCATAGGGGGCATATGCCATGATTTATTGGCCCATAGATGGTCTTTGTGGCTTTAAAGAAACTCTGTGCATCATGAGTATCCCCTAATCTCTTGAGCTTTTTTTTATCCAACAGGTGTTCTTTATTTCTCTGGTTCTTCTTTGAACCTCAGCCTTAGTGTTGGCATTTTTTTTCTTAGTGGCATAGCTTCTATCTCTTTGCCAGATCTGAAAGGACTTCCTTTTCTTGTCCATAATGCGTTTAATCTCACTGTCATTCTCATCAAACCAGTCCTGGTGTTTCTTGGTTTGGTATCCAATAATTTGTTCACAGGCTGCACTAATGGATGTTTTTAGCTTGGCCCAGTGTTCCTCAATGTTATCAGGGAATTCTGAAAACAGATGGTCCTTAAGAGTTGTTTGGAAGCAATCCTGCTTAATAGGATCTTGAAGGGCTTGAGTGTTCATTTTACGCCTTGGTTTCCTTTCTTGAAGCCTGTGTTGAGGTATAATCTTGATAGACATCATGGACTTCGGGTCCGAAGCCTTTCTTTTAGGAATGGTCGGAGATGAGATTAAGAAGGAAGATCAAACCTTGTTTCAATATGCAACGGTAGCAGCCAGGATATTGCTAGCGCAAAATTGGAAAACACCTAACATCCCAACTATCAGAGAATGGCAAATTAAGTTATTTGAGTATATAGAGTTAGCAAAAATGACACAGAAGATCAGGTATCAGAAAAATACAAAACTTATTAATGATTGGAACAAATTTATTTCATACATGGAAACAAATTTAGGAAATATCAAAATCACAGTAGATGTAATATAAAACCTGCGATGAAGAGGTAAAGATGGTAAAAAGACACTGCAGAAGATAACATTGGGATATAACTCAAACCGTGGTGGAGGGAAGTCAGATTAACAATACAGTATGAATTAAGGTTTTCTTATGTGGTTTATTTGTGCTTATGTATTTTGCTGTGGTTTTTTTTTATCCTTTTTGGACTGTTTGTGGTTTTCTTTTTTTGGTGTATTTTATGCTAGAAATAAAATAAAAAGAATTTGGAAAAAAAAGATAGACATCATGGAGTGTATTAACACTGGGAAACAATTTTTTTGTTGCATTGACACCTGCAGTTGTTCTAACCTAATTTTGACGTGCTGTTTTCATATCTGAAGTTGGTTTTGTTCTGTAAGCTCTAGTTTTTTTGCAATTCATGTTTTTTTCTTTTCACCATAAGCTTTGTTTCTCACAATGCAAGAATTCAATATTTTATTAAACACATAGTCAAAGTAGTACAATATGAGTATAAATGTAAGTGACTTATATAGCATTGAACATGACATGTATAGCATTGAAAATGACATGTATATCTATGTAAAGTTGGAGGTATGCAAAAAAATGTATTCCCTTGGGATACACAGTATACTGGGGAACATTTTTTTTTCATTTTCTGTTGCATGAGATTTTTCAACTGTTCTTTAATGTTCTTTCAATGCTGATTTCAAATTTTGAAATTGATTTTTGTGTACGTGCTATAGTTATCTTTCAATTTCCGACTTTTGCCGATATGTCATATTTACACTGGGGATAAGTGAACACTGACACGTTGATCTACCCTAACCACATGGTAATTATTGTTTTGCAAACTTAATTTTTCTTTATTTTTATAGTTTTGTAACCTGAATATTTGTATTTTTCAGATCGGACCATGGCTTCTTCAAGTAGGCAAAAATGTATAAGCGCTAATGGAATGTGGAAAACATCACATTGTTTTGGCAAAAACAGTGTGCCGGGAACAGTACAGCAAGGAGGCTTGGAGGTGGGCTGCAAAACTTTACACAACAATCAGATAAGAGTTGTGAGATGATGCCAAGGACAAGGATATGAGATGCCAAAAACACGCTAAAAACAAGGAGCAAGGAGTTGTGTAATGCCACACATTAAATGAACAAGGTGTATAAATGACAAAGCTCTCCAGCCTCAGTTGCGTGCTGTCGTCTGGTCACCCGTGACTCTTACTGAATCTGGCCCATTCAGTGAAGAGTGGTGAGTATGGGAGGTGTATGGATGCTGTCAGGGAACTGACATCAGAGCGAGAGGCGAAGGGGAGGCTCACAGATTATGCTGACGAAGGACCCAGCAGCAGGGGGAGAAACAGCTCAGTGGAGGGGGAAGCTAATCAGCGCAACACCAGGGAGAAAGGGGGGCAGATGGGGGAATCGGAGAGAGGGCTCCAGGACTCTTCACTGGATATCAGTGAGGAGAGCCCAGGTCCTCCTCTGCCCACACCCTCCCTGCGCAGAAGACTCCCGCGCAGTGAGAGGAGGAGGAGGAGACTGGGTGTCAAACAACTTTTATGTTGGAAGAGGTTCAAGAAACGCCCACTGACGGATTCTGCCAGCGACTGAGGCAGCCGCGATGAGCAAGGGCTGTGCAGTCAGAAAGGTTTAACAAGGCAAATTAGCCTAGAGAGGCACCAGTTTACGCACGAGTAACCCATAGCCATTACAGCAACCCGTCAGTCCCTGAAAGTTGTTCATGCGCAGAAGCAAGCAGGCAGCATCATGAGCAAAACCGGAGAGGCGAACGCCCAGGAGGCAGCAGCTGGAGGGAAAACTCTGGTGGAAAGGAACCGAGAGTTGGAGCAGCATGTGGCCATTCTGACGGCATGGCTGGACAAAAGGCGGTCTCAAGATGCACAGGTCAGGCCCACCCCCATAGCAAGGAAGGTACTGGGACTGGTGCACAAATTTGGGGGGAAGCCGCAGGACTATAGTGCGTTCCGAACGGAAATAGAGTACACTTTGGAACTGCAGCATGAGGATTTTGCAGACGATGCGGCGAGGGTCGCATATATTGTGGGTCACCTGCAGGATGGGGCTAGGGAATGGATCAGGCCCCTTATGGCGACGCAGAATGCTGCCATGCAGGACCTGCGGAAATTCTTTCAGGCGATGGACGCAATGTTTTCCAGTGATGTACAACAAAGTGTGACAAAACGGGAACTGATGAACTGTAAACAGGGGAACCAGTCAGACTACTGGTTTCGCTTTGCTATGATAGTTCACCGCCTCGGGTGGCAACTGGACTCTGAACCCATACAAATGTTATTTGAGGAGGGGTTGTCCCCAACAGTGAAGGATGAGCTTTCCCGTGCACCCCGCCCACAGGGGATGGATCAGCTGACCAAGGCTGTGCTTGCGATTGGCGTACGGCAGGAAGCGCGGGTCCAGGAGAGGCGGGAAGGGAGAGAGCAACGTTGCCATGACTACCGCATTCCTGAAATACCAAGGCAGCCTTCCCCACCAGCGGAGCCAATGGAAATCGATGGGGCACGAGCGCGGGAAATTTCAAGCGCCAGCGAAGGGCGCAAAAAGGAGGGAAAGGATTGGAAAACCACCAAGAAGTGTTTCCTTTGCCAGCGGCCAGGACATTTTGCCAGAGCCTTCCCTCAAAGAAAGGCCTGGCAAGGAATGGTGGGAGCCGCAGGGGGTGAGGAGGAGGTGGTAAAAGAACAGGAACAGGGAAACGGGAATGCTTGGCTGCCACTCAAGGGGCACAGCAGCCAGGCCAGCAACCAGTAAGAGTGCCCCAACCAGACCCCCCCAAGGCGGCAATAGCCATCGAAGTGGTGCTAGAACTCCCAAATGGGCACCCAGTCAAGGTGAAAGGGATGCTGGATTCAGGCAGCTCATGTAATTTCTTCAGCAAAGACTTTGCATTAGAGCACCAGCTCCACTTACTGCCTTTGGATTTTCCCTTGCAAGTGACCACCATTGATGGCAGGGAGCTTCTAGGAGGGGAAGTGACACACCAGACCCCACCAATGAGAATGAGGGTGTCCAGGCACTCGGAGACCATCGCCTTTCACGTCGCCTCACTAGCAGGGCCCAATAATATTAGGAATGAGCTGGCTAGCACAACATGATCCAGTGGTGGCGTGGCATCAGAGGACAGTCACCTTTGGGTCAGCTTACTGCCTGGAACACTGCCTGGGAGGAGAAACCCCAAGGATGAGCGTGGCCAGGGTGGCTGGGATGGCTGTGGAGCGGAAGGGAGAGGTGCCGCTGCAATATACAGATCTGCGGGAGGTCTTCAGCGAGAAGGAGGCAGATAGGCTACCACCCCACAGGCCCTTTGACTGCCAAATCAACTTGCTCCCGGGGGCTCAGCTGCCAGTGGGAAAGCTGTATGCCATGTCGGACAGGGAGATGAAGGAGTTGTGGGAATTTATTGACAAGAACCTGAAAAGAGGCTTCATCAGAGAATCAAAAGCGGTGGGGGGGCAGTCCGGTGTTCTTTGTGGACAAAAAAGACACAAATAAACCCAGGCTCGTTGTGGACTTTAGGGCCGTCAATTTGTTTGTTTTTTTATAGTTTTTTTATTGGTTTTTCACAGTTTTTATAAACACAAACAATACACAACACAAACAAACAAACAAACACACAAACAAACAAACAAACATGTATAGTTTCATATCCTTTTTTCTTAAACCTTACTTCACCGACTTCCCCATACCTCCCCCTTCTACATCCCAATTTCCAAATTTGTTTCAGCAAATCCTAACTGTGATGGGATGATGAGCTGCTTGTGCGTAAAATCGTAGTCCCTCAGAGTTTGCTCAAGTCTACAAACCTCTGTCTGTGACGGAGCCCCTCAAACATGGCTCCTCTAGTCACTGGCAGATTCCGACAGTGGCTGCTTTCGGAATCGCTTCCAACATAAAAGCTCCTTAACGGAAACACGTCTTCTGGACTCACGGCGTGACAGTTTCCGGCGAGGAGTGGGTGTCCCTATGGGAGGTCCAGAAACCTCCCCACTGTTCTCGCTGGAAGTGTCCCTGAGCCATCCCTCCTGCTCACCTTCCCTCAGAGACCCACCTCTCCCCCTGCTGGTTCCTGCTTCAGCTGCTGAGTCTCTCCCAACCTCCGTGAGCCCTTCCACCACCTGTCCTTCCGATGGCAGTTCCCTGACACTAACCCTTGGTTTTATCAAATTTTCCCCTTATTCTATTCTTTTACTTAATCTTTTACAGCTGTAATCCCTTTTTTTCTAAAACCTCAACATTTTAGCATTCATTAATTTTACAATATTTCTTAAGATAAATTTTGAATTTCTTCCAATCTTCATCCGCCGTCTCTTTCCCCTGGTCGCGGATTCTGCCGGTCATTTCAGCCAGTCCCATATAGTCTATCACCTTCATCTGCCATTCTTCCAGAGTGGGTAGATCTTGAGTCTTCCTTAGGGCCGTCAATTTGGTGTCGGAACCCGTGACCTTCCCAATGCCCAGGATTGACGACATTTTAACGCGAGTGAGGAAAGGGAAGATTTTTACCAAGCTGGACCTCAGTGGCGCATACAATTTGATCTGGATGAGGAAGGGGGATGAGTGGAATACCACTATGTTCACACCCCTAGGTGCCTTTGAGTACTTAGTTATGCCTTTTGGATTACAGTCGGGCTCCGCCTGTTTTCAAGCTTCCATGCACCACGTGTTGGGGTCTCTGGTGTACAAGAACTGCGTAGCCTTCTTGGACGACGTCCTAATATATTCGGACAACGAGGAGCAACATGTTAGAGACGTCAGGGAAGTGTTACAACGGTTGCAGAAGCACCAGTTGTGGGTCAAGCTGGAAAAATGTCAGTTTCACACCAGAGAAGTCGAGTTTCTGGGGTACAAGTTGTCTGACAAGGGCCTAGTGATGGACCCAAGCAAGGTGCAGGCAGTGCTGGAGTGGAAGGCTCCCAAAACACGGAAGGACGTGCAGAGGTTCCTAGGGTTCAGCAACTTCTACAGGAAGTTCATCAAGAACTTCGCCCACTTGACAGTACCCATCACGGATTGTCTCAGTAGCAAAAAAAATAATTGTGTGGACAGAGGAGGCCCAACAATCCTTTGAAAAACTGAAGAAGGCGTTTGCATCGGAAGAGCAACTCCTGCACGTAGATCTGGAGAAACCCATGAGGCTAGAGACCGACGCGTCTGACAGAGCCATCGGGGCGGTCCTTTTGCAGCCAGGGAGGAGCAAGCAGGAATGGAAACCGTGTGCATTTTTCTCGAGAAAACTGAGCAAGTCGGAGCAAAACTATACCGTGTATGACCGTGAACTGCTGGCGATCTACGCGGCCTTTTGTCGTTGGCGTCATCTACTAATAGGGGCGCAACAACAGATCCAGGTTTGCACAGATCACAAGAACTTGGAGTACTGGAGGACCGCACGAGTACTCAACCAGAGACAGATTCGATGGGCACAGGAGTTCTCCAAGTTTTTCTTTGAAATCCGATACATGCCCGGAGAGGAAAACGTAAGAGCAGACGCTCTATCGCGTAAACCGGAGTACTTGGAAGGAGAGGGGCCGCCGGAGAAATGACACATGATCCCCGAGGACCGATGGGTGTGTGTGGGAACTTTGGTGGGGAAAAGAGAACTAGCCAGACTGACCAGAAACGACGGGTTCGCGCAAACAAAAATCCGGGAACTGCGAGACAGAAGAGGGACCCAAGAAGGGTTTGAGGAGAAGGAAGGGGTGCTGTACTATAGGGGAGCGCTGTACGTACCGGGGGAGACCCTGAGGGGAAAGGTACTCAAACAACTCCACGACAATCCCACAGTGGGGCACTTTGGACAGCACAAAACCATGATGCTTGTGACCAGGCAGTTCTGGTGGCCCAGGGTGAGGGAGGATGTACGGGAATACGTACGGGGGTGCGACCGATGCCAAAGGGCAAAGGGGGAGCAGACTGCCCCCGCAGGTTTACTGGAACCCTTACCCACGCCGGGAAAACCCTGGGAGGTGGTGTCCATTGATTTCATGACAGATTTGCCCAAGTCCCGGGGGAAAACAGCGGTCATGGTAGTGGTTGATCTACTGACAAAAATGTGCCATTTTATAGCTTGCTCACATGCCGTAACGGCAGAGGAAACAGCCCGGTTGTTTGTGGAGCACATTTTCAGGCTGCATGGCGCCCCCTTGAGGGTTATCTCCGACCGCGGAAAACAATTTACTTCCCGGTTCTGGAGGAAGCTCATGAGCTTGCTGCAGGTCGAGGTGGGTTTCTCGGCGGCGAGACACCCGGAGACCAACGGGCAAGCAGAAAGAGCGAACAGTATACTCCAGCAATACCTACGCTGCTACGTCAGCGAGAGACAGAACGATTGGGTAGAGAAATTAGCGCTGGCTGAATTCGCATACAATAACGTGGAACACGTGTCCACGGGAATGAGCCCATTCATGGCCAACCATGGGTATCATCCCAGGGCCTTCCCGGGTAGTGGGGAGGAAAGCTGGAGCGTAACCGCAGCAGAGCAGTTTGTGGAAGAAATGGAGGCCCTGCGCCAGCAACTTAAGATGAACTTGGAGCGGGCCAAGGAAACTTACAAGAGGCAGGCAGACAAGCACCACAGGGAAGGGGAAACCATACGGGTGGGGGACCAGGTGTGGCTGTCCACCCAAGGGTTACCTTTCAAAGGGGGGTGCAAGAAGTTGCAGCCCAGGCAGCTGGGACCTTTTGAGGTAACACAGCAGGTAAATCCCGTGGCATTTAAGCTCAAATTGCCTGATAGCATGAAAATACACCCGGTGTTCCACAGGTCCCTGCTCTCACCACACAGGGAGGGGCGGAGATTTCAGGGGCAAGAGAAAGAAGTCACCACACACCCGCAGGTAGAAGAAAGGGAACACCATCACAGGGCCACGGAAATACTTGACTCAAGGTGGCGAGGGCGCCAGGTGGAGTATTTGGTAACTTGGGAGGGGGAACCCGGGTCCGAAAACACGTGGGTGCCCGCGGAAGCCTTCGATGACAGGTATCTGGTGGAGGTATTCCACCGCCGGTTCCCGGACAAACCCAAACCCCTAGGGATATTCTGGGAGGAGCAATTTGGAACCACAGACGATGAGGAGGTTTTTGAGGGATTTTCTGACTCAGAAGAGGAGGGAGGAGAGGTTTCGGAGGAAGAAAAATCAGACTGGGAGGGCCACACCGTGGGCAGGTATAAGAGCGGGTGGGAAGCGGGTTTCGAATCCACAGAAGATGGTGACAGTTCCTTCCGGGGGTTCCCCGCCTCGTCGGCCGACGAAGAAGACGAAGTTGGTTCCACAGGTCGGTCCAGGGGTGGAGGGGGTCCTGGGGGGGAGGTGGATGTCAGGGAACTGACATCAGAGCGAGAGGCGAAGGGGAGGCTCACAGATTATGCTGACGAAGTACCCAGCAGCAGAGGGAGAAACAGCTCGGTGGAGGGGGAAGCTAATCAGCGCAACACCAGGGAGAAAGGGGGGCAGATGGGGGAATCGGAGAGAGGGCTCCAGGACTCTTCACTGGATATCAGTGAGGAGAGCCCAGGTCCTCCTCTGCCCACACCCTCCCTGCGCAGAAGACTCCCGCGCAGTGAGAGGAGGAGGAGGAGACTGGGTGTCAAACAACTTTTATGTTGGAAGAGGTTCAAGAAACGCCCACTGACGGATTCTGCCAGCGACTGAGGCAGCCGCAATGAGCAAGGGCTGTGCAGTCAGAAAGGTTTAACAAGGCAAATTAGCCTAGAGAGGCACCAGTTTACGCACGAGTAACTCATAGCCATTACAGATGCCTATATGACTGAGTGCATGTTCCCTGTCTTGTCATGTTTGTTGATCAATAAAGCAATGTTATAGAGAAAATCCAGTATTGGTTGTCTGGGGTTTACTTGTGCCTTCCTAGAGTGTACTGGGTCTCATCTATGCTAAACATGTAAACAGATTAAAAGGACCTAATTGGTCATAACAGGTTTGGGACTGGCTTTTGGAAGATGCCTGTTTGTGAATTTGTTTTGTGTGTGTGTAGATCAGTGCACGATGACCAACGTGCAGTCTTTGCAGTAAGCCTCTATTCTGATGGCCTGAGTAACCATGACAACCAGTAGATTCTTATCTGCTGCAGCCTTCATCCGCCCTCACAGCCATTGTAGCATACCATTATCATCCGCCTGTTCTGCCGTTGAGGACTTACTGGATCATTCTTTGTCTAGCTCCTTTCCTTTGACCTTACCGCCTTGGGTACAGCACACTAAACAGCTGTAAGGCCACTGAGGTTACTTCACAAGTTGGACACAAGAGAGAGCATGAGGGAAATAGCTGAAGGGAACTCCTCTCTATTAAAAATCATCTCTGAGGCCAACACACATACAATTCAGAAAAAGCAGAACATATTGCACCAGGTTAGATTACAGTCTCTCCTGCCAAAGCTCATCTTGCCAGACTGCTGGATGTCAATTTGTCGGGGAGGCTGCAATGTGAGGATGCACTTGGCCCATGGCTCCTTGGCTCATAAGTGGCAGCAGATCCAATGCAAAAGGAAATCTTCATCTTTTACACTTGCAGAAATCTGCACAAATCACTTCTATGAAATGCCTGCTATGTTCCCTGTTGCAACATTATGTACACAGTGCCTTCTTTTCAAATTATTATCTATAAATATTTTTATCATGTATACAAAAGAATAAAAATGTGAACTAAGAAATAAGTGGTGGCGCTCTCGCCAAATTAAATTTTAGGGCCAGAAAGAAATATGGCAGCAGGAACAACTTCAGCACTCACCCAGGCGTGCTGGCCCAATTGTTGAGGTTGGAACTTAACGGGTTAAGTTCTTCCCATGATGCCACACCATTCTGACGTCAATTTTGGAAGCTTGGGAGGAGCTTGGGAAGAGTATGCCAGTCCCACTCGGTACTTTGTGGGGAAAGGATGCAGTTTTGTCATGGCTGCAAATAGTCCTGGAAATTCCTGAGAAATGTTGGAATAAAAGCTGTAAATAGACAAACCTGGACTGTGTGTGTTTGTCTGGAAGCCAAGCTACATGACAGTTTTACACCGCTGTGTAATCTCTGCTACGGCGTGACTGAGAGATCGGAGCAGAGCGTGCGGCAGGAGAAGTGTGCCGGGCAGTAAAGAGCTAATTGAGGATCGTAAATCAATTAGCGGGGGTCGCGCCAGATCAAACAACTTGCACAGGTTATGGATACCCTAAATCACCTATCGTAAAACTGTCACGGAAGAGCTGCCGGGAGCTGAGAAATCTGCGGTGTCTAGCAGAGGAGCACGGAAGCAAGCAAGCAAGCAAGCTGAAAGACGCTGTTGCTGAATGCTGTGGAGCTGTGAGCTGAGAGCAGCAAGGTAACGTTTCTCCACGCCAGAAGAGCTGGTGCTTTCGTAAGTACAGCTTGGGGCCAATTTGGGAGAGCGTGAGAACATGGCAGATGGCCAGGTGGTGATTCAAGCTCCGTTTGAACAGCTTGAGAAACTCACCGCCCAAGCGTGGAATACCTGGGCAAGATGGGTGAGAGCGTGGTTTATAGCCACGGAGGTTTGGGACATTTCCCAGAGGGAACCAGTGCAACTGGTGGACAGAGATGCAGGAAAGCTGAAGTCTGTTTCTCTGGAGGAGAAAATGCAGAGGGAGAAAGCTATGAGAGCTGAGGTCTGCATGTTGAGAGCAGGTGTTCATGCAAATTTGCAACATCACCTGGAAAGCATTGAATCTGCGTGTGGGGCCTGGAGTGTGCTGAAACGTCTGTGTGAAGGCTCAGCAGGAGGCCTAGGGCAGATGGAAGCTGATAGCCTAGAGATGGCTGGAGCCCCTGTTCCTGATGATTTAGCCTCAAGGAGTGCTAGTGAGCAAGTCGGGGGGGCGGAGAGTTACAAAGGCAAGTTTGAAAAGTTTTCCACTGAATCTGCTGGAATGGAGCGGCAGTTCAGGGGGGGCGGATCTGGCAAGGAGTGCTTTTCCGGAAGAAGGAGGGCCAGGCCAGCTGGGAGGAGACCCAGGCAGTGTTTTTCCACTGGGTTTCGTCGGTGCTACGTGTGTGGATCCCACGGTCATTTCAAAAGAGACTGCCCACAGAGAGCAGCTGCACAGGAAGGCTTCAAGGACACCTTCCATGGAAATCAGTCGGGTTTCCATGGGAACCAGTCTGGAAGGGGAGGTCAGCGTGGGAACGCAAGAGAAGGACGAGGAAAACAACGTCAGGAGACTTATCAAATCACGGCTAGTCTGGCGTTGGCTGAAGACAGCCGTGGGACAAGCCAAGAGCTAAGTTTTGTTATTGACTCTGCAGCTAATCGCAATTTGATTACAGAGACACCTGCTGTCGAGAGGTGGAACTGCACGGCAATTCCTGCCGGGAAAACTGTACTGTTTGCAAATGGACAGAAAAGAAATATGACTAATGCTGTAAATTTGCATTTTTGTATTTTACAGGAAACGTTGGAGTGTTGTACTGTTCCTGGGATGCAACACTGTCTTTTATCTGTGCCTTATTTACTGAAAAAGGGATTTACGGTTTGTTTTCAGGGTGATGTGTGCACGATCTCCAAAGGAGGGAGGATGCTTGCCAAGGTTAAAAAGGGGCAAAATGATCTCTTCATTCTTAAAACGTCTCTGGAGGGTGGTGGGAAGGTTGAGAAAGCACAAGCACTGCGTGCTACAATTCCCAATCATGATTCATGCGTACATGCTTGGCATACACGTACAGCTCATAGTTCTCTTGAAGAACTACAGGTGCTGCCAGAAGTTTCCAATGGTTGTAAGATCTCAGAATGTGGACATGCTGTAAATTGTGAAACTTGCAAACTGGCAAAGGTAAAAGGATGCAGTTATCCAAAGGTTGAAAGGATAACCACTAGGCCTTTTGAACTGGTTCACATAGATTTGTGGGGTCCTGTAAAGGAACCAAGTCTGGGAGGGTCAAGGTTTCTGCTCTCGATGCAGGAGGATTTTACTCAGAATTCCTGGATACATGGCCTCAAATCCAAGGATGATGCAGCACAGCTGATCAAAGGGTGGATTGAGGGGGTGGAACAAAGGTTTTCCACCAAAGTGCAAGCTGTCACAAGTGACAGAGGAGCTGAGTTTACAGGTTCTGCTTTGCAGAAGTACTTTCACAAGAAAGGGATACGTCACACAGTGACTTCACCCAATCAGAGGGGAGTGGCAGAGCGGAAGTGTCAGGCTCTGGTTAAAACTGCACAGGTGTTGCTGGAAGACTCTGGGTTACCTCCAAGGTTTTGGCTGGAGGCAATCAAGTATGTAAGCTTCACCTGGAATCGCACCTACAATTCCATGGTAGGGGACACACCATTTGGGCTGTTGCATGGCAGGAAACCCCAGATTCATTTTTTGCGTATGTTCGGGTCACGTGCGTCTGTGCCGGTACCTGCTGCTTTGCAGGGGCCAGATGGATCCAAGTTCCGAAAAATGATCTTCTGTGGGTATGAGCCAACAGCGAGTGCATGGAGATTTGCATTTCCATCAGGTGATCAGAGTAAGTTACTGATCAGTAAACACGCTGAGTTCTATGAGCAGGATAAAAAGACACAAGCTGCTGTCAAGCGTGATGTTCTTTCAGAGTGTCTCTCAGAACAGGAAGATTATGAGGGGGAGGAAGAAGAAGCTGAGTCTGATGATGACGATCAGGTAACTGACCAAAGTCAGGAACAGGAGGAGGTATCGGTAGTTTCTCCACAAGATGTAAGGAGAACACCCAAAAGCGAGCCCAGTTCTCCTGTGAGTGTAATGGAGAGGATTCGAAAACGTTTTAAGTCAGAGGGGGAATCCCGTGATGCTGAGGACACATTTCCTGGTGGCAGTGAGTCAGAGGTAACATCTGAGTTTATGCCCAGAAGGTCTAGTCGCACAACAAAGGGCATTCCACCTGAAAGATACCAGGCAACATGTGCGTGGGCGAGATTCGCACAGTGTGATTCTGGGAGTGTTGAAAGGGTTCAACAGGTGCCTGGGAAAGATGCTGGGAAGGAGCACAAGGCAAAGGGTAAGGTGTTGAGCTCAAAAAGGTCTTGTCAGAAGGTGCAGCAAGGGGGGGTGTTGAGGTTGGAACTTAACGGGTTAAGTTCTTCCCATGATGCCACACCATTCTGACGTCAATTTTGGAAGCTTGGGAGGAGCTTGGGAAGAGTATGCCAGTCCCACTCGGTACTTTGTGGGGAAAGGATGCAGTTTTGTCATGGCTGCAAATAGTCCTGGAAATTCCTGAGAAATGTTGGAATAAAAGCTGTAAATAGACAAACCTGGACTGTGTGTGTTTGTCTGGAAGCCAAGCTACATGACAGTTTTACACCGCTGTGTAATCTCTGCTACGGCGTGACTGAGAGATCGGAGCAGAGCGTGCGGCAGGAGAAGTGTGCCGGGCAGTAAAGAGCTAATTGAGGATCGTAAATCAATTAGCGGGGGTCGCGCCAGATCAAACAACTTGCACACCAATGAGGGGTGGACATGCTAACCTGAGACACCAGCAAGCCAAATTCTCATGGTGAGCTGTTTGCATGTGACAAGGCACATGTCAGGACACTCGCCCCAGGGGCATGTGATTTAACTGTGGCCACAGCCAGGCCTGTTTCACCTCTAAAAGATAAGTTTCTCTACATGCCGTACAAATATACACTACACCCAACATTTACAGTGTGTGATTTCTTGAAGTTTACAGCACAGGAAGCAGGCTGCCTAACTCTCCATGATATAGAAAACAATCACTCAAAATGCATTATCTTTCAGGCAGATGACCTTGCAATCCAGGAAAAGGCTGTGGAGCAAGGTACACCAGCAGCCACAATAAAAGGTTCTGAGTATACGGGAGGGACTGTGGGGCTACTGCATTGTCCTCTGTCGCTTGGCATCAAGGGGGGCCTAGATTTCCAGCAATTCATCTGAGGCCTTCACTTTCATTGCTGGATCTTTTGGCCAGCTCTTGGACAGGTTTAGCCTGTGTAGGAAGGAATGGCTTTAGGGAAGAGGAATCCTGAGATACTGGCAAGGGCCATGCCTCACTGTTTCCTGGAGCAGGAGCACCAGCTGAGTATTGCCAGGTATGTCGTCCAGGAGCTCCATGCAACTCAGATGCTGCACTCACCTGTCCTTGTTTGGCTCTGCTGGACTGCCATGGGCTTCAAGATCTTCTTAGCATCACTTGCATAGCAAGGAACATTGTATTTGGCACTGGAGGTCTTGATGATGGCACCTCTTTTCTGAGCATCTTGAATCAAAGCATTCCAATCTTCATTTTCCTACAATGGTTTTTATTTTATTTTAAGAAACAATAAATTATTAGGACAGGAGACTGGGCAGGTGCGGTAGTGACGGTTTATAAGCAAGAGTTGGGAAAATTCATGGATTCGAAGTTAATCCTGCTGCCTCAAAGTAGAGGCTGTTGTAGCTTGCTCCCAGTTCTCTTTTCTTCGAAGGCAGGGACAGGAACCTGGTGACCAAATCAGTCCCCCCCCCCCAGCATTCCCAGTCAGCCCACCACCCTTCAACTTGTCAATCCCACCTGCTCCCTCTAAGGAGATTCTTCTAACTTCTGTTGCACTGCAGGAGAGGGCGAGTGTGATTGTGTGGGTCTCTGGCTCCATCTGCTTTTGGAGTATGCCTCTCAACAGCATTCCACAAGGAAAAATGGAGGAGACCTTAGCTTGAAAAAGACTGGCTAAATTAATCTGAAATACTAAAGACCACTAATAATGGGTGTCAGTAGAAATTAGGACACAGAACTTCCTTTGGATTGCACTCACTGGTAAACAGTGGCTTCTGAGCACACAACAGAGAATCCCTCCAATTCATTTGTACATAGGCTACAATTATCCTTCCCTCCTCACTGCAGCTATAGAACCACCAGTGACAGAGAAACAAGTATTGTTTAATGCAAGTCCACTAACAACTCTGCCACTTTACAGGAGCATCAGCAAACCACCATCACCAGGACTTCCAAATGGATAAATCTGGATTGGAGGCCCTCTAGTGGCAAAGTCATTGCAGTACAAGACTGACAAAAGTGACCATAATAAGACTGAGTGCATACGTATGTGAGTGATTGTGATTTCACACAGAAAAGTGGCAGGATGGGAAAGAGGGTGCTGAGGTCTCCCCCACTCCACTTACTTTTCTCCCGACAGGGCTCACTCCCAGTCCAAGAGCCTGACTGGGAGAAAAGTGTCAGGATAGAGAAGAGTCTGATGGCGCAGAAGCAACTGACATGGTAGAGAACCTGATCCCTTTCTCCGCTTGAAATAAACCCTCCCCACCACACAGTTTGGCATTTTAAAACACTGAGACGAGTGGAGAACTTCTGTGGCCCTCTATATGCTGCTTAACTACATCTCCCACCATCCCTTGACCATTGGCTATGCTGGCTGTGGCTGATGGGAGTTGTACAACATCTGTAGGGCTGTAGGATTCCCAGTCCCTGCCCTTACAGCCTCTCACGAACAACCTTGGTGGATCAGATCAAATGGTCCACCCCCTGAAGTGCCATGCTTGGTCTTGCATGAAAAATAGCAGTGGTGGGGAAGCTGTGTTGTTGGGTTCCAATTCCCACCAGCCCCAGCCAGCATAGCTAAAGGTCAGAAGACGGGAGTTGTAGTCCAGCAACACTGGGAGGCAACAGAGCTTCCTTAGCTCTGGAATATAGTATTGCCAGTTTAAGCTCAATTGTGGAAAGACCTAAAGTAACCTAATTGTTTTATAATTTATGAAACCTGAGTTTCAGGTTCCTCTGGGCACCCACAAGCGACAGGGCCTTCTCAGTGGTGGCTCCCTCTTTGTGGAATGCCCTCCCTGGGGAGCTATGCCTTTCTCCCTCATCATTGCCTTTCAGGAGGCATTTGAAAACATGTTTGTTTAGCCAGCACTTTTGGTGGTTGAAGAACACTGTTCCTAGCAATGCTGAGATCACTGGATGAGAGAAAGCCCCCCCCCCCCCGATTTTTAATCGTAGCTGTTTTTAGAATGCTTTAACATTTATTCTGTGTGTGGCATGTTTACTACACTGGGCTCATTTGGGCAGAACATAAATTCAATAAATAAGCAAATGCTGCTGTAGTAAAGTTAGTGTTTGTGTAGAAACTATTCTTTGGTCAAGCAACGAGAGTGAGGCCTTGTGGGTAACCAGCAAGCCACAAGGACCATGGGAAATAAGTTCTGTCCCTTTAACCCCAGACTAACAGGCTCCCAGGGTGTGAAAGCTTTATTATGGGAAAGGAAGACCCTTGATTTAATGGAAGGTTTAGCACCTGGGTCCGAAGCTATCTGCATTCCCTTAGTGATCTTATCTGGCTTGATTGCCTGGGAATGCGCATCTGTAGACACCCCATGGAAGGGAGGAACCCTTTGATTTAGGCTCTGGGTTTTTAATTGACCCAGCTGCTAGAAGTTAGATTGATTAGCCTGCAAGCCGGTCATTGGAGAATTTGAAAAATAAAGAGTTATGATTGGTTCTGGGGGTTCCGACCCACGTGCAAATCGGGGATAAGAGATCTGGGAAATGGCTGGAAAAGCGCGCTCTGCAATCCGCAAAACGCCTGGCTGCTGAAGTTCCATCTAAGTGGCTGTCCTTACATCCTTTGTGATGGAGAATTGCGAAAGCTTTTGAGTGCGGACTTGAAAGGACTCTAACTATTCTCTCTTTGTTTCGATGTGAGTATGTAAGTTTTCTTGCCTTGTAACTTACAAAGGAAGTGCCTGCTAATTTAGCATGTTTTCTTATGTCCTTTTAAAATAAATTTTAAAGAAAGAAACTGTTTTTGGTTTGTGTGCCTTTCCGGGGGAAAAGCTAATTCCTAGCCTTACGCTTAGTTACGCTCTACCGTAGAATTTCTGTCTGCAGGTCTGTGGATACAGCCTGTGGAGGGGGGATAACCAGCAATAACGGGGCACAGCCTTCTCCCTGGGTTGTGGCTCTGGGTTCCCCGGGACAAAGGGAGTGGTGGCAGCCTTACCGGTGTTATTTTGTCCTGTTCTGTAAAAAGTAAACACGCCTGCTAGCCCTGCTCAAGAAACCTGGTCTGGCCGGAGAGCAGAGACAGGTGAGGGAGGAGCAAGTGGCTGGGGGCGAAGCTTTACCACAGCTGCCCAATATTTTCCCTAACACTGTTGGTTCAAAATACATAATTACTTACGACACCTTTTGGCCAGCCTGATGCTTTCCAGATGTTTTGAACTACAACTCCCACTTGCCACAGCCAGCAGAGCCAACGTGTGCCCTCTTTTGCAAGTGTGGGCAGAGGGCCCAATCTATACAGGGTACTGTGCTCAGAAAATCCTGTGGGCACCCCTGAATCCTGTTATGCTCTCCTTCCAAACAACCCTATGAAGTAGGCTTGATTTATAGCTTTTGGAGGTGATATGGGGAGTTTGTGTGTGTGTATAAATCCAGGTGTCTTTGGGCCAAGCCCAGGACACCACCATTAACCCTCCACAAAGGTGTTTATTTCTTCTTCCACGTACCATGAGCGTTTGCAGGTGTCCAAGGATGAAGAGACTGTACTTGGCTCGGGTGATGGTGATATTCAGTTGCTGCAGACTCTTCAGAAACCTAGAGGCGGTGGGAAACCCTGTATGTAAGGCTGGCTCAGGATGGGCAGCTATGTGCACAGTGCCCTACTAGCTACCACTGTGGGGTTCAACTAAATCCCTGTTTAAATTTCAAAGGCATTAAAAAAGTTTCAGGCATTCCCACCAAGGAGGAATAAATCTTAAAATCAGTCCATGCTCTGCTTTTGCAATTTCAGCTGCTCCCTACCCGCCACCATGTGGCTTCCAAGCGCAGACACCCCCACCACCATAAAAAAAAAACACATGTGGAAAGGAAGTGGGCTGGTGGTGGAAACCAGCTTCATTCCATGTCAGGACCTTCAGCTGCCTATCCAGCACAACCTGTTGGTGGAGTACAGTGGTGCCTCGCAAGACGAAAAGAATCCGTTCTGTGATTCTCTTCGTCTAGCGAAGCAAGCCCATTGAAGGATTAGCGGATTAGCGCTATTAGCGCCTTTTAGTGGCTTATCTGCTGATCAGATCAGCTGATAAGCGGCTTAGCGGCTTAGAAAAAGGGGGGAAAGGGAAAAAAACCAGCAGAAACTCGCAAGACATTGTCGTCTTGCAAAGCAAGCCCATAGGAAATTCGTTTTGCGAAGCACCTCCAAAACTCTTTCGTCTAGCGAGTTTTCCATCTTGCGACGCATTCGTCTTGCGGGGCACCACTGTAATACTATTAGTTGTGATTCAGGTGACTTGAAAAACAGAAATGCATCGTTAGCACAACAGTGAAATTTTTTCTCCTTCTAACCCCCCCCCCAACTTTTAAATAAAATAATAAAAAGAAGTCCAACCCTGCTTGCCTGATTTCAGCCCCTTGTGAGTTATTCCTGACCTGCTCTCGACTCCCACCTTGACACTTGAACAGCAGTTCTTCTGGGGCGCATCTAAAAGCACTGGACCCATCGAAGCCAGGAGCCCTCTGATAGGGGCTCCCCATTTTGTGACCCATCTGAAGCTACAGAAGAGGAGAGGCAAGAGGGTGTCTGCACTCTGCCCTCCATTCTGCCCCAAAGCCCAATGCTTCCTTCTGGCCTTGCCAACCCCTCAACTTCCCTGCACCTCCCAGATATATAGTTCAGTTGTAAGCTGACAAAGTGCCCCTCACCTTCAACACACACTGCACCTCCACTTACAATATGAACTTCTGGCTTCAAGATCTGGCTTTTATTGTGTGCTACCCTAGACTGCCATTTGGATTCTTAGATCACGGACTGCAGTTTCTTGAAGATGGACTTCTGGCAAGTGATGGGCTGCACCTCACAACGGTTGGGAGAAATGTTTTTGCCAAAAATCTCAGAAACCTCATCAGGAGGGCTTTAAACTGACTAATGTGGGGGAGGGAGACAGTGCTCCTGAAGGTAGGAGTCTATCAATTAATGAAGATGATCATCCAAATGTCATAGACCAAATGGAGCAAACAGCACGCGGACCTAGTGGTGGGAGGAAAAAATCCTTAAATAAGAGACACGGGGGAATGATTAATGGACTTCAATGTCTGTACACTAATGCGCAAAGCATGGGAAATAAACAAGATGAGCTTGAGCTCTTGGTACAGCAAACTAAATATGACATAATAGGCATCACTGAAACCTGGTGGGATAAGTCCCACGATTGGAATGTAATAATGGGGGGATACAATCTATTTCAGAGAAACAGACCAGACAAGAAAGGAGGAGGAGTGGCGTTATATGTCAGGGATGTGTATACCTGTGAAGAGATCCAAGATTTAGAACCTCAAAGCCAAAGTGAGAGCATTTGGGTCAAAATTAAGGGAGAGAAGAATAACAGAGACCTCATTGTGGGAGTTTACTATAGATCCCCAAGCCAAACGGAGGACATAGATGATGCCTTCCTGGAACAGATGGCCAAGCATGCAAAAGGAAGGGAGATAGTAGTAATGGGGGACTTCAATTACCCGGATATTTGTTGGACGTCAAACTCAGCCAAGAGCATAAGGTCAAACAGATTCCTCACTGGCCTTGCAGACAACTTCATTGTCCAGAAAGTGGGAGAAGCAACAAGAGGAACAGCCATTTTAGATCTGGTCCTAACCAATGTTGATGACCTGGTTAGTGGGGTAGATGTGGAAGGATCATTAGGCGCGAGTGATCATGCTCTTCTGAAGTTTACTATACAGCGGAAAGGAGCAGCCAAGCATACTAGGACTCAATTTCTTGACTTTAAGAAAGCCGACTTCATAAAACTTAGGGAAGTGCTGGGTGAGATCCCATGGACAGCAATACTAAAAGGAAAGGGAGTTCATGATGGCTGGGAGTTTGTTAAGAGGGAGATAGTAAAAGCACAATGTCAGGCAATACCAATGAGACGGAAACATGGAAGGTGCCTAAAGAAGCCAGGGTGGCTATCTAAAGAACTTTTAACTGAATTAAGATTAAAAAAGGATGTGTACAAAAAATGGAAAAGGGGGGAAACCACCAAAGAGGAATTCAAACAAATAGCCAGCACGTGTAGACACAAAGTCAGAAAAGCTAAAGCACAGAATGAACTCAGGCTTGCTAGAGAGGTTAAAGGCAACAAAAAAGGCTTTTATGGGTATGTTCGTAGCAAAAGGAAGAACAAAGAAACAGTGGGGTCACTCAGAGGAGAAGATGGTGAAATGCAAACAGGGGACACAGAAAGGGCTGAACTCCTCAATGCCTTCTTTGCCTCAGTCTTCTCCGATAAAGAAAACAATGCCCGACCTGAAGAATTTGGAGCAAATGATTCAGCAAAGGAAGCACAGCCCAGAATAACTAAGGAGATAGTACAAGAATATTTGGCTAGTTTAGATGTATTCAAGTCTCCAGGGCCAGATGAACTGCACCCAAGAGTATTAAAAGAACTGGCAGATGTGATCTCAGAACCACTGGCAGTCATCTTTGAGAATTCCTGGAGAACAGGCGAAGTCCCGGCAGACTGGAGGAGGGCAAATGTTGTCCCTATTTTCAAAAAGGGGAAAAGAGAGGACCCAAATAATTACCGCCCAGTCAGTCTGACATCAATAGCAGGGAAGATTCTGGAACAGATCATTAAGCAAACAGTCTGTGAGCACCTAGAAAGGAATGCTGTGATCACCAATAGTCAGCATGGATTTCTGAAAAATAAGTCATGTCAGACTAACCTGATCTCGTTTTTTGACAGAATTACAAGCCTGGTAGATGAAGGGAACGCAGTGGATGTAGCCTACCTTGATTTCAGCAAGGCATTTGACAAGGTGCCCCATGATATTCTTGTAAAGAAGCTGGTAAAATGCGGTCTTGACTATGCTACCACTCAGTGGATTTGTAACTGGCTGACTGACCGAACCCAAAGGGTGCTCATCAATGGTTCCTCTTCATCCTGGAGAAGAGTGACTAGTGGGGTGCCACAGGGTTCTGTCTTGGGCCCGGTCTTATTCAACATCTTTATCAACGACTTGGATGATGGACTCAAGGGCATCCTGATCAAATTTGCAGATGACACCAAACTGGGAGGGGTGGCTAACACCCCAGAGGACAGGATCACACTTCAAAACGACCTTGACAGATTAGAGAACTGGGCAAAAACAAACAAGATGAATTTTAACAAGGAGAAATGTAAAGTATTGCACTTGGGCAAAAAAAATGAGAGGCACAAATACAAGATGGGTGACACCTGGCTTGAGAGCAGTACATGTGAAAAGGATCTAGGAGTCTTGGTTGACCACAAACTTGACATGAGCCAACAGTGTGACGCGGCAGCTAAAAAAGCCAATGCAATTCTGGGCTGCATCAATAGGAGTATAGCATCTAGATCAAGGGAAGTAATAGTGCCACTGTATTCTGCTCTGGTCAGACCACACCTGGAGTACTGTGTCCAGTTCTGGGCACCACAATTCAAGAAGGACACTGACAAACTGGAACGTGTCCAGAGGAGGGCAACCAAAATGGTCAAAGGCCTGGAAACGATGCCTTATGAGGAACGGCTAAGGGAGCTGGGCATGTTTAGCCTGGAGAAGAGGAGGTTAAGGGGTGATATGATAGCCATGTTCAAATATATAAAAGGATGTCACATAGAGGAGGGAGAAAGGTTGTTTTCTGCTGCTCCAGAGAAGCGGACACGGAGCAATGGATCCAAACTACAAGAAAGAAGATTCCACCTAAACATTAGGAAGAACTTCCTGACAGTAAGAGCTGTTTGACAGTGGAATTTGCTGCCAAGGAGTGTGGTGGAGTCTCCTACTTTGGAGGTCTTTAAGCAGAGGCTTGACAACCATATGTCAGGAGTGCTCTGATGGTGTTTCCTGCTTGGCAGGGGGTTGGACTCGATGGCCCTTGTGGTCTCTTCCAACTCTATGATTCTATGATTCTATGATTTCTTCCAGGCAGTTTGACAGAAGGGCACATACACACAGTTTTTGGGTTGTGGGACAGGCAGGAACTTTCACATCCTGCTATTTTTTTCTGGAAGAGCCAGAAGAGTTGCTACCACTGGTTAGAGGCCCCCTCTTCTCCCCCCCCCCAGCTAGACACAGTGGAAGCCCCCTCCCAGATTCGCCAACATAAGGAATTGTAAATTCATTGGGATAAGGGAGGTGAAATGAGGAAGCTAACACAGCCTTGGCCCTGCCAGAGTGCCACACTTTGGGAACTCCTCTCATAAGATCCCTTATGGGCATCACAGGTGGTCAAGAGTGGAGTACAAGACCACCATAGGGGCTCCAACACCCCTTGTTCCAACCTTGAATTGTGGACAGTGGCCCACATACTTGACCACCCCAAGGATCACATCTTAAGTGTCAGAATTGCCAAGTTGAGGCACCTCAGTTGTCACCTCACACTATGACAGCAAAGTCTTACCCAACTGATCCTTGCATGCTGTTCACTCGAACACAGGACACAATGATACAGTCCTTCTCACGGCCCTGGAACCCATCCACAAGGTCAACTTCCCCGACTCTGTAGAGAAAAGGAATGTCGTATGGTGCCATCCTAAATACACTTCTCTCTTTACCACCACCACTCATCCCCAAAAGAGAGGTGAAACTGATTGAGAAGGAAACAAACCACACTTTTATGAAGTTAAAGAAAACTCCACACTTCTTGTCTGAAATAGAAAACTATGTAAACAGTGAGAGAGCAAGCGAGGGAGCACATGGTAGATTGGAGAGATTACTTGAGTCAGTAGGTGGGCTGTTGCGCCTCACTTTTCTCATATGTAACATGGGAATATAATCTGTATTTTACACACTGCTGTTGCAAGAACAAATGAGATGGGGGGGGTTGTGGGAATGTTAAGCATAGTAGGAAAGGATATATTGAATAAGTATTATCCTTCCTTCACTCATGCTAGTAAGTGATGTAGCAGAGCAGATTCCCCTCAATATACCTGGAAGCTAGCTTGCGGATTCATTTGAATCTCTTAGTTAAGATGATTATGGGCACCACTCTGGGCGGCTGCCAACAGATTAATAACAGAATAAAACATCAAACATTAAAAACTTCCCTAAACAGGGCTGCCTAAAGATGTCTTCTAAACGTCAGATAGTTGTTTATTTCCTTGACATCTGATGGGAGGGCGTTCCACAGGGCGGGCGCCACTACTGAGAAGGCCCTCTGCCTGGTTCCCTGTAACCTCACTTCTTGCAATGAGGGAACTGCCAGAAGGCACTCGCAGCTGGACCTCAGGCTGAATGATGGGGGTGGAGACACTCCTTCAGGGATACAGGGCCAAGGTCAATTAGGGCTTTAAAGGTCAACACCAACACTCTGAATTGTGATTGGAAACATACTGGGAGCCAATGTAGGTCTTTCAAGACTGGTGTTATATGTCCAAAAAAATTCTCTCCCTAGAGTTATAGAAAAGATTCAAAAGTTGGGGAAGTGGCAGGATTTAAAGTAAATAGGAATAAAACTAAATTATTAGTCAAAAGTTTGAAGGAAGAAGAGAAAAAAGAGTTGGAGCAAAATATCGAGATGAAAGTCCATAAAAAGGTCAAATATTTAGGGATATGGTTAACATCAAGAAACATAAATATTTACAAAGATAATTATGAAATAGTGTGGCTCAAGATAAAAAGAAATTTAGAAATATGGAGCAGAATGAACCTCTCCCTGCTAGGAAAAATAGCAGCGGTAAAAATGAATGTTTTGCCAAAAATGCTATTTCTGTTCCAGTCAATCCCAGTAATGGCAGAAGGAAATTTCAAAGTTTATTGGGGGGGGGGGGGCAAAAGGCCAAGGATAAAGTATAAGTTACTTACAGATACAAAAGAAAGAGGTGGTTTTGCCTGCCCTCCCATACCTTAAATTGTATTATGAGGCTGCATGTTAGGTATGGATTAGGGACTGGATAAAGCTGGGAAAGCAAGAAGCATTGGATTTGGAAGGTCATGATAATAGATTTGGATGGCATGCATATCTATAGTATGGGAGAGGAAAAGGACATAAAGGATTTTATAATCATATAACTAGGAAATCATTAATGAGGGTTTGGGAAAGATATAAGATTTAGTAGAACAGAAGACACCTTGGTGGCTCTCAGCACTTGAAGCTTTGCTGCTCAAGCCACTTGGTAAAAAAGGAAAATGGCTTACATACAGTGATTTACTAAAGGACCGAGAAGGAAAATGGAAGCTAAAAGAGTATGAGGAAATAAAAGATCATTTTCAGAGTTGGTTACATTACAGGCAATTAAACGAGATGTACAAAGAAGACAACAAGAAAGGATTTAGTTATACTACTTCTAGATTTCAAAAGGAAGTGATAGAAGGGAAAGTAAAGTTGCTGAAGGGTGCTAGAATGGGAAACAAAAGATGAGGAGGTGAAATCGGTCATGATCAAATGGGCACAAGATATAGGACATAATATACAATTTGAAGATTGGGTTAAATTGTGGAGAATAGATTTAAATTTTACAGACTGTTCTCTTTTGAAAGAAAATTATATGAAAATGATGTATAGATCGTATAGAACACCAGTACAGATTGCAAGAATGTATAAAACCGGGTCAAATGTATGCTGGAAGTGTAAAGAAATAGAAGGGACTTTTTACCATATGTGGTGGGAATCTAGAGAAATTAAAAAATTTTGGGAAATGATATTTAATGAGTTGAAGAAAATGTTTAAATTAACATTTGTAAAAAAACCAGAAGCACTTTTGTTAGGGATTGTAGGGAAAGACCTGCCAAGGAAAAGAAAGGACTTATTTATGTATGTAACAACAGTGGCAAGAGTCTTGATTGCACAAGGATGGAAGAATGAGGAAATCCCAACGAAAGAACAGTGGCAAGAAAAACTGATGAGTTATGCGGAATTAGCTAAATTGACATACAAACTGCGTGATAAGGACAACTGCGACTTCAAAGAAGAATGGGAACCTTTTACAAATTACATAAAAAAACAACAAAATGAACTGGACTCCCTGGCAGGTTTTGAATAAACATACACAAATTTATTGAGGGATAACATAGAATATAGATAATATAAGGACGTATGGAGCTGAGGGAAGTCGTAGGGGGAAGGGAGGGAGGGAGGGTTTGTTGGGGAGGTGGGAGGGAAAAATGGGGGGATAAGGAAGATGATTTGTTTTGATAATTTGCTATGTTGAAATTGTTAATAATTTTTTTTAAAGGAAAGGAAAGGGGGAAAGGGGGAAAGGGGGAAAGGGGGAAAGGGGGAAAGGGGGAAAGGGGGAAAGGGGGAAAGGGGGAAAGGGGGAAAGGAGAAAGGAGAAAGGAGAAAGGAGAAAGGAGAAAGGAGAAAGGAGAAAGGAGAAAGGAGAAAGGAGAAAGGAGAAAGGAGAAAGGAGAAAGGAGAAAGGAGAAAGGAGAAAGGAGAAAGGAAAGGAGGAAGGAAGGCTGGTGTTATATGCTCCTGACATTCTGGATTAACTGCAGTTTCCGGGTCACCTTCAAAGGTAGCCCCACGTAGAGCGCATTGCAATAGTTCAAGCGGAAGATAACTAGAGCATGCACCACTCTGGCGAGACAGTCCGCGGGCAGGTAGGGTCTTAGCCTGCGTACCAGGTGGAGCTGGTAGACAGCTGCCCTGGACACAGAATTAACCTGTGCCTCCATGGACAACTGTGAGTCCAAAATGACTCCCAGGCTGCGCCCCTGGTCCTTCAGGGGCACAGTTACCCCATTCAGGACCAGGGAATCCCCCACACCCACCCACCCCCTGTCCCCCCAAAACAGTACTTCTGTCTTGTCAGGATTCAACCTCAATCTGTTAGCCGCCATCCATCCTCCAACCACCTCCACGCACTCACACAGGACCTTCGCCGCCTTCACTGGTTCTGATTTAAAGGAGAGGTAGAGCTGGGTATCATCTGCATATTGAAAGACACCCAGCCCAACCCCCCGATGGTCTCACCACAGTGACTTCATATAGATGTTAAAAAGCATGGGGGATAGGACGGAACCCTGAGGCACCCCACAAGTGAGGGCCCAGGAGTCTGAACACTCATCCCCCACCACCACTTTCTGAACACGGCCCAGGAGGAAGGAGCGAAACCACTGTCTAACAGTGCCCCCAGCTCCCAGCCGCTCTAGACGGTCCAGAAGGATGTCATGGTCGATGGTATCAAACGCCGCTGAGAGATCCAGCAGAACTAGGAAACAGCTTTCACCTCTGTCCCTAGCCCGCCGGAGATCATCAACCAGCGTGACCAAGGCAGTTTCAGTCCCATAATGAGGCCTGAATCACAAATGGAAGGGATCCAAATGGTCCGCATCCTCCAGGCGTGCCTGGAGTTGTTCCGCAACCTGTTGGGAAACGCCTTGGGGATGCCTGCAAGCCCCCGTATCTCCGAGCATCCTCTGATGTGTGCAGTACTTGAAAAGGCATCTCCCTTCTTCTCCAGGGAACTCAGCGACATATACCAGCTGGCATATGCACACTAATCTTCTGGCATAACACAGCAAGAAGCATGAAACAACATAGATCTAATCTACTATTTATTTACACACTATATACAGACTACAGCATAATGGCGTACATTCTCTCCAACTCCAAGATAACAGAAGAAGTAAAGTACAGTCCAAAGTACCGTATTTTTCGCTCTATAACACGCACCCGACCATAACACGCACGTAGTTTTTAGAGGAGGACAATCCGTAGGCATGCCACCCGTAGGCATTCCCTCCATAACACGCACAGACATTTCCCCTTAATTGTTAGGAGGAAAAAAGTGAGTGTTATGGTGCAAAAAATACGGTACATACAACGAAAGAGAGATAAGGCTGTCTTCCGTTCCCACAGTCTTCTCAGACAGGCATGTGATTTACAACAATCTCAAATGCAGCATCGGTGGAGTGAAATGCTAACACAACCACCCGCTCAATCACCTTGCCCAAGAATGGAAGTTTTGAGACTGGGCAATAGTTGGCCATATGGGCCGGGTCCAAATATGATTTTTTAAGAAACGGTTTGATAACCGCCTCTTTCAGTGGGTTCCGGAAGGCTCCCTCACGGAGGGAAGCATTCACCACCCTGCAGAGCCCATCGCCCAGCCCTTCCCGGCTCGCTTTTATCAGCCAGGATGGGCAAGGATCAAGGAGACAGGTGGTTGGTTTCAGTCGCCCAAGCAGCCTGTCCACATCCTCGGAGGTAACAGATTGGAATTGATCCCACGCAACTTGACTAGACAGGACTCTAGCACTCTCCCGCCCCGGCCCTGCTCCCATGGTGGAGTCTACTTCTTTCCGAATCTGAGTGACTTTATCTTTCCTGGTGTCCACTTTAATCCCTCTTAAAAGAATAAAGACACAAGAGTCTTTCTGAGTAAAGTAACAAAAAGTTTATTCACATTTCAGTTCATGATTTGATCCCTGAAAGGCAGACTTTATTTGGTAGTTACATAAAGAAACAGTGAGTTTGTAGTGAAGTTAGGAAATTTCAGTAGACAAACTTTGGTCAAGCTGAGGGAAAGCATTGTGGGAAAACCAAGGGCTAAAGGATTTATGGGAAATGTATATCTGTTGCTTTAAACCTAGACTAATTGGCTCTGGGAGTGTGAATACGTTATCTCAGGCATCTGCAGGAAGGAAAACTTCCCAGTGATTAGTGGTGTTTTAACACCTGGTTATCTAAGTGCTGTCCCTGTGTGAATCAGGGCTATCAAGCATCTTTACAGGAGAAAGGAGGATCTGCTGTGTCTCTGAGAAATTGGAAGGAACTCCTTTCATCCCCAAGGTTTTGAGAATAAATGAGCTTCAGCTGTCACAAACTGAGTTATTACCCAACTAGGTGACCATTGGTAAATTTTGAATTAATCAGAAATTCTGATTGGTCCTTGGGGGTCTGATTACATGTGGGGTCTCAAGGATAAAAACTTTAGGAAAGGAGCCTGCAAGCGTGCAACATCATCCACCCTTCTGTCAGGCTTATCAACATGCTGACAGTTGCCTTGCTACATTCATATGTGTACTCTTTGTGATGTAGAATTCCTGTTGTCTTCTTGAAATGCGGCTTTAGCCGAGAACTTTACGAACTGCCCTAATTTTTCTTGTGTTCTCGTTTTGTAAGTACGTTTAGCTAGCGATGCTTTACAATGTTTTTATTTTCCTGTCTGAAACCCTGTAAGAGATGTGCCTACTTTTAAGTATGTTTAATCTTGTTTTTAAAATAAATCTTAAAAAAGGATTTTCCTATTTTGTTCTGTGTGCCTTTCGTGGGGAAAGTCTGAATCCAAAGTCTGACCACTTAGCCTCCTACTGAACCTGTTGAATTTCTGCCTGCGAATTGTGGTGAAGCAATTGCAGGGTGGGGCAGCCGGTAACACTGAAGAGTAACCTTCTCCCTTGGGTTATTCTTCTGGGGTATCCCCAGACAAGGGAGTGGTGGCAGCATCTACCCTTCTGTTGTGTTTTGTTCTGAAAAATAGAAAGTAATTTGGCCCACCTCTCTCTCAGCCTGGTCCTGCTGGACTGGAGGACAGGTGAGGAGGGTAGGGGTGTGGGCCAACATTACTACACAGTTCATCTCATATGGAGACTGAACTCATGTGCTGCTGGCTGAGAGCCAGCAGACAGCAAAATTACATTAAGACAACAAAATGGAGAGCAAAACTGATTGTAAACAATATAGTAACAGAAAGCATTGAAATTACTAAGGGCACAAGACAAGGGTGTCCATTATCACCATTATTATTCATATTGGTACTGGAAGTCTTCTTAAGGTCAATAAGGACAAACGAAAAATAAAGGGAATCTCAGTCGGTCGAAATGAGTATAAAGTAAAAGCCATTGCCGATGACTTGGTATTAACAATAGAAGAGCCAGTTACAAGTGTGAAAGAAGTACTAGAGGAGATAGAACAGTTTGGGCAAGTGGCAGGTTTTAAGTTGAATAAAAAGAAATCTAAAATGATAGTTAAAAATATGAAACAGGATCTGGTGGAAGTGTTGCAGCAACAAATAAGTATAGAAGCAGTTAAAAGAGTTAAATATTTGGGAATTTGGTTGACCTCCAAAAATATTGATGTGTTTCAAAATAATTATACACCGGTGTGGAATGGTATTAAAAGATCTAGAAATATGGGGAAGGATGAAATTGTCATTTTGGGGGAAGGATTTCGGCTATTAAAATGAACGTGCTACCAAAGATGTTATTTTTGTTTCAGACAATTCCAATAATCAAAGGGGCAACAATTTTTAAAGATTGGCAAAAAACAATATCAAGATATATCTGGCAGGGAAAGAAGCCGAGAATACAGTATAAGTTGCTAACAGATGCGAAAGAAATAGGAGGCTTCGCTCTGCCAGACTTGAAATTGTACTATGAAGCATCTTGCCTCTGTTGGTTAAAGGAATGGATGTTACTAGAAAATACAGAACTGTTAGATTTGGAAGGTTATGACAATAGATTTGGATGGCACGCATGTCTATGGTACAATAAAACAAAAGTCCATAAAGGATTTGGAAGCCATATATTTCGAAGATCTTTAATAGAAATATGGGATAGGTATAAAAACCTATTGGAACGTAAAAAAACACCGCATTGGTTATCTCCATTAGAAGCAATGAGTGTGAAAAAGATCAATATGAGTGGGAAATGGATAACTTATGAGAAATTAATGCAAAAAGAAGGAAGTAAATGGAAGATGAAACCATATGAGGAAATCAAAGATAATGTGAATGATTGGCTGCACTACCGTCAGGTCAATGAAATGTTTAAAGAGGATTTTAAAGAAAAAGGATTTGATGAAAATCAAAGTTTGAATTAGAGATATTAAGTAATAACTGTAAAATTCTGTCTAAAATGTATAAATTGCTGCTTGAATGACATTTGAAAGATGAGGAGGTAAAGTCGGTTATAATTCCTTGGGCTAAATATTTTGGGTATAATTTACAGCTGAGTGATTGGGAAAAATTATGGAAAGAAGGTTTAAAGTTTACCACATGCAGTGCCTTAAAAGAAAATGTGATGAAAATGATGTATAGATGGTATATTGCACCCGTTAAATTAGCTAAAATGTATAAAGTTAGTAATAAATGTTGGAAATGTAAAGAAAAAGAAGGAACATTTTATCACATGTGGGAATGTAAAATGGTGAAATGCTTCTGGGAAATGATATACAATGAGATGAAAAAAATGTTGAAATATACATTTATAAAGAAACCAGAAGCATTTTTACTGGGCATTGTAGGAAGTGATATAATAATAATAATAATAATAATAATAATAATAATAATAATAATAATAATAATAATAATAATAAATTTATTATTTATACCCCGCCCATCAGGCTGGGTTTCCCCAGCCACTCTGGGCGGCTTCCAACTGAATATTAAAAACAGTACAGCATCAAACATTAAAAACTTCCCTAAAGAGGGCTGCTTTCAGATGACTTTTAAAAGTGAAATAGTTGTTTATTGCTTTGACATCTGCTGGGAGGGCGTTCCACAGGGAGGGCGCCACTACCGAGAAGGCCCTCTGCCTGGTTCCCTGTAACCTTACTTCTCGCAATGAGGGAACCGCCAGAAGGCCCTCGGCGCTGGATCTCAGTGTCCGGGCTGAACGATGGGGGTGGAGACGCTCCTTCAGGTATACTGGACCGAGGCCGTTTAGGGCTTTAAAGGTCAGCACCAACACTTTGAATTGTGCTCAGAAACGTACTGGGAGCCAATGCAGATCTCTCAGAACCGGTGTTATGTGGTCCCGGCGGCCACTCCCAGTCACCAGTCTAGCTGCCGCATTCTGGATTAATTGCAGTTTCCGGGTCACCTTCAAAGGTAGCCCCACGTAGAGCGCGTTGCAGTAGTCCAAGCGGGAGATAACTAGAGCATGCACCACTCTGGCAAGACAGTCCGCGGGCAGGTAGGGTCTTAGCCTGCGTACCAGGTGGAGCTGGTAGACAGCTGCCCTGGACACAGAATTAACCTGTGCCTCCATGGACAGCTGTGAGTCCAAAATGACTCCCAGGTTGCGCACCTGGTCCTTCAGGGGCACAGTTACCCCATTCAGGACCAGGGAATCCCCCACACCCGCCCGCCCCCTGTCCCCCAAAAACAGTACTTCTGTCTTGTCAGGATTCAACCTCAATCTGTTAGCCGCCATCCATCCTCCAACTGCCTCCAGGCACTCACACAGGACCTTCACCGCCTTCACTGGTTCTGATTTAAAGGAGAGGTAGAGCTGGGTGTCATCTGCATACTGATGGAACACCCATCCCAGAAAAGAATGTAAGCTGTTTTTATATGCAACGACGGCAGCAAGAATATGATTGGCACAAAAATGCAAGCAAGTAGAATTACCGACGAAAGAAGAATGGAGGATGAAATTAATGGACTATGCAGAATTAGATAAACTAACAGGAAGGATTCGAAATCTACGGGACCAGAAATTCACAGAAGACTGGGGTGAATTTACAGACTATTTGAAAAGTAACTGTGATGATCAGACTACGTTTGTAGGTTTGCAAGAAGTTTTGTGAGGTGAATTATTGGAACTATTGCAAAAATGGATAAAGGGGAGGATGGTTAGTTAAGATAATGAAAGGCAATATGAATTTAAGAAATGCATAAGAAGTGGTTAAAACGGTGGATCATCAGAGGTGCTGATGGAAGTCCCAAAAAAATTGTATAAGTGGTGAAGTTTTGTGGTATGTATTATAATTTATATGTTAAAATTAAAAATTATTATTAAAAAAAGACAACAAAATGAATGCAGGAGAGCAGCATGGCAGCAAAAGATAAACAAGAAAATAGAAAGCACTGCGGTAGTATATTTGCGAACAGTTTATAATCATTATTAAGCAATGATATCTGTCTAAAGTTTTTTACGTTTGTGAGATCAGTTCCTTGTTTTGGTATTAGGGAAATAAATGCTTCTTCCCATGTCTTGGGAATCTGCCCTTTTCCCATTATATTATTCATTACTTCCTTTAGTGTGGAGACTAATTGTTGACTTAATTTCTTATAATACTTAATTGGTATGCCATCCGGCCCTGGGGCCTTCCCATTCTTTCCTTGCTTAATTGCATCTATAATCTCTTCTTCTGATATTGGTTTTTCTAATCATTCTCTTCTTTCTTGGGAAATTGCCCTCAGTTTATGTTTTCCTATATAAGTTCTTATCTTCTCCTCGTTTTCTTTGGGTGCTTTATATAATTCTTTATAAAATTTAAGGAACACTTTCCTTATTTCTTTGGGGTCATCTATTATTTCATTATTGTCTTTTATTGTATTTATAATCTTCTGTCCTTGTTTTTTCTATAGTTGCCAAGCTAACCATTTCCCTGTTTTGTTTGCTGATTCAAAATTTTGCTGTTTTAGTAGTTTAATTTTCCATTCCACCTCTTGATTTATAATCATAGTTTAGTTTGCAACAATTTACTTCTTTGTTTTAATTTTGGGTCCTCTGGTTTCCTAACCAACTGCTTTTCTATATCTTTTATTTTATTTAATATTTCTACTTTATTCTTTTCCCTTTCCCTCTTTTGAATACAGTTCTGTTGCAAGAAGAATCCTCGCATAACTGCTTTGCTTGCATCCCAGACTACATTTATGTCTGTGCCTTTATTTAGGTTTAGTTCAAAGTAAGTACTTAGATTTTTTTAGTTCTTTCTAATATTTCTGTATTGTCTAACAAATTGTCGTTTATTCTCCACCTCCTAACTGTTGGGTCTATAGTCTTCCATTCCATTGTAATGGCATTATGATCTGATAACATCTTTGGTAAAATTTAAGCTTTCACCACTCTTGTGGTTAATTCTTTTGATGTCCAAATTTGATATATCCGGCTCCAGCTTTGGTTTGGTTCTAAGTAATATGTGAATTGTTTTGTTAATTGGTTTTTTAATCTCCATATATCCACTAATTCATTATTTTCTGTTAAGGATATAAAGGAATTCGGCAGTTTCCCCTGGTCTGATTTCACTCTTCTTATTGATCTGTCCAGTTCAGTGAAGATTACCCCGTTGAAGTCTCCCAACAATATGTTATACTCTATGTAGTCCATCAGTATTTCCTCTAATTTTTTGTAAAAGTCTGCTTTCTTTTCATTTGGCGCATATATCCCCACTATGATTATTTTTTCTCCTTCTATTTGTACTTGTATTCCTATTATTCTTCCTTCATTATCTTTAAATACTTGTTGTGCACTATATTTTTGACATATGTAACAACTCCTCTCTTCTTTTGTACATCTGAGGAAATAAATTCATTCCCCAGTTTTTTATTTTTTAAAACTCTGTTGTGTTTCCGTGTTACGTGTGTTTCTTGTAAGCAAATTATGTCTGTGTGTTTTTTTAATAACTCATTCAATTTTATTTCTTTTGGCTTTATTGTTCATGCCATTAACATTCTATGATATAATTTTAATTGTCATTTTGATTTATTTATTTAAATACAATTTTATTTTATTGTTTACATTTAAATATCTCCCCCTTCTCCCTCTTGTTCTTGTTTATCCTCTTCACTTTCCTGTTCCTCTCCCTCCATCTTCCCCAACTCCTTATATCTTCTCCCAAATTTCTGCATTTCTTGTAATGTCTTAATTTTGAATTTCTTGTCTTTATAATAAAATGACACACCCTCTGGATACTCCCATCGAAACCTTATTTTGTTAGCTGTTAAGTTTTTTGTTGATTCTTTATAGACATTTCTCTTGCGTAAAAAACGATTGGGAATATCCTTGAACACCACTATAATGGTCCTAGGGGTTGCTCGTGCGTAAGCCGATGCAAACACCTGGCTGGGTTGCCTGGGTGAACCCTTTCTGTCTGGACAGCCACTCACCCGTGGCTGTCTCAATCGCTGGCAGGATCCGTCAGTGGGCGTTTCTTGAACTTCTTCCAGCAAAGAAGCTCTTTGACGCCTAGTCTCCTCCTACTCTCTCTGCGCAAAAGCCTTCTGCGCAAGGAGGGCGTAGGCAGCGGAGGACCTCTACTCTCCCCGCTGGTCCCCGGCAAGGAGTCATGGGACCACCTCGCCGCTTCCCCCATCTGCCCCCCTTCTCCACTGGTGCTACGCTGATTCTCTTCCCCAGAAGATGGGCTGCCTCTCCCACTCCCGGGACGCTCTCTGGAATCCCTCTGGATTTTGCTCTCTCCCTCCGGCACTGATGGCAGTTCCCTGACATCCACCTCCTCCTCAGGACCCCACCCCCACCCCTGGCGTGATTTTCCGATACAACCTCCTCTCTCTCCTCGGTCGACAATGCGGGGAATCCCCTGAAGGAACTGTCATCACCTTCTGAGGATTCAAACCCAGCCTCCCATCTGCTCGGACTTCTTCCCACTGGCTGAACCTCCCAGTCTGATCCTTCTCCCTCGGACACCTCCCCTCCCTCCTCTTCGGAGGCAGGAAAACCCACAAAGTCCCCTTCGTCGTCTGTGGGTCCAAATTCTTCCTCCCAGAATCTAGCTAATGGTTTGGGCTTATCCGGAAACAAACCGTGGAATTCTTCCACCAGATACCCATCAGTGATTGATTCAGCAGGGACCCACGTGTTTTCAGACCTAGGTTCCCCCTCCCAGGCTACCAAGTACTCTACCTGGCAACCTCGCCACCTTGAATCGAGTATTTCCGTGGCTTCGTTACAGTGTTCCCTCTCCTCTACCCGCGGGTGGGTGGTAACCCCTCCCTCCCGTCCCGGGAATTCCCGCCCCTCCCTGTACGGTGAAAGTTTAAATGCCACTGGGTTCACCTGCTGTATTACCTCAAAAGGCCCCAGCCGCCTAGGCTGCAACTTCTTGCACCCTCCCTTTAAGGGCAACCCTTGGGATGACAACCACACCCTGTCTCCCACCCGTATGGCCTCCCCCTCCCAAAGGTGCTTGTCCGCCTGCCTCTTGTAAACTTCCTTGGCCCGCTCCAAGTTCAGCCTGAGTTGCTGGTGTAAGGCCTCCATTTCCTCCACAAATTGCTCATCCGCAGGTACACTCCATCCTTCCTCCCCCCACCCCGGGAAGGCCCTGGGGTGACACCCGTAATTGGCCATGAATGGGCTCATTCCCGTGGACGTGTTCAGCGTTATTGTACGCAAATTCAGCCAAAGCCAATTTCTCTACCCAATAATTCTGTCTCTCGCTGACATAGCAGCGTAGGTACTGCTGGAGTATACCGTTCGCACTTTCGGCTTGTCCGTTGGTTTCTGGGTGCCTCGCCGTCGAGAAGCTCACCTCGACCTGTAGCGAGCTCATGAGTCTCCGCCAGAACCGGGAAGTAAATTGTTTCCCGCTGTCAGGGGTTCAGGAGCAGAGACGCAGAGAAGGGAGGAAGCAGAGAGCGAGGGGGAGGAATCCGAAGGGAAAATGAGTGATGATGACGACCCGAGATCTCCAAGCCTAAGCAGTGAGTCAGAGGACTCCCAAAAGGGAGCCCCAGTGAGCAGAGCAAGGGGGGGATCCGGGGGGACACCCCAGGAGGAAGGGAACAGAGGAGATTCAGAGAGTAGCAGCTGGAAGTCGGGACCCACGCTCATAACTGAGGGCGGCAGCAGCTGGAAGTCGGGACCCACGCTCAAGACTGAGAGCAGCAGGGAGGAAGGTAGCCAGGCATCGGGTTCCGGAGGCTGTCAGCAGGAGGGAGGGCACGAGTCAGGGGTGGTCACGCCCTCCTCAGAGAGCGAGGCAACGGTTAAGAGGAAAGTAGAGAGTTGGGCGCGCGCGCCAAGTTCAAATGCAGCGGAAGCTGGAGCAGTAAGCAGCCCGGAGAGTGAGCCAGGTCCTAAAGCCCGCCGCAAGGAGGCAGAAGGATCAGGGGGGTCAGCGTCAGAGGAGAGTAGAAGGGAGGAGGCCCAGGGGGGCAGAAGGACCCAGAGACGTAGGGAGAGGCGAAGGAGGTGGAGCAAGGCTAGGGTATTAAGCTGGTGTGCAAGAGGCGGGGACTCAGACGGGTCTTCGCCGACCTAGGGCAGAAGGTGTAGAGCTGCACGCTGCAGTTCGGAAATGAAACCTGTAACTTAATAAAGACTCTTATAAAGTGAACGCTGGCGGACTTGGTCCTATGTGAGCTGGGACTGGGTGGCAGCTCTGACAGTAAGACCCGTCTCTCAAAAGCTTCGGACACCTGATATCTCGCAGCGGAGAGAGAGGCAGCTGGAGGAGGGGATCGGTGTTTGGGAGCAAGCTCACGACGGTTAGCAGAGATGACGGAAGCAGAGACAGTTGCAGCGCTGCAACAGGCAGTTACCCAATTGAACGCGGAGGTACTGGCATCCAAGAAGAGGGAGGAGGATGCGGCAGCCGCCTACAGAGATCTCCACGCCAGGTTTGAAGCATGGGTTAAACACGGGCAGCCAGGACCCAGACCGGAGGGGGTTGGGTTGGCACGGAGAGCAGGAGGGCTTGTGGCTCACTTCGATGGGAATTTACAACAGTACCCCAATTTTCGAGCAGACGTAATGTGCGCACTGCAACTGCTGGCAAAAGACTTTAGAGATGAGGAAGAGAAAGTGGGGTTCATACTATCCCATTTGCATGGGGATGCTAAAGCGTGGCTACGCAATTTGTGGAGGGATAAAGATCCGGCGCTTCAGAATGCAGATGCCTTTATCAAAGCGATGGATGCGTGTTTTTTGTCTACTATTGATGTGGATCTTGCCCGACGGGAGATTCATGGACTAAAACAAGGGAGGGCAAGCGTCCGGCAGTACCACGCCCGCTTTTTTGCGCTGGTCAGTGCCTTAGAGTGGGACCGGGATTCGCCCCCTGTCAGAGACCTGTTCTGGGAGGGTCTAAGCTCTGCGGTCAAGGATGAAATTGCAAGGGGGGAGAGGCCCCGAAGCACGCAGGAGGTGGTCCAAAGGGCGCTGACTGTGGGGGTGAGGCTGGAAGAACGTCCATGGTGCAGAGATGAAGGACGTGGAGGGCGCGAAGCAGCGAGAAGTTTCTCTTTCGTTCCAAGAGAAGCAGCGCGTGCGCAATCCACACCTCCGCCTGGAGGGGGAGGGGAACCGATGGAGGTTGGAGGTGCAAGGGCTCAGTCAGCAGCCAGAGCCCAAGCACCGACAGCAGTGAAAGCGAAGCCTCCTAGAGGGAACAGGAAGTGTTACATCTGCGAGGATCCAGGCCATTTGGCGAAAGAGTGTCCCCGGAGGCTCCACAAGCACACTGCAGCCTCAGCAATGGTGACTGCAGCAACGCAGCAAGGAGAACCACAGCAGGGAAACGACGATGTCTGGCTGGAGACAGAGGCACTGGGGCCCAGCCAGACGCATCAGTGAAGCAGTCCCCAGCGATCTTGCAACCCACGGACCCCCTCCCACCCAAACCAGTAGTGCAGCTCACAGCATCTCTCCAGCTACCCGATGGCGTCACTATCGAAGTGCCGCTTTCTGTGGATTCTGGAAGCAACGCAGACTTTATAGCGCAGGATTTTGTGGAGCAGCACGCTATACAGCTACTGCCTGCCACTCTGCCCCTGCAAGTAGTCACAGTGGATGGCAGAGAGTTGCTAGGGGGGCAGGTGGTGAAGCAAACGCCACCGATGGTGATGCGCCTTGGCAACCACAGGGAAGTCATCAGTTTTAATGTCACCCAACTGTCGGACACGCCCATTGTGTTGGGCATGAGTTGGCTGGACCGGCACAGTCCGACACTGGCTTGGTACCAGAGACAGCTGATCTTCGGCTCCTCTTATTGCGCAGAACACTGCATCCTGCCCAGACAGGAGGGAGAGGAGGAGGAATCACAACTGCAGTTGGGAACGTTGCAAGCAGTCCCCCACAAATACGCAGACTTTCTGGAGGTCTTCTGCGAGAAAGAGGCTGACAAGCTACCACCGCACAGGCAATATGACTGCAAGATTGACCTCCTACCAGGGGCGACGCTGCCGAAAGGGAGGCTGTATTCCATGTCTGAGGACGAATTACAGGAACTCAAACAGTTCATAGATCACAATTTGCAGCGCGGTTTCATCCGGGAGTCCAGGGCAGTAGGGGGCAGTCCTGTTTTCTTCGTGAAGAAGAAGGACACGCCCCAAAAAAGACTGGTGGTGGATTTTCGCCTCTTAAACAAGATGACCAAGCCTTCTGATTTCCCCATGCCCAGGATTGACGACCTACTAGCGACGGTGCGCAAGGGACGCGTGTTCACCAAGTTGGACCTGCGAGGTGCGTACAATCTCATCCGCATGAGGGAGGGCGATGAGTGGAAGACAGCCATGTTCACGCCTCTGGGCACCTACGAATACAGAGTGATGCCGTTTGGATTGCAAAACGGTTCTCACTGTTTCCAAGCTTTCATGCATCATGTGTTGGCGGGACTCCTTTACAAGAAGTGCGTCTGCTTTCTGGATGACATCCTGATATTCTCCGAATCGCAGCAAGCCCATGACCAAGATGTTCGGGAGGTGCTGAAGAGGCTGCAGCAGCATAGACTGTACGCCAAACTGGAGAAGTGCCAGTTCGACACGACGGAGGTGGATTTCTTGGGTTACAAGTTGTCGGACAAGGGGCTAGCCATGGACAGCGCCAAGGTTCGTGCGGTGTTGGATTGGAAGAGCCCGCGCAATCGGAAGGAGGTCCAGCGGTTTGTCGGCTTCGCCAACTTCTATCGCAAGTTTATCAAGGGGTTCGCGATGCAGACGGCGGCCATTACGGACACGCTAAGCTCCAAGAAGAAGAAATTCATCTGGACGGAGCAGGCGGAGCAGTCCTTTCAGGCACTCAAGCGTCTCTTCGCGTCGGAAGAGCAACTGCTGCATATCGACCCCAGCAGACCGATGCGGGTAGAGACAGACGCGTCCGATAGAGCAGTGGGAGCTGTCCTGCTGCAAAGGGACCCACAGGGGGTCTGGAGGCCGGGAGCGTTCTACTCCAGAAAGCTCAGCAAGTCGGAGCAGAACTACACCATCTGGGACAGGGAGTTGCTGGCCATTCATGCAGCTTTCAAGGCGTGGAGGCACTTCCTGATCGGCGCCAAGCACACGGTGCAGGTCTGCACGGATCACAAGAATCTGGAGCACTGGCGCACGGCTCAGTTCCTGAACCAGAGGCAGATACGTTGGGCGGAGTTCTTTGCTGACTTCAATTTCCGAATAGAGTACGTCCCAGGCGACACCAACGTCATGGCGGATGCACTGTCCCGCAAACCGCAATACCTCGAAGAGGCGACGCCAGCGGCAGCCATGCACATCTTCGCGCCAACAGCGTGGGCATGCGCTTCAGCCACAGTAGACCTGGATGCGGTGCGGCGGGCGTTGCAGGACGACTCCTTCGCGCAGGCGAAGATGGCAGAGGTGCACAAGGGCACGGCGAAGGGCGACGAGTTCCAGATACGAGACGGCTTGCTCTTACGTAAAGGGGCCATCTACGTGCCGGGAGACGAACTTCGCGCCAGGGTACTGCAGCAGCTGCACGACGCACCCACGGCCGGGCACTTTGGCACGGAAAAAACGGTGGAATTAGTCGCAAGGGACTTTTGGTGGCCCAGACTGAGAGGGGAAGTCGCGGACTACGTTGCGAGGTGCGACACCTGCCAGAGGGCCAAACCGGTGCACAAACCACCGGCGGGACTGCTGGAACCGCTGCAAACGCCGTTTGAACCGTGGGAGAGAGTGGCCCTGGACTTTGTTACGGATCTACCCAGCTCGAGAGGCAAGACAGCTGTACTAGTGGTGGTGGACTTGTTCACCAAGATGGCACATTTCATTCCGTGTGCGAAGGTGGCCACGGCGGAACAAACCGCCAAACTGTTCATAGATCACGTGTTCAAAGTGCATGGTCTGCCGCGGTCTATCCTGTCCGACCGCGGGCGCCAGTTCGTCTCGAATTTCTGGCAGAAGCTGATGAGTTTTCTAAATGTCAAGGTCGATCTGGCATCAGCAAGACACCCGCAGACCAACGGGCAAGCAGAGAGGGTCAATGCCATCATGCAGCAGTACCTGAGATGCTATGCCAATCAACAACCTGCGACCTGGGTGGATTACCTGCCGCTCGCCGAGTTCGCTTACAACAACACGAAGCACGTGTCCACAGGGGTGACGCCGTTCTTCGCCAACAATGGGAGGAATCCCAGAACCTTCCCGGGACGGGAGAGAGTGGGGGGCGGAGAACCACAGACGGCGGACGCGTTCGCGTCAGAGTTGCAGGCGGTACACGATCAACTCAGACGGCAGCTGGAGCTAGCTAAGCACGCCTACAAGGTGCAAGCTGACAAGCACAGGCGGGTTGGCGAAGAGATCCAAGTGGGAGACTGGGTCTGGTTGGCAGCCCACGCAGTGCCGACCAGGTCACTAGCCAAGAAGAAGTTGGGGCACAAGCAAATTGGTCCGTACCAAGTCGAAGCACAGATCAACCCGGTAGCCTTCCGACTGGCGCTGCCGGAGGGTTCCAGAATGCATCCGGTGTTCCACAGGTCGGTGCTCACTCCCTACAAGGCACCTCACAGATTCCAGGAGCCAGGGACGGCACCGAGTCCGTTCCGGGAGCGGACGGAGACGCGAGGGGTGACGCAGCAAGACCCCATCAACGAGGTCACGGAGATTTTGGACTCCAGATGGGGGGAAGAGGGAGTCGAATACCTCCTAGCCAGAGAGGGCACCCGGGCCAGCGCCAATAGCTGGGTGCCAGACTACGCTTTGGAGGAACCCCTGCTCAAGGACGAGTTTCATGCCCTTTTCCCACACAGACCCATGCCAGCGAGCTTCTTCGACGACTGGCTGTTCACGCCCACACTTTCTTCCAGCACGTTCCATGGATTCGACTCGGACGGGGAACCCGCACTGAGCACCCGTTCCCCAGAAGGATCGCCGGCGGGTTCGGCGTCAGACACCTCGTATTGGTGGGACGATCGACCGGAGGAGCAATGGCGCCGGAAGTGGCTGGAGATGCCAGGTCGAGCGACCGACGCAGAGACTGACATGGACGTGTTCGGGGAGGACCTTGGGTTCGAGCACGGCGGTACAGAGATGGAAGCGGAACAGGTCAACGTCGGCGACCGCGAGGAGGAAGACTCGGAGGTCTTCAGTTGGCGGCCAACCACGGGGAGCGAACTGTATCCGGCATTCCCTCCCGTGATGATGGAGCACCCAGCACCCACACCTGAAAGCGGGGAGGGGGGAAGGGGGGGCTTCGAGGGGGGGATGGATGTCAGGGGTTCAGGAGCAGAGACGCAGAGAAGGGAGGAAGCAGAGAGCGAGGGGGAGGAATCCGAAGGGAAAATGAGTGATGATGACGACCCGAGATCTCCAAGCCTAAGCAGTGAGTCAGAGGACTCCCAAAAGGGAGCCCCAGTGAGCAGAGCAAGGGGGGGATCCGGGGGGACACCCCAGGAGGAAGGGAACAGAGGAGATTCAGAGAGTAGCAGCTGGAAGTCGGGACCCACGCTCATAACTGAGGGCGGCAGCAGCTGGAAGTCGGGACCCACGCTCAAGACTGAGAGCAGCAGGGAGGAAGGTAGCCAGGCATCGGGTTCCGGAGGCTGTCAGCAGGAGGGAGGGCACGAGTCAGGGGTGGTCACGCCCTCCTCAGAGAGCGAGGCAACGGTTAAGAGGAAAGTAGAGAGTTGGGCGCGCGCGCCAAGTTCAAATGCAGCGGAAGCTGGAGCAGTAAGCAGCCCGGAGAGTGAGCCAGGTCCTAAAGCCCGCCGCAAGGAGGCAGAAGGATCAGGGGGGTCAGCGTCAGAGGAGAGTAGAAGGGAGGAGGCCCAGGGGGGCAGAAGGACCCAGAGACGTAGGGAGAGGCGAAGGAGGTGGAGCAAGGCTAGGGTATTAAGCTGGTGTGCAAGAGGCGGGGACTCAGACGGGTCTTCGCCGACCTAGGGCAGAAGGTGTAGAGCTGCACGCTGCAGTTCGGAAATGAAACCTGTAACTTAATAAAGACTCTTATAAAGTGAACGCTGGCGGACTTGGTCCTATGTGAGCTGGGACTGGGTGGCAGCTCTGACACCCGCGATCCGAGATTACCCTCAATGGAGCCCCATGCAGTCTAAAAATGTGATCCACAAACAGCCTGGCTGTCTCCTCTGCCGTGGCTGCATGTGAGCAAGCTACGAAATGGCACATTTTAGTCAGTAGATCGACCACTACCATGACCGCTGTCTTTCCCCTGCGGGAGCAGACCTTTCCCCCTTTGCCCTCTGGCATTGGTCGCACCCTCGTACATATTCTCGTACGTCTTCCCTCACTTTTGGCCACCAGAACTGCCTGGTGACAAGTAGCATGGTCTTGTGCTGCCCAAAGTGCCCAGCTGTTGGGTTGTCATGGAGTTGTCTAAGTACCTTCCCCCTCAAAGTCTCCCCTGGTACATACAGCGCCCCCTTATAGTACAGTAGCCCTTCCTTTTCCTCAAACCCTCCATGGACTTCCTTTCCGTCCCTGAGTTCCCTGATTTTTGTCTGAGCAAATTCGTCTCTGGTGAGCCCTGCCAGTTCTCGTTTCCTAACCAACGCTCCCCCACACACACACCGGTCCTCGGGGAAAATGTACCTGGTCTCTGGTGGCCCCTCTCCTTCCACGTACTCCGGTTTCCGGGAGAGAGCATCTGCCCTTACGTTTTCCTCTCCCGGCACGTATCGGATCTCGAAGAAAAACTTGGCGAACTCCTGGGACCATCTGATCTGTCTCTGGTTGAGCATTCACGCGGTCCGCCAGTATTCCAAGTTCTTGTGGTCAGTTCGGACCTGGATCTTGTGCCGCGCCCCTATCAATAGATGTCTCCATTGCCGAAATGCCGCATAGATTGCAAGCAGTTCTCGGTCATACACCGTGTAGTTTTGCTCCGACTTGCTCAGCTTCCTAGAAAAAAAGGCACATGGCCTCCAGTTCTGCTTGTCCCCGGGCTGCAAAAGGACCGCTCCAATCGCGCGGTCGGACGCGTCTGTCTCCAGTCTCATGGGCTTCTCCGGATCCACGTGCAGGAGCTGCTCTTCCGAGGCGAACGCCTTCTTCAGTTTTTCAAAGGATTGCTGTGCATCCTCTGTCCACGCGAACTTCTTTTTGCTACTAAGACAATCCGTTATGGGCACTGTCAAGTGAGCAAAGTTCTTTATGAACTTCCTGTAGAAGTTGCTGAAGCCTAGGAACCTCTGCACATCCTTTCTGTTTTTGGGGGCTTTCCATTCCAGCACTGCCTTCACCTTGCCCGGATCCATGGCTAGTCCTTTGTCTGACAACCTGTACCCCAGGAACTCGACCTCCCTGGCGTGGAATTGGCATTTTTCCAGCTTGACCCACAACTGATGCTTCTTCAATCTCTGTAGCACCTCCCTGACGTCTCTGACGTGTTGCTCTTCATTGTCCGAATAGATTAAGACGTCATCCAAAAAGGCTACGCAATTCTTGTACAGCAGGGGCCCCAACACGTGGTGCATGAAGGCTTGAAAGCAGGCGGACCCCGATTGTAATCCAAATGGCATGACTAAGTACTCAAAAGCCCCCAGGGGGGGTGAACATGGTCATTTTCCATTCGTCCCCCTCCCTTATCCTAATCAGATTGTATGCTCCCCTGAGGTCCAGCTTGGTAAAAATCTTCCTCTGCCTCACACGTGTCAAAATATCGTCAATCCTGGGCATTGGGAAAGTCACGGGCTCTGACACCAGGTTTAGTACTCAATCCACGACTAATCTGGGCTGATTAGTCTCCTTTTTGTCCACAAAGAACACTGGACTGCCCCCCACTGCCTGTGATTCCCTTATGAAACCTCTCTTCAGGTTCTTGTCAATAAGCTGCCGCAACTCCTGCATCTCCCGGTCGGACATGGCATACAGCTTACCCACCGGTAACTGAGCCCCTGGAAGCAGGTTGATTTGGCAGTCAAATGGCCTGTGGGGGGGCAGTCTGTCTGCCTCCCTCTCGTTGAAGACCTCCTTCAAATCAGCATATTGTGGTGGCACCTCCCTCTTTTGCTCCAGGGCCACCCCAGCCACCCTGGCCACAGTCATTCTGGGTTCCTTCCCTCCCAGACAGTGTTCTGAGCAGTAAGCTGACCCAAAGGTGACCGACCGCTGATGCCATGACACCACTGGGTCATGTATTGCCAGCCAGCTCATTCCCAGTATTATTGGGGGTCCTGCCAGCGTGGCGATGTGAAAGGCAATGGTTTCCGTGTGCCTGGAGACACTCATTCGCATTGGCGGTGTCTGGTGTGTCATTTCCCCTCCCAGGAGTTCCCTGCCATCGATGGTGGTCACCTGCAAGGGAAAATCTAGTGGCAACAGGTGGAGCTGGTGCTCCAGAGCGAAGTCTCTGCTGAAGAAATTACACGAGCTGCCAGAATCCAGCAGTCCCTTAACTTTGACGGGGTGCCCATTCGGGAGTTCTAGCACCACTTCTATGGCTATAGCTGCCTTGGGAGGGTCAGGCCGGGGCACTTCTATTGGTTGCTGGCCTGGCTGCGGCCCCCGCTGGTTGGCAGCCAGGCGTTGTCGTTTCCCTGCACCCGCTCTTCCTCCCCCTTCTCGTCGTGGCCTGCAGCCCCCATCATGCCTTGCCAGGCTTTTCGTTGAGGGCAGACCTTTGCAAAATGTCCCGGTCGCTGACAGAGGAAACACTTCTTGGTAGTTTTCCACTCCTTCCCCTCCCTTTCCTGACCTTCACCAGTGTTTGAAACTTCGCGCGCGTGCGCTCCATCAATTTCCATCGGCTCCGCCGTCTGGGAAGACTCCCTTGGCATCTCCGGAATGCGGTTGTCATGGAAACGTTCCGCCCTTATCTCCCGCTTCTCCTGAGCCCGCACTTCTTGGCGTACACCGATCGCAAGCACAGTCTTTGTGAGCTCATCCATCGACTGCGGGCGGAGCGCTCGGGACAACTCGTCTTTCACTTCGGGGGCCAAACCCGCTTCAAACAACATTTGTACTGGTTCAGAGTCCAGATCCCATCCGAGCTTGTGGACTAACATCACGAAACGCGACCAGTAGTTTCTGACAGACAGGCTCCCCTGCTTGCACCCCATCAGCTCCCTCTGTGTCACGCTTTGCTCCACCTCGCTGGAGAACATCGCGTCCATTCCCTGGTAGAATTTCTTAAGATCTTTCAATGCATCATTCTGCGTCGCCATTAGGGGCCTGACCCATTCGCGTGCCCCATCCTGCAGACGTCCCACAATGTAAGCCACCCTCTCCCCGTCATCCGCAAAGTCATTTTTCTGCAATTCCAAAGCGTACTGAATTTCCGTTCGGAAGGCATTGTAATCTTGGGGCTTTCCACCAAACTTGTACCAGCCCCGGGACCTTCCTCCCTATCGGGGTGGCTCTGACCTGTGCATCCTGAGCCCATCTCTCCTCCAGCCGCGCAGTCAGGGTAGCGACATGCGCCTCCAGGTCTCAGTTCCTCTCGACCAGACCTCGTACCATGGCTTCTTGCTCTGTCCCTCCGGCCGGCTCTGTTTGGCTCATCGTGCTGCCTCTCTTTATCCACCAGTGTCAGGAAGGATTTCCTTTACTCCCAAATTGTTATAACACTCCCCTGTACCTCCTTATTCTTTTGCTTCTGTTCCACTTTTCCTTTTATTTGAGGTGCGGGGGTTTACTCTTGAGCCTCGGAATGCTTTGCCGCTTCACCTTTCGGAGCCTGTGGCATCGCTTTGCAGGTCAGAATGGATCCTAGCGTTCGCGTCCTCAATCCTGCCACCTTGTCAAACCCCGACAGGTCCGGTGTGCACACAGGAGAGACGCCTTTGAACGCAGCCAGCACCCCAGCCCCGAGGATTTACCTCCTTGAGTTACGAGGTTTGCTTTTGCCCTAGCGTACCTCTTTTTGCCTCACAAAGCTCAGGACCTTTCCAGAGTTGATCCTGCACTCCTTCAATGGCGGCGGTGAAACAGAGATTTAAAAACATTGACTTCACATATACACTCGGATCAGGCAGGCTTTTTACCAAGACGGCAGTTGAAAGACAACATAAGAAATATAGTAAATATAATTGAATATTTGAAAACAAAAATAAACAAGCAGGCTACATTAATCTTCATAGACGCAGAAAAGGCGTTTGATAACGTGTCTTGGTTTTTTTATGAAATACAATTTAGAAATGATGGGTTTGGGAACAAAGTTTTTAAGAAGCATAGAAGCAATTTATAAAGATCAGAATGCAAAACGTATAATAAAAAACAGAGTAACAGAGAACTTCCATATTACAAAGGGCACAAGACAGGGTTGCCCATTGTCACCCCATTATTCATTTCAATACTGGAAGTATTACTTCAAAACATAAGAGAAACAGGGGAAATTACAGGAATAAAAAGTGGAGAAAAGGAAGACAAAGTTAAGGCCTTCGCCGATGACATAGTCCTGACATTACAAGAACCTCAAATTTTGATAGTAGAAGCATTAAAAGTACCGTATTTTTCGCTCCATTGGACGCACCGGACCATAGGACACACCGGACCATAGGAGGGGGAGAACAGGGGAAAAAAAATTCTTCTTCTTCTCCCCCTCTAAAACAAGGTGCGTTCAAGGTACATTCACCAGAGCTTGTGGGGCTGGCAGTGGGGGGAAGTGCTGCTTTCCCCCACCGCCAGCCTCAAAGATCCCTGAAGCCTTTGGAGCGCAGCGCCCCGCTGCCCTACAGAGGTTTGTGCGCAGCCGTCCCCAAGCTAGAGCAGCGAGACAGAGCCCTCCGTCTCGCTGTTCTGGCTTGGGAACAGCCTTGCTAGCTTCTGCAGGACAGCGGGGTGAAGGCACCCCGCTTCCCTGCAGAGGTTTGCGTGCAGCCGTCCCCAAGCTAGAGCAGCGAGACGGAGGGCTCCATCTCGCTGCTCTAGCTTGGGGACGGCTGCGCACAAACCTCTGTAGGGCAGCGGGGCGCTGCGCTCCAAAGGCTTCAGGGATCTTTGAGGCTGGCGGTGGGGGAAAGCAGCACTTCCCTCCGTCTCGCTGTTCTGGCTTGGGAACAGCCTTGCTAGCTTCTGCAGGACAGTGGGGTGAAGGCACCGTCCCCAAGCTAGAGCAGCGAGACGGAGTGCTCCGCAGTGCTCCGTCTTCCTGTTCTGGCTTTGGGCTTAGTGGGGCAGCCTGCATTCGCTCTATAGGACACACACACATTTCCCCTTAATTTTTGGAGGGGGAAATGTGCGTCCTATAGAACGAAAAATACGGTAATAGAAGAATTCGGAGTGATGGCAGGATTTAAAATTAACAAAAGTAAAACAAAAATGATGGTAAAGAACATGAATGAGGAACAACTAGACCAACTACAAAGCAAAACAGAAATAACAATGGTAAATAAAATAAAATATTTGGGTGTCTGGCTCTCCCCGAAAAATACAAACCTATTCAAGGATAATTATAAAACAACATGGAAAGAAGTAAAAACGAAATTGGAAATATGGGTTGGACAGACTGAAGCTATCCTTCTGTGGAAGGATAGCAGCTATTAAGATGAATGTCCTACCAAAAATGCTCTTTTTATTTCAGACCATTCCAATTATAACAGGACAAGGCCAATTCAATGAGTGGCAAAAAGTGATTTCCAGGTTTGTATGGCAAGGGGAAAAGCCAAGAATAAAATTCAAACTTTTAATGGACAAAAAAGAAAGAGGAGGCTTTTCACTACCGGACCTCAAAATATATTACGAAGCTGCATCTATAATATGGTTAAAAGAGTGGTTTAACTTGGAAAACACGGATATGTTAGATCTGGAAGGCTTCGGAAACAGATATGGGTGGCACGCATACCTTTGGTATGACAAGGTCAGAGTACATCGGGACTTTTTAAATCACATCATAAAAAGACCACTATTTGAAGTCTGGAAAAGATATAAAGAGTGGTTTGAAAGAAAGACGCCATGGTGGCTGTCACCCCAAGAGGCCTTTTCACTGAAAAGACTAAATATGAAAGGAAAATGGTTGACCTATAGAGACATGTTATTGGAAGAGAACAATGTAATTAAGATCTAACCATATGAGGAATTGAAAGATAAACTGCAAAGTTGGATGGGGTACCATCAAATTGGTGATATCTTCTCAAAGGATAAGAAAACAAGAGGGTTTGAAGAAACAAAATCAATATTAGAAACTGCAGTACTACAAAATAACAAAAAAGCACTGTCTAAGGTCTATGAGTATTAAATGGCACACAAAAGATGAAGAAATCAAAAGTGTCATGATTAAGTGGGCAATAGATGTAGGCCACAACATTGAGTATGAAAAGTGGATAAAATTATGGAATACCGGCCTAAAATTTACAGCATGTACATTGTTAAAAGAAAATCTGTTAAAAATGATGTACAGATGGTATCTCATGCCAATTAAATTGTCAAAGATGTATAAAACAGGAAATAAAAATTGTTGGAAGTGTGGGGTGAAAGAAGGCAGTTTCTTCCACATGTGGTGGACTTGTGACATAGTGAAAACGTATTGGGAAAATATATATAACGAATTAATGAAGATTTTTAAGTATACGTTTTTGAAAAATCCAGAGTCATTCCTGTTGGGAATAGTGGGAGAAGACATTGACAAGAATGACCAGAAACTGTTCTTATACACAACAACAGTGACGAGGTTATTGCTGGCTTAGGTATGGAAACAGCAAAAAATGCCTACAATAGAATGGCAGTACAAGGTTATGGAGTACGCAGAAATAGCCAAATTAACAGCAAAAATTCGACATCAGAGGGATGAAACATATCAAAAAGAATGGGGAAAATTTATGTTATATATAGAGAAGATGATGTGAAATAGGGAAATCAGTAGAATTAAAATATCTCATAACGGGAAAATACAAGAAATTTACTGGATAATAATATCAAAATGAATTAAAAATGTATATTAGGATTATTATTGAACAATATTTGTAAATGAATATAGACAGACAGCAAGAATTTGTATATATAGAAAGATTTATTTGTTTATGGACATTTAATGGAAAAAATGAAGAAGAACAATCTTGTGGAAAATGGACAAAGACAATGTGAAAAGTCAGAGAGGACACAAAAAAGCCAGAAGAAGGAAGGAAGGAAGCCAGCTCGGGAGAGCAAGAGGAAATGTGAAATATAATGTATGTGTATGTACAGTATGTAACTAAAAATTCAATAAAGATCATCTGGGGGGGAAAAGAGAGAGAATAGAAAGCAAGTGAAGCAAGACAAACAAGACTGAGAAAATGGCTGCATTTTTATGGAGTCAGCCAGAGCGATGCCCATCTCCTAGGTCACATGCAGGGGAGGGATGCTCCACACCAATGGAAGAGGACGTTACCCTGACTGGATGTCCCCCTGCCTGTGCCCACGCTAGGGAAATAAGGAATGTTGCATTTGACTGCACCAATGGATTACATCCCACAGGGATATTGTGCTGAGCTATCAGTATACAGACGCTTTTCCGACTACCATCAACAAATAGGGAAGATCCCTGCCCCAGGGAACCAACAATGTACCGTACATTTTAGCAACAGGGAAACAACAGAGGGAAGTTTTTATTTCATTAAATAATAAGTTCAGGGAAGTGAGAGATAAGGCTAACAAGGGATGACTACGCACAAGCGTCGTCTCATTTGCTTGGGATGTACTGCAGCAGCATGCAAGGCCTCACAAGCGACATCACTTTTGGAGGAAGACAGGGGGGATACTTACAGTGCTTTTGTACACCAGGAATGAGAAACCCATGGTCCTCCAGATGATGCTGGACGGTATCCCGCATCATCGCTGCCAACAGGCCATACTGCCTGGGACTGATGGGAGCTGAAGTCCAGCAGCATCTGGAGGGCCTATTGCACACTGAATGCAGTATTTCAACAACTTAATCATGATTCAATTGAGAGTAAACTTCACCTCCAGTAACTTGACTGACACTCTGCTGAATCAAGAGGCCCAGTTAAAGGGATTTTAATGCCGTTCAAGGCTTGTGAAATTCTTACCTATTTTCTCCAAATTCTTTCTCCAGCTGGCTCAGGATCCTTCTTTTCTGAGCACTGCATGGGGTGATGATCCCAATGTTGCGAAAGCTGATGTCTCTCTTTTTGCTCTTAATTAACTTCATTAATTCTATTACCAGCTTAACTTCCTGGAGATTAATGAAGGAACTGAACAAGAAAGAAATAGAAGGGGAGGGAGAAAGGGATGAGCTGAAGGCCTTGTATTTGGATGTGTGCCTCATTTTAAAAGTTATCACAGATTCTCTCTCTTAGGGTTCTTTTGGGACATACACTCAAAGAACTGTAGAGTTGGAAGGGACCCCAAGGGTAATCTAGTCCAACCCCCCTGCAATGCAGGAATTCCAACTAAAGCACTCATGACAGATGGCCATCCAACCTCTGCTTAAAATCCTCCAAGGAAGGAGAGTCCACAGTCACCTGAGGGAGCCCATTTCACTGTCAAGCAGCTCTTACTGTCATAAAGTTCTTCCAGGTATATAGTTGGAGTCTCCTTTATTGTAACCTGAAGCCATTGGTTTGAGTCCTACCCTCCAGAGAAGGAGAAAACAAGCTTGCTCCATCCTCCATGGGGCAGCCCTTGAAATATTTCAAGATGAGGGTCATATCTCCTCTCAGTCTCCTCTTTACCAGGCTAAACATACCAAATTCCCTCAATGGTTCCTCATAAAACTTGGTTTCCAGACCCTTGATCTTCTTGGTCACCCTGCTCTGCACGTTCCAGCTTGTCATCACCCTTCTTAAATTGTGGTGCCCAGTACGAGACATTGTATTCCAGGTGTGGTCTGACCAAGGCAGAATAGAGTGGTACTATTACTTTCCTTGACCTGGACACTAGACTTCTGTTGATGCAGCTTAGAAGATCATTATATTTTTTTGCTGCTGCATCACACTGTTGACTCATGCTAAGTTTGTGCTAACAAGGCAGGTGTCCCCCATCTTATATTTGTGCCCTGAACAGTGCTAGATAACCTCAAAGATTGCTTCAATCTTAGCTTTTTTTCAGACAGGGAGAAGCACTAATTCTTTAAACTCTAAGTGTGCCCACCCACCAACAGCTAAGGAAAACATGGCCACAAAAACTGCCACATGCTCTTATTGTGGTGGAAAGTGGGAAAACACCAGATCATGATTGCTGCAGCCTTCCCATTGGGACATCTGGTTGCTCACTGTGAGGATGGGATGTGGGATTTGATGGGATTCTGGCCTGATCCAGCAAGCAAGCTCTTCTTATGTTCTTGATCAAATCAATCTGTGGCAGGTAAGTTACCCAAAGATCAGATCGTGAAGCTGAGGCTCCAATACTTTGGCCACCTCATGAGAAGAGAAGACTCCCTGGAAAAGACCCTGATGTTGGGAAAGATGGAGGGCACAAGGAGAAGGGGACGACAGAGGACAAGATGGCTGGACAGTGTTCTCGAAGCTACGAACATGAGTTTGACCAAACTGCGGGAGGCAGTGGAAGACAGGAGTGCCTGGCGTGCTCTGGTCCATGGGGTCATGAAGAGTCGGACACGACTAAACAACAACAACAACAACAAGTTACCCAAATTGTCCACCAAGCCAGAGTTCCACACCACACAGCAGACCTTTCAAATGTAGCAGGGATGACACCATATACCTGTAGTCCAGCAACAATCTGGGTTTATAACAGCACCTCTGGGAGGGGAACAGGTTTCCCCATTCCTGTCCTACAATAGAGTTCAGGACTAAATCAGGGGTGGTGCACCTTTTGTTGGGACTCCCAACTCTCATAGCTCAGGGTGGGGATGGTAAGAGATTGCAGACCAGCCATGAGCTCCTTACTCTAGGATGAGAGAGGGACCCTTGGGGTGGGGGGCTAAGCAGGGCTCTTTAGCTTTTTCTGAGGGCTGGATTAGATGGCCAGTGTGTGGCTAGGGAACATTAGGAAAGGAATGAAAAATAAAACTGCCAACATCACAATGCAGTTACACAAATCTACAGTGAGACTGTATTTGGAATACTATGTGAAGGGAAGCTCTGCTTCTGCACATGACTGTGGCATGATGGGAAGTCTTGCTTCTAAGCTTTTCTTTTGCACATGCTGCACAACCCGTTCTAAATACCAAGACATTCCGACTTCCGGAGGCGGCGCGAAACAAGTAATGGCGGTCCTCTTTGCGCTGCGAAGAGGGGCTCCGCAGGAAAGGGTCGTTCGCTGCGGCAAAGCGACGACCCATTAAGATAAACCACGAGCAGAGTGAGCTCGTGGCCGTGGGATCCGGCGGGCACCCAGAGCGACCCCCAAAACGAAGAAGGGACCCCGTAAGGGGCTCCGGAAGCGCGGAGGGGAAGCGGTGCTGTGGATTCATCGCTCTTTCTGCGGGAGTGAAGCCGCGCGGCTGTTGCTGATGAGCGCCGACCTTTCTTCCTTAAGTATTGGACTCTAAATCATCTACTCGTGAGTAAGAAGAGTATTAATTCGGGACTGTAAATTGAAAATTTGGCTGAAAGCGGGAGACGAGAAAAAGGAAGTCCGTCTCCCGGTAGTGTTTAGTGATCAAAGGCAAAGGAACTGACAAGCTGGAAGCAATAGAAAGGGATTTTAAAACGGGAAGTATCATGCGTCTGGCGGAGCTAGCAACTGAAGGGAAAGGCAAGCCTTCTTTTTTCTTTCTGCTATTGTGTTGATTTTACTTGGAGACCTTCTCCTTTTGTGGACTTTAAAAACTTTAAAAAACCCAGTCCCGGGCTTGCAGGGGGAAAAGGGTTGTTTTGCGGATACATATACAAAGTTGAAACGGATACATAGAGGCATCATTGGAGGATACAATTAAACAACTGTATCTTGCACCTTCAGATAGACTATTGTGGCAACATTGAAAGGGCTCTGCCAGTGGAAAAAAGTTTTCTTTAAAGACTATTGTTAACTTATTCAACTGCAGGAACTTTAATGGCGACCAAAACTTTGTTCCTTCTTTCCTGAACTGTAACAATACTCCCTCTAGTGGAGTTTGGGATTTACAAATTCCTGAGAACCAACTTTGTTTTGACTCTCTGTGGTTTGGTTATCTACTTTGAGGCCTGTCTTTCCCATGGAACATTTGACAGCTTGACCTTGAATCCAAAGACAGGTGTGGAATGAGTGGCCCTCCAAAAACAAGAGCTGCGTCGAAAGCAGGGAAAGGCCAATTTGTACAAACAACTCTGATTTCTCAGGCTCGTAGATCTTCAGTCCCTGCTGTTTTACAGGGAGCTGTACCCTCAACAACAGCTCCATCTAAGGAAGCTGAACAGCCAACAACTGAGGATATGGCAGCAGGGGGATCTGGCACTCTTCTAGAGGAAATGCTACAACAATTTGCAATTTTGAATAAGAAGGTTGATGACCAAACAGCAAAAATTGACTTAGCCACATCTTCAATCACTAAACTATCTGAACAAGTGGCTAAGCACTCACAAGAAATTGGGAATCTAAAAGACGCCACATCCGAGAGTCGGAAATTGGCCGAGGCTGCAAACGAAAAAGCTGATCAGGCAATTCAGAAAGTGGATGAATTGAAAGGAGAGGTAAGGCCACTACATAAACATATCAGTGACCAGCAGGCCTATCTGTCTATGGTGGAACTGAGAAACAGGGAAAATAATTTAAGATTACGCTCCATCCCAGAGATTGAGAAAGAGGATTTGACCGGCTTTTTGACAACAGAATTCTCTAAATTCTGGGGTATAAAGGAAGACACAGACTTTAAAATAACAACTGCATTTAGACTGGGAAGAATTGCCAGGAAGGACAGGCCCAGAGATTGTCTGATCATCTTAAGGACCAAACAGGAGAGAGACAAACTACTTGACCTACACTTCAATAAAGCACTTGAGATCCAGGACAGAAGAGCAGAAATTTACAAGGATATTCCTAAACAATTACTGGACCTCAGATCCAACTACACTGATCTAGCTGGACTTCTGAGAAGTAGCAGAATACCTTACAGGTGGGAGTTTCCACAAGGCCTATCATTCAATTACAAAGGAAAGAAGATTAAAATCAAAACGAAAGAGGATAGCCAGAAGTTTCTACACGATCACGGGGAAGACCTGCAGAAGGGAGTAGCAGCCCTTTGGCCTCCACCAGAGTCTGGAAAAGAGCCAGCACCCTCGGATTTGGATAAAAAAGAAGACGCCCCATAAAGAACAACAACAGATTGATACAGGATGTCTCTACAGCTGTATAGTTGGAATATTAATGGCGCAAATTCCCCGGAAAAACGCAAAAGGATTTTCCATATTTTGAAGAAAGAACATTTGGACATAATCTGTCTGCAAGAAACTCACGTGACCAGGCTTCATAGGAAAGTGCTAATAAACAAAAGATTAGGCCAAGAATTTATTTCATCAGACAGAGTCAAAAAGAGAGGCGTGGTGATCTACGCAAAGGAGAATTTATCACCAAAATTTTTGTTTAAAGATGAACAAGGAAGAATCCTGGCAATTGAAATACAAACCCAAGGAGAAAAAGTTTTGATATTAGGAATCTACGCACCAAATGAGGGGAAATCAGAATTCTACAAGAAGCTACATGAGACATTACTGGACTATCTGGACTATTCTAACATCATTATGATGGGAGACATGAATGGGGTCGTCTCTACTCTTATGGATAAGTCACAGAACCAGAACCTGACCAAGGATGGAAGACTACCAAAAACTTTCTTCGAACTAACTGACAATATGGATTTGATTGATCTATGGAGGACGAGAAACCCCCTAGGTAAAGAAGGAACTTTCTTTTCTGAGGCCCACCTGTCATGGACAAGAATCGACCAAATTTGGACAACTAGAGGGCTGGCACCTAAGACTACAAGAGTAGAAATCTGCCCAAAGACTTGCTCCGACCACAACGCTCTGAAAATGGAAATGAGATTTACTACTGCCGATTCCTTCAGATGGAAAATGAATGACAACCTGCTAAGAGATCAAGAGATCGTAAAGAAGGCCCAAAAAGCTTTAAAGGACTATTTTGAAATTAACTTGAACACCTCGGTGGAAAAAAGAATAATCTGGGATGCAAGTAAAGCTGTTATGAGAGGGTTTCTGATACAACAGAATACGATTAAGAAAAAATTCTGGAATGGGAAAAAGGATAAGATACTAGAGAAGATAAGAGATGGAGAGAAAAAATTAAGATTGAATCCAAAATCAAAAGAGACTTTAAGAGAAATTAAATTCCACCAGTCACAATATACGAAATTGATCAACCAAGAAGTGGAATGGAAAATCAAACAAATGAAACAAAGATCTTTTGAATCTGCGAATAAATGTGGGAAACTGCTAGCTTGGCAGTTGAAAAAGAGACAAAAATTAAATTATGTTACCAACCTAGAAGTTGAAGGGAAAAATATTCAGAAACTGGGAGAAATTAGAAAGTGCTTCCAGAAATATTTTAAAAAACTGTATACACAAGGGTCCGAGGAAGTAACTGAGATAGAACAATTCTTGAAAGACAATGGCCTACCAGAACTATCTCAAGAGAAGAGATCAATCTTGAATTGTAAAATAACACAACAGGAAATCGAGGATGCCATTCAGAATATGCAGCTAGGCAAATCTCCAGGCCCTGACGGACTTACCTCCAAATACTACAGGATGTTAAAAGACTACTTGATACAACCATTAATGGAGGTTTGCAACCAGATTATGGGGGGAGGGAGGGCACCAGATACGTGGAAAGAAGCATTCATCACACTGATACCTAAAGTGGAAACTGAAAAGACTCAACTTAAGAACTACCGTCCCATCTCACTCCTAAATGTGGATTACAAAATATTTGCAGATATTTTGGCTAATAGATTTAAAAAAGTATTAAATGAAGTAATTCACAAGGACCAAGCTGGCTTTCTCCCAGGTAGACATTTGTTTGATAACACTAGGAATATTATCGATATTCTGGAACTTTTACAAACAAATATTAACACTAAAGCAGTGTTAATTTTTATTGATGCGGAGAAGGCCTTTGACAACATTTCTTGGAAATTTATGAAGAAAAACTTGGAAGGGATGGGAGTGGGAAGGGGGTTTGAGAATGGAATAGAAGCAATCTATTCAGAACAAAAAGCTAAGTTGATAGTGAACAATGTGGTGACAGAAGAACTTCATATTGAAAAAGGAACACGTCAGGGGTGCCCCCTTTCCCCTTTATTGTTTATTTCAGTCCTGGAGGTTTTGCTGAACATGATAAGGAAGGATCGGCAGGTACAAGGAATACGGGTCGGAGCGAAACAATATAAACTGAAAGCATTTGCAGATGACTTGGTTTTAACATTACAGGAGCCAGAATCTAGTACAAAAAGAGTTTTGGAATTGATTCAGAAATTTGGTCGGGTGGCGGGTTTTAAGCTGAACAAACAAAAAACTAAGGTGTTAGGGAAAAACTTGACAGCTACTGAAACAGAGGGGTTTCAGAAGGAAACAGAACTAAATATTGTTAAAAAAGTGAAATACCTGGGGGTCAATCTTTCTTCCAAGAACTTGAATTTATTTAAAGATAATTATGAGAAATGTTGGTCAGAAGTTAAAAGAGATCTAGAAATTTGGTCAAGATTGAAATTATCCTTGTTAGGCCGAATTGCAGCTATAAAAATGAACGTTTTGCCAAAAATGTTGTTTTTGTTTCAAGCCTTGCAGATTGTGGACAGAGTGGAATGTTTTGGAAAGTGGCAGAAGGACATCTCTAAATTTGTCTGGCAGGGCAAAAAGCCCCGAATAAAGTTTAAAATACTAACTGATGCAAAGGAGAGAGGGGGGTTTGCCCTGCCAGACTTAAGGTTATATTATGAAGCTGCGGCCTTCTGCTGGATGAAAGATTGGATTCTGTTAGAAAACACTGATGTCCTAGATCTGGAAGGCTTTAATAATTCGCTAGGTTGGCATGCGTATTTGTGGTATGACAAGGGAAAAACACACGGAATGTTTAAAAACCATATTGTCAGAAAAGCAATATTTATGGTCTGGAAAAAATACAAAGACTTATTGGAAAGCAAAACTCCGAGGTGGATATCACCAATAGAGGCCAAAGCTCGGAAAAAACCCAATATGGAGGCCTGCTGGCCGAAATATTGGGAAATAATAGAAAACATTGGAGGTAATTGGAGGTTGCAGAGCTTTGAAAAACTAAAAGGTAAGGTGCAAAATTGGCTACATTATGCCCAAATTAATGAGGTCTTTAAGCTAGACAAAAAAAACAGGATTCCAGGTGGAAAAATCGAAACTTGAGACAGAGTTGTTAGAACCAAAGAACAAGTTACTATCGAGAATGTATAACTTGCTGCTTAAATGGAACACTCAGGATGAGACAGTTAAATCAGCCATGATAAAATGGGCTCAGGACATTGGTTATAATATCATGTCTGAAGACTGGGAGAGGTTATGGACCACCGGTATGAAGTTTACTGCATGTAATGCTCTGAAAGAAAATATTATGAAAATGGTATACAGGTGGTACATGACCCCGGTCAAGCTGGCTAAGATATACCATTTGTCCGATAATAAATGTTGGAAGTGTAAGGAAGCTGAGGGGACATTCTTTCACCTTTGGTGGACTTGTCCAAGATTGAAGGCCTTCTGGGAAATGATTTATAACGAGTTAAAAAAGGTGTTTAAGTACACCTTCCCCAAGAAACCGGAGGCCTTTCTTCTGGGCATTGTCGGCCAGAAGGTGTTAAAGAAGGATAGAACTTTTTTCATGTATGCTACTACAGCAGCAAGAATCCTTATTGCTAAGCATTGGAAGACTCAAGATTTGCCCACACTGGAGGACTGGCAGACGCAATTGATGAACTACATGGAACTAGCCGAGATGACTGCAAGGATCCGAGATTTGGGAGAAGAAGCAATGGAGGAGGATTGGAAAAAATTTAAAGACTATTTGCAAAAGTATTATAAGTTATATGAATCTTAAGATGCCGTATGACTTGGAATGTTAGCCCCAGCAACGAAAGTGGATTATATATGAAATTGGATAATATTTATGAAAGAATCAAAGTTTAAATGGGTAAAAATGACAATATGTTATATTTTTAGAGTAAATGGAAAATAAGAGATTTAAACTTAAACCGCAATTGAAAGTACAAAGAAACACATGAAACAAGGTTATAATTTGCTGATAACTTTATTGTCAAGAATGCACTATGTGGGAGATGCGGGGAAGTCCGATAGAAATCTGAAATAAGTTGTTGAAATAGTTGTGATTTTCTGTTTTTTCTTTCTTTCTACTTTTTATGTTCTTTCTTTTCTCTGTTTTATCTGTAATTTGGAAAAAATGTAATAAAAATTATTATAAAAAAAAATAATAAATACCAAGACATTCCCTCATCTCCCTAGAATGTTCAGTTCATATTGAGTTCATGAAAACATTATACTCTGACCTGTTCTTAATGCATAGTTGACCACATCTACGGAACGCGATTATTATATTCTTTCATGTTATGATCAATCATTAGTAATAGTTTAAGTCTTGATAATCAATCACTAGTTATAATTTAATTAGGAGGTTTCATGCCTGTCTAGTTCTTTGCTCCCTTTCCCAACCTTTAATCTATTGGTGATTAATGTAAACTTTGCTTTGTACTTGTGTTAACCAATCAGCAATAAGCACATATGTGGCAAATGCTGTAAGATTCAATAAAAGGGACTCTCCGAGACTTGCTCGGGAGATGCCTCCCATATGACACCTTGCCATTCGTCTGTCGCTTATTTCAACCCAACATCTGGTGACCCCGACGTGATTGCCAGATCCCTTACGCAGCCAGCCCCTGTACTTCACTCGACTGGAAAAGTCTCAGCGCGCTACTTCGTGAGTATGGGGGGGGGGGATTGACTAAATTCCAAAAGGAGTGTGCCAAGAAGTTGCTCCATCTCGTTAGAGAGCGGGTGGCGGGTGCTCATATTTCTTTAAAAGAAATTGAAAGATTGTTATGTGAGATTGCTTGCCAGTGCCCCTGGTATCCTGAAACAGGTTCTTTGAGGATAAAGACTTGGCAAGAGATCGGAAAAACCCTCTTTGCAGAACCGAGGGCTCCGATTCATTGTCTGCTCACTTGGCAGAAATGTGCAGATGCCGTTGCTAAATTAGGACCTCAGGCATCTCCTTCGGCCCCTGCCCTTCTAGCCATTGCAGACAATCCCCCACCTTACCCAAAGCTTTTGCCTCCTTCGCAACCCTGCCAACCCCTCCCTACGTCTCAACCGTCTCAACCCACATCCTCCCCCTCATCCCTCTTTCGCCTGCCACAGCCCCTGCGTGCTCTACAGGAGCTGTGCGCGCTGCGCTTTCTCTGGCTAGGCAGAAAGGGCTCCTGTCCTTAGAGGAAGAGTCTGAATGGGCTGGTGAAATGCCATCTGCTTTCCCTATCACCTATACAAACCCAGGAACTGCTCAACAGCAGGTATTGTACGAGGCGCTTCCTTATTCTGTAATGAGAGAATTAAGGAAAGCCATTACTGATTCTGGTCTAAAATCCTCTTATGTGACAGGGATGCTGGAGGGAATAGCAAATGGTTATATAATGCTACCTCAAGACTGGAAAGATCTGATGCGCATGCTTTTATCCCCGGCTCAGTATGTAGTTTTTGAAAGTGAATTTAAACATAGCGCATCAGCCCTGTGGAGGGGGGATGGTGTGATGGCCTGGGATTCCGTTGGCGGAGTTCGCCTATAACAACGCGGTGAATGCGTCCACCCAGCAAACCCCGTTCCAGGCCAGTTATGGTTATCATCCACGGCTGTTTCCAGAGGTGCTGCCGGCATCCGCGGTCCCGGCGGTGACGGAGTGGCTTCAAGAGCTCCAGTCCCAGCAACAGCTTTTGGTGGAGCAACTGCACCAGGCCAAGGAAGCGTACAAAGCCCAGGCCGACCGCCACCGCCAGGTGGGGCCGGAACTTCGCGTCGGTGACCTGGTTTGGCTCTCCACTCGCCATCTCCACCCCTCTCGACCTTCGCGGAAGTTGGACGCCCGCTTCACCGGCCCGTTCCCTATCGTAGACCAAGTCTCTCCTGTGGCATTCCGTCTCCGGTTACCCGCAACCCTGAAGTTTCACCCGGTCTTCCACAGGTCCCTTTTGAGTCCGGTGGCCCCACCCGACGAGTTCCACCCGAACCGTCCCCGACCGCAGCCAGTGTTGGTTCGGGGAGAGCCTGAGTACGAGGTGGAACGCATCCTGGACTCCCGATACCGCAGGGGAAGGCTGCAGTATCTCATTGACTGGAAGGGGTACGGACCGGAGGACCGTTCCTGGGAACCAGCGGCCAACGTCCACGCACCTGCCTGCCTCCGAGAGTTCCATGCGACGTACCCCGGCAAGCCGGGTCCGGACCCTCGGTTGAGGGGGGGGCCTGGGAGGGGGGATGGTGTGATGGCCTGGGATTCCGATTCGGAGGATGAAACAGAGGAATCCCAGCCTGCACAGGAGTCCCCGCCTCCAGGGCCGGCTGAACTGGGGCAAGGCCTAGATGCTGAGGAGCCTGCACCTGTGGCAGTGCATCAGGAGCTGGCCCCAGGTGAAGTCCTTCTGGCCCCAGAGGGGCTTGATGACTCAGTGGCCACAGGTGAGCCTCCTCCAGGGCCCAGTAACCCTTCGGCCTCTCCTGATCTGCAGAGGCTTAGGGCAGAGAGGCGAAGGGAACTGGTTGCCCCCAGGAGGAGTGCTCGCCTTAAGGCCAGAGGAGGCGGGGCTCCTGGGGGTCGGGACCGCCCCTGACCTTGGAAGAGGATAAAAGCCCAGTCAGGCCGGCCCCAGGTTGCGGGAGCAACGTCGTTGTTGGCTACGGACCTTCCTGTGTTCTTGATCCCTGCTCGGCCTCCTGTTCCTGACTATCCGGTACGCCTGTCCCCTGCTCGGCTTCCTGTTCCTGACTATCCAGTACTCCTGTTCCCTGCTCGGCCTCCTGTTCCCGACCATCCGGCGTTCCTGTTACCTGCTCAGCCTTCTGTTCCAGCGTTCCTGTTCCCCGCCCGGCTCTCTGCATCGGACCTCGCCCCTCTTCGTGTGGACTCTGCTACACTCACGGTACCTTACCCCCGGGACCAGCACACCCTGGCTGATCCACAGCATTCAGCCAATCAACTTTATGGCGCTGGTCAGTATGATAATATAACAGCCCAGCCGACGCTGACACCTTTACATTTCAGTTGCACCGCGACCTGTGTACAACGCGCCTTTCAGAAAGTCCCTGTCTCAGGGCAACCGCTGAGCTCCTTTGTTAATATTAAGCAACAGCATTCGGAGCCCTACCATCAGTTTATAGATAGATTGAAAGAATTAGTCACTAGGCAGATTGATAACACTACAGCTCAAAATGAATTGATGAAAAAATTGGCTTTTGAAAATGCAAACACCGATTGCAAGAAAGCGTTGCAGTCGATCATACATCGCCCTAAATATGACCTGGCCGATATGATTCAAGCCTGTGCAGATGTTGTCTTTGCTTGCCGGTGCAATCCAGGCTGGCAATAAGCCCACGGGCAATTGCTTCAATTGCAAACGCCCAGGTCATTTTGCTAAAAAATGCAGAGCCCCTGGCGGGGGGGCAAACAGGAATGGTGATGCCAATAAGGCTAAACCTTCCAAAAAATGCCCGAAATGCGGGAAAGGCTATCATTAGGCTAATCAATGCAGGAGTCCAGGAAACTCCATTTCGGCCCCACTCTCGGGCCAGGACAAATAGAGAGCTTTCCGCCTTTAGTTTCCGCTGCTGAAATTTTTTCTAAAAATACACCCTCTGAATTTGCTATTGATTTGATCAATCAAGAGACCAAAGACACTGTTTTACCTGGTGAAATTGTGCTTATGTCCACCCAGTTGGCGGGCCCTCTACTGCCAAAAGTCGCAGGCTTAATTTTACCCAAATTTTCGGCGGCCAAAGAAGGAATCCAGGTTATTCCAGGAGTTCTGGATCCTGACTATGTGGGCACAATCATGGTTCAACTTTGGAGCCATATGCCCATGCAGTTAAAGAAGGGTGAGTCCTGGGCGCATTTGGTGGTGCTCCCTTCTCACCATACTGCTTCTATTATGGATAGTAATTTGCACGAGCTCTCTCCTTTCCCCCCACAGCTGTTAGCTGTAATCCAGTGGATTGGTCATCAGAAACTTCTTTGTAAGTACAAAGTAAATGGCAAGGTTCTGGAAGGCTTGATTGACACAGGCGCGGACATTTCTGTAATTTCCAGTAGTTGCTGGGACCCCACGTGGCCCCTTGAGTCTGCCTCTGCAGTTTGGGGTGTAGGTGGACCTCAAAACTCTTCCAAAAGTGTACAGTGGTTGCCTGTTTCTCTGTCTGATAGCTCTGAAACCATTGCATATATCCAGCCCTGTGTGCTGAAAATCCACCTCAATCTGTGGGGCAGAGACTTACTACAACAATTACAAGCTACCATTCAATTTGATGAGTAAGCTTGCACTCCCCCTCAACTGGAAATCAACCACTCCGGTATGGGTAGAACAATGGCCCATAACGGGGGGAAAGCTACTTGCTTTAAAAGAATTGGTGAATCAACAATTATCGGCAGACCATATTGAGTCCTCAGTTAGCCCCTATAATACCCCCATCTTCGTCATAAAAAAGAAGAGTGGGAAATGGAGATTTCTCCAGGATTTAAGGAAAATTAATGAAATCCTTGAACCCATGGGGCCTTTGCAGTGTGGTCTGCCTAATCCAAATGTTATCCCACATTCTTATCAATTGGCTATAATAGATTTGCAAGATTGTTTCTTCTCCATTCCCCTACAGGAGAAGGATTGTAAATTCTTTGCTTTCACTGTTCCTGTGTTAAATAACAGCCAGCCCACGGAACGGTATCAATGGAAAGTCCTACCACAAGGAATGTTGAATTCCCCTACCATGTGCCAATATTATGTGAATCAAGCCCTTCAGCCTTTTCATTTGCAATAGCCACACCTCTCAATTTATCATTACATGGGTGACGTGCTTATTAGTGGGCCCCGCCTTCCCCCTCAATGGAAGCATGATATGATAGCCTGTTTGTCACTTTATGGTTTGAAAATTGCTCCAGAAAAGGTTCAGGAATCTTCTCCCTTTCATTATTTGGGACACAAAATGATAGCTAGCTATTCTATTCCTATAGTCCCTGAACTTCATGTTCCAAAAACAATGAAATATGTCCAGCTGCAGCAATTGCTGGGCAACATCAATTGGATAAGACCTTATTTTAAAATCCCTCTTGAAGTTTTACGGCCGCTTTTTTCAGCCTTAAAAGGCCATCAATCTCCTGGTGAGCAAATCACCTTGACCTCCTCTCAACAGAAGACTGTTGCCCAGTTAAAGGAAATTATGCGTCTCCACTGGGTTGATCGAGCAATTCTTAATGTCTTGTCCAATGTTGTCATCATGACAGATTCTGTCCAACCTTTTGCGCCCCTTATTCAGTTAGGCCCATCGAAAGTTCATATAATTGAATGGCTGTATTTACATCATACACCAAAGAATACGATGACTCCTTTAGTGGATCTCCTTGCTCAGCTCATCAGCAAGGGACGCCGTCGATGCAAAAGCCTTTTTGGCACCGATTGTCGCCAAATTATTGTGCCCATGCCCCTGGAGCAATGGGAGACTGTTCTTTCCACTAGCATGGATTTGCAGTGTGCTTTAGCTGATTTTGTCGGCCTGCTGGATTGCCATATCCCAGCCGACCCTCGCCTGCAAATGAGTAGACAATTTTCCCTATCTTTCTCTTCCATATTATCTCCTGTCCCTTTGGATGCCCCTACTGTTTTTACTGACGGAGCCCCCTCAAGGGGGGTGGTTGCTTGGCAACAAAATGAGGAATGGCACAGCCTCTACACTCTCCCACAAAAGTCTGCTCAGTGTTCTGAGTTGGCAGCTGCCGTTAAAGCTCTGCATCATTTCTCCTCACAGCCAATTAATTTGGTAGTGGACAGTCTTTATGTTGCAAATGTCATAACTCGTTTACAGGGCAGCTATGTAAGTCCCTTATTGGATGACAATTTATTGAGCCTTTTCCTATCCTTACAATTGCTTCTTTCTAATCGCTCCCACCCACTATTTGTGGTGCACATTCGTTCTCACCAACCCTTCCCAGGCTTTCTCACTGATGGCAATGCAAAAGCAGATTCTTTGCTTAGGGCTTTGCCTGTTTCCCCCATTGAAAGTCATGCTTTCCATCATCAGAATGCAAAAGCCCTTAGCTGCCAGTTCCAAATTCCGTTGGAAGCGGCGCATGCAATTATCCAACAATGCCCTCAATGCTCTAATCAGATTGGCCACCCCAGCCCTGGTGTTAATCCCCGTGGGCTGGAAGCCAACCAAGCTCTTCACCTTTTGAATAAAGAACAGAGTGAACTACATAATGGACTTTTATAAAATCGTGGTATCGATTATTTGCTCATGCTTCATCATTATGGCTGTGAACAAGTGGATGACATGTATTGCTTTACTATTACTGATAATTCTAAAGCCATTCAAAAGCAAATCTCTCATATGTAAAATCTTACACATCACATTAAACAGGACGTTGGATTTTCTGGCCTCTGGGATTCGTTCACCCAGTGGCTCACTGGCTGGTTGCCAAATCTGAATTGGCTTCGTAATCTTTTTCAATATGTTATTATCATAATATGTATATTAATTTTGCTATGTTGCTTCATCCAATGCATTCCTGGTCTCATACGCCTTTGGTTTCAGTGTTTTTCTCCTCCTCAGCCACCCAACAAAATCATTGCTGCCTACTTTGCGAAATGGCAGCACCAACAGTAAACATTAGGGGAGATGTGGGCAGACTTATTTCGGGCATGCGCTGGCAAACCACGTATCCCGAAGTATTTTTGTCCCATTCACCCTGAAATCACATAACAGCATCGGTGGGCGGACTTATTTCGGGCATGCGCTGGCATACCACATATCCCGAAGTATTTTTGTCCTATTCACCCAGAAATTATATAGTAACACCTCGCAAGTAAGAAAAAAAAGGGGGAGATGCTGGGAAGTTTTTGCCTCTGCACATGAGTCTGAGAATGTTCTGATCAGTTCACATTGAGTTCAGTACCCTGACCTGTTCTTAACGCATTGTTGACCACATCTATGGAACGCGATTGTTATGTTCTTTCATGTCATGCAATATCCATCATTAGTAATAGTTTAAGTCTTGATACTCAATCACTAGTTAATAGTTTAATAAGGAGGTTTCATGCCTGTCTAGTTCTGTGTTCCCTTTCCCAGCCTTTAATCTATTGGTGATTAATGCCTATATGTAACCTTTGCTTTGTATTTGTGTTAACCAATCAGCAATAAGCACATACGTGGCAATTGCTGTAATATTCAATAAAAGGGACTCCTCGAGGCTTGCTCGAGAGATGCCTCCCACATGACACTTGCTACTCGTCTGTCGGTTATTTCAACCCAACAACTATGTAGAGTTTTGGTTGCCTCCTCAAAAAGGAAAAGGTTCAGGAAAAGGGCAGCCCAAATGATGAGGGAGATGGAGTGACTCCCCTATGAGGAAAGGTGGGAGCATTTGGGACTTTTTACTTTAGAAAACAGGCGACATGATAGAAGTGTATGAAATTACACATTGTGTTTTAAGTTTTCATTGTTTTTATCTGTTAAGTTGTTTTGAGATTTGTTTGTGTAAAAAGCAGCTAACAAATGTAATTAATAAAAAACAGTGTTGGCTTTATGTGGGATTTTAAATTTTGTTTCTTTATTTTACTCCTGCTAGCCACTTTGAAAAGTGCGACTACAAATTCACAAAGCAAATAAATGAAAAACTTACTTGCTCTCCTGTTCTTCCTGGCCATCCAAAACATCAAAGAGGAGGTACGGTAGGAAGGGCCATTCCAAAGAGAATCGGCTCTCTTCTGTCCATCTATAATGCAATGAGAAATCATAATAGCTTTTAAAAAGCAGTGTGCTGAGGTCTATTTGCTCAATTCTTCACTGCAGGAGGAAACACTATCCGTAACATAATCATTCACATGATGTTCCCCACATAGAGAAAACTAGCATGTCAGGGAGGTGGTGTGGGGGATGACAGAAACTGTTCTCCCTGATGTCATCGTTTTCTACATGAAGGGGAATATTCAAACAGCATGACAAACATATTCAGTGAATAGCAGTGGAAGGGCAAAAAATCCAGAGGCTTATACAGAAAAATCCAGAGGCTTATACAACCTCTTACAATAGCAGAAATGCAAGTACGTTTAGAAAATAATCAAATTTCATGGCTGTTAGGATATCAGCCGAGATCATTTCTTACAAATACACAGATTAAAAATGAAGCTACAAGTAAACTAACAGAATATGAAAATATGGTAATAAGAGATAGCATTTCCCTTTTATACAAAACACTTATTGAGAATCAATTTTGCCCCGAACAAAATCTAAAAAGCTGGTGGGAATTAAATTGGGATATAAACACTGAAGAGGTTAAACAGAACAATTTATGGACAAAAGCACCATATAAATTTCTGTCAGCAACTATTAGGGAATGTTCATTAAAAATTGTACATGGATGGAATTTAACACCATCATTTTAAATATACAGTATATTAAAAAAGAAAAAACAAGAAAGTGGTTAGAATGGAAGAAAAAAATAAAAGTATCAAATTAGGTTGCTGGAAAGAGTCAGGTTTGAGGCCTATGATCATGCACAGAATTTTCATTCAACTAAGTACTCACCAGTACAGTGGTGCCTCGCAAGACGAAAAGAATCCGTTCCGCGAGTCTCTTCGTCTTGCGGTTTTTTCGTCTTGCGAAGCAAGCCCATTAGCGGCTTAGCGGATTAGCGCTATTAGCGGTTTAGTGGGCTTAGCGGATCAGCTGATAAGCGGCTTAGCGGATCAGCTGATAAGCGGCTTAGCGGATCAGCTGTTAAGCGGCTTAGCGGCTTAGGATCAGCTGATAAGCGGCTTAGCGGCTTGGGAAAAAGGGGGGGAAAGGAAAAAACCCCCGCAGGAACTCGCAAGACATTTTCGTCTTGCGAAGCAAACCCATAGGAAATTCGTTTTGTGAAGCACCTCCAAAACGGAAAACCCTTTCGTCTAGCGGGTTTTCCGTCTTGCGAGGCATTCGTCTTGCGGGGCACCACTGTAGTGTCAGAGCAAGTGCATTCATTCACACAAACACACCAGATATGATGAGCTAAAGCAGGACCCTCCAGGTGTTGCTGGAATACAACCCCCACCATCCCTGACCACCAGCCAAAATTCCAGGGTAATATGGAACCGATGTCCACACTTAGGTCACCTTTTCATGAAATGCCTGTTGCCTTGAGGCAAGGTAAAAAAAATAGTAAGATGGCTACACACCGGTCAGTTTTCAGGGCATGGTCGTAGATGTAATTGGAAGGGAAGAGGCAGATCTCTGGGTGCATCCTGTACTGAGTCCTCAAGCACAGGACTGGAAGCCTGTCACTGTGTTTTTCTTGGATTTGCCCATTCAGGTGTCTGCAGAGTCGGCCCATCAGAGACTGCCTGTAGCCGTAATCCTCAGCTTTCTGCCAAAGCAAGGGAGGGGAGGAGGAGTGAAACTTTCAGGGAATGGGTTAAGCACAGGCAGCAACAATTAAAGAACAAGAGATGAGAAGTAGAAGCATGCATATGTACTCAGTACTTGGTCTGGGCCCCTTTTGCATCAATTACTGCCTCAATGCGACGTGGAATGGATGCTATCAGCCTGTGGCACTGCTGAGGTGTTATGGAAGACCAGGATGCTTCAATAGCAGCCTTCAGCTCTTCTGTATTGCTCGGTCTCATGTCTCAGAGGTCCAATATTGCTCTATTTGCAATCCTTGTTTTGCTGATTTCATTTAATATTCTAATTTTCTGAGATTGTTAATTTGGGGTTTTCATAGAATGATAGAGTTGGAAGAGACCACAAGGGCCATCGAGTCCAACCCCCTGCCAAGCAGGAAACACCATCAGAGCACTCCTGACATATGGTTGTCAAGCCTCTGCTTAAAGACCTCCAAAGAAGGAGACTCCACCACACTCCTTGGCAGCAAATTCCACTGTCAAACAGCTCTTACTGTCAGGAAGTTCTTCCTAATGTTTAGGTGGAATCTTCTTTCTTGTAGTTTGGATCCATTTCTCCGTGTCCGCTTCTCTGGAGCACCAGAAAACAACCTTTCTCCCTCCTCTATGTGACATCCTTTTATATATTTGAACATGGCTATCATATCATTTCGTCAGCTGTACGCCATGATCATCACAATTATAACAAATCAAGGCTTGACATATCTCGCTTTGCATGTCATGAGTCTATCTCATATATTAGTTTCACCTTTTAAGTTGAATTACTGAAATAAATGAACTTTTCCACGATATTCTAATTTTCCGAGTTTCACCTGTATTTGAACTAGAGATTAGGAATGAGTGAACTATTCTGGGCTACCCAAGAGGCTTGGGAAACAGACCCACAAAATAACCCAATCTTTTATTTATTTGAAAGTGGGAAAGATGGCAGCGTAAGAGGGTGCAGGAACTTCTCCACTCTCCTTATGCTCTTTGCAGCATATCAGAACTAAGAGAAATGGTGGTGCTTGAGAAACATAAAAGTCTCTCAAAGACTACTGCTATGGGAATATCCCTTGATATACATATACAAAAATACATTCTTAAAGCATTGGCCCTATCTACTCTTGCCTCTGCCCTACCAGCCATTGGAGTGTCTCCCAGGAAAACAGTACTTGGTATATACATTTCTTTTTAACCAAAAGGGATGTTGTATACTAACATGGTAATCACACAGGCTGATTTCACAGAAACTCACAGAATTGTGTAAATAATTTGATCCTGTCAGGGGTTCAGGAGCAGAGGCGAGGGCAAGGGAGGAAACAGAGAGTGAAGGGGAGGAGTCCGAAGGAAAGATGAGCGATGACGACGACCCGAGATCTCCGAGTCTTTCCAGTGAATCGGAAGATTCACAGAAAGGAGCGCCAGTGACCAGAGCAAGGGGGGAGCTTAGGGGGACACCCCAGGAAGAAGGGACAAAAGGGGGTTCAGAGAGCAGCAGTTGGAAATCGGGGCCAACATCCCCAACAGAGCGCAGTGGGGGAGAAGGGCGCCAGGCATCGGGATCAGGCGGCTCGCCGCAGGGGGGAGGACATGAGTCAGGAGTGGCCACACCTCCATCGGAGAGAGAAGAAACGGTCAAACGGAAAGTGGAAGGTTGGGCGCACGCGCCAAGTTCAAATGCACAGGAAGGCGGCACAGTAAGCAGCCCGGAAAGGGAGCCAGGTCCTAAAGCCCGCCGCAAGGAGACAGAAGGGTCCGGGGGGTCAGCGTCAGAAGAGTCCCGGAAGGAAGAGACCATGGGGGGCAGAGGGACCCAGAGAAGAACGGTCAGGAGGAAAAGGTGGAGTAAGGCTAGGGTATTAAGTTGGTGTACAGGAGGCGGAGACTCAGACAGAGCTTCGCCGGTCTAGCTTATAAGACGTAGAGTTGCGCGCTACAGCTTGAAAATGGAAACTGTAAATCAATAAAGACTTTTATACAGTGAATGCTGGCTAGCGTGATCCTCTGTGAGTTCGGATCTGGAAGCAGCTCTGACAGTAAGCTCTGTCTCCAAAAAATCTTGGCACCTAAAACCTAGTAGAAAGGGGTGAAGACTGGTGCCTACTCACGAGCTCACGAACGGCAGACAAGATGACTGCCGAACAGCAGATAGCGGATCTGCAAGAAGCAGTGAGGCAACTGAATGCCGAGGTACTCGCATCCAGGAAGAGAGAGGGGGAAGCAGCCGCCGCCTACAAGGATCTCCAGGTCAGGTTGGAAATGCTTACGAAGCAAGGGCAACTGACACCCAAACCGGAGGGAATTGGGTTGGGGAGAAGAGCAGGCGGTCTAGTATCTCACTTCGATGGGAATTTACAACAGTACCCCAACTTCCGAGCAGATGTACAGTGTGCGCTGCAACTGCTGGACAAGGACTTTAGAGATGAGCAAGAGAAGGTGGGGTTTATCATGTCCCATTTGCATGGAGATGCTAAAGCATGGCTGCGCAATTTGTGGAGAGATAAGGATCCGGCGCTCCAAAGTGCGGATGCCTTCCTTAAAGCGATGGATGCGTGCTTTTTATCAAGCATAGACGTGGATCTTGCCCGGAAAGAGGTGCACGGACTGAAGCAGGGGAGGGCCAGTGTAAGGCAGTATCATGCCCGCTTTTTTGCACTGGTCAGTGCCCTGGAATGGGACAGAGATTCAGCTCCAGTCAGAGACCTGTTTTGTGAAGGCTTGAGCGGAGCGGCTAAAGACGAAATTGCGAGGGGGGAGAGACCCCGGACCACGCAGGAGGTCGTTCACAGGGCGCTGACGGTTGGGGTGCGGCTGGAGGAACGTCCATGGAGCAGGGACGAAGGGCGTGGAGGGCGCGAACCAGTGAGAGGGTTCTCCTTCGTTCCCAGAGAAGCAGCGCGTGCGCAATCCACGCCTCCGCCAGGAGGGGGAGCAGAACCTATGGAGGTTGGCGGTGCTAGGGCTCAGTCAGCAACCAGAGCCCTAGCGCCGGGAGCAGTCAAAGCGAAGCCTCCTAGAGGGAACCGGAAATGTTACATCTGCGAAAGTCCTCAACACATGGCGAAAGAGTGTCCCCAGAGGATCCACAAGCTCAATGCAGCCTCTGCAACGGTGACTGCAGCTACTCAGCACGGAGACTCACAGCAGGGAAATGACGGAGTCTGGCTGGAGACAGAGGCACTGGGGCCCAGCCAGACGAGTCAGTGAAGCAGTCCCCAGAGATTTTGCAGCCCACAGACCCCCTCCTGCCCAAACCAGTAGTGCAGCTCACTGCATCGCTTCAGCTACCCAATGGCCTCACTCTAGACGTGCCAATCACCGTTGACTCAGGAAGCAATGCGGACTTTATAGGGCAGGACTTTGTCGATAAACACGCTATACAGCTGCTGCCTGCCACGCTGCCCCTGCAGGTCGTCACAGTGGATGGCAGGGAGCTGCTAGGGGGGCAGGTGGTGAAGCAAACGCCACCAATGGTGATGCGGCTTGGAAATCACAGGGAAGTCATCAGTTTTAATGTCACCAGACTGTCGGACACGCCTATTGTCTTGGGCATGAGTTGGCTGGACAGGCACAGTCCGACGTTGGCTTGGTACCAGCGGCAGCTGGTCTTCAGCTCATCATATTGCGCTGAACACTGCATTCTGCCCCGGCAGGAGGGAGAGGAGGAGGAGGCACAGCTGCAGCTGGGGACGCTGCAAGCAATCCCCCACAAATACGCAGGATTTTTAGAGGTTTTCTGCGAGAAGGAGGCGGACAAGATACCCCCCCACAGACCATATGACTGCAAGATTGACCTCCTGCCAGGGGCGGCGCTGCCAAAAGGGAAGCTGTATTCCATGTCTGAGGACGAACTACAGGAACTCAAAGAGTTCATAGATCATAATTTGGAGCGCGGTTTCATCCGAGAGTCCAAGGCCGTGGGGGGCAGTCCTGTATTTTTTGTTAAGAAGAAGGACACGCCCCAAAAAAGGCTCGTAGTGGACTATCGGACCTTGAACAGCATGACCAAGCCATCGGACTTCCCCATGCCCAGGATCGACGACCTCCTCGCGACGGTGCGCAAGGGCCGTTCACCAAGTTGGACCTGCGAGGGGCTTACAACCTCATTCGCATGCGGGAAGGAGATGAGTGGAAGACAGACATGTTCACGCCCCTAGGCACCTACGAATACAGAGTTATGCCTTTTGGACTACAAAATGGCTCCCACTGTTTTCAAGCTTTCATGCATCACGTGTTAGCGGGGCTCCTCTACAAGACGTGTGTCTGCTTCTTGGATGACATCCTGATATTTTCTGAATCGCAACAGGATCACGACAGAGACGTCAAGGAAGTGCTGAGCAGGCTACAGCAGCATAGGCTGTACGCCAAGCTGGAAAAGTGCCAGTTCGACGTGACGGAGGTGGATTTCCTGGGCTACAAGTTGTCCGACAAGGGGCTCGCCATGGACAGCGCCAAGGTTCGCGCGGTGTTGGATTGGAAAAGCCCGCGCAACCGGAAGGAGGTCCAGCGGTTTGTCGGCTTTGCGAACTTCTATCGCAAGTTTATCAGGGGGTTTGCGATGCAAACGGCGGCCATCACAGACACGCTCAGCTCCAAGAAGAAGAAGTTCATCTGGACGGAACAGGCGGAGCAGTCCTTTCAGGCACTCAAGCGTCTCTTCGCGTCGGAAGAGCAGCTGCTGCATGTCAACCCCAGCAGGCCGATGAGGGTGGAGACGGACGCTTCAGACAGAGCCGTGGGAGCAGTCCTGTTGCAGCGAGACCCGCAGGGGGCTTGGAGGCCGGGAGCGTTTTACTCCAGGAAGCTCAGCAAATCTGAACAGAACTACACCATCTGGGACAGGGAGTTGCTTGCCATTCATGCAGCATTCAAGGCGTGGAGGCACTTCCTGATCGGCGCCAAGCACACGGTGCAGGTCTGCACGGACCACAAGAATCTGGAGCACTGGCGCACGGCGCAGTTCCTGAACCAGAGGCAGATACGTTGCGCTGAGTTCTTTGCGAACTTCGACTTCCGCATAGAGTATGTCCCGGGAGACACCAACGTCATGGCGGATGCCCTATCCCGTAAACCGCAGTATCTGGAGGAGGCGACGCCAGCGGCGGCCATGCACATCTTCGCACTGACAGTGTGGGCATGCGCTTCGGCAACAGTTGACCTGGATGCGGTAAGGCGCGCGTTGCAGGATGACTCCTTTGCGCAAGCAAAGATGGCAGAGGTGCACAGGGGCACGGCGGCGACCGATGAGTTCCAGGTGCGCGATGGATTGCTCATCCGTAAAGGGGCCATCTACGTACCGGGAGACGAACTTCGCGCCAAGGTACTGCAGCAGCTGCACGGCGCGCCCACTGCCGGGCACTTTGGCAAGGAGAAGACGATGGAATTAGTCGCTAGAGACTTCTGGTGGCCCAGAATGCGAGGGGAAGTCGCGGACTACGTGGCGAGGTGCGACACCTGCCAGAGGGCCAAACCAGTGCACAGACCGCCGGCCGGACTGCTGGAACCGCTGCAAACCCCGTTTGAACCGTGGGAGAGAGTGGCCCTGGACTTTGTCACGGATCTACCCAGCTCGAGGGGCAAGACAGCGGTGCTCGTGGTGGTGGACTTGTTCACCAAGATGGCGCATTTCATTCCGTGTGCGAAGGTGGCCACGGCGGAACAAACCGCTAAACTGTTCATAGATCACGTGTTCAAGGTTCACGGTCTGCCGCGGTCTATACTGTCCGACCGGGGGCGACAGTTCATCTCGAACTTCTGGCAGAAGCTGATGGGCTTCCTGAACGTCAAGATCAACCTGGCGTCGGCGAGACACCCGCAGACCAACGGCCAAGCGGAGCGAGTCAATGCCATCATGCAGCAGTACCTGAGATGTTATGCAAACCAACAACCTGCAACGTGGGTGGATTACCTGCCACTCGCCGAGTTCGCCTACAACAACACGAAGCACGTGTCCACAGGGGTGACGCCGTTCTTCGCCAACAATGGAAGGCACCCCAGAACCTTCCCGGGACTGGAAAGAATGGGGGAGGGGGAGCCACAGGCAGCAGACGCGTTCGCGTCGGAGTTGCAGGAGGTCCACGATCAGCTCAGGCGGCAGCTGGAGCTAGCTAAGCATGCATACAAGGTGCAAGCGGACAAACACAGGCGGGTCGGCGAAGAGATCCAAGTGGGAGACTGGGTCTGGTTGGCAGCCCACGCAGTGCCGGCCAGATCGTTGGCAAAGAAGAAGCTTGGGCATAAGCAACTGGGGCCCTACCAAGTCGAGGCACAGGTCAACCCGGTGGCCTTCCGGCTGACACTTCCGGAGGGATCCAGGATGCATCCGGTGTTTCACAGATCGGTGCTCACTCCCTACAAGGCTCCTCACAGATTTCAGGAACCGGGAACGGCACCGAGTCCGCTCCGGAGGGGGACCGAGCAGGGGGGAGTACCGCAGGAAGAGCCCCTCAACGAGGTCACAGAGATTTTGGACTTTAGATGGGGGGAAGAGGGGGTAGAATACCTTCTCGCCAGAGAGGGCACCCCAGCCAGTGCCAACAGCTGGGTGCCAGGCTACGCTTTGGAGGAACCTCTGCTCAAAGAAGAGTTTCATGCCCTCTTCCCGCACAGGCCCATGCCAGCCGAGTTTTTCGAAGACTGGCTTTTCACACCCACGCTTTCCGCCAGCACGTTCATGGGGTTCGACTCGGACGAGGAACCGACACTGGAAACGTGTTCCCCGGAGGGGTCACCCTCGGGATCTGCCTCAGAACCCTCGTATTGGTGGGATGATCGACCAGAGGAGCAGTGGCACAGGAAGTGGCTGGAGGATCCAGCTCGAGCGACGGACCCGGGAGCGACCGACGCAGAGACTGACGTGGACGTGTTCGGGGAGGATCTTGGGTTCGAGCATGGCGGCACAGAGATGGAAGAGGAGGTGACCGTCGTCGACGAACGCAGGGAGGAAGAACCGGAAGTCTTCAGCTGGATGCCCGCCACAGGAAGCGAACTGTATCCGGCATTCGTCCCCATGACGATGGAGCACCCAGCACCCACACCTGAAGGAGGGGAGGGGGAAAGGAGGGGGCTTCGAGGGGGGATGGATGTCAGGGGTTCAGGAGCAGAGGCGAGGGCAAGGGAGGAAACAGAGAGTGAAGGGGAGGAGTCCGAAGGAAAGATGAGCGATGACGACGACCCGAGATCTCCGAGTCTTTCCAGTGAATCGGAAGATTCACAGAAAGGAGCGCCAGTGACCAGAGCAAGGGGGGAGCTTAGGGGGACACCCCAGGAAGAAGGGACAAAAGGGGGTTCAGAGAGCAGCAGTTGGAAATCGGGGCCAACATCCCCAACAGAGCGCAGTGGGGGAGAAGGGCGCCAGGCATCGGGATCAGGCGGCTCGCCGCAGGGGGGAGGACATGAGTCAGGAGTGGCCACACCTCCATCGGAGAGAGAAGAAACGGTCAAACGGAAAGTGGGAGGTTGGGCGCGCGCGCCAAGTTCAAATGCACAGGAAGGCGGCACAGTAAGCAGCCCGGAAAGGGAGCCAGGTCCTAAAGCCCACCGCAAGGAGACAGAAGGGTCCGGGGGGTCAGCGTCAGAAGAGTCCCGGAAGGAAGAGACCACGGGGGGCAGAGGGACCCAGAGAAGAACGGTCAGGAGGAAAAGGTGGAGTAAGGCTAGGGTATTAAGTTGGTGTACAGGAGGCGGAGACTCAGACAGAGCTTCGCCGGTCTAGCTTATAAGACGTAGAGTTGCGCGCTACAGCTTGAAAATGGAAACTGTAAATCAATAAAGACTTTTATACAGTGAATGCTGGCTAGCGTGATCCTCTGTGAGCTCGGATCTGGAAGCAGCTCTGACAGATCCGATAAACTAATTGAATCATTTTCACCGTAGGCAGCTCATACACCATTAAGGACCTGATAGATGTTTTACTTTATTTATGCCAAAAGCAGGGTCATTAGATGCCTATAAACAGCCTGTCAGTTTTCAGCTCTACAACTTCTTTCTGGGATAGTCAAAACACCTTAATTGTTGACATACTCACCATAGATTTAACTGTAGGAGGGAGCTGCTTTGGGTCTCCAACCAGGACCAGCTTTTTGCAGCCATGAATGAGTGGGATGATAGTTTCAACCTCACAAGCCTGCATGGCCTTTTAAAAAGACAAAGGGACCAGTTTAAATGAGAGAGATCGAGAGAGATCTTAAGATCTCGCCGCACAAGTCGCCTTGTATCAAATCCTGCTATACCACATCTGCAACTCATCCATTCTGACATAATAGCCTCCCCTGACCCTCTGGATCCAGTTTTCAGGAGTCTGGGGTGGAAGGGAAGAGGCCAGGATCTTTCGATCCAATCCATAGCAGGGAGCTACTCAAGGATCTTGCTTAAAATAAATAAATTCCTAGCTCTCCAACATTTATTTGGTTGCCTCCAGCTTCAATACAATTTGCTTTCCCTGTATGATTACTTTGATATAGTTCAGCTTTCCCACCCCAGATGGTGCCTTCAAAAAATGTTGGAACGACAAGTTCCATCAACTGAAGCTGTATCACATAATGCTAAACCACACATCTTAATGTTAGCGTGCAAACAAGACTAGTAGAACACTGGCTGACCCCCCAAAATGGGGTAGATCACTGCCAGTTTTTAACTCTGTGAGTAGATCGCAGTCTCTTGGGAGTTGGCCACCCCTGGACTACAGCAACTGAATTCTGAAGTGTGTGTGGGTTTTTCTGTTTCTGTTTTTTGTTTTTAAAGGGTGGCAGCAGCTTCTTCAACTTGAGATTTAAGTTACCTAGGCATCAAAGTCAAAATTTCCACCCTCAAAATGTGCAAAGCACTCATGACCAGGGCTAGGGATGGTGTCAACTTTCGCTAAATGGTACAACTGGGAACCTGCATGGTTCAAGACCGAGTGCTTTCAACTGACGGCCTACATTTATAATGCGGACACTTAATTTAGGCATCAGGCTGTCAGGTGAGAAGCGTGTCTTGGCAGCCTACAGCTGTTCATATAATTCTATAAAGCTGTTAATATAGTTTTATAAAATTCCATGCTCACCCCTTCCTGCCCCAGGTATCTTTGGGTATGACTCCTCTGGAAGAATTTTCAATGAGGGGCATGCTGCTCAGCACCAACATGCTTGGGCTGGATGAACAGCAAAAGGAAGGCTTTTTTTTTTCTTTATTCCCCCCCCCCAAAAAAAAACTAGGTGCACCCTATGGTCCGGTGCGCCCTATGGAGCGAAAAATACGGTAAGTAACAGTTAAGGACACAAGAAAATACTTAGTTCACAAAAGAAAAACTGGCAATGATCTGACTCCCCCGTCTGCCCACCCACCCCCCTTTGGCAAACCACCTATGCACGCCTTGAAATAAAAAAAGCAGGCAACACCACTAAAAACAGTCAAAACACATCAAACAAAAAAGCTGCCTTGAGGGCTTTTAATGTCAGAAGAGGGTGCTGGTGGTGGGGAAACATTTGTATAAATACAAAACAAGGCAGCCAAAGTGAACAGGGCTGTTTCTGCAATCTGTAAAAGGTACTAAAGACACCCTCCATCCTCCTGCCCCAAATATGCCCTTGCTACTGTAGTGCCTATATCCCCCACTAACCATGTCCACGATGACGCAGCTCAGAGGATCACAGTCCAGCCGCTGGAATACTGCACCCAGCAGGCTGCTCCCACTGGTGCTCAGTGTGCAGCAGATGATGTGAGACTCCAGGATGATGTTCGTTTTCATGTCGCTTTGCGATCGCCCACAAACCTGGGAAACACAAGAGCCAGGAACTTCCTTTTTAAGAGCACCTAATTTTTAGACAGAGACCAGTTTTCTTTCAGCTGCCTCTTTTGTTTTTGCAACAGCAGCCATGGTCAGGCAGGCAAAACAAGTCCATTCTCAGTGTGTGGTTGAAGATGAAGTCAGCTGCTTTTAGAAGAAGAACTGGATTGGATGCTAAAATGACAGGCCATAGTTCTGTGAAGGGGTACCCATTTTGCATGCAGGAGGTGTCAGCTTCAATCGCCAATATCTCCAGATAGGCCAAACAATACTGACCAAGTTAGATCAATGGCCTGACTCAGTATAAAGCAGCTTCCCAATGCTCCTATGACTCAGGATAAACACAGCCAAATACCTGCTTAGAGTCCGTATGAAGGTGTATGTGTTCACCCATGTGGTGCTCAGGAATGCAACAGTGCCCCTTAGAATTTCTCTCGGTGCCCACCAAGCCACAGCCTCACCTTCTATGGCATGAGGTGGTGAGGAAAGTTACCCTAACCCAGCTTGGGTTGTATCCAATCCAGTGAATGAACATGACGAGCCCATTAGGCTCATTAATCTAAGTGGGTAAAAATTAATTGTATGCAGTCCATAGAGCTGAAAGAGGAAGTGGGAGAAAGTGCCACACTTCTAACTTCCTCTTTTGGCTCTATGTGCTTTTCAAGGCATAGACAGGAACCTGAATAGCTGAACATAAAGCAGGATGTTAGATTAGATGATCTCTGAGCCCCGCAAAAATTCTTAAGTGTCTAGGATAGGGTTGCCTCTTTCCCTGGCTTGGGCTGGCAGCGGCCGCAGCGTGCAGAGCAGCCTGAGCCACCAGCGCCCAAGCCTCCCATGCCCAAGCCAAACACAAACAAACAAACCAGCCCCCCCCAACCCAGACACTTCCTTTTTTATTTTTATAAATATTTTATTAAGTTTTCACAATAAAAAAGCATACAAAGACAAAGAAAATACAAAATCACAAAAAACAATACAATACAAAAATACAAACATTGAACACATCAAAAAAAAAGAAAAAAGAGATAAAAACACATATAGTAACAAAAAACAAAAATTCCCTCTTTCTTAATTTCTCATCTTCAATTAACTTATTTTCCCGACTTCCTCACGTCTCCCGTTCTTGTATCCCTTGTATCCCTTTTTAGAAATTAATTCAGCAAATTCATATCCTATTAATTTATCTGTTGTTAATCCAATCTTACATTTTACTTTGTTGCTAAAGCCCCTGCGATTCATTTCAATGTCCTTAACATTCAAAAATTTTACAATATTTCTGCAAATAAATTTTAAATTTCTTCCAATCTTCCTCCACCGACTCCTCTCCCTGGTCTCGGATTCTGCCAGTCATTTCCGCCATCTCCATATAGTCCATTAGTTGCATCTGCCAATCTTCCAAGGTGGGTAGATCTTGTGTCTTCCAATGCTTTGTGATGAGAATTCTTGCTGCTGCTGTAGCATACATAAAAAAAGTTCTATCCTTCTTTAACACCGATTGGTCCACTATGCCCAGGAGGAAGGCCTCTGGTTTCTTCGGGAAAGTATACTTAAATACCTTTTTCAGTTCATTATATATCATTTCCCAGAAGGCCTTGATCCTTGGGCACGTCCACCAAAGGTGAAAGAATGTACCTTCAATCTCTTTGCATTTCCAACATTTGTTATCGGGCAAATGATATATTTTTGCAAGCTTGACTGGGGTCATGTACCACCTATACATCATTTTCATAATATTCTCTCTTACGGCATTACATGCTGTAAATTTAATCCTGGTGGTCCACAACTTCTCCCAGTCAGCAAACATAATGTTATGGCCTATGTCTTGTGCCCATTTTATCATTACCGATTTTACTGTTTCTTCCTCAGTATTCCATTTCAACAACAGATTATACATTCTCGAAAGTGTCTTTACATTGGGTTCTAACAATTCTGTTTCTAACTTTGATTTTTCCACCTGGCTGCAGTTTTCCTTCTACCACCAGTGCCTTTTCTCTGGCTTCATCAGCAATTTTCCTTGTCAGTTTGGATTCCTGCACCAGCCTGTCAATAGCCTGAGTGTTGGAGTTGATAGTTGTGGTGTTTAAATCAATTTTAGCTGACAATTTTTCCAAATCTCCAAATATTTTGTCTAATGATGCACTTAAGTTCTCTTCAGCACCTGTGCTTTTTGCACCGGTCTGTCCAGTATCCTCTTTTTCTAGGACAGGAGGTGCTACTATTGATTGTCTTCGTTGCTGTTGTCTAGTTTTAATCCTTGTTGGCTGGGGATTATCCTGATCCATTGCTTTGTTTTCTAAAATTCAAGGTCACTCACGCAGTTCAAATTCCTTTCCGATGGGAGAATTTCCAGACCTGTTGTAGTGGAAAATCCCCAGCTATATTCTAGGCCTCCTCTAGGGGAGTACCTTGGCAACAATGTTACTTTCAAAGCAGTTTTCCAAAGGCAGTCCTGTCCTGCTTTCACTTTTCAGTAAAAGGCAACAATTACAAAGAGTCTTTCCAATTCCAGCTGCTACAAAGAGTCCCATCCAATTCAAAAGCAGAGTAGTCTCAAACAGTTACAAATATTTATAAACGGTGCAACACTTTCTTACTGTCTCTGGCAGACCAATATCAGGGATTAGGCAGTGGTCTTTTTCCTCCACTCTCTTATTCTCAAGTCCAAAAGTTTCCCTCACCCCCTCACTCCAGGAGGGGGTTCTTGCATCTGGCATTAAAATCTAGATCTTCTTAATTTAATTTCTCCGGCTCTAGCTTTAATAGTCTTTGCTTTGCTCCTATTTACAAAAGCGGAAGACGGACTTCCTTTTTGCGTCTTTCCCGCTTCAGTGCCAAGTTCAAAGTCTTTTATGCCGATCAAAGGTAATCCAATCCTCTGATCTCCCGATTTAAAGATCTTACTCACGGGTTGTAGTTTGTAATCCAAATTTCAAAGGAAAGAGTACAGCGCTCTCCGGCAACAGCTGCGCGGCTTCACTCCACGGAAGTAGCGATCGACCCTCAGTGCCGCGCCACCCCCGCTCCGCTCCGGAGCCCCTCACAGGGTTCCCTTGCTAATTGGGGGGGGTGCTTCTGGCGCCCGCCGGGTCCCACGGCCGCAGGCTTCTCCCGCCTGCGGTTTTTTTTGGGTCTCCGCTGCGCCGTAGCGGTAAGACCCTGAATTCCGCGGAGCTTCTCCTCCCGTTCAGAAGGAGACTGCCATTACCGTTGGCGCCGCCTCTGGAAGTCCCAACCCAGACACTTCCTTTAAAATGTAAAAATCCCCCCGGGGGGGCATGTTGGCCCAACAAAAGATGACATGTCCAGGATTTCCCGGACCTATGGCAACCCTAGTCTATGATTTGGCTGAGATAATGGCACGTGGCTGATGTGCAACAGAGTAGCAGCACAATCAGTGATCTGTACTAACAGGAGAGGTATTCTGATTTCCTAGCTGGAGCTAATCCAAGACACAAGCACTTTTTTGCATGATGAGATGAAGCAGTTCACCAAGGTTGTTTTTAAGAGCATCTTAGTGATGAAACTTATACCTCCTTCAGTTGAACAGTGAGCCTCTTGCTCTCTTCTGCAAGCCTGCGAGTTTCCTGCTCTAACTGTTGTTTCTGAAAGAAAGATGAGGTGGGTGGGAATTTACTCGTTTTTGACATGAATACTCAACCAATCATGGGGAAGGGCATAGCTCAGTGGTAGAGCATCTACTTTGGATGCAAAAGGTCCCAGATTCAACCCCCAATGGTATCTCTAGGTAGGGCTGCCTGAAACCCTGGAGAGTTGCTGCCTGTCAATGTTGACAATAATGAGCTAGATCAGGCTTCCTGAACCTCAGCACTCCCGATGTTTTTGGCCTACAACTCCCATGAGCCCTAGCTAGCAGAACCAGTGGTCAGGGATGATGGGAATTGTAGTCTCAAAACATCTGGAGGGCCGAGCTTGAGGAAGCCTGAGCTAGATGGATCTATTTTCTGACTCAATATAGGGCTGCTTACGGAAAGAAAAAAAAAAGTTCTGAACAGCCTCCCTGCTACTTGATCCCCACTTTAACTGAAGACTGAGCATTTGAGCAAGTAAAACATGTGTCTTCCCACTACCCCACATCAGGTTTCGGCCCATCCACTGTGCCTCCAAGCCTTCACACTTTTAACTGAAGAGCATGTCTGAACTACAGTTTCAGACCACAGCCTACCGGACAGACTGAGTAGGATATAATAATCCTGGTCAAATTACCCATGGCAACTACAGTGGTACCTCGCAAGACGAATGCCTCGCAAGACGAAAAACGCGCAAGACGAAAGAGTTTTCCGTTTTTTGAGTCATTCCGCAAGACGAATTTCCCTATGGGCTTGCTTCGCAAGACAAAACGTGAGTTTGTTTCCTTTTTCTTAAAGCCGCTAATAGCCGCTAAGCCGCTAATAGCCGTGCTTCGCAAGACGAAAAAAACGCAAGACAAAGAGACTCGCGGAACGGATTAATTTCGACTTGCGAGGCACCACTGTAACAAGTACCTTCTCTTTGCTTTGACTTTCGTCTATAGCACATTGGCAAGAAAGAGCATCCAGTCGTTGATCTATCTCTTTCTTCCGCTTGTGGATGTCTTCATCTTTCCCAAGGGCTGCTCGGCCTAAGGAATCCAACCAAATGCTTTTAATTTAGAAATTTATATCCCACTTTCAAAATGGAACTTTGGTTGCTTACCATTCTCACACTGAAATTCAATGCTTCTGACATTCATTAAACTGTGGGTTTATACTGTTATATTGTTATATGGTGGGGGGGATCCCTAGAAATTAATAAATGGTAAGGTTTAATTAATAAATGGTTAGGAATATACAAGCTGCAGAGGAATTCCTGGGCTAGCCTATGCAAAATGACCTAGCCAAGCTATGGCCATTAAGAAACAATACAGGGCCATTAAGGGCCATTGGCAATGCAAGAGAGCTATCCTTCCCCACTGTCCTGAGGTGTGAACAGTAACCAGGGATTTTGAAGGCTTCCCTGGGTGACTGTATTTGAGGTGACATGAAAAGAGTGCCTTTAGCAAGGTGTGCTGGGAAGAAGAAATGGAGGCAGAGAGAGAAAGTTCCATCTTGAGCAGGCAGGCTGGGAGAACAGGGAACAAGCCCTTCTTGAGATGACCATGCTGTAAGATCTGGACTCCTTTTATCTAAACTCAGGTGTAAATATGTGAATAAATCATATTTCTTAAAGCTACACAAGCCTCTGCCGCACCTTGATTCTCAAAGGAACACAGATCCTGGGTGAGCACCTGGAACACCGCCTAGAATTTTGCTACTGCTTACCAGAGTGGGGGGTGACACCCAACCTTTATAACAATATCCAGTGCCAGTCAGCTCCATTGATTTCAATGGGTCTACTAACATTACAACCCAGATAGATAGATAGATAGATAGATAGATAGATAGATAATACTTTATTCGGCTATAAGGGGAACACATTAAATCTGGCTCTAACAAAAGCGAATCTATGCGACGCAACCGATAAGGTAGACAGATATCGAGGTATCTGGGACATAAATCTAATGCCCTGATATATCGGGGAACATGTACCACCACCTGTAGTAAGATTTTGGTTGCAAGTCAACCTCCTCCAATCTTTGTTTGATGACTTTTTTTGCTGTAATTAGATCTAAGTTTAGTATATCGGAAGGAGAGATTCCGTAAGTCAACAGTTTGGAATGGATTTTTGTTGCCCATGGGCTGGTGAATTCATCTCTCCAAAGGCACTGAATAAGATGGTAATTGGGCAATTTATGCCAGAGAGACAGCCAGTAATTAAAGGCATGTCTCCACATCAGGATCTCTAAGGAGGGGGTCTTAAGTTCTAAACGAATAGCAGAGTTGCTTACACAGGAGGGTAGTTTCAAAAGGCGTCTGAGGGTAGTTTCAAAAGGCGTCTCTGTCACCAGAGGCATGAGGTTTACAAAAGCGCCCCATAGAGGGACTGCATAGGCCATAGTTGCAACCACTTTTGCACTATAAACTTTTAAGGCAGATGGGACATGCATAGCCCCCTCTGTAAAGAAAAAGCGTAATAGAGTGTAGATAAGGGCTTTGCCCTTATTTTGTAAGTATGTGATATGCGCTTTCCATCCCATATTATACTGGAAGTAAATTCCTAGATATTGAAATTTGTAGACTTGTTCAATTGGCTTCCCCTCGAGTTCCCATCTATACATTTTACGACTCCTGGAAAAAATTAGAACTTTAGATTTGGAATGGTTAATGGTAAGTAAATTTGACTGGCAATATAACGCGAAGATCTTAAAAGCCCTCCTCAAACCGATTCGAGAATAAGAGAGGATCACTGTATCGTCAGCGTACAATAATAAGGGGTAGCGATAGTCTGCAAGCCTGGATGCATGAATGGAGGTTTGGGCCTCAAGTAGGGGAGTTCTCATGTCACTAATATAAAGATTAAAGAGATAGGGGGCAAGGATGCACCCTTGTCGTACCCCCTTATTTATTGGTACAGAGTTTGTGAGATCGCCCTCAGGTGTTAACCTCACCCTAGCGGCCGTCCCTTCATGTAATTTGATCATAAGCCACAACAGCCTTTTCTCTATGCCCCACTTTGCCAATTTTCCCCATAGCAGCTCTCTAGTGATACTGTCAAAAGCCGCCTTCAGATCTATAAAAGCGGCACATAGAAGACCATGAGTGGGGAAAGAATACTTTCGCGCCAAATGATATAAAATTAGTGCATGGTCAATAGAAGCACGATTTGGTCTAAACCCGACCTGTTCGTGGCCTATCAGATTGGAATCTTCGGCCCATTGGGTTAGTCTGGTTAGCAGGAAGCGAGTATAGATTTTTCCGATGATTGATAATAAACTGATATTACGATAGTTTCCTGGGTCGTCTGGTGGTCCTTTTATATATATAGGAATTATGGTGGACTCCTTCCATGATCTAGGGATCTGGCCCGTGGCATTAATTGCATCAAAGATTTTTGCTAGGATTTTGGCCCACCATACTGGGTGTTGTTTAATAGCTTCTGCCAGGATCAAATCGGGCCCTGGGGCTTTATCAGTTTTCAATTTAGCAATTAAATCTACTATTTCCTCCGGGTCAGTATCTGGCCATATGGGCAAGTAACATGAAAGAGTGTCAGGATGAATGTTAGAGATAGCTGTCTGGGAGAAATAGTTTCTTAGAAATTGTTCCCATGTTGGGGCTGGTATAACCGTCAATGGGTATTTCCTCGATCTTTTGTTGATTAAATTCCAGAAACCACGAGAGCTGCGAAGTTTAGAGGCAGCAATCAGCGCTTGCCAACATCTTAGGTGCCATTCCTGCTTGGCTGACTTCTGTGCCTGTTTGTAAGCAATTTTGGCCTGCAAGTACTCTGGGGGAAGAGTTTCAGCTCCAGAAGATTTATATCTGTTGTAAATACAACAGAGAGAGAGCCTAGCTTGCTTACATTTGGAATCAAACCAAGGAGCACCGAATCTGGGTTGATCTCGGTTAACCAGGTGAGTTGGCATCGTAAAGAAGCTAGTTAAAGCTACGGAGAGGTGGGAGAACCACTCCAATATCCTATTTGGTTCAGACAACTCCGCCACTGAGGCAATAAAGGATTCGGAGATATTCCTCTGGAAGAATTCTGCATATTTTTGGGCCTGTTTCATAGACCATTTAATGCTTCTTACTTGAGCTGCAGCATTTAAACCTACATGAATTGGGTGTGAGCCAATGCCAGTCAAGCATTAGCTTGGCCGCTAGAGGTAGGTGGTCACTGGATTGCACATTGTCTACTTTAAAATAAGGGAAGTTTGAGAATAGGTCTTCTGAAACTAGAAGGTAGTCTAGGACACTATTTGATGTTATGCCCAAATGAGTGAATTCTCCTGGCACGTCCGGAGGGCAATTGCCATTCAAAATGTTCAAATTCATACAAATGGCCAATTGATAGAGAAGGACTCCCGCCTCATTCACTCTGATGTCCTTAGATCTTCTTGATATAAAGGAAATTAAATCAGATTTTGGATAGGGGGGAGGTACCCACCACTTGGCCTTAATTATCCCATCCCAATTGGCGGCTGTACGTGCATTAAAGTCACCACCCATTATCGATGGTATATTAGGGTACATAGCATAACATGCCAATAAATGATCTTCCAGCGAATCCCATCTATAATGGAGGTCCGATACAAGACCACCTGGAGGAAGATAAACATTGGTGATTAATAGGGAGAATTTTTCACTTGAAATCAGACCTGTGAAAGCAAAAGGAGGAAAAGTCTGAACTAGTGAGAGTTTAGCGCTCATTTTAAGCGATATGGCGATTGCAAGACCACCTCTGGACCGGCCACCTTTTTGGAAGGGACTAGCTGGAAGTGATATCAGTTTGAAGCCATTTATATCTATTTTATCTTCTTCCCATGTTTCTTGCAAAACACCGAGGTTGATCTACTAGAAGTAGATCCCTGAACAGGAAGTCTCTTCATTTCGAAATTCTTTGTACAACTTGACAGAGAAATACCCAGAGAGGGAGAAGTTGAGTCCGTCGGAGGAAACCCTCTAGCAGATTTATCATCAGGCATTAGGATGACTTTATTGATGCGTCCCATCGGGTCTTCAATCGTTTCCGACGACGGGTCCCGAAGTGTAACATTCACAGTTGAGGGGACATCGGGGGCGGTAATTACGGAAGACTCTCTCGGGGGCATCACATGTGAACTACTTCTATAACTAGTCGAAACTGGAGAAGATTCTAGCTCTGGCATAGATGAGTAAGTTAAAGAGGGATTTGAGTCAGGCAGGGAAATCAGAGTTTCATCCTTAGGTGTGTTGGTCGATGGATATAGATGAAGGTTAAGAGAGGATGGCATAGCCTGGTCGTCTCGTGGAATAGCACTGGGGGCATTAACAACTTGAAGATTTGAGTCTTGCAAGATGGTTTTTGTTTTCAAAGTGGGGCTGAGCTGAAGAGGGTCTACCACTTCTGTCCGGTGTGCCCAAGTGGGATTGTTTGAAGCATCGTTAGTATCTTCCTCTCTGTGTTGGACTTGCAAAAGCTGAGATTTAAGCGTGTCAAATCTTTGCATCATCACCGACTGTTCTTTCGGAGGGAGGGCTCTGAACGAATCAATAAGTTCCCTTTCATCAAGGGCAGTCTGCAGGTTTGCGTCCTCATGTATGGCTGTTTGAGAGGGTATCGAAACTGGTCGGAAATGACACACTGCAGAATCATCGCAGGAGGATCTGGCAGTATTTTGAAGTAAAGCAGAGTCACTTGTCCTAATGTCCTCACTGCCCGGGCACCTATTTAGAAGGGGTTTGATCTTGCTGTCTGCAGAAACCCTTGTTGCTACGATATCAGCCATGGACAAAAGCGTTTTCCGCCTGGCAATAATAGATGGTATCTTTTCAGAGTGAAACGCAAGTATCACCTTCAAGAAGTTGGTCTGCCGGGGAAGGGGCATCACCGCATATAGGTCAATCTGGTGTTTCTTAATTTTTAAAAGTTTGCTTAAACAGTCTTTAGCCCCTTCTAGTGATGACCATCTTCCTATTTCCGACCGGACAGAAAGGCAACTTTTCTTGGGTTGCAGAGTTAATATCTGATTATTCAATTGGGAATTTAAAATATATTTAATTTTAGTCTCCTTTCTTTTATCTGAATTGGGGTGAGGCAATAAGTTTTTGACCTCACAAACTGAAGATTGTGTTGTTGATTCAAGTTTTTCAACTTTCAGCAGGATATTGGATAATTGTGAAGACACCTCATCCAGCCTTTTAAAGATACAGTGAAGGGTCTTAATTACTAAGTGTAACTGCTCACAACTGGGGAACTCCCCCCTATCAGATGTTAAACCATCATCCTGTGATGAGAGTTTTTCTTTCATATTCTCCTTTACCAGCTTTACTTTTGACAAATTTTGAGTCATCAGAGTTGAAGTGTCTTCTAAATCAATTAGAGGTAGGAAGCGATTTTGAGTTTCCACCGCAAGGCAATGCTCGGCATTGTCACTCCCTCTTCTATTCCGGTGTGGCACCAACCTTGATAGTTTTGGTTTAGGGGATGATAGGGGCTCGTCAAAGTCTCTCAAGCGTTTGTTCTGACCCATACTTCCTCAGGCCGAGGATTATACGATTCATAAGTTAACATAACATTTAACACACAAATAAGATAGTTAAGACCACTGGAAGATGGCACCGTGGATGTAAGCTCCTTGGATGGATACTAATAGTGAAGTTTTCCTCTCCACTGCGGTAAAATCCACTTACAACCTCAGTCTTCCGTGGGCGTCTCGGACCCAGTTTGCAGCTTCTCACAAGAGGAAGTATTGAAATGTGACAGCCTCAAAATGTCTAGGGGGTAGGGTGCCAAGTGTCCTGGCTCCACTGGCCTCTCTCAGCCCTCTATGACAGCAGCCTGGGCACAAACGATAACTTATTCAGGATTTAAACACCACACGGCGTCTTCCTCTTAAGCCCTCTCTCCAATTAAGATAATGGCGTTCTCTTCTCTTTTAGCGGCCGAGGCCGGCCCGCTGATAAGAGAGAAACAAGGAGCAGTCTGCAGCAATCTGGAGCAGGGCCAAATCTCTCAGAAGGTTACCATGGCATATAGTTGCAGCAATTATAAAATGCTTCAAAGGCTGACTGGGTCAGTTAAGAAAATATATAAAGGATTAAAGGAAGATTAAAAGAAATCCGAGGAGCCCCGGTAGGCGCGTCTTACCTCGGCGCCATTTTCCTCCTCCCATTACAACCCAGAGGTTCCTGTTATACCCCAATTACGAAACTGATTTAAAACTGCTGGGAATGACTTTTAATAAGACTTTATAGCTGAAGTGATTTCAGTTATATTTTTTGTTTTGTGTGTGATGCTTTATTGTTTAATTATGCTTAGATAAAGCCAGAGTAAAAGCCAGAGTATATATTTGATAAAATAAACATCTTTGGCTGCAGACCAGGATAGGATGGGAGGGATAGGATGGTGTTACGGGATTTCATCCCTGCTCACAATCTGGGAAAGGTCTGTCCCAGATAGAACAGAGACTGGGGGCTATGAAGAACCAACTTTTGAACCCCACTGTTAAGCAGACTAATTAGGAGACAGCAAATGGTGTGAGGGAGGAACCCTTTACAAACTACTCACTCATTCTGCGATTGGCCTGGGCATCCAGACTGAATTTCTGTACGTCCTTGCTGATCAATTTTTCTTCCCCCAGCCTCACCAGGTTGATGTCACCACAGTTTCTTTTTTATATATATATAAAAATTTTATTGGGTTTTCACAATTTATATAGACACACACAATACACAATACAGACATACAAACACAAAGACAAACATATATAATTTCAAATCCTTAATTTCTTAACCACTTTCCCTGACTTCCCCACACCTCCCCTTCTTGCATCCCAATTCCAATAATTAACTCAGCAAGTTCTTATCTCCAACTTTTACCTTATTAATATTTTACTTAATTCTTCTTAATTAACCAAATTTAACTTATAAACCTCGATTAAACCACAATACCCATCATTTACGTCCTTTTCTAAGGTCGACCCAAGTTCCCTTCCACAAATTTCCCAATTTTTTATATTTATTACAAAACATAATAACCGAAAGCAACATATAATTATACACCCTTTGGATTCCAAAACTTTACCCCCCCCTTTCCCGGTTTTGATCCCCCAAAAATATCCATCAGCTTATCAGTTCTCAGCCTGGATCCCTCACGTCCGAGGCCCTCAAATCTCTCTCAGTCCCTCTCTGCCGGTTTTGTTGGTAGTCCTTTATGTTGGACAGCGAGTCACGGAGAAGCTCTGTCCCAGTAGGGTCTATGTTTCTTCCAACCAGACCTCCATATTCAAAAGTGGAGCCCAAATTATGTTTCTTATTCCTTTTAAGTCCAAATGTCCCAAAAGCTCCAACTTTCGTCTTAATCAAATTTGTAATCCATAGGTCTTCCGATCTCCCCGTGGGGAGATCTCTCCAATCTTCATTCTCAAATTCAAACCAAATTCTCATCATCCAGGTCTTATTTTCCTTGTAATCCATTTTTGCAGGCCTCTGGTCGTCCTTTTTCACCTGCGGCATTTCAGCTCCTCCTTCCCACTCCTCTGAATCAGCACATATCTCTTCTTGTTCAGCTGCAGAATCTTCTTGAGTCAAGTCCTCGGCACAATCAACAAGTTTATTTACTTTAAAATTCAAGGTTGTTACATCTGTAGCCAAAGCTTCACTCTGATCTTGTAATTTTCCCAAGAGAAAGAACATTCTATCCAACTCAGCCTGTATTTTTCCATCTGCAGCCATTGTAATGTCTCAGAACCCCCTCTAGAGGGATTCTAGTTACTTAGCATTCTTTCTCCAACAGTCAAGTTACTTTGTTTTTGTTTCTTCTTTATTTTCAACAACTTGAAGTCAAATGTATCACAATTAGCCAGCAGAAATAACAAAAGGCAATTTTTTCTAACTTTGACAGCTCGTTTGACAGCTGTCAAACTCTTTATATCTCCTCAACAGGCTCGCTCGCGGATCGCTCCCGGATCCCGGGGGGTTGCACGTCAGCTCCTAAAAGTCAGTTCTTATCCTCCAGCAAAATACTTCTAATGCCAAATCGTGAAATTAATAACTTTTGTCTCACAAAGAGAGAAATGGTCTCTCGACCTTAGTTATCCAATTCTTGCTTTAAATTGTCTGTCTGCAGGACGGGGGGGGGGGGAACGACTTCCTTTTAACACCTCCCCCGATCGTACCGAATTCAGGAAAAATAGATTTTTAAGTCCAATTTCCGTACTACTCACGGGTTGTTACTTTTGTAATCCAAATGTTCAAAGGAAGAAGTCAGCGCTCTCCGGCCATGGCTTGCGGCTTCACTCCATAGAAGAAGCGGTCTACTCTCAGCACCACGCCACTCTCCGTCCCCCGCTCCAAAGCCTTTAAAAAGGCTTCTTCGCGGGTCGGGGGGGCGCAAATGGTGCCTGCCGAGTCACCAAGTCCACAGGCTTCAGCGCCTGTGGTTTCTGAGGGTCCCCGCGTCGCCGCCGCGGCAGGACCCGTCTTCCGCGGAGCTGATTCCCTCCGGAGCTCGGAGGGAATCCGCCATTAACATTTTCGCGCTAACCCGGAAGTCGATGTCACCACAGTTTCCTGGGTGTGAAACAGACACTTAGAGCCCTGCTGAAGTACAGCTACCTTTTTTAAACTAGAAAGACATTTGGCAAATAAATACTTTTGATCTGCTTAGCAAATCCTGAAATCTGTATCTTGCACATCCTCAATAAGAGTTGGAAAAAGTTCAAAAAATGGCAACCAAAATGACCAAGGGGATACAGCAACTCCCCTACAAGGAAAGGTTGTAACATTTGGGACTTTTTGGTTTAGAGAAAAGGCAAGAGGCAACAAGCCAGATGTTTATAGAATTATGCAAGGCATGGAGAGAGTGGCTACAGAAAAGTTTCTCCCTCTGTCTCATAACACTGAAACTAAATTACTTATTCACACAGTGCACAGTTAACTATGAAACTCGTTCCTCGTCAAGGTTCTTTTGCTGCAGACACCCTTAGGGCAGCTTACAGAAAACAAGACAAAACAACAAAATAAAAATACAACACTAAAACCAGTAAAAATAAGTGCAGCAAAGCTTTTAGTAGGTAAGTGCAGCACTAAAAGGATCCCAAAGAACCTTTAAAAAGTGTAAGGATGTACAAGAAAGGCTTTGCTTGGAGTCTACAGGATAAACAGAGGGCATCAGGGAGATTAGAATCATAGAATCATAGAATCGTAGAGTTGGAAGAGACCACAAGGGCCATCGAGTCCAACCCCCTGCCAAGATTAGATTGGGGGCCTTCAGCATTCCAAACACATGGTCCACCACCAAGATCCAACCCTGTCCCAAAGGATTTCAGATGGATTCTCTGCAAGGACAAATGCCTTAGGAAAAGCAAAGCACCCACTACCTATACTGGCAGGTGGGGGAGGGTCTAAGTAACTTAAACACGGAATAATGTCTTATTCTTCAGTTATGACCAAGCCAATTGCTCCCTCCAGCTATGAATTCCACAGATGAGAACTGGCCAAGAACTCATCATACCCAAAGGCTTTTCCTTGTCCTGACATTTTTCCTTGAACTCAACAATCATTATTTTCATGAGGTGATCTAGAGCAGCGTTGGACGGAGCACAGACCAGCACACGGTTCCTCTTGATCTTGCTTTCTACAGGATTCTCTTTCCCAGATCTCTGGAGATTTAAAGAAAAAAAAAGGCATAGGGTTGTAAAATATACCTAGAAAATACCCATTGAAACAAATCAACCATATAGTCATGCCCAGACTAGGGAGTGCATACGGTAATTGAAGTTGGGTCTTTCAGAGGTCATCTAGTCCAATCCCCTGCCGGACAAAGGGTCTAAAATGCAGGATGCAACCACAACATCCCTGAAAAAATAGCTGGGTAAAAGACCCACTGTAATGGAAAGCCTGCCCACCTCCAGAGGCAGTCCTGTGCACTTTTGAAAAGCTCCTGCCCCTGTGAAGTACCCTCTAATATTTAGCCATTAGTTCTAGTTCTGCACTCTGGGCATAAAGAAGACTGAGAAAAAGTTAAGTGCAATAATGCAGGGCAGTCGTCTGTTGATATAGCAGAGTCCGTTTGCACAACGGAATGATGAATAGTACGTGCCACATGCTTTTTGTTGCTTTATTTTCAGTTCATTGTAGAGAATTTACAAACATGCATCTTGCCTCTGCGGGAGCAGAGAAGCAACCCATCCTTCTCCTCGGAATAACGAACACCAAGAGAAAAAACAGAGAGAAACAGGAAACCAGTGTACGTCACATCCAGCTTCCCATTCCCGTGGGAAAACCCAACAGTGCTCTGACTGTGGAATGTAAACATTGTCTTGTGACAAGCACTTCGCTGCACAGTGAAGAGAGCAGAAACCAACATCCTCCCCCTTTCCGTGAACATCACTGGGCAGCGTGTTCGTACAATATCAGTACAAACCCAACTTCTGTACATAGGTACAGTGTTGATCCCTTGATACAATCTTGGACAATACATCAGCAGGAATTTCATTACCTGGCATATAGGACACCGTTACGAGTCCCTTCTGAATATGTTCCCTAGCATGTTGCACCTTCAATTGCAAGTGCTTTGTGCTTTGCTTACAACCTTCCGAATTCAGCAAAGCCAAACATGCCTTGTTGTTCTGATAAACCTGGATTGGACATTTGACAGGAATTTTCATGTCTTTGCACAATTGTAACAACCATTCACAATCCTTAAGTGAATAAGACAGTGCATTCAGTTCAGCTTCACAAGTACTTAAGCTAATTGTTGTTTGCTTCTTACATGACCAATCAAACAGACCCTGATTGTACATGTAGCAAACTCCAGACGTACTTTTCCTGTCTGTAGTGTCACTTCCAAAACTTGCATCTGCAAAAATCTCAAGACCACCAGACTTCTGATTGTTAAATCTCAGTCTGTAATGCATAGTGCCTTTCAAATAGCGTGCTATGCGTTTCAGAGCTTTCCAATCCTTAACAGTAGGATTGTTAACTTGTCTGCTTAGCAAATTACAGCTAACAGCAATGTCAGGTCTTGAACATCTGGCAATGAAGTTTAGCTTGCCTAGCACACTTCTGTACAGTGTAGTGTCAGAAAATGCTTCTTCAGTGTCATCTACCTGATAACCTGTTGTCATTGGTGTGTCTACAGGGTTAGCATCCATCAGGTTCAGTTTGCTTAACACATCAGCAATTTTCCGTGACTGGTGTACTAGAATGTTACCACTTTGATCTTTCTCTATTTCCAGAGATAGGTAGTTGTTTACCTCACCAAGATCTTTCATGTCAAAGTGCTCTTTCAGTTGAGCTAGGGCATTATTGTACAATGTTACATCTTTCCAAAAGAATAAAATATCATCAACATAAAACAAACAGTACAGCTTCTTTTGCCCCTCCTCTTTGACAAACACACATGGATCAGCTTTCCCTTGCTTAAAACCTAGAGAAAACAATGCTTCAGTGAGTTTTGTGTTCCAACACCGTGCACTTTGTTTGAGACCATAAAGGGACTTCTTCAGAGCACAAACAAATCCCTGTTTTACCTGTACGCCATCAGGTGGATGCATATAAAGTGATTCACCTAGAGATCCGTACAAAAATGCTGTATTTACATCGTGGTGACTAATGTGTAGATTCTCCTCTGCAGCTAGCTTGAGCATAAGCCTAATGCTCTCATACCTCACCGTGGGTGAGTAGGTCTCGTGATAGTCTTCACCTGGTACCTGTGCAAAACCTCTGGCTACCAATCTGGCTTTGTGTCTGACTATCTTGCCATTTTGATCAGTCTTCGCTTTGAAGACCCATTTGCTTCCAAGCAGTTTCATTCCTGGAACTACTGGAACTAGTTCCCAAGTTTTGTTCTTTTCTAAGGAATCAAGCTCAGCCCTCATTGCATTTAACCAAGGCTCAGCTTCCTTAGAATCCAAATCCTGGATTTCTTGGAAACTTGAAGGTTCAAATACCTTCTTGGAGCTTTTAACAGCTGCTATTGCTGTCTTAGCATATTTCATCAGCAAATCTCTTTGGAGGTCTGCCTTTTGTGGCTCTTTGTGACCTGCGAATTAGCCTTTGGTCTTCAACACTCTCCTCTTCCTTCTTGGGAGAAAAGTGACCTATTGTGAACAATGGTTCTTCCAATTCCTGATCAGAACTTTCAGAGGGTCGCATAGATGCTTTCGCACTCTTGAAATCCTCTGAAGTATCCGATTCAGTTTCAGACTCAGAATCAGAACCTTCATCAGTGGGTGTGGGTTGTTGTTGCTTATCCTCAGTCTCATCACTGTCATCAGGATAACATTGAAAAATTCCCACATTCTCCCCCCACTTGGCATTGTACTCAACACTTCTTGTGAGCCTAATTGTCTTAGAGTCAGTCATCATTATTCTGTAAGAACCTTTCTGATAACCTAGAAAGATACCATGCAAACCACGTTTGCCTAATTTGGAGCTTTGTGGTGAATGAATCCACATATCAGAACCAAATATTCTCATGTGTTTGATGTATGGTTTCTTGCCAAACATCTTCTCATAGGGGGTACAACCAATCGCTGAAGATAACCTGCGATTGTAACTGTAAACAAAACACGAGAGAGATTCGGCCCAATAACTCTCTGGAAGATTGGCATCATGCAGCAAGGTTTTTAACCCTTGAAGCAATGTTTGATTTGCCCTTTCGCAAAGTCCATTCTGCCATGGCGAGCGAGGACTGGACAAATCGTGTTGAATTCCTTTCTCAGTCAGAAAAGCTTCAAACTGCTGAGAAGTGAATTCTCCCCCGCGATCTGTGAAAAGAATTTTTATCTTCTTGCCATGCACATTTTCCAACCAAGCACAGAATTCCTTGAACCTTGGAAAAGCCTCTGATTTCTGCTTGAGATTGTACACGTAAATATACCTAGAAAATGCATCAATGAGAACCATGAAGAACCTATTGCCACCTAAAGAGGGCGATAGTGGACCAACTAAATCAGCATGAACAATCTGGTATGGTTCTGTAGCTTGCCTACTAGACACCTTACCTTTCGCAGCCATTTTCACCTTGTTTGCTGCGCATGCCTTGCACTTCATGTGGTACCTGCAGGGTTTAATAGTCATACCTTCAACCAAGGTAGGCATTTTAGAAACCGCCTCAAAATGCAAATGACCAAATTTCCTGTGAAAATCGTGAATACATTCTGCGTGCAAACTTTTGTTAGAACCTGCAATGCAACAAGTCTCATTCTGCACAACATCATCATAATACAAAACAAACAAACGATCAACACATTCAGCATGCAAGACATAATCGTCTTTCTTTGTGATGGTGCATTTCTTGTTCTTGAAGGAAACGTCAATGTTCCGTTCATTCAGCTGCATCACACTTAGTAAATTGTGTGTGGCATCTGGAACGTAAAGTACATCATGTATCTCTAAGTCCAAACTGTGAAGAACAACAGTTCCGTAGCCTTGACTGGGAATCGTGTGGTCATCCGCCTGGTGAATCGCACCTTCCTGCGGTGTAAAAGACACGAACAGTCTCTTATCGTTGCACATGTGGTGTGTAGCTGCTGAATCAACAACGAAGAGAGATCTAGACGCCTTCTGGACCTTTGCAACCTTTGGAGTGAAGCGTGAGACCATTGCCTTGTGCTGCGTTGTCCTGGACACCGGACCTTTGCCTTTGCTTTGGCCTTTTCCACGCGATGAGCTTCCGCTGCGCTGCTCTGTCTTGGCCCTGGGATATTTGCATTCCCTCTTCATATGGCCTAGACGTCCACACGAGTAGCATTTCACTGCCTTCAAAGCTTTGGCGCCCTCTGGTGGTTCCACTGCACTCTGGGATGACGTCTGTGAAGACTCCCCCTTACCCATGCAGCTAGCACCCCGGCGATCTGCTTCATTCTGGATGACGGCAGTAACATAGGCTACTGTGAGCTGAGCAGTTGGTTGAACAGCAATCTGAGTGGCAACGGACTCCCAACTTGGACCCAAAGAATGTAGTATCATGAAGGAATACACAGCCTCTGGAAAGTTGAGTCCTCTCTGTTGCAACTCATGTCTCAGATTCTGCATCTCCATCAGGTGTTTACGCACATCTCCACCTTCAGCAAGTGCCATATCATGCAGCTTGGCATAATAGTATGACATTGAGGAACCAGCTTCTGTCCTCAAGTGAGCCTCTCTTAAAGAGTTCCAAATTTCTCTGGCTGTGGTCTTTCCACGCAACAGACAGAGCTCTTCTGGGGATACTATCAACGTAAGCGTTCCCCGTGCTTTGGAATCCTTAGCATTCCAATCAGCTGTAATTGGAGCTGGGGGGTTGTCTGTAATAACATTGAACAGACCTTCTTTCCGCAGAATTGCCTCTGCATATAACACCCACTCTGTGTAATTATTCTTATTGAGCTTAGGAATCCCAAAATCATTAACCAGCTTTGCGTTTGCCATTTTCTGCTGCTTAAAACAAGCTGCGTCACAGTCCTGCAGCTTCAGCCAAAAGCACTTGTAAAAGTACTTTCGTTTTCCCCAGCCATCCAAGCCTGTGAGCTTGTGCCTTTTGGAGCCTTGCCTGTAACACGGCAAAACGGCTTTAAAAGTTCAAAGTCCAGCCATAAAACCATAAACTAGTAGCTGGCAGGCTGCCAGGCTGCTCCGGGCAGCATGAGCACATACCTTCATTAATCAAACTTGACGCGCAGAGCAGATAACGCGAGCCGTTCCTCTGTACCTCTGCCGGCATTCCGACTCGGTCGCTGGAGTCTTTGTTCCTCTGTTTGATTTACGTCTTTCTGGGCCCGGAACCAAAATGTTGATATAGCAGAGTCCGTTTGCACAACGGAATGATGAATAGTACGTGCCACATGCTTTTTGTTGCTTTATTTTCAGTTCATTGTAGAGAATTTACAAACATGCATCTTGCCTCTGCGGGAGCAGAGAAGCAACCCATCCTTCTCCTCGGAATAACGAACACCAAGAGAAAAAACAGAGAGAAACAGGAAACCAGTGTACGTCACATCCAGCTTCCCATTCCCGTGGGAAAACCCAACAGTGCTCTGACTGTGGAATGTAAACATTGTCTTGTGACAAGCACTTCGCTGCACAGTGAAGAGAGCAGAAACCAACATCGTCTTCCACCTTTTCAGATCAAAGTCCCTTTTTAAAGCCCAAGGGTCATATCCAACTGAAATATACTCGGAGTCGAGTGTGGATTTCATGCTCTTTATTCAGCTCATAGTGGTGAGGAGGCATGGAAGTTCCCCCAAACTGTCTGCTTTATATACATTATTTAAACAATGGGTCGCACGTGATTGGCTAATTCCGGGATTCTCCTGTAGGCCAATCAGGTTGCAGATTCACTTCCACCTGGAGCTGGATTGGGTGGCTCCTGCGGACCAATCAGACTGCTGCATTTTGGATCCTATTCAACTCAGTACATAACACCAACTAAGTTTTATTCAAAGTGCACACATTAAAAATATGGGGCCTATGTTACTCATGCACAGTAATTTCAAAGGGTCTATTCCAAGTAGGACTAAAAAGAGCCTGCTGGACTACTCCAATGACCCATCTAGTCCAGCATCCTGTTCCCATGGGGGCCACCCAGATGCCTGTGGGAAACCAGAGAGCAAAACATGAGCATACGAGCACCTTCCCCTCCTGTGGTTTCAAGAAACTAGTATTCAGAAGGATTACTGCCTCTGACAATGGAAACAGAGCATAGCCTAGCCATCATGGCAAGAAGCCATTGATTGCCCTTCCATGAATTTATCCTATCCTCTTTTAACATCACTGCCTCCTATAGATACACCCCAGATGTGCACTCTGAAATTTATTTTTAAAGGAAAATGACACAAAAAGGAGTCCTTAACCATTTAGAGTTGTCACTTTCCCCCCTCCTCTTGCATCTTTTGTGTCCTTGTGTGACCCAATACGTAGCAATTTAGAAGGCTTAGTATTCTCCAGCATTTTACAGTGCTACCTCTGGTTACGTACTTAATTTGTTCCAGAGGTCCTTTCTTAACCTGAAACTGTTCTTAACCTGAAGCACCACTTTAGCTAATGGGGCCTCCTGCTGCCGTTGCGCTGCCGGAGCACAATTTCTGTTCTTATCCTGAAGCAAAGTTCTTAACCTGAAGCACTATTTCTGGGTTAGTGGAGTCTGTAACCTGAAGCGTATGTAAGCTGAAGCGTATGTAACCCGAGCTACCACTGCATTTCTGTCCAAAGAAAAACAGTGCCTGCATATTTTCTGTTTTTTTTATTTAACATGTTTTATATACTGCTTAATTAAAAATATATACATAGAGTGAAATAAAACATTCATACAAAATAGCAAAAAAATCAGACTTTAAAAATAGTAAAATAATAAAGCAATAAAAGAGATAAAAATCAACATTTTTTAAAAAAAGAACAAATGTACATAATAAAATTGTACAGCTGGGTAGGCTTGCTTAAATGGAAATGTTTTGAGTACGTCTAAAATGGTACAAGGAAGGCACCTGCTTAATTTCAGTGGGCAGGGGATTCCAGAGAGTAGGTGCCGCGTCTTGGAAGAATTGGTTCCTTGCAAGTACAAAATGGACAAGAACAGGCCCAGTTAAAAGAGAAGAAAGTGTTGGGATGTGAATAGATGCTAGCAGAGGATATATTTATTAGATATTGTCCTTTCCTAGCATCTATTCACATCCCAACAAATGGGGTCCAAGGGATGTGGGTTGCGCTGTGGTCTAAACCACTGAGCCTCTGAGCTCCCATTGCTTTGTCCAAGCTCCTGCCAACCCAGCAGTTTGAAAGTGCACCAGCGTGAGTAGATAAGTAGATAACACTGCAGCAGGAAGGTAAATTGTGTTTCCATGCGCTCTGGCACTTATCACGGTGTCCCGTTGCGCCAGAAGTGGTTAGTCATGCTGGCCGTATGACCTGGAAAGCTGTCTGTGAACAAACACCGGCTCCCTCAGCCTGAAGCGAGATGAGCGCCACACCCCATAGTCGCCTTTGACTGGACTTAACTGTCCAGGGGTCCTTTACCTTTTTACCTTTAATGGGGTCCAGATTAGATTATTTCAACCCTATCTAAAATAAAAAAAACAGCACCAGTCTAAAACCAGTATATAATAGAGGAGCATTCATTAATTAATTTATTGAACACTGTTTATATGGAAACATAGGAAGCGTCCTTATACTGGCCGAACTCCTTTAATATTGTGTACACTGACTGGCATCAGCAAGGATGCCTCCAGCAGGGCAACACCAAAGGGTGTGGGCCAATGAGGGTGTGGGCCAACCCCCTTTTGCAAAAATAATGGTGTTAATGGGGATGGGATTTTAACTTGGGTGGGTGTTGCTTATTTGAGGGGTAGGGTTGTTTTTAGTTGTTCTTAAATGTTATGTGTTACATGTTAATTTGTATTTTGTTTTTGAATTTTTTGGTTTTATAAGACTATTTTACAACCTTTTAAATGTGTTTGTGGGAGGGGGCGTATTGTTTTGTTTTTATTTTAACTATTTACCTTGCATTTTCATCCTGTGAACAGCCCTGAGATAGTGTGAGGAAGGACGGTATATAAATCTAATAAATAATAATAATAATAATAATAATAATAATAATAATAATAATCAGAAGGTCTCCAGGGTTTTAAGCGGGAAGCCTTTCCTAGCTCTACCTGAATATGCCAGGGATTGAACACGGGACCCTTTCTGCATGCAGATCAGATGCTCTACCACTTTAGCTATGTCCCTTCCCATTAATTAACAACAATAACCCAGCACCCCACATTTTACGTAACATAATATATGTGGTTCTTGTTATTTGCCGTTGAAATAAGACAGCCTGGATCACTTCCTGGTGCAACTAGACTTCTCCATGACCCTTCCCCACTGCAGAAAGGTGGGACCTACATGGATGGTCTGCCCCACCACGTAATGGATCCAAATGGTTTCCAAAGGGTGGCAGGGAATGTCTTATCCCATGTTGCTGGCCTTTCAGCTGATTCCCTGGTGGCCCGCTGGAATGCAGAGTTAACCAGGGCTATCGACTGTCTGGCTCCAAAGCGCCCTCTCAGATTGCATGGAACCCAGACAGCCCCGGACTTCCGGGGTGGCGCCATCGGTAATGACGGCTTCCCTCTGACTAGGAGGGAACCGGCTCTGCAGAAATCAGGTCTTTACCGCTACGGCGCAGCGGGGACCCTTCAAAAATCACAGGCGAGTGAAGCCTGTGGCCGTGGGACTCGGCGGGCACCGTTTGCGCCCCCCCAATTGGCAAAGGAGCCTGGTAACGGGCTCCGGAGCGGAGCAGGGAAGTGGCGCGGTGCTGTGAGTTGTCTGCTTCTTCCGTGGAGTGAAGCTGCGCAGCTGTTACCGGAGAGCGCTGCCTTTTTCCTGGGACAATTTGGCTGTAAAACAACGATCCGTGAGTAGCACCTTAAAGACCAACTAAGTTAGTTCTTGAGTAGGCTAACTTCGGAATTAAAGGAACTTTACAAATTTTATGATTACTTTGGCACCGAAGTGGAGAGGTATAAACAGGAAGTCTGCCTCCCGTTCTTGTAAATGGAGTAAAGCAATGAACTTGAAAGCGGAAGCTTTAAAAGACGTTGGAGAAGGATAATAATTTCAAGCATCAAAATAGTGTTTCCCCCCCTTAAAAGCAAGGGAGGAGGGGGGAGAAGATTGGAACGTTATTTCCCTGCAAAAAGAGGACGAAGAGCTAAAATCCACCGCTCAAAACCCTGGAACGGTTCTCAGTGACAGTAAGAAAGCCGTATTGAGAATTGCACTGCTTTTGAAAGTTCTTTTTGACAGCTAACTCTGCATCTGAGATACAATTAAGATACAATATTGCTGACAGGCTTCTTCTGGTCTTAAAGTAACTGGATATAATTGAGATAGAAACTGTTGTCTTTTTGGTAAACTGGGGGGCGAAAGGGAAAAGTTAATTACTTTAAAGACATTTCTGATTGTTACTGTGTCCCCCTAGAGGAAGTCTGAAATTGTTACAATTGCAGCTGGGCTAAGGGGATTTTCGACTTCAAAACAACGTTGATTCTGAGCGTGAGATTGACCTTGGGCTATATCTAGAGGGATATGGCAGATGGGAAAGAGAAGATAGATTTGTTACAAGCAACGAGGTCTGGCAAAGTACTTCACACAGACGGCGGGCTGCAAAGAAGGGCTTCGACATCTGGCCCTTCTGGTTTACCAACAGCAACCTCATCGGCACAATCAAAACCCAAAGGTATGGATGCTGTGGATGCCCTGGCTCAGGCACTAGGAAAAATAAATGAATATTTGGAAAGAATAAGTAAACAAGTAGCCGAGGCATCGGGCAAAATTGATCAAAATACTACAAGTATTAACAATTTGGGACAGAAAGTAAATACTAACACAGAAACTATCCAGAAATTATTGCAGGAATCCACCTCAACACGAAAGACAGCCGAGGAGGCTAAAGAAATTGCAACTGCTACAGCCACTGTTCTAGAAGAGAAGATACCACCGTTGCACAAACAACTTGAAGACCACAAGTCAATACTGTCTATGATTGAATTGAAGGAGAAACAGGTGAATTTAAGGGTCAGGGCCGTACCTGAATTGGAGAAAGATAATTTGATTGAATTTCTCACGCAGGAATTTGCAGACTTTTGGAACCCAGATTTGGGGAAGGATAGTTTCAAGATAGTGAGAGCTTTTAGGCTTGGAAAAGGAGGGAGGAAGAACAGGTTTGATCACCCTCCGAACAAAAGAGGAGAGAGATAAAATCTTGAGTCTGCACTTCCAGAAGACTTTGGAAATACATCAGTCGAAAGTGGAAATATTTAAGGATATTCCGAAACATCTTTTGGACCTTAGGTCCAATTACAGAGATTTAGTCGACCTGTTGAGAAGCAACGGAATCATTTTTAGGTGGGAATTCCCCCAAGGCCTATCTTTCAGTTATAAAGGGAAGAAGATAAAAATAAGATCAGAAGACGACAAAGATAAATTTTGGAGAGACCACGGAGAAGACCTGCAGAAGAAAGTTACAGGGGAGCTAAGAGCACTTGTAAGTGAAACTTTAGACATACCAGATTTCCCTCCGGAACTAAAAGATCGCCTGAAGAAGGTGATACCACCGACAGAACAGGAACAGGCACTGGGTGCAGTTGGAGGAGAAGCAAAGTAACTACATCATGGCTCTGCAACTATTAAGTTGGAATTGTAATGGTTTGAACTCCCCTCAGAAAAGGAGATCTGTGTTTCATTTATTAAAAAAGGAACAATTGGACTTGATTTGTTTACAAGAAACACATATAACAAGGTTACACAGGAAACTATTGATTAATAAAAGACTTGGTCAGGAGTTTATTTCATCGGACAAGGTTAAAAAAGAGGGGTTGTGATTTATGCAAAGGACAGATTATTACCGAAATTTATTTTTAAAGATGACCAAGGAAGATTTGTTGCAATTGAAATTCAAATACAAGGAGAAAAATTTTTGATAGTAGGAATTTATGCACCAAATGAGGGGAAATCTGTTTTTTTAAAAAAGTTGCATGAGACCCTGATGGATTATCTGGATTATAACATGATTCTGATGGGAGATATGAATGGAGTGGTATCTACAAATATGGACAAGGCACAAAGAGAGGTAGTCACTAAGGACGGTAGATTACCGAAAACTTTCTTTGAGATGACAGACAACTTGGACTTAGTTGACATTTGGAGAACAAAGAACCCCATGGCTAAAGAAGGAACCTTCTTTTCTGAAGCCAATATGACATGGACAAGAATTGACCAAATATGGGTAACTAGAGGAATGGCACCAAAGACAAGAAAAGTAGAAACCTGCCCAAAAACCTGCTCCGACCATAATGCTGTTAAGATGGAAATGAAATTAATACCAACTGGCTCCTTTAGATGGAGGATGAATGACACCTTATTCAGAGATGAAGATGTGCTTAAGAAGGCCCAAAAAACTTTGAAAGACTATTTTGAGATAAATATGAACACCAATGTGGAAAAAAGAATAATCTGGGACGCTAGTAAAGCGGTTATGAGAGGGTTCTTGATACAACAGAATGCATTAAAGAAGAGAATTCAAAATGAGAAGAAGGATAAAATTTTGGAGAAAATAAAGGAAGGTAAAAAAAAATGAGAGCAAAACCAAAGTCTCAAGAGATTTTGAGAGAAATAAAGTTACATCAAGTGCAATATATGAAAATGATGAATCAGGAGATAGAATGGAAAATTAAACAAATGAGACAAAAGACATTCGAGTCGGCTAATAAATGTGGGAAATTGCTGGCCTGGCAAATGAAAAAAAGACAAAAATTAAATACAGTTACAAATTTAGAAGTGGAAGGAAGGAATATACAGAACCCAGTTGAGATTAGAAATCGTTTCCAGAGGTATTTTAAACAACTATATACACAAGGGCCACAGAAAGAAACTGACGTAGATCGATTTTTGAAAACAAATGGATTACAAAAAATCTCTCAAGAAAATAAATTAATGTTGAACTACAAAATAACTGAACAGGAGATAGAAGGTGCCATTCAGAATATGCAATTGGAAAAATCTCCAGGACCAGATGGACTGACTTCTAGATATTACAGATCTTTAAAAGAATGGCTAGTACAACCTTTGAAAGAGGTCTGTAATGAAATAATGGAGGGGAAAAGGGCACCAGACCAGAGTCGTGGAAAGAAGCATATATCACACTTGTACCGAAAACAGAGACTGAAAAGACGCAGCTTAAAAACTACCGCCCCATATCACTGCTCAATGTGGATTACAAAATTTTTGCAGCCATTTTGGCTAAAAGACTAAAAAGAGTGCTAGTGGAAGAGATACATAAGGACCAAGCAGGCTTTCTCCCAGGAAGACATCTATCTGACAATGTGAGAAACATAATTAATATTTTAGAAAAATTACAAGTGAACATAAACACTAAGGCAGTTTTAATTTTTGTGGACGGGGAGAAAGCCTTTGACAACATTTCTTGGATTTTTATGAAAAAAAATTTACAGGGTATGGGGGTAGGCCAAGGCTTTGAAAATGGTATAAGTGCAATATATTCCGAACAAAAGGCAAAATTGATTGTAAATAATGTGGTGACGGAGGAAGTTAAGATAGAAAAAGGGACACAACAAGGTTGCCCAATCTCCCCATTGCTGTTTATATCGATCCTGGAGCTTCTGCTGAATATAAGAAGGGACCAGTTGGTTAAAGGTATACAGGTCGGAGCTAAACAGTACAAATTGAGAGCGTTTGCAGATGACTTAGTATTGACGTCACAGGAGCCAGAATCTAGTACTAAAAGAGTTTTAGAACTGATTCAAGAATTTGGTCAGGTTGCAGGGTTTAAATTGAATAAGTCAAAAACTAAGGTTTTAGAGAAAAATTTAACAGCAATTGAGAGAGAGAGGTTTCAGAATGAGACAGGTTTAACAGTGGTTAAGAAAGTCAAATACTTGGGGATTAATATGACAGCAAAAAATGGGAATTTATTTAAAGATAATTATGAAAAATGCTGGGTTGAAGTGAAAAAAGATTTAGAAATTTGGTCAAATTTGAAGCTTTCACTGCTAGGCCGTATTGCTGCGATAAAAATGAATGTATTGCCTAGAATGTTGTTTTTGTTTCAAACATTGCAAATTGTGGACAAAATGGACTGTTTTAAGAAGTGGCAGAGAGATATTTCCAGATTTGTCTGGCAGGGCAAGAAGCCTAGAATAAAATTTAAAATACTAACAGATGCAAAGGAAAGAGGTGGATTTGCCCTGCCAGACTTGAAACTTTACTATGAATCAGCAGCTTTTTGCTGGTTGAAAGAATGTCTGCTTCTTGAAAACGCTGACATTTTAGATTTAGAAGGTTTTAACAATGTATTTGGATGGCATGCATATTTATGGTATGATAAGGTCAAAGCGCATAAGGCATTTAAAAACCATATTGTCAGGAAAGCATTGTTTAATGTTCGGATAAGATACAAGGACTTATTGGAAAATAAAACCCCAAGGTGGCTGTCACCGATTGAAGCGAAAGCTCTGAAAAAGCTCAATATGGAGGTCAAGTGGCCGAAATATTGGGAAATTTTGGAACAAGATGGAGATAGATTGAAATTGCAGAGTTTTGAAAAACTAAAAAACAAAGTGCGTGATTGGCTTCATTATTATCAGATAATGGAGGCATACAATTTGGACAAAAAAATCGGCTTCCAGGTGGAAAAATCAAAATTGGAAACAGGATTGTTAGAACCCAAAACTAAGACTTTGTCAAAGATGTATAACTTGCTGTTGAAATGGAATATTCAGGATGAAACGGTGAAATCTGCAATGATCAAATGGGCACAAGACATTGGACATAACATAATGATGGCTGACTGGGAACAGTTATGGAACACAGGTATGAAGTTTACGGCATGTAATGCCTTAAGAGAGAATATTATGAAAATGATATACAGGTGGTACATAACCCCAGTCAAGCTTGCAAAAATCTATCATTTGCCCAATAATAAATGTTGGAAATGTAAAGAAACTGAAGGTACATTCTTTCACCTTTGGTGGACGTGCCCAAGGATTAAGGCTTTCTGGGAAATGATATATAATGAACTGAAAAAGGTATTTAAATATACCTTCTTGAAGAAACCAGAGGCCTTTCTCCTGGGCATTGTTGGCCAATCGGTGTTAAAGAAGGACAGAATTTTCTTTATGTATGCTACAACAGCAGCAAGAATACTCATCGCAAAGTATTGGAAGACACAAGATCTACCCACTTTGGAAGAATGGCAGATGAAAGTGATGGACTACATGGAATTGGTGGAAATGACTGGTAGAATCCAAGACCAGGGAGAAGAGTCGGTGGAAGAAGATTGGAAGAAATTTAAAGATTATTTACAGAAATATTGCAAAATTAATGAATGTTAGAATGATGTTTGATTGCAGTTAAGTGGTTTCTAGCTGTAATGATATAAAAGAATATGGAAAATTGGATTTCTAAATAGGTAAAAATTTAATGTTACAATATATTAAGATTAAAGATCAGGATAATAAGGAGGGAAAGAAATTGCTGAATTAATTAATTGAATTGGAACACAAAAAAGGGAGGTATGAGGAGATCAGGGAAACAAGGATATGAATGTAAGACATGGGAAGATTGATATTTTTTTTCCTTTTTTCTGTAAGTGTACTTACTTTTTATTCTGTATCTTTTTGTATTTTTATTTTTGTTTTTTACCTTTGTATTTTTTGTTTTTATGTGTAGTGGTTGGGAGTTACTCGTGCGTAATCCTGCCCCGTTTGAGCATCGGATTGCCTGGTTAAACCCTCCGGACTGCACAGCCCATCTCAGCGTGGCTGCCCTTAGTCACTCGTAGAATCTGTCTGTGGGCGTTTCTTAAAGCGCTGCCAACATAAGAGTTGTTTGACGCCCAATCGTTTCCGCCTCTCACTGCGCGGGAGTCTCCTGCGCAGGGTGGGCGTGGGCAGCGGGGTGCTTGGGCTCTCCTCACTAACTTCCAACGAAGAGTCCTGGAGCCCCTGCACCTCCCTGTCCCGTTGCTCTCCTGGATCTCTGGTGTTACACTCATTCTCTTCCCCTCTTCCCCAGCTGAGTCTCCCCCTAGTGCTAGGACCTTCTCCTGCAGAATCAGAGACCCTCTCCTTCTCCCGTGCCTCTGATGTCAGTTCCCTGACATTATGTAATTCCTCTTTCTGAAACTTTAATATTTTATATATAAAAAAAGGAACCCAGACAGCCCCATGGGTTTCCACGGATCTGAGGGCAATGAAACAATCGTTGAGACAGCTAGAGAGCCAGTGGCAGAAATCCCACTCCGAATCAGACAGAACATGGGTTAGAGCTCAATGTCGAGCCTTTCTTAGCTGCCTCTATTGCATCTGCAGAAAACAGCAGCAGAAGACTCTTTCAGGTGGTTTGCAATCTAACGGAACAACCTTCGCCATTGGGGCCTGGTGAGGACCCCAAGATCTCCTGCAATGGTTTTTTGCAAAGTTTTTTTGCAGATAAAGTTGCTCAGGTTCGGAAAGAGGTAGACTCCACCGTGGGAACAGGGCTGGGGCGGGAGAGTGCTAGAGTCCTGTCTAGTCAAGTTGCATGGGATCAATTCCAATCTGTTACCTCCGAGGATGTGGACAGGCTGCTTGGACAAGTGAAACCGACCACCTGTCTCCTTGATCTTTGCCCATCCTGGCTAATAAAAGCTAGCCGGGAAGGGCTGGGGGATGGGCTCTGCGGGGTGGAGAATGCTTCCCTCTGTAAGGGAGTCGTCCCAGACCCACTGAAAAAGTGGTTATTAAACCGCTTCTTTAAAAAAAACCATCTTTGGGCTCAGCCCATATGGCCAACTATCGCCCAGTATCAAATCTTCCATTCTTGGGCAAGGAAACTGAGTGGGTGGTTGCTGAACAATGTATGGAGGATGTGGACAATTTGGATCCCTTCTAGTCAGGATTCAGGCCTCATCAGGGGACTGAAATTACATTGGTTGCGCTTGTCAATTACCTCCGGCGGGCTAGGGACTAAGGTGAAAGCTTTTTCCTAGTTCTGCTGGATCTTTCAGCAGCCTTTGAGATCATTGACCATGACATCCTTCTGGACAGTCTAGAGGGGTTGGGAGCTGAGGGCACTGTTATACAGTGGTTCCGCTCCTTCCTCCTGGGTCGTGTCCAGAAAGTGGTGTTGGGGGATGAGTGTTCAGACCCCTGGGTGCTCACTTGTGGGGTGCCTCAGGGCTCTGTCCCCCACAAGTTGCAGTATAAGTTACAATGTCAGCTGAATTTGGGAAAACCACTTGAAGAATCTGTAGTGTTGAGCTATTTCAATTGCTTTTGTTTTATTTGCTCATTGCAAACAGTTTAAAGTCTGTAAATTTTGATAATAAACCTGATGAGCAATGGGGATTGAATAATTTCAATTGCAACTGTATATGAAGTCATTAGAAGAGATCATCAGGGCGTTTGGGCTGGGTGTTCACCAGTATGCAGACGATGCCCAGCTCTACCTCTCATTTAAATCACAACCAGTGAAGGCAGTGAATGTTCTGTGTGAGTGTCTGGAGGTGGTTGGAGGGTGAATGGTGGCTCATGGATTGAGGTTGATGTTAGCATTTCACTCCACCGTCGCTGCATTTGAGATTGTTGTAAATCGCATGCCTGTCTGAGAAGACTATGGGAACGGAAGACAGCCTTATCTGTCTTTCATTGTATGTACTTTGGACTGTACTTTCACTTCTTCTGTTCTCTCGGAAGAGAACGGACACCATTATGCTGTAGTCTGTATATAGAGTGTAAATAAATAGTAGCTTAGATGTACAATGTCCCACGCTTGTTGCTGTGTAACGCTAGAAGTATAGTGTGCATAAATCAAGCTGATTTATGTCACTGGAGCACCCTGGAGAAGAAGGGAGATGCCTTTTCCAGTGCTGCGCACATCGGAGGACGTTTGGAGTTTCGGGGGCTTGCAGGCAGCCCCAGGGCGAATTCCAACATTGGTAGCAGAGGATGGTTCCGGGTCATCACACTCTGGAGCAGCGACGCCGGTTTTGCGTCTGGGGGGAGCCTGCCGATCGGCACAGAAGCACGGTGTGAAGCTGCAATGAGCCATGAGAAAGAGACCTGCATTCCAGCCAGGAGTGGGGAGCTGCGAGTACTGTGATTTACGAGGCAATTAAAACCTTGGAAAGTGAGCGCTGCCACTGGAATTAGCGAGCTGCTTGTTGAAATTTATGACTGCTGACTGCTAGCTGCTGTTTGGTGCTGCAAAGGCTTTTGGCTATAAAGTAAAAGCCGATGGATTCTAAGCACGGAATCGGAATGATGTCCTGTCCGCTTCTGATGGGCAATAATTATGGCCGCCAAGAGGGCCAACATGGAGTCCTGCAGGCTTTCACTGCGCACCTCTGCTCCCTGGCAATCACGGAAGCGTCCTCTCTGCCCTCTTTGGGCGGTTTTAGCAGAGCGAATACAGCGGACAGAAGCGATGCAGAGTGTGGGTAATAAATCAGAACACACACAAGGCGTTCTCTTATCTTCTTAGCCTTTAATCGTGTAGTATAACAGCTTAAATCATCCCGGCGAAAGCTTGCACAGGTTATGGCTGGCTCCCGAATCTATAATCCAGCGCAACACTCTGTCCTTGCTGTAGTTGTCCTTAAGCGTTGCCATGGCAACAAACTTCTCGCAGCCCCTGTCCTTGGCAGCCTCCGTAACCGCAACTCTCTCAGTTGCCCTGAAGACTGAACTTATTTCAGCGTTCCCAGACAGCTCTGCAGCACTTATCTCCCTCTGCAGCAGGTGGCTGACCTTGAAGCCTCCAGCTCTATCCGGCTTCCCAGGCTTCGGCTCACGACGCAAACAACTCTTGGCAGCCTTTGGAAAAAGAGGCTTCTCTGAGCTTTTACTGCTCACCGCCCCCCCCCCACTTCTCACAGGGCTCCCAGGACGCTTTCCTGCATCCCCTCTGACGAGTAAAGGGCTCCCAGCACATTGCCTCTTTCCAGGCTCATCACGCAGACATGTTGCCGCACCCACGCAGCTTTCAGACTCTGCAAACGTAGCAGCAGCAGTAGCAGCAACAGTCCCTTCGCCCCCCTCAGGGGCCTCCCAGCTTTTCCCAGCTGTGCACCGGCTCTCTCGAAGGTGGCCAGCGCCATCTTGCCTCTCCTGCTCTGATGCAGCCATCTCCCGGCCCTTGCTTCCGACCCCAGCTTCACAAGCTTCTTGGAGTGCTAGCCAAGCAGCCTCTGGCCTTTTTGCACCCAGAACAATAGGCTTCAGATCAGCATCCACGTTCTCAGCCAAAAACGCAAGCACACGCTTCTCAGCTTCACCTTGATCTGCAACCGCCCCGGCTGCCTTAGGCACCGGCTGGACAACGTGCCACAGCCTGGCTCTGACTAAAGACAACTCTGCTACGAAGCTCCACTCCAGCCACGTTTGGCTGGTCAGCTTCTCACATGGCAGCTTAAGCTCAAAGCCATGTTCCTGGGACTGAGCCATCTCCTCCCCCGGGGCTAAGCGTACTCACGACCAACAGCAGCTTCCTCCGGCTCCCGGCAGATCGGCTTCTCCTCCCAGCGAGCTCCTTTCAGCATCAAAGAAAGCGAAGCTCTAGCTGGCTCCAGCGTCTTCCCAGCTGGCTTCCCCCACACATGGGACGTTCCTCCTGCAACAGCTTCAAAGCTTTGGCTAATGACCCATAACCTATGGCCGCCAAGAGGGCCAACATGGAGTCCTGCAGGCTTTCACTGTGCACCTCTGCTCCCTGGCAATCACGGAAGCGTCCTCTCTGCCCTCTTTGGGCGGTTTTAGCAGAGCGAATACAGCGGACAGAAGCGATGTAGAGTGTGGGTAATAAATCAGAACACACACAAGGCGTTCTCTTATCTTCTTAGCCTTTAATCGTGTAGTATAACAGCTTAAATCATCCCGGCGAAAGCTCGCACATTCTTCCCTCTCGCATGGCGTACGAGACACTGAAACACTCAGAGTAAACCACTCCTGTATGTGTCTGTAACCACGCCTCAAGCTGTGAGACGTCACTCAGAACTCTTTAACCCTGTAAGTTCTGAAACCCTTAACAATAATTATTCAGGATGGTGTGTAAAAATGGAAGCGCTTTTGCTTCGACAAAGACTGTGGTTTGTTATAGATGACCCAATGCCACAGGAGCCAACCAGACGGTGGTGTGATGCCAATAAACAGGTGAGGGCTGTGATCATGTTGCATGTATCAGATAACCAACTGATCCATATCCAGGGTTTGGTGACAGCACAGGCAGTCTGGCTTGCTCTAAGAAAAGCGCATCTTCACATCGCCGCAGGATCCGCCCTATTATATTTCCAGAAGCTTTCCAATATGAAGCTGAGAACTGGGGGAGATTTGCAAAAACATCTTACACAGCTGAAGTTTCGGTGTGACCAGTTGGAGCAGAGGGAGGTCCTGCTTCCGGAGTCCCTTTTCTGTTTTATGATAATCAACAGCATGGATACGTCATATGCGGTTGTTGCATCGCAGCTTGGAGCTCTGCCAGCTGCTGATTTAACAGCCCAGAGAGTCTGTTCAATGCTTCTGAATGAGTCTGACCGCCAAATGGCACTTGTAGCTGATGAGGGGGAGGCCGAAGCCTCAAAAGCACCCCTGTCAGCGGCACAAGGTGCAGAGGGGGCTGTTGTTTTGAAAGCCCTGTGGTGTTTCAAGTGCAGGGAGAAAGGCCACCTGCAACGTGACTGCAGGAAGCGCCAGAAGCCCAAGGAAGCTACAAGGAGCGGAGGGGTCGGAGGCAAAAATTGTGCCAAGCCCAGCTCTACCCAGGCACTTGCTTTGATCATGCAATGCACCACCTCACCTACCCATAATGCTTTTGTGGTAGATACGGGGGCAACATTTCATCTCTGTAGTCAGAAAGGTTTGTTTGTTACCTTTAAGGAGCAGAATGACACCATCAAACAGGCAGATGGACGTTGTCTGCGAAGTGAAGGTATTAGGAAAATATACCTTGAAAGCATCCAGACCACAGTACAAAATGTACTATATGTTCCGGGACTGACTTATAATTTGCTCAGTGTTTCTCAGCTAACGGCACAAGATTTCTGTGTTTCTTTTGACAGGGAGAAGTGCATCATTGCAAAGGATGGAGATGATCTTCTGTTTGCCTACAATGAAGATGGGCTGTATTTACTTTCATTTGACGGTAATGAATGTAATGGTGATGTTGATAATGATGTGACATGTGTGATGTGTAGAAACAAAGGTCACTGTGGCTCAAAAGGGCAGAAAGCCTAGTAAAATAGTCAAAAGAGCTTTTCAAGCAGGTGCATGCTGATGTAATTGGTCCTCTATCACCCTCTAGAGGCAATGCCAAGTACTACCTGATTGTGGTTGATTCCTATTCTGAATATGCATGGATTTATATGTTAGAAAGGAAGAATCAGATTCTAACAAAGTTCAAAGAATTTTGTGCATGGGTAAAATCTGTTCATGATGTGAAAATTTATTGTCTTTTCACAGATCAAAGACAGGATTTTGTTTCACAGAAATTTGGGAGTTTCCTGGCTGAACAAGGGGTGAAGCACAAAGTTGCTACCCAGAAGTCTTCATGGAACGACGGGTTTGTGTGTAAGGATAAACCAGGTGTTGCAACAGGACATGAAAGCGTTACTGCTTAGTGCAGGCTTGCCAAATGAGTTTTGGGCTGAATTGCTGAATTGTTATATTTAAACTTATAACAGGAGATACTCCAAAGTTGTGAAATGCACACCCTATGAGAAACTGTTCCAGAAGGTACCTTATGTCAAAGACCTTTGGATTTTCGGGTCTGACATATGGGTGGAGACACCACAGAGCAAAAAGCTCGGCAAATGTGGTGCACATGGTATATTTCTGGGTTACGAAAAAGGCCAGTACAGAGTATTGATGTCTGACACCAACATAGTTCTTCTCACTAGGGATGTTGAGTACACTGCAAAACATGAGGAAAACTAAACTCAAGGCTGAAACACTGCAGCTACAGGTTACTTGAAATGGGGGAGGATGTTAGGATTTCACCCCTCCCTATGCTGCAGTTATAGGATTGTTGGATCACGTGTCTGTATGTAATGCATTTCAGCTGCTGATTGTTACAGCTATATAAGCAGAAAGGGAGATACACTGTTTGCTCCCTTCCTCCCACTGTTCTCTCCGAGGAAGAGAAAGAGGAACCATGTTTATTTTGTAGTGTTTGTACTGTTATGTTTGATTTCGTTACAATAAATAAGGATTAGATGTTACACCTCAAGTCTAACGCGTCTATTTTGGACTCTGCTGGTTGTGTGCTCATGTCCCAGGAGGGTATGGGTTGCATCAGCATGACGGAAGACTGGGGTGATAAATCCTGGGCGACGCTGCATTGGGGGAAGGCACAAGGCCTCGGCGTTATCTCCCAACAAATGTAACCATTTTCCAAATTTATCCCATTGATGAAGGCTCAGATGGGGAATCTGATAATGACAGTGACAGTGGGAGCACAGGTAGAAGTTCCACTGATGCAGCAGATTACCAGAGTGCAATTACATCGCTCAGACCATCAGAACAGTCTGATCGAGAATTGGAGGAACCACTGTTCACTATGAGTCACTATTCTCTCAAAGAAGAGAAGCCCTATAAAGAAGACCTGTGCCTGATGCGCAGATCTGAAAGAACTATTGTGGGGGGGGGGGGGGAGCCCACTAGGTATGCTCGTGAGTTTGCTAACACAGCTGTTGCAAATATAGTTGTGGGTAGTAGCACGAAACAGGTTTCAGAACCTGAGGTCTTGCAAGGGGTACAGGGTTTGTCTTCAAAGGACGCGAAACCACGCTCAAAGGCTGCAAGGGCCAACACTGTTTTCTCAGACAGGAAAAGAGCTAAGGCTCTAGTCCCATGGAAGGAAGGTAACCAGAAGTGCAAAATGGTCAGGCACAAGGCCAGTCCAGTTGCATGAAGTTCCAAGGGTAGAACGGGTACTACAGGGGTATATTATGTGTATGACAACAGTATGTTTACTTCACTTACTGCTGTGTTAGCCTATGCAGCATTGGTTACCTGAAATGGGGGAGAGTGTTAGCATTTCACTCCACCGATGCTGCATTTGAGATTGTTGTAAATCACATGCCTGTTTGAGAAGACTGTGGGAACGGAAGACAGCCTTATCTCTCTTTCACTGTATGTACTTTGGACTGTACTTTCACTTCTGTTCTCTCGGCGCTGGAGAGAACGGACGCCATTATGCTGTAGTCTGTGTTAGGATTCTTACTCCATGTTTGAAGTCTTGGGATTGTTGTTTATCACATGACAGTGTGTTTTCATCCCACAGTGTGGGAAGTGACGGAGACAGGATGTTTATGTTACTGTGTTCCGTGAAGTGGGACTATTGTCTTTTGTTCTTTTTCTCTTTGTTGTCTGATGAGAAAGAGGAAGCAGCTAAGTCAGAATGCTCCAAGTGTATTATATGTAAATAAAAATAGATTAGCCAAAATGCTGTGCTACTGAGTTCTGTTACGCAAACTGCAAATACTCTGTAGGATCCCTAAGTGTGCGGATGCTTCTTGGTATCAGTTGCTGTGATGTTTGGGCTGAAGAAAGCTTTTGAAGCTCCCGACCGACCGACTAGGAGGGAGAGAAAATGCCAGTCGGGCATGTGTCTCTGCCAGGGTCCTACACGCGAGTAGGATGATCCTAACATGGTCATGGGCCCAGGGATCGGGGCCACAGACCCAGTGCCAGCAGAGGAAGGACCGGGGGCTGTTTTTGTCCTGGCTGGAGTCTCCTGGAACTGGCAGAGTGAAGCAAGCCTCTTCAGAGACAGAAGAGAAAGACTGCTGCAGAAGGAGACAGTCTGTGAGTATAGCAAATGGCTAAAAGTGAAAGTAAAGACAGGCTGGACTGTTTTTGTGCCAATGCCAGCAGCTCGTGCACAGAAGGCGGCGAGAGGCCTTTGAAGTTCTTGCCAGGGACTAATTACAGCTGGCAGAAGCAGAAGTAGGCTTGATTTATAGTGGCCGTCTGATAAGGACTGTAAAAAGGTGGTTCCAGCTTGAACTAAGCTGTGGAATAGACCTTTTCAGAAGGGGTAAAAATCCCAGTCCCTGAGTTACGTAGAGGAAATGGGAAAAGCTGCTTTTCGACAGAGAGAGAAAAGCTGCTTGGTGCTGCAAGCCTTTGCCAAGAATGTAGCCCTGATTTATGTGCTACAAAGGGAGGACACTTCCCGATGCTTCTGAATCATTCCCTGAGCAGAGAATGGGTAGCGGCAGAAAGTGAAAGCTGGAGGAGTGCTGTGGCAAGACTTGTGAAGTTATGGGGGAGTAAGTCCACCGATGAAGCTGCATAATAGCAGACAAGGCAAAAAGCCTGGGAAGAATTGGGGGGTATGTGTGTGTGTTTTGTTCCCGGAACTGAAAAGGCAGTTTGAGACACAGACTGTGTCTTATGCCAGACAGTGTGTATGTTCAGCAGGAATTGAAGCTGCGTCACACGATGGACACTTCAAGATGGCGGGGGCTGCTAAACGGGATGCCAGAGAGGTTTGGAGGGTTAGATTTGCTGTCTCCGATGCCCACACGCAGCGGGAGGCAATTGCTGAGCGGACTGCCAGAAGTAATACCCCAGGGAAAGCTGATACAGTATCCCAGACAGGGTTGTGTTCCTGACACTGAAAGCTTCACAGAAGAGAGGCTTTTGAAGGAAGAATGCACAAGGGGGGTGTTTCCTGTTCCTGTTAAGGGGGAGAAATCTCCAAAGCAGGAGGAGCAAGGGGAGTTAACTGCCATGTCATCCCAATCTTCACTGCAACCAGGTGGCGCTGCTGTGTTTGAAGCAGTGGAAAGTTTTTCCTGTGAGAAGTTTGGACAGAGTTCAAAAGTCAGGAACATTTGCAGAGTTTCCGACAGGCGACATGAAGCAAGGAAAGAGTAGCTGTTCCAGTACAGAGATGCAAGAATCTTTTGTGCTAGATTCTGAGGCGAAGACACACCTTTGTGGAAGATGGAAGTGGTTCAGCACGTGTATGCCACAGAAGGGTCTGATCCACCAGTTGGGTGGAGACTTCTTGGAGGTGCATAGCACCGGGACCGTGGAACCGAAAAGCTGTAACGTTGTGATGTCTAATGTGTTTTTCATTCCAGGTTGAGAAGTCCAGCTGATGGACTTCCGGGGAGGCGCCTCAGGCAGTGGCGGAGTTCCTCTGACCAGAAGGAACTTGCCCCGTGGAAATTGGGTCTGACTGCCACGGCGAAGGCAGAGACCCGAAAAAAAATCACAGGCGGGAGAAGCCTGTGAGCGTGGGATTCGGCGGGCACCTTTTGCGCCTCCCCTACTTGCGGGGAAACCCAGTTTCGGGGATCCGGAGCGAAGTGGGGTGAGCGGCGCAGTGCTTCAAATCGCCTGCTTCTTCCACGGAGCGAAGCTGCATAGCTGTTGTCGGAGAGCGCTGACCTTTTCCTGTGGACAATTCGACTCTAAAGTAATTACCCGTGAGTAGAGCTGAAGCGGGAGAATTGGATGATTAAACGTTTAATTTGACATTGCAACGGGGAAGTTCAAAACAGGAAATCCGCCTTCCCCTTTTGTAAATAGACTGAGGCAATAAGGTTGCAAGTTGAAGTCTTGGAAAGCCTTATATAAAAGACTAAATTTCCAGCGGTAAAGAATATTAAATCTCCCCCTCGGAGGCAGGAGAAGAGGGGGGGAAATTGTGGACTGAATACGCCTGCAGGAGAGAGTGAAGGGAGCTAAAAAAACGCCGCTCTGACCCTGGGAACGGGCTGCTAGCAGGAATGACGTCTTGTGGAATGTTCATTGACAGTATTTAGAACGTTCATTGACAGCTAGCTAAACAAGACAAATAAATTGTTTCTACCGTCTCCGGCTGTTCTTAAAAAAAAAGGAGTAAAAGTAACTGAAAGTAACGATAAATTGAAACTAACTTTGGATTGTTTGAACTGTGTTTTAAAAAAAGGATACTACCGACCAATGCAAACAGAAACTGTTTCCCCCTAGTGGAAGCCTTTGAAACTGGTTACATTATAAGAGCTGGGCTGGGGAATTTCCAGCTCCAAGATAAAAGCTGTGAGACTCTGGGACTGACCTTGAATTCTTTGAGTGTTATGGCAAAGGGAAAGGAAAAAATAGATCAGTTAACTGTGGAAAAAAACATTAAGGTCTGGGAGGACTTGGCAGCAAACCAGGAGAGGCTCGATACAAGGCCTCCCTGCCTCCTCGGCAGCTGCCTCTGTACCAGTACACCCCAAATCAAAAGGAATGTCGACAGAAGAGGCTTTAGCGGTTGCACCAAGTAAGATAAATGATTCATTGGAACAACTTAACAAGAAAGTGGAGGCAACAAATGCGAAAGTGGATGCTGCAACTACTAAAATTGACTTAAATACAGAAAGTATAAATAACCTGGGACAAAAGGTGAATACCAACACAGAGACCATTCAGAAATTGATACAGGAATCTACTTTGATACGGCAGACTGCGAAGGAAGCTAGGGAGAAAGCGGTAGCTGCGGAATGTAAAGTAACACAATTGGAGAGAGAGAGAGTTCCAGCCCTGCAGAGCCAATTTGATGAACATAGGTTGAAGCTTGCTATGATTGAACTCAAAGAAAAACAGATGAATTTGAGAATCAGAGCTTTACCTGAATTGGAGAAGGAAAGTTTGATAGACTTTCTTACACAGGAACTTGCTGACTTTTGGGATCTGGACTTGGATAAAGAAGAGTTTAGAATCGTGAGGGCCTTCAGACTTGAAAGAGGAGGAAAAAAAGAGAAGAATAGAATAAGAGACTGTTTGAGCTCTCTTCAAACTAAGGAAGAGAGAGATAGAATTTTGGGCTGGCATTACCAGAAGACTTTAGAAATACAACAGTCAAGAGTGGAAATTTTTAAAGACGTCCCAAAATATCTTTTGGATCTCAGGCTTAACTTTAGAGACATTGTTGCTCTGCTGAGAAGAAACAAAATTATATTTAGGTGGGAGTTTCCCCAAGGCCTATCTTTCAGCTTCAAAGGAAGGAAAATAAAAATAAGATCAGAAGAAGATAAAGTAAAGTTTTTGTATAAATACGAAGAAGTTCTGCAGAAGGGACAAGAAGAGCCAAGAGCACCGGACAGAAGATCACCAGTTAGAGGACCAGAGCAAAGAGCTAGGAGATTACCAATTAAGGAAATATTGGACATATCAACCTTATCCTTTGGATTGGATCTCCCAGTGAACGTGCCGCCACCACCACCATCAGAAGAAGAGCAAGCATTAGGTGCAGTTGGAGGAACATCAGCAGAACTACATGATGGGGTTGCAGGCTTTGAGTTGGAATGTTAATGGACTGAACTCCCCAGAAAAAAGGCGGAGAGTCTTTCATTTATTGAAAAAAGAACATTTGGACTTGATTTGTTTACAAGAAACACATGTGATAAGGCTACATAGGAAGATATTGAGTAATAAAAGACTGGGCCAAGAATTTATCTCATCAGACAAAGTCAAAAAAAGGGGAGTGGTCCTCTATGCAAAGGAGAGTCTATCACCAAAATTTATATTTAAAGATGACCAAGGGAGATTTATTGCAATTGAAATTCAATCACAAGGAGAAAAATTCCTGATTGTAGGTATCTATGCACCAAATGAAGGAAAATCGGAGTTTTTTTAAGAAACTACATGAGATTCTGATGGACTATATGGATTATAATATGATCTTGATGGGAGATATGAATGGAGTGGTGTCTACAAATATGGACAAGGCACAGAGACAGGTAGTCACCAAAGATGGCAGACTACCCAAAACCTTTTATGACATGACGGACAATATGGACTTAGCGGACATTTGGAGAATGAAGAATCCTCTGGGTAGAGAGGGAACTTTTTTCTCTGAGGCTAAAATGACATGGACAAGAATTGACCAAATCTGGGTAATTAGGGGAATGGCTCCGAAGATTAGCAAGGTGGAAATTTGCCCTAAAACTTGCTCTGACCATAATGCTGTGAAGATGGAAATGAAATTGATGCCAATGGTCTTTTAGATGGAGGATGAACGATACTCTGTTCAGGAACGAAGAGGTGACCAAGAAGGCCCAAAAAACTCTAAGAGATTACTTTGAGATAAATATGAATACTACAGTGGAAAAAAAGAGTAATTTGGGATGCAAGAAAGCGGTCATGAGAGGATTTATAATACAACAGAATGTAATCAAGAAGAGAACTCAGAATGAAAAAAAGGATAAAATTCTGGAGAAAATAAAGGAAGTAGAGAAGAAACAGAGCAAAACCAAAGTCACAGGAAATCCTGAAAAAGATAAAGTTATACCAAGTACAATATACGAAGCTGATGAATCAGGAAATAGAATGGAAGATTAAACAGATGAGGCAAAATACATTTGAATCGGCAAATAAGTGTGGAAAATTGTTGGCCTGGCAAATGAAAAAAAGACAAAAACTTAATACTATTACGAATTTGGATGTGGAAGGAAAGAATATACAGAACCCATTGGAGATCAGGAAGTGTTTTCAGAAGTACTTCAAACAACTTTATACACAGGAGAAGCAGAAAGAAATGGACATTGATCGCCTTTTGAAAATAAATGGGCTACATAAAATCTCTCAGGAAAAACAGCTAATGTTGAACTATAAAATATCGGACCAGGAGGTGGAAGGGGCTATTCAGAATATGCAACTAGGTAAATCTCCAGGACCAGATGGTTTGACTTCAAGATATTACAGATCTTTGAAAGAATGGTTAATACAACCTTTGAAGGAAGTCTGCAATGAAATATTGGAAGGGAGAAAGGCACCAGAGTCGTGGAAGGAAGCCTATATTACACTTATACCAAAAACAGAGACTGAAAAGACACAGCTTAAGAACTACCGCCCCATATCGTTGCTTAATGTGGATTACAAAATTTTTGCAGATATCTTGGCTAAAAGATTAAAAAAGGTGTTAGCAGAAGAAATTCATAAAGACCAAGCGGGCTTTCTCCCGGGCAGACATTTGTCTGATAATACGAGGAATATAATTAATATTCTAGAAAAATTACAAGTGAATATCAATACTAAGGCAGTTTTGATATTTGTGGATGCAGAGAAAGCCTTTGACAACATTTCTTGGAGTTTTATGAAGAAGAATCTACAGGGGATGGGGGTAGGCCAAGGTTTTGAAAATGGTATAGGTGCAATTTATTCTGAACAAAAGGCTAAATTAATTGTGAATAATGTAGTGACAGAAGAGTTTAAGATTGAGAAAGGAACACGACAAGGTTGCCCAATTTCTCCATTGCTTTTTATATCGGTCCTTGAGGTTTTGTTAAATATGATTAGAAAGGATCAAGAGGTCAAAGGTATACAAGTGGGAGCTAAACAGTACAAACTGAAAGCATTTGCTGATGACCTAGTATTGACTCTACAGGAGCCAGAATCTAGTACTAAAAGGGTACTGGAATTGATTCAAGAATTTGGACAGGTAGCAGGTTTTAAGTTGAACAAGATGAAAACTAAGGTTTTAGAGAAAAACTTAACTGTGAATGAGAGAGAGAAATTTCAGGAGGAGACAGGACTAACGTTGGTTAAGAAAGTGAAAGTTGGAGAGACAAGTGATGCTATGTCTGATAACCATCTTTTTCATGCAGGATGTGTGCATGGGTCTTCCAGATTGCTGGTGTCTGACACGAAGATGGTCAGGTGTACCAAATGTGCTCAGGACAAAGCAAAGGAAGGAGGCGATGTGGGTATCTTACAAAGGCACCCTATTGGTAATGGAGATTCTGATGTATGGATTCAGAGGCAACAGAGTGACACGCTCAGCAAACATAGTTTGCAAGGCCTTTCCCTGGATTCAGACAAAAGTTCTGCTAGGGACTGCAACAAGGTAAACCCAAGATGTGCAAAGGGACCAACAGATGGGTCTGACATGTGGGTGCAGACGTCACAAGGCAGGAAGCATAGATTCTTCCTCGGGTATGGTGGCTTGTACAAAGTACTGAGACCTCATGCCAAGATGATTTTACTCACTAGGGATGTTGAGTGCAGTGAAAAATGGGGAGGAAATGTGTGTGTTTTCCAAGGCAACCCCATTGCTTCAGACTCAGATACTGAGTCTACTGCTGATGCTGAAAGTGAGGCGAGTTCCATTGATACAGTGAAAGACGTGCGCCTGGTGTACAGATCTGAGACAGCTACCACCAGGTATGCTCAGGAGTTTGCTAACAAGTGAAGAGGAATTAAAGAACCTTTTAATGAGGGTGAAAGAGGAGAGCGCAAAATATGGTCTGAAGCTCAACATCAAAAAAACGAAGATCATGGCCACTGGGCCCATCACCTCCTGGCAAATAGATGGGGAAGAAATGGAGGCAGTGAGAGATTTTACTTTCTTGGGCTCCATGATCACTGCAGATGGTGACAGCAGTTACGAAATTAAAAGACGCCTGCTCCTTGGGAGAAAGGCGATGGCAAACCTAGACAACATCTTAAAAAGCAGAGACATCACCTTGCCAACAAAGGTCCGTATAGTAAAAGCCATGGTTTTCCCAGTAGTGATGTATGGAAGTGAGAGCTGGACCATAAAGAAGGCTGATCGCCGAAGAATTGATGCTTTTGAATTATGGTGCTGGAGGAGACTCTTGAGAGTCCCATGGACTGCAAGAAGATCAAACCTCTCCATTCTGAAGGAAATCAGCCCTGAGTGCTCACTGGAAGGACAGATCGTGAAGCTGAGGCTCCAATACTTTGGCCACCTCATGAGAAGAGAGGACTCCCTGGAAAAGACCCTGATGTTGGGAAAGATGGAGGGCACAAGGAGAAGGGGACGACAGAGAATGAGATGGTTGGATGGTGTTCTTGAAGCTACTAGCATGAGTTTGATCAAACTGCGGGAGGCAGTGGAGGACAGAAGTGCCTGGCGTGCTCTGGTCCATGGGGTCACGAAGAGTCGGACACGACTAAACGACTAAACAACAACAACAACAGTGGCTCGACACAGGTCTTGGAATCCGAAGTCTTGAAAGGGGTACAGGGTTTGTCCTCAAAGGAAGGGAAACCACTCCCAAAGGCTGTAAGGGTAGACACTGTTTCCTTGGAGAAGGAAGCTGAACCATGTCTAAAGGCCATGCGTGCCAACACTGATTCCTCAGAGAGGAACGAGGCTAGGGTTCGAGTCCCAACAAAGCCAGGTGTGAAACTTCTTGATAGTCAGGAGAGCTATGATGCCAAGACTAGTCAGAAGTGCAAGATGGTAAGGCCCAAGGCGAATCCAGTTGCACGTAGTTCCAAGGGTGGAATGGATCATACAGGAATATACTGTGTGTATGACATCTGTTTGGTTATTGCAGTTACACTGATGACTACAACACTGCTCATGCATCGGGGGAGGATGTTAGGATTCTTGCTCCGTGTTTGCAGTCATGGGATTGTTGTCTATCACATGATGGTGTATGTTTTCATTCCCCAGTATGGGAAGTGACGGAGACAGGATGTTTATGTTACTGTGCTCCATGAAGTGGGACTATTGTCTTTTGTTCTTTTTCTCTTTGCTATCTGATGAGAAAGAGGAAGTATTATATGTAAATAAAGTAGATTAGCCAAAATGCTGTGCTACTGAGTTCTGTTATGCAAACTGCAAATACTCTGTAGGATCCCTAAGTGTGCTGATGCTTCTTGGTATCAGCCACGGTGATGTTTGGGCTGAAGAAAGCTTTTGAAGCTCCCGAACGACTGACCAGGAGGGAGAGAACATGCCAGTCAGGCATGAGTCTCTGCCAGTGTCCTACACGTGAGTAGGACAATCCTAACAGTCTGTATATAGCGTGTAAATAAATAGTAGCTTAGATCTACAAAGTCCCACGCTTCTTGCTGCGTAACGCTAGAAGTATAGTGTGCATAAATCAAGCTGATTTATGTTGCTGGAGCACCCTGGAAGAAGAAGAAGAAGAAGAAGAGAAGAAGAAGAGTTTGGATTTGATATCCCGCCTTTCACTCCCCTTCAGGAGTCTCAAAGCGGCTAACATTCTCCTTTCCCTTCCTCCCCCACAACAAACACTCTGTGAGGTGAGTGGGGCTGAGAGACTTCACAGAAGTTTCCTGCTTGGCAGGGGGTTGGACTCGATGGCCCTTGTGGTCTCTTCCAACTCTATGATTCTATGATTCTATGATTCTAAGTGTGACTGGCCCAAGGTCACCCAGCAGCTGCATGTGGAGGAGCGGAGACACGAACCCGGTTTCCCAGATTACGTGAATACCGCTCTTAACCACTACACCACACTGGCTCTCTGGAGAAGAAGGGAGATGCCTTTTTCAGTGCTGCACACATCGGAGGACGCTCGGAGTTTCAGGGGCTTGCAGGCGGCCCCAGGGCAAATTCCAGCAGTTGAATCCCAACACTAAAGTAAAAGCAAAAACAAAAGAAGTGCCATGGTCGGATCACTTCCTGCGATCCATCACTTTTCCGCGACCCTTCCCCTCTGCAGGGAGGTGGGACCGATTCGGATGGTCTGCCCCCGCCACTTAATGGATCCAAATGTGTCAGGGGTCTGCCTTCAAGGGAGGGAGGAGAGACAGGAACGTACAGACAGCCTCCTCCTTTGTTGAGCAGCTGCACCTTGTCAGAGTCTGGTGAAAGCGAGCCTTTAGGAGAAACGGATGACGAGAGAAAGGGGGGGAGGATGCAAAGGCTCAGTCAGGCTGAGATGAGCCACGACACCGCTCCCAGGGAGTTGGAAGTGCCTCTTCAGTCGCATAGTTTTCGCCAGGGAATTACACGTAAGGAAAAGAGGCGGAGAGGGGGTTTTCCCAGGCTTTTATGCTGGAGGGCAAACAGGAAGAAGACACTTCCGGAATCTGCTAGTGATTGAGGCAGACATGGATTTTGGACCTCTGCACTGTACATAGTTTTGCACTCAATAAAACTTGTAAAAGACAGGTGGGAATCCTGGCTGTTATCTTTGTGAGCAACCACACACTCTCCTCACAAAATGGTTTCCAGAGAGTGGTAGGGAATGTTTTATCCCATGTTGATGGCCTTTCAGCGGATTCCCTGGTGGACTGCGGAGTTAACCAGGGCTATAGACTGTCTGGCTCCAAAGCGCCCTCTCCAATTGCATGGAGCCCAGACAGCCCCGTGGTTATCTCCAGAGCTCAGGGCAATGAAACAATCACTGAAACAGCTAGAGAACCAGAACCAGTGAAGGGGGTGAATGTCTTGTGCTGGGTTTGCATCAACCAAATTCAATCAAATTCAGCCTGGTTAATACATCAGCAATTTTGTGCTGGTCCAGGGGGGAGGTTACCGTGGGGCGAGGTCCAGGACCTGAGTCGAGGGTCGGCAGACAGTCCTCCATGGGCGAAGCAGGGTCCACAGCGAGGAGCCGGGCAAGGACAGGAACTCTGGGGGAACAGGACTGGATGCTGGCCGAAACAGCTCTTCAACAACATTGCTCCCGCAACCTGGGACTGTGCTGACTGGCCTTTATCTTCTCTGAGGCCAGGGGCGGTCCCGGCCCACAGGTGACTCGCCTCTCCTGGCCTTAAGGCGAGCACTCCTCCTGGGAGAAACGAGTTCCCTCCGCCTCTCTGCCCTGAGCCTCTGCAGCTCAGGAGAGGCCGGTGGGTTACTGGACCCAGGGGGAGACTCACCTTCCCCTGACAGGGCTGGGAGAGGCACACCTGTAGGCAATGGGTCCTCAATCGCCTCCGGAGCCAGAGTGGATTCACCTGGTGCCTGCTCCTGAGGATCCGGCACAGGTGCAGGTGCTTCAGAATCAAGGCCCTGCCCCAGCTCAGCTGGCCCTGGAGGCGGGGACTCCTGTGCAGGCTGGGATTCCTCCGGTTCAGCCTCTGAATCGGATTCCCAGGCCATCACAAATTTTCTGTGTTTGGTGTAACAGAAAATTACCTGCTTTGTCCCTCTCCACATGCAGAGAAAGATAGTTGGATACCTCACCAAGATCCTTCATGTAAAAGTGCTCCTTCAGTTGAGCTAGGGTGCTTTGGTACAAAGCCTGATTCTTCCAAAACAAAAGAAGATCATCAAAAAAATATAAACAATACAGATTGTTTTGCCCCTCCTCTTTGACAAACACACATGCCTTGGTGAAAACCTAGCGAAAGCAATGTCTCAGTGAGTTTTGTGTTCCAACACCTGGCACTCTGCTTGAGACCATATAGGGACTTCCGTAGTCTACAGACCATTCCCTTCTGTACCTGCACTCCATCAGGTGGCAGCATATACAGCTCCTCCCCCAAAATCCCATACAAAAAAAGCTGTGTTCACAACCAATAGGTGATGACAGTCTCCTATTATACGAATAAACAAAAGTATTCAAAGACTCCGCCCAATATTTCTCAGGGAGATTGGCATCATGCAACAAGGTTTTTAGGCCTTGCAGCCAAGTTTGGTTTGCCCGCTCACAAAGTCCATTCTCCCATGAAGATCTGGGACTTGAGAGGTCGTGCTGGATTCCCTTCTCAGTCAGGAAAGCCTCAAACTGCTGAGAAGTGAATTCACTGCCTCCATCAGTAAACAAACAGCCAACGCGTTTACTGTGAGCATTCTCCAACCAAGCACAGAACACCTTGAACCTTGGAAACGCTTCTGACTTCTGCTGGAGCACAAACACATGAATGTACCTAGAAAAAGAATCTATTAAACCATGAAGTACCTTGCTCCACCCAAAGGGGGCGCAAGTGGACCAACCAGGTCTGCGTGGACTAGCTGGTAGGGTTTGGAAGCCTGTCGGCTAGACAATTTGCCTTTTGGAGCAACTTTCACCTTGTTTTCTGCACAAGATACACATTTCATGTGAAACTTACAGGGTTTGATGTTCAAACCCTGAACCAACCCAGGCATCTTGGCCAGCGCCTGCCATGACATGTGACCAAATTTTTGGTGCTGTTCTTGAATACATCCTGCATGAAGAACTTTGTTAGTTTGTGCAACACAACAAGATTCAATGTTAGACACACCAACAGCTTTATCATCATAAGTTATCAAGAACAAGCCATCAACAAACTTTGCAAGCAAAATGTCCTCTTTGCCCTTCTTGATGGCACAGATGCCCTTCTTGAAGGAAATCTCAAAGTCTTGCTCAGTCAGCTGTGGGATGCTGAGCAAATTGTCTGCAGAATCTGGAACAAAAAGTACTTTGCTGATGATTGTATGCAGACTTGCCAGTTTCACTGTCCCAACTCCTGCAACTCTCAGTCTTACCATCAGCTTGCTGAATTTCCCCATCCTGAGGCGTGAAGGAAATAAACAGATGTCGATCCTTCGCTATGTGCTTCGACGCTCCTGAATCCACAACCAATCTGCCTTTGGCCTTTGGAGAAGCAGTTCCAGCAAACAAAGCCTTGTTTTTCACCAGCTTGGGTTTCTTGCCCCCCTGCTTCTGGCCATCTGCAGGCTCCTTTTTTTGTTTCCCTCCAGCCTTTGGGCAATGACGCTGTATGTGACCTTGGTCCCCACAGATCCAGCACTTCATAGCTGCCAACGTCGTGGCTCCCCCCTGGAGGCTGGAATGCTGTGCCACACTGCTCCCCCTGAAGCACACAAGCTGGTTCAGCTGCATTCCTCCTATCATATTCGTTTTGCAAGGTTGCCAAAACTTTTGTAGCAGTGAGTTCCTACGCAGTAAGAGTTGCCAGCTGGCTTTCCACAGTGTGGCAGCTCTCATCCAGGGAGTTCACTATAAGGATAGCAAACAGAGACTCAGGCATATTAAAACCTCTCTGAGTCAATTCCTGTTGAGATGCTGCAAATGCAAAACGTGGGCTCTAAGGTCTTCCCCTGGCCCCAAACGCTTCTTGTGCCGTTTTCTGAAGTAAAGCAACACAGACCCAGCCTCTTGTCGGAGATGACAGGCCTGAAGCCTTTCCCACATCTTACAGGAGCTGGTCTTGCCAGTCAGGGTAATTAACTCTTCTGGAGCTACTGAGAGCAAAATTATTCCCATGGCTCTTGAATCTTGTGCTACCCATGCATCCGTCAGAGGCGCTGGGGGATCCTCAGAAACACTGTGTCACGCACCAAGCCTTCTCATCTGGCGCTCGCAGTACCTTGCCCAGGTCTGATAATTGTGGCCATTAAGCTTTGGGCATGGAGCCGCATCTGAGGCTTGTTAAAGCTCCATTACAGCTCTTTACTTCAGCTGTGAACTGGATACACTTTACAATCAGCCTTATCTTTAGCAGGTCGTAAATCAGACTTGCTTGCTTCTCTCTCCGGCCTAATTACTTGGCTCGGACTTCAAAGACTCTCTGCCACGGCACAGAAAAGCCTTGCTTCACATACCTCTGTCACTGCTGGGATCAGATTGCAGCCATCAGCGGTCTTACTCTCCTGTAAATGCCATGGATCTGGACCCGAAACACTGTTGTTGGGATACTGCCGGGGAGACGGGGGCGTCAGGCAGGCCCCCAGCTGGCTCCGGACAATCACCGGTCTCCTGTGGAACAGCATCAGTCAGTTAGCGACACAAGCCTCAGATACGTTTAGAGACCCATGCACACTCTGTCAGCAGAGTGTGTAAATCACCACACAGCAGATGAGGTGGACAGAGGCAGATGTAAGCATTATTCCCAGCAGACAGTGCTGAGAGTAAACAGGCATGTGATACACAAACGTCATGCCTGTATCCTTAAAGGTTTTAATGAGGTCTGTTAGGTGCCCTAAATAGCTACACCTAACTCTAAGAGCCGTGTTTGAGTGAACAGCCTGTATTAAGTACAATGGCCTTCTATCGATGGTGGTGGCCCGAAGTCTGTCCCATAGTCTGGTTCTGGGGACTGTGTCAAAGGCTGCTTTTAGATCTACAAAAGTGGCAAAGAGTGAAGCCTGCCCCCCTGATTTGTATTTTTCTATCAGATGTTGTAACGTTAAACAGTGGTCTATCGTGGACCTGCCGGGTCTGAAGCCCGCTTGTTCTACTGCCAGAATGTCTTCATTTTCTAGCCACTCTGTGAACTTTTAAAGTGCTTTGTATAAAGTTTGCTTATCACACTTAATAAACTGATCGGCCTAAAATTTGCTGGATCCCCTCCGTTGCCCTTTATATAGGATGGGACCACTATGGCTGTTCCCCAATCCCTTGGGAAGCGGCCAGTATCATCTACATGGGTAAAAAGGGTGGCTAGAAAAGGAGCCCACCAATCCGCCTGTGATTTTATCATTTCTGGAAGAATACCATCCGGGCCAGGGGCTTTGGCCATTTTCAGTTGGTTTATGTACAATTTCACTTTTGTTGCCGATACTGCCGGCCAGTTGGCCAACTGCTCTATTTCCTGCTTCTGGATGGGATGTTCAACGTCCTCATACATAGATTGGAAAAAGGCGACACATCGATCGGGTGGAATATGTGAGGATAAGGGGAAGGCATTTTCCGACCAGCATTTTCTGCTGTAAACGTTCTTTTGGAGGGTTATCAGGGGCTTTGTATTTGGAGAGATAGGCTTGCTGCCTAGCATAGTTATCAGATGTCTGGGCGGCTTTATAAGCGTTTTGCAAGGCTTTCTTGGCCTGCATACAGGTATGATCAAACCAAGGTTTATTTATTGTTATAGGTTTAGTTGGCGTCTTCTCCGAGGTGTTAAAGAGGTGGGGTTTTAAATGATGGAGCAGGCTCTCATATTCAAAAAGTGGGTCCTCTGGGTTAGAATTGTTCCCAGAGCCATTTGAGTGTGCACAGATTTTCAGAAGCTAAAATCTCCTTCAATTTATCAAGTGTGGGGGTCCATTTGACCCGGCATCCAGGGCGCTCTAAAGCAGCAATCTCTGCGGGGTATACTGTTTTAAGAAAGATTGTCTTGTTTTTGCGGGATACCTGCAGGTATAAGGGGAAGTGATCCCCCTCTACATATGGAAGCACTTGTAATCACACAGTTTTTGCTAGCAATTTGCTATCAACCAGCATGTAGTTAATTGTACTGATTTTTGACCCTGACCCAGGAATATCGCCACTAGTGCAGCCATTTAGAATGTATAAACTTAGATGCCGTGAAAATTTGAAGAGACAGGCACTGGCATAATTTGAGTGTTGGTCCTTTGATAACCTTGGCTGCTGTCGAACGTCTACGCCAGGCACATCGGAAAACCCAATTTTATATCTGTTTGCTTGCTAAACTGCAATCATCTGGCCCTATCCTTGCATTTAGGTCATCCACCAACAGGACCTTTTGCCCCTGGGTGATCCGAAAGCAGCAACCTGACATATGTCCAGATTTTTCCACTTACTCTCAGTGTTAATGTTTTTGCTAGTTGGCGGAATATAAACATTTATAATTAACAAACTACAGCATCCCCATGATAAAAGTAAGGCCATTGCTAGTGGCTTTAAGAAACAGGATTTATTCACCTATTTACACCCTCATTCAGATCTTACAGCATGGCCCAAATCATTGCAGGAAGTCCTTCCTTCCTCCCTCCTCGACAAGATGGATCTTTCTCTTTCTTCCCCTTTCTTCTTCCCAGAAGCCCCTTGCCCTCCTCCTGGCAGCTTTCCAAATCTCCAGTCTCTGGTCACACTGGGGGCTAGAAGTGCCATTGTCTTGTTAACAACCCACAATGGCTCTCTAAATGTGCTGCCAAATGCAGCAGTTCTTTTCCAAGAATATCAGGACAAAAGGAATGAGGAAGGGGAAGGGGAACCAAAACAGTTTTATTAACAAACAAACAAACATACATACATACAAAGCATAACATAAAACATACCCGACAGGGGCCACCCAATCTCCCCTTCAGCTGCCCGGAGCCCCAGGTAGAGCAGCAGGAGAAAGACCCAGCATCAGGTCCTTTGATCTGGGCAGAAGCTCCCCGGGCCCCTCACACCTATGGCTTTTATAGCCTGCCTTGATGTAATCAAGTGCACCTGGCATTACTCATGATTAATACAGAGTGGCTGAGAGTCTCCCACTACCTGCAGCCGGCATCCAGCCAGCACTTGCAACACAGAAGAACCCAAGAAACTCCTGACAGGTGTGTGAAACACAATAATCCTTTTTCCTCTAACAGCTCTCCATATGTTGGCCATTCCTTTTCTCTATTTAATTTTTTAACTGTTAATATTTATATTGGGGACAGCCACTATGGTGTCTTTTGTTCTAATAGATCTTTACTTTCCCCTCATACTTTCAGGAGTGATTTCCTAATTATATGATTTTGGAATGCTTTATGTAGTTTTACTTTATTTTGCCATAGATACGCATGCCGCCCATATCTATTATCGTGTCCTTCCAAATCTAAGAGCTCTTTGTTTTCTAATTTGATCCATTCCCATATCCAAGTAATGCAAGCTGCTTCATAATAAAGTTTAAAATCTAGAAGGGAAAATCCTCCTTTTTCTTTATTATCTGTAAGTATTTTGTTTTTTATCCTCGGCCTTTTCCCATTCCAGATAAATTTTGAGATATCTTTTTGCCATTTTTTAAAGCAAGCTGCGTTACTTATCACCGGGATTGTTTGAAACAAGAACAGCATTTTTGGCAGTGCTTTCATCTTAATTGCTGCAATTCTTCCTAATAACAATAGGTTCATTCTACTCCATATTTCTAGGTTCCTTTTTATTTCATTACAAGATTTCTCATAATTGTCTTTATAAATATTAACATTTCTAGTTGAGCCAAATTCCCAAATATTTGACTCTCTTGTGGATCTCTATTACTGTAATTTGAGATAATTATTTCTTACCTATTTCTGTTAGATTCTTAACTAATAACTTGGTCTTGTTTTTGTTTAATTTAAAACCTGCAACTTGCCCAAACTCCTGAATTTTTTCTAGAACTCTAGGAGGAGAAATCTTTGGGTCTTCCACTGTGATGACCAGGTCATCTGCATATGCTTTCAATTTATATGATTTTTTTCCTACCCTAATTCCTGTAATGTCTTTGTCTGCTCTTATATTTCTCACCAGAACCTCCAGGACTAAAATAAATAACAATGGTGATAACGGACATCCTTGTCTTGTTGCCTTTTGTATATTGCATTCATCCGTCACCACTTGATTAACAATTAATTCTGCTTTTTGATCTGAATATATTGCCTGTATTCCTTTTATGAAATTTTCTCCAAAATTCATTATTTCAAGAACTTTTTTCATAAACTCCCAAGAAACATTGTCAAAGGCTTTTTTTGCATCTATAAGCATCAATCAATCAGTTTATTACAGTCATAGACCAGCAGTCAGAGAATAGAATATTAAGTGGATAAAAAATAAAACTGATAATTAAAACAGATAAAAAATAAAAAACATTCAGTAAAACAGACAATTAAAACAATGTACTACAATGAATTTAGACACACTGTGCAACAATAAACAATAAACTATCCCAGGGAGTTGACTACAGGGTACCAATATAGATAGAAGGCTCCTGCTCCTAATTCAGGCACTGCATGCAAACACGGCCCTTAGAGTCAGGTGCAGCCGCCTAGGACACCTAACGGACCCCATTAAAACCTTCAAAGGAGTCAGGCAAGGGTGCCTATTGGCCCCTCTACTATTCAATTTCTATCTAAATAACTTAGTATCTGCATTCAATGACTCAGAACTCCACCCACCGAAGCTTGCAAATCGGCATATTTCAGTCCTGCTATATGCCGATGATGCGGTAATTCTATCTAGAACCCCCATTGGACTCAAAAGAGCACTAAGAAAGCTCGCAGCATACTGCGAATCTGAACGTCTCAAAATCAACTATCAAAAGACCAAGATACTCGCTTTTGGGGGAAAACGAAAGCTTAGAAGCTGGGAACTCCAAGGCCATAAATTAGAACAAGTCACAAATTATAAGTATCTAGGAATGGTGGTACAGGCCTCAGGAACCAACAAACTTCACATAAACTCCATCGGGAGTTCAGTGGAAAAAAACGCATCTATAAGCATAATTGCTGCTTGTTTGTCATGTCTCACTTCCAGGTATTCTGTAATGTCAATAATATTCCTTATATTATCTTTCATTTGTCTCCCTGGAAGGAATCCTGCTTGGTCATGATGAATATATCGCTTCAAAATTGTTTTCATTCTATTGGCCATTATATAGGCAAACAATTTATAATCATTGTTTAATAATGAAATTGGCCTGTAATTTTTTATTAAGGTTGGATCCACCTCTTGTTTAGGAATTAATGTTATAGACGTTAAAAACTTTGAAGCCTGTGAACTTGTGAAGTGCTTTCGCCTGCTGCACAGCTTAGCAGACTATTGCAGCTTTTCTTAGGCAACGCTCGAGCCTGCTCAGTCAGGATGACGATCAGGAACAAAGACTGACGACTAGTAACTTGATTTTTGTAGTTTAGTATATATGGCAGTAATCTCACAAGCTATATACAAGTTACTATATCTAGACACGACTTCTTCACTCTCCAAGCACTCAGAATACTACTAACTAACGAATGTCATAGGGCATGCTGCCTGTATGAGAGACCTCAGCCAATCACCGAGCTGTTACTGAGTCCTCTTATCTCTAGGCAGATTCCTTCCGTGCTCCATCTCCCTAGCCTGTAGTGGAGACACTAATTGCTCACTTGCCAAGCTGCACGTAGGCTATGAATTCCAACAATATATGCCTCTTTCCACGTCTCTGGGACTTTACCTAATCTTAAAATTTCGTTCATGATGTCCTGGAATGGTATTAATAATTGTTTGTTTAGCTTTTGATAATACTTGGCTGGTAATCCATCTGGTCCTGGCGATTTCCCTGTCTTTGCCTGTTTAATTGCCTCTTAAGATTTACTGAGATATTATTGGTGCGTTCAGATTTAATAATTTCTCCTCTTTAATTTTTGTAAATTGCTAGCTTTCAGATATCCCTCTATTTCTAGTCATTTTTCACTTCCTTTCCTGTATAGTTATGTGAAATATTTAATAAAAGCTTTCCTAATTTCTTTGGGATTGTCTATATTTTTTTCATTTCATTTAGTTTTATTTATAGTATTTTTTGCACATTTCCCCTCATTTGCCATGCTAATAGTTTCCCTGGTTTATTTGCATGTTCAAAATATTTTTGTTTCATTCTTTTGATTCTCCACTCTATTTCATAATTGGCAATCAGAGTACTGAGTTTGTAAAATTTTAATCGCCTGTTTCGTAGTTTCTTTATTTGGCTTACTTATTAATTCTTTTTCTTTTTTCATTAGGGCTTCTAAGATTTCTTTCTTGTTTTTCTCTCTCATTTTCCTTTGGTATGCATTCTGTTGGCTAAATAATTCCCTCATTACAACTTTACTAGCATCCCATACTGTCTAGACATTTGTCTCTTTATTGAGATTTTGCTCAAAATATTATCCTAAAATCTTTTCTTCTTTCTCCAGAAAGTTTTAGTCATCTAATAAATCTTCATTTAGTATCCATCAAAAAGTGGATTTTTTTCATATTGCAATTCCAATAATAATGAATTATGATCAGATAATGTTATTGGCTTTATTTATTTTTTTACTATTAATTCCAATTCTATAGACATCCAATGGCATCTATTCGAGCACTGCTTTCATGTATATGCAAATAAAACGTGAATTCCCTGTCTAATGGGTGTTTGTTTCTCCAAATTTCTATTAAATTTAAATTTTCTACCATTTCACAGAAAGTCTTTTGAAGTCTACCTTCTTTGGTCTCCTTTTTCCTAATTGTTCTATCCATTTCTAATGAGAAGATCCCATTCAGATCTCCCATCAGAATTATTTTCTGATCTGCAAATTCCAATAGGTCTGTCTCTATTATTATTATTTTATAAAACTCTGGTTTTTTTTCTCATTTGCGGCATAAATACCTACTAAGAGGATCTTTTCACCTTGTACCACATCCTGGACTCCTATGACTCTTCCTTATTCATCTTTTAAAATTTGTTTGGGTTCAAATTTTGATTTTATATACAAGACCACTCCACGTCTTTTAGATTTATCTGCTGTTATAAATTCTGCACCTAATTTTTTGTTGATTAGGACTCTTTTATGCTTGCTCGCTATATGCGTTTCTTGAAGGTAAATTACATATAGATTCTGCTTGAGTAATATATGCTCAGTTTTATTCCTTTTTACTTTGTAATTTAGTCCATTTACATTCCAACTCAGTGCCTTTAAGTCTGCCATTGTATTTGACTGTGTTAAAGTTTTGTTTAAAACTTAGTGTTGTCTTGGTTATTTAAACTATCTATCTCTCCCCCCTGTTGCTCCCTCTACCCCTGCACTTCCTATTGCCTGATGTGGTGTATGGATTGTCAAAATCAAAGTCTCTGCCATGCTTTCACCAAAATTCTTGTGCCTGTGTTTTGCCTGCCAATCTGATTTTTTCTTTTTGTATGAGAAGGAAATTCCCTCTGGAAATTCCCATCTGAATTTAATACTGGCTTTAATCAATCCATTTGTAATAAACCGGAATCTTTGGCATTTTTGATGGAGCCTAAGAGGAATTTCCTGGTACATCTCTACAAATTTACCGTCCACCTGGAGTTTGTCCTCATAATTATTTTGAAGGATTGCATCCTTCACTTTTTTAAAATAATGGTTACCAGTCAATCTCCTGGTTGCCTTCCTGCTTTATATCATGTAACAACTCTCTATAGCGGGGGTCCTCAAACTTTTTAAACGGAGCCAGTTCACTGTTCCTCAAACAGTGTTGGGACTATAGTTTGAAAAAAAATATGAATGAATTCCTATGCACACTGCACATATTTTATTCGTGGTGCACAAAAAACAGGAAAAACAATACAATATTTAAAATGAAGAACAATTTTAATCAACATAAACTTGTAAGTATTTCAATGGGAAGTATGGCTAATGAGATGGTAAATATCTGGCTCCATATTTATTCCATTTATTTAGACGGGGCTTTCAAGATGGTGTCTAGACACTAGACTCATACTGACATTTTCCGACTCGGCTACCCCTAAAAAGCTCCTGAAATTTAGGGCTATAATATTGAGTTGAGGCGTGTTTTTAAAGACACAGAACGTAAACAACTACTGCCAAACTTGTCGTATAGCTGGACTGACCCCAAGCAATCAACGCCCTCTCTGTCGAAGGGCTTTTGCCATAGGGCCATGATCCATTCGGAAGGGCCGTCAAAGATGGATACGTGCGGTGAACCCAGCCGTAACACTCCCTTGGAGAGGAAAAGGTCAGAGCAAAAAAGGCCAAACACACAAAGAACGCCAGCCCAATATAGATAATTCAAAGATAGGACACTCCATTACGCCTTTGGCAGATCCAGAATTTCACCACTCTTTACCCCGGCTGGAATCTGATCAGCCAATGCCAAGTGACGCTCCTCCCAAGGAAAATGTGACACACAGAAAGCCAGAGACAGATTTAATTGTCTTTGACGAAGACCCCAGTAATTCAGATAACACTGTTGATGCTGGGAAATCGGGAAAATGCTTCAACTCAACCCCGAGAACAACACCGTGCATATCCTAAGAACGGTTGCTGAAATATACTCAGAGTCGCAAAGTGATTTCATGCTCTTAATTCAGCTCATAGTGGTGAGGAGGAATGAAAGAAAGTCCCCTCAAAGTATCTGCTTTATATACATTATTTACACAATGGGCTGCACATGATTGGTTAATTCTGGAATTCTACTGTAAGCCAATCAGGTTGTGGATTCACTTATATCTGGAGCATGATTGGGTGGTTCCTGCCAACCAATCATACTGCTGCATTGTTCTTGGACCAATCAGACTGCTGCATTCTGAATCCTATTGTTCTAGGACCAATCAGACTGCTGCAATTTGGATCCTATTGTTCTAGGACCAATCAGACTGCTTCAGTTTGGATCCTATTCAACTCAGTACATAACACCCCTCCCCTCCAAGTTCCAGTCCTGCCCGGGAGGTCGCATTCATAGTCCTCAAGGTACGCCGGCGGCCTACGTGTGCATTGCGGCCTGTGGTGTTCCCTGGTCTGGGGTTCAGGTTCTGGCTCGTGTTCCAAGGATGCTGGCTGTGATGGGCCTGTTTGGTCTGGCGCAACCGGCTCGCTCAGTCGTGGTTCTGGTTCCGGTGTCCTTTCGGCCTCGCGGGTCCTCTCTGTATTTACTGATTCTGCCTCTCCTGCTGGCCCCTCCTGGTCTATGGGCCTCACTGCCCCTCTGTTCCCTTGGGACTCCTCTGACCTTTCCTCCTCCTGGTTTTCTCCTGGGAATTGTCGCCGTATCTGGTCGCAGTGGCGGCGCCAGCATTGCCCCCCATCCGTTAGCACCTCGTACGACACGGGGCCAGTGACCCTGGTGACTGTGGCGGGTACCCATGCTGGGCCTGCCCCAAAATTCTTTGCGTACACTGGGTCCTGGGCCTCGAAGGTCCGGGGGTTCCTGCCTTCCCCCACCACTACCTCATCCTGAGTTCTATCGGGGTGAAGGCGGTCCAATCTGATTGCAAGGCGCCGACCCATTAGTAGTTCAGCAGGGCTCCAGCCAGTCGTTGAGCTGGGGGTGCTGTGCTGTGCTAGGAGGAATGTGGCAAGGCGGTACTCCCAATCCCCTTGCGTCATGCGACGAAGGGTGTCCTTGGTGGTCCGCACCATGTGTTCTGCTTGGCCATTGGTGGCAGGGTGGAATGGCGCCGAACGGATGTGGCGGATGGCGTTCTGTGCTGTGAAGGTTTGGAATTCTCCTGACGTAAATGCAGTCCCGTTGTCTGAGATGAGAGTGTCAGGGAGCCCGTGGGTTGCAAACAGCCTGCGTAGTACCCGGATGGCTGCGGACGTGGAAGTGGACGGTACCAGTGCGACTTCCAGCCATTTGGTGTAGGAGTCCACCACTATGAAGAATGTTTTCCCCTGAAAGGGGCCAGCGAAGTCCACATGCAGGCGTGACCATGGTGCTCGGGCGGACTCCCAGGACTGGACTGGGGCTCTTGGGGGATCTGGGCGGGATTCTTGGCAGGCCTGGCAGTGTTTGACCCAGGCCTCTATCTCTCCGTCGATCCCTGGCCACCACACATAACTCCTGGCAAGGGCCTTCATTCTTACTACCCCTGGGTGTGTCTCGTGTAGGGCTGTGAGGACCCTTTTGCAGAGGGGCTGGGGAACAACGACCCTGCTTCCCCATAACAGGCACCCCTTGTGGGCTGACAGTTCATGTTTGCGGGTTGTGTAGCCAGCGAATTCTGGCCCAGGGCTGCTGCTGGGCCATCCCCTCCACACCCAGTCCAGGACCCGGGAGATGACCCTATCTTTCTTGGAATGGTGTGCAACTTCTTGTGCCTGAATGGGGCGGTCGGGAAGCAGCTCCAGGCTCATAACCTCTTGTGCAGGTGCTGGGTCAGGGCCTGTTTCCGGTAGTGGTAGCCTGCTGAGGGCGTCCGCATGGCCCATCGCCTTCCCCGGACAGTGAATCAGTGCATACTGGTAGCTGGCAAGGAAAATTGACCACCTGAGTTTCCTTTACTCCTTACAAATTAGATTCTTTGGGGTTTGGGGGAGGAGCCAACATGGCGCCGAGGTAAGACGCGCTTACCGGTGCTCTTCGGACTTCTTTTAATCTTCTTTTAATCTTTTATACTTTTATCTCAACTGACTCAGTCAGTTTTTGAAATATTTTATAATTGCTGCAGTCGCATACTATGGAAACTCTCTGAGAGATTTGGCCCTGCTCCATACTGCTGCAAGCTGCTCTTTGTTTCTCTCGTATCAGCGGGCCGGCTTTAGCTGCTAAAGGAGTTGAGAACGCCATTATCTTAATTGCATGTCAAGTGTTATGTTATTTTAAGAATCGTATAATCCCTGGCCTGAGGAAAGCATGGGTCAGAAAAAACGCTTGAGAGACTTTGACGAGCCCCTATCATCCCCTAAACCAAAACTATCAAGGTTGGTGCCACACCGGAATGGAGGAGGGAGTGACCATGCCGAGCAATGCTTTGCAGTGGAAACCCAAAATCGCTTCCTGCCTCTAATTGATTTAGAAGCTACTCCAATTCCGATGACTCAAAATGTTTCAAATGTAAAGCCTGTAAAGGAGAATATGAAAGAAAAACTCTCATCGCAGGAAGATGGTTTGGCATCTGTTATGGGGGAGTTCCCCGGTTGTGAGCAGTTACACTTAGTAATTAAGACCCTTCACTGTATTTTTAAAAGGCTGGACGAGGTATCTTCACAATTATCCAATATCCTGCTGAAAATCGAAAAACTTGAATCAACAACACAATCTTCAGTTTGTGAGGTCAAAAACTTATTGCCTCACCCCAATTCAGATAAAAGAAAGGAGACTAAAATTAAATATATCTTAAATTCCCAATTGAACAATCAGATATTAACTCTGCAACCCAAGAAAAGTTGCCTTTCTGTCAGGTCGGAAATAGGAAGATGGTCAACGCTAGAAGGAGCTAAAGACTGTTTAAGCAAACTTTTAAAAATTAAGAAACACCAGATTGACCTATATGCGGTGATGCCCCTTCCCCGGCAGACCAACTTCTTGAAGGTGATACTTGCGTTTCACTCTGAAAAGATACCATCTATTATTGTTAGGAGGAAAACGCTTTTGTCCATGGCCGACATTGTAGCAACGAGGGTTTTTACAGACAGCAAGATCAAACCCCTTCTAAATAGGTGCCCTGGCGGTGAGGACATTAGGACAAGAGACTCTGCCTTACTTCAAAATACTGTCAGGCCCAACCGCGATGACTCTGCAGCGTGCCATCCTCGACCAAACTCGATACCCTCTCAAACAGCTATATATGAGGACGATAATCTGCAGACTGCCCTCGACGAAAGGGAACTTATTGATTCGTTCAGAGCCCTCCCTCCGAAAGAACAGTCGGTGATGATGCAAAGATTTGACACGCTTAAATCTCAGCTTTTGCAAGTCCAACATAGAGGGGAAGATGCTATCGATGTCTCAAATAATCCCACTTGGGCTCACTGGACAGAAGTGGTTGACCTTCTTCAGCTCAGCCCCACTCTGAATTCAAAAACCATCCAACAAGACTCAAATCTTCAAGTTGTTTCTGCACCGTGCGCTACATCACGAGACGACCAGGCTCTGCCATCCTCACTGAACCTTCATCTATATTCATCGACCAGCATACCTAAGGATGAAATTCTGATTTCCCTGCTTGACTCAAATCCCTCTTTAACTCACTCATCTATGCCAGAGCTAGAATCTTCTCCAGTTTCGACCAGATATAGAAGTAGTCCACAAGTGATGCCCCTGAGAGAGTCTTCCGCAATTTCCGCCCCCTCAATTACCTCCTTCAAAGGAAACTGCGAATGTTACTCCTCGGGACCCGCCGTCGGAAACAATTGAAGACCCGATGGGACGCATCAATAAAATAATCCGGATGTCGGATGATAAATCTGCGAGAGGGTTTACCCCGACGGACTCAATTTCCCCCTACCTGGGTATTTCTCTGTCAAGTTGTACCAAGAATTTCGAAATGAAGAGACTTCCTGTTCAGAGATCTACTTTCAGTGGATCATCCACGGTGTGCCAACAGTCGAACCAAATTATTAAAAACTTTAATTTGGAGGGCGCCTCACAGTTACCATCTTCCCAAAGTAAAATAGCTGAATTTTTTGTTACATCTTCTGTCTCTAACAGAGAGTCTGCCCCCCCCCTCTGTTTTGACTGTTAAAAGAACAACACAGAAGTCCCCAGCTAGCAGTCCTAAGTTGGAACATTGCTGGCTGGAAAAGGAAAAGATTAGATCCCGAATTTCTGTCCTATATAAACTCTTTCCAGATAATCCTTTTGCAAGAAACATGGGAAGAAGATAAAATAGATATAAATGGCTTTGAACTGGTATCACTTCCAGCTATCCCCTCCCTGAAAGGTGGCCGGTCCAGAGGCGGTCTTGCAATCGCCATATCGCTTAAAATGAGAGCTAAACTCTCGCTAGTTCATACCTTTCCTCCTTTTGCTTTTACTAGTCTGATTTCAAGTGAAAAATTCTCACTATTAATCACCAATGTTTATCTTCCTCCAGGTGGTCTGATATCAGACCTTCATTATAGATGGGATTCTCTGGAAGATCATTTATTGGCATGCTATGTTATGTACCCTAATATTCCATCGATAATGGGTGGTGACTTTAATGCACGTACAGCCGCCAACTGGAATGGGATAATTAAGGCCAAGTGGTGGGTATCTCCCCCCTACCCAAAATCTGATTTAATCTCTTTCACATCAAGAAGATCTAAGGACAACAGAGTGAATGAGGCGGGAGTCCTTCTTTATCAATTGGCCATTCGTATGAATTTGAACATTCTAAATGGCAACTGCCCTCCGGACGTACCAGGTGAATTCACTCATTTGGGCACAACATCAAATAGTGTCCTAGATTATCTTCTAGTCTCAGAAGACCTATTTTCAAACTTCTTTTATCTCAAAGTAGATAATGTACAATCCAGTGATCACCTACTTCTAGCGGCCAAGCTAACGCTTGACTGGCACCCGGTTAGCGGTACACACCGAATTCATGTAGGTTTAAATGCCACAGCTCAAGTAAGAGGCATTAAATGGTCTATGAAACAGAGACTTCCGGGTTAGCGTGATCGGCTAATGGCGGATTCCCTCCGAGCTCCGGAGGGAATCGGCTCCATGAAGGACGGGTCTTGCTGCGGCGGCGACGCGGGGACCCTCAGAAACCACAGGTGCTGAAGCCTGTGGACTTGGTGACTCAGCGGGCACCATTTGCGCCCCCCGACCCGCAAAGAAGCCTTTTTAAAGGCTTTGGAGCGGGGGATGGAGAGTGGCGTGGTGCTGTGAGTAGACCGCTTCTTCTATGGAGTGAAGCCGCGAGCCATGGCCGGAGAGCGCTGACTTCTTTCCTTGAAAATTTGGACTGTAAAAGAAACAACCCGTGAGTAGTACGGAATTTGGACTTAAAAACTTTTTTTCCTTTGAATTCGGTACGATCGGGGGAAGTGCTAAAAGGAAGTCAGAGTCAGAGTTTGCAGGGCATCAGTTGAAGAAGGAGCAAAAAGGGTTTTCTTCTTTTTATGATGGAGGACCTCTGTAGCCAACCCCAACGACACGATCTCAAGATGGAAGGGGAGGGAACAGCTGCAGTCGCCTGCGATTCCTGCGCAATGTTTGCCATCTTGCCAAAGGTTGCAGGCAGCTTTACCTGCAGCAATTGCATGTTGATTGCCCTCTTAAAAGACAAAGTCCAGCAACTGGAGGAACGTGTAGCTACGCTCCAAAGAATTAGAGAGCTGGAGCTCTTCTTGGAAGCAACAGAGCACACCGTCTCCACCAAGGAGGAGACAGGGGACTCCCCTGAGAAGGAGGATAGTTCACCAACACAGGAGCCAGATATATGGAGAAACGTGACTCAAAGAAGTAGGAGGCCCAGGGTTCACGCTGATTGCTTAGAAATACACAATCGCTTTGAGGTCCTCTCCCCTAGCATGGAAGACGAAGAGCAGACTCCATTTGAGGATCTCTCCCTCATTACAGTCGATCAGGTATATGAAGACGAGCAGCAAAGTCAGTCCTCAGGGAATGTGCAGGCGACCTTGGAACGGACAGCTCACGGAAGAACCCCAACCAAACCCAAGAGGAGGCGTGTAGTGGTGATAGGGGATTCCCTACTGAGGGGAACAGAAGCAGTGATCTGTGGGCCTGACAAGATGTCTCGGGAAGTGTGCTGTCTCCCCGGGGCTAAGATCCAAGATGTAACTGAACGACTGCAAGGAATCATAAAACCCACTGACAAATACCCCTTCCTCTTGGTTCATGTGGGAACCAATGACACTGCAAGCAATAGCCTCCAGAAGATCAAAAGAGACTACGAGGCTCTCGGCAGGAAATTGAAGCAACTAAATGCACAAATTGTCATCTCATCTGTCCTCCCAGTTGAACGACGTGGCCCAGGGAGAGAGGGGAAAATAGTGGAAGTGAACAGCTGGCTTCGCAAATGGTGTAAACAGGAACGGTTTGGATTCTTAGATCACGGACTGCAGTTTCTTGAAGATGGACTTCTGGCAAGTGATGGGCTGCACCTCACAACGGTTGGGAGAAATGTTTTTGCCAAAAATCTCAGAAACCTCATCAGGAGGGCTTTAAACTGACTAATGTGGGGGAGGGAGACAGTGCTCCTAAAGGTAGGAGTCTATCAATTAATGAAGATGATCATCCAAATGTCATAGACCAAATGGAGCAAACAGCACGCGGACCTAGTGGTGGGAGGAAAAAATCCTTAAATAAGAGACACGGGGGAATGATTAATGGTCTTCAATGTCTGTACACTAATGCGCAAAGCATGGGAAATAAACAAGATGAGCTTGAGCTCTTGGTACAGCAAACTAAATATGACATAATAGGCATCACTGAAACCTGGTGGGATAAGTCCCACGATTGGAATGTAATAATGGGGGGATACAATCTATTTCAGAGAAACAGACCAGACAAGAAAGGAGGAGGAGTGGCGTTATATGTCAGGGATGTGTATACCTGTGAAGAGATCCAAGATTTAGATCCTCAAAGCCAAAGTGAGAGCATTTGGGTCAAAATTAAGGGAGAGAAGAATAACAGAGACCTCATTGTGGGAGTTTACTATAGATCCCCAAGCCAAACGGAGGACATAGATGATGCCTTCCTGGAACAGATGGCCAAGCATGCAAAAGGAAGGGAGATAGTAGTAATGGGGGACTTCAATTACCCGGATATTTGTTGGACGTCAAACTCAGCCAAGAGCATAAGGTCAAACAGATTCCTCACTGGCCTTGCAGACAACTTCATTGTCCAGAAAGTGGGAGAAGCAACAAGAGGAACAGCCATTTTAGATCTGGTCCTAACCAATGTTGATGACCTGGTTAGTGGGGTAGAAGTGGAAGGATCATTAGGCGCGAGTGATCATGCTCTTCTGAAGTTTACTATACAGCGGAAAGGAGCAGCCAAGCATACTAGGACTCAATTTCTTGACTTTAAGAAAGCCGACTTCATAAAACTTAGGGAAGTGCTGGGTGAGATCCCATGGACAACAATACTAAAAGGAAAGGGAGTTCATGATGGCTGGGAGTTTGTTAAGAGGGAGATACTACAAGCACAACGTCAGGCAATACCAATGAGACGGAAACATGGAAGGTGCCTAAAGAAGCCAGGGTGGCTATCTAAAGAACTTTTAACTGAATTAAGATTAAAAAAGGATGTGTACAAAAAATGGAAAAGGGGGGAAACCACCAAAGAGGAATTCAAACAAATAGCCAGCACGTGTAGACACAAAGTCAGAAAAGCTAAAGCACAGAATGAACTCAGGCTTGCTAGAGAGGTTAAAAGCAACAAAAAAGGCTTTTATGGGTATGTTCGTAGCAAAAGGAAGAACAAAGAAACAATGGGGTCACTCAGAGGAGAAGATGGTGAAATGCAAACAGGGGACACAGAAAGCGCTGAACTACTCAATGCCTTCTTTGCCTCAGTCTTCTCCGATAAAGAAAACAATGCCCGACCTGAAGAATTTGGAGCAAATGATTCAGCAAAGGAAACACAGCCCAGAATAACTAAGGAGATAGTACAAGAATATTTGGCTAGTTTAGATGTATTCAAGTCTCCAGGGCCAGATGAACTGCATCCAAGAGTATTAAAAGAACTGGCAGATGTGATCTCAGAACCACTGGCAGTCATCTTTGAGAATTCCTGGAGAACAGGCGAAGTCCCGGCAGACTGGAGGAGGGCAAATGTTGTCCCTATTTTCAAAAAGGGGAAAAGAGAGGACCCAAATAATTACCGCCCAGTCAGTCTGACATCAATACCAGGGAAGATTCTGGAGCAGATCATTAAGCAAACAGTCTGTGAGCACCTGGAAAGGAATGCTGTGCTCACCAAAAGTCAGCATGGATTTCTGAAAAATAAGTCATGTCAGACTAACCTGATCTCGTTTTTTGACAGAATTACAAGCCTGGTAGATGAAGGGAACGCAGTGGATGTAGCCTACCTTGATTTCAGCAAGGCATTTGACAAGGTGCCCCATGATATTCTTGTAAAGAAGCTGGTAAAATGCGGTCTTGACTATGCTACCACTCAGTGGATTTGTAACTGGCTGACTGACCGAACCCAAAGGGTGCTCATCAATGGTTCCTCTTCATCCTGGAGAAGAGTGACTAGTGGGGTGCCACAGGGTTCTGTCTTGGGCCCGGTCTTATTCAACATCTTTATCAACGACTTGGATGATGGACTCAAGGGCATCCTGATCAAATTTGCAGATGACACCAAACTGGGAGGGGTGGCTAACACCCCAGAGGACAGGATCACACTTCAAAACGACCTTGACAGATTAGAGAACTGGGCAAAAATAAACAAGATGAATTTTAACAGGGAGAAATGTAAAGTATTGCACTTGGGCAAAAAAAATGAGAGGCACAAATACAAGATGGGTGACACCTGGCTTGAGAGCAGTACATGTGAAAAGGATCTAGGAGTCTTGGTTGACCACAAACTTGACATGAGCCAACAGTGTGACGCGGCAGCTAAAAAAGCCAATGCAATTCTGGGCTGCATCAATAGGAGTATAGCATCTAGATCAAGGGAAGTAATAGTGCCACTGTATTCTGCTCTGGTCAGACCACACCTGGAGTACTGTGTCCAGTTCTGGGCACCACAATTCAAGAAGGACACTGACAAACTGGAACGTGTCCAGAGGAGGGCAACCAAAATGGTCAAAGGCCTCGAAACGATGCCTTATGAGGAACGGCTAAGGGAGCTGGGCATGTTTAGCCTGGAGAAGAGGAGGTTAAGGGGTGATATGATAGCCATGTTCAAATATATAAAAGGATGTCACATAGAGGAGGGAGAAAGGTTGTTTTCTGCTGCTCCGGAGAAGCGGACACGGAGCAATGGATCCAAACTACATGAAAGAAGATTCCACCTAAACATTAGGAAGAACTTCCTGACAGTAAGAGCTGTTCGACAGTGGAATTTGCTGCCAAGGAGTGTGGTGGAGTCTCCTACTTTGGAGGTCTTTAAGCAGAGGCTTGACAACCATATGTCAGGAGTGCTCTGATGGTGTTTCCTGCTTGGCAGGGGGTTGGACTCGATGGCCCTTGTGGTCTCTTCCAACTCTATGATTCTATGATTCTATGATTCTAAGTCCGCCCCCCCCCCCCCCGTCCTGCAGACAATTTAAAGCAAGAATTGGATAACTAAGGTCGAGAGACCATTTCTATCTTCGTGAGATAAAAGTTATTAATTTCACGATTCGGCATTAGAAGTTTTGTGCTGGAGGATAAGAACTGAATTTTAGGAGCTGACGTGCAACCCCCCGGGATCCGGGAGCGATCCACGAGCGAGCCTGTTGAGGAGACATAAGGAGTTTGACAGCTGTCAAACGAGCTGTCAAACGAGCTGTCAAAGCTAGAAAAATTGGTTTTTTATTATCTCTGCTGGCTAGATTTGATACATTGGATCTTAAGTTGCTGGAAACAAAGAAGATATATTAATAAAGTAACTGGACTGCTGGAGAAAGATTACTAAATAACTAGAATCCCTCTAGAGGGGGTTCTGAGACATTACAATGGCTGCAGATGAAAAAATACAGGCAGAGCTGGAAAGAATGTTTCTTCTCGTGGGAAGGTTACAAGATCAGAGTACAGCTTTGGCTACAGAAGTAACGACCTTGAATTCCAGAGCAAGTAAACTTGTTGATTGCGTTAAGGATTTGACTCAAGAGAATTCTGCAGCCGAATTAGAAGAGACATCTGCAGACTTAGAGGAGCGGGAAGGAGGAGCTGAAGTGTTGCAGGTGGAATGGGACAGCCAGAGGCCCACAAAAAAGAACTACAAGGAAAACAAGATTTGGACAATGAAAATTTGGACTGAAATTAAGAATGAAGAATGGAATGATCTCTTCATGGGGAGATCGGAAGAACTATGGATTACAAATTTGATTAAGATAAAAGTTATAATAATAATAATAATAATAATAATAATAATAATAATAATAATAATAAATTTTATTTATATCCCGCCCTCCCCAGCCGAAGCTGGGCTCAGGGCGGCTAACAACAATCAAAATAGTTCAACATTCTAAAACATTCATTATAAAATTAATTAAATCAAATTAAAATCAAATTAATGGCAACCATCAAGCAAAATTTTGTGCAGATTGCCAGAGGAGGGGGTCAGGCTGCGCCCTGACAAAAGGCCTGGTGGAACAGCTCTGTCTTGCAGGCCCTGCGGAAGGATGTCAGGTCCTGCAGGGCCCTAGCCTCTTGTGACAGAGCGTTCCACCAGATTAGAGCCGCGGCCGAGAAAGCCCTGGCTCTAGTTGAGGCCAGCCTAACCTCTCTGAGGCCTGGGATCTTTAGGGTGTTTTTATTTGCAGACCGTAAATTTCTCTGTGGGACATACCAGGAGAGGCGGTCCCGTAGGTACGAGGTTGGAGCTTTTGGGACATTTGGACTTAAAAGAAGTAAGAAACATGATTTGGGCTCCGCTTTTGAATATGGAGGACTGGTTGGAAGTAACACAGATCTTGCTGAGACAGAGCTCCTCCGAGACTTGAGGACCAACATAAAGGACTACCAACAAAACCGGCAGAGAGGGACTGAGAGAGATTTGAAGGCCTCGGACATGAGGAATCCAGGCTAAGAACTGATACTGTGGACATATTTTGGGGATTGAAACCGGGAAAGGGGGGGTGAGAGTTGTTGAATCCAAAGGGTGCATAATTTTATGTTGTATTTTGTTAGTATGTTTAGTAATTAATATAAAAATTGGGGAATCTGTGGGAGGGAACTTGGGTCGACCTTAGAAAAGAAAGTAAAAGATTAGTAATGTGATTTAATTGAGGTAAAAGTTAAATTTGGTTAATGAAGAAGAATTTAGTTAAAAAATAATAATAATAAGGTAAAGGTGGGAGATAAGAACTTGCTGAGTTAACTATTGGAATTAGGATGTAAGAAGGGGAGGTGTGGGGAAGTCAGGGAAAGTGGCTAAGAAAGTAAGGATTTGAAATTATGCATGTTTGTGTTTGTGTTTGTGTGTCTGTGTTGTGTATTGTGTGTTCATAAAATCCAATAAAAATTTTATATAAAAAAATAAAAATTAAATGGTCTATGAAACAGGCCCAAAAATATGCAGAATTCTTCCAGAGGAATAGCTCCGAATCCCTTATTGTTTCATTGGCGGAGCTGTCTGAACCAAATAGGATACTGGAGTGGTTCTTCCACTTCTCGGCAGATTTAACTAGCTTCTTTACGATGCCGGCTCACCTGGCTAACCGAGATCAACCCAGGTTCGGTGCACCTTGGTTTGATGCCAAATGTAAGCAAGCTAGAGTCTCTCTTTGTTGTATCTACAACAGATATAAATCCTCTGGAGCTGAAACTCTCCCCCCAGAGTACTTGCAGGCCAAAATTGCTTACAAACAGGCACAGAAGTCAGCCAAGCACGAGTGGCAGCTAAGACGTTGGCAAGCGCTGATTGCTGCCTCTAAGCTTCGCAGCTCTTGCGGTTTTTGGAATTTAATCAACAAAAGATCGAGGAAATACCCATTGATGGTTATCCCAGCCCCGACATGGGAACAATTTCTAAGAAAATATTTCTCCCAGACAGACATCTCTAACATCCAATCTGATACTCTCTCAACTCACTTGCCCATATGGCCAGATACTGACCCGGAGGAAATAGTTGATTTAATTGCTAAACTGAAAACTGATAAAGCCCCAGGGCCCGATCTGATCCCGGCGGAAGCTATTAAACAACACCCAGTATGGTGGGCTAAAATTCTTGCAAAAATCTTTGATGCAATCAATGCCACGGGCCAGATACCTAGATCATGGAAGGAGTCCATCATAATTCCTATATATAAAAAAGGACCACCAGAGGACCCAGGAAACTATCGTAACATCAGTTTACTATCAATCATCGGGAAAATCTATACTCGCTTCTTGCTAACCAGACTAACCCAATGGGCCGAAGATTCCAATCTGATAGGCCATGAACAGGTCGGGTTTAGACCAAATCGCGCTTCTATTGACCATGCTATAATTCTATATCATTTGGCGCGGAAGTATTCTTCCCCTACTCATGGTCTTCTATGTGCCGCTTTTATAGACCTGAAGGCGGCTTTTGACAGTATCTCTGGAGAGCTGTTATGGGAAAAACTGGCAAAGTGGGGCATGGAAAAAAGGCTGTTGTGGCTATTGATTAAATTACATGAAGGGACGGCCGCTAGGGTGAGGTTAACACCTGAGGGCGATCTCACAAACTCAGTTCCAATAAACAAGGGGGTACGACAAGGGTGTATCCTTGCCCCCTATCTTTTTAACCTTTATATTAGTGACATGAGGACGCCCCTAGCTGAGGCCCAAACCTCCATACATGCACCCAGGCTTGCAGACTATCGCTGCCCCTTATTATTGTACGCTGACGATGCGGTGATCCTCTCTTATTCTCGAATCGGTTTGAGGAGGGCCCTTAAGATTTTTGCATTATATTGCCAAACAAATTTACTTACTATTAACCATTCCAAATCTAAAGTCCTAATTTTTTCCAGGAGTCGTAAACTGTATAGATGGGAACTTGAGGGGAAGCCAATTGAACAAGTTTACAAATTTCAATATCTAGGAATTTACTTCCAGTATAATATGGGATGGAAAGCGCATATCACATATTTACAAAACAAGGTCAAAGCCCTTATCTACGCTCTACTACGCTTCTTCTTTACTGAGGGGGCTATGCATGTTCCATCCGCCTTAAAAGTTTATAGTGCAAAAGTGGTTGCAACTATGGCCTATGCGGTCCCTTTATGGGGCGCCTTTGTAAACCTCTTGCCTCTGGTGACATTGCAAAATCTTTTTCTAAGACGCCTTTTGAAACTACCCTCCTGTGTAAGCAACTCTGCCATTCGCTTAGAACTTAAGACCCCCTCCCTTGAGATTCTGATGTGGAGACATGCCTTTAATTATTGGCTGTCCCTTTGGCATAAATTGCCAAACTACCATCTTATTCAGTGCCTTTGGAGAGATGAATTCACCAGCCCATGGGCAACAAAAATCCATTCCAAACTGTTGTCTTATGGAATCTCTCCTTCCGATATACTTAATTTAGATCTAATTACAGCTAAAAAGGTCATCAAACAAAGATTGGAGGAGGTAGATTTGCAACAAAATCTTACCACAGGAGGTACATGTTCCCCAATATATCAGGGCATTACATCTATGTCCCAGATACCTCGATATCTGTCTACTTTATCGGCTGCGTTGCATAGATTCGCATTTGTTAGAGCCAGATTTAATGTGTTCCCCTCAAATGTGCTGAGCAATAGATTTACTAACGGAAAAATCTCTGTTTTATGCGCATGTGACAACAAATCGATAGAAATCCCTTTATCATATCTTGTTTAATTGCCCCTTATACAATGTTCCCTGATCAAGGATCCTGAGTTCAATCATTCTGGAAATTGCTGCTAAACCACCTGAATTACATCTAGCTTATCTACTCCAGGACATTGACTCTTATAGAACATTACAGGTTGCTAGATTCCTGATTTCAGTTCTGTCATATAAAAGACTTCATGGAATGCTGCATGACTATTAAAAATTCAGTAAACTCTATGCACCATCTTTATCTTCAAGGCCATAACACGGTACATCTAGAGATTATGCGTTGAAATATTTTAGTTGATATTTTAGATTGTAAAATGCTATTGATTTTATCTATTGATTTTTATCTATTGATTTGTTTTACCTTGTGGGCTTATAGCTGAATAAAGTATTATCTATCTATCCCTACAAATTAAGTACCCCGGATCCCCATTTTACCTAAGGGGAGATATGAATGCCAGAATAGGCTCAAATGATGATAACCTGGAAATAAAATTCCCAATATTAACAGATATAAAGGAAAATAGCGCCCTCTTTCTAAACCCAGCCCCTCGTAGACATTCGAAAAACTGTCAAATCAACTATGCCAGCTTCTGCCTGGCTTTTTTACAAATAAGTCTTGACTTTATCATTGCTAATGGGGTGCTCCCCGGGGACAGAGAAGGCGAGTACACATTCATAAATAGAAATGGAGCCAGCATAGTAGACTACTGTCTCACTAACAGGGAGGCCTTCGATTCAATTAAAAAATTCAACATAGATAATAGGACTGAAAACGACCACCTACCTCTAATCGTCTCCACTACTGGACAAAATTCAATTCAGCGCTCTTACATGGAACATGAGGAAATAGATAAAGCAAATGATCCAGCATTGCGTAGAAAAAAATGGACACCTGAGATAGCAATTGCAGTTGAGAATCAATTGAATTCACAAACTGCAATTAAGTTAAGATCAATTATAATAAACAATTTATCAATAGATTCCTCCCTGGCGGCTTACGAAAATCTCATTGAGTCCTTGCAGCATGTGGTCTCTGTCAACATAAACTCAGCCGGCAAGCCCCACACTGCTAAAGGGCGCTATTGGTTTGACCAAGAGTGCCGTACAAAAAAGGAAGCCTTAAGGAACGCTTATTTGGCCTATGGAAACACTGGGCTAAATTACTTACCTCCATCTTATTTTAAAATCAAAATAGAGTATAAAGCCTTTTTGGCCTCAAAAAAAAAGGCAGTCCGAACAAAATTCCTGGTCCCTGCTATTGAATGCCTCACTAAACGCTTGTGATGGCCTGGGAATCTGATTCAGAGACTGAACCGGAGGAATCCCAGCCTGCACAGGAGTCCCCGCCTCCAGGGCCGGCTGAGCTGGGGCAGGGGCTTGAATCTGAAGCGCCTGCACCTGTGCCGGATCCTCAGGAGCAGACACCCGATGAATCCACTCTGACTCCGGAGGTGATTGAGGACCCATTGCCTACAGGTGCGCCTCTCCCAGCCCTGTCAGGAGAAGGTGAGGCTGCCTCTGGGTCCAGTAACCCTCCAGCCTCTCCTGAGCTGCAGAGGCTCAGGGCAGAGAGGTGGAGGGAACTGGGTTCTCTCAGGAGGAGTGCTCGCCTTAAGGCCAAGAGAGGCAGGTCACCTGTGGGCCGGGACCGCCCCTGGCCTCAGAGAAGATAAAGGCCAGTCAGCCCCAGTCCCAAGTTGCGGGGGCAACGACGTTGGAAACCTGTTTCTGCCGGCACCCAGACCTGTTTTTCCGGAGTTCCCAACCACGCCCGGCTTCTTGCTTTGGACCCTGCTTTGCCCTTGGCGGACAGTCTCCAGATCCTCGACCCAGGACCGGACTCTGACCACACCTCACGGTAACCCCCCCCCCCCGGGACCAGCACAGTTTGCTCCCTCCACACCCGCACTCCCCCTTCGTTGTGGTGCATTCGGGAAGAGCCAGAAGCCATGGCCGACCAGGCAGCTGCCCTGGTGGCATTGGCCCAGGAGAACCAGGCCTTGACTCACACCGTTCAGCAGCTAAGCAATGCGGTTAAAGCGCTTCAGCAGCGGTTGGATGTCTTACCGGCTCCTGGGGCCGACGCCCCAGCTTCTGGCAAGTGCCCAGTGGCCCTGCCAGAGAAATTTGATGGGTCCCCGGCCAGCTTTCCCATGTTCCTCGCCCAAGCCAATTCAGGAGCGAGCCTGGAATTTTCTTGATGATCACACCAAGGTGCACTTCTTTTTTTTTAATATATTTTTTATTCATTTTCCATAACAAATTGTACATCCAAAATCTCTTTTTTACATCCAAATTCCTCCTTATTGACTTCCCTCCTCCCGCCTGAAAAACCTTCCTAGTACTTACTTTCTCCACATTTCTTAAATTTAAATTACACCACTATATTAATTAATTTTTTACAATCTAACAAGATTCCTACCTTTTCTCTTCACAGAGCTTCCTTAAAACTTACAAACGTTATCTGATTATCACTTAATTTTTGCATATATTCAGTAAATTTCATCCAATCTTCTGTAAATCTTTGATCACGTCGGTTCCGGATCCTTCCTGTTAGTCTATCGAGTTCCACATAATCCATCATTTTCATTCTCCATTCTTCAATCGTAGGTAACTCTTCTTGTTTCCACTTCTGGGCCATCAAAGTTCTTGCTGCTGACACTGCATATAAAAATATCTTCCTATCTTTCTTATCTATCTCATTACCTATTATTCCTAGTAAAAACGCTTCTGGTTTCTTTACAAATGTATATTTCAATACTTTCTTCAATTCATTATAAATCATTTCCCAAAAGTTTTTAACTTTTTTACAGTCCCACCACATATGGTAAAACGTTCCTTCCTTTTCTCTACTTTTCCAACATTTATTACTTATCTTATACATCTTTGCCAGTTTTACAGGTGTCATATACCATCGATACATCATCTTCATTACATTTTCTTTTATAGCAGTGCACGCCATAAATCTTATTCCATCTTTCCACAATTTTAACCAATCATCTATTTGTATATTATATCCAAAATCTTTGGCCCAGTCAATCATGACCAATTTCACCTCTTCAGCCTTTGTATACCATTCCAACAATAATTTATACATTCTTGCTAAACTTTTGAATTCATTATTCAATCTTTCTTTCTGAAATTTAGACTCTTTATCAGCAAAACCTCTTTGTAGCATATCTTTCTTAAACATTTCATTAATTTGAAAATAATGCAGCCAATCATTAACATATTCTTTAACCTCTTCATATGGTCTTATTTTCCATTTACTTCCTTCTCTTTCAATTAACTTCTCATATGTTGCCCATCCCCCCCTCATATTAATTTTCTTTACACTCATTGCCTCCAATGGCGAAAACCAATATGGAGTTTTTGACTCCAATAAATTTTTATACCTCTCCCAGACTTCTATAAGAGACCTTCGTATTACATGGTTTTCTTTTTTTAAAAAATATTTTTATTGCATTTTTTTCCCAAATACAGATACTAAGTCAGATATATAAAGAGATAACAGAAAGAAAAAAGAAGAAAGAAAAAGAAAGTCATCTTTCCAAAAACATTTTTCCATAACCAACCGGACTTCCCCACGTCTCCCTCACCATGCATTCTTTACAATAAATATATCAGCAAATTATCATCTTGTTTCGTGCGTTCTTTTGTTCCTTCAAATAATTATATTTTAGGTTTAAAATACTTATCAATTTACTTTTGCTCTAAACCAAATGTAGTATTGTTTTAAACATTAGTCCTTTCATTAATATAACTTAATTTCCCATACCATCAAATCTTATTGCTGAAGCTAAATTTTCCAAATCATGCAAATTCTTAACATTCATATAACTTATAACATTTTTGTAAGTAATCCTTAAATTTTTTCCAATCCTCCTCCGTTGTTTCTTCTCCCAAATCTCGGATTCTGCCAGTCATTTCAGCCAGTTCCATATAGTCCATCAATTGCGTCTGCCACTCTTCCAGTGTGGGTAAATCTTGTGTCTTCCAGTATTTTGCGATGAGAATTCTTGCTGCTGTAGTTGCATACATAAAAAAAGTTCTATCCTTCTTTGACACCTTCTGGCCGACAATGCCCAGGAGGAAGGCCTCTGGTTTCTTAGGGAAGGTGTACTTAAACACCTTTTTTAACTCATTATAGATCATTTCCCAGAAGGCCTTCAATTTTGGACAGGTCCACCAGAGGTGAAAGAATGTCCCTTCAGCCTCCTTACATTTCCAACATTTATTATCAGACAGATGATATATCTTAGCAAGCTTGACTGGGGTCATGTACCACCTGTATATCATTTTCATATTTTCTTTCAAGGCATTACATGCAGTGAATTTCATACCAGTGGTCCATAACCTTTCCCAGACTTCAAACATAATGTTGTACCCAATGTCCTGAGCCCATTTTATCATGGCTGATTTGACTGTCTCATCCTGAGTGTTCCATTTAAGCAGCAGGTTATACATTCTCGAAAGTACCTTAATCTTTGGTTCTAACAGTTCTGTCTCTAGTTTCGATTTTTCCGCCTGGAATCCTGTTTTTTTGTCCAACTTAAAAACCTCTTGAATTTGGGCATAATGAAACCAATCTTGCACCTTATTCTTTAGTTTTTCGTAGCTCTGCAACCTGCAATTGTCTCCATTTTTTTCTATTATTTCCCCATATTTCGGCCAGCCGGCCTCCATATTGGGGTTTTTTCGAGCCTTGGCCTCCACTGGTGATAACCACCTCGGGGTCTTACCTTCTAATAAGTCTTTGTATTTTGTCCAGACCATAAATATTGCTTTTCTGACAATATGGTTTTTGAACATTTTATGAGTCTTTACCTTGTCGTACCACAGATATGCATGCCATCCCAAAGAATTATTAAACCCTTCCAGATCTAGGACATCAGTGTTCTCTAAGAGTAGCCAATCCTTCATCCAGCAGAAGGCTGCAGCTTCGTAATATAACCTTAAGTCCGGCAGGGCAAACCCCCCTCTTTCTTTTGCATCAGTTAGTATTTTAAATTTTATTCGGGGCTTTTTGCCCTGCCAGACAAACTTAGAAATATCCTTCTGCCATTTACCAAAACATTCCACTCTGTCCACAATCTGTAGGGTTTGAAACAAAAACAACATATTTGGCAATACATTCATCTTTATAGCTGCAATTTGACCCAACAAGGAAAGTTTCAATCTTGACCAAGTTTCTAAATCCTTTTTAACTTCTGACCAACATTTTTCGTAATTATCTTTAAATAAATTCAGGTTTTTGGAAGACAAATTAACCCCTAGGTATTTCACTTTTTTAACCACATTTAATTCTGTTTCCTTCTGAAACCGGTCTGTTTCTAAAGGTGTCAAGTTTTTCCCCAAAAGTTTTTTGCTTATTCAACTTGAATCCCGCCACCCGACCAAACTCATGAATCAGTTCTAGAACTCTCTTTGTACTGGGTTCTGGCTCCTGTAGTGTTAAAACCAAGTCATCTGCAAAAGCTTTCAGTTTGTATTGTTTCACTCCGACCTGTATTCCTTGCACCAACCGGTCCTCCCTAATCATATTCAAAAGCACCTCCAGGACTGAGATAAATAAAAGAGGGGAAAGGGGGCACCCCTGTCGTGTTCCTTTTTCAATTTTAAACTCTTCTGTCACCACATTGTTCACTATCAATTTAGCTTTTTGCTCTGAATAGATCGCTTCTATGCCATTTTCAAACCCCCGTCCCACTCCCATCCCTTCCAAATTTTTCTTCATAAACTTCCAAGAAATATTGTCAAAGGCCTTCTCCGCATCAATAAAAATTAACACTGCTTTAGTATTAATGTTAGTTTGCAAAAGTTCCAAAATGTCAATGATGTTCCTAGTGTTATCAAACAAATGTCTACCTGGGAGAAAGCCTGCCTGGTCCTTGTGAATTACTTCATTTAACACTTTTTTAAGTCTACTTGCCAAAATATCTGCAAAAATTTTGTAATCCACATTTAGGAGTGAGATGGGACGGTAGTTCTTAAGTTGAGTCTTTTCAGTTTCCAGTTTAGGTATCAATGTGATGAAGGCTTCTTTCCACGTTTCCGGTGCCCTCCTCCCCTCCATAATCTGGTTACAAACCTCCATTAGTGGTTGTATCAAATAGTCTTTTAATGTCTTATAGTACTTGGAGGTAAGTCCATCTGGGCCTGGAGATTTACCTAGTTGCATATTCTGAATGGCACCCTCGATTTCCTGTTGTGTTATTCTGTAGTTCAAGATTGTTCTCTTCTCCTGAGATAGTTTTGGTAATCCATTAACTTTTAAAAATTGGTCTATCTCAGTCACTTCCTGAGGCCCTTGCGTGTAAAGTTTTTTGAAGTATCTCTGGAAACACTTTCTAATTTCTTCTGGTTTCTGGATATTTCTCCCTTCAACCTCCAGATTGGTAACAAAGTTCAATTTTTGTCTCTTTTTCAACTGCCATGCCAGCAGTTTTCCACATTTGTTCGCCGATTCAAATGATCTTTGTTTCATTTGTTTAATTTTCCATTCCACTTCTTGGTTTATCAATTTCGCATATTGTGCTTGATGGAATTTAATTTCTCTTAGAACCTCTTTTGATTTTGGTTTTAGTCTCAGCTTTTTCTCTCCGTCTCTTATCTTCTCTAGTATCTTGTCAAGTTTTCTCTAGTATCTTGTCAAGTTTTTTCTTGATCGTATTCTGTTGTATCAGAAACCCTCTCATTACTGCTTTGCTTGCGTCCCAGATTGTTCTCTTTTCCACCGAGGTGTTCAAATTAATTTCAAAATAGTCTTTTAAAGTTTTTTGGGCCTTCTTCACGATCTCCTGATCTCTTAGTAGGGTGTCATTCATTTTCCATCTAAAGGAACCGATTGGAGTAAGTCTCAATTCCACTTTCAAGGCGTTATGGTCGGAGCAAGTTTTTGGGCAGATTTCCACTTTTCTAGTCTTAGGTGCCAGCCCTCTAGTTGTCCATATTTGGTCGATTCTTGTCCATGACAGGTGGGCCTCAGAAAAGAATGTTCCTTCTTTACCTAAGGGGTTCTTTGTCCTCCAGATGTCAATCAAATCCATACTGTCAGTTAGTTCAAAAAAACTTTTAGGTAGTCTGCCATCTTTAGTTAAATTTTGATTCTGTGACTTATCCATGTAAGTAGAGACCACCCCATTCATATCTCCCATCAAGAAGATGTTAGAATAGTCCAGATAGTCCAGCATTATCTCATGCAGCTTCTTGTAAAATTCCGATTTCCCCTCATTTGGTGCGTAGATTCGTAATATCAGAAATTTTTCTCCTTGTGTTTGTATTTCAATTGCCAAAATTCTTCCTTGCTCATCTTTAAATAGGAATTTCGGTGACAGGTTCTCCTTTGCATAAATCACCACGCCACTTTTCTTAACTCTGTCCGATGAAATAAATTCTTGGCCTAGTCTTTTATTAATTAACACTTTCCTGTGGAGCCTAGTCACATGCGTTTCCTGCAGGCAAATAATGTCCAATTGTTCTTTTTTCAATATATGAAAGATTCTTCTTCTTTTTTCCGGGGAATTTCCGCCATTAATATTCCAACTAAAAAGCTGCAGAGACATCCTGGATCAATCTGTTAGTGCTATAGTGGTGTCTCTTCCTTTTCGTCCGAACCCAGAGGTGCTGGTGTTGGTACAATTCCAGGCGGTGGCGGTGGCCAAGATGCTGCTGCTCCCTTTTGAAGGTCTTCTCCGTGGTCGTTCAGGAACTTCTGGTTATCTTCTGTTGTTTTGATTTTAACTTTCTTTCCTTTGAAGTTAAAGGATAATCCTTGGGGAAACTCCCACCTATAAGGAATCGAGTTGCCTCTCAATAGTCTTGCTAGGTCTGTGTATGTAGCTCTGAGGTCCAAAAGTTGTTTTGGTATATCTCTGTAAATTTCTGCTCTTTTGTCTTGAATAACAAGTGATTTCTTAAAATGAAGGCCTAATATTTTGTCTCTCTCCTGCTTGGATCTCAGGATAATCAAACAGTCTCTGGATCTGTCCCTCCTCACAACTCTTCCCAATCTAAACGCAGTTGTAATTTTAAAATCTTTGTCCTCTTCTATACCCCAGAACTTAGAAAATTCTGCTGTCAGGTAGCCAGTCAGATCTTCCTGTTCAAGCTCTGGAATAGCTCTCAGTCTCAGGTTATTTTCCCGATTTCTCAACTCCACCATAGACAGGTAGGCCTGCTGTTCACTGATCTGCTTGTGTAGCGGCCTTACCTCCCCTTTTATTGCCTCAACCTTCTGGTCTGCTTGTTCTGCTTTTTGATTGGCTTCCTCAGCCAGTTTACGATTTTCTAAAGTTGCTTCCTTGAGGTTCCCAATTACTTGTGTATGTTGAGCAACTTGGTCAGTCAGTTTACTAATAGAGGTTGTAGCTTGATCAATTTTTGTCGATTGGTCACCCACCTTCTGGTTCAAAATTGCCAGTTGCTCCAAAATTTGTTTTAAAAAGGTTTCAGATCCTCCTGTAGCCATATCCTCTGATGCTGGCTGCTCAACTTCCCCTTCTTGTGCACCCAACACAGCTGGGACAGATGATCTACGTGACTGAGAAGTCAAGGTTGTTTGAACAAGTTGGGCTTGTTTTGCTTTCGTTTTTGCAGATCTTGTTTTCCCTGAGCCACTCATTCCACACCTGCCTATGTGTCAAGGTCAAGTTATATACTGTCCCATGGGAAAAACAGTATTAAAGTTCCTGCAGTCCCAAACCGTTTACAAAAAGTCCTTCAATCTCTTTTTTAACGTGCAGAGCTCTTCCCAAGTTAAAGCAAAGTCTCACAAAAGAGGTGCAAGAAACAGTTTCCCTGATTGTATCCTGTCAGCATTGCTCAAATGTAACAATTTCAATTTTAGATACAGTTTCCGCAATTTGACAGTTCTCTTATCCCCTGGCAGTCCGAGGCTTGGTTTCTTAATCCTTTGTAATCCACAAAAGGGAGGAAAGTCCCGTTTAAAATCCAATAAGTTTAAAAACAAAAGCCTTCCCCCCCCCTAAAATCCAATTCCGTCAATACACGATAGTCCCAACTTTATACTCCCTTTTAAAGCGCTTCCCGCTTGTCAAAGTCTTTGCTTTTGATCTTTAAAGCACGGTCGGAAGACGGACTTCCTGTTTCGCGCCTCCCGTTTTCAGCCAAATTTTAAATATTTTAGTCCCGAAAATTTAATCCTTACTCACGAGTATGTAGTTTGAAGCCTGATGTTTCAAGAAGAAAGGTCAGCGCTCATCAGCAGCAGCCGCGCGGCTTCGCTTCCGCAGAAAGAGCGATGAACTCACAGCACCGCTCCCCCTTCCACGTTCCGGAGCCCCTTACGGGGTTCCTTCTCCGTTTCTGGGGTCGCTTCTGGTGCCCGCCGAGTCCCACGGCCACGGGCTCGCTCTGCCCGTGGTTTTTCTTAATGGGTCGTCGCTGTGCCGCAGCGCACGACCCTTTTCTGCGGAGCCCCTCTTCAGAGCCCGAAGAGGACCGCCATTGCTGTTTCGCGCCGCCTCCGGAACCGTATTACATGGTTTTCAAAGCCTTTATGTACACGTTTCTTGTCATACCACAAATATGCATGCCACCCAAATCTATTATCAAAACCTTCCAAATCTAACAATTCTGTGTTTTCTAATTTCATTCATTCCTTCAACCAACAGAGGCATGACGCTTCATAATATAATTTCATGTCTGGCAGGGCGAAGCCTCCTCTTTCTTTTGCATCTGTCAATAACTTAAACTTTATTCTCGGCTTCTTACCCTGCCAGATATACCTTGAAATTACTCTTTGCCATTCTTTAAAAATTGCTGCCCCTTTGATTATTGGAATTGTTTGAAACAGAAATAGTAATTTCGGTAGCACATTCATCTTAATTGTTGCAATTCTTCCCCAAAATGACAGTTTCATTCTTCCCCACACCTCAAGGTCTCTTTTAATCTTGTTCCAAATTAGGGTATAATTATTCTGAAATAAATTAATACTCTTGGGGGTCAACCACACTCCTAAATATTTCACTTTTTTAACTACTTCCATCTCTACTTGTTGCTGCATTTTATCCGTTATTTCTTGGTCCATATTTTTGACAATTATTTTTGGTTTTTTCCTTATTCAGTTTGAATCCTGCCACTTGACCAAACTGATCTATCTCTTTCAACACTTCTATTACTGAATTTATGGAATCCTCCACAGTAATAACCAAGTCATCGGCAAAAGCCTTAACTTTATATTCCTTACATCCCACTGACACACCTTTTATTTGTTCATTATTTCTTATCATCTTAAGTAAAACCTCCAGCACCACAATGAATAACAACGGTGAAAGAGGACACCCCTGTCTTGTACCTTTCGTTATTGCAATATTTTCAGTTGTCACATTGTTAACTATTAATTTTGCTCTTTGCTCTGTATATATTGCCTTAATACCATTTAAAAACGTTTCTAAACCAAGGTGCACTTCTTGATCAGCTTGCTGAAGGACCAGGCAGCCAAGTGGGCTTTGCGTCTGCTCTGGCAAGAGTCTCCTTTGCTGACAGACTGTGGGGTTTTGTCACCACTTGGAGACTGCGTTTGGCAACCCTCTGAAGGGGAGCCAAGCCAATCGGGCGATTCGTTGGTTGAGACAGGACAAGTCCACAGCCACCGCCTACGCCACAGAATTTCGGCTGTGGGCGCAGGACTTGTCCTGGAATGACTCTGCACTGTGGGACCAGTATCTCGAGGGGCTTTCGGATGAGATACTGGACCAGCTGGCCACGATGGATCGCCCCACCACGCTGGACGTCCTCATTCAGCGGAGCCTGCAGATAGACGATCGGTTGGAGGACCATCGCCAGGCCCGGGACAGCCAGCACTCCTGGCTCCGGGCTCCAGTCCTTCCCAGCAGGTCCATGGCCACAGCCGAGTTGCCGGACGAGCCAACGCAGCTCGGGGCAGCGCGACCTCGCCTCTCCCCCTCGGAGAAGACGTGGCGTCGGGAGGGGAACATGTGTCTCTACTGCGGTGGGAGTGGACATTACGCCCGATCCTGTCCTGAGAAGATGCCGGCTGCAGGGAAACCGCCAACCCCGGTAGCCGAAGGCCCTGGGTATCCAGGGTCCCAAACCATGCAAGAGGGGCCCTCACCGGTGGAATTGCGACACCTCATGGTTCTGGTGCGCCTATACCCCCCTGGCGGGCCCTGGATTCTCACCCATGCTCTGGTGGATTCAGGGGCAACCCGCTCATATATGGACTCTGCCTTTGCCGCCCATCATCAGGTGCCACTCCAGGATAAGTCGGAACCGGTACAGGTGGAGGCAATTGACGGGCGGCTCCTGCGCTCGGGCACCGTTACTCAGGAGACACAGCCCTTGGTTCTGTGTCACCAGCAGCACCGGGAGGTGCAAACTTTGGACATTGCTACCATGCCCCGGTTTCCCCTGGTTCTCGGGATGGACTGGCTGGAGTCTCACAATGTTCAGATTGACTGGGTCAATCGGACTGTGCACTTCCCAGACCCATGTCCCCATGCTCGATCCGAGATGCTAGCAGCCGCCCCCACTGAGGAGGCTGCATCCACGCTCCCCGCTGAGTACCGGGACTACCAAGACATGTTCGAGGAACGGGGGGCAGACCAGCTGCCACCCCATTGGTCTTTTGACTGTGGCATAGACCTCCAGCCCAGAGCGCCCCTGCCTGTGAGTCGCCTATACTCTCTTACGGAGCCGGAAAGCGAAGATTTGCAGGACTTCCTTTGCAAGAACCTGGAGCGTGGGTTCATTCGGCCTTCCACCTCGCCCACCGCTGCTCCAGTGCTCTTCGTTAAGAAGAAGTGTGGGGAGCTTCGTCTTTGCCATGATTACCGGGCCCTGGACAAGATTACTATCCGAGACCGGTACCCCTTGCCCCTTATCTCGGAGTTGCTGGAGTGGGTGCAAGGGGCGCAGGTGTTCACCAAGCTAGACCTCCGGGGGGGCTACAATTTAATTCGAATCCGAGCCAGGGATGAGTGGAAGACGGCATTCGGGACCCGGTAAGGGCAGTTCGAATACCTAGTCATGCCCTTCGGTTTGTGCAACGCGCCTGCTGTGTTCCAACGGTACATCAACCACGTGTTCCAGGACTTGCTAGACAAGTACGTGGTGGTGTACTTGGATGACATTCTGGTTTTCTCCCGTGACCCGGCTTGCCACGAGGGTCATGTCCGGACCGTGCTGCAGCGCTTGCGGGAGCACCCCTTGTATGTGAAGCTTAGCAAATGCGAGTTCCATCAGCGGTCAGTGGACTTCCTCAGTCACCGACTCTCTCCAGATGGGGTGCAGATGGATCCTGGGAAGGTGGCAGCGGTTCAGGAATGGGCAGCACCACGGAACCGCAAGGACGTACAGCGATTCCTGGGGTTCGCCAACTATTACCGGACCTTCATTGTAGATTATGCTCATCGCACCACCCCGTTGACCTGGCTACTGCGCCCCAAGACAAGGAGGCAGAGGAGGCGTTTCAGGGGTTGAAAGCCTGTTTCCAGAGAGCACCGATCTTGCAACATCCTGATCCCTCTCGACCTTTTGTGGTAGAGACTGTCGCCTCCAGCATGGTTCTCGGTGCCGTCTTGTCCCAGCAGCATGGACCTGATGCGCCACTGGTACCCTGCGCCTTCTATTCCCGCCAGCTCCTTCCGGCAAAGTGTAACTATACCGTGTGGGAGCGGGAACTACTGGCCATGAAGGTGGCCTTTGAGGTCTGGTGCCACCATCTTGAGGGGGCACGACACCCAGTGGAGGTGAGAATCGACCACCGGAACCTGGAGTACCTCCAGACCACCCGCAAGTTGAACCAAAGGCAGATCCGGTGGGCGTTGTTCTCCCGGTTCCAGTTCTGGATCTGCTACATCCCTAGCTCCAAAATCAGAAGGCTGATGTCCTGTCCCGAAAACCCGAAGACATCGCAGACACGGTACAACAAGCAGTACCAACAACGATTTTACCACCGGCCGCGTTCCTGGCCACTCAGGAGGCTGAGCCACTGCAGGCTCGGGTGCGGGAACAGCAACGGGTCGACGCTTGGGCCCAACAATGACTCCGGGAACTGGCCGAAGGGTCATGCCCTCAGTATCTGGGGCTGGTCTTGCACCACGGCCTACTGCTGCACCACGGTCGCCTGTACATCCCGCCAGGGCCACTGCGGACTGAGGTTCTCCGGATGACCCATGATGCCCCAGCAGCGGGACACTTCGGGCGGTATCGGACCACCCATCTGGTAAGCCGGGAGTTTTGGTGGCCCCGCCTGAAGGCTGACGTGGCTCGCTACGTCGCTGGTTGTGACGTCTGCCGGCGGGCCAAGGGCCCTACCAGGTGACCCCCCGGCCTACTTCAGCTGTTACCAGTCCCACCATGTCCTTGGCACACGGTCTTGCTGGACTTTGTGGTGGACCCACGGCTAAGGAAACCGCTCAGCTATACCTTCAGCATGTCTTCCGCCTGCATGGCCTTCCCGAGCGTGTGGTTTCTTTTTTTTTTAAATATTTTTATTGCATTTTTCAGATACAAAGTCAGAAGTATAAGAAATAAGTAACAGAAAAAAGAAAACAGAAGAGAAAAGGAAAAAAAAATTCCAACTTTCCAAGATATTTTCCATAACCAACTGGACTTCCCCACGTCTCCCTCACCCTGCATTCTTTACAATAAAAGTGTCAGCAAATTATTACCTTGTTTCATGCATTCCTTTGTACCCTTCAGACATTATATTTTGAGTTTAAGATACTTATTATCAATTACTTATACCTTAAATTAATTATGTTACTTTAAACCAGGGGTGCCCAAGCATTTTTCAAAGAGGGCCAGATTTGATGGAAGTGAACATGCATGAGGGCCGACCAAAGTTGAGCTTTTTTTTAGGATTGAAGAGCTTTTTGGGGGATGTCCCCCCCCAAGGTTTATTGACCTTTTTAAAGGATTTGACAGCAATAAATGAATGAACTGCCACAGGAGCCTGATAAAACCGGCCGGAGGGCCGAATTGGGCCCCAAAGCAGACTTTGAATATGCCTGCCTTAAGAACTAGCACAAAATAACCCATATATAAAACACAGTACTTGTTGCTTCTTGTTATGTGTTACACACACACACACACACACACACACACACGGTACTTGTTGGTTCTAGCTCCTGAAAGCTCTATCTTAAAAGACCTCCAACTCCTTTGCCACCATCTATTTCCCGAATTCTTCCGTTGTCCCCCTGTTGTTGTCTTTTTATAATATAGCATTCATCAAGAATACAAACAACAAGTAATGGATACTGGTCACCAGCTACAAAGCGAAATGAGGTGGAAAATAATAGCAGCATGCTAAAATTGTACTTTGGCTTCAGGATCAGTGCTACAAACTTTTCTGTTTGTTTGTTTTTTGGAGGGGGGGAGGAAAGCTGCACCCTACTTTGCTAAATTCCGACTCATCCTCGTGAGGGAGGTTATAATCCCACCGACACCAGCCCCATATTTTTTCCACCTCTCTGACTTCCTCCTCTCTCATATCTATATCATCGGGGGAGGCAGCCTCGCCTGCACAATAAGCGATAAAAAGAAGGGTGCTGCTGCTGCTGGGCTTTTCTTCGTGGGCTTTCTGCTGAGGGGCGGGGCGGGCGAGGCGGAGAGCGCTCTGCACATGCTCAGGAGACCCCTTAGCCCACAATAAACACCCTCCCCCCCGGACCCTGAGGAGGCAGCCCAGCCTCTCTTGGCGGCTCCCCACCTGCGCCGCTCCCGGACGAGGCTCCGCCGTTCTCCTCCACGGGCATCGCACCGCCGCTTCCGACTCGCGCCGGGTCTCGAACGCCTCGCGGCGCTTCCGGCGGAGTGGGCGGGGGAGGGGGGAAACCGCGCGCTTTCCAAATATCGCGAGATAAAAGCGGTGGCTTCGCGTGAAACTGCGGAGACAACAAATCCCTAGACTGGTGGCCGGCGGCAGCTACACGGGCCACACGACAAGGTCTGGCGGGCCGGATTTGGCCCGCGGGCCTTGTGTTTGACACCCGTGCTTTAAACTTTAATCATTTCATAATTGTAACTTAGTTTCCTGTATCTCCAAATCTTATTGCTGAAGCTAAACTTTCCAAATCGTGCAAATTCTTAACATTCATATAACTTATAATATTTTTGTAAATAGTCCTTAAATTTTTTCCAGTCCTCCTCCATTGTTTCTTCTCCCAAATCTCGGATTCTGCCAGTCATTTCAGCCAGTTCCATGTAGTCCATCAATTGCGTCTGCCACTCTTCCAGTGTGGGCAAATCTTGTGTCTTCCAGTATTTTGCGATGAGTATTCTTGCTGCTGTAGTCGCGTACATAAAAAAAGTTCTATCCTTCTTTGACACTTTCTGGCCAACAATGCCCAAGAGGAAGGCCTCCGGTTTCTTTGTGAAGGTATATTTAAATACCTTTTTTAACTCATTATAAATCATTTCCCAGAAGGCCTTCACTCTCGGACAAGTCCACCAGAGGTGAAAGAATGTCCCTTCAGCCTCCTTACATTTCCAACATTTATTATCAGACAGATGATATATCTTTGCGAGTTTGACTGGGGTCATGTACCACCTATATATCATTTTCATAATATTTTCCTTCAAGGCATTACATGCCGTGAATTTCATTCCGGTGGTCCATAACCTTTCCCAGTCCTCAAACATGATGTTGTACCCAATATCCTGAGCCCATTTTATCATGGCTGATTTGACTGTCTCATCCTGAGTATTCCATTTAAGCAGCAAGTTATACATTCTAGAAAGTACCTTAGTCTTTGGTTCAAGCAATTCTGTCTCTAACTTCGATTTTTCCACCTGGAATCCTATTTTTTTATCCAATTTGAAAACCTCTTGACTTTGAGCATAATGTAACCAATCCCGCACCTTATGCTTTAATTTTTCTAAGCTCTGCAACCTCCAGTTGTCTCCAATTTTTTCTATTATCTCCCAATATTTCGGCCAGCCGGCCTCCATATTGAGTCTTTTTCGGGCCTTAGCCTCCATTGGTGATAACCACCTCGGGGTGTTGTTTTCTAATAAGTCCTTGTATTTTGTCCAGACAATGAATATTGCTTTTCTGACAATATGGTTTTTAAACATTTTGTGAACCTTTACCTTGTCGTACCACAAGTATGCATGCCATCCAAAAGCATTATTGAACCCTTCCAGATCTAGGACATCAGTGTTCTCTAAAAGTAACCAATCTTTCATCCAACAGAAAGCTGCAGCTTCATAGTATAACCTTAAGTCCGGCAGGGCAAATCCCCCTCTTTCCTTTGTATCAGTTAGAATTTTGAATTTTATCCTGGGCTTTTTGCCCTGCCAGACAAACTTAGAGATATCCTTCTGCCATTTTCCAAAACATTCCACTCTGTCCACAATCTGAAGGGTTTGAAACAAAAACAACATCTTCGGCAATACATTCATTTTTATAGCTGCAATTCGACCCAACAAGGAAAGTTTCAATCTTGACCAAATTTCTAGATCCTTTTTTATTTCTGACCAACACTTTTCATAATTATCTTTAAATAAGTTCAAATTTTTAGCAGACAAATTAACCCCTAGGTATTTCACTTTTTTAACCACATTTAACTCTGTCTCTTTCTGAAACCCATCTATTTCTAAAGATGTCAATTTTTTCCCCAAAACCTTGGTTTTTTGCTTATTCAACTTAAATCCCGCCACCCGACCAAATTCATGAATCAGTTCTAAAACTCTTTTTGTACTAGACTCTGGCTCCTGTAAAGTTAAAACCAAGTCATCTGCAAAAGCTTTCAACTTGTATTGTTTCTCTCCGACCTCTATTCCTTGCACCAATCGGTCCTCCCTGATCATGTTCAAAAGAACCTCCAGGACTGAGATAAATAAAAGAGGGGATAGGGGACACCCTTGTCGTGTTCCTTTTTCAATTTTAAACTCTTCTGTCACCACATTGTTTACTATCAATTTAGCTTTTTGCTCTGAATAAATTGCCTCTATACCATTTTGAAACCCCCGTCCCACTCCCATCCCTTCCAAATTTTCCTTCATGAACTTCCAAGAAATGTTGTCAAATCCTTCTCCGTATCAATAAAAATTAACACTGCTTTCGTATTAATATTGGTTTGCAAAAGTTCCAAAATGTCAATAATATTCCTGGTGGTCTCATACAAATGTCTACCTGGGAGAAAGCCTGCCTGGTCTTTATGAATTACTTCGCTTAGCACTTTTTAAAGCCTACTTGCCAAAATATCTGCAAAAATTTTGTAATCCACATTTAGGAGTGAGATGGGACGGTAGTTCTTAAGTTGAGTCTTTTCAGATTCCAGTTTAGGTATCAATGTGATGAAAGCTTCTTTCCACGATTCCGGTGCCTTCTTCCCCTCTATAATCTGATTACATACCTCCATTAATGGTTGTATCAGAAAGTCTTTCAATATCTTGTAGTATTTGGAGGTAAGTCCATCTGGGCCTGGAGATTTGCCTAGTTGCATATTCTGAATGGCTCCCTCAATTTCTTGTTGTGTTATTCTGTAGCTCAGGATTGTTCTCTTTTCCTGAGATAATTTTGGTAATCCATTGATTTTTAAAAATTGATCTATCTCAGTCTCTTCCTGCGGCCCTTGCGTATAGAGTTTTTTAAAATATCTCTGGAAACACTTTCTAATTTCTTCTGGTTTCTGAATGTTTCTCCCTTCGATCTCTAGGTTGGTAACAAAGTTCAATTTTTGTCTCTTTTTCAACTGCCATGCTAGCAGTTTACCACATTTATTCGCTGATTCGAATGATCTTTGTTTCATTTGTTTAATTTTCCATTCAACTTCTTGATTTATCAATTTTGCATATTGTGCTTGGTGGAATTTAATTTCTCTCAAAACCTCTTTTGATTTTGGTTTTAATCTCAATTTTTTCTCTCCATCTCTTATTTTCTCTAAGATCTTATCCTTTTTCTCATTCCAGAGTCTTTTCTTGATCGTATTCTGCTGTATCAGAAACCCTCTCATAACTGCTTTACTTGCGTCCCAGATTGTTCTCTTTTCCACCGAAGTGTTCAAATTTATTTCAAAATAGTCTTTTAATGCTTTTTGGGCCTTTTTCACAATCTCCTGATCTCTTAATAAGGAGTCATTCATTTTCCATCTGAAGGAACCGATTGGAGTGAGTCTCAATTCCACTTTCATAGCATTATGGTCGGAGCAAGTTTTTGGGCAGATTTCCACTTTTCTAGTCTTAGGTGCCAGCCCTCTAGTTATCCATATTTGGTCGATTCTTGTCCATGATAGGTGGGCTTCAGAAAAGAATGTTCCTTCTTTACCTAGGGGGTTCTTTGTCCTCCAAATATCAATCAAATCCATACTGTCAGTTAGTTCAAAAAAAGTTCTAGGTAGTCTGCCATCTTTTGTTAAATTTTGATTTTGTGACTTGTCCATGTTTGTAGAGACCACCCCATTCATATCTCCCATCATAATGATGTTGGTATAGTCTAGATATTCCAGCATTATCTCATGCAGCTCCTTGTAGAATTCTGATTTCCCCTCATTTGGTGCATAAATTCCTAATATCAAAAATTTTTCTCCTTGTGTCTGTATTTCAATTGCCAAAATTCTTCCTTGCTCATCTTTAAATAAGAATTTTGGTGACAGGCTCTCCTTTGCATAAATCACCACTCCTCTTTTCTTAACTCTATCCGATGAGATAAATTCTTGGCCTAGTCTTTTATTGACTAATACTTTCCTATGGAGCCTAGTCACATGAGTTTCCTGCAAGCAAATAATGTCCAATTGTTCATTTTTCAATATATGAAAGATTCTTCTTCTTTTTTCCGGGGAATTTCCGCCATTGATGTTCCAGCTAAGCAGCTGCAGAGACATCCTGGATCAATCTGTTGGTCCTATAGTGGCGTCTCTTCCTTTTCCTCTGATCCCGGGGATACAGGTGTCGGTACAGGTACAGGCAGAGGCGGTGGCCAAGCTGCTGCTGCTCCCTTCTGAAGGTCCTCTCCGTGGTCGTTCAAAAACTTTTGTTGGTCTTCTGCTGTTCTAATTTTGACTTTCTTTCCTTTGAAGTTAAAGGATAGTCCTTGGGGAAATTCCCACCTATAGGGAATTGAGTTGCCTCTCAATAATCTTGCCAGTTCTGTATATGTAGCTCTAAGATCCAAAAGTTGTTTCGGTATGTCTCTTTAAATTTCTACTCTGTTGCCTTGAATTACCAATGATTTTTCAAAATGTAGGCCTAATATTTTGTCTCTTTCTTGCTTGGATCTCAAAATGATCAAGCAATCTCTAGATCTGTCCTTCCTCACCGCTCTTCCCAGTCTAAAAGCGGTAACAATTTTAAAGTCCTTTTCTTCCGCTATGCCCCAGAACTTTGAAAGTTCCGATGTCAAATAACCAATCAAATCTCCTTGTTCAAGTTCTGGGATAGCTCTTAATCTAAGATTGTTTTCCCGATTTCTCAGCTCCACCATGGACAGGTAGGCCTGCTGTTCATTGATCTGCTTGTGTAACGGCCTTACCTCCCCTTTTATTGCCTCGGCCTTCTGATTGGCTTGTTCTGCTTTTTGATTGGCTTCCTCAGCCAATTTTCGATTTTCTATAGTTGCTTCCTTAAGATTCCCAATTGCTTGTGTATGTTGAGCAACTTGGTCAGTCAGTTTGCTAATAGAGGTTGTAGCTTGATCAATTTTTGTCGATTGATCATCCACCTTTTGATTTAAAATTGCCAGTTGTTCCAAAATTTGTTTTAAAACTGTTTCAGATCCTCCTGTAGCCATATCCTCTGATGCTAGCTGCTCAACTTCCCTTTCTTGTACTCCCAAGACAGCTGGGACAGATGATCTGCGTGATTGGGAAGTCAAAGTTGTTTGAACCAGTTGTACTGATTGTTTTGCTTTCGTTTTAGCAGATCTTGTTTTCCCGGAGCCACTCATTCCACACCTGCCTATGTGTCAAGGTCAAATTATATATTGTCCCATGGGAAAGGCGGTTTCAAAGTATAAACAACAAGGCAGCAAAGAGTCAAAATAAAATGTAGTTCCCAGACACTTGTAAATCCAAAATCCTCTAGGGGGAGTACCACAGTAATTCACCAGAAAGAAAGAACTTTTTCCGCCATTAAAGTCCCAGCAGTCCCAAATAAATTACAAAGGATCCTTCGTTTCCCTTTTTAATGTGTAGAGCTCTTCCCAAGTTAAAACAAAGTCTCAAAAAAAGGTGCCAGAAACAGTTCCTCTGTTGTAGCAAAACAGTAACGCTCAAATGTAACACTTTCAGCTTTAGATACAGTTTCCGCAGTTTGACAGTTCCCTTATATCCTGGCAGTCCGGGGCTTTGGTTTCTTAATCCTTTATACTCCACAAAAGGGAGGAAAGTTCCATTTAAAATCCATAAACTTAAACAAAGTCCCTTTTCTTTTCCTTTTAAAAACAAGTTCAATTTATACACGATAGTCCCAACTTTTTGTAATCCCGTTTAAAGCGCTTCCCGCTTGTCAGAGTCTTTGCTTTTGATCTTTTAAGCACGATCGGAAGACGGACTTCCTGTTTTGCGTCTCCCGTTTTCAGCCGAATTTTATAATTTTTAGTCCCGAAAATTTTGTAATCCTACTCACGGGTATGTAGTTTGAAGCCTGATGTTTCAAGAAGAAAGGTCAGCGCTCATCAGCAGCAGCCGCGCGGCTTCGCTTCCGCAGAAAGAGCGATGAACTCACAGCACCGCTCCCCCTTCCACGTTCCGGAGCCCCTTACGGGGTTCCTTCTCCGTTTCTGGGGGGGCTTCTGGTGCCCGCCGAGTCCCACGGCCACGGGCTCGCTCTGCCCGTGGTTTTTCTTGATGGGTCACCGCTGTGCCGCAGCGGACGACCCTTTTCCGCGGAGCCCCTCTTCAGAGCCTGAAGAGGACCGCCATTGCTGTTTCGCGCCGCCTCCGGAAGTCCCCGAGCGTGTGGTTTCTGACCGGGGCATCCAGTTCACATCCCGCTTCTGGCGAGCGTTGCATCAGGCCCTCGGGACAGAGGTCTGTCTATCTTCAGCCTACCACCCGCAGACCGATGGCCAGACAGAACGGGCGAACGCAGTGCTGGAGCAGTACCTCCGATGTTACTGCAGCTTCCAGCAGGACGACTGGGTCGACCACTTAGTGTTGGCGGAGTTCGCTTACAACAACGCAGTGAACACGTCCACCCAGCAGACCCCGTTCCAGGCCAGTTACAGTTACCATCCGCGGTTGTTCCCGGATGTGCTGCTGGTATCCGCAGTCCCTGCAGTGACAGAGTGGCTTCAGGAGCTCCAGTCTCAGCAACAACTATTGATGGAGCAACTGTGCCAGGCCAAGGAGGCGTACAAGGCCCAGGCCAACCGCCACCGCCAGGTGGGGCCAGAACTCCATGTTGGTGACCTGGTATGGCTCTCCACTCGCCACCTCCACCCCTCTCGGCCTTCGTGGAAGCTGGATGCCCGCTTCACCGGCCCATTTCCTATCGTGGACCAGGTCTCACCTGTGGCATTCCGTCTCCGGTTGCCCGCAACCCTAAAGGTTCACCCAGTATTTCACAGGTCCCTTCTGAGTCCGGTGGCCCCGCCCGACGAGTTCCACCCGAACCATCCCCGACCGCAGCCAGTTTTGGTTCAGGGGGAGCCCGAGTACGAGGTGGAACGCATTCTGGACTCCCGATACCGCAGGGGAAAGCCGCAGTATCTCATAGACTGGAAGGGGTATGGACCTGAGGACCGTTCCTGGGAACCAGCAGCCAATGTCCACACGCCTGCCTGCCTCCGTGATTTCCATGCGGCGTACCCCAGCAAGCCGGGTCCAGACCCTCGGTTGAGGGGGGGGGCTGGGAGGGGGGGTGGTGTGATGGCCTGGGAATCTGATTCAGAGGCTGAATCTGAGGAGTCCCAGCCTGCACAGGAGTCCCCGCCTCCAGGGCCGGCTGAGCTGGGGCAGGGCCTTGAATTTGAAGCGCCTGCACCTGTGCCGGATCCTCAGGAACAGACACCCGATGAATCCACTCTGGCTCCGGAGGTGATTGAGGACCCATTGCCTGCAGGTGCTCCTCTCCCTGCTCTGTCAGGAGAAGGTGAGGCTGCCTCTGGGTCCAGTAACCCTCCAGCCTCTCCTGAGCTGCAGAGGCTCAGGGCAGAGGGAACTAAGTTATCTCAGCAGGAGTGCTCGCCTTAAGGCCAGGAGAGGCAGGTCACCTGTGGGCCGGGACCGCCCCTGGCCTCAGAGGAGATAAAGGCCAGTCAGCCCAGTCTCAGGTTGCGGGAGCAACGACGTTGGAAACCTGTTTCTGCCAGCACCCAGACCTGTTTTTCCCAGAGTCCCCGACCACGCCCGGCTTCTTGCTTTGGACCCCGCTACGCCCTGGGTGGGCAGACTCCAGACCCTCGGCCCAGGACCTGACCACGCCTCACGGTAACCCCCCCCCCCCGGGACCAGCACAACAATGAAACTAAACTTTTTTGGCAACTGGTCTCCGACTCAATGAAAAATAGCTCTTCAGCCCCCAGCTGTGCCATTCCAGCTCAGGTTTGGGAGAACCACTTCAGAAATATATTTATGGAAAATCCAAACCTCCCTTCCAGCTGCCAGGATGATGACAGTGTAGAATTGTCACTGCTCCCTCATTGAAGGCCGGTTACTGTGGATAAAGTCTATACATTAATTGGGAATCTGAAGAGCGGAAAGGCTCTGGAGAAAGACTTTATACCAGGCCTCTACAGGGTAAACTCTATGTGGCCTTCATGGATCTGAAATCAGCATTCGATTCCATCCCCAGATCCCAGCTATGGTCCAAATTAAATTTGATTTTGCAGGACAAACGACTCCCCTTTCTTATAAAAGCCCTGTACAATGGAACCAAACTGCAGGTCCGATGCGGTCAACAGGGACAGTTATCGAACAGTATCGAGATGACTGGGGGGGGGGGTGAGACAGGGATGCATTTTGGCCCCCACACTGTTTTGCCTATTCTTAAATTACCTAGAAGAGAGCTTAATGGACCCAGATGGACACCTTCCAAAAATAGGAATGAGAAGGACCCCCTTGTTGTTATATGCGGATGACGTGGCCATCATCTCCAGACTGGGTTTGAAATATCTGCTGAGGAAGTTTTCTGATTACTGTTCTGGAAATGGTTTATCCATTAATTTTGAAAAATCTAAAATTTTAGTACAGTGGTACCTTGGGTTACATACGCTTCAGGTTACAGACTCCGCTAACCAAGAAATAGTACCTCGGGTTAAGAACTTTGCTTCAGGATGAGAACAGAAATCGTGCTCCGGCGGCATGGCGGCAGCGGGAGGCCCCATTAGCTAAAGTGGTGCTTCAGGTTAAGAACAGTTTCAGGTTAAGAACAGACCTCCAGAATGAATTAAGATCTTAACCCAAGGTACCACTGTATTCGAAAGAAGCTTCTCTTGGTCTAAATGGGTGCTGGAATGGCCATAACCTTGAACAGATCAAATACTTCAGTTATTTAGGGCTCACATTCCATCATACAGGATCTTGGAAGCACCACTGGCAAACCTCCCTTCAAAAGGTGGAGATCACAAAGCTAGACATACTCAGATTCTTTTTCACAAAGGGCGGCAAATATGTTCCAGCAGCCTTAAGGGTTTTCAACGCAAAACCCGTTTCCCAACTCCTGTACGCTGCAAATGTCTGGCATAATGGGGACCTGCCAAAGCTAGATGGCTTTCGGGCAAAATTTCTACGATCTCTGCTGCAGGTACCCAACTGTGTCCCCAACTCCATACTTCTGTTAGAAGCTGCTTAATGCCCAATTTCAACTAAAGCGAGGTGGTCTGCCCTAAAACATTGGCTCAGGATTTCAGTGTTTGATCTAGGGAAGGGTTTGTACCAACACCTGACCAATGAGGAGTTTGTCAGCAAATGGCAGAAAACCATGGCTAGAAAAGCCACCTCTATTGGTCTGTCACCCCCCCCCCCAACTGTATTACCTGGGTTATGAAGGCGCCCTAAAGACGTTAAAGCAAAGATTATGGGATAATGCACACAGTGACTTGTGATCTCGAACACACACAGTCTGTAGTCCGCTGGCAGTAGGAGTACAATATGGGCATGTCTTTAAGTTAACACCTTACATTAAAAACCTGACAGTACCAAATTGTCGAAGGTTATTCACCAAAGCCAGACTAAACGTCTTTCCTTCTGCAGTGTTGGATGGCAGGTTGAGAGGAGTTCCCTACCAGGACAGACTTTGCTCGTGTGCTCAAGACATCGATTCTATAAAACATATTTTGCTGCATTGTGCAAAATACGAGCAAGCCAGGGCTGAACTGATATTATCCTTGCTGGTACCTTTCCTGGGAAAATCAGAGGCTCACTATGTCAGGTTCCTATTGGAAGACCGGACAAATGCTAGAACATTAGCAGTGGCAAAGTTTTTATCGGTGGTTGCAAGAACCAATGATCCCTATCTTTAGGTCTGAACAAAATGCTTGTTTAACCTGGAGGTAGGCTGTCTGAATTGTGCATTGCTTTGTAATGATTTGTTGGGTCTCTGGGCCATAATAAAGGATTGATTGATTGATTGATTGATTCTTTCAATGGGAAGTATGAGCCTGTTTTTGGCTAATGAGATGGTAAATATCTGGTTCCATATTTGTCACTGCTAGTCGTAGCAAGTGATGCAAGTGATGCAAGTGGGACCATCGGCTATGGTGAGGACTGCAGGGCCTGCTCCCTTCCAGGGCCTTTTCCAACTGGCCCAGGGGGCATGGCCCAGGCCCTCTCTCCCAGCTATAAAGGGACTCCTGCTGCGGTGAGGCCTCGGACCATCGGCTGTGGGGAGGACTGCAGGGCCTGCTCCCTTCCAAGGCCTTTTCCAACTGGCCCAGGCCCTTATTTGGAACAAACCTTTGGGGAAGTGTGGGAAGTGTTCTGCCATTGCTTCCCTGTTCGAAGTGGTTAATGTGTTTTAAAATGTCCTCAAGCAGTCGGTGGCATTTTAAATTTATTTCTTTTTTTCCTTTTTTGCTTTGTTGGGGGTGGGTGGGTGGGATGGATATTTGGTTGGGGATTAATTTTAGTATAATTGTTCTGGTTTTGTTTTTTGTTGTTTTATTGGTTCTGTATAGTTTGTGTTTTGTTTTTAAGGGGCAGGATCAGGGCTGCCTGGGAGTGGAGCCCCAGCCAACACGATGGCTGGGACAAGTTCCACAGGGGGGGAAGCACTGGGACATCTGATCTCAGTGATCATGGGCAGGAGGCGGAGTTACGCTAAGACCAGATCATGTCATTACCGAGGAGGCAGGTTTAGTCGTTGTTTGAAGACTATCCCTGCCTCCAGGTCTGGCCTTGACCAGATGGATACTGGAATCAACAGGGGAAACCCACATGACCTGAAGGTGTTGCTGTGTAATGCCAGGTCAATGATGAATAAAACCACTGCCATCCACGACCTGATTGTGGATGGAGGATTTGACCTGGCATGTGTGACAGAGTCCTGGTTGGAGGAAGCAGATGGGCCTGTCCTTGAAGCTGCTTGCCCACCAGGTTTCTCTTACGCACAGCAACTCAGGTCATGTGGGCGGGGAGGGGGGGTTGCAGTGATTTTTAGGAAGTCATTAGCTTGCATCAGGCGTCCTACTGGGAAGACCCAGTTTTCTGAGTGCATGTTCTGGAAGTTGGGCAATAGGGGCAGTACAGGATTCCTTTTGGTGTACCAACCTCCCCGCTGCACCAAGGATTACCTGTCCAAGCTGTTTCAGTTCGTGGAGGATGTTCTCCTGGAGACACCTAGTTTGGTTGTCCTAGGGGTTTTAACATCCATGCCGACACGACCTTACAAGGGGCCGCTCGGGACAGGCTGCTTGGACGCGTGAAACCAACCACCTGTCTCCTTGATCCTTGCCCATCCTGGCTAATAAAAGCAAGCTGGGAAGGGCTGGGCGATGGGCTCTGCGGGGTGGTGAATGCTTCCCTCTGTGAGGGAACATTCCCAGATCCACTGAAAGAGGCGGTCATTAAACCGTTTCTTAAAAATACATCTTTAGACCCAGCCAATATGGCCAACTATCGCCCAGTCTCAAATCTTCCATTCTTGGGCAAGGTGATTGAGCGAGTGGTTGCTGAACAACTCCAGGCACGCCTGGAGGATGCGGATGATTTGGATCCCTTCCAATCGGGATTCAGGCCTCATCATGGGACTGAAACTGCCTTGGTCGCGCTGGTTGATGGTCTCCGGCGAACTAGGGACAAAGGTGAGAGCTGTTTCCTAGTTCTGCTGGATCTCTCAGCGGCCTTTGATACAATTGACTATAACATCCTTCTGGACCGTCTACAGGGGCTGGGAGCTGGGGGCACTGTTATACAGTGGTTTCGCTCCTTCCTCCTGGGCCGTGTCCAGAAAGTGGTGGTGGGGGATGAGTGTTCAGACCCCTGGGCCCTCACTTGTGGGGTACCTCAGGGTTCCGTCCTCTCCCCCATGCTTTTTAACATCTATATGAAGCCGCTGGGAGAGATCATCAGGGGGGTTGGACTGGGTGTCCATCAATATGCAATGCGCTCTATGTGGGGCTACCTTTGAAGGTGACCCAGAAACTACAACTAATCCAGAATGCGGCAGCTAGACTGGTGACTGGGGGCGGCCGCCGAGACCACATAACACCGGTCTTGAAAGACCTACATTGGCTCCCAGTAAGTTTCCGAGCACAATTCAAAGTGCTGGTGTTGACTTTTAAAGCCCGAAACGGCTTCGGCCCAGTATACCTGAAGGAGTATGGATCTGGTTGTAGATTTCAGATGTTTCATTCAGAAAAAAGTCTGTTCACAGCCATAGGTGCTGCCAAAGATGGTTGCAATTTTGAGTGCATGGTTCCGGAGATTAAGATATGTCTCAGAGGGCAGAAATGCAAAGAAATTAGTGAGGCCGCTTGAGGCGGGGCCTCCTCCCACCTGCTGTGCCGAGTGGCGGAATGAGGCTCCCCGGCCCCGAAACGGCCACTTCCCTCACCCGAGTCGCTCGCCTCGCGCAGCCATGAACCATGGAGAGAGAGAATGCAAAAGCACTGGCCTGCCTGCTGTGCGTGCGCAGGATTGCATCATCCCTACTCTTGCTTGCACACCGCCTCCCCTCCCTGCAACCAACCAACCACTCGCGGTATCAATGGACGCCGGATGCAGAGGTCACGCTCGTGCACGGGACGGCGTACTTCCTTTCCCCATAGACCCATTAGACAGTGGTGGGTTCTGCAATTGCCGGGCGGGCCGGGTTCAGAACCCTGGCGGGCTGGATCTGACCCACAGACCATAGTTTGAGGGCCCCTGCTCTATAGCATCTTCCACATAGGCCTGCTCCTCTCCCATCCAATTAGCAATGTACATCAACAGATTTGGGTCACCTTCTCCCTCTGGGGGACCTTTTATTCTCAGAACATTGGAATTTTGCCTTAATTCAAGAGGGCAAGCTGGTCCTCCAGCTGATCCTGACTACCAGATAGTCCTCTCATATTCCCATGTATCATTTGCTGTTCCTCCCTCAGTTCATCACTCTGTTTTTCAGTTTTTTTAGATTTTTCCTCCAGTTTTTTAACCAAGGAATCCAAAGCCTCCAATTTGTCTGTCACTTTAGTTCTATTCGCCTTCATATCCTTTCTAACCTGCTTCATGTCTTTCTTCCCTGACCTGTTCAAATTGCTTTTGCATATCTTTAAACATTTCCCGTTTAAAGCCTGAGAGGTAGGACACCATTTCTGAGGTGGGACCCTCTTCTTGGGCTGAGCCCCTTCTAGCCAGTGCTGTCACTGGGGCAGTAGCCGAAGGGTACTTTTTCCTTGTTTGCCTGTCTGTCATTTCACCCCCTCCCCCCCTTGTACTTACAATTTCGTGCTATTCTCAAAACACTGGCCTCACAGAGAAAGTCTTATCAGTTCTTCAAGGTCACCACACACAGCCTGCTTCTTTCTCACTGTCTCCCAACATCAGGGTCTTTCCCAGGGAGTCTTCTCTTCTCATGAGGTGGCCAAAGTATTGGAGCCTAGTTATCTCCCGCTTGGACTACTGCAATGCGCTCTATGTGGGCTACCTTTGAAGGTGACCCAGAAACTACACCTAATCCAGAATGCGGCAGCTAGACTGGTGACTGGGGGCGGCTGCCGAGACCACATAACACCGGTCTTGAAAGACCTACATTGGCTCCCAGTACATTTTTGCTATGCTCGATTTGATTCTAATTTTCCCCAGATGCCGCTGGAGATTTCATCTTCTTGTAAATGTAGCCACTTGGTCAATTATTTGGTAATTTTTTCTTCTATCAACTCCTCTGGGAGACCTTGAAATCTTAGGGTCATCTCTCTCTGCTGCATTTGCAGCATCGCTGTCCCATCCCATGCAGACTCTGTTGGGATACTGCCAGGGAGACAAAGTCCATCATGACTCCACGCCGTCTCCGTTGCGATCCATCGATCTCCCGTAGATACAGTATCAGCAATTAGCGACACGAGCTCCAGAAATAGCTTGCCACATTCCAGAGCTGATGCATGCTCTATCAGCAGATAATGCACAGCGAAAGATGCACTCAGGAGAGCATTATTTACAAGTTTATTCAGCGTTGATCAGAACAAAGAAAACATGACTGCCTGCTTCAGTGTCTCAGACACAGAGAGAAACGAAAGCATAGACACAACAGAAACATCCTGTGAACAGGAAATACACAGACTCAGTGAATCACAAAGCCTGCTCCCTTTTAAGGTGGAACGGAAATATCCTAACATCCTCCCCCTTTCCGTGTAACCTGTAGTACCTGTGGTTCAACCCAATTGCAACCTTTGTACATAAACCTTAAGTTGTTCTCTGTTAACAACCTTAGACAACAGATCAGCAGGAATTTCATTTCCTGGCATGTAGGACACCTGAATGAGTCCTTTCTGAATACACTCTCTTGCACGATGTAGCTTAATCTGCAAGTACTTGGTTCTTTGCTTGCAACTCTCTGAGTTCAGCAAAGCCAAACACGATCTATTGTCTTGATACAATTATACAGGACATTTCACAGAAACTCTGGTGTCCTTAAACAGTTGCATCAACCATTCACAATCCATGAGTGAAAATGACAGTGCATTGAGTTCTGCTTCACAGGAACTTAGGCTTACTGTCGTCTGCTTTTTGCACAGCCAGTCAAACAGACAGTGGTTGTACATGTAGCATACTCCAGAAGTGCTTGTACCATCCGTGGTGTCACTTCCAAAACTTGCATCTGCAAAGATTTCAAGACCTCCACTCTTCTGACTGGTGAACCTCAGCCTGTAGTGCAAAGTCCCTTTCAAATAGCGGGCTATGCGCTTCAGAGCTTTCCAATCCTGAACAGTAGGATTGTTAGCATGTCTGCTAAGCAGGTTAGTGCTTACAGCTATGTCAGGTCTTGAGCATCTAGCAATGAAATTCAACTTGCCTAGAATGCATCTGTACAGCGTTGTGTCAGAAAACGCTTCAGCAGTACTATCTACCTGGTAACCTGTCACCATTGGTGTGTCTGCTGGGTTTGCATCAACCAAATTCAACCTGGTTAATACATCAGCAATTTTCTGTGTTTGGTGTACCAGAAAATTACCTGCTTGGTCTCTCTCCACCTGCAGAGAAAGATAGTTGGATACCTCACCAAGATCCTTCATGTCAAAGTGCTCCTTCAGCTGAGCTAGGGTGCTTTGGTAGAAAGCCTGATTCTTCCAAAACATCAGAAGATCATCAACAAAACATAAACAATACAGTTTGTTTTGCCCCTCCTCCTTGACAAACAAACATGGATCAGCTTTGCCCTGGTGAAAACCTCGAGAAAGCAACGTCTCAGTGAGTTTTGTGTTCCAACACCTGACACTCTGCTTGAGACAACATAAGGACAGCTCCTCCCCCAAAATCCCGTACAAAAAAGCTGTATTAATGTCATGATGGGAAACATGCAGTTTCTCCTCCGCAGCAATCTTGAGCATCAGTCGAATGCTCTCATACTTGATGGTGGGTGAGTAGGTCTCGTGGTAATCCTGTCCTGGTACCTGTGAAAAACCTCTGGCAACCAATCTGGCTTTGTGTCTGACAACCTTGCCATTCTGGTCTGTCTTGGCCTTGAAGACCCATTTGCTGCCAACCAGTCTCATCCCTGGGACTACCGGTACCAGTTCCCAAGTTTGGTTCCTATTCAAGGAATCAACTTCAGCCTTCATGGCATTAAGCCAAGGCTCAGCATCTTCAGAGGTTAACTCCTGAACCTCTTTGAAGCTTGAAGGTTCCCACACCTTCTCTGAGCTACTAAGAACAGTTGTTGCCATCTTAGCAAACTCATCAGCAAATCTCTTTGGAGGTCTGCCTTTGGTCTCCCTTTCAGATCTGCATACTAGACGCAAGTCTTCTGGACTCATCTCCTCCTCCTTAGGAGAAAAGTGACCAATGGTGAACAGTGGTTCTTCCAGTTCATTGTCAGACGCATCAGATGGTCTGACTGAGGCCTTTGCGCTCTTGTAGTCTGCTGTGTCATCACTGTCACTGACATCAGCAGCAGCGCCGCCCACTGAGCTGGAATCCAAACTCTGATCATCATCATCATTATCCTCAGCTTCCTCAGCTTCCTCAGCATCACCTTCATATTCCACTGGGTAACTCTGGAAAATTCCCACATTTCCCCCCCACTTAGGATTGTACTCAACACTCTTTGTGAACTTAATGGACTTAGAGTCAGTCATCCATACCCTGTATGCACCTTTTTCGTACCCCATGAACAAACCATGCGCCCCACGCTTCCCAAGCTTGTTGCTCTGTGGGGTGTGTACCCACATGTCAGAACCAAAGATTCTCATGTGCTTGACGTAAGGTTTCTTACCAAACATCTTCTCATAGGGATTACAACCAATAGGTGATGACAATCTGCGATTAAAAGTGTAAACAAAATTCGACAGAGCCTCCGCCCAATACTTTTCAGGGAGATTGGCATCATGCAACAAGGTTTTTAGGCCTTGAAGCAAAGTTTGGTTTGCTCGCTCCGCAAGTCCATTCATCCATTGCGATCTAGGCGTTGACAAGTCATGCTGGATTCCTTTCTCAGTCAGGAAAGCTTCAAACCGCTGAGAAGTGAACTCCCCGCCTCGATCAGTAAAGAGACAGCCGATACGTTTACTGTGAACTTTCTCCAACCAAGCACAGAATGCCTTGAACCTAGGAAACGCTTGCGATTTCTGCTCGAGCATAAACACATGAATGTACCTGGAAAAAGAATCAATTAGAACCATGAAGTGCCTTGCTCCACCCAAAGAGGGCGCAAGTGGACCAACCAGGTCTGCGTGGACTAGCTGGTAGGGTTTGGAAGCCTGCCTGCTAGACTCCTTGCCTTTTGGAGCAACCTTCACCTTGTTCTCTGCACAAGATACACATTTCATGTGAAACTTACAGGGTTTGATATTCAAACCCTGAACCAACTCAGGCATCTTGGCCAGTGCCTGCCAAGACATGTGACAAAATCTTCTGTGTGCTTCATGAATGCATCCTGCATGAAGAACTTTGTTAGTTTGTGCAACACAACAAGAATCAACATTAGACACAGCAACAGCACCATTGTCATCATAAGTTATACAGAACAAACCATCTATAAACTTTGCATGCAAAATGTCCTCTTTGCCTTTCCTGATGACACAGACGCTCCTCTTGAAGGAAATCTCAAAGCCACGCCCAGTCAGCTGTGGGACACTGAGCAAATTTTCTGCAGCACCTGGAACATAAAGTACATCTTTGATGGTAGTGTGCAGACTCACCAGCTTCACAGTCCCTTCTCCTGCAATTCGCATCGTCTTTCCATCAGCCAGGTGGATCTCTCCGTCTTGAGGCGTTAAGGAGATAAACAGATGCTTATCTTTTGCGAGATGGCGGGTGCATCCAGAATCTACAATAAATCTGGCCTTGGCCTTTGGAGCAGCTTTTGCAGCAAGCAAAACCTTGTTTTCCACCGGCGTGGGCTTTTGCTGCTTGCCCCCCTGCTCCTGGCCATTAAACTTGCCTTTAGCCTTTGGTGAAGCAGTGCCAGCAAACAAAGCCTTGTGTTCCACTGGCGTGGGCTCTTCACCCCCCTTCTGCTTCGGGCCATCTGCAGGCATCTGTCTCTGTTTACTTCTGGCCTTCCGGTATCTGTGAGGATGACCTTGGCTCCCATGAGAAACAGAGCTCTGAGCTGCCGACTCCTTGGCTCCCCCTGGAGGCTGGAATGCTGCCTGGGATGACATCACAGTCAGCTCCCCCTGCAGCTTGCAACCGGTGCCCTCGGCATCCCTGCATTCACTCGCATTCTGGGAAACAGCCAGGACCTCCGATGCAGTCAAACTCTGGGCTGGGATGACTGGCAGATGGGCTATCTTCAAAGCATTCCACATCTGACATGCAGTCGCATTGCCAGCTAGCGTGGCAATTTCCTCCAGAGAGACGGATAAGACAATTACGTCTATGGCCTTTGAATCTTGGGCCCTCCATCTATCTGTCAGAGGAACTGGAGGGGCTTCACACACAGTATGCCACACTCCAAACTGTCGCAACAAACTCTCACACCACACAGCCCAGGTCTCATAATTGTGCCGATTTAGCTTTGGGCACTGAGCAGCTTCAGAAGCTTGGAAAAACTCCATTCCAGCTCTTTACTTAAGCCGTGAGTTTTTTTCACTTCAGAGACTTCTTATCTCGGCAGCTCATAAATCTTGAGTTCTGCTTGGCTCGACTCCCAGGCCAATTAGCCAGCCGGAGTTCAAAGAGACTCTGCTGCGGCAACAAAAAGCCTCACTTTCGCTTTCCCTCCACATACCTCTCTCGCAGTCTTACTCTCCTGTAAGTGCCGTGAATCTGGGCCCGAAACCTGTTGTTGGGATACTGCCAGGGAGACAAAGTCCATCATGACTCCACGTCGTCTCCGTTGCGATCCATCAATCTCCCGTAGATACAGTATCAGCAATTAGCGACACGAGCTCCAGAAATAGCTTGCCACATTCCAGAGCTGATGCATGCTCTATCAGCAGATAATGCACAGCAAAAGATGCACTCAGGAGAGCATTATTTACAAGTTTATTCAGCGTTGATCAGAACAAAGAAAACATGACTGCCTGCTTCAGTGTCTCAGACACAGAGAGAGAAACGAAAGCATAGACACAACAGAAACATCCTGTGAATAGGAAATACGCAGACTCTGTGACTCACAAAGCCTGCTCCCTTTTAAGTTGGAACGGAAATATCCTAACAGACTCCTGAGTCTCTTACAATTATGCGGTCTCTTTTTTCATCTTCTTGTTGTTGTTTAGTCGTTTAGTCGTGTCCGACTCTTCGTGACCCCATGGACCAGAGCATGCCAGGCACTCCTGTCTTCCACTGCCTCCCACAGTTTGGTCAAACATATGCTAGTAGCTTCGACAACACTGTCCAACCATCTCGTCCTCTGTCGTCCCCTTCTACTTGTGCCCTCCATCTTTCCCAACATCAGGGTCTTTTCCAGGTAGTCTTCTTTTCTCATGAGGTGGCCAAAGTATTGGAGCCTCAGCTTCACGATCTGTCCTTCCAGTGAGCACTCAGGGCTGATTTCCTTAAGAATGGATAGGTTTGATGTTTCCTGCTTGGCAGGGGGTTGGACTCGATGGCCCTTGTGGTCTCTTCCAACTCTATGATTCTATGATTCTATGATCTTCTTGCAGTCCATGGGACTCTCAAGAGTCTCTTCCAGCACCAGAATTCAAAAGCATCAATTCTTTGGTGATCAGCCTTCTTTATGGTCCAGCTCTCACTTCCATACATCACTAATAATCATAATAATAATAAATTTTATTTATATTCCGTCCTCCCCAGCTGAAGCCGGGCTCAGAGCGGCTAACATCAAATGTATAACACATTAACATAAAAGCAGACAATTAAAATACATCCTCAAATCAGATCAGGATCAGAATAAAATCCAATCAGATGGCAACCTGCAGATTAGGGTTGGGGACCTTAAATGCTCACCAGGCCCAACTGTTTGTGCTGAAATTATATGGGCCTGTGAGAAAAATTGGGAGGCCACTTTCATGCAAGTTCTTATGAAAGGGGAGAGGGAGTCAGACTGAACCCCAACCAAAGGCCTGGCAGAACAGCCCCCGCAGGGCCCTAGTCTCTTGTGACAGAGCGTTCCACCAGATTGGAACCACAGCCGAAAAAGCCCTGGCTCTAGTTGAGGCCAGCCTAACCTCTCTGTGGCCTGGGACCTTCAGGATGTTTTTATTTGAAGACCGTAAGTTTCTCTGTGGGACATACCAGGAGAGGTGGTCCGGTAGGTACGAGGGTCCTAGGCCGTATAGGGCTTTAAAGGTTAAAACCAGCACCTTAAACCTGATCCTATACTCCACTGGGAGCCAGTGCAGCTGGTATAGCACCGGGTGAATGTGATCTCTCAGCGAGGACCTCGTAAGGAGTCTCGCTGCAGCAATCTGCACCCACTGGAGTTTCTGGGTCAGTCTCAAGGGCAGCCCCACGTAGAGCGAGTTACAATAATCCAGTCTGGAGGTGACTGTCGCGTGGATCACAGTGGCTAGGTCAGGGCGAGAGAGGTAAGGAGCCAACTGCTTAGCTTGGCGGAGATGGAAAAATGCCGCCTTTGTTATAGCTGCAATCTGCACCTCCATGGAAAGGGAGGTGTCGAAGATTACACCCAAACTCTTAACGGACAGTGCTGGCACTAATTGCGCCGCCGCAAGAGATGGGAGTTGCCCCCCCCCATCCCATATCGTCCCATCCCAGCCAGAGGACCTCTGTCTTCGAAGGATTTAGCTTCAACCGGCTCCCACGTAACCATCCAGCCACAGCTTCTAAACATCTGATCAGTGTGTCTGGGGCCGAGTCAGGATGGCCATCCATCAACAGATAGAGTTGGGTGTCATCAGCATACTGATGGCACCCCAGCCCAAAACTCCGGACAAGTGCATAAAGGTGTTGAAAAGCATCGGGGAGAGTATTGCACCCTGAGGCACTCCACACACCAAGGAGTGGCACGACGACAGTCCCCCCCCCCAGCGCCACCCTCTGTCCCCGACTAGAGAGAAACGAGTGCAGCCATTGAAGGACTGTGCCCTGGATCCCCACATCGGCGAGGCGGTGGTCCAGGTGTTCGTGAGCGACCATGTCGAAGGCTGCTGCCAGGTATAAAAGAATCAGCAGCCCCAACCCGCCTCGATCCAGCTGTCTACGAAGATCATCTGTTAGGGCGACCAGAGCCGTCTTGGTCCCATGACCAGCGCGGAAGCCAGACTGGAATGGATCCAGGGCCGATGTTTCATCCAGAAACCCACCAAGCTGTTCAGCAACCGCTCTCTCAATCACCTTACCCAGGAACGGAAGATTCGAAACCGGGCGGTAATTGGATAGATCTAAAGGATCTAATGATGTTTTCTTTAAAAGCGGACGCACCACTGCCTCCTTCAGTTCCCCTGGGAATGTCCCGGTGCCAAGGGACAAATTTATGATATCCCCTAGGAGGGCCCGCACCTCATCTGGACACGCTCTAATCAGCCAAGACGGGCACGGGTCAAGAGGACAGGTGGTGGGTTTTCCAGCTCGGAGGAGTCTGTCCACATCAGCTGGGGATATCCAGTCAAAGTGGTCCAATACTGGACCCGAGGACAGTCAAGGGACCTCCAGTTCCTTTATTGTATCCAAATTGGCAGGGAGGTCATGGCGGAGCAACAGGACCTTCTCCGCAAAAAAGCTTGCAAATGCCTCACAGCTGTGTGTCAAATTATTATTTAAATTTGGCTGTCGCTCCAGGGACGTTAAAGACCTAATTATACTAAATAATTGCACCGGGCGAGAGCTAGCGGATGCAATGGAGGCCGAGAAGTAAGACTTCTTAGCAGCCTTTACTGCCATCTCGTAGGTTTTCATAAAAAACCCTATAAGATGTTCTTGAGGCTCTGTCACGGGCACCCCGCCATACTCGCTCTAGCCGTCTGAGGTCCCGCTTCATTTTCCAGAGCTCCTCGGTAAACCAGGAAGCCCGGTTTCTGCGGGGTCACAGAGGGTGCTTAGGTGTGATCTCATCGATGGCTGCCAGGAGCTGGGTATTCCAGCCCTCAACAAGCTCAGTCAATGAGTCGCCAGGGGGAGCAAGGTCCCGCAAGGCTTGGGAAAACCACTACTGGGAAAACCATAGCTTTAACTATACGGACCTTTGTTGGCAAGGTGACGTCTCTGCTTTTTAAGATGCTGTCTAGGTTTGTCATTGCTTTTCTCCCAAGAAGCAGGCGTCTTTTAATTTCGTGGCTGCTGTCACCATCTGCAGTGATCATGGAGCCCAAGAAAGTAAAATCTCTCACTGCCTCCATTTCTTTCCCTTCTATTTGCCAGGAGGTGATGGGACCAGTGGCCATGATCTTTGTTTTTTTTTATGTTGAGCTTCAAACCATATTTTGCGCTCTCCTCTTTCACCCTCAATAAAAGATTCTTTAATTCCTCCTCACTTTCTGCCATCAAGGTTGTGTCATCAGCATATCTGAGGTTGTTGATAGATATTCCGGCAATCTTAATTCCGATTTGGGATTCATCCAGCCCACCTTTTGCATGATGAATTCTGCATATAAGTTAAATAAGCAGGGAGACAATATACAGCCTTGTCGTACTCCTTTCCCAATTTTGAACCAATCAGTTGTTCCATATCCAGTTCTAACTGTAGCTTCTTGTCCCACATAGAGATTTCTCAGGAGACAGATGAGGTGATCAGGCACCCCCTTTTCTTTAAGAACTTACATGCATATACACATATTGACTTCCTTCCTTTGTTCTAAGACCTCAAAAATGTGACTCTTTCTAAATTGTGGTGTCTAATGTAGATGACCTCTATTTTACATCATTTTTCTTTTTCTTTAACCCTGCAAAGCATCATTCATTACATACCGATATGCTTCCAGAACAGTGTTTTTTCATATACTCTTTAGCGCATTCCCATTATTTTCATAATTTCTGCTCCGATTGTCCTCTTATGAATGCCGTGAGTCTTGCCAGATTTATATATTCACAAAATTTAATTTGCCCTTCTTTTATTGATGGAATTTTTTCCCCTTTCCGATTTTTTCCTACAAGCATCCTGGCAGCTGTCGTTGCAGAAAGGAAGACTTTCCTTTGATTGTCAGGTATATCGTTTGTGATTATACCTAAAGACTCTCCTCCTGCAAGAGAGGGGAGTGGTTGTGGTCGGGAGCCGGACTCCGCCTCAAGCAGGGGGCATTAGCCCCCTGCCTCCCACTCACCTGGCTGGGGCCCACGCCCACGGGCAGGCACCCAACAAGGTGCCTGTGAGGGGGCGTGTTTAGCAGCCTAAATTGCTGCGGCACCAGCCTTCCGGCCTCACTTTTCATCGTCCCGTCACGAGTCATCAGCTAGGAGTCATCACAGGGAAGAGCCCCAAGGTTTGGAGTCGGGGGGTCTGTGTGTGTGGAGGCTGCCTGGTTCCTGGCTTGCCTTTTTAACTTTAGGAGGCTTGCGTGCGCTCATTGCTTTACTGCTTTTAAAAATCCAGGCATCCAGGTTTGCCTTGCTATCTCCTCTTTTCCGTGTAGAAACCTACATTTAACCTTCTATTTCCCCCTACTCCTGGTGCTTGATTTGTTTGTGCAGACTAAGTGCGAATTACCTTTCTTAAGCTGCAGCTTGTTCCCTTGCCCAGCACGTGGTTTCTCCGCCCCCAGCAAGGTCTGAGTGTGAGTGTGGCTCCGTCTTTCTTTCTCCCTTGTCTCCTCGCTTTCCTCCTCGCAGGGTGGCGGTTTTGTTGCCTATAGACCTGGCATTGCACAGCACCGTCCGTACTATCAAGTGAACAGCTATGAAGAAATTAGAATAAAAAATGGTGGAAACTTAAACAAAGGTGGCATTTCTAAATTTTTGATGAGGTGTAACGAGACTTAGTCACTCCAAAATCAGACTGGTAAAGGCAGAAAAAGGTGCACAACAGCAAGTGACGATAGAAGAATTGAGAGACTGTGTCCACGTGACAGAAGAAAATCATCTGGTGGTATACAAGATGACATGGCGCAACGTAATGTGAAGTTGACTGCTAGCACTGTTCAGCGCAGATTGCAGGAATATGGTCTAAATGCTAGAATTCCAAGGAAGAATAATAATAATTGTCAGGGAACTGTTGGCTGAGAAGGGGGAAAAGCTTGGAATGTACAGAGATCGGACTTCCTGTTGATCGCGGAGCGGGCGCAAGCGGGATTCAGCTCCTCGGAGAGAATCCAGCTTTCTGGAGGAAAAGGGGGGTGATGTAAGGGCACCACAGCCCCCCCCCCAAATACCCTTGGAGGAAGATCCAGGGGACAGGCTCCCAGCTAAGCCATTTTGCGGTCTCTCCGCCATCAGGTAGCTCCTTTTAGGAGCGAAGAGAACAGCGAGATAGAGACGCCGGCGTGGGACGCCATTCTCTGACTCCGGAAAGCTCAGCCTCAAGCTTGCACGTCTTAGCGATTGATTCTCAAACAGTAAGAAACCCGAATTCAATTGGCAACACTTAACGGGATTATGGAGATTTGGAACAATTCAGAAGCAGCGGGGTACTAAAAAAATGAGACCATTACAAACCATTGACACAGACTTTGAGGAAAAATGAAATTGAATTCAAATGGAAATTCCCGGAAGGGATTTCCTTTTTTTACAAAGGAAAGAAGTTTAAATTTACAAATTTAAATTTACAGAAATTTCTTTTTTAAAATAAATATTTATTAAGAATTTTCCATTTTAAAAAGCCAAAAAAACAAAACAAAACAAATAAAATAAAAACATATACAGTTTACAATCCTTATTTTCTATAACATATTTCCCTGACTTCCCCGCACGGTATCTGAAGAAGTGTGCATGCACACGAAAGCTCATACCAAAAACTAACTTAGTTGGTCTTTAAGGTGCTACTGGAAGGAATTTTTTTTATCTTAATCAAATTTGTAATCCTTAGGTCTTCAGATCTCCACATATAGAGATCTCTCCATTCTTCAGTCTCCAATTTGGACCAGATTTCCATCATCCAATTCTTGTTTTCCTTTGTAACCATCATGTCAGGACTCTGGCTCTCCTTTGTCATCTGCAACACCACATCACCTCCTTCCCTTTCCTCAAAAACAACATGTGTCTCTTTCTCCACACTCTCAAAGTTCTCAACTTTCTCCTCTTGTCCAGCTGCATGAACTTCCCGGATCAAATCCTTATCAAATTCAATGCACTTGTTTACTGTTAAGTCCAGGGTTGCAACGTTAGTAGCCAAAACATCAATTTGGCCTTGTAACTTTCCCAAGAGAAAGAAAATTCTGTCCAATTTAGCTTGAGTTTTCCCTCCTTCAGCCATTCTTGTAATGTCCCAAAACCCCCTTGTCAGGGAACTGCCATCAGAGGCACAGGAGAAGGAGAGGGTCTCTGATTCTGCAGGGGAAGGTCCAAGCACTAGAGGGAGACTCAGCCGGGAGGAAGGGGAAGAGAATGAGTGTAACACCAGGGATCCAGGAGAGCAACGGGACAGGGAGGTGCAGGGGCTCCAGGACTCTTCGTTGGAGGTTACCGAGGAGAGCCCAAGCACCCCGCTGCCCACGCCCACCCTGCGCAGGAGACTCCCGCGCAGTGAGAGGCGGAAACGATTGGGCGTCAAACAACTCTTATGTTGGCAACGCTTTAAGAAACGCCCACAGACAGATTCTACAAGTGACTAAGGGCAGCCACGCTAATATGGGCTGCGTAGTCCGGTGGGTTTAACCAGGCAATCCGATGCTCAAACGGAGCAGGATTACGCACGAGTAACTCCCAACCACTACAGCAATCTGTCTGTCCCTGAAAGTTGCTTGTGCGCAACAAGGAGAAGGGGGCATCATGAGTCAGACCGGAGGAGCAAGAGCCACGGGAGGGGCGGCTGGAGGCCAATCGCTGGAGGAGAGAAACCGTGATTTGGAAGAGCACATAGCCATCCTGACGGCGAGGCTGGACGAACGACGGTCGCTGGATGCTCAGGGGAAACCCACCCCCATAGCAAGGAAGGTACCGGGACTGGTGCACAAGTTTGGGGGAAAGCCTCAAGAGTATGGGGCGTTTAGAACAGAAATAGAATATGCCTTGAAGCTGCAGAAAAATGATTTTGAAAATGACGCAGCCAAAGTTGCTTATATTGTGGGGCACTTGCAGGACGGGGCGAGAGAGTGGATTCGACCGCTTATGGCGACGCAGAATGACGCCATGGAGGACCTATCGAAATTCTTTCAGGCGATGGACGCTATGTTCAGTAGCGATGTGCAGCAGAGTGTGACCAAACGGGAACTGCTAAGCTGTAAGCAGGGAGAAGGGTCAGTTAGAGACTATTGGTCACGTTTTGCCATGATTGTTCATCGTTTGGGGTGGCAGCTGGACTCGGAACCCATACAAATGCTATTTGAGGAGGGGTTGTCACCAACGGTCAAAGATGAGCTTTCGAGCGCACCCCGCCCACAGTCTATGGACCAGCTGACCAAGGCAGCCCTTGCGATTGGAGTAAGACAGGAAGCGCGGGCTCAAGAGAGGCGGGAAGGGAGAGAGCAGCGTTGTCATGACTACCGCATTCCTAGAATTCCTAGGCAGCCTTCCCCGCCGGCGGAGCCAATGGAAATAGGCGGTGCGCGCGCCCAGGAACTTTCAAACGCCAGCGAGAGTCGCAAAAAGGAGGGAAAGGATGTAAAAACAACCAAGAAATGTTTCCTTTGCCAAAGACCAGGACATTTTGCCAGAGTCTGCCCACAAAGAAAGGCCTGGCAAGGGATGGTGGGGGCCGTGGGGGGGCGAGGAGGAGGAACCCCAGACTCCGGAGCAGGGAAACGGAAACGCTTGGCTGCCAATCAGCGGGCACAGCAGCCGAGCCAACAACCAATGAGTGTGCCCAAACCAGATTCTCCAAGAGCAGCAATTGCCATTGAGGTGGTGCTTGAACTCCCAAATGGGCACCCAGTGAAGGTGCAAGGTATGCTGGACTCAGGAAGCTCATGCAATTTCTTTAGCAGGGACTTTGCCTTAGCGCATCAGCTTCACCTGCTACCACTGGATGCACCTCTGCAAGTCACCACCATTGATGGGAGGGAACTGGTTGGGGGAGAAGTTACCCACCAGACCCCACCGATGAGAATGAGAGTGTCTAGGCACTCAGAGACTATCGCCTTCCACGTGGCCACATTAGCAGGTCCCCCAATAATATTAGGGATGAGCTGGTTAGCACAACATGATCCAGTGGTGGCGTGGCATCAGAGGACTGTCAGTTTTGGGTCTGACTACTGCTTGCAGCACTGCCTAGGAGGGGAAACGCCAAGGATGAGCGTAGCCAGAGTGGCAAGCACTGTAGTGGAGGGGAAAGGGAAGGTGCCACCGCAATATTATGATCTGAAGGAGGTTTTTAGTGAAAAGGAGGCAGATAGACTGCCACCCCACAGGCCGTTCGATTGCCAGATCAATTTGCTCCCTGGGGCGCAGTTGCTGGTGGGTAAGCTGTATGCCATGTCAGACAGAGAGATGAAGGAGTTACGGGACTTTATCGACAAGAACCTAAAGAGAGGGTTTATAAGGGAGTCAAAGGCAGTGGGGGGCAGTCCAGTATTTTTTGTGGACAAAAAGGACACTGATAAACCGAGGCTGGTCGTGGACTTTCGGGGGGTAAATTTGGTGTCAGAACCTGTGACTTTCCCGATGCCCAGAATTGATGACATTCTGATGAGAGTGAGGAAGGGAAAGATTTTCACCAAGCTAGATCTGAGGGGGGCTTACAACTTAATCCGGATGAGAGAGGGGGATGAATGGAAGACCACCATGTTCACACCCCTGGGGGCTTTTGAATATCTCGTTATGCCTTTCGGATTACAGTCAGGCTCCGCCTGTTTTCAAGCGTTCATGCACCATGTGTTGAGGTCTCTGCTTTACAAGAACTGTGTAGCATTCCTGGACGACGTCTTGATTTATTCAGAAAATGAGGAGCAACATGTGAGAGATGTCAGGGAAGTGCTACAACGTTTGCAGAAACACCAGCTGTGGGTCAAGCTAGAGAAATGTCAGTTTCATGCCCGAGAGGTGGAGTTCCTGGGGTACAAGTTATCTGACAAAGGCTTAGCGATGGACCCAAGCAAGGTGCAAGCAGTATTGGAGTGGAAGACCCCAAAGACACGAAAGGATGTGCAGAGGTTCCTAGGTTTTGGCAATTTCTACCGGAAGTTCATCAAGAACTTCGCACACTTGACGGCCCCAATCACGGACTGTCTCAGTAGTAAAAGGAAGTTTGTGTGGACGGCGGAAGCCCAGCAATCCTTTGAAAAATTGAAGAAGGCATTCGCGTCGGAGGAACAATTACTACATGTGGATTTGGAGAAACCAATGAGGGTAGAGACGGACGCGTCAGACCGCGCCATCGGGGTGGTTCTGTTGCAGCCAGGACTGAACCAGCAAGAATGGAAACCGTGCGCCTTTTTCTCGAGGAAGCTGAGCAAGTCGGAACAAAACTACACCGTGTACGACCGAGAACTGCTAGCAATTTACGCCGCCTTTCGTCGGTGGCACCATCTGCTGATAGGGGCGCAGCATAAGATCCAGGTCTGTACAGATCACAAGAACTTGGAATATTGGCGGACAGCACGGGTGCTCAACCAGAGACAGATTCGCTGGGCGCAGGAGTTTTCCAAGTTCTCCTTCGAAATCCAGTATGTGCCCGGCGAGCAAAATGTGAGAGCAGACGCTCTCTCGCGGAAACCAGAGTACTTCGAAGGAGAGGGGCCGCCGGAGACCCGTCACATCATACCTGAGGACCGATGGGTGTGTGGGGGTACTCTAGTGGGCACGAGAGAGCTGGCAGGACTTACTAGGGACGATGAATTCGCCCAGACCAAAATCAGGGAACTCCAAGAGGGGAGGGGAGCACCAGAGGGGTTTGAAGAGAAGGAAGGGGTGTTGTACTACAAGGGGCGATGTACGTACTGGGGGAGGCTCTACGAAGAAGGGTACTCAAACAACTACATGACAACCCCACAGCGGGGCATTTCGGGCAACACAAAACCATGATGCTGGTGACCCGACAATTTTGGTGGCCACGGGTGAGGGAGGATGCACGGGAATATGTAAGAGGGTGTGACCGCTGCCAGAGGGCCAAGGGGGAACGCACGATGCCAGCAGGTTTGCTGGAACCCTTACCCACGCCAAACAAACCCTGGGAGGTGGTGTCAATTGATTTCATGACGGATTTGCCCAAATCGAGGGGGAAAACAGCAGTGATGGTAGTAGTCGACTTGCTAACCAAAATGTGCCACTTTATCGCCTGCTCCCATGCGGTGACGGTGGAAGAAACGGCACAGTTGTTTGTAGAACACATTTTCAGGCTGCATGGCGCCCCCTTGAGGGTTTTGTCTGACCGCGGAAAACAATTTACTTCCCGGTTCTGGAGGAAGCTCATGAGCCTACTGCAAGTCGAAGTCAGCTTCTCGACAGCGAGACACCCAGAAACCAATGGGCAGGCGGAAAGGGCAAACAGTGTACTCCAGCAATACTTACGCTGCTACGTTAGCGAAAGGCAGAATGATTGGGTAGAGAAACTGGCGCTAGCAGAATTTGCGTACAATAATGCTGAACATGTGTCCACCGGTATGAGCCCCTTCTTGGCCAATTATGGGTGTCATCCCAGGGCGTTCCCGGGCAATGAGGAACAGAGCTGGAGTGTGCCTGCCGCTGAACAGTTTGTGGAAGAAATGGAAGCGTTACATCAACAGCTCAAGATGAACCTAGAAAGGGCAAAGGCCAGTTACAAGAAGCAAGCAGATAAACACAGGAGGGAAGGGGAAACCATTAGGGTGGGGGATCGTGTGTGGTTGTCCACTCAAGGGTTACCCTTTAAGGGAGGGTGCAAGAAGTTGCAGCCCAGAAGACTGGGTCCGTTTGAAGTTATACAACAGATAAACCCAGTGGCGTTCAAGCTCAGGTTGCCCAACAACATGAAAATACATCCCGTATTCCACAGGTCCTTGCTCTCACCACACAGAGAGGGGCGGGAATTCGAGGGGCGGGAGGTAGAAGTCTTGCCACAGCCACAGGTAGAAGAGAGGGAACACCAGAGCTTGGCCGCAGAGATAGTGGATTCAAGGTGGCGAGGGCGGCAGGTGGAGTACTTGGTGGCGTGGGAAGGAGAGCCCTGGTCGGAAAACACGTGGGTGCCAGCAGAGGCAGTTGACGACGAGCATATGGTGGAAGTGTTCCACCGACGGTTCCCAGAGAAACCCAAGCCCTTAGGGCGATTCTGGGAAGAACAGTTCGGCGCCACAGAGGAGGAAGAGAGTTTCGAAGGATTTTCAGAATCCGAAGAAGAATCGGATTGGGAGAGTCATTCCTTGGGTGGGAACCTTAGCAGGTGGGAAGAGGTGTTCACATCCACGGATGAGGAGGACAGCTCCTTCAGGGGTTTCCTCGGCTCACCGACCAGAGAAGAGGCTGCAATAGAGCTCCCTGGTCGGAGGGGTAGTTAAGGGGGCCCTGGGAGGGAGGTGGATGTCAGGGAACTGCCATCAGAGGCACAGGAGAAGGAGAGGGTCTCTGATTCTGCAGGAGAAGGTCCAAGCACTAGAGGGAGACTCAGCCGGGAGGAAGGGGAAGAGAATGAGTGTAACACCAGGGATCCAGGAGAGCAACGGGACAGGGAGGTGCAGGGGCTCCAGGACTCTTCGTTGGAGGTTAGCGAGGAGAGCCCAAGCACCCCGCTGCCCACGCCCACCCTGCGCAGGAGACTCCCGTGCAGTGAGAGGCGGAAACGATTGGGCGTCAAACAACTCTTATGTTGGCAACGCTTTAAGAAACGCCCACAGACAGATTCTACAAGTGACTAAGGGCAGCCACGCTAATATGGGCTGCGTAGTCCGGAGGGTTTAACCAGGCAATCCGATGCTCAAACGGAGCAGGATTACGCACGAGTAACTCCCAACCACTACACCCCTCTAGAGGGATTTTGGTTACTTAGTATTCCTTCCAGTTCAAATCCAAAAATCAAGTTAGTTTGTATCGGTTCTTCCTTATTTTCAACAAAGTATAACCAAATTGTAACAAATATAACCAGCAGAGACAATAGAAAACAAAGTTCGCTTTTTCCGTCTTGACAGCTAGTTTGACAGCTGTCAAGCTCTTTGATATCTCTCCAACAGGCTTTCTCGCGGATCACTCCTGGGTCCGGGGGAGGTGACACTTCAGCTCCAAAAATTAGCTCTTATCCTCCAGTAAAAATTACTTAAACTGCCAAATCGTGAAATTAATATATTTTGCCCAATAAGAAGGAAAAAATCCTCTCAACCTTAGTTAGTTAGTCCTTGCTTTAGATTATTTATAGGACGGGGAGACGGACTTCCTGTTTACGCCTTCCCCGATCGTGCCTAATTAAAAAAAAAAAAATTCCTTTAGAAATCCAATTTCCGTACTACTCACGGGTTGCTGCTTTAAAATCCAATTGTTCACAAGAAGAAGTCAGTGCTCTCCGACCATGGCATGCGGCTTCACTCCGTAGGAGAAGCAGTCGACTCACAGCACCACGCCGCTCACCCCGTCTCCCGTTCCAAAGCCTTTAAAAAGGCTCCTTCACGGGTCGGGGGGGCGCAAATGGTGCCCGCCGAGTCACCAGGTTCACAGGCTTCACCGCCTGTGATTTTTAAGGGTCCCTGCGTCGCCGCGGCGGCAAGACCCAAATCCTGCGGAGCCGATTCCCTCCAGAGCTCGGAGGGAATCCGCCATTAGCCGATGGCGCTAACCCGGAAGTCCCAAAACACAGAAATTTCTGAGAAGATACAAGGAACTGGGAAGGGGAGAAGAAAAGGCTGGAGCAGGAGCAGGGGGTCCGATAGGATCGGAAGAAGAGGAGAAAGATCGTAAGGAGGAAAAGGGAGAAAAGGAGGAAGAAGAGGAAGAAGAAGAAGAAGAAGAGGAAGAAGAAGAGGAAGAGGAAGAGGAGCAGGATTAAGACTAAAACTTTGGTTTATAAAAAAGAGTACAAAATGGCGCTGAAATTATGGTCTTGGAATATTAATGGGATGAATGATTAAAAAACGCAATAAAATTGAACATTACTTGAAGAGAAAGAATTTGGATATTATTTGTTTACAAGGGACTCATGTGGCGAGAAGACATAGAAAAGTATTGATTAACAAAAAAATAGGAAACTAATTTATTTCATCGGACAGAAGCAGGAAGAGAGGAGTGGTTTTGTATATAAAAAATAAATTTGAAGCTCCACAGATTTTTAAAGATGAGGAAGGGAGGATAATTGCAGTTCAAATCAAATGGCAAGGCAAAAAAATGATAATAGCCGGGGTATATGCACCGAATGGAAACAAAACTGACTTTTACAAAGATTTGGAGGAAAAGTTATTTGAATTTATGGATCAGAAGATTATAATAATGGGTGATATGAACGGAGTGGTGTCAACGGAAATGGATTGGTTGAGAGCAATTGGTAAAGTTAGGGATGGAAAATTACCTAAGACCTTTTTTTCTATGATAGAGAACTGTAATTTGATAGACATTTGGAGATTAAGACACCCATTAGATAAACAATTTACTTATTTATCAGAACCAAAACAATCAATGTCAAGAATCAATCAAGTTTCGATTTCCAGTGAATTAACACCAAGAGTTTCAAAAATAGAAATACAACCAAAGATACTTTCGGATCATAATGCAATAAAGTGTGTAATAAAAGGAACGGAAGAAAAATCCTTTCGATGGAGAATAAATGAGAGTTTATTTGATGATCAGAAAATAATAGAAAATATTTTGTGAACAACTGTAATAAGGGTACAAAAATGAGTACAGTATGGGATGCCAGCAAAGCAGTAATGCGAGGCTTTTTTATACAGCAGAATACTATAAAAAAATAGATTTAGAGAAAAAGGGAGAAAGGAAATTCTAAAACAAATAATGGAAAATGAGAAGAATTTAATTAAAAGACCAAATCATTTGAAAATAAAACAGAATATTAAGATATTACAAACTCAATTTTCAATGATAATAAATAAGGAAGTAGAATGGAACATTAAAAGAATGAAACAAAAGAACTTTGAATATGCAAATAAATCTGGAAAGTGGCTGGCATGGCAGATTAGAAAAAAGAAAGGAACAGAATACAATCAATAAGAAGGAAAGGAAATAGAAAAGAAATTAGAAAAGGATTTGTGGACTTATATAGACACTTATATAAAAAAACTGGGAAAAGTGACGTTAAAAAAATAGAAGTTTTCCTGAGACAGAAGGAGGTGCAGAAAATCCCGACTGACAAAAAAGACGGACTGAACAACCCAATTGATGTAGAATAAATTAAAGATGCTATAAAGGAATTAAAAAGCGGAAAGACACCGGGACCGGATGGATTTACTGCAAGATATTACAAAGAAATGAAACACACCCTACTTGTGCCAATGAAAGAAGTTATGAATAATATATTAAAGAAGGGAGAATTACCAGAAACATGGAAATAAGCTTATATTACACTCATTCCGAAGCAAGATTCGGATTTAACACAAGTAAAGAATTATCGGCCGATTTCTTTGTTAAATAATGATTATAAGTTATTTGCAAGTATATTAGCAAACAGGATGAAAAAAATATTGAAAGAAATTATACCTAAAGACCAGGCAGGTTTTCTTCCTGGTAGATAGATGAAAGATAATATAAGAAATATAGTTAATATAATTGAATATCTGACAGCCAGGAATGAAAAACAAGCAATGTTAATTTTTGTGGATGCCGAAAAGGCTTTTGATAATATATCTTGGGAATTTATGTTAAAAAAATTAGAATTTATGGAAATGGGTCAATTCTTCCTAAATGGAGTAAAAGGGATATATAATGAACAGAGAGCAAAACTGACTGTAAATAATATAGTAACAGATAATATTGTAATTACTAAAGGCACAAGACAAGGGTGTCCCCTTTCAGCACTATTATTCATATTGGTACTGGAAGTCTTTTTAAGATCAATAAGGAGAAATGAGTTAATAAAGGGTGTTACAGTCTGTCGAAATGAGTACAAGGTAAAAGCCTTTGCTGATGACTTGGTATTAACAATTGAAGAACCATCTACAAGTATGAAAGAGGTATTAGAGGAAATAGTACAGTTCGGGCAAAATATGAAACAGGACCTGGTTGAAATAGTGCAACAACAAATATGTATAGAAGAGGTTAAGAAAGTTAAATATTTAGGAATTTGGTTAACCACCCAAAATATTGATCTATTTCAAAATAATTACACACCAATGTGGAACAGTGTCAAAAGAGATCTAGAGGTATGGGGAAGGTTGAAGTTATCATTTTGGGGTAGGATTTCAGCGATAAAGATGAACGTGCTACCAAGGATGTTATTTTTGTTCCAGACAATTCCAATAATCAAAGGGGCAGCAATATTTAAAGAGTGGCAAAAGATAATTTCAAGATATATCTGGCAGGGTAAGAAGCCGAGAATACAATTTAAATTATTAACAGATGCTAAAGAAAGAGGAGGCTTCGCCCTGCCAGACTTGAAATTGTATTATGAAGCATTGTGTCTCTGTTGGTTAAAGGAATGGATGAAATTAGAAAATACTGAACTGCTGGACCTGGAAGGTTATGATAATAGATTTGGTTGGCATGCATATTTATGGTATGATAAGAAAAAAGTCCATAAAGGATTTGGAAACCACATATTTTGAACATCTCTCATAGAAGTTTGGAATAGGTATAAAAACCTATTGGAACAAAAAATTCCACATTGGTTATCTCCATTAGAAGCGATGAGTGTAAAAAAGGTCAATATGAGTGGGAAATGGATAACATATGGGAAATTAATAATTAGAGAAGGAGGAAAATGGAAATTGAAACCATATGAAGAACTGAAAGAGTATGTTAATGATTGGTTACATTATTATCAGGTCAATGAAATGTTTAAACAAGACTTTAAAGAAAAAGGTTTTTTTTTGAAAAAGAATCGAAGTTTCAACAAGAAATATTGAAAAATGATTTAAAAATTTTGTCCAAAATGTATAAATTGCTGCTTGAATGGCACTTGAAAGAAGAGGAGGTTAAGTTGGTTATGATTCATTGGGTCAAAGATTTTGGGTATAACATACAGTTGAGTGATTGGATTAAATTATGGAAGGAAGGCTTAAAATTTACTGCATGTAATGCACTAAAAGAAAATGTGATGAAAATGATGTATAGATGGTATATTACACCAGTGAAGTTAGCAAAAATGTATAAAGTCAGCAATAAATGTTGGAAATGTAAGGAAAAAGAGGGAACATTTTATCACATGTGGTGGGAATGTAAAAAGGTGAAATGCTTCTGGGAGATGATATATAATGAGTTGAAAAAAATGTTGAAATATACATTTATAAAGAAACCAGAAGCATTTCTCTTGGGTATTGTTGGAAACGATATAAATAGAAAGGAATGTAAGCTTTTTCTATATGCAGTAACAGCAGCAAGAATACTATTGGCCCAAAAATGGAAGCAAGAAGAATTACCAACGATGGGAGAATGGAGGATGAAATTAATGGACTATGCAGAACTTGACAAACTAATGGGAAGGATCCGAAACCGGCTGGACCAGAAGTTTACCGAGGACTGGAGTAAATTTATGGATTATTTGAAAAGTATTTGTGACGACCAGACAACGTTTGTAGGTTTGCAAGAAGTTCTGTGAGGAATAATATTAGAAATATTGCAAAAATGGAGAAGGAGGCGTGCTATGTTAAGAATGTAAAGGCAATATTAAGTTAGGAAATGTGTAAGAAGTGATTAAGACGGAGGATTATCAGAGGTGCTGATGGAAGTCCAATAAGAATGTATTTGTGATAAATTGTGTGGTATGTTTTATAATTTTGTATGTTAAAAACCAATAAAAATATTTTTTTAAAAAAGGAATGTACAGAGATCAGCCTCCGATAATGAGCAGCTGCACTTTGTCAGAGAGGGAGGATGAGAAGGGGCTGTCAGGAAACAATGAATCTGGGAGAAAGGAACAACTTCCGGGGCTTTGCTCTTTACGTAAAGGAGGAAGGAATAGGGGAGGTTTCAGGAAGTTGTTATGCTGGAGAGGTAAAAGGGAGGGGCCAGTCTCGGCAACTGACACCGAATGAGGAGGACATGCTTTTAAGAGCTCCGGATTGTACATAGTATCATGGACTTAATAAATCTTGTAAAGCTGGCAGGAGTCCCGGGCTGTTATCTCTTCTAGCACCTACCAATCATCCTGACAATAATTTATTATCTCTACCCCGCCCATCTGGCTGGGTTTCCCCAGCCACTCTGGGACATAGCTGTCAACTTACAGATTTGAAAATAAGGGACCAGCAGCCTTGAAAATAAGGGACCAGCAGCCAAAATAAGGGACCTGCAGCCTCACCTGTTCCAGGCACTCCAGTCTTCCTGTCCTCCTGCAGTCTGGTCAAATTCATGCTGGGTAGCTTCAAGAACACTGTCCAACCAACTTTGTAACCAAAGGTTTAACTGAATAGAATCCGAATCACATGCACCACAAGGCCTATGCAGCCTCAACTTAAGATGGCTCCCCGGCCTGGCTTTGCACTGCAAAGCTTGCAACAGCACGTGCAACAAAATGGTGTCCAGCATTCAAAAACCCCCTCAGCTTGCATTAACTAGCCAGACACAAGGCATGGAAGCTCCACCCACCAGTCGTTCTTAGACTTCTTATTGGGTGAGCAACACAGCCAAGCAACACAGTTGGAGCCTCCCTCCTCCCTGGCCGGCAGGGAGGGAGGGAGAGGAGTTGCTTCCTTTGAAATTTAAGGGACATCATTTAAGGGACATTTAAGGGACATCCATCAATAAGGGAAAGCAGCGGGACATGGCGCTGGAATAAGGGACTGTCCCATCAAATAAGGGACACTTGACAGCTATGCTCTGGGAGGCTTCCAACAAAAGATTAAAAATACATTAAAACATCAGTCATTAAAAACTTCCCTAAACAGGGCTGCCTTCAGATGTCTTCTAAAACTCCGATAGTGGTTTATGTCTTTGACTTCTGATGGGAGGGTGTTCCACAGGGCGGATGCCACTACCGAGAAGGCCCTCTGCCTGGTTCCCTGTAACTTCGCTTCTCACAGTGAGGGAATGATGGGGGTGGAGACGCTCCTTCAGGTATCCTGGACCAAGGCCGTTTAGGGCTTTATAGGTCAGCACCAACACTCTGAATTGTGCTTGGAAACGTACTGGGAGCCAATGTAGGTCTTTCACGACTGGTGTTATGCGGTCTCGGCAGCGACTCCCTGTCACCATTGTTTTTAAAAAAGGCATTGTTATCTCTCAAACAACGGTTAAAACCCATGGCTAAAACTCATGTTAACTGGATAGCGGAACAATTTGTTGTTTAGTCGTTTAGTCCAGCCCAGCCTTTCACATGATGAATTCTGCATATAAGTTAAATAAGCAGGGAGACAATATACAGCCTTGCCGTACTCCTTTCCCAATTTTGAACCAATCAGTTGTTCCATATCCAGTTCTAACTGTAGCTTCTTGTCCCACATAGAGATTTCTCAGGAGACAGATGAGGTGATCAGGCACTCCCATTTCTTTAAGAACTTGCCATAGTTTGCTGTGGTCGACACAGTCAAAGGCTTTTGCATTGTCAATGAAGCAGAAGTAGATGTCTTTCTGGAACTCTCTAGCTTTCTCCATAATCCAGCGCATGTTTGCAATTTGGTCTCTGGTTCCTCTGCCTCTTCTAAATCCAGCTTGCAATTCTGGGAGTTCTCGGTCCACATACTGCTTGAGCCTTCCTTGTAGAATTTTAAGCATAACCTTGCTAGCGTGTGAAATGAGTGCAATTGTGCGGTAGTTGGAGCATTCTTTGGCACTGCCTTTCTTTGGGATTGGGATGTAGACTGATCTTCTCCAATCCTCTGGCCACTGCTGAGTTTTCCAAACTTGCTGGCATATTGAGTGTAGCACCTTGACAGCATCATCTTTTAAAATTTTAAATAGTTCAGCTGGAATACCATCACTTCCACTGGCCTTGTTATTTGCAGTGCTTTCTAAGACCCATTTGACTTCACTCTCCAGGATGTCTGGCTCAAGGTCAGCAACCACACTACCTGGGGTGTACGAGACATCCATATCTTTCTGGTATAGTTCCTCTGTGTATTCTTGCCACCTCTTCTTGATGTCTTCTGCTTCTGTTAGGTCCTTACCACTATTGTCCTTTATTATGGTAATCTTTCTACGAAATGTTCCTTTCATATTTCCGATTTTCTTGAACAGATCTCTGGTTCTTCCCATTCTGTTGTTTTCCTCTATTTCTTTGCATTGCGGAACAATGGGACAGTGCTATTTGGAGTGATGAAACCCAAATCTCTTTGCTTAGTAGTGATGGCATGAAATATGTGAGAAGAATCAGAGGAGATTTACATCCTACTTGCATTACACCTACCATGATCTGGGGTTGTGTGACAGCAAAAGGTGTGAGCAGAATTTGCATCATTAATGGGAATGTAAATGCCCCAAAATACATAGCCTAGAGACCTTAACCCAGGGCTCAGCAAACTTTTTCAGCAGGTGGCCGGTCCACTGTCCCTCAGACCTTGTGGGGGGCTGGACTATATTTTGAAAAAAAGGAATTAATACATTCCTATGCCCCACAAATAACCCAGAGATGCATTTAAAATAAAAGCACACATTCTACTCATGTAAAAACATGCTGATTCCCGGACCACCCGCGGGCCAGATTTAGAAGGTGATTGGGCCGGATCTGGCCCCCGGGCCTTAGTTTGCCTACCCATGCCTTAACCCAATCCAAAATCTATGGAGCCGACTAAAGAACCTTGTTAGTCAGAAGCAACTCAGCAATAAAACCCAATTAATAGAGGCAATAATTCAATCTGGGTTTCACATTATTACAACTGCAGAACTAAAGAAACTTGGTTCACTCCATGGGAAGGCGTTGTAAGACCGTAATTAAAGCTAAAGGTTACCCAACTAAGTATTAACTGACATGGTGAGAATTTTTGTATATCTCATTTTTTCTGTGTGTTTCATGTTTCTTCTTGATGACTGCTGTTGTAATAAATAATCCTTCATAAAATTTATTGCATTACATTCTTCATTAAATTATCTTTCCATTGATATATAATTTTATGGTATTACTCCAAAAACTAGTGGTGTTATGAGCCATCAAACCTCGGAGATACACTTTTTCCAAAAGGTTTCCACAATTTTGGCCACTAGTGTATACAGAGTGCCTCCTACATTCCTCACAGAAAGTAAACTTTTCATTCAAGAGCCAGTGTGGTGTAGTGGTTAAGAGCGGTAGTCTCGTAATCTGGGGAACCGGGTTCGCTTCCCTGCTCCTCCACATGCAGCTGCTGGGTGACCTTGGGCCAGTCACACTTCTCTGAAGTCTCCCAGCCCCACTCACCTCACAGAGTGTTTGTTGTGGGGGAGGAAGGGAGAGGAGATTGTTAGCCGCTTTGAGACTCCTGAAGGGGAGTGAAAGGCGGGATATCAAATCCAAACTCCTCTTCTTCTTCTTCTTCTTCTTCTTCTTCTTCTTCTTCTTCTTCTTGGTCAGACCACACCTGGAGTACTGTGTCCAGTTCTGGGCACCACAATTCAAGAAGGACACTGACAAACTGGAACGTGTCCAGAGGAGGGCAACCAAAATGGTCAAAGGCCTGGAAACGATGCCTTATGAGGAACGGCTAAGGGAGCTGGGCATGTTTAGCCTGGAGAAGAGGAGGTTAAGGGGTGATATGATAGCCATGTTCAAATATATAAAAGGATGTCACATAGAGGAGGGAGAAAGGTTGTTTTCTGCTGCTCCGGAGAAGTGGACACGGAGCAATGGATCCAAACTACAAGAAAGAAGATTCCACCTAAACATTAGGAAGAACTTCCTGACAGTAAGAGCTGTTCGACAGTGGAATTTGCTGCCAAGGAGTGTGGTGGAGTCTCCTACTTTGGAGGTCTTTAAGCAGAGGCTTGACAACCATATGTCAGGAGTGCTCTGATGGTGTTTCCTGCTTGGCAGGGGGTTGGACTCGATGGCCCTTGTGGTCTCTTCCAACTCTATGATTCTATGATTCTATGATTCTATGATTCTTCTTCTTCTTCTACTATGAATTTCACATTGGGCAGCATGGGCACCACAGAGTGCAGACATCATATGGGGACAGATAAAGGGAGAGCAGCATTAAAGAAAAGAAGACCAGATTCTGTAAGTGAGAGCAAGTAACATAACGGGGAGACTTGTTTGGAACAAACAGTGACTGATTCCCTACACCGGCAAGCAAGCACCATCTTGTAGCAAAGTGATTGGAAGACCCAGCCCCAGAAATCTTTTTGTCTTTGCAGACAAGTTATTTATGATTTACTGTACAGAGAACACAGACAGGCAAAGCAGCAAAAGCTTCCCACAAAGGATTTGCCCATCTGCCACACACCTTTGCTTTGGGCAGTGTGCAGAGAAGAGGCAACATGCAGAGCATCCCAGAATGGCTTCCCAGAGCCCATCACCAAGAGTATCCTGCTACTGCTGCCACTGTCCACTCCACACCTGCTCTTTCAATCTTCCAGGGGTCATCCAGATGGTGAACACAGGAGCAGCCACCTCACTGCTTCACCGGAATTTTATAGGTGCTACAGTAACACTCACTTGCCTTGTATGGAGGCAGTGGCCCCCTTTTTCTCCCAGAGTCCCACACCAACATTTGGAAGGCATTCTGCTTCCCACGTAGGGGACTTGAGAGGGTGGTGAAGGGGAGGGGGAGAGACATGCTCTGCTGCTATGGGGGTAGTTAGGAGGGTCAGAGGCTGGTGGGAATGCAGTAGCAGAGGAAGATACTCAGAGGCAGCGGGGAGCAACCTAGAAACCAAGTCAGGACTGGGGCTCAATTTCATATACTTGTCTGTTTGGAAGTATAAGTGACAGAGAGGACATAGGAAGTTGCTTTGTGGTGCTGAGGACCATTGGCCCAACTTTCTCAGTATTGCATACCCTTGCACCCCCTTCAAGTATCCCTATTTTCCAGGGAGAGTCCCAGAATTACGAAAGCCATCCTGGCTTCTGATTTGAACTGGGAATGTCCCTGTTTCCCCATGTCAGTGCTGCCGCCACCAAATTCAGGGAGGAGCCGGCACTTGTCCTGAGCTGCGGCGGTGAGGGAGCATCCTGTGGACTCTCCATGGCCATTGCCGCCGCCACCAACCCCCTCCCCTGGGTAGCTCATAGCGGCTGCTGGAGAACGGGTGAGGATGTGGAATGTTGGAGGGCAGAGTATTAGCTACACTGAACCACTTCCCTGAGGGCACCACTGAAAACTACAAAGGCTTACATCTCCAGAAGCACTGATGTCCATATCACATTCACTTGGGTATCACTCATTGGAGCCAACTCCTTGGGGTCGAGGTACATTCGGCCCAGGATTCAAAACGAACACGTGCTTTTTGCAATTCAATAGCGCCACCTTGCAACCAAGTTTAGATTTCCTGTTGCAATGTTGCGACCAAAATCTCCAGCAAGGGCAACATCCCTAAGAGCAAGCACAAAAGCTGAAAACCTGTTACCAGGTTGTTGAGCTTAAGGCACTCTGCAAGAAGCCTTTAGATACGCAGGAAGAAGAAATCTGATTCCATTGTGCTACTGTTTGCAAGAGCTGCAAAGCAAATTGTCTGCTGGTCTGCTGTAGAAAAAACAGCAGAGCAGCTGGTTTTTTCAGCCCACCCCCACCCCTCCCCTCCAGAGCTGCTTGTGTTTAAGCCAGCAGTTTTTTGTCACTCTTTTAACAGGGCACGTTTTTGGAGAGGGGGTGGATTGGTTTCTCTCTGCTTCTTCATTCTTCCCTGGGCGGTCAACTCCCCTACCCCACTTTCTGCTACCACCCCCTTTTGTCAGAAGAGAAGAGGCAAAAGAAGAGAAGGGGTGTGTATGAGTGTGTGTTTTTAAGCAAAATGAGCTTTGTTTTGGGAGTTGGGGGGGTGGAGAGGCTGGCGAGTTCCTTTCTTGTTTTAAGTAAGGCTGGAAGGCAACTTTGGAGAGGTCTGAGACATCATCTGTTCCCCCAACCCCATTTTTTAGGAGGAACTGCTCATAAAACTATATTTCTACTTCCCCTCCCTCCTCTTCTCTTCTCACAGTCCCTCTCCAAATAATCTAGTAGTTGCACATTTGTTTCACTTTCTCAAATTTCTTTCAAGTTCAGTAATAATAGTCACAATAATAATAGTAATAATAATAATCCACAGTGGTCTTACAAGTATAAAACAAATTACAAAATATGTAATAAATATGCACAATAAAATCATTTCATTGAAACATTAAAATAAGCATCCACATATAATAAATAAGAGCAAGCACATTCAAACACTGCAACAGTTAAGAGTTAATACAGCAAGTAAACATTAAATATAGTAACAGTAACAAGTGTTTGCATTGTGCTCAAGTGTTCAGATGCTGCAGGTATGTATTCTTTTAATCTTTACAACATCTCTGTCAGGTATTCCTTGCCTCCTTTACCCACCCCTTCCTTGGAGGTTTTTAAGCAGAGGTTGGATGGCCATCTGTCATGGATGCTTTAGCTGAGATTCCTGCATTGCAGGGGGTGGGACTAGAGGACCCTTGGGACCCCTTCCAACTCTAAGATTCTATGATTTCCTATGAGCAGCCAGGTAAAATTAGCTCTCTTCGAGCACCACAGTACAGTAGGCAGTATATAAGAATGTGTCCAATGGATTCAACCTCACTAGAGTTGCATGGACATAACATTTGTTCAACAGGGGTCATGGTATCTGCACTCTAGTAGTGCTGAAGCGAGAACATTAAGACAAGCTCTGGAAGATGTCCAATGATGTTTAGGGCAGGCATAGGCAAACTCAGCCCTCCAGATGTTTTGAGACTACAATTCCCATCATCCCTGACCACTGGTCCTGTGAGCTAGGGATCATGGGAGTTGTAGTCCCAAAACATCTGGAGGGCCAAGTTTGCCTATGCCTGGTTTAGGGTATCCAGTGTACTTATGTAATTTGCTGGATGGGATCGTTGGGGTTCGTGTAGAGATTTATAGATTTTAGAAGATTGGATAAAATCAGTTCGGAATTCTATGTCCCAGATTCGTTCTTTGATTATATCTGACCACTGGGGAAGCAAGAAAGCAGTTTTATACTCCGTGAACAGTTTTCTACTCTCCAAGCCAAATTCTCCACTATGAACAATCAAATTTAGACTTTAAAAACTTATATTGGCTGCCAAGGAACAATTACCATAAAAGACTAGCTATCACGTTTCACCAGAATAGAACTCCATCTAAGCTTTTGCAAATGCAAGATCTTTTGGCAAAGTCCCAAATATACTTGACAAGAGTTTTTAAAGACAGTACCTGCCCTCCATTGTGCAAACTAAGGGTTAAACAGTTCCAGGGAACAAGCAACTGCCACAGGAATGGAACAATGACCTTGGTGAGATAAAGAGCTCAGCCAAGAACAGCAAAGCCAGAGGAACAGAAGCTCCCATCTCCATAGCAACAAGACCAGATTTACAGTACATACCTCACAGAAAATGGGGACTATGACTCAGTTGAGGGAGTCAGTAAGTAGACTTACAAGACTCTCCCCAGTCTCCAAAAAGCATCCAGAATAAAGGGTCCTTAGAACAGAAGATGGACCAACAAAACAAAGAGGCTGCAGATAGTGTGGAAGCTATGGGACTTAGGGAAAACAATTATTTAAAAGCAATTTAAAACAATTTACTGTCACAGAAATAAGGTGGGTTCTAAAAATATGCCCAAGTAGGCAAATGCATAATTTTGCAACCAGCCAACCCTTGTTGATTTTTTTTTTGTGGGGGGGTGGAGGCAACCAGATGGGGAGAAATGGATTCAAGTCCCTAACCTGCCCCCCCCCCAATGTTTTATTCAAGTAGACACCCATGCATGCTTAAGTTACAGAGCCCAGTGGGGGGACTCTGAGGAACTGGCTTAACTGGGGTCCTCCCAGTATAGCCCAGAAAAGAAAGAGAGGGAGCTCTCAGAAGAGGAAGCCATTGCGGAGAAGAACTGGACTTGGCTGTTCTCTGCTGAGGGTCTCCTGCCTTTCTGAAAAGGCTTCCTGGGGGCTGCAATGCCTTGAAGGAACCTTGGGGTGCAGAATGAGGAACCCCAAATGGAGCTCAGGCTCCTGGTAAATGGGGAAAGGAACTTCATATGCCATCTTTCCTCGGAGGTCCCTTCCGAAGGAGAAGGGGTCCCAGGCCTCCATGGGGGAAACGGGAGGAAGCGTTCCTGAGGCCTGCATTAAAGGCCAATGCTTTCGCCTTTCAGGCTCCGGCCACCTTCCCTGTGGTGTTTATGTGAGCTGTAGAGATGGCATCACATGCAGACATTCCCAAGTTTAATAAGGATCCTGTGAAAAAGATGAGCTCTGCTTTGGCATGTTGCCCCTCCCCCCAACCATCTGTAAACTGAACTTCACGTTAAGAAAAAAATCTTTTTTCAAATTTATTGCCAATTCATTTTTTGAATGTTTTAAAGAGTTGTCGCTACCAATAATTTTAGTATTTCAGTCTAGTCTCATTATAAATCGGTTTCAAATTTATTTATTTTTTAAATCCAGTCATGTATATGCAGGAGAAATTCAAAAGGAGGTTCCTAGACTGGAGGTTACCCACAGAAACCCAAAAGAAAAGAATGAAGTCTCCAAGTGGAAAGATAGGCCTTTATTGAAATACAAATGTGCCCGCAAAGAACCACATCCCAAAAAGTGTTGCCACAGTGTTGGACAAATTTGCCCCCTCAGATCTTTTCCCAGATGGACTTGTTGTAAATAAAAATATGCCCTTTTCCCTTATGGGGTATCCAAGAGCCCATATAGAGTCCTTACATAGGTTCCCTATTGTTATGAGAAAATAACAGAGGCCAACCAAAGAATATTGAGAAGCAAAGCAGCTAGTAAGCTTGATCTTTATTGATCTGTTGCAACAGGGTGCTCCCCTCACACGCAGGAGAGGAAGAGGACCCCCAAAATTGCTGTGCAAGGGCTTATAAAGACTTTTGAAATTCCCATCCTCTAGATCAAGACCACCCCCAGAAACATTATGCATACATCATAGAAGGGGTGTAACCTAAGATCACCCCTCAGATACATCCCACCTACATCACAGAAATTTAAATGTTGTTTTTCTCTTGTCCTTGTTTATCTCCTGTCTGGCAGGTTGCTTGATTGGATTTCCTGGGGAGCCTGGCCATTCTTTTGTAGTGGTAAAATACTTATTTCCTGGGCCAGGTCACAGGCTCACACCTTATTCAAACAGACATATCCTTGAGACAGGATTTGTGAGGAAAGAGACAATGGGGAGGCTTTTCCAGTTTAACCTTGCAGAGAAAGGATTTGGTCAGTTTAGGAATCAAAATGGTTCCAGGTTGGTCTTCTTGTGTTGATCTATGTATGTGCAGTTATGAACATTACCATATATCTAAGACCATAAAATTCCTATCACAGACTCAATTGGTCTGTGAAAAGGAGACAAACAACACTTGCCAGGCAAAACGAAGCTTCATTTCACAAACAACGCTGCACGGGCCCCCATCCCCAGCTCATGCTGTAAAGTAGGAGAGAGCCCCGATTGACATGATGGCCACATCTTTCTACATTTTGCTAAGCACGCCTCAGCTCTTAGCTTACCCACCCCCTTACTTCTATTGGTTAACTGTTTTTGCCCCAAATAGCGTATTAGAGGCAATAATGAAGCATATAATTAGCCCACCTTTGTTGATATCTCCCCTCACCATCATTTTGCAGACCTTTACCTGCTATTTTGGACGCGGGTGGCACTGTGAGTTAAACCACAGAACCTAGGACTTGCCGATCAGAAGGTCGGCGGTTCAAATACCCGCGACAGAGTGAGCTTCCGTTGCTCGGTCCCTGCTCCTGCCAACCTAGCAGTTTGAAAGCACGTCAAAGTGCAAGTAAATAAATAGGTACCGCTCCAGCGGGAAGGTAAACTGCGTTTCCATGCACTGCTCTGGTTCGCCAGAAGCGGCTTAGTCATGCTGGCCACATGACCCGGAAGCTGTACGCTGGCTCCCTCAGCCAATAAAGCGAGATGAGCGCCGCAACCCCAGAGTTGGCCACGACTGGACCTAATGGTCAGGGGTCCCTTTACCTTTTGCCTGCTATTTACTTTAAACCTTATATGGTATGTCACCCCATTAGCTTTGGTAGTTGTGTGTGTATGCAAACCCACAAAAACCGCTAGATGTTCTAGTTTCTGTTTTTCTGGGTCATGACCCATGGGTGTTTTTGAGATACCACTTATTTTATCACACTTGCCTGTACTATCTATTACACTATCAAGCATTCTAACCACACTATAAACGTGGGTACAGTTTGAACTTCTGTTGACTTTAAGCAATAGTGTAACTTCTGTTGACTTTAAGCAATAGTGACTTTAAGTAATAGTGCCACTGTATTCTGCTCTGGTCAGACCACACCTGGAGTACTGTGTCCAGTTCTGGGCACCACAATTCAAGAAGGACACTGACAAACTGGAACGTGTCCGGAGGAGGGCAACCAAGATGGTCAAGGGCCTGGAAACGATGCCTTATGAGGAACGGCTAAGGGAGCTGGGCATGTTTAGCCTGGAGAAGAGGAGGTTAAGGGGTGATATGATAGCCATGTTCAAATATATAAAAGGATGTCACATAGAGGAGGGAGAAAGGTTGTTTTCTGCTGCTCCGGAGAAGCGGACACGGAGCAATGGATCCAAACTACAAGAAAGAAGATTCCACCTAATCATTAGGAAGAACTTCCTGACAGTAAGAGCTGTTCGACAGTGGAATTTGCTGCCAAGGAGTGTGGTGGAGTCTCCTACTTTGGAGGTCTTTAAGCAGAGGCTTGACAACCATATGTCAGGAGTGCTCTGATGGTGTTTCCTGCTTGGCAGGGGGTTGGACTCGATGGCCCTTGTGGTCTCTTCCAACTCTATGATTCTATGATTCTATGATTCTATTCACCCCACCCGCTTTTAGCCAACGGCCTACTTTGTACTAAGCGAAGCTTGCAGTTACAGAAACAGATAAGCAGATAGCTTGCTCGTTTCTTATTTTTCATTGATCCACGTTGTTAGATTATTGGCTATATGATTTATTCTTTGTCAACTTTGTTTTTCTTTTTGAATTGTTTTTCTTTATGGTTCTTTGGTTTGCTGGGGTTTTTTTCTCTATTGTTTTATATAGTTTGTATCTGGTTCTTAAAGAGAGAGGGTCAGGGCTGTTGGGGAGTGGGCCCCAGCCAATAGAATGGCTGGGGCAGGTTCCACAGGTGAAGATTTGTTGGGACACTTGATCTCAGTGATCACAGGTAGGAGGAGCTATGCTAAGACCAGACCACATTATTACCGAGGAGGCAGGTTTAGTCGTTCTCCGAAGACTATCTCTGCCTCCAGGTCTGGTCTTGACCGGATGGATACTGGAATCAACAAGGGAGACCCACATGACCTGAAGGTGCTGCTGTGCAATGCCAGGTCAATGATTCATAAGACCACTGCCATCCACGACTTGATCATGGATGGAGGACTTGACCTGGCATGTGTGACAGAGACTTGGTTGAATGAAGCAGATGCGCCTGTCCTTGCCGCTGCTCGTCCACTAGGTTTCTTATACGCACAGCAACCCAGGTCATATGGGCGGGGAGGGGGGTTGCAGTGATTTTTAGGAAGTCACTGGTTTACACCGGGTGTCATATTGGGAAGACCCAGTTTTCTGAGTGCAGGTTCTGGAAGCTGGGCAATAGGTGCAGTACAGGATTCCTTTTGGTGTACTGACCTCCCCGCTGCACCAAGGATTCCCTGCCCGAGCTGCTTCAGGTCGTGGAGGATGTTCTCCTGGAGACACCTAGTTTGGTTGTCCTAGGGGATTTTAACATCCATGCCATGCTGACACGACCTTACAAGGGGACGATCGGGACTTTGTGGAAAGCATGGCCTCCATGGGGCTGTCCCTAGAATCATAGAATCATAGAATCATAGAGTTGGAAGAGACCACAAGGGCCATCGAGTCCAACCCCCTGCCAAGCAGGAAACACCATCAGAGCACTCCTGACATATGGTTGTCAAGCCTCTGCTTAAAGACCTCCAAAGTAGGAGACTCCACCACACTCCTTGGCAGCAAATTCCACTGTCGAACAGCTCTCACTGTCAGGAAGTTCTTCCTAATGTTTAGGTGGAATCTTCTTTCTTGTAGTTTGGATCCATTGCTCCGTGTCCGCTTCTCCGGAGCAGCAGAAAACAACCTTTCTCCCTCCTCCATGTGACATCCTTTTATATATTTGAACATGGCTATCATATCACCCCTCAACCTCCTCTTCTCCAGGCTAAACATGCCCAGCTCCCTTAGCCGTTCCTCATAAGGCATCGTTTCCAGGCCTTTGACCATTTTGGTTGCCCTCCTCTGGACACGTTCCAGTTTGTCAGTGTCCTTCTTGAATTGTGGTGCCCAGAACTGGACACAGTACTCCAGGTGTGGTCTGACCAGAGCAGAATACAGTGGCACTATTACTTCCCTTGATCTAGATGCTATACTCCTATTGATGCAGCCCAGAATTGCATTGGCTTTTTTAGCTGCCGCGTCACACTGTTGGCTCATGTCAAGTTTGTGGTCAACCAAGACTCCTAGATCCTTTTCACATGTACTGCTCTCAAGCCAGGTGTCACCCATCTTGTATTTGTGCCTCTCATTTTTTTTGCCCAAGTGCAATACTTTACATTTCTCCCTGTTAAAATTCATCTTGTTTATTTTTGCCCAGTTCTCTAATCTGTCAAGGTCGTTTTGAAGTGTGATCCTGTCCTCTGGGGTGTTAGCCACCCCTCCCAGTTTGGTGTCATCTGCAAATTTGATCAGGATGCCCTTGAGTCCATCATCCAAGTCGTTGATAAAGATGTTGAATAAGACTGGGCCCAAGACAGAACCCTGTGGCACCCCACTAGTCACTCTTCTCCAGGATGAAGAGGAACCATTGATGAGCACCCTTTGGGTTCGGTCAGTCAGCCAGTTACAAATCCACTGAGTGGTAGCATAGTCAAGACCGCATTTTACCAGCTTCTTTACAAGAATATCATGGGGCACCTTGTCAAATGCCTTGCTGAAATCAAGGTAGGCTACATCCACTGCGTTCCCTTCATCTACCAGGCTTGTAATTCTGTCAAAAAACGAGATCAGGTTAGTCTGACATGACTTATTTTTCAGAAATCCATGCTGACTATTGGTGATCACAGCATTCCTTTCTAGGTGCTCACAGACTGTTTGCTTAATGATCTGCTCCAGAATCTTCCCTGCTATTGATGTCAGACTGACTGGGTGGTAATTATTTGGGTCCTCTCTTTTCCCCTTTTTGAAAATAGGGACCACATTTGCCCTCCTCCAGTCTGCCGGGACTTCGCCTGTTCTCCAGGAATTCTCAAAGATGACTGCCAGTGGTTCTGAGATCACATCTGCCAGTTCTTTTAATACTCTTGGATGCAGTTCATCTGGCCCTGGAGACTTGAATACATCTAAACTAGCCAAATATTCTTGTACTATCTCCTTAGTTATTCTGGGCTGTGTTTCCTTTGCTGAATCATTTGCTCCAAATTCTTCAGGTCGGGCATTGTTTTCTTTATCGGAGAAGACTGAGGCAAAGAAGGCATTGAGGAGTTCAGCCCTTTCTGTGTCCCCTGTTTGCATTTCACCATCTTCTCCTCTGAGTGACCCCATTGTTTCTTTGTTCTTCCTTTTGCTACGAACATACCCATAAAAGCCTTTTTTGTTGCTTTTAACCTCTCTAGCAAGCCTGAGTTCATTCTGTGCTTTAGCTTTTCTGACTTTGTGTCTACACGTGCTGGCTATTTGTTTGAATTCCTCTTTGGTGGTTTCCCCCCTTTTCCATTTTTTGTACACATCCTTTTTTAATCTTAATTCAGTTAAAAGTTCTTTAGATAGCCACCCTGGCTTCTTTAGGCACCTTCCATGTTTCCGTCTCATTGGTATTGCCTGACGTTGTGCTTTTAGTATCTCCCTCTTAACAAACTCCCAGCCATCATGAACTCCCTTTCCTTTTAGTATTGTTGTCCATGGGATCTCACCCAGCACTTCCCTAAGTTTTATGAAGTCGGCTTTCTTAAAGTCAAGAAATTGAGTCCTAGTATGCTTGGCTGCTCCTTTCCGCTGTATAGTAAACTTCAGAAGAGCATGATCACTCGCGCCTAATGATCCTTCCACTTCTACCCCACTAACCAGGTCATCAACATTGGTTAGGACCAGATCTAAAATGGCTGTTCCTCTTGTTGCTTCTCCCACTTTCTGGACAATGAAGTTGTCTGCAAGGCCAGTGAGGAATCTGTTTGACCTTAAGCTCTTGGCTGAGTTTGACGTCCAACAAATGTCCGGGTAATTGAAGTCCCCCATTACTACTATCTCCCTTCCTTTTGCATGCTTGGCCATCTGTTCCAGGAAGGCATCATCTATGTCCTCCGTTTGGCTTGGGGATCTATAGTAAACTCCCACAATGAGGTCTCTGTTATTCTTCTCTCCCTTAATTTTGACCCAAATGCTCTCACTTTGGCTTTGGGGATCTAAATCTTGGATCTCTTCACAGGTATACACATCCCTGACATATAACGCCACTCCTCCTCCTTTCTTGTCTGGTCTGTTTCTCTGAAATAGATTGTATCCCCCCATTATTACATTCCAATCGTGGGACTTATCCCACCAGGTTTCAGTGATGCCTATTATGTCATATTTAGTTTGCTGTACCAAGAGCTCAAGCTCATCTTGTTTATTTCCCATGCTTTGTGCATTAGTGTACAGACATTGAAGTCCATTAATCATTCCCCCGTGTCTCTTATTTAAGGATTTTTTCCTCCCACCACTAGGTCCACGTGCTGTTTGCTCCATTTGGTCTATGACATTTGGATGATCATCTTCATTAATTGATAGACTCCTACCTTCAGGAGCACTGTCTCCCTCCCCCACATTAGTCAGTTTAAAGCCCTCCTGATGAGGTTTCTGAGATTTTTGGCAAAAACATTTCTCCCAACCGTTGTGAGGTGCAGCCCATCACTTGCCAGAAGTCCATCTTCAAGAAACTGCAGTCCGTGATCTAAGAATCCAAACCGTTCCTGTTTACACCATTTGCGGAGCCAGCTGTTCACTTCCACTATTTTCCCCTCTCTCCCTGGGCCACGTCGTTCAACTGGGAGGACAGATGAGATGACAATTTGTGCATTTAGTTGCTTCAATTTCCTGCCGAGAGCCTCATAGTCTCTTTTGATCTTCTGGAGGCTATTGCTTGCAGTGTCATTGGTTCCCACATGAACCAAGAGGAAGGGGTATTTGTCAGTGGGTTTTATGATTCCTTGCAGTCGTTCAGTTACATCTTGGATCTTAGCCCCGGGGAGACAGGACACTTCCCGAGACATCTTGTCAGGCCCACAGATCACTGCTTCTGTTCCCCTCAGTAGGGAATCCCCTATCACCACTACACGCCTCCTCTTGAGTTTGGTCGGGGTTCTTCCGTGAGCTGTCCGTTCCAAGGTCGCCTGCACATTCCCTGAGGACTGACTTTGCTGCTCGTCTTCATATACCTGATCGACTGTAATGAGGGAGAGATCCTCAAATGGAGTCTGCTCTTCGTCTTCCATGCTAGGGGAGAGGACCTCAAAGCGATTGTGTATTTCTAAGCAATCAGAGTGAACCCTGGGCCTCCTACTTCTTTGAGTCACGTTTCTCCATATATCTGGCTCCTGTGTTGGTGAACTAGACTCCTTCTCAGGGGAGTCCCCTGTCTCCTCCTTGGTGGAGACGGTGTGCTCTGTTGCTTCCAAGAAGAGCTCCAGCTCTCTAATTCTTTGGAGCGTAGCTACACGTTCCTCCAGTTGCTGGACTTTGTCTTTTAAGAGGGCAATCAACATGCAATTGCTGCAGGTAAAGCTGCCTGCAACCTTTGGCAAGATGGCAAACATTGCGCAGGAATCGCAGGCGACTGCAGCTGTTCCCTCCCCTTCCATCTTGAGATCGTGTCGTTGGGGTTGGCTACAGAGGTCCTCCATCATAAAAAGCTTGAAGACAGGACAAATAACTTCCCACACACACAAAAAACACCTAGATCTCCCCAACAAACGTTTGAGACTAGCTCCCCTAAATCTAAAAGATGGATCTAACTGCGCGCGCCGCTAGGGGTGCGCCGCTGCCCTGCAAACTCTGATAAGCTCCTCCCACAGCTAATCCCCTGCCTCAACAGAAACCCTGCCCCCTCTGACCTTTACACAGGGAAAACAGCTAATCAGCCACAAGGAAACACACAGACACAAGAAAACCCTTTTTGCTCCTTCTTCAACTGATGCCCTGCAAACTCTGATAAGCTCCTCCCACAGCTAATCCCCTGCCTCAACAGAAACCCTGCCCCCTCTGACCTTTACACAGGGAAAACAGCTAATCAGCCACAAAGAAACACACACACACAAGAAAACCCTTTTTGCTCCTTCTTCAACTGATGCCCTGCAAACTCTGATAAGCTCCTCCCACAGCTAATCCCCTGCCTCAACAGAAACCCTGCCCCCTCTGACCTTTACATAGGGAAAAAAACTAATCAGCCACAAGGAAACACACAGACACAAGAAAACCCTTTTTGCTCCTTCTTCAACTGATGCCCTGCAAACTCTGATAAGCTCCTCCCACAGCTAATCCCCTGCCTCAACAGAAACCATGCCCCCTCTGACCTTTACACAGGGAAAACAGCTAATCAGCCACCAAGAAACACACAGACACAAGAAAACCCTTTTTGCTCCTTCTTCAACTGCTGCCCTGCAAACTCTGATAAGCTCCTCCCACAGCTAATCCCCTGCCTCAACAGAAACCCTGCCCCCTCTGACCTTTACACAGGGAAAACAGCTAATCAGCCACAAGGAAACACACAGACACAAGAAAACCCTTTTTGCTCCTTCTTCAACTGATGCCCTGAATAGGTTTGGCCCAACACATAGCCACGGACATGCCTTAGACCTGGTGTTCATCTCTAGTGACGTGGGTGAACTGACGCTAAGTAAAAGTGAAACAAAGAAGTGCCATGGTCAGATCACTTCCTGGTGCAAGTGGACTTCTCTGTGGCCCTGCCCCTCTGCAGGGAGGTGGGAGCGATTTGGATGGTCCGCCCCCAAATGGTTTCCAGAGAGTGGTAGGGGATGTTTTATCCCATGTTGATGGCCTTTCAGCTGATTCCCTGGTGGCCCGCTGGAATGCGAAGTTAACCAGGGCTATTGACTGTCTGGCTCCAAAGCACCCTCTCCAATTGCATGAAGCCTGGACAGCCCCGTGGTTTTCCCCGGAGCTGAGTGTAAGATTCTTAGGCCGCAGTCAGAGGTAACTGGCCATTCTCCAGGCATTCGGCTTGAGATCCTGGTTGACCTCCCCGTCTGCGCCTCCCGGCAGGTTACAGGCGAGGTCACTATCTGCGATCCCACTCAGTGTGAGAGGGACACACCAACTCCTCCCTCCTCCCTGCTTCCCTCAGGGAGGGGGAAAGAGACAGACAGAAATCTATTTACATGTCTTTATTTCTGTCATTTCAGCAGTACAGAGAAACGTGTCTGCACTCTCCAGACTCCAGCAGTAGAGTAAGAAAACGCCACCCCTGTACTTCCAGTACAGGTCAGATGACACTCTGAGCTAACATCCGGTGCTCAGTACAGTGAATAGACTGCCCCTTTGTTCCAACAGTACAGTCCCAAACATCAACATCCTGTTTTGCATTCCAGACAACTGCAGCTCGCTCTTGCATTGCTGCTTTTTCCTGACACCGAGGGCAATTAAACAATAGCTGAGCACTGGTGGCGGAAAACTCATTTTGAATCAGACTGGACACGGGTTAGAGCTCAACGATGAGCCTACCAAGTGGTGATAGCGACGGCGAAAAGGGCTTTCTTCACTGCCTCTATTGCATCTGCAGAAAATAGGAGCAGGAGACTCTTTCAGGTTGTAGTGAAGTTGGGAAATTTTGGTATGTCAAAACGTTGGTTCACGCAGGTGTGAGGCAATGTGGGAGAGTTAAAACTGTGGCCTTCTGGGGAAGGTGTGTCTGGTCTCTTTAACTGTAAAACTCCCTGTCTTTAGAAGTGTGAATCAATTACATCCTGACTTTAGGCAGGATGGGATGTTATCTGATTTGCAGATCCTGGCAGCTGGGGGCTTGAATGTGGATTGGGTGTGAAAAGGTACAAAAGGCTATCAAGTAATTTACAAGTCAAGAGCCTGGTACCTGTCAGAGAGAGCTGGGAACAGAGTGGGAGCCTTTTGATCTCAAGGCCTCTGAGTCTAAACAAAGTTCAGCTGTGCTGGTCTCCTGACAATCAAGAGATATTGTCTCATCATACAACCATTGGTAAATTGGTAATTAACCTAAAGAAATGATTGGTCCCTAAACGTGGGGTTTTCAAGGATAAAGGTTTGGGGAATTCAGATGCAAATTGCAGAACATCTTGCCCTGCTGTTTCACCTGAGGGCGTTTGACCAGTGAAAGGACTTTGACTACTCGCTGTGCTTTGAACTGTTACTGTGTGAGTATGATTTTAGTTAGCTATATTTTTCAACATTTTTATTTTCTGTTTGTAACCCTTTCAAGAACTGTGCAAACTTTTTGAGTGGCTTTTTCAATAAACCTGGAAAAGGACTTTTGCCTTTTGTATTTTGTGCCTTTGCTAGGAGAAGCCTTACTGTTTGGACACCTACCTGTTGAATTTCTGTCTGCGTCACGGTAAAGTGACTCAGGCCTGTGCAACCTGGTAAATATCGAAGGGGGGTTCTCCTCCTTGAACCCCATTTGAGGGTGGCCCAGGAAAGGAGGTGGTGGTAGCTTTACTGTTTGGGCTTGTGATTTGCAACACCTAGCGAACTCTCCCTCTTCCTGCCAGGTCCTGCCGGTGTCTAGAGGACTGGTCGGGGGGGGGGAATAGTCCCCGCTATTACTACACACGTGGTTCACAATTTAACAGAACCACCTTTGACATTGGAGCCTGGCAAAGACTCCAAGATCTCCTGCAGTTTTTTGCAGATGAAATCGCTCAGATTCAGAGAGAGGTGGACTCCACCGTGGGATCAGGGCCGGGGCGGGAGAGTGCTAGAGTCCTGTCTAGTCGAGTTGCATCAATTCAAATCGGTTACCTCTGAGGATGTGGACAGGCTGCTTGGACGAGTGAAACCAACCACCTGTCTCCTTGATCCTGGCTAATAAAAGTGAGCCAGGAAGGGCTGGGCAATAGGCTTCGTGGGGTGGTGAATGCTTCTCTCTGTGAGGGAGCCTTCCCAGACCCGCTGAAAGAGGCGGTCGTTAAACCGCTTCTTAAAAAACATCTTTAGACCCGGCTTAACTTCATGCCAATGCTGCCTTCTCTCTCCCTACCCCTTTCCCTTTTCTTTTTGGCTCAGAGTCCTGCTCCCTCCATTTTATCATTTCCTTGGAGGAAATGGAGAAAGAAAGAAAGAGAAAAGCAAGGAGTCACACAGGCGTCCGCCCCCCGCCGTCTGCAGCTGCTGGCACGGAAGTGCCTCCTTCCCTGTCAATCAGTGGGGAAAGGAGCAAGCAGCAGTGTGCTGGTGCCAAGGGTTATCCGTGCGGTGAGGTCAGAGTCCAGTCCGAGGTCGAGGGTGTGGTTTGGAGGCAGTCCGTCAAAGCTGAAGCTGGGTCCAAGGCAGGGAGTCGGGTGAGGTCAGGAACTCTGGCAGAAGAGCAGGACAGGGTGCAGGCAGGAACAGGCTACCAACAACGTTGCTCCCGCAACTTGGGACTGGGGCTGGCTGGCTTTTATCTGCCCCGAGGCATAGGGCGGCCCCGGTCCACAGGTGACTTGCCTCTCCTGGCCTGGAGGTAAGCACTCCTCCTGCGGGAACTTAGTTCCCTCCAACTCTCTGCCATGAGCCTCTGCAGCTCAGGAGAGGCTGGAGGGTTACTGGACCCAGAGGCAACCTCACCTTCCCCTGACAGGGCTGAGAGTGGAGCACCTGCAGGCAATGGGTCCTCCATCACCTCAGGAGTCAGAGCAGACTCAGCTGGTGCCTGCACCTGAGGATCTGGCACAGGTGAGGACCCTTCAGGCTCAGGCCCCAGCCCCGGCTCAGCTGGTTCTGGAGGCAGGGAGTCCTGTGCAGGCTGGGATTCCTCAGGTTCAGCCTCCGAGTCCGAATCCCAGGCCATCACAAGCAGCCTTGGAGGCAGGCGAGATGTGGCGAGAGCAAACAGCTACACATGGGCGCTCCAAATGCACGTGCGCCCGCCCCTTGAAGCTGGCCGTGAGGTCCCTCCTTGCTCCAGCCTCCGCTTGAGCCCAAACCGGAGGCACGTTCACGGTCCAAGGCAACACGTGCGTAGCTGGCCGGTGAGGTGTCCTCCCTGAGAAGAGGAGGAGGCGGAGCCACGGCCGGGCTCGAGGGTCAGTGTCCTGGAGTTTTGGGCTCGTGCTGACCTCTCCTCACCCTCACCCTCCACCCCCACCCCGCCCCACTTCTCCTTTCCCACCAGGGCAACCGGTGGCAGCAGAAAGAACGTGGCAGCATTGTTCACCCGAAGCCACTGCTTTCTTTCGGGGCCGGGAACGTTGAACATTTTGTCTCCCCCCTCATGATGGCACCCAGGGCGGCTTGCCCCCACCCCACCCCCCTTTCTCCACCACTGCCTGGTACCTGATCCTTCTCCAGTCTGGTCTACTAATCCTATTTTAAACATGCATGGAACCACACAATCATGGCATTTTGATGCTAAAATACTAACCAGCCAATTAGCTGTGGAAGCCATCTCCACAACCATCTCAGAACATTTTGAACCTATTGCAGATATAGATTTACCAGAAAAAATGATGTGTGGTACTATGAAAGCAGCAGTATGGCAGGAAAGAATAAGATATGTAAACAACATGAACAAACAGCAACATCCTTACATATTGAATTGAAACAATTAGAACAGCACCATAAACCAATTGGTTCTATAAAAATTAGGAAGCAAATCAAAGTTACATGTCAGAAATCGGAAACTATAGAAATTCAACAAATAACAAAAAGCCTGCTTGTCAGGGAACTGACATCAGAGGAAAGGGAGTTGGTAGGGCTCCCAGAGACTGGGAGAGAGTCAGCAGCCAAAGCAGGGACAAGGAGGGGGAGCGAGGGGTCTCTGGAGGAGGATCTCAGTAATGCTGAGAGAGACGCAGCAGCCCAGGCAGGAAACAGCAGGGGAGAGAAAGGGGTGAGAGACACATCCAGCGAAAATAGCGGGGAGGTGTCAGAAGCAACTGCAGGGAAACCCATGCTTCGCCGGAAGCTGCCACGTCGTGAGTCCAGGAGACGCGTTTCCGTTAAGGAACTTCTTTGCTGGAAGCGCTTCCGCAGGCAGCCACTGTCAGACTCTACTAGTGACTAGAGCAGACATGTCTGAGGAGCTCTGTCACACACAGAGGTTTGTGGGGCCGCACAAACTCTGAAGGGGCACAATTTTAAGCACAAGCAGCTAATCATCCCCTGACAGCAGTCTGACAGTCTTTGTACGCTGCCTGTGCAGGAGAAAGCATCATGAGCAACCCAGCCGGAACCGGAGAGGCAGGGGTTGGAGCTGGTCCAAGCTTGGAAGAAAGGTATCAAGCTCTGGAGGTCCAACTTGCGCTGCAGACGGCGAGGCTCGAGGAGAGAAGGGCTCAGGATGCTGACAAAAAGGGGAGAACCACTCAGTTCCCCAGAAAGGTACCAGGATTGGTGCAGAAGTTTGGGGGGGACCCCAAGGATTACCATGCCTTTAGGACCGAGATGCAATATGCCCTGAATGTGCAGTTTGATGAGTTCCCTGATGAGGAATCGCGAGTTGCTTTCGTAATTGGGCATCTTGAGAAGGGGGCGCGGGACTGGGTTCAACCCCTGATGGCAACGCACAACGATATCCTAAAGGACACTATGAAATTCTTTCGTGCAATGGATATCATGTTTTCCAGCGATATTGAGGAAGGGGTGGTGCGCAGACAGCTAATGGCTTGCAAGCAGGGAAGCAGATCTGTCCGTGAGTACTGGACTGAATTTACCATGCTGATTCACAGATTGGGGTGGGATTTATCGGCAGCACCCATTCAGATGCTATTTGAAGAAGGTCTTTCTTCGGCTGTGAAAGACGAGCTGTCCAGGAGCCCCAGGGCGGTGTCTATGGATCAGCTGACCAAATCTGCGCTGACCATTGGAGCGCGCCAGGAGGCAAGAGCCTTGGAGAGGCGGGAAGGGAGAGGGGAACGTTGGAAGGAGTTACGCATTCCAGACATTCCTGAGCCAGCTTTCCCGCCGGCAGAGCCGATGGAAATCGGAACAGCCCGCGCGCGCGCAGTTTCAAAGCCCAGTGAGGGGGCTAAGAAGGAGGGAAAAGGAGCCCAGAAATGCTATCTCTGCCAACAGCCAGGCCACTTTGCCAGAGTCTGCCCCCAGAGGAAGGAATGGCAAGGGATGGTGGGAGCTGTTGAGGGGGGAGAGCAGGGAGAAACGGAGCAGGTAAAAGCCAACGCCTGGTTGCCACAGTCAGGGCACTGCAGCCAGGCCAAAGAGCAGTGAAAGTGCCCGTGCCAGAAGCTCCTCGACCTGCTCTAGTGATTGAAGTGTCGCTAGAGCTGCAAAATGGACACCCCCTAAAAATAAAGGCGCTGTTGGACTCAGGCAGCTCCTGCAATTTTATGAGCAAGGAGTTTGCTGCTGAACACCAGATACAGACGGTCCCTTTAAGCAACCCCCTGCAGGTGACCACGATCGATGGCAGGGAACTGTTGGGAGGAGGAGTTAGCTTGCAGACCGTCCCAATGATAATGAGGGTGGCAAGGCACACAGAACTGATAGCGTTTAATGTGGCCACCTTGGGAGGCGCTCCCATTATTTTGGGGATGAGCTGGCTAGCCTTACATGATCCGCTGGTGGGCTGGCATCAAAGAGTGGTTTCCTTCGGTTCAGCACATTGCTTAGAACACTGCAGGGGGGAAAAGGGGTCAGCAGGGGCCCAAGCCACCCTGGCAGGGACTGAAGTAATGGGAAAGGGGAAGGTGCCACCACAGTATGCTGATCTCAGCGACGTGTTCAGCGAGAAGGAAGCTGACCAACTACCCCCGCATAGGCCCTTTGATTGCCAGATCAATTTACTCCCTGGAGCACAGCTTCCTGTAGGCAAGTTGTATGCCATGTCAGACAGGGAAATGCAGGAGTTGCGAGCGTTCATTGACAAGAACCTGAAGAGAGGCTTCATCAGAGAGTCCAAGGCAGCGGGGGGTAGCCCAGTGTTTTTTGTGGATAAAAAAAACACGGACAAGCCGAGACTGGTATGTGACTTTAGGCGGTTAAATGCAGTGACAGAGCCGGCGGCTTTTCCTATGCCCAGGATTGATGATATTTTGACCAGGGTGCGGAAAGGGAAGATTTTTACAAAGCTGGACCTAAGGGGGGCGTACAACCTGATACGTATAAGGAAAGGGGATGAATGGAAGACCACCATGTTCACCCCTTTGGGGGCATTTGAATACCTCGTTATGCCTTTTGGATTACAAACAGGCTCCGCGTGTTTTCAAGCCTTCATGAACCACGTACTGGGGCCTTTGCTCTACAAGAATTGCGTGGCCTTCTTAGATGACGTGTTGGTGTATTCGGAGAATGAGGAGCAACATGTGAGAGACGTCAGAGAAGTGTTGAGCAGGCTGCAAGCCAACAGGCTGTGGGTGAAACTGGAGAAGTGTCAGTTTCATACCAAGGAGGTGGAATTCCTGGGGTACCGCTTGTCAGACAAGGGGTTGGCCATGGACCCCGGCAAGGTTCAAGCGGTGCTGGAATGGAAAACACCCAAGACCAAGAAGGATGTGCAGAGGTTCATAGGGTTTGGAAACTTTTATCGTAAGTTCATCCGAAACTTCGCCCACCTGACGGCGCCCATCACGGACTGTCTCAGCAGTAAAAAGAAGTTTGTTTGGACGGGGGAGGCGGAGCGAGCGTTTGAGGAACTGAAAAGGGCCTTCGCCTCTGATGAACAACTTCTACATGTGGATTTACAAAAAAAGCTGAGGGTCGAAACAGACGCTTCTGACAGAGCCATAGGGGCGGTGCTTCTTCTGCAGCCGGGGAAGGAGGGGTCAGAGTGGCGACCGTGTGCCTTCTTTTCGCGAAAGCTGAACAAATCTGAGAGGAACTACACGGTGTACGACCGGGAACTTCTTGCGATTCATGAGGCCTTCCGGAGATGGAGGCACCTGCTAATTGGTGCACAACAGAAGGTGCAAGTGTGCACGGACCATAAGAATCTAGAGTATTGGAGAACTGCGCGAGTGCTCAACCAACGGCAGTTGAGATGGGCCCAGGAGTTCTCCAAATTTAACTTTGAGATTTGTTACGTACCAGGCCCAGAGAACGTTAGGGCGGACGCTCTCTCACGCAAACCTGAATATTTGGAGGGAGAGGGTGCACCCGAAGAGACCCATGTCATTCCCGAGGACCGCTGGGTGTGTGGGGCGGCATTGGTGGGGCAAAGGGAACTGGTAGAGGGAACGGTGCAGGATGAATACGCCCAGGACAAACTCAGGGGTCTCAGGAGGGAGGGAGACAAACCCGGGGGTTTTGAGGAGAGAAACGGGGCGTTGTACTACAAGGGAGCGTTATACATACCTGAAGGGGAATTGAGGGAAAAGGTACTCAAGCAACTGCACGATAGCCCCACAGCAGGGCATTTTGGGCAACACAAAACCATGTGGCTGGTTACCAGGGAATTCTGGTGGCCCAAGGTCAGGGAAGATGTGCGGGAGTATGTGAGGGGGTGTGACCAATGCCAACGAGCCAAGGGGGAGAGGCGGGCACCGGCAGGTTTATTAGAACCACTACCCACGCCGGAAAGGCCATGGGAGGCAGTGGCAATAGATTTCATGACTGATCTGCCCAGGTCCAAAGGGAAAACAGCCATCATGGTTGTGGTAGACCTGTTAACCAAGATGGCCCACTTTATAGCCTGCTCACATGCGGTCACAGCGGAAGAAACCGCTAAATTGTTTGTGGAAAATGTGTTTAGGCTGCATGGCGCCCCCTTGAGGGTGGTTTCTGACCGAGGGAAACAATTTACTTCCAGGTTCTGGAGGAAGCTCATGAGCTTATTGCATGTAGAGGTGAATTTCTCAACTGCCCGTCATCCAGAAACCAACGGGCAGGCGGAAAGAGCTAATGGTGTCCTCCAGCAATATTTGAGGTGTTATGTGAATGACAGAGAGAATGATTGGGTGGAGAAGCTGGCGTTGGCAGAATTTGCCTACAACAATGCAGAGAACGTGTCCACGGGGATGAGCCCCTTTTTGGCTAATCACGGGTGTCATCCCCGAGCCTTCCCAGGGGGGGAAGGGGAGAACTGGAGCGTTCCAGCCGCAGAACAGTTCGTTGAAGAAATGGAAGCGATCCATCGCCAGCTCCAACTTAATTTAAACAGGGCGAAGGAGGAATATAAGAGGCAGGCAGACAAAACCAGAAGGGAAGGGGAAAGCATTAGGGTGGGGGACCAGGTGTGGCTGTCCACCCAAGGGTTACCATTCAAAGGAGGTTGTAAGAAGTTAAGACCCAAAAGGCTGGGCCCATTTGAAGTCACGCAACAGGTCAACCCAGTGGCTTTCAGACTCCGGTTACCGAACCACATGAAGTTGCACCCAGTGTTCCACAGGTCGTTGCTGTCACCGTATAAAGGGGACAGAGAGGGGAGGGTCAATAGGGGACCAGCTATGGAGGAAAAAGAACACAGCTACCATGTAGCGGAGATTCTCGATTCCAGGTGGAAGGGAGAGCAAGTAGAGTATTTGGTAATGTGGGAAGGGGAGCCGGAGTCGGAAAACACCTGGGTCAGGGCAGAGGATGTAGATGACGAGGTTTTGATTGAAACTTTTCATCAGAGATTCCCTCGTAAACCCCAGCCAGTGGCGAGGTTCCGGAGGGAATACTTCGCCACCACCGACGAAGAAGAAGAGTTGGAGGGGTTCTCTGATTCCGAGGTGGAGGAGGATTCAGCGAGTCGGAACGAAGACCGATGGAGGGAAATGTTCGAGACGTCTGAAGATGAAGAGGATTCTTTTCGGGGTTTCAGCTCCTCACCGCCCAGAGGAGAGAGTAGGGGCGGGGGAGAAGGGGGCCCTGGAGGGGAGGTGGATGTCAGGGAACTGACATCAGAGGAAAGGGAGTTGGTAGGGCTCCCAGAGACTGGGAGAGAGTCAGCAGCCAAAGCAGGGACCAGTAGGGGGAGCGAGGGGTCTCTGGAGGAGGATCTCAGTAATGCTGAGAGAGACGCAGCAGCCCAGGCAGGAAACAGCAGGGGAGAGAAAGGGGTGAGAGACACATCCAGCGAAAATAGCGGGGAGGTGTCAGAAGCAACTGCAGGGAAACCCATGCTTCGCCGGAAGCTGCCACGTCGTGAGTCCAGGAGACGCGTTTCCGTTAAGGAACTTCTTTGCTGGAAGCGCTTCCGCAGGCAGCCACTGTCAGACTCTACTAGTGACTAGAGCAGACATGTCTGAGGAGCTCTGTCACACACAGAGGTTTGTGGGGCCGCACAAACTCTGAAGGGGCACAATTTTAAGCACAAGCAGCTAATCATCCCCTGACACTGCTGTATCTTTTTTTTATTTTAAAGTAATTATTAAAGTTTCAAAAGGTACAAAAAACAAAACAGAAAAACAAAACAAAAAACAAAAAGGTTCCACCTTTAAGATCTCATTTTCAGTAACCTCTTTTCACGACTTCCCCACACCTCCCCTTCTTGTATTCCAAATCCAATTATTTGTTCAACAAGTTTTTATCCTTAATGTCTTAACCTTAATTTGTTAATATATTTCTTTGTAATAAGTTTAACCCTTAGTTCATTATTATATTTAGTTCAGTTTATAAAGCAACTTTTAAATTATATACCTTAATCATATATATATATACTTTTTCTAAGGTTGACCCTAATTCCCTTCCACGAATTCCCCATTCTTATAGTGATAAACAACATAAAATTTTTACACTGCAAAATAAAGATCAGGCCCCCTTTGGACTTCCAAACCCCACCCTTCTCTCCCCGGTTTCAATCCCAAACCATAGTCCATTAGTCCATCTTTTTAGCCTGGTGATCTTACGTCCGAGGCTCTCAAATCTCTCTCAGTCCCTTTCAGCCGGCTTCTTTGGAGGTCTCTTATGATTGACACCCAAACTCGAAGAGATACTTTCTCAATACTGACCATGATCCTTCCAGCCAGGCCTACTTGTTTAGAGGTGGAGCTCAAGCTCTGTTTCTTAAATCCATGTGTCCCAAATAGTCCAGCTTTCACCTTGGTCGAGCTTGAAGTCGTCTTGACAGGTCCCCGACTCTCGTTTGTCTTTTGTAACATTTCGGCCACCCCTCCTTTCTGCTCCTCCTGTTCAGCAAGTGTCTTTTCCTCCTCTTCGGTCTTTGGTTTCTTTTCTTGTCCAGCTGCCTGTGTTTTGAACATCAAGTCCTTTTCCAACTCAGTAGATATGTTTTCTGTTGACTTCGGTTTTGTAGGACTTGTAGACAAAACATGGCCTTGCTCATACATCTTTCGCAGCTTTCCCATGAGAAAGACAAGCTCCTCCAAATCAGCTCGTATTTTCCGACCTATTTCCATTCTTGTAATGTCCGTGAATCCCCTCTAGAGGGATTCTGGTTACTTAATATTCCTTTCACTTCTGATCCAAAAGTCAAATTTATTTGTATCAATCTTTCTTTACTTTCAATACTTTGTAGCAATATAACCGGCTAAAGCTAAAGCTTTCAGTTTTTTCCGACTTTGACAGCTAATTTGACAGCTGTCAAAGTCTTCTGTAAATCCTCAGCAGGCTCTTTTCACGGGTTACTCCCGGTCTCGAGAAAAGTGGCACTTAATCTAAACAAATAGACTCTTGTCCTCCAGCACAATAACTTAGACTTTTAAATCCGTGGAATTAATAACTTTTATCCAACCAGGGGGGGAAAAACAGGTCTTCTCGCAACCTTAGTTGGCAGATCCTTGCTTTAAACTGTTTACAATGGGGGGGGGGGAGACGGACTTCCTCTTTTCACCTCCCCCGCTCGTACCAAATCCGCAAACGAAATAATTTTAGTCCAATTTCCAATTTACTCACGGGTTGTTGTTCTTGATTTTAAGTCCGAATTTTAAAAGGAAGAAGTCAGCGCTCTCCGACAAATGGCATGCGGCTTCGCTCGGCAGGGGAAGCAGAAGACTCACAGCACCACGCCGCTCCCCATCACCCGTTCCGTAGCCTTTAAAAAGGATCCTTCGCGGGTCGGGAGGGCGCTAACGGTGCCCGCCGAGTCACTATGTCCACGGGCATCTGCGCCCGTGGTTTTTAAGGGTCCCCGCGTCGCCGGCACGGCAAGACCTGGCCCCTGTCGAGCAGATTCCCTCCGGAGCTCAGAGGGAATCCGCCATTAGCAGATCGCGCTAACCCGGAAGTCCAAGCCTGCTGTATCTGAAACAAAAATAAATATGGGAAAAGGAATCAAAATTTAAATTATTTGCCAATAATTCAGGCCACTACAAAGGCCACTACACTGTCTCCCTGCACCTCCAAATGCTCCCTCTAAGATGAGTGCAATGATGGGAGGGACTGCCAACTCCTCCAGCCCCCAACACCCACCCCGTGTTTATTTTTACTCCCCCCCCCCAGCCAAGTGCATAAAGCTGATTTTGTACAAATTAAGTTGTGAGTTGTCCATACAGATATTTGGAGAAACAGTAAAGAGGTGTTTCTTGGGACCCAACTTCTGAGTCTGTTTCCTCCACAGACTTCCGTCAGCCTCCAGGTTGTACTACCGCCTACAGGTGTCATGGAACTCCTCCAGTGTCCAAAAGTCCCGCCATGTGGGTGGTAGACCATCTTGCAGATACCTTCCGCAGCGCTGGCATGGAGCCTGGAACAGCTTCATGTAACTTCTTAACCAGGTCTTTAAAAGTCGGAAAGAAAAAGAAAGAAGGGAGGAAACTTAATATGGACACTCCCAAGGTCATCACTTATGTCAAGACCAATGATGCAGAGGATGGGAAATGTATCTTGGCTTGAGTTCAGATAGAGGCAGACTTTAGAAGGAAGTATACCAAAAACCCACAAGGTCACAGTATAGCTGATAGTATACTTTATTGGAATGCCTGTCCTCTCTCAATAAGCAACAACATAAACAGAAATTCCTGCAGTGACAAGCAGGTATTTGTAACTGAAGGGTCACCATGGACAGCCAGGACTTCCTTGCAGCTAGACCAAAATCAAATTCAGCTCATAAAAAGTGACCTTTTCATTATGAGATGCTGGAGTCTGCCTCTTGCATCCAAACGATATCTATCCAAGAGCCACATGCTTCAGAAATATGAAATCATACAGAAACATTTCTAAAACCAGTTTCACAGCTATCCTTTCAAACATGTGCCTTAAGTCTCAGCAAGAATATATGCAAATATCTTTTGTTCATGGCCAACATGGATTTAAATCTTGATTAGAAAGGAGGGCCATGACTAGGCATGAAGAGTTGCCAATTTTAGGGCAGATCTGTTTGGCAGCGCTGCCTCTGTTGGGGAAATATATGATCTGATATTTACCATCTCTGTTGTCTTTGGCACCTAATGAAAACCATCCTCTTTCAACAACCATTTTAAATAGAGGTATTTCCCAGTCTGTTTCTGTATTGGGGATGTTTTTAGATGATTAAACTGTTAATCACTCATGTATCTGCCACCCTCGGCTCCTTAAGGAGGAAAAGCAGGATATAATTCCTTCAAGCCTTGTGGGACCTTGCTCCCCCTGGCGACTCATTGACTGAGCTTGTTGATGGCTGGAATACCCAGCTCCTGGCAGCCATCAATGAGATCGCACCTAAGCGCCCTCTGCGACCCCGCAGAAACCGGGCTCCCTGGTTTACTGAGGACCTTCGGAAAATGAAGCGGGACCTCAGACGGCTAGAGCGAGTATGGCGGGGTGCCCGTGACGGAGCCTCAAGAACATCTTATAGGGTTTTTATGAAAACCTATGAGATGGCAGTGAAGGCCGCTAAGAAGCCTTACTTCTCGGCCTCCGTTGCATCCGCTAGCTCTCGCCCGGCGCAATTATTTAGTATAATTCGGTCTTTAACGTCCCTTGAAGGACAGCCAAATTTAAATAACAATCTGACACACAGCTGTGAGGCATTTGCGAGCTTTTTTGCGGAGAAGGTCCTGCTGCTCCGCCATGACCTCCCTGCCAATTTGGATACAATAAAGGAACTGGAGGCCCCTCGACTGTCCTCGGGTCCAGTATTGGACCACTTTGACCGGATATCTCCAGCCGATGTGGACAGATTCCTCCAAGCTGGAAAGCCCACCACCTGTCCTCTTGACCCGTGCCCGTCATGGCTGATTAGAGCGTGTCCAGACGAGGTGCGGGCCCCCCTGGGGGATATCATCAATTTGTCCCTTGGCACCGGGATATTCCCAGGGGAACTGAAGGAGGCGGTGGTGCGTCCGCTCTTAAAGAAAACATCACTAGATCCCTTAGATCTATCCAATTACCGCCCGGTCTCGAATCTTCCATTCCTGGGTAAGGTGATTGAGAGAGCGGTTGCTGAACAGCTTGGTAGGTTTCTGGATGAAACATCTGCTTTGGATCCATTCCAGTCCGGCTTCCGTGCTGGCCATGGGACCGAGACGGCTCTGGTCGCCCTAACAGATGATCTCCGCAGGCAGCTGGATCGAGGCGGGTCGGGGCTGCTGATTCTTCTAGATCTGTCAGCAGCCTTTGACATGGTCGATCACGAACTCCTGGACCACCGCCTTGCCGACGTGGGGATCCAGGGCACAGTCCTTCAATGGCTGCGCTCATTTCTCTCTGATCGGGGACAGAGGGTGGCGCTTGGGGGGGAATTGTCATCGCGTCACTCCTTGGTGTGTGGAGTGCCTCAGGGTGCGATTCTCTCCCCGATGCTTTTTAACATCTTTATGCGCCCCCTCGCCCAGCTTCTCCAGAGTTTTGGGCTGGGTTGCCATCAATATGCTGATGACACCCAACTCTATCTGTTGATGGATGGCCATCCTAACTCGGCCCCAGACACACTGACCAGATGTCTGGAAGCTGTGGCTGGATGGTTACGTGGGAGCCGGTTGAAGTTAAATCCTTCGAAGACAGAGGTCCTCTGGCTGGGGCGGGACGATATGGGATCGAGGGGGCAACTCCCATCTCTTGCGGGGGTGCAATTAGTGCCAGCACCGTCCGTTAAGAGTTTGGGTGTAATCTTCGATACCTCCCTCTCTATGGAGGCGCAGATTACAGCTATAACAAAGGCGGCATTTTTCCATCTCCGCCAAGCTAAGCAGTTGGCCCCTTATCTCTCTCGCCCTGACCTAGCCACTGTGATCCATGCGACGGTCACCTCCAGACTGGATTATTGTAACTCGCTCTATGTGGGGCTGCCCTTGAGACTGACCCAGAAACTCCAGCGGGTGCAGAATGCCGCGGCGAGACTCCTTATGGGGTCTTCGCGGCGAGATCACATTCATCCGGTGCTGTACCAGCTGCACTGGCTCCCGGTGGAGTACAGGATCAGGTTTAAGGTGCTGGTTTTAACCTTTAAAGCCCTATACGGCCTAGGACCCTCGTACCTACGGGACCGCCTCTCCTGGTATGCCCCAGAGAGAAACCTACGGTCTGCAAATAATAACATCCTCAAGGTCCCAGGCCTCAGAGAGGTTAGGCTGGCCTCAACTAGAGCCAGGGCCTTCTCGGCTGCGGCTCCAACCTGGTGGAATGCTCTGTCACAAGAGACAAGGGCCCTGCGGGACCTGACATCTTTCCGCAGGGCCTGCAAGACAGAGTTGTTCCGCCAGGCCTTTGGTCAGGGCGCAGCCTGACTCCCTCCTCTGGCAACCTGCACAGAATTTTGCTTAATCGGTTGCCATCAATTTGATTTTAACTAATTTTTATAATGAAATATTTTTAGAATGTATGATTATTTGATTGTTTATTTGATTGTTGTTAGCCGCCCTGAGCCCGGCTCAGCTGGGGAGGGCGGGATATAAATAAAATTTATTATTATTATTATTATTAATAAATTTAATAAATAAATATGATCAGATCCATTTTGGCTGCAGTGATAAAAAACATACCAGTTTCTGCGACTCCTGGGCATAGAAGGGAACAAAAACACACGAAGCTGCCTAATGCTGAATCACATTATTGGTCTGTATGTTTTGCTATTGTCATAGGGAACCTGCAGCCCTCCAGGGGTTAGAAGATTGGGAAAGGTTGTGGAAGAAAGGGGTTACCGTATTTTTCGCACCATAGGACGCAGTTTTTCCGTCTTAAAAACTAAGGGGAAAGGTCTGTGCGTCCTATGGAGCGAATGCAGGGGGGGGGAGGCAAGCAGGAAAAGCCCCCAAGAGCCACACACAAGCTTCGCGCGGCTCTTGTGGGCTTTCCCCCAGGAGGGACTGACGCGGCCAGTCAGTCCCTTCTCCCTCCTCTAGAAAAGCCTTGCACAATCTCTCCAGTCGTGGGAGGCTACGCAAGGCTAAAGAGGAAGCCCAGGCAGCGAGCGCGATCCATCCCGCTCGTTGCCCGGGCTTCCTCTTTAGCCGTGCGCGCCTCTCCAGCCGCGGGAGGCTGCACAAGGCTAAAGAAGCCAACTTTTTAAAAATCTCTCTATCGCTACCTCTTTTTCTTTTTTCGTCCTTTCTCCACCCCCTTATTTTCCTCTGGATCAGTGTTTTTATCTAGATTAACGTTTAAGTTTGGAGGGGGAAAATATTATAAAAAAGGAAACTTTGCAGCTTTTATTTTAGTATACAATAAAAACAGATTAAACAAAACACAAGAGAAGGAACTAGCATAGTAGAAGAAGAAAAAAGGGAAAGAGGGAAGATACAAAGCCATTTACCAGAGGTAGATCTTAGCCCTTGCCTCACCTGGGAGCTTCTCTGGGCAGGAATTCCCTCAGCTTAAGTGGCAGATAGGGGGGTACCTACCTAGACAGTGAAGCCACATGTCTCTCCAATGAAAATTGGGAGTGGGCATTGTGTGAAGTGGCTGTGGATCTCCTGCCGCAGAAGTGTAGGACTGTATAGAGTTGGGAGGGCCACCCGAGGGTCATCTAGCCCAGCCCCCTCACAATGTAGGAATCACATCTAAAGAATGCCAGGCAGATGGTCCCCCAACTGCTGCTTAAAAGCCTCCAGTGGTGGAGACCCCCAACAACTTCCGAGGTCACAGAATTGCAGGGTTGGAAGGGAACCCCAGGAGTCATCTAGTCCAGCCCCGGTGGACAGCGGGCATGATCCATCCCGTTGTGCAAGGCTAAAGATGCTGCTCAAAGCTAAAGAGGAAGCGCGCAGCCTGTCCGTTGCTCTTTGGGGCTGGGGGGGGGGACTCCCATCATCTCTGAGCATTAGTGATACTGGCCAGGGCTGATGGGAATTGGAGTCCAACAGCACCAGGGTAAGAAGATTGGCCGACAAAAACTGGCAGCTGCCCACCCCCCCCCCCCATGTTTTAGGCAGGAGTATTTTCTGCACTTTCAGTATACAAAGCATCTGGTTCATAGCCTTATCTCTACAGAGATACTTTTTTACTATATTGACCCCAAATGCCTACTTGCAGGTGGGCAGACTGAATTTTAGTTGCATCTACTTATGGAAAGTAGCGGGATGCGGGTGGCGCTGTGGGTTAAACTGCTCCGGCGGGAAGGTAAACGCCGTTTCCGTGCAGTGCTCTGGTTCGCCAGAAGCGGCTTAGTCATGCTGGCCACATGACCCGGAAGCTCCCTCGGCCAATAAAGCGAGATGAGCGCCGCAACCCCAGAGTCGGTCACGACTGGACCTAATGGTCAGGGGTACCTTTACCTTTACTTATGGAAAATGAAGATACATACAGTGGCCCTTTGAAAGGACAGACAAAAACAAAAGCCAAGATATTATTAATTATAAACTTTTATTCATACAACTAATATATTATAGACTGCAGAGTATATAGGGAAAGGCCCATAGCTTGGTATTAGATCATCTGCTTTCAATGGAGAAGGTCCCAGATTCAATGCTCAATGGTATCTCCAGGTAAGGCTTGAAAAGACCCCTGCCTGGAATCCTGGGGAGCCACTGCCAGTCAATATAGACAATACTGAACTAGACAGACCGATGGTGTGACTCAGCAGCTTCCTGTATTTCGGTCTGGGACACCATTATGGGAGACATGACACTATGCAGGAAGCTCAACAAGGGGAACATCCCGCAAGCTCAACATGGGGAGGCCTGGGGCCTTCCAGATGTGGAACCCAATTCCCATTGGCTTCAGGGTCAGAGAAAGTGGAAGTCCAGCAATGTCCAAAGTGTCACAGATTTTCCATCTATGCCGTAGACATGTGGCCAGCAGATCTCTAAATCAGCTTTCCATTAGACAAGGATGGAACATTTGTTTAATGAGAACCACCTGCCATATGTGGAAAAAAATCCCAAATATTTCAGGGAATTAAATTATGCAGTGTTTATTTTCCTTCTACTTCTTCAGGTAGAGTACGATAAGGCTGTATATTGTCTCCCTGCTTATTTAACTTATATGCAGAATTCATCATGCGAAAGGCTGGACTGGATGAATCCCAAGCCGGAATTAAGATTGCCGGAAGAAATATCAACAACCTCAGATATGCAGATGACACAACCTTGATGGCAGAAAGTGAGGAGGAATTAAAGAACCTTTTATTGAGAGTGAAAGAGGAGAGCGCAAAATGTGGTCTGAAGCTCAACATCAAAAAAACGAAGATCATGGCCACTGGTCCCATCACCTCCTGGCAAATAGAAGGGGAAGAAATGGAGGCAGTGAGAGATTTTACTTTCTTGGGCTCCATGATCACTGCAGATGGTGACAGCAGCCACAAAATTAAAAGACGCCTGCTTCTTGGGAGAAAAGCAATGACAAACCTAGACAGTATCTTCAAAAGCAGAGACATCACCTTGCCAACAAAGGTCTGTATAGTTAAAGCTATGGTTTTCCCAGTAGTGATGTACGGAAGTGAGAGCTGGACCATAAAGAAGGCTGATCTCCAAAGAATTGATGCTTTTGAATTATGGTACTGGGGGAGACTCTTGAGAGTCCCATGGACTGCAAGAAGATCAAACCTATCCATTCTGAAGGAAATCAGCCCTGAGTGCTCACTGGAAGGACAGATCATGAAGCTGAGGCTCCCATACTTTGGCCACCTCATGAGAAGAGAAGACTCCCTGGAAAAGACCCTGATGTTGGGAAAAATGGAGGGCACAAGTAGAAGGGGACGACAGAGGACGAGATGGTTGGATAGTGTTCTCAAAGCTACCAGCATGAGTTTGACCAAACTGCGGGAGGCAGTGGAAGACAGGAGTGCCTGGCGTGCTCTGGTCCATGGGGTCACGAAGAGGCGGACACGACTAAACGACTAAACAACAAACTTCTTCAGAAGGAGTGCCACACTCATCATGCAAATGTTTGCTAACAAGAAAATGTTTATAACAGTAAATATTAAAAACATGCAAAATATCTCCTCTCCGGAAACAGCTACAACAGAGCCAGTCCCCACCCTGTCTTCTATGTACACAGGATGTGCTCTTCCTCCATCCAGCTTGGCCTTAAGATGGACGGTCAAGGTCAAGGAGGCAGTAACATTTTCTACTTCAGCTGCTTTTTTTTAATGGTTAGTTAGACTGTAGTTTTAAAAGTACACTTTCTGCCCTCAGGCCTTAGGAGACAGCAAGCTAGGTGGTAAGGAGGAGGGCAAGGGAAATCAAATGCTGAGCAAGGAGTTTCCAGGGGAAGGTTTTGCACCTGAAGTAGGTCACCCCCATGGCCCTAAGTAAGAAGCAATGTTATATAAATAAATTCGAAGCTCAAGGAGACATGCAGCCAAAGAAGAAAGCAAGCCTCCAAGACAGACAGGTTTGTGCTATGAAGGATGCTCATGAATCTTGTCATCTGAAGTCCTATTGAATTATGTCAATAAGAGAAAATTGTTCTCTGAAGAAGGGGCTGGCTCCATTTATTGAAACGAATCCTTCTCTCTTAAACCACTGTGCCTCTTAGGCTTGTCGATCAGAAGGTCGGCGGTTCGGATCCCTGCGACGGTATGAGCTCCCATTGCTGGGTCCCTGCTCCTGCCAACCTAGCAGTTTGAAAGCACGTCAAAGTGCAAGTAGATAAATAGGTACCACTCCGGCGGGAAGGTAAACGGCGTTTCCGTGCGCTGCTCTGGTTCGCCAGAAGTGGCTTAGTCCTTCTTGCCACATACCCGGAAGCTGTACGCTGGCTCCCTCAGCCAATAAAGTGAGATGAGCGCCGCAACCCCAGAGTCGGTCACGACTGGACTTAATTGTCAGGGGTCCCTTTACCTTTTTTAATATAGTGGCCTATCAAACTGCTCTGCTGGAATTTAGAGAGCTGTTTGCTGATAATTTACGACTGTAAGCTGCTTTGAGGCTTTTAGTTGTAAAAAGTAAAAGCTGAACATGGATTCCAAGCATGGAATCGGACTCTCATCCTGCCCACTTTTGACGGGCAATAATTATTCAGGGTGGTGTTTAAAAATGCAAGCTGTCTTTTTTTTTTGGGGGGGGGGAGTTATCAATTTTTTAAATATTTTTTTAATTCAAGTTCAGGATTTTTACATACATTATATTATCTCCTTCCAATTTTTAAATTTCTCATACAATTTTTTCCTTTCCCTCCCTCCCCCCACCCCCATATCCGTTGGAATGGTTCAAACAATTATCCTCAGCCACGGGCATAGTGTCTTTAGTTTCCACAGAATGTCTTTTGTTCCTGGAATCGGCAAGATGGCGGCTAGGGAGCAGCAGCCCCACGCTGCTCTCTGATGTTGCAGACAGCTACAGCTTAATATTGCTCATTCCAAATGCCCTTGCTGTGCTTTTTAGAGTTTTTTAGAGATAGTAGTTTTAGAGCTAGTAGTTTTATTGCCTGTTAAGCTTTAGCTAACACCGACTTCGACTCCAGCCTGAGTGATTTATTACCTCCTTATCTTATTGGCATTTGGCTGCTGGAGGTTTGCCTACCACAATGAAACATCTCTCCAAGTGCAACTATAATAGAGGAGAGAGGAAGAGAGAGAGGAAGAGAGAGTAGTTTTATCCATTGAAGATAGGGATTCCATCTGTTCCTTATCGTGGTGGACTTGACCTTCCACGTTGTTTCCTGTGACATGACTGCGACAATGTCCGACTGAATAAGTTCAAATAACTATTTCATGCCTCTACTGTCCATTTTTCTCTATCTTTCCAACCTAAAGCTATCGTTGCCTTTCCCGCTAATATCATAGGTTTGAAAGGAAGCTGATCCCCTTTCTCTATAGCCGTGTTTCCAAGTATACCCATTGTCATGAAATCAAGGTCTATTGAAACCTTCACTTAAAAAAAATCATTAATAACCTTTAGGATTTTATTCCAGAATTCCTTTACCTATGAGCATTTTCAGTACATATGGGAAAACCATGCCTTGGCTTGTTTACAGTGCCAACACTTGGAATTCAATCCTGCTACCATATTAGCTAGCTGGGCCAGAGTTCTGCACCATTTTAGAAAGAATTTTAATTCCAGCTCTAAATTTGCTTACTTTCATTATCCTTTCAACTGTTAATTCACTAAAGACTCTCCTCCCTGGAAGAGAGGGGAGTGGTTGTGGGCGGGAGACCGAGCTCCGCCCCTGGTAGGGGGCATTAGCCCCCTCCCCTCCTACCTGGCTGGCGCCCACGCCCACCGGAGGTGGCCAACCAGGTGCCTCCGGGGGGCGTGTGTAGCAGCTTAATGCTGTGGTGCTAGCTCCGCCTCCTCCTCATTCGTCGTCGTCCCTCAGCGAGTCGGCCTATGTGCATATCTAACCCTAAAAATAAGATAAAATAACAAAAACAAACCGCACCACAGGGTAAGACTCCCAAAATCAGTTAAGACAGACCTTGAGATCTGGATCACGTTTCTGCAACGCTTCAATGTAGTCTCCTTATGGCAGGAAATCCTCAACCTGTCCTCAAATTGCCAGGTTCACTGATGCCACTGGGTCCTTGGGCTTCAGTTTATTCTTTAGGGGACGCTGGTGTGCTCAACAATGGCCAGCAGAGTAGCAAGGCGAGGCTATCAAGTGGGATCTCACTTTTCTGGAGTTTTTTCCCCTTAGTTGTGGCTTACATTTGGACTGAGGAGTTTCAGAATCGCCGGGTGTGCTTCAGAACTGAAAACCAGGCAGTGGTCAACATACTGGCTAAACAGTCATCGCGTTCCGAGAGGGTGTCGTGCCTACTCCAATCATTCGTCCTCCAGTGCCTCGCTTCTGAGCATTAGCTCCCAGGGCTCAGCCACTGCCAGAACCCGTTCCGGAGCACCTGTGGAACCTTGGAGACGTGAAGTGATTAAGGGAGTATTAGCATCTGTCGCACCCTCTACGCTTAGATCTATGCTTGGCAGGGGGTTGGACTCGATGGCCCTTGTGGTCTCTTCCAACTCTATGATTCTATGATTCTAAGAAGGTCTGGTGTGATTTCATGGGGTTCAGGTCCAAAGTATCCTCCCTTTCCACCAATGTTACACCCTCCACAGAAAACGTTCTGCAACAGTATTAGCGTCTGTCGCACCCTCTACGCTTAGATCATATAAGAAGGCCTGGTGCGATTTCTTGGGCTTCAGGTTTGGGTTTTCGGGGCTTCCTGCTAGCGCACCTCCCACCACCGATGACGTTTTGCAATACCTTTCACACCTTGATGACCTAGGGCGCGCACCTAAAACATTAAAAATACATGTAGCCGCCATTAGCTTCTTTGCTAAGGCCACGTTCTCCTCCGATCCATGCAGTGACTTCCTGGTCCGTAGAGCTATCGAAGGCTGGGGCAGGTTACAACCCCCTAGGGTTCAGGGCCGTAAGCCAATTTCTTACAGGTTGCTCTCTCAAATACGCAAAAAACTCCGGTCAATTTGTTGGTCCCGGTTTGAGGCCCGCCTCTTTTCTGCGGCATATGCCATCGCCTTTTTGCCGCCCTAAGAGTGGGTGAGGTCGTAGTCAAAGGTAGTGCGAATGGTGTGATGCGGGGCCTCCTGATGGAAGATGTACAGCTGTCTGAGGCGAGCATGTTGGTACGGGTATGACAATCCAAAACTGATCGGGCCGGTAGGGGTGTCCTTCTAAAACTCACAGCGTCCGGGGGGCAGGGCCCTTGTCCGGTAAAGGACACCAGGCAGTATCTTTGCCTCAGACCACCTGGTCAGGGTCCGCTTCTGCTACACGAAGACGGGTCCCCCTTACTGAGACACCAATTCACCAGGGTACTCCGCAAAGCTATTGATACTTGCGGTTTAGCTTCCCGGGCTTATGCCGCCCACTCCTTTAGGATCGGTGCTGCCTCAACTGCCGCGTGCCTGGGCTTGCCTGCGGACAAGATTAAAGAAATGGGCCGATGGAAATACAATGCTTATAAGGGTTATATACGTTAGTTTGCGCTCCGCTACACTGAATCTGCTTACCCGCTTTCTCCTTTCTTTTGTTCTCAGCTGTTTCCGGGGGCACCGTGTGGATTTGCGGCTACAGTATTGTTCATTGGGCCCACGTTCGGGCTGTCAGCAGCGGCCTTACCCATCATCTTGGTTTGCCTCCTGGGATACGAGTTGCCTGGTTGTCGCAACGCGGCATGCGGTGGGAAGAGCTTATGCCATTGCTGATTGACAGAGTTGCCATGTTTGGCCCTCCTGACATCCTTATCATTCACTTGGGAGAGAATGACCTGGCCAATAGGTGAAGCGGGGATTTGTTGTGGTGCATAAAAAGAGACTTGGAGTCGATTGCGGCCTTGTGCCCTGGAACAATGGTGTTCTGGTCCTCCTTCTTGAAAAGAATTGTCTGGCGCGCTGCGCAGAACTGTATGGCCATTGAAAAAACCAGGAAACTGCTGAACCGGGTGGTAGCCCGTTGGGTGCGCTTTATGAATGGCCGAGTCATTTGTTGTGGCGCATAAAAAGAGACTTGGAGTCAATTGCGGCCTTGTGCCCTGGAACAATGGTGTTCTGGTCCTCCTTCTTGAAAAGAATTGCCTGGCGCTGTGCGCAGAACTGTATGGCCATTGAAAAAACCAGGAAACTCCTGAACCGGGCGGTAGCCCGTTGTGTGCGCTTTATTTATGGCCGAGTCATTTATTTTGACCGTATCCGGATCGGCGACCAAGCCATGTACCGGAATGACGGAGTTCATCTAACGGACATTGGGAATGATATTTGGTTGGACAGTGTCATTAGCAGCATTAGGGATTGGTTGCAGCTGTGAGGGTATTGGCGGCGAGCCCCTTTGCGGCTCGGGTGGCGGTTAGGCATTGGATTCATGTGTTGTGCTGTGTCAAGGGCTAGGTGTGGCCATCGCCTATGCTATCTACCGTGGGTTATTCCGTTAAAGGAATCTGGCGGTCGTGTATTCCGTCCGATGCCTGCTTGGCGGGAGGCCATGGCACGACCCTCAGTGACATCAGGGGGTGAGCCTATAGTTGGATGAGCATCAACAGGCTCCACCTACTGTTGAATAAACCCACCACCTATATCGTATCTGAAGAAGTGTGCATGCACACGAAAGCTCATACCAAGAACTAACTTAGTTGGTCTTTAAGGTGCTACTGGAAGGAATTTTTTTATTTTCCCACCACCTATAGTCATCCAATGCCTAAGCCAATACCTTTTCACTGCTGTAATCAATAAAGTTGTGGCCTTTTCTTGCCCATTAACCTTATATCACGTGTCCTTGTGTATTTATTTCACATAGCGGGGTCGGGCCCTCGATCCACAACTTGTTCTTCCTTACTCCACATCATTTGAATAAGTTGTGTTGTCTGTTTCTGTCAGGGAACTGTTGGCTGAGAAGGGGGGAGAGATCAGAATGTACAGGGAGCCGCCTCCTTTAATGAGCAGCTGCACTTCGTCAGAGAGAGAAGAGGAGGAGGGGCTGTCAGGAACATGGAAGCAGAGAGAAAGGAACAGCCTCCGACACCTCTGTCTTTATGTAGGGGGAGGAGGAAAAGGGGGGGGGCTTCAGGAAGTTTCTATGCTGGAAAGGCAGGAGGCAGGAGCCACTTCCGGCAACTGATAGTGACTGAGGAAGACATACTTTTAAGAGCTCCGGATTGTACTTAGTTTTTGGACTTAATAAATCTATAAAGCTGGCTGGAGTCCCGGGTTGTTATCTTGGCTAGCACCCACATATCATCTTGGCAGTTTCTTATTTGTAATCATTCTCTTATAGATTTTCCCTATCATTCCTTGTTTCGTTTTCCCCCATTTGTTTGTATAGTTCCTCTATTGGCTCTTCTTAACTCATATTTCCTATCTCTTGGACTTTAGAAATTTTGTTGTATAGTCCCCCAATTTTTAACCAATATTGGTTACCTATGTTCTCTATTACTTCCTGCAATGACTTTAAGGACTCTCCTCTATACATATCTTTAACTATATGATATCCCTTAGCATTTATAATTTTCCACCATTTGGGATCATCTATTACCTCAGGTGGCAGGTGGCGCTGTGGGTAAAAGCCTCAGCGCCTAGGGCTTGCCGATCGAAAGGTTGGCGGTTCGAATCCCTGCGGCGGGGTGCGCTCCCGTCGTTCGGTCCCAGCGCCTGCCAACCTAGCAGTTCGAAAGCACCCCCGGGTGCAAGTAGATAAATAGGGACCGCTTACAAGCGGGAAGGTAAACGGCGTTTCCGTGTGCGGCTCTGCTTCGCCAGAGCAGCGATGTCACGCTGGCCACGTGACCCGGAAGTGTCTTCGGACAGCGCTGGCCCCCGGCCTCTTGAGTGAGATGGGCGCACAACCCTAGAGTCTGGCAAGACTGGCCCGTACGGGCAGGGGTACCTTTACCTTTACCTTTATTACCTCATAAATGCTTTCTAAGGGTGTGCTTAGAGAAATCCTTTTTAACCATAAGGGTTGCCATTTCCTCCATATACCTAATGCCAATTTCCTGGGGCCTATTTCAGATTTCAAATCTTTGATTACATTATTTGGACCTAATGGTCAGGGGTCCCTTTACCTTTACCTTAACACTTCATCAGAAACTGGTGAGAGCGAAGCCTCAGGCGAAACAGAAGAGGAAAGGAGGGGGGAAGTGAGACAAAGGCTCACAGACGTTACTGTGAGCCCCAGCACCGCTCCCAGGCAGACTCCTAGGGAAACAGACATGCAGCTTCCGTCGCCTAGTTTTCGCAAGGGAATCAAACGTAAGGAAAAGAGGAAGAGATTGGGAGTGTCCAGGATCTTATGCTGGGGTGGGGGCACGGAAGAACCCACTCTCGGAATCTGCTACTGACTGAGGCAGACATGAACTTTGGACTTCTGCACTGTACATAGGTAAAGGTAAAGGGACCCCTGACTGTTAGGTCCAGTCGTGGCCGACTCTGGGGTTGCGGTGCTCATCTTGCCGAGGGAGCCGGCGTACAGCTTCCGGGTCATGTGGCCAGCATGACTAAGCCGACAATTCTGCCACCTGTTTAGACAGAGTAGTTACCTTTTTTCATTTTTCTGGGCTAGCTCTTTAGCTTGAATTGCTAATTGCTTCACCCCCTTCATTTCGACTCCTATCCGTAAGACATCCTCCTTCACTGACTTGATATCTTCTGTAATGTTGTTTTGGGAGGTAGGCATTAAGTCCTGAAAAGTTGCTAGCTGAACTGATAAATCTTTCAACGTTTTTGCCATCCTTAGGTTGTTAAATAGTCGTAAATAAGAGGGAACTGCTGGGCGTCTCCGTTAGGCTTGAAGTTAATTTAGCGACTTTCTTACCAAGTTTGCAGGCTTGAATTCGGCACCCCTGGTTTCTCTACAACTTCACACTCTCTCTTTAGTCTTTATTTTCTTTTTTCAGTTTATCTTACATTCCTTTAGACCATAAATTGTTTAGCTTGGCAGGGGAGTTCCAGGGCAGATGACCGGCTTGAGCTAGAGCATACGCACTCTCTCCGCAAGCTGTCTTAATAAGACAACACGTATGGCATGTTATAGGTGACCCCATGCCACAGGTACCGAACAGAGGGTGGCGCGAAGCTGATAAACAAGACTCAGCACCTGGAGAGGCGAAGCAGGAGCAACAGGAGGTGTAAGTTGCCCCTACTCGGGTGGATTTCCTGGGAGCAGAGGCTCAGCAGTGCAAAAAAGGGGTTTCCCCACACTAGAACTGGACTTTAAGACACTTTTAAAAAAGAAGAAATTTAGGGGAGAACCTCTGTGCAAAGGAGCGACACCGCCCTCTGGTGCCTTCGCCTCCAGACCCCATGAGCTAGTGCTGGATTCTCCAGTAAGATATTGACACAAATACAAGGAGCGCCCCCCCCCCAATTTATACAGTGAGAAAGGGGTTATCTAAGCACCAACAATACATCAGAAACAAAAAAAGGGGGGAACTAACAAACAGATAAAATTAAGAAGTTGCAAGTGGAATGCTAAAACGGGGTCATCCCTCACAACAGAAATTAACGCTGCAGAACCGGCAGTGCGGTAGAGATCTTGGGGGGCTTCTCTGCGCTCCCAAAACAACATAGTTAACCCAAGAAGTGTCACTGGAGTTTGGAGCGGGGGAACAGTTTAGACCAGCTAAACAGACAACAGAAATAAGGAGAGCTCTTTACCAGAGACTTGTGGAGATCTGGAGAGGTGAGGAGAAGGCTGGAGGAGTGAGTCAGCAGATTGAGTGAGGTGGGTGGCGGCCATTACTTAAAGACTACACTGGAAAAGAGAAAGATAGAGTGAGGAACGGCAGGAAGAGCAACACAGCGGCCACTAGTGGAAGAAAAAGACATAACAGCCAAGAGGCATAATAATTAAAAATAGCAGGAAGATCGACACAGCGGCCACTAGTGGAGGAAGAAGACATAACAGCCAAGATATATAATACTCAAGAACAGTAGAAAGAGCGACTTGTGGAAGGAAAAGATACAACAGCCAAGAGGAAAAGTAGGACTTCCGGGGGCGGCGCGAACGGCAATGGTGGTCTCCTTCCATCTGTGAAGGGGAAGCTCCGCAGAAACGGGTCGACCTTGAAGCCTCTAGCTCTTTTCAGCTTCCCAGGCTCCGACTCTGAGAGCCAGTGTGGTGTAGTGGTTAAGAGCGGTAGACTCCTAATCTGGGGAACCGGGTTCGCGTCTCCGCTCCTCCACATGCAGCTGCTGGGTGACCTTGGGCCAGTCACACTTCCTTGAAGTCTCTCGGCCCCACTCACCTCACAGAGTGTTTGTTGTGGGGGAGGAAGGGAAAGGAGAATGTTAGCCGCTTTGAGACTCCTTAAAGGGAGTGAAAGGCGGGGTATCAAATCCAAACTCTTCTTCTTCTCACGACGCAAACAACTCTTGGCAGCTTTTGGAGAAAAAGGCGTCTCTGAGCTTTCGCTGCTCACTGCCCCCCCGCTTCTCACAGGGCTCCCAGGACGCTTTCCTGCACCCCCTCTGATGGGTAAAGGGCTCCCAGCACTTTGCCTCTTTCCAGGCTTCTCACACAGACACGTTGCAGCATCCACACAGCTCTCAGACTCTGCAAAAGCAGCAGCAGCAGCAACAGCCCCTTCACCCCCTGTGGGGCCTCACAGCTCTTCCCAGCTGTGCATCGGCTCTCAAGAAGGTGGCCAGCGCCATCTTGCCTCTCCTGTTCAGATGCAGCCACTTCCTGGCCCTTGCTTCCCACTCCAGCTTCACAAGCCTCTTGGAGTGCTAGCCAAGTGGCCTCTGGCCTCCTTGCACCCAGAACAACAGGCACCAGATGAGCATTCACATTCTCTGCCAAAAACGCAAGCACACGCTTCTCTGCTTCACTGTGTTCTGCAGCATTCTTAACCTCTGCTGTCTCAGCTGCCTTCGGAACTGGCTGGACAACTTCCCACAGCCTTTCTCCGACCAACAGCAGCTCTACTTGGAAACTCGACTCCAGCCACGTTTGGCTAGTCAGCTTCTGCCATGGCAACTTAAGCTCAAAGCCATGTTCCTGGGACTAAGCCATTTCTCTTCCCCCGGGGCTGAGCGTACTCACGGAACAGCAGCTCCTTCCGGCTCCAGCAGACCAGCTCCTCCCAGCGAGCTCCTCACAGCCTCAAACGATAGGCATAGCTCCAACTGGCTCCAGCTTCTTCTCAGCTGGCTTCCCCCACACACAGGCATGTCTCAGCAACAGCTTCAAAGCTTGGCTGGCCTCCATAACCTATGCGAGCCAAAATGGCGTCCGGCACTCTTCTGAGCTGCGCCACTGTGCTGTCCATGCCGGTCGAATCGTCCTCCAGCCTCTTTGGCCCTTTAGCAGAGTGTACACAGCGGTAGAAGCTGCTGCACTGTGTGGGTAATAAATCAGACTGCACGCAGGCGTTTCTCTTATCTCCAATAGCCTTTAATCTTGTAGAGCAACATCGTAAATTCAACTTCAAACACCCGGCGACAACGCGCACATCTCTCGTCTCTCGATCAGAACAGAAAGAGAACTCACATACCCAGTAAGATTCCCGTATGTGAAACATAGCCACGCCTCATGATGTGAGACGTCACTCAGAACTGTTAACCCTGTAAGTTCTGATTCTCTTCACAAATCTGAGCATCAATTAAGTTGAGGTGCCGGAAGAAAACCTGAATTGCAACTTGTTATTTGTGGACTTTACCTTTTGATCGGTGGATATTTTGTTTTACCTCTTCTTTTGTGGATTTACAAAAAGCACTGAGAAATCCCGGCAATCGGGCTGCCAGACTACTAGAACTGCTAGGCTGTTGGAATTGTTACATTGAGCTGTTAGACTGGACTGTTACATTGAACTGCTACATTGAACCTGCACTTTCTAGAGACAATGTAAGTACTTTAGGATCAACTCTGCAAGGGACTTTGACGCTGTTTGAGACTGTTTTTAATACTTAAGGGATTTTGAGTAAATTGGGAAAATTGCAACCTTCTCTTTTAAGACATATTTAATCTCCCTCTAGAGGACTACTGAAAATTTGCAATCACTGGGGGCTTTCTTTCCATCCTTGGACTTGTGGAGTCCCATGAGAATTATAAACTGTGAGACTGACCTTGACGCATAGACAGAAGTGGGATGAGTGGCAAAACAAGATCAGGCAAAGCCAAAACACAACAAACTACTATAACTTCACAGCTGCGAAGATCATCTGTTCCTATTGTCTCTGTGGCACAAGAGGAAGAGCCAGAGCAGGCTAGGCCGGAAGGAATGGCCACAGGAGGGGACTTTACTTCGGTATTAGATAAAATCTTTGCAAAATTGGATGGCCTGAGTAAGCAAGTGACTGAACAATCATCTAAGATTGATCAAAACACGGCTAGTGTCAACAACTTGACTCAACAAGTGAGTTTAAATGCTCAAGCAATTGGGAAACTATTGGAATCTACCACAGAGAATCGTAAAATAGCTGAGTAGGCTAAACAGAAAGCAGAGGCTGTGCAAGAGGAAATAAAACCAATGCGTAAACAGATTGGTGAACATCAGGCATATCTGTCTATGGTGGAACTAAAAAGCAAGGAAAATAATTTGAGATTGAGGTCAGTCCCAGAACTTGAAAAGGGAGATTTAATCGAATATTTGACAAAAGAATTTGCAGAATTTTGGCCTTTGGAAGAAGACAAAGATTTTAAAATTGTAAGTGCATTCAGACTTGGAAAAGGAGGGACGAAGGCTAAGTCTAGAGACTGCCTGATTTCCCTCAGAACTAAGGCAGAAAGAGATAAGATACTGAGTGCGCATTTTCAAAAGACCCTTGAAATTCAGGATTTTAAAGTGGAAATCTACAAGGACATTCCGAAACACTTATTGGAACTTAGCTCTAACTACGGAGATTTGGTGAAACTACTGAGAAGCAACAGAATCATTTTTAGATGGGAGTTCCCCCAGGGACTATCTTTTACGTTTAGGGGGAAGAAAGTCAAAATCAAAACAGTTGAAGACAAGGAAAAATTTTTGAGTGACTACGGAGAAGACCTTCAGAAAGGGATTGAAGGTGAAGCAAGAGCCTTAGGATCTGGACCATTAGGTTCTGTACGTACACCCTTGGGTCCTGTTGAGCCTGAGAAAGCGATACCACCGCCAAAGGGAGAATAGAACTACTTCAGCATGTCTCTGCAACTTTTAAGTTGGAATGTTCATGGCTTTAACTCCCCTGAGAAAAGGAGGAAGATTTTCCATTTACTAAAAAAGGAGCAATTAGATCTAATTTGTCTACAAGAAACCCATGTGATCAGGCTTCATAGGAAAGTTCTAATTAATAAGAGACTGGGTCAAGAATTTATCTCATCTGATAGAGTCAAGAAGAGAGGAGTTGTTATCTACGCAAAAGAAAGCCTATCACCAAAGTTTCTCTTCAAAGATGAACAAGGAAGAATCTTGGCAATTGAAATTCAAATACAAGGAGAAAAATTTTTGATTTTGAGAATTTATGCACCAAATGAGGGGAAGTCGGAATTTTACAAGAAGCTGCATGAGACATTGCTGGATTATATGGACTACAACAACATCATCATGATGGGTGACATGAATGGGGTGGTATCTACGAACATGGATAAAGCGCAAAGTCAAAGCATAACAAAAGAGGGCAGGCTACCAAAAACTTTCTTTGAACTAACTGACAACATGGATCTGATTGACATCTGGAGAATAAAAAAACCCCTAGGAAGAGAAGGGACATTCTTCTCTGAAGCCAAAATGACATGGACAAGAATTGACCAAATAGGGATAACTAGAGGACTGGCACCTAAGACTAGAAAGGTGGAAATCTGCCCAAAAACCTGCTCCGACCATAATGCAGTAAAGATGGAAATGAGACTAATCTCAACTGGCTCCTTCAGATGGAAGATGAATGACACCTTATTAAGAGATCAAGAAATTGTTAAGAAGGCCCCAAAAAACATACGGTACTACTTTGAAGTAAATTTGAAAACTACAGTGGAAAAAAGAATTATCTGGGAATCTGGGATGCAAGCAAAGCGGTGATGAGGGGGTTTCTGATACAGCAGAATGCAATAAAAAAGAGAACCCAAAATGAGAAAAAAGACAGAATTTTGGAAAAAATAAAAGAAGGAGAGAAAAAATTAAGATCGAAACCAAAGTCACAGGAGATTCTGAGAGAAATTAAATTATATCAAGTACAATATATGAAATTGATAAATCAGGAAGTCGAATGGAAAATTAAACAAATGAGACAAAAGACTTTTGAATCGGCTAATAAGTGTGGAAAACTGCTGGCATGGCAGTTGAAAAAAAGACAGAAGCTGAACACGGTTACTAATCTTGAGGTTGAAGGGAGAAACATCCAGAATCCTGTGGAGATTAGAAAATGCTTCCAGAGATATTTCAAACAACTTTACACTCAGGGGCCGCAGAAAGAGACTGATATAGATCAATTTTTAAGAATTAATGGACTACAAGAACTATCTCAAGAAAACAAGACAATTCTGAATCATAAGATAACGGAACAGGAGATTGAAGGTGCCATTCAGAACATGCAACTGGGCAAATCTCCAGGGCCGGACGGGTTAACCTCCAAATATTATAAGACTTTGAAGGACTATTTAATTCAACCATTAAAGGAGGTGTGCAACGAGATTATGGAGGGGAAGAAGGCACCGGAGCCGTGGAAAGAAGCTTTCATCACTCTCATACCAAAATTGGAAGCTGAAAAGACACAACTTAAGAACTACCGTCCCATTTCCCTTTTAAATGTGGATTACAAAATTTTTGCAGATATTTTAGCCAGCAGATTAAAGAGAGTGTTAAATGAAGTGATACATAAAGATCAGGCAGGCTTTCTCCCAGGCAGACATTTGGCGGATAACACAAGGAACATCATTGACATTTTGGAGTTATTACAAACGAATATCAACACAAAAGCAGTTTTGATTTTCATTGATGCGGAGAAGGCCTTTGATAACATTTCTTGGAATTTTATGAAGAAAAATCTTAAGGGAATGGGAGTGGGACGGGGGTTTGAAAATGGGATAGATGCAATCTATTCAGAACAAAAAGCTAAATTGATAGTTAATAATGTGGTGTCAGAAGAGTTTAAAATTGAAAAAGGAACACGACAGGGTTGCCCTATCTCTCCATTGTTATTTATTTCGGTCCTGGAGGTGCTCTTGAACATGATTAGGAGGGACCGGTTGATCAAAGGAATTCAGGTCGGAGCTAAACAATATAAGCTTAAGGCTTTTGCAGATGACTTGGTTTTGACATTACAGGAGCCGGAATCTAGTACGAAAAGAGTTCTAGAACTGATTCAAGAATTTGGTCAGGTGGCAGGATTTAAATTAAATAAGCAGAAAACTAAGGTTTTGGAGAAAAATTTGACAACAATGGAAAAAGAAAGGTTTCAGAAGGAGACTTAAATGTGGTAAAGAAAGTGAAATACCTAGGGATAAATATGACGGCCAAAAATTTGAATTTATTTAAAGATAACTATGAGAAATGTTGGTCAGGGGTTAAAAAAGATTTAGAAATTTGGTCAAAATTGAAGCTTTCCTTGTTGGGTCGAATTGCTGCTATAAAGATGAATGTATTGCCAAAAATGTTGTTTTTGTTTCAAACTCTGCAGATTGTTGACAGGATGGACTGTTTCAGGGGGTGGCAAAGAGACATTTCTAAATTTGTCTGGCAGGGCAAAAAGCCCAGAATAAAATTCAAAATATTGACTGATGCTAAGGAAAGAGGGGGGTTTGCCCTGCCAGACATGAAGTTGTACTATGAATCAGCAGCATTCTGCTGGTTGAAAGACTGGCTACTTCTTGAAAACACTGACATTTTGGATTTGGAAGGGTTTAATAATGTGTTTGGGTGGCATGCATATCTGTGGTACGACAAGGTTAAAGCTCATAAAGCATTCAAGAACCATATTGTCAGGAAAGCAGTGTTTAATGTCTGGACAAAATATAAAGACTTATTAGAAAGCAAGACCCCAAGGTGGTTGTCACCCATGGAAGCTAAGGCTCTGAAAAAACTCAATATGGAGGCCAAGTGGCCAAAATATTGGGAGATAGTAGAACAAGATGGAGACACTTTGAGATTGCAGAGTTTCGAGAAACTTAAAGACAAAGTGCGAGATTGGTTACATTACTATCAAATTAGAGAAGTTTTTAATATGGACAAAAAAGTAGGCTTCCAGGTGGAAAAATCGAAACTAGAAACAGAATTGTTAGAACCTAAAACTAAGGTACTTTCAAGAATATATAACTTGCTGTTAAAATGGAACACTCAGGATGAAACGGTCAAATCAGCTATGATTAAATGGGCGCAAGACATTGGTCATAATATTATGTTTGCGGACTGGGAACGGTTATGGACCACCGGTGTGAAATTTACGGCATGTAATGCCTTAAAAGAAAATATTATGAAAATGATATATAGGTGGTACATGACCCCAGTCAAGCTTGCAAAAGTATATCATTTGCCTGATAATAAATGTTGGAAATGTAAGGAAACTCAAGGAACATTCTTTCACCTTTGGTGGACATGCCCAAAGGTTAAGGCCTTCTGGGAAATGATCTATAATGAACTAAAAAAGGTATTTAAATATACTTTCCTTAAGAAATCAGAGGCCTTCCTTTTGGGCATTGTCGGCCAAATGGTGCCAAAGAAGGACAGAACTTTCTTTATGTATGCGACAACAGCAGCAAGAATACTGATTGCAAAATACTGGAAGACACAAGATTTGCCCACCTTGGAAGAATGGCAGACGCAAGCGATAGACTACATGGAGTTGGCAGAAATGACTGGCAGAATCCGAGACCTGGGAGAAGAGTTAGTGGAAGAGGACTGGAAGAAGTTTAAAGACTATTTGCAAAAACATTGTAAAATGTTGGAATGTTAAATTGTTGGAATGCTAAAATGATGCAAGATATAAAGACAAGGCGGCATTAGTGACATAGGTAAAAGGAGTATGTAACAAATGTCTCAAAAGATAAGGGTGAAAAAATTAGAATACACTGTGTTAAACGTAATCAAAAGGATATAAAGGGAAAAAATTGGAGACACAATGGGTTGAAATGCATAATATAGACTAAGATTTGAAAGAGGGCAAGATACTGCTGAATATGATTTGTGTAAATAGGAACACAGAAAAGGGAGATGTGAGGAAGTCAGGAAGTAGGGTTATGAAAACTAAGTAAAAATTTGGACTTTTTTTCCCCTATGCCTTTTTATGTTTTCTCTCTTTGTTTCTTACTTTTTATATCTGTTTTGCTTTGTGTGTGATAATGTTGTTTTCTTTTTGGTCTGATTGGATTGTTTAAAATTTTATTAAAATCTTTTATTAAAATCTTATTAAAAAAAAAAAACCAGCCAAGAGGAAAAGTAATAGCCATACCCGCAACACCAATACTTGCTTAGAGGAACTGTAAAGCATAAACATCAGATATAAATAAAGGGGGAAATTAAAATTCCAAATATATCCAGCATAAAGATAAAATTAATTACCCATGAAAATTAGATCCAATTAAACTTCCCACAGGGGAACTCCCAATAGCTTTAATCTTTGGAGACTATATAGAATCCGAGGCGGAGAAGCGGAATCGAAAGACAAGTGAACTCAATCTCAAAACAACCAGCCATCCCAAAATACCCAAACACCCAAATGGGTTCAAAGAAAACGCAATCAACAATTGGCCAAACTTTAATTGCCAGCCAAGCAAGGAGAACTTTGGTGGCGGAAAGTGAAGCAAGTATGGATGTAAAGGATTTGATTATTGCCATGCAGAAAGACTTAGGGGACAGAATAAACCCAGTAGGCGGAAACATAAAATCACTGGAAGAGAAAGTAGTAACTATGTGCAATAAAATTGAAAAAAATTCAGCTCTTATAATGGACCTTACACATCAAATGAACCAATTGACAACGAAGAATAAAGAAACTGATAAGACAGTGCAAGAAGTGAAGGCAAAAACATTGAAGCAAGAGGAAATAACCAAAAAGATGTGGGCTGAGCAAAAAGAACTGAAAAAAACCGAAGACAAAAACAAGGGGGAAATAGAGGACCTAAGGAAGATGCAGGAGGAGATTTGGGACGAATTGGCAGTCCTTGAGTTGAGACAAAAGGAAATGATTCTCCGCCCGAGAGGAATACCAGAGAGCCAGGATGAGGACATTTCGACAAAATTATTAAAAGTCCTGGCAGACTGGTTGGGGGTTCAGGAGGAGGACTTATCACAACCACAAGAAGCCGAAGAAGCAAGATTGTAACAGAACTGGAAAATAGGACTTTATTTCTAAATTTTAATTTTGATAAGGTGACGTATGATCATTAAGACTTTATGGCACTAAAGTGCATTTCTTGGAACGTAAATGGGTTAAACAGTAAACTTAAAAGGAATAAAATAAATCATGTATTAAAGAGGAAAAATGGGATATCATATGCCTACAAGAGACCCACATCTCTAAAAGTCATACAAGGGTCTTACAGAATAGAAACCTGGGTCTAGAGTTTATTGCATCAGGAACAGAGAGAAAGAGGGGTGTTGTGATTTATGTTAAAGCAAGCCTAGACCCCCAATTACTTTTTGTGGATGAAGAAGGTAGAACTGTAGGAGTGCGGATTACTATAGAAGGGGAAAAAATAATCATAGTGGGCATTTATGCCCCGAACAATAATAAATCAGAGTTTTTTAAGGAGCTGGAAAAGAAGTTATGGAATTATATTGGGGAGAATATTGTTCTTATGGGAGATTGGAATGGAGTGGTCTCGGTCGAATGGGATAGAACTTTTAGAGGGAAGCCTACCAATGAAGGTAAATTGCCGCTCTCCTTTTTCCAGATGGTGGACAATTTTGACCTCTATGACTCATGGAGACTTAAACACCCTAATGGGAAAGATATTACACACTTCTCGGAAGCTAAAAAATCAGGGGGGGAGGTTAGATGCTATTTGGATTTCTAAAGGGCTGACCCTCTTAGAAAAAGCAGAAATTCTGGGAAGGACTATATCAGACCATAATCCAGTAACAATACATATGGAAATTAAAAAGCAAACAAAGGGAAGGTGGAGGATGAACGATGAGATATGGAGAGACGACCAATGGGTGACGCAAGCAAAAATCAAGTTAGCGGAATTTTTTGAGATAAATGGGAAACAAAATACAGATATAAATGTAGTTTGGGACGCAAGTAAAGCGTACATGAGGGGTCTTGGAATACAACAAATGGCTAGGCTGAAGAAGATAAAAGACAATAATATCCAAGAGCTAACTAAACATATAGGAATTAATGAAAAGGAGTTGATCAAAAATCCAAAAAGTCATGAAATATTACAAAAAATAAAGATATTGCAATCCCATATCTCTAGTATATTAAATAAGGAAGTAGAAAATAAAATTAAATGGGCAAAACAAAGGTATTTTGAGTCCGTCAATAAGCCCGGCAAGTTGTTAGCATGGATGATAAAGGAAAAGCAAACAAAAGTTATATTTTTTTAAAAATAAAATTTTTATTGAATTTTCAAAGTTTACACACACACAAACAATACACAACACAAACATACAAACACAAATACAAACACATATGTCAGGGCTGCCTCAGGTCTCAGCTCACAAAAGACCAACGCCAGGCTCTTCTTATATACAAGGATGTTTATTGCAGTTCATTATTGGTTCCACAACCGAGGCGCGCAGCCCCGCGTCTCTTAGCCTAGACGTTTGAAGTCCCCTCTGAATCGGTCCCGCCTCTACACCAGTTTAAGAGGCTTGTGCTAGACCACCTCTTCCTGTCCTTTCTTTTCCGCAGGGTCTTTCTGCCCCCCTGGGTTCCTTCCCTCCTGCTTTCCCCTGACGCGGATCCCTCAGATGCCTGCTCCCCCCTCCTTCGTGCTTTGGGGCCAGGCTCCTCCTCCGGGCTCTCTGCATTTCCGCGCGCCTCCACATTTGAACTTGGCGCGCGTTCGCTACCCCTGACCTTCCTTTTGACAGCTACACTACTCCCTGTACTACTCTCCGCCCCTTCCGGCAGGACGTCCTGCCCCGATCTCCTTCCCCTGTCTCCTTCCTGCTCTGCTCCGTGTGTCACACTGGGAACTCCACCCTTCTCACTCCGTTCCTCCTGGGCTGGGAAGCCGACCCCGATCTCTCACTCCCACTCGGGGTTTCCCTGCTGCTTCCCTGCTCCTGGCAAGTCCCCCCTGTGACCCCCCTTGGCTTGACCAGGGGCGCCCCCTTCTGGGAATCCTCCGATTCACTTGAGAGACTCATGGAAGACCTCAAGTCATTGTCATCCTCTTCCTCACTGTCCTGGGTTTCTTCCCCATCGCTCTCCGTCTCCCCCCTCACCTGTGCCTCTGTCCCTGAACCCCTGACAACATATAATTTCTAATCCCTAATTTCTTAACCACTTTCCTGGACTTCCCCACACCTCCCCCTCCTGCTTTCCAACTTCAATAGTTTACTCAGCAAGTTCTTATCTCCCTCCTTTACCTTATTACTATTTTACTTGATTCTTCTTATTTAACCAAATTTAACTTATAAACCTCAGTTTAAACCAAAATACCCATCCTTTACATACTTTTCTAAGGACGATCCCATTTCCCTTCCACAGATTTCCCAATTTCTATATTATTTACAAAACAAAATAACAGAAAACAACATATAATTGTACACCCTTTGGATTCCCAAACTCTCGCCCCCCCCTTTCCCGGTCTCGATCGTCAACAAGTATCCATCAATCTATAAACTCTCAGCCCGGATCTCTCACGTCCGAGGCCCTTAAGTCTCTTTCAGTCCCTCTCTGCCGGTTTTGTTGATAGTCTTTTATAGTAAACATCGAATCTCGGAGAAGCTCTGTCCCAATGGGGTCTAGATTTCTTCCAACCAGACCTCTGTATTCAAAAGTGGAGCTCAAATCATGTTTCTTGATCCTTTTAAATCCAGATGTCCCAAATGTCCCAAAAGCTCCAATTTTCGCCTTAATCAAATTTATAATCCATAGGTCTTCCGATCTCCCCGTGGGGAGATTCCTCCAATCTTCATTCTCAAGTTCGAACCAAATTTTCATCATCCAGGTCTTGTTGTCTTTGTAATCCATTTTTACAGCTTCTCCTTCCCACTCCTCTGAGTCTGCGCATATCTCTTTTTGTTCGGCTGCAGAATTTTCTTGAATCAAGTCCTTGGAATCATCAACCAGATTATTTACTTTCAATTTCAGAGTCAAAACATCTGTAGCCATAGCTGCACTCTGGTCTTGTAATTTTCCCACGAGAAAGAACATTCTTTCCAACTCAGCCTGTAATTTTCCATCTGCAGCCATTGTAATGTCTCAGAACCCCCTCTAGAGGGGTTCTGGTTACTTAATATTCTTCCTCCAACAGTCTGATTACTTTGTTCTTATTTTTTCTTTATTTTCAACAGTTTCAAGTTAAATGTATCAAAAATAACCAGCAGAAATAACAAAAGGCAAATATGAAACAATGTGTGCAGAAATAGGCATACACACAATGGAATACTGGGCCTGGTCCACCTCAATAAAGTACTGGTTACGCTGCCATTTTCGCTGCTCTCCATCAAGCCTGCTCGCTGATTTGCTCGAAGACTCCTATAAATCAAGATGGTATCAGTACCTTGAAAAAAAGATTGAATCTTTAGGCATCGAGCTGGAGCCCCTGTACAATTCTAATGAGCAATACATTTTCCATAATATCCTAACTAGACTAAAGGATGTCGAGAGACAAAATATTATGGCAGCTGTAAACAAAATTTGCTCCCCCACATTCTATGATTTAAATATCTTAGATAGCAGAGCCAATTACGTCACTAAATTAATAATCCCAGCCCAACGTAGGGCTTTTATGCTGGCCCGGTTGAATGTTTTTCCCTCAGCATTTGTCTGGGGAAGATATCAAAACATCCCTAGAAACAAGAGACTCTGCAGATGTTCTATGAATGTCCCGGACACTGTAGAGCATATTCTCTTTCATTGCCCATTGTACAGTACGCTCCGTCAACGCGTGCTGTCCCCTCTTTTGGGTGGCCTGGAACCCCAGCAAGGTGAATGTGTGGGATTCTGCCTATCCGACGTTGACCAAAGGGTAACGGCGGGGGTAGCTGAGTTTTTGGTAGCAGCCCTCCAAGGAGCAGGTTAACAAGGAAAACCACTGACTCTATATGTATATATATATATATATATGTATGTAGTCAACCGCTGCCTTTTTATATATATTTCAAGTCACTTACATGTTATTTTCTCTTTTATGGTTTTATTTGTACAATGCCTAATAAAGGTTTGATTTCATTCAACAAAAGGCAAGTTCTTGTAACTTTGACAGCTTGTTTGACAGCTGTCAAACTCTTTATACCTCCTCAGCAGGCTCTCTCGCGGATCACTCCCGGATCCCGGGGGGTTGCGCCTCAGCTCCTTAAAATCAGTTCTTATCCTCCAGCAAAATACTTATAGTGCCAAATCGTGGAATTAATGACTTTTATCTCACAAAGAGAGAAATGGTCTCTCGACCTTAGTTATCCAATTCTTGCTTTAAATTGTCTACAAAACGGGGGGCGCGGACTTCCTTTTAACGCATCCCCCGGTCGTGCCGAATTTAAAATATAAATTTTAAGTCCAATTTCCGTATTACTCACGGGTTGTTACTTTTGCAGCCCAAATGTTCAAGGAAGAAGTCAGCGCTCTCCGGCCATGGCTCGCGGCTTCACTCCGTAGAAGAAGCGATCCACTCACAGCACCACGCCACTCTCCGTCACCGGCTCTGAAGCCTTTAAAAAGGCTTCTTCACCAGTCGGGGAGGGCGCAAATGGTGCCTGCCGAGTTACCAGGTCCACAGGCTTCCGAGCCTGTGGTTTCTGAGGGTCCCCGCGTCGTCGCCGCGGCAGGACCCGTCTTCTACGGAGCTGATTCCCTCCGGAGCTTGGAGGGAATCCGCCATTTGCCGATCGCGCTAACCCGGAAGTCCTCAACAAAAAAAAGTTATAAATAAAATTTTGGACCAAGGGGAGGAAATAACAGACCCAGTAAAAATAAAAATAAAATTCTTAAACTTTTATAAAGATTTGTATAAACAAGAACAATTAGAGGTTAATAAAATGGAAGAGTATTTACAACAAAATAAATTACCAAGAATTGAAAAAGAAGAAGTTGAGGCCCTAAACTCCAATATAGAAATAGATGAAATACCACAAGTAATAAAAAAAATGAAGCGTGGCAAATCGCCAGGTCTTGACGGAATTACATTAATGTACTATAAGAACCTGGAAGAAGTAATCCTCCCTATATTACAAAGAATAATGAATAATATACTGGGAGGGAAAGATATACCACAATCATGGAAAGAAGCACTGATCACTCTAATCCCGAAACAGGGAGTGGAGTTGACAGACATGAAAAATTATAGACCAATCTCCCTGTTGAATACAGACTATAAAATCTATGCTGGGGTGATGGCTAATAGATTAAAAAAGACTCTAAACAAAATAATCAGCAGAGACCAGGCGGGCTTCTTACCGGATAGACATATAAAAGACAATACAAGAATAATAATTGACCTGTTGGAGTATGTGGAAATGAAACCAAGTAAAAAGATGGCCATGTTATTGGTTGATGCAGAAAAAGCTTTTGATAGAGTATCATGGAATTTCCTATTGGAAACTTTCAAAGGTCTGGACATAGGGGAGAGAAAAAAAATTAATGGAATTAGGGTGATATACGATAACCAAAAAGCAAAATTGCTAATAAATAACGAGATCACCGAAGAGTTCAGCATCGAAAGGGGGACAAGACAGGGGTGCCCTCTCTCCCCACTTCTTTTTATTGCCACCTTGGAACCACTTTTAATAGCAATAAGAAAGGATAAAAACATAAGAGGAATTAACCTAGGAACTCAATACTACAAAATTAAAGCCTTTGCAGATGATGTAATCGTAACCACTGAAAACCCAGTGGAAAGTATCCAAAAAATGCTTGCACAACTGGAAGAATTTGGGAAGGTCTCCGGGTTCAAACTGAATAAAGGAAAATCCAAATTATTAACGAAAAAATTACGTAAGTCAGAACAAGAGGAACTGGAAAACACATCAGGTTTAAAGGTAGCCAATAAGGTAAATTATTTGAGGGTTTGGATCACCAATAAGAATATAAACTTATATAAGGACAATTATGAGAAGAAGTGGAAGGAAATAAAAAAAGAATTAGAGACTTGGGGAAAACTGAATTTGTCCCTCTGGGGGAGAATATCCACAGTTAAAATGATGGTATTGCCAAAGATGATTTTTATGTTCCAAGCAATACCTATAATTAGAGGTGTAAAGTGTTTTAAGGAATGGCAGAAAGACCTTGCCAAGTTTATTTGGCAAGGGAAAAAACCACGCATAAAATTTAAGCTACTAACAGAGTTGAAGGAAAAAGGAGGCTTTGCGGTCCCTGACCTTAAACTGTACTTTGAGGCAGTGAGCTGGACATGGATTAAGGACTGGATATTAATTAAAAACACGGAAGTCCTAGATCTGGAGGGATGGGATATTGTGTACAGGTGGCATGGCTACATAGGCTATGACAAGGTTAAATCCCACAAAGGATTTTTAAATCATATTGTGAGAAGGGCATTATCTGAAGTATGGGAGAGGAGTAAAAAAGCAGTAGTAACCAAAGCACCATGGTGGCTGTCACCAATGGAATCATCATCATCATCATTTTATTTGTATGCCACCTTTCCACAGTTAAAACAGTGTTCAAGGCGACTTACAATATAGAATCATAGAATCATAGAGTTGGAAGAGACCACAAGGGCCATCGAGTCCAACCCCCTGCCAAGCAGGAAACACCATCAGAGCACTCCTGACATATGGTTGTCAAGCCTCTGCTTAAAGACCTCCAAAGTAGGAGACTCCACCACACTCCTTGGCAGCAAATTCCACTGTCGAACAGCTCTTACTGTCAGGAAGTTCTTCCTAATGTTTAGGTGGAATCTTCTTTCTTGTAGTTTAGATCCATTGCTCCGTGTCCGCTTCTCTGGAGCAGCAGAAAACAACCTTTCTCCCTCCTCTATGTGACATCCTTTTATATATTTGAACATGGCTATCATATCACCCCTTAACCTCCTCTTCTCCAGGCTAAACATGCCCAGCTCCCTTAGCCGTTCCTCATAAGGCATCGTTTCCAGGCCTTTGACCATTTTGGTTGCCCTCCTCTGGACACGTTCCAGTTTGTCAGTGTCCTTCTTGAATTGTGGTGCCCAGAACTGGACACAGTACTCCAGGTGTGGTCTGACCAGAGCAGAATACAGTGGCACTATTACTTCCCTTGATCTAGATGCTATACTCCTATTGATGCAGCCCAGAATTGCATTGGCCTTTTTAGCTGCCGCGTCACACTGTTGGCTCATGTCAAGTTTGTGGTCAACCAAGACTCCTAGATCCTTTTCACATGTACTGCTCTCAAGCCAGGTGTCCCCCATCTTGTATTTGTGCCTCTCATTTTTTTTTGCCCAAATGCAATACTTTACATTTCTCCCTGTTAAAATTCATCTTGTTTGTTTTTGCCCAGTTCTCTAATCTGTCAAGGTCGTTTTGAAGTGTGATCCTGTCCTCTGGGGTGTTAGCCACCCCTCCCAGTTTGGTGTCATCTGCAAATTTGATCAGGATGCCCTTGAGTCCATCATCCAAGTCGTTGATAAAGATGTTGAATAAGACCGGGCCCAAGACAGAACCCTGTGGCACCCCACTAGTCACTCTTCTCCAGGATGAAGAGGAACCATTGATGAGCACCCTTTGGGTTCGGTCAGTCAGCCAGTTACAAATCCACTGAGTGGTAGCATAGTCAAGACCGCATTTTACCAGCTTCTTTACAAGAATATCATGGGGCACCTTGTCAAATGCCTTGCTGAAATCAAGGTAGGCTACATCCACTGCGTTCCCTTCATCTACCAGGCTTGTAATTCTGTCAAAAAACGAGATCAGGTTAGTCTGACATGACTTATTTTTCAGAAATCCATGCTGACTATTGGTGATCACAGCATTCCTTTCTAGGTGCTCACAGACTGTTTGCTTAATGATCTTTTCCAGAATCTTCCCTGGTATTGATGTCAGACTGACTGGGCGGTAATTATTTGGGTCCTCTCTTTTCCCCTTTTTGAAAATAGGGACAACATTTGCCCTCCTCCAGTCTGCCGGGACTTCGCCTGTTCTCCAGGAATTCTCAAAGATGACTGCCAGTGGTTCTGAGATCACATCTGCCAGTTCTTTTAATACTCTTGGATGCAGTTCATCTGGCCCTGGAGACTTGAATACATCTAAACTAGCCAAATATTCTTGTACTATCTCCTTAGTTATTCTGGGCTGTGTTTCCTTTGCTGAATCATTTGCTCCAAATTCTTCAGGTCGGGCATTGTTTTCTTTATCGGAGAAGACTGAGGCAAAGAAGGCATTGAGTAGTTCAGCCCTTTCTGTGTCCCCTGTTTGCATTTCACCATCTTCTCCTCTGAGTGACCCCACAGTTTCTTTGTTCTTCCTTTTGCTACGAACATACCCATAAAAGCCTTTTTTGTTGCTTTTAACCTCTCTAGCAAGCCTGAGTTCATTCTGTGCTTTAGCTTTTCTGACTTTGTGTCTACATGTGCTGGCTATTTGTTTGAATTCCTCTTTGGTGGTTTCCCCCCTTTTCCATTTTTTGTACACATCCTTTTTTAATCTTAATTCAGTTAAAAGTTCTTTAGATAGCCACCCTGGCTTCTTTAGGCACCTTCCATGTTTCCGTCTCATTGGTATTGCCTGACGTTGTGCTTTTAGTATCTCCCTCTTAACAAACTCCCAGCCATCATGAACTCCCTTTCCTTTTAGTATTGTTGTCCATGGGATCTCACCCAGCACTTCCCTAAGTTTTATGAAGTCGGCTTTCTTAAAGTCAAGAAATTGAGTCCTAGTATGCTTGGCTGCTCCTTTCCGCTGTATAGTAAACTTCAGAAGAGCATGATCACTCGCGCCTAATGATCCTTCCACTTCTACCCCACTAACCAGGTCATCAACATTGGTTAGGACCAGATCTAAAATGGCTGTTCCTCTTGTTGCTTCTCCCACTTTCTGGACAATGAAGTTGTCTGCAAGGCCAGTGAGGAATCTATTTGACCTTATGCTCTTGGCTGAGTTTGACGTCCAACAAATATCCGGGTAATTGAAGTCCCCCATTACTACTAGAAGAGTGACTAGTGGGGTGCCACAGGGTTCTGTCTTGGGCCCGGTCTTATTCAACATCTTTATCAACGACTTGGATGATGGACTCAAGGGCATCCTGATCAAATTTGCAGATGACACCAAACTGGGAGGGGTGGCTAACACCCCAGAGGACAGGATCACACTTCAAAACGACCTTGACAGATTAGAGAACTGGGCCAAAACAAACAAGATGAATTTTAACAGGGAGAAATGTAAAGTATTGCACTTGGGCAAAAAAAATGAGAGGCACAAATACAAGATGGGTGACACCTGGCTTGAGAGCAGTACATGTGAAAAGGATCTAGGAGTCTTGGTTGACCACAAACTTGACATGAGCCAACAGTGTGACGCGGCAGCTAAAAAAGCCAATGCAATTCTGGGCTGCATCAATAGGAGTATAGCATCTAGATCAAGGGAAGTAATAGTGCCACTGTATTCTGCTCTGGTCAGACCACACCTGGAGTACTGTGTCCAGTTCTGGGCACCACAATTCAAGAAGGACACTGACAAACTGGAACGTGTCCAGAGGAGGGCAACCAAAATGGTCAAAGGCCTGGAAACGATGCCTTATGAGGAACGGCTAAGGGAGCTGGGCATGTTTAGCCTGGAGAAGAGGAGGTTAAGGGGTGATATGATAGCCATGTTCAAATATATAAAAGGATGTCACATAGAGGAGGGAGAAAGGTTGTTTTCTGCTGCTCCAGAGAAGCGGACACGGAGCAATGGATCCAAACTACAAGAAAGAAGATTCCACCTAAACATTCGGAAGAACTTCCTGACAGTAAGAGCTGTTTGACAGTGGAAATTGCTGCCAAGGAGTGTGGTGGAGTCTCCTACTTTGGAGGTCTTTAAGCAGAGGCTTGACAACCATATGTCAGGAGTGCTCTGATGGAGTTTCCTGCTTGGCAGGCGGTTGGACTCGATGGCCCTTGTGGTCTCTTCCAACTCTATGATTCTATGATTCTATGATTCTATGATTCTACTATCTCCCTTCCTTTTGCATGCTTGGCCATCTGTTCCAGGAAGGCATCATCTATGTCCTCCGTTTGGCTTGGGGATCTATAGTAAACTCCCACAATGAGGTCTCTGTTATTCTTCTCTCCCTTAATTTTGACCCAAATGCTCTCACTTTGGCTTTGAGGATCTAAATCTTGGATCTCTTCACAGGTATACACATCCCTGACATATAACGCCACTCCTCCTCCTTTCTTGTCTGGTCTGTTTCTCTGAAATAGATTGTATCCCCCCATTATTACATTCCAATCGTGGGACTTATCCCACCAGGTTTCAGTGATGCCTATTATGTCATATTTAGTTTGCTGTACCAAGAGCTCAAGCTCATCTTGTTTATTTCCCATGCTTTGCGCATTAGTGTACAGACATTGAAGTCCATTAATCATTCCCCCGTGTCTCTTATTTAAGGATTTTTTCCTCCCACCACTAGGTCCGTGTGCTGTTTTCTCCATTTGGTCTATGACATTTGGATGATCATCTTCATTAATTGATAGGCTCCTACCTTCAGGAGCACTGTCTCCCTCCCCCACATTAGTCAGTTTAAAGCCCTCCTGATGAGGTTTCTGAGATTTTATCGGAGAAGACTGAGGCAAAGAAGGCATTGAGGAGTTCAGCCCTTTCTGTGTCCCCTGTTTGCATTTCACCATCTTCTCCTCTGAGTGACCCCACTGTTTCTTTGTTCTTCCTTTTGCTACGAACATACCCATAAAAGCATTTTTTGTTGCTTTTAACCTCTCTAGCAAGCCTGAGTTCATTCTGTGCTTTAGCTTTTCTGACTTTGTGTCTACACGTGCTGGCTATTTGTTTGAATTCCTTTTTGGTGGTTTCCCCCCTTTTCCATTTTTTGTACACATCCTTTTTTAATCTTAATTCAGTTAAAAGTTCTTTAGATAGCCACCCTGGCTTCTTTAGGCACCTTCCATGTTTCCGTCTCATTGGTATTGCCTGTCGTTGTGCTTTTACTATCTCCCTCTTAACAAACTCCCAGCCATCATGAACTCCCTTTCCTTTTAGTATTGCTGTCCATGGGATCTCACCCAGCACTTCCCTAAGTTTTATGAAGTCGGCTTTCTTAAAGTCAAGAAATTGAGTCCTAGTATGCTTGGCTGCTCCTTTCCGCTGTATAGTAAACTTCAGAAGAGCATGATCACTCGCGCCTAATGATCCTTCCACATCTACCCCACTAACCAGGTCATCAACATTGGTTAGGACCAGATCTAAAATGGCTGTTCCTCTTGTTGCTTCTCCCACTTTCTGGACAATGAAGTTGTCTGCAAGGCCAGTGAGGAATCTGTTTGACCTTATGCTCTTGGCTGAGTTTGACGTCCAACAAATATCCGGGTAATTGAAGTCCCCCATTACTACTATCTCCCTTCCTTTTGCATGCTTGGCCATCTGTTCCAGGAAAGCATCATCTATGTCCTCCGTTTGGCTTGGGGATCTACAGTAAACTCCCACAATGAGGTCTCTGTTATTCTTCTCTCCCTTAATTTTGACCCAAATGCTCTCACTTTGGCTTTGAGGTTCTAAATCTTGGATCTCTTCACAGGTATACACATCCCTGACATATAACGCCACTCCTCCTCCTTTCTTGTTTGGTCTGTTTCTCTGAAATAGATTGTATCCCCCCATTATTACATTCCAATCGTGGGACTTATCCCACCAGGTTTCAGTGATGCCTATTTTGTCATATTTAGTTTGCTGTACCAAGAGCTCAAGCTCATCTTGTTTATTTCCCATGCTTTGCGCATTAGTGTACAGACATTGAAGTCCATTAATCATTCCCCCGTGTCTCTTATTTAAGGATTTTTTCCTCCCACCACTAGGTCCGCGTGCTGTTTGCTCCATTTGGTCTATGACATTTGGATGATCATCTTCATTAATTGATAGACTCCTACCTTCAGGAGCACTGTCTCCCTCCCCCACATTAGTCAGTTTAAAGCCCTCCTGATGAGGTTTCTGAGATTTTTGGCAAAAACATTTCTCCCAACCGTTGTGAGGTGCAGCCCATCACTTGCCAGAAGTCCATCTTCAAGAAACTGCAGTCCGTGATCTAAGAATCCAAACCGTTCCTGTTTACACCATTTGCGAAGCCAGCTGTTCACTTCCACTATTTTCCCCTCTCTCCCTGGGCCACGTCGTTCAACTGGGAGGACAGACGAGATGACAATTTGTGCATTTAGTTGCTTTAATTTCCTGCCGAGAGCCTCGTAGTCTCTTTTGATCTTCTGGAGGCTATTGCTTGCAGTGTCATTGGTTCCCACATGAACCAAGAGGAAGGGGTATTCGTCAGTGGGTTTTATGATTCCTTGCAGTCGTTCAGTTACATCTTGGATCTTAGCCCCGGGGAGACAGCACACTTCCCGAGACATCTTGTCAGGCCCACAGATCACTGCTTCTGTTCCCCTCAGTAGGGAATCCCCTATCACCACTACACGCCTCCTCTTGGGTTTGGTCGGGGTTCTTCCGTGAGCTGTCCGTTCCAAGGTCACCTGCACATTCCCTGAGGACTGACTTTGCTGCTCGTCTTCATATACCTGATCGACAGAAATGAGGGAGAGATCCTCAAATGGAGTCTGCTCTTCGTCTTCCATGCTAGGGGAGAGGACCTCAAAGCGATTGTGTATTTCTAAACAATCAGAGTGGACCCTGGGCCTCCTACTTCTTTGAGTCACGTTTCTCCATATATCTGGCTCCTGTGTTGGTGAACAAGCCTCCTTCTCAGGGGAGTCCCCTGTCTCCTCCTTGGTGGGGACGGTGTGCTCTGTTGCTTCCAAGAAGAGCTCCAGCTCTCTAATTCTTTGGAGCGTAGCTACACGTTCCTCCAGTTGCTGGACTTTGTCTTTTAAAAGGGCAATCAACATGCAATTGCTGCAGGTAAAGCTGCCTGCAACCTTTGGCAAGATGGCAAACATTGCGCAGGAATCGCAGGCGACTGCAGCTGTTCCCTCCCCTTCCATCATGAGATCGTGTTGTTGGGGGTGGCTACAGAGGTCCTCCATCATAAAAAGCTTGAAGACAGGACAAATAACTTCCCCCACAAAAAAAAAACCTAGGTCTCCCCCAACAAACGTTTGAGACTAGCTCCCCTAAATCTAAAAGATGGGTATAACTGCGCGCGCCGCTAGGCGTGCGCTGCTGCCCTACAAACTCTGATAAGCTCCTCCCACAGCTAATCCCCTGCCTCAACAGAAACCCTGCCCCCTCTGACCTTTACACAGGGAAAACGGCTAATCAGCCACAAGAAACACACACACACAAGAAAACCCTTTTTGCTCCTTCTTCAACTGCTGCCCTACAAACTCTGATAAGCTCCTCCCACAGCTAATCCCCTGCCTCAACAGAAACCCTGCCCCCTCTGACCTTTACACAGGGAAAACAGCTAATCAGCCACAAAGAAACACACACACACAAGAAAACCCTTTTTGCTCCTTCTTCAACTGCTGCCCTACAAACTCTGATAAGCTCCTCCCACAGCTAATCCCCTGCCTCAACAGAAACCCTGCCCCCTCTGACCTTTACACAGGGAAAACAGCTAATCAGCCACAAAGAAACACACACACAAGAAAACCCTTTTTGCTCCTTCTTCAACTGCTGCCCTACAAACTCTGATAAGCTCCTCCCACAGCTAATCCCCTGCCTCAACAGAAACCCTGCCCCCTCTGACCTTTACACAGGGAAAACAGCTAATCAGCCACAAAGAAACACACACACACACAAGAAAACCCTTTTTGCTCCTTCTTCAACTGCTGCCCTGCAAACTCTGATAAGCTCCTCCCACAGCTAATCCCCTGCCTCAACAGAAACCCTGCCCCCTCTGACCTTTACACAGGGAAAACGGCTAATCAGCCACAAGAAACACACACACACAAGAAAACCCTTTTTGCTCCTTCTTCAACTGCTGCCCTACAAACTCTGATAAGCTCCTCCCACAGCTAATCCCCTGCCTCAACAGAAACCCTGCCCCCTCTGACCTTTACACAGGGAAAACGGCCAGTCTTGCCGTCAAACTGATAAGGGAGAGAGCTGTGTTCTTGTTTTGCATTTGCTCAACGGCTAAAGTTTATGCATTTTAGCTAAGGAGAAATGGGGATTTTGGTGCAGTTTAAAAACTGCCTGCACAGTCAGTTTTGGGTTTTGGAAACCCATTCCTTCAACAGGATAAATATGAACAGCGATTGGCTAACATATAAGGATTTCGTAGAGGAAACAAGTAGTGATCCAAAAATAAGGGACCTAAGCGAATTGAAACAGAAGGGAATAACCTGGCTGGAGTACTATCAACTAAAAGCTGCCCTTGAAAAGCATAAAAGAACCAAAGGATTTGACAAAAAAATATCCTATCTGGAGAAGGATATTTTATATAATAATCAAAAGACACTTTCTAAAATGTACAAACTACTTATGAATTGGCAAAGAAAGGAGGAAGACATCAAAGAAATTACAGTAAAATGGGAGAGGGACCTGGGACATACGATCAAACCCAATATTTGGAATCAGTTATGGACTAAAAATATAAAATTCACGGCTTGTTTCCTTATAAGGGAAAATCATATGAAAATGTACTATAGGTGGTACCTGACCCCCGTAAAACTTGCAAAAACAAATAAATCAAACAATAACAAGTGCTGGCGGTGTAAGGAACAGATAGGAACATACTACCATATGTGGTGGTCCTGTCTAGAGATACAAAGATTTTGGAACATGATTTATGAAGAGATAAAGAGATTGATAAAAACTACATTTAGCAAGAAACCGGAAGAATTTTTACTAGGAATGGTTTCAGATAATATTCCCCAAAACAAAACTAGGCTATTTATGTATGCAACGTCAGCAGCAAGGGTTATAGTGGCAAAACACTGGAAAGATAAAAATACACCCACTAAAGAGGAATGGGTAGTCAAATTGTACGAGTACTTGGAGGTTGCAAAGCTGACAGATGCAATAAGAGATAAACCTAAAAAAATGGTGAAAGAAGAATGGGAATGTTTAAATAATTATTTAGGGGACAAGGGCTCAACAAGAAAGATGTGGCTATGTTTAGAATGAAACCGCATAGAGAAATGCTCCCTGATACCAAGATGAGGGATTCCTTTGGAATGCAGATAGAGATCATAGAATCATAGAATCATAGAGTTGGAAGAGACCACAAGGGCCATCGAGTCCAACCCCCTGCCAAGCAGGAAACACCATCAGAGCACTCCTGACATATGGTTGTCAAGCCTCTGCTTAAAGACCTCCAAAGTAGGAGACTCCACCACACTCCTTGGCAGCAAATTCCACTGTCGAACAGCTCTTACTGTCAGGAAGTTCTTCCTAATGTTTAGGTGGAATCTTCTTTCTTGTAGTTTGGATCCATTGCTCCGTGTCCGCTTCTCTGGAGCAGCAGAAAACAACCTTTCTCCCTCCTCTATGTGACATCCTTTTATATATTTGAACATGGCTATCATATCACCCCTTAACCTCCTCTTCTCCAGGCTAAACATGCCCAGCTCCCTTAGCCGTTCCTCATAAGGCATCGTTTCCAGGCCTTTGACCATTTTGGTTGCCCTCCTCTGGACACGTTCCAGTTTGTCAGTGTCCTTCTTGAATTGTGGTGCCCAGAACTGGACACAGTACTCCAGGTGAGGTCTGACCAGAGCAGAATACAGTGGCACTATTACTTCCTTTGATCTAGATGCTCTACTCTTATTGATGCAGCCCATCTTGTATTTGTGCCTCTCATTTTTTTTGCCCAAGTGCAATACTTTACATTTCTCCCTGTTTAAATCCATCTTGTTTGTTTTTGCCCAGTTCTCTAATCTGTCAAGGTTGTTTTGAAGTGTGATCCTGTCCTCTGGGGTGTTAGCCACCCCTCCCAGTTTGGTGTCATCTGCAAATTTGATCAGGATGCCCTTGAGTCCATCATCCAAGTCGTTGATAAAGATGTTGAATAAGACCGGGCCCAAGACAGAACCCTGTGGCACCCCACTAGTCACTCTTCTCCAGGATGAGGAGGAACCATTGATGAGCACCCTTTGGGTTCGGTCAGTCAGCCAGTTACAAATCCACTGAGTGGTAGCAGAGTCAAGACCGCATTTTACCAGCTTCTTTACAAGAATATCATGGGGCACCTTGTCAAATGCCTTGCTGAAATCAAGGTAGGCTATATCCACTGAGTTCCCTTCATCTACCAGGCTTGTAATTCTGTCAAAAAACGAGATCAGGTTAGTCTGACGAGATCAGGTTAGTCTGATAAGAACAATGATCTGTTGTGAGCTTGACGGAAGTGTACAATAGATGAGCTTTCCTGCTTTGGCTCATCTTCCTTTTTCCCTTTTCCTTTTTCCTTTTTTTCTATTTTTCTTTTTCCTTTTCTTTTATCTTTCCTATAGTTGCTTATGTTCTGTGTCATGTACTTTGATATTTTTTGTAGTTTTTAAAAGTTTTTTCCCCATTCCTATTAAGGATTTTTCCTTTGTAATTTTGGTTGTCTATATTTATATGTACCTGTTTAAAGCAAAATAAAAGTTAAAAAACAAACAAACAAGCGAGAGCTGCGATCACCTTGTCTGTGTCAGCTTATCCATAATTCAAGGATTGAATACAGCACAGGAGGTGTGGCTTGCTTTACATGAAGCACATCTGCTTTAATCACACCAAGCACCTCCCCAACTACCCAGAATGCCTTTGTCATAGATACTGAGGTGACAGTCCATCTAACTGGACAGAAAGGAGCAACATGACACCATCAAGCAAGCAGATGGTCGTTGTCTGAGAAGTGAAGGGATCGGGAAAATATTCCTTCAGGGCATCCAGACCACAGTGGACAATGTATTGTATGTCCCAGGACTGATTTATAATTTGCTCAGTGTGTCTCAGCTAACGGTGCTAGATTATTGTGTTTCTTTTGACAGGTAGAATTGCGTCATTGCTAAGAATGGACATGATCTTCTGTATGCTTACAATGAAGACAGCTTGTATTTACTTTCATTTGATAATGATGACACAATATAATGTGTCATTATAATGTGACACAAGAGGTAAGAGTCAATGTGGTTCTGAAAGGCAAAAATCCTAGTAAGATAGCCAAAATTGCTTTTCAGCAGGTGTATGCTGATGTAATTGGTCCTCTATCACCCTCTAGAGGCAATGCCAAGTATTACCTGATTTTGGTTGATTCTCATTCTAAATATGCATGGGTCTATATGCTAGAGAAGAGAAATCAAGTGTTGACAAGGTTCAATGAATTTTGTGCATGGGTAAAATCTGTCCATGATGTGCAAATTGATTGTCTTTTCACAGGTCAGAAACAGGATTTTGTTTCACAGGAATTTGGAAGTTTCCTGGCTGCACAAGGGATGAAGCACAAAGTTGCTGGGACCTGGTGTTTACCTCTATGGATGTTAGTGATCTGACAGTAAGTAAACGCGAAACGAAAGAAGTGCCATGGTCAGATCACTTCCTGGTGCAACTGGACTTCTCTGCGACCCATCCCCTCTGCAGGGAGGTGGGACCGATTCGGATGGTCCGCCCCCTCCACTTAATGGATCCAAATGGTTTCCAGAGAGTGGTAGAGGATGCTTTATCCCATGTTAATGGCCTTTCAGCTGATTCCCTGGTGGCCCGCTGGAATGTAGAGTTAACCAGGGCTATTGACTGTTTGGTTCCGAAGCGCCCTCTCCGATTGCATGGACCCCGGACAGCCCTGTGGTTTTCCACGGATCTGAGGGCAATGAAACAATCGTTGAGACAGCTAGAGTGCCAGTGGTGGATAACTTGTTCCGAATCTGACCCGGACACAGGTTAGAGCTCAACGTTGAGCCTACCAAGTGGCGATAGCGACGGCGAAGAAGACTTTTTTCACCGCCTCTATTACATCTGCAGAAAACAGCAGCAGGAGACTTTTTCTTTTTTAAAAAAAATAATATTTATTAAAAGTTTAAGAATTAAAGAAAAAAGTAAAAAAGTAAAAAGTAAAAAAGAAAGGGAAAAAATAAACAATACAAATCAATACCTTACAATACATATAAAAAAGCAAAAGACACAATACATCAAAACAAAAACAAAAGCAAAAACAGTTAAAACCACATCCAATATTTCCATATCTTTATCTTTCATTAACTTGTTTCATCAACCTCCTCACACCTCCCTTTTTGTGTTCTAGTTATTAATTATTACAGCAAATCCTTTCCATCTTTCACTGTTTTCTGTCATTTAATTATCTTAATTTATTTTAACCTTACCTTACCATAAAAACCCTAAAACTTATTTATACTTAACTCCTTATAACATTTCTACTAAAGCCATATAATTTCATTCCAACATTTTTCTAACACTCATTAATTTTGCAACATTTCTCTAAATAATTTTTTTATATATATAAACTTTTTTTTCAATCTTCTTCCACCGTCTCTTCTCCCTGGTCTCGGATTCTGTCAGTCCTTTCTATCAATACCATATAGTCCATCAACCTGGTGACCTTCTATCCGAGGCTCTTAACTCTCTTCCATGTCCCTTCTGCAGGTCTTCTTCATATTTATACATGCACTTTACTTTATCTTCTGCTGATCTTGTTCTTAATTTCCTTCCTTTGGCACTGAGGTCTAGATCTCGGGGAAACTCCAACCTAACAATGTCTTTATTCCTTCTTGACAGGTCAGCCCATTCTCCATAGTGAGAACTAAAGTCCAAAAGATATTTCAGAGCGCCACTCTCCCCCTGACCCAAATCCAGATCCCAAAGGCCAGAGCATCCCTGCATAAGAGGATCTATCCAACTTTCCTTCTCCAATCCAAGCAGGGCTCCATCCCACCAAATCTGACTTTCTCTAGATTCAGTCATAAAGGGCAACAGCTTATGTTCATCAAATTGCCTCTGTGAGGCCGGGGCTCTCTCCACTTGAGTTACTTGAGGTTCAACAACAACTTTCTCCTTCGTCTTCTCCACAGCTTGCCATGTCAAAACAGATTCCTGGGTCAATTCCTGGGTAATTTCTGTATAGGTATTCCCTTTTTGTCCCAACTCAGTCATTTTTTGTCCCAAATTGTCAATTTTAATAATCATCACATCCATCTTCTCATGAAGCTGTTCCAATAAGGCACTTGTCTTGCAAAATGCAATCACTAAGGCTTCTTCTGTCAACATTCTTGTCCAAGGTCAGACTCTGATTCTCACGCTCTTTAATCTCTGCAGCTGGAAAATTCCCCAGCTCCACTCCTGCAACAGTTTCAAAAGCTCCCTCTAGGGGAAACAATTTCTATTTGTATCCATCCTTTTAAACGCAGATCCAGCGACAGAGTTGGTTTCGATTTTCAGTTACTTTTTTTTACTCCTTTTTAAGTGCAAAAGGAAACAATGGAAACAATATATTTCTCTTATTTAACTATCTGTCAACATACGTTTTATTCACAGTCAATGAACTTTCCCAAAACGTCAATCTTACTGGCAGCCCGTTCCCAGGTTCCAAACGGTGGTGATTTATCTTCCTTCACTCTCTCTCGTGCAGGCTTAAACGATCTAAAAATTTCCCCCTCTTCTCCTGCTTCCAAGAGGGGTTTAGTAATTTTAACCAATGGAGATTTAATCCTTTACAAAAGACTTTCCAGGCTTTAGCTTGCAATGTCTTTGCTTCAATCTATTTACAAAAGAGGAAGGCAGACTTCCTGTTTGAAACCTTCCCGTTTCGATGCCAAATTAAGAAGTTTAGAGATCCAATTTTCCGTTCTACTCACGGGTAGTTGTTTAGAGTCCAATTGTCCACAGGAAAAACTCCGGCAACAGCAATGCGGCTTCACTCCGTGAAAGAAGCAGTCGATTCAAAGCACCGCGCCACTCACCCCACATCGCTCCGGATCCCCGAAACCGGGTTTCCCCTCGAGTAGCAAAAGGTGCCAGCCGAATCCCACGTCCACAGGCTTCTCCCGCCTGTGGGTTTTAGTGGGTCTCCGCTTCGCCGTGGCGGTCCAGACCCTGATTTCCACGGAGCGGATTCCTCCAGATCAGAGGAAATCCGCCATTGCCGGAGGCGCTAACCCGGAAGTCCCACAGGAGACTTTTTCAGGTGGTTCACAATTTAGCGGAACCACCTGTGACATCGGGGCCCAGTACGGGCCACATGATCTGATCTCCTGCAATGACTTTGCAAAGTTTTTTGCAGATAAAATCGCTCAGATTCGGGAAGAAGTAGACTCCACCGTGGGAGCAGGGCCGGGGCGGGAGAGTGCTAGAGTCCTGTTTAGTCAAGTTGTGTGGGATCAATTCCAATCTGTTACCTCCGAGGATGTTGACAGGCTGCTTGGACGAGTGAAACCAACCACCTGTCTCCTTGATCGTTGCCCATCCTGGCTTATAAAAGCTAGCCGGGAAGTACTGGGCAATAGGCTTCGTGGGGTGGTGAATGCTTCTCTCTGTGAGGGAGCCTTCCCAGACCCGCTGAAAGAGGCGGTCATTAAACCGCTTCTTAAAAAAACATCTTTAACATGGTGGCCAACTATTGCCCAGTCTCAAATCTTCCATTCTTGGGCAAGGTGATTGAGCGAGTGGTTGCTGAACAACTCCAGGCATGCCTGGAAGAAGCGAACTATTTGGATCCCTTCCAGTCAGGATTCAGGCCTCATCATGGGACTGAAACTGCCTTGGTCGCACTGGTTGATGATCTCCGGCGGGCTAGGGACAAAGGTGAGAGCTGTTTCCTAGTTCTGCTAGATCTCTCAGCAGCGTTTGATACCATCGACCATAACATCTTTCTGGACCGTCTTGAGGGGCTGGGAGCTGGGGGCACTGTCATACAGTGGTTCCGCTCCTTCCTTCTGGGCCATGTCCAGAAAGTGGTGGTGGGGGATGAGTGTTCAGACCCCTGGGCTCTCACTTGTGGGGTGCCTCAGGGTTCCGTCCTCTCCCCTATGCTTTTCAACATTTACATGCAGCCGCTGGAAGAGATCATCAGGAGGTTTAGGTTGGGTGTTCATCAGTATGTGGATGATACCCAGCTCTACCTCTCTTTTAAATCAGAACCAGTAAAGGTGGTGAAGGTCCTGTGTGAGTGTCTGGAGGCGGTTGGAGGATGGATGGCGGCTAACAGATTGAGGTTGAAACAAGACAGAAGTACTGTTTTTTGGTGACAGGAGGTGGGCAGGTGTGGAGGATTCCCTGGTCCTGAATGGGGTAACCGTGTCCCTGAAGGACCAGGTGTGCAGCCTGGGAGTCATTTTGGACTCAAAGCTGTCCATGGAGGCACAGGTCAAATCTGTGTCCAGGGCAGCTGTTTACCAGCTCCATCTGGTACGTAGGCTGAGACCCTATCTGCCTGTGGACTGTCTTGCCAGAGTGGTGCATGCTCTGGTTATCTCCCGCTTGGACTACTGCAATGCGTTCTATGTAGGGCTACCTTTGAAGGTGACCCAGAAACTACAACTAATCCAGAATGCGGCAGCTAGACTGGTGAATGGGAGCGGCCGCCGAGACCATATAACACCGGTCTTGAAAGACCTACATTGGCTCCCAGTACGTTTCCGAGCACAATTCATAGTGTTGGTGCTGACCTTTAAAGCCCTAAATGGCCTCGGTCCAGTATACCTGAAGGAGCGTCTCCACCCCCATCGTTCTACCTGGACACTGAGGTCCAGCACCGAGGGCCTTCTGGCAGTTCCCTCACTTCGAGAGGCCAATTTACAGGGAACCAGGCAGAGGGCCTTCTCGGTAGTGGCTCCCGTCCTCTGGAACGCCCTCCCATCAGATGTCAAAGGAATAAACAACTATCTGATGTTTAGAAGACATCTGAAGGCAGCCCTGTTTAGGGAAGCTTTTAATGTTTGATGTATTACAGTATTTTAATATTATTATTATTATTACTGCCCAGGAGTTTTCATGGAACAACAATTTGTGTGTAAGGGTAAACATGGAGTTACAAAAAGCCATGAGAGCGTTACTGCTTAGTGCAGGCTTGCCAAATGAGTTTTGGGCTGAATCTCTGAATTGTTATGTGTATTCTTATAACAGGAGATACTCCAAAGCTGTCAAATGCACACCCTATGAGAAACTGTTCTAGAAAGAGCCTTTTGTCAAACACCTTAGGGTTTTTGGGTCTGACATGTGGGTGGAGACACCACAGAGTGAGAAGCTCAGCAAAAGTGGTGCACATGGTATATTTATGGGGTACAAAAAAGGCCAGTACAGAGTACTGATGTCTTAACAACAACACAGTTCTACTCGATAGAGATGTGGAGTACATTGCAAAACGGGGGGGGGGGGGGATGTTGTTGGGATGTTCCATTCCACCGTAAGGAACAGACGTGGGACTGTTGCGTGTCACATGTCTGTAACACATACCAGTATTGCATGCTGGGAACTTCCATTTGTGTATAGCTTTCTGTTTTGCTTTGGACACGAAGGAGATCAGCCATGTTTCCTTTTGTCCTGATCTACACTGAATAAACCTGCTTGTAAATATGCTCACACAGCCTCTCGTGCCACTTCTGTTTGCACAGCATTTTCTCTGTTGAATAGTGAGCTCAGTCTTCAAAAGCCTTGGCCGTAGATTTATGCTGCACCAAGGACCGGAGTTCGTCCAGCACACCGGCCAGTGGGCTGGAGCCACTTGGGGGCCTGCCAATGGCCCCCATTTCCTTGGGTGCATGCCAACAAATGTAACTATTTTCCAAAGTTATCCTGTTGATGATGGCTCAGGTGAGGGATCTGACACTGACAGTGACAGTGGGGGCACAGGTAGCGATTCAACTGATACAGCAGACTATAAGAGTGCAGTCACGATGATTAGACCATCTGAACAGTCTGATCATGACCCGGAGGAACCACTTTTCACAATAGGTCACCATTCTCCACAGGAGAAGCGCAGTAAGGAAGACATGAGCTTAATGTGCAGGTCAGAGAGAGCACCAAAGGGTAGAAGACCCATCAAATATGCTCATGAGTTGCTAACACAGCTGTTGCAAATATAGTTGTGGGTAGTAGCACGAAACAGGTTTCAGAACCTGAGGTCTTGCAAGGGGTACAGGGTTTGTCTTCAAAGGACGCGAAACCACGCTCAAAGGCTGCAAGGGCCAACACTGTTTTCTCAGACAGGAAAAGAGCTAAGGCTCTAGTCCCATGGAAGGAAGGTAACCAGAAGTGCAAAATGGTCAGGCACAAGGCCAGTCCAGTTGCATGAAGTTCCAAGGGTAGAACGGGTACTACAGGGGTATACTATGTGTTTGACAACTGTAAGTTTACTTCACTTACTGCTGCCTTAGGCAATACCAATGAGACGGAAACATGGAAGGTGCCTAAAGAAGCCAGGGTGGCTATCTAAAGAACTTTTAACTGAGTTAAGATTAAAAAAGGATGTGTACAAAAAATGGAAAAGGGGGGAAACCACCAAAGAGGAATTCAAACAAATAGCCAGCACGTGTAGACACAAAGTCAGAAAAGCTAAAGCACAGAATGAACTCAGGCTTGCTAGAGAGGTTAAAAGCAACAAAAAAGGCTTTTATGGGTATGTTCGTAGCAAAAGGAAGAACAAAGAAACAGTGGGGTCACTCAGAGGAGAAGATGGTGAAATGCAAACAGGGGACACAGAAAGGGCTGAACTCCTCAATGCCTTCTTTGCCTCAGTCTTCTCCGATAAAGAAAACAATGCCCGACCTGAAGAATTTGGAGCAAATGATTCAGCAAAGGAAACACAGCCCAGAATAACTAAGGAGATAGTACAAGAATACTTGGCTAGTTTAGATGTATTCAAGTCTCCAGGGCCAGATGAACTGCATCCAAGAGTATTAAAAGAACTGGCAGATGTGATCTCAGAACCACTGGCAGTCATCTTTGAGAATTCCTGGAGAACAGGCGAAGTCCCGGCAGACTGGAGGAGGGCAAATGTTGTCCCTATTTTCAAAAAGGGGAAAAGAGAGGACCCAAATAATTACCGCCCAGTCAGTCTGACATCAATACCAGGGGAGATTCTGGAGCAGATCATTAAGAACACAGTCTGTGAGCACATAGAAAGGAATGCTGTGATCACCAATAGTCAGCATGGATTTCTGAAAAATAAGTCATGTCAGACGAACCTGATCTCGTTTTTTGACAGAATTACAAGCCTGGTAGATGAAGGGAACTCAGTGGATATAGCCTACCTTGATTTCAGTAAGGCATTTGACAAGGTGCCCCATGATATTCTTGTAAAGAAGCTGGTAAAATGCGGTCTTGACTATGCTACCACTCAGTGGATTTGTAACTGGCTGACTGACCGAACCCAAAGGGTGCTCATCAATGGTTCCTCTTCATCCTGGAGAAGAGTGACTAGTGGGGTGCCACAGGGTTCTGTCTTGGGCCCGGTCTTATTCAACATCTTTATCAACGACTTGGATGATGGACTCAAGGGCATCCTGATCAAATTTGCAGATGACACCAAACTGGGAGGGGTGGCTAACACCCCAGAGGACAGGATCACACTTCAAAACGACCTTGACAGATTAGAAAACTGGGCCAAAACAAACAAGATGAATTTTAACAGGGAGAAATGTAAAGTATTGCACTTGGGCAAAAAAAATGAGAGGCACAAATACAAGATGGGTGACACCTGGCTTGAGAGCAGTACATGTGAAAAGGATCTAGGAGTCTTGGTTGACCACAAACTTGACATGAGCCAACAGTGTGACGCGGCAGCTAAAAAAGCCAATGCAATTCTGGGCCTCATCAATAGGAGTATAGCATTTAGATCAAGGGAAGTAATAGTCCCACTGTATTCTGCTCTGGTCAGACCTCACCTGGAGTACTGTGTCCAGTTCTGGGCACCACAATTCAAGAAGGACACTGACAAACTGGAACGTGTCCAGAGGAGGGCAACCAAAATGGTCAAAGGCCTGGAAATGATGCCTTATGAGGAACGGCTAAGGGAGCTGGGCATGTTTAGCCTGGAGAAGAGGAGGTTAAGGGGTGATATGATAGCCATGTTCAAATATATAAAAGGATGTCACATAGAGGAGGGAGAAAGGTTGTTTTCTGCTGCTCCGGAGAAGCGGACACGGAGCAATGGATCCAAACTACAAGAAAGAAGATTCCACCTAAACATTAGGAAGAACTTCCTGACAGTAAGAGCTGTTCGACAGTGGAATTTGCTGCCAAGGAGTGTGGTGGAGTCTCCTACTTTGGAGGTCTTTAAGCAGAGGCTTGACAACCATATGTCAGGAGTGCTCTGATGGTGTTTCCTGCTTGGCAGGGGGTTGGACTCGATGGCCCTTGTGGTCTCTTCCAACTCTATGATTCTATGATTCTATTCTATGATTCTATGCCTTAGCTTATGCGGCATCGGTTACCTGAAATGGGGGAGGATGTTAGGATTTCATGCTCCCCGATGTTGATTTTGTGATTGGTATATTTCACACGCCTGTCTGAGAGGAGTGTGAGAAAGGAAGTCTGTCTTATCTCTCTTCCGGTGTGAGTCTGTGAAACTTTACTTTCACTTTTACACTGTTCTGTTTGTTCTTTGAGCTGGCAAGGACAGACGCCATAATGCTGTTGTCTGTAAATATTCTGTAAATAAATAGTAGTTTAGAACTACTATGCCTCTTTCCTTTTGCTGTGTTAAGCCAGAAGGCTAGTGTGCATAAACCAAGCTGGTTTATGTCGCTGGAGCGCCCTGGAGAAGAAGAGGATGCCTTTTCCAGAGCTATGCTCACCGGAGGACGATCGGGGGGGGGGGGGGGCTGCAGATAGCCCGGAGCGCTCTCCCAACAGGGAGTTCCACAGACTTGGGCTCACAATACTGAATGCCTGGCTCCTGGTGTATATGAAAGGTGCATTCGAGGCATGAGGGACCACTAACAGTCAGTGATTACATGGGATATAAAGGTTCAGGTGGTATCTGAGGTATCATGGACCCAAGTTGTTAAGAGCCTTGTAAATTAATACAATGAGATGATAGCTGTTGTAAAACATAGGATCCAGGGTAGAATTCTTCAACAGACACACTAGCCCTTTTTGAAGGGCAAAAGGCATCATTCTGTAATTGCTCTAGCCAGGATTAGCTTGTGCTCCTTGCTTTCTCTCCCCATTATATTGTTGAACAGCTCCACCGATACACTTTCAGACATGCTCTGGTAAACACCAATGGCTGTAGTTTCCAATATGCTCCCTGTCCAGACTTCCAACATCTTCCCACAGCATCCTGAGGTGGGGATGAACAACAGACAACACTGCTTCCCTTTCTTGATACAGACTCTTGCTTTGACCAAAACAGCCTTTCAAGACTGTTGGGTTGAAATAAACGACAGACGAGCAACAAGTGTCATATGGGAGGCATCTACCGAGCATGTCTCGGGGAGTTCCTTTTTATTGAATATTACAGCATTGCCACATATGTGCTTGTTGCTGATTGGTTAACACAAATACAATGCAAGGGTTGCATATATGCATTAATCATCAATAGATTAAAGGTTGGGAAAGGGAACACAGAATTGGACAGGTGTGAAGACCTCATATTAAACAATTACTAGTGATTGATATAGCAAGACTTAAACTATAACTAGTGATTGATCTAGCAAGACTTAAAAGAGCATAACCATTGCACTCCGTAGATGTGGTCAACCATGCATTAAGAACAGGTCAGGGTACAATGTTCCATGAACTCAATGTGAACTAAACATTCTAGGAAGGAATGTTTCAGCTTAGAGCAGTTTGCCATTTGCCAGACTCATGTGCAGAAGGAAAACTTCCCATCATCTCCCCCTTTCTTTTCCTTTTTTTTGTGCGAGATGTTGCTATATGATTTCAGGGTGAATGGAACAAAAATACTTCGGGATATGTGGTATGCCAGCGCATGCCTGAAATAAGTCCACCCACATCTCCCCTATTATGTACTGCAGGGTGAATGGGACAAAAATGCTTCGGGATACGTGGTATGCCAGCGCATGCCCGAAATAAGTCTGCCCACATCTCCCCTATTATTTACTGTTGGTGCTGCCACTTCGCAAAGTAGGCAGCAATGATTTTATTAGGTGGCTGAGGAGGAGAAAGAAGCTGAGACCAAAGACGCATGAGACCAGGAACGCATTGGATGAAGCAGCATAGCAAAATTAATATACATATTATAACAATAGCATATTGAAAAAGATTACAAAGCCAATTCAGATTTGGCAACCAACCAGTGAGTCACTGGGCGAACGAATCCCAGAGGCCAGAAAATCCAACGTCCTGTTTAATGTGGTGTGTAAGATTTTGCAAATGAGAGATTTGCTTTTGAATGGCTTTGGAATTATCAGTAATATTGAAACAACACATGTCATTGACTTGTTCACAGCCATAATGATGAAGCATGAGCAAATAGTCAATGGCAGCACGATTTTGTAAAAGTCCATGATGGAGTTCACTCTGTTCTTTATTCAAAAGGTGAAGAGCTTGTGAAGTAAAATTCAGAGCTTTTGCTGCGGAGCAAGCTAAAGAGTTAATGTTCATACTATTCCGTACAGCCAATCCAGGGACTCCTAAGAGAGAAACAGCTAAAGAAATATATTCAGATCTACTGGGAAGAGAGACAGAATCGTCACAATCATTAGTCAATTCCACAGAGCGGCGATATCGAGAGCGGGACAAATGATGCTTTTTGGGTAAAATGATGGACAAACGGCTTAAGCAGCAGGGTGTGCCATGGCTGATGTTTGCTGGAATATAATTGAATGTATAGCCTGGACACGACCAGAACCAGCCTTCAGGCAGCTCTGTATATTTATATACATAAGAAATATCTACATAATTAGAGCAATTAAAATTATCCTTGCCCATCTTCACACAGTTGGTTTTTGTGCAATTGACCATACGGGCACAAGTGACATTAAAGGAAGCCACATATGGGGTCAACAAATCAATGGCCAAAGGTGGGCGTTGGCTCACTTGGGTACCCCAGTTATGGTAACCGGAATAACCAAGGGCGCGGAGAGAATCATTTTGGGGTAGGGATGAATAAAACCAGGTATCATTTTGCATATCAGAAGGGTCATGACAAACAGGGATAAGGCAAGAGCCAAGGATCTCACCTATTGTTACCTGCTGGGTTAAGCAAAAGGAAGACACATTGAGGGTTTTTGCAAAAGATTCCCACACATTTATTGGTGTGGAACCATCGCTATTAGGAGCGGAAGCAGAGAGGGGCAAAAACAAAACACTGAAAATGAGCACTATCATGGAATTAATGCCACTTACCATCTGGCCTGGGGCGGGGCCTGAAGCCTCATAAGGACTGTGTGCTGCTTGCTGCCTGCTGCCCAGGAGGACTCCCCTGAGTGAGTGCCTGAGGGCCCTGCTCTTGCCACTTACCATCTGGCCTGGGGCGGGGCCTGAAGCCTCATAAGGACTGCGTGCTGCTTGCTGCCTGCTGCCCAGGAGGACTCCCCTGAGTGAGTGCCTGAGGGCCCTGCTCTTGCCACTTACCATCTGGCTTGGGGCGGGGCCTGAAGCCTCATAAGGACTGTGTGCTGCTTGTTGCCTGCTGCCCAGGAGGACTCCCCTGAGTGAGTGCCTGAGGGCCCTGCTCTTGCCACTCACCATCTGGCCTGGGGCGGGGCCTGGGGCCTCATAAGGAGTGCGTGCTGCTTGCTGCCTGCTGCCCAGGAGGACTCCCCTGAGTGAGTGCTTGAGGGCCCTGCTCTTGCCACTTACCATCTGGCCTGGGGCGGGGCCTGAAGCCTCATAAGGACTGCATGTTGCTTGCTGCCTGCTGCCCAGGAGGACTCCCCTGAGTGAGTGCCTGAGGGCCCTGCTCTTGCCACTTACCATCTGGCCTGGGGCGGGGCCTGAAGCCTCATAAGGACAGTTGTTATTGACGGAGGGGCACAGAGTGTTTTTAAAATGTTTTAAAAAATTTCTTTGGATTTTTTGTATGTGGGGGGGGGGTGGGGGTGGGATGGATGTTTGGTTGGGCTTGGGGAATTATTATTTTTTATTTTGATGTTTTTGTAATTTTTACATTTTTTTGTTTGTATTGTTTTATTGGTTTTGTTTGTTTGTTTAAGGTGTTATTTTGTTCTTAGTGGGAGGGGTCAGGGCTGCCGGGGAGTGGGTCCCAGCCAACAAAATGGCTGGGGCATGTTCCACAGGGGGGGATGCACTGGGACAACTGATCTCAGTGATCACGGGTAGGAGGAGGAGTTACGCTAAGACTAGACCATGTCATTACAGAGGGGGCAGGTTTAGTTGTTGTCTGAGGACTATTCCTGCCTCCGGGTCTGGTCCTGACCGGATGGATACTAGAATCAGCAAGGGATACCCACATGACCTGAAGGTGCTGCTGTGCAATGCCAGGTCAATGATTCATAAGACCACTGCCATCCATGACGTGATCATGGATGGAGGACTTGACCTGGCATGTGTAACAGAAACTTGGTTGGATGAAGCAGATGGGCCTGTCCTTGCCGCTGCCTGTCCACCAGGTTTCTCTTACGCACAGCAACCCAGGTCATGTGGGCGGGGAGGGGGGGTTGCAGTGATTTTTAGGAAGTCATTAGTTTGCACCAGGCGTCCTATTGGGAAGACCCAGTTTTCTGAGTGCATGTTCTGGAAGTTGGGCAATAGGGGCAGTACAGGATTCCTTTTGGTGTACCGACCTCCCCGCTGCACCAAGGATTCCCAGCCCGAGCTGCTTCAGGTCGTGGCGGATGTTCTCCTGGAGACACCTAGCTTGGTTGTCCTAGGGGATTTTAACATCCATGCCGACACGACCTTACAAGGGGCCGCTCGGGACTGTTGGTGATCTGACACTAAGTAAAAGCGAAACGAAAAAAGTGCCATGGTCAGATCACTTCCTGGTGCAACTGGACTTCTCTGCGACCCATCCCCTCTGCAGGGAGGTGGGACCAATTCGGATGGTCCGCCCCCGCCACTTAATGGATCCAAATGGTTTCCAGAGAGTGGTAGGGGATGCTTTATCCCATGTTGATGGCCTTTCAGCCGATTCCCTGGTGGCCCACTGGAATGTGGAGTTAACCAGGGCTATTGACTGTTTGGCTCCGAAGCGCCCTCTCCGATTGCATGGAGCCCAGACAGCCCCGTGGTTTTCCACGGATCTAAGGGCAATGAAACAATCGTTGAGACGGCTAGAGCGCCGGTGGCGGATAACTCATTCCGAATCTGACCGGACACAGGTTAGAGCTCAACGTCGAGCCTACCAAGTGGCGATAGCGACGGCAAAGAAGAATTTCATCACCGCCTCTATTGCATCTGCAGAAAACAGCAGCAGGAGACTTTTTCAGTACGGGCCACATGTTCTCCTGCAATGATTTTGCAAAGTTTTTTGCAGATAAAATCGCTCAGATTCGGGAAGAATTAGACTCCACCGTGGGAGCAGGGCCGGGGCGGGAGAGTGCTAGAGTCCTGTTTAGTCAAGTTGTGTGGGATCAATTCCAATCTGTTACCTCCGAGGATGTGGACAGGCTGCTTGGACGAGTGAAACCAACCACCTGTCTCCTGGATCCTTGCCCATCCTGGCTTATAAAAGCTAGCCGGGAAGGACTGGGCGATGGGCTTCGTGGGGTGGTGAATGCTTCCCTCCGTGAGGGAGCCTTCCCAGACCCACTGAAAGAGGCGGTTATTAAACCGCTTCTTAAAAAACCATCTTTAGATGCGGCCACAATGGCCAATTATCGCCCAGTCTGAAATCTTCCATTCCTGGGCAAGGTGATTGAGCGAGCGGTTGCCAAACAACTCCAGGCACGCCTGGAAGAAGCGGACCATTTGGATCCCTTCCAGTCGGGATTCAGGCCTCATCATGGGACTGAAACTGCCTTGGTTGCACTGGTTGATGATCTCCGGCGGGCTAGGGACAAAGGTGAGAGCTGTTTCCTAGTTCTGCTGGATCTTTCAGCGGCGTTTGATACCATCGACCATAGCATCCTTCTGGACCGTCTTGAGGGGCTGGGAGCTGGGGGCACTGTTATACAGTGGTTCCGCTCCTTCCTCCTGGGCCGTGTTCAGAAAGAGGTGGTGGGGGATGAGTGTTCAGACCCCTGGGCTCTCACTTGTGGCGTGCCTCAGGGTTCTGTCCTTTCCCCTATGCTTTTCAACATTTACATGCAGCCGCTGGGAGAGATCACCAGGAGGTTTGGGCTGGGTGTTCATCAGTATGCGGATGATACCCAGCTCTACCTCTCTTTTAAATCAGAACCAGTGAAGGCGGTGAAGGTCCTGCGTTAGTGTCTGGAGGCGGTTGGAGGATGGATGGCGGCTAACAGATTGAGGTTGAATCCTGACAAGACAGAATAACTGTTTTTGGGGGACAGGAGGCGGGCAGGTGTGGAGGATTCCCTGGTCTTGAATGGGGTAACTGTGCCCCTGAAGGACCAGGTGCGCAGCCTGGGAGTCATTTTGGACTCACAGCTGTCCATGGAGGCACAGGTCAAATCTGTGTCCAGGGCAGCTGTTTACCAGCTCCATCTGGTACGTAGGCTGAGACCCTATCTGCCTGCGGACTGTCTCGCCAGAGTGGTGCATGCTCTGGTTATCTCCCGCTTGGACTACTGCAATGCACTCTATGTGGGGCTACCTTTGAAGGTGACTCGGAAACTACAACTAATCCAGAATGAGGCAGCTAGACTGGTGATGGCCGCCGAGACCATATAACACCGGTCTTGAAAGACCTACATTGGCTCCCAGTACGTTTCCGAGCACAATTCAAAGTGTTGGTGCTGACCTTTAAAGCCCTAAACGGCTTTGGTCCAGTATACCTGAAGGAGCGTCTCCACCCCCATCATTCTGCCCGGACGCTGAGGTCCAGCGCCGAGGGCCTTCTGGCGGTTCCCTCATTGCGAGAAGCAAAGCTACAGGGAACCAGGCAGAGGGCCTTCTCGGTAGTGGCGCCCGCCCTGTGGAACGCCCTTCCAGCAGATGTCAAAGCAACTACCTGACATTCAGAAGATATCTTAAGGCAGCCCTGTTCAGGGAAGTTTTTAACGTGTGATATTTTACTGTATTTTTGGTTTTTATGGAAGCCGCCCAGAGTGGCTGGGGAGGCCCAGCCAGATGGGCGGGGTATAAATAATAAATTATTATTATTATTATTATTATTATTATTATTATTATTATTATTATTATTATTATGGCAGGAAATGAGACACAGAAGCAAATTATCAGGGGTTGCTTCTAGCTGCTTTTCCTTTCTAAGCTGTTCAGCTTGAAATGAGAGTGATTTTATCTGGCCCCACCTCACTGGTCCATTACGATTTCCCCGCTTGCGAGTCCTGGGGGGGGGGGGGCTGGACGCCGCATCCTGGGCAATCTGAAGTTGACAGTTGAACTGCGGTGTCAGATTCTGCAGGGCCTGTTGCCATGCCATGGTAGAGGTGGACGCAGCGTGCGGGAACCCAGCGAGCACCCTGTGGAGTAGAAACTGCAGCATAACCCTTTCCCCAGGTGTCACGGGCTCAGGAACAGAGGTACAGGGGAGAGAGAAAATGGAGAGCGAAGGGGAAGAATCTGAGGGCAGCGTAGGGGAGTATGACAGTGGCCCGAGAGATTCCATGAGCTTCTCCAGCGAATCGGAAGATTCCCAGAAGGAGGCGCCAATGGTCAGGGCAAGGGGGGTCCCAGGGGAGACACACCAGAAACAAGGGGCCAGCGGGGACTCCCAAAGCAGCAGCGGGAGATCAGGACCAGCTTCCCCACCAGAGCGTAGTGGCGGGGGAAGAGTCCCATGTGTCAGGGCCAGCGTTTCCTCCAGCAGGGAAAGAAGATGAGTCAGGGCTGACCACGCCTCTGTCGGAGAGTGGGGGAACGGAGGGGAGGTCAGGTCCAGCTAGCCCCCCCGAAGGGGGAATCATAGAATCATAGAATCATACAGTTGGAAGAGACCACAAGGGCCATCGAGTCCAACCCCCTGCCAAGCAGTGACAGGAGCAGTGTAACGGTCAGGAGGAAGGTTGCCGGCTGGGCGCGTGCGCCGAGTTCAAATGTACAGGCGCGTGGGACAGCAGAAAACCCGGATTGGGAACCAGGTCCTAAAGCCCGCCGGAGGCAGGGGGAAGACTCAGGGGACTCAGCGTCAGAAGAGTCTAGGAAGGGCGAGACCCCTGCTGACAGGCGGACCCAGAGGAGGAGAGAGCAGAGGAAGAGGTGGAGCAAGGCTAGGGTCTTAAACTGGTGTCTGGGGGGAGGAGATTCAGACGGAGCTTCAGCGGTCTAGAGGTTAAGACGTAGAGCTGCGCGCTGCGGCTGTGAAAGCAAAACTGAACTTCAATAAAGACTTTTGTATATAACAACGAACCAGCGTTGGTCCTTTGTGAGCTGGGACCTCGGACAGCTCTGACACCAGGTAATCAGTTTTACTGGTTCACTGCATTCGTTGGAGGGTAATATTTTATAACGGACAAGCAGGGCTGGAAGTATCTCTTTCTGCTGGAAATGTTTTTGGAGGCGAGTATAGGGTTGATGATCCTGTATGGAGACATTCAAATGATTGAGAGTAAAGAGAACACTAGCCAACCAGCCTTCCTTTTATGAAAGGGAGGCTGGAACTCCGGCCTTCTTTTCCTGTCAAATCAAGGCAGTTTTTAGGGTGCGGTTGGCATGTTCAACAATTGCTTGGCCTTGAGAATTGTAGGGGATGCCAAATAAATGGTGAATATTCCATGTTTCACAGAACTGAGCAAAGGTTTTTGCACAATATGCTGGGGCATTGTCAGTTTTTAAAGAATGAGGCTTGCCCATGACTGACATGGTACGAACAAGATCATAGAATCATAGAATCATAGAGTTGGAAGAGACCACAAGGGCCATCGAGTCCAACCCCCTGCCAAGCAGGAAACACCATCAGAGCACTCCTGACATATGGTTGTCAAGCCTCTGCTTAAAGACCTCCAAAGTAGGAGACTCCACCACACTCCTTGGCAGCAAATTCCACTGTCGAACAGCTCTTACTGTCAGGAAGTTCTTCCTAATGTTTAGGTGGAATCTTCTTTCTTGTAGTTTGGATCCATTGCTCCGTGTCCGCTTCTCCGGAGCAGCAGAAAACAACCTTTCTCCCTCCTCTATGTGACATCCTTTTATATATTTGAACATGGCTATCATATCACCCCTTAACCTCCTCTTCTCCAGGCTAAACATGCCCAGCTCCCTTAGCCGTTCCTCATAAGGCATCATTTCCAGGCCTTTGACCATTTTGGTTGCCCTCCTCTGGACACGTTCCAGTTTGTCCGTGTCCTTCTTGAATTGTGGTGCCCAGAACTGGACACAGTACTCCAGGTGTGGTCTGACCAGAGCAGAATACAGTGGCACTATTACTTCCCTTGATCTAGATGCTATACTCCTATTGATGCAGCCCAGAATTGCATTGGCTTTTTTAGCTGCCGCGTCACACTGTTGGCTCATGTCAAGTTTGTGGTCAACCAAGACTCCTAGATCCTTTTCACATGTACTGCTCTCAAGCCAGGTGTCACCCATCTTGTATTTGTGCCTCTCATTTTTTTTGCCCAAGTGCAATACTTTACATTTCTCCCTGTTAAAATTCATCTTGTTTATTTTTGCCCAGTTCTCTAATCTGTCAAGGTCGTTTTGAAGTGTGATCCTGTCCTCTGGGGTGTTAGCCACCCCTCCCAGTTTGGTGTCATCTGCAAATTTGATCAGGATGCCCTTGAGTCCATCATCCAAGTCGTTGATAAAGATGTTGAATAAGACCGGGCCCAAGACAGAACCCTGTGGCACCCCACTAGTCACTCTTCTCCAGGATGAAGAGGAACCATTGATGAGCACCCTTTGGGTTCGGTCAGTCAGCCAGTTACAAATCCACTGAGTGGTAGCATAGTCAAGACCGCATTTTACCAACTTCTTTACAAGAATATCATGGGGCACCTTGTCAAATGCCTTGCTGAAATCAAGGTAGGCTACATCCACTGCGTTCCCTTCATCTACCAGGCTTGTAATTCTGTCAAAAAACGAGATCAGGTTAGTCTGACATGACTTATTTTTCAGAAATCCATGCTGACTATTGGTGATCATAGCATTCCTTTCTAGGTGCTCACAGACTGTTTGCTTAATGATCTGCTCCAGAATCTTCCCTGCTATTGATGTCAGACTGACTGGGCGGTAATTATTTGGGTCCTCTCTTTTCCCCTTTTTGAAAATAGGGACAACATTTGCCCTCCTCCAGTCTGCCGGGACTTCGCCTGTTCTCCAGGAATTCTCAAAGATGACTGCCAGTGGTTCTGAGATCACATCTGCCAGTTCTTTTAATACTCTTGGATGCAGTTCATCTGGCCCTGGAGACTTGAATACATCTAAACTAGCCAAATATTCTTGTACTATCTCCTTAGTTATTCTGGGCTGTGTTTCCTTTGCTGAATCATTTGCTCCAAATTCTTTAGGTCGGGCATTGTTTTCTTTATCGGAGAAGACTGAGGCAAAGAAGGCATTGAGGAGTTCAGCCCTTTCTGTGTCCCCTGTTTGCATTTCACCATCTTCTCCTCTGAGTGACCCCACAGTTTCTTTGTTCTTCCTTTTGCTACGAACATACCCATAAAAGCCTTTTTTGTTGCTTTTAACCTCTCTAGCAAGCCTGAGTTCATTCTGTGCTTTAGCTTTTCTGACTTTGTGTCTACATGTGCTGGCTATTTGTTTGAATTCCTCTTTGGTGGTTTCCCCCCTTTTCCATTTTTTGTACACATCCTTTTTTAATCTTAATTCAGTTAAAAGTTCTTTAGATAGCCACCCTGGCTTCTTTAGGCACCTTCCATGTTTCCGTCTCATTGGTATTGCCTGACGTTGTGCTTTTAGTATCTCCCTCTTAACAAACTCCCAGCCATCATGAACTCCCTTTCCTTTTAGTATTGTTGTCCATGGGATCTCACCCAGCACTTCCCTAAGTTTTATGAAGTCGGCTTTCTTAAAGTCAAGAAATTGAGACCTAGTATGCTTGGCTGCTCCTTTCCACTGTATAGTAAACTTCAGAAGAGCATGATCACTCGCGCCTAATGATCCTTCCACTTCTACCCCACTAACCAGGTCATCAACATTGGTTAGGACCAGATCTAAAATGGCTGTTCCTCTTGTTGCTTCTCCCACTTTCTGGACAATGAAGTTGTCTGCAAGGCCAGTGAGGGATCTGTTTGACCTTATGCTCTTGGCTGAGTTTGACGTCCAACAAATATCCGGGTAATTGAAGTCCCTTTCCTTTTAGTATTACTGTCCATGGGATCCTTTTTAGTATTACTGTCCATGGGATCTCACCCAGCACTTCCCTAAGTTTTATGAAGTCGGCTTTCTTAAAGTCAAGAAATTGAGTCCTAGTATGCTTGGCTGCTCCTTTCCGCTGTATAGTAAACTTCAGAAGAGCATGATCCTTCAGAAGAGCATGATGCCTAATGATCCTTCCACTTCTACCCCACTAACCAGGTCATCAACATTGGTTAGGGCCAGATCTAAAATGGCTGTTCCTCTTGTTGCTTCTCCCACTTTCTGGACAATGAAGTTGTCTGCAAGGCCAGTGAGGAATCTGTTTGACCTTATGCTCTTGGCTGAGTTTGACATCCAACAAATATCCGGGTAATTGAAGTCCCCCATTACTACAATCTCCCTTCCTTTTGCATGCTTGGCCATCTGTTCCAGGAAGGCATCATCTATGTCCTCCGTTTGGCTTGGGGATCTATAGTAAACTCCCACAATGAGGTCTCTGTTATTCTTCTCTCCCTTAATTTTGACCCAAATGCTCTCACTTTGGCTTTGAGGTTCTAAATCTTGGATCTCTTCACAGGTATACACATCCCTGACATATAATGCCACTCCTCCTCCTTTCTTGTCTGGTCTGTTTCTCTGAAATAGATTGTATCCCCCCATTATTACATTCCAATCGTGGGACTTATCCCACCAGGTTTCAGTGATGCCTATTGTGTCATATTTAGTTTGCTGTACCAAGAGCTCAAGCTCATCTTGTTTATTTCCCATGCTTTGCGCATTAGTGTACAGACATTGAAGTCCATTAATCATTCCCCCGTGTCTCTTATTTAAGGATTTTTTCCTCCCACCACTAGGTCTGCGTGCTGTTTGCTCCATTTGGTCTATGACATTTGGATGATCATCTTCATCAATTGATAGACTCCTACCTTCAGGAGCACTGTCTCCCTCCCCCACATTAGTCAGTTTAAAGTTTAAAGCCCTCCTGATGAGGTTTCTGAGATTTTTGGCAAAAACATTTCTCCCAACCGTTGTGAGGTGCAGCCCATCACTTGCCAGAAGTCCATCTTCAAGAAACTGCAGTCCGTGATCTAAGAATCCAAACTGTTCCTGTTTACACCATTTGCGAAGCCAGCTGTTCACTTCCACTATTTTCCCCTCTCTCCCTGGGCCACGTCGTTCAACTGGGAGGACAGATGAGATGACAATTTGTGCATTTAGTTGCTTCAATTTCCTGCCGAGAGCCTCGCAGTCTCTTTTGATCTTCTGGAGGCTATTGCTTGCAGTGTCATTGGTTCCCACATGAACCAAGAGGAAGGGGTATTTGTCAGTGGGTTTTATGATTCCTTGCAGTCGTTCAGTTACATCTTGGATCTTAGCCCCGGGGAGACAGCACACTTCCCGAGACATCTTGTCAGGCCCACAGATCACTGCTTCTGTTCCCCTCAGTAGGGAATCCCCTATCACCACTACACGCCTCCTCTTGGGTTTGGTCGGGGTTCTTCCGTGAGCTGTCCGTTCCAAGGTCGCCTGCACATTCCCTGAGGACTGACTTTGCTGCTCGTCTTCATATACCTGATCGACTGTAATGAGGGAGAGATCCTCAAATGGAGTCTGCTCTTCATCTTCCATGCTAGGGGAGAGGACCTCAAAGCGATTGTGTATTTCTAAGCAATCAGCGTGAACCCTGGGCCTCCTACTTCTTTGAGTCACGTTTCTCCATATATCTGGCTCCTGTGTTGGTGAACTAGACTCCTTCTCAGGGGAGTCCCCTGTCTCCTCCTTGGTGGAGACGGTGTGCTCTGTTGCTTCCAAGAAGAGCTCCAGCTCTCTAATTCTTTGGAGCGTAGCTACACGTTCCTCCAGTTGCTGGACTTTGTCTTTTAAGAGGGCAATCAACATGCAATTGCTGCAGGTAAAGCTGCCTGCAACCTTTGGCAAGATGGCAAACATTGCGCAGGAATCGCAGGCGACTGCAGCTGTTCCCTCCCCTTCCATCTTGAGATCGTGTCGTTGGGGTTGGCTACAGAGGTCCTCCATCATAAAAAGAAGAAAACCCTTTTTGCTCCTTCTTCAACTGATGCCCTGCAAACTCTGACTCTGACTTCCTTTTAGCACTTCCCCCGATCGTACCGAATTCAAAGGAAAAAAAGTTTTTAAGTCCAAATTCCGTACTACTCACGGGTTGTTTCTTTTACAGTCCAAATTTTCAAGGAAAGAAGTCAGCGCTCTCCGGCCATGGCTCGCGGCTTCACTCCATAGAAGAAGCGGTCTACTCACAGCACCACGCCACTCTCCATCCCCCGCTCCAAAGCCTTTAAAAAGGCTTCTTTGCGGGTCGGGGGGCGCAAATGGTGCCCGCTGAGTCACCAAGTCCACAGGCTTCAGCGCCTGTGGTTTCTGAGGGTCCCCGCGTCGCCGCCGCAGCAAGACCCGTCCTTCATGGAGCCGATTCCCTCCGGAGCTTGGAGGGAATCCGCCATTAGCCGATCACGCTAACCCGGAAGTCTCTGTTTCATAGACCATTTAATGCCTCTTACTTGAGCTGTGGCATTTAAACCTACATGAATTGGGTGTGTACCGCTAACCGGGTGCCAGTCAAGCGTTAGCTTGGCCGCTAGAAGTAGGTGATCACTGGATTGTACATTATCTACTTTGAGATAAAAGAAGTTTGAAAATAGGTCTTCTGAGACTAGAAGATAATCTAGGACACTATTTGATGTTGTGCCCAAATGAGTGAATTCACCTGGTACGTCCGGAGGGCAGTTGCCATTTAGAATGTTCAAATTCATACGAATGGCCAATTGATAAAGAAGGACTCCCGCCTCATTCACTCTGTTGTCCTTAGATCTTCTTGATGTGAAAGAGATTAAATCAGATTTTGGGTAGGGGGGAGATACCCACCACTTGGCCTTAATTATCCCATTCCAGTTGGCGGCTGTACGTGCATTAAAGTCACCACCCATTATCGATGGAATATTAGGGTACATAACATAGCATGCCAATAAATGATCTTCCAGAGAATCCCATCTATAATGAAGGTCTGATATCAGACCACCTGGAGGAAGATAAACATTGGTGATTAATAGTGAGAATTTTTCACTTGAAATCAGACTAGTAAAAGCAAAAGGAGGAAAGGTATGAACTAGCGAGAGTTTAGCTCTCATTTTAAGCGATATGGCGATTGCAAGACCGCCTCTGGACCGGCCACCTTTCAGGGACGGGATAGCTGGAAGTGATACCAGTTCAAAGCCATTTATATCTATTTTATCTTCTTCCCATGTTTCTTGCAAAAGGATTATCTGGAAAGAGTTTATATAGGACAGAAATTCGGGATCTAATCTTTTCCTTTTCCAGCCAGCAATGTTCCAACTTAGGACTGCTAGCTGGGGACTTCTGTGTTGTTCTTTTAACAGTCAAAACAGAGGGGGGGGGGCAGACTCTCTGTTAGAGACAGAAGATGTAACAAAAAATTCAGCTATTTTACTTTGGGAAGATGGTAACTGTGAGGCGCCCTCCAAATTAAAGTTTTTAATAATTTGGTTCGACTGTTGGCACACCGTGGATGATCCACTGAAAGTAGATCTCTGAACAGGAAGTCTCTTCATTTCGAAATTCTTGGTACAACTTGACAGAGAAATACCCAGGTAGGGGGAAATTGAGTCCGTCGGGGTAAACCCTCTCGCAGATTTATCATCCGACATCCGGATTATTTTATTGATGCGTCCCATCGGGTCTTCAATTGTTTCCGACGGCGGGTCCCGAGGAGTAACATTCGCAGTTTCCTTTGAAGGAGGTAATTGAGGGGGCGGAAATTGCGGAAGACTCTCTCAGGGGCATCACTTGTGGACTACTTCTATATCTGGTCGAAACTGGAGAAGATTCTAGCTCTGGCATAGATGAGTGAGTTAAAGAGGGATTTGAGTCAAGCAGGGAAATCAGAATTTCATCCTTAGGTATGCTGGTCGATGAATATAGATGAAGGTTCAGTGAGGATGGCAGAGCCTGGTCGTCTCGTGATGTAGCGCACGGTGCAGAAACAACTTGAAGATTTGAGTCTTGTTGGATGGTTTTTGAATTCAGAGTGGGGCTGAGCTGAAGAAGGTCAACCACTTCTGTCCAGTGAGCCCAAGTGGGATTATTTGAGACATCGATAGCATCTTCCCCTCTATGTTGGACTTGCAAAAGCTGAGATTTAAGCGTGTCAAATCTTTGCATCATCACCGACTGTTCTTTCGGAGGGAGGGCTCTGAACGAATCAATAAGTTCCCTTTCGTCGAGGGCAGTCTGCAGATTATCGTCCTCATATATAGCTGTTTGAGAGGGTATCGAGTTTGGTCGAGGATGGCACGCTGCAGAGTCATCGCGGTTGGGCCTGACAGTATTTTGAAGTAAGGCAGAGTCTCTTGTCCTAATGTCCTCACCGCCAGGGCACCTATTTAGAAGGGGTTTGATCTTGCTGTCTGTAAAAACCCTCGTTGCTACAATGTCGGCCATGGACAAAAGCGTTTTCCTCCTAACAATAATAGATGGTATCTTTTCAGAGTGAAACGCAAGTATCACCTTCAAGAAGTTGGTCTGCCGGGGAAGGGGCATCACCGCATATAGGTCAATCTGGTGTTTCTTAATTTTTAAAAGTTTGCTTAAACAGTCTTTAGCTCCTTCTAGCGTTGACCATCTTCCTATTTCCGACCTGACAGAAAGGCAACTTTTCTTGGGTTGCAGAGTTAATATCTGATTGTTCAATTGGGAATTTAAGATATATTTAATTTTAGTCTCCTTTCTTTTATCTGAATTGGGGTGAGGCAATAAGTTTTTGACCTCACAAACTGAAGATTGTGTTGTTGATTCAAGTTTTTCGATTTTCAGCAGGATATTGGATAATTGTGAAGATACCTCGTCCAGCCTTTTAAAAATACAGTGAAGGGTCTTAATTACTAAGTGTAACTGCTCACAACCGGGGAACTCCCCCATAACAGATGCCAAACCATCTTCCTGCGATGAGAGTTTTTCTTTCATATTCTCCTTTACAGGCTTTACATTTGAAACATTTTGAGTCATCGGAATTGGAGTAGCTTCTAAATCAATTAGAGGCAGGAAGCGATTTTGGGTTTCCACTGCAAAGCATTGCTCGGCATGGTCACTCCCTCCTGTTCCTGTTAAAGATGATTGCAAACATGTTTAACCTGTTCTCCCCTTTGAGGGGTGGCCCAAATAACGCCAGAAAACGTATTGATGCAGACATGTATGAACTTCCAAGGTGAAAAAGGGGAGAAGTGAGTCACATCCATTTGCCACAACTGGTTGGCCTTCAGCCCATGGGGATTGACACCAGGGCTGGGGGGGCCAATCTGATTAGAGCATTGAGGGCATTGTTGGATAATTGCACGATCCGCTTCCAACGGAATTTGGAATTGGCGGCTAAGAGCTTTTGCATTCTGATGATGGAAAGCATGACTTTCAATGGGGGAGACAGGCAAAGCCCTAAGCAAAGAGTCTGCTTTTGCATTACCATCAGTGAGAAAGCCTGGGAAGGGTTGGTGAGAGCGAATGTGCACCACAAATAGTGGGTGGGAGCGATTGGAGAGAAGCAATTGTAAGGACAGGAAAAGGCTCAATAGATTGTCATCCAATAAGGGACTTACATAGCTGCCCTGTAAACGAGTTATAAAATTTGCAACATAAAGACTGTCCACTACCAAATTAATTGGCTGTGAGGAGAAATGATGCAGAGCTTTAACGGCAGCTGCCAACTCAGAGCGCTGAGCTGATTTCTGTGGGAGAGTATAGAGGCTGTGCCATTCCTCATTTTTTTGCCATGCGACCACCCCCCTGGAGGGGGCTCCATCAGTAAAAACAGTAGGGGCATCCAAAGGGACAGGAGACAATATGGAAGAGAAAGATGGGGAAAATTGTCTACTCATTTGCAGGCGAGGGTCGGCGGGGACATGGCAGTCCACCAGGCCGACAAAATCGGCTAAAGCGCACTGCAAATCCATGCTAGTGGAAAGAACAGTCTCCCATTGCTCCAGGGGCATGGGCACAATAATTTGGCGGCAATCGGTGCCAAAAAGGCTTTTGCATCTACGGCGACCCTTGCTGATGAGCTGAGCAAGGAGATCCACTAAAGGAGTCACCGTATTTTTTGGTGTATGATGTAAATACAACCATTCAATAATATGAACTTTTGATGGGCCTGACTGAATAAGGGCCGCAAAAGGTTGGACAGAATCTGTCATTAAGACTACATCTGGCAAAACATTAAGAATTGCTCGGTCAACCCAGTGCAGACGCATAATTTCCTTTAACTGGGCAACGGTTTTCTGTTGAGAGGAGGTCAAGGTAATTTGCTCACCAGGAGATTGACGGCCTTTTAAGGCTGAAAAAAGCGGCCGTAAAACTTCAAGAGGGATTTTAAAATATGGTCTTATCCAATTGATATTGCCCAGCAATTGTTTTTTTTTTAAAAAATATTTTTTATTGGTTTTACAAAAATTTTTATAGACAATACAAACAAATAAAGAAACAAACAAACATGTATAATTTCATATCCTTTTTCATAAACCTCACTTCTCCGACTCCCCCGAACCTCCCCTTTCTACATCCCAATTTCCAAAATTATTTCAGCAAGTCCTAACACTTATTTTTATCAAATTTGTCCCTTATTTATTTTTTTCTTTTACTTAATCTTTTGCCACTGTAATCCCCTTTTTTTCTAAAACCTCAACATTTTAGCATTCATCAATTTTATAATATTTCTTATGATAAATTTTAAATTTTTCCCAATCTTCATCCGCCGTCTCTTTCCCCTGGTCACGGATTCTGCCGGTCATTTCTGCCAGTCCCATATAGTCTATAACCTTCATCTGCCATTCTTCCAGAGTGGGTAGATCTTGAGTCTTCCAATGCTTTGCGATGAGTATTCTTGCTGCTGTAGTAGCATACATAAAAAAAGTTCTGTCTTTCTTTGGCACCAATTGGCCGACAATGCCCAAGAGAAAGGCCTCTGGTTTCTTAGGGAAAGTACATTTAAGTACCTTTTTCATTTCATTATATATCATTTCCCAGAAAACCTTAATCTTCGGGCACGTCCACCAAAGGTGATAGAAAGTACCTTCAATTTCTTTACACTTCCAACACTTATTGTCAGGCAGATGATATATTTTTGCAAGCTTGACTGGGGTCATGTACCACCTGTATATCATTTTCATAATATTTTCTTTCAAGGCATTACATGCCGTAAATTTTAAACCGGTGGTCCACAACTGTTCCCAGTCAGCAAACATAATATTATGACCAATATCCTGTGCCCACTTAATCATAGCTGATTTAACTGTTTCATCTTGTGTATTCCATTTCAGCAACAAGTTATACATTCTTGACAAATTCTTAGCATTGGGTTCTAACAGTTCTGTTTCTAATTTTGATTTCTCCACCTGGAAGCCAATTTTCCTGTCTTGTTTATAAACCTCCATTATTTGATAATAATGGAGCCAATCTCGTACTTTAGTTTTCAGTTTCTCGTGACTCTGTAGTTTCAATTTGTCACCCTCTTGTTCCAAAATTTCCCAATACTTTGGCCATTTGGCCTCCATATTGAGTTTTTTCACAGCTTTAGCCTCCAAAGGCGACAACCATCTAGGAGTTTTGTTTTCCATCAAGTCTTTATATCTAATCCAAACATTATATAATGCTTTTCTGACAATGTGATTTTTAAAGGCCTTATGCACCTTAACTTTGTCATATCATAAATATGCATGCCATCCAAATGCATTATTAAAACCTTCTAAATCCAAGATGTCTGTGTTCTCGAGGAGCATTCACTCTTTCATCCAGCAGAACGCTGCTGATTAATAATACAGTTTTAAGTCCGGCAGGGCAAATCCCCCTCTTTCCTTTGCATCCGTTAATATCTTAAATTTTATTCTGGGCTTTTTGCCCTGCCAGACAAATTTCGAAATGTCCTTCTGCCACCTCTTGAAACAGTCCATCTTGTCGAGAATTTGCAATGTTTGAAACAAAAATAACATTCTAGGCAATACATTCATCTTTATAGCTGCAATTCGGCCTAACATTGAAAGCTTCAAATTTGACCATATTTCTAGATCCTTTTTAACTTCTAACCAACATTTCTCATAATTATCTTTAAACAAATTCAGATTCTTAGATGTCATATGAACCCCTAGATATTTCACCTTCTTAACCACCGTCAAGCCTGTTTCATTCTGGAACTTCTCCCTTTCCATGACTGTTAAGTTTTTTTCCAAAACCTTAGTCTTTTGTTTGTTCAATTTAAATCCGGCAACTTGACCAAATTCTTGAATTAACTCTAAAACCCTTTTTGTACTAGTGTCTGGCTCTTGTAAGGTAAGTACTAAATCATCTGCGAAGGCCCTTAACTTGTACTGTTTAGCTCCGACCTGTACCCCTTTAACCAGCTGGTCACCTCTAATCATGTTTAGCAACACCTCCAGAACTGATATAAAAAGTAGTGGGGAAATTGGGCACCCCTGTCGTGTCCCTTTTTCTATTTTAAATTCTTCAGTTATCACGTTATTTACAATCAGCTTAGCCTTTTGTTCAGAGTATATTGCACCCATACCGTTCTCAAATCCTTGGCCTACCCCCATCCCATGAAGATTCTTTCTCATAAAACTCCAAGAAATATTGTCAAAGGCTTTCTCCGTGTCCACAAATATCAGAACTGCTTTAGTATTTAAGTTCACCTCTAGTAATTCCAAAATGTCTATTATGTTCCTCACATTATCTGATAAATGTCGTTTTGGGAGAAAGCCTGCTTGGTCCTTATGAATCTCTTCCATCAGCACTCTTTTCAGTCTCTTTGCCAAAATGTCTGCAAAAATTTTGTAATCCACATTAAGTAATGATATAGGGCGGTAGTTCTTAAGCTGAGTCTTTTCAGTCTCTGTTTTTGGTATGAGTGTGATATACGCTTCTTTCCACGATTCTGGTGCCCCTTTCCCCTCCAAAATCTCATTGCAGACTTCCTTTAACGGTTGTACCAACCACTCCTTCAAAGCTTTGTAATATCTGGAAGTCAACCCATCTGGTCCTGGAGATTTG